>NC_083357.1:12727500-15127500 GCF_030254825.1 Meriones unguiculatus | reverse complement strand
AGCAAACAGAACAAAGAGCTTGCAGTAATGTGGTGCTTTAAATAGGAAAGACCCCATAGACTCATGTGTTTGAATGGTTGGCCCAGAGTGAGTGGCACTATTAGAAGGTGTGGCCTTGTTGGAGGGAGTGACTAACTGTGAGGGCAGGTTTTGAGGTCTCCTATGGTCAAACCATGCCCAATGTGGCACCCAGTCCCCTTCTGCTGCTTGGGGATCAAGATGTAGAACTCTCAGCTTCTTTCATAGCACCATGTATAACTGGATGCTGCCATGCTTCTCACCATGATGATAATAGACAAAAACTGTGAATGTGCAAGCCAGGCCCAATTAAATGTTTTCCTTTATAATTGTTGCCTTTGTCATGGTGACTCTTCACAGCAATAAACCCAAACTAAGACAGTCTTAGCTCCACCATGCTGTGGGGAATTCTATAATACACCTTCTTATTATTCTTCTGGTATGATGTTAAGATACTCACTGATCACATTTCATAAAAAGCTTAATAGGGCAAATTATTATTTTAATATTCTTTCTCCATCCCTACCACCTTCCAGTGATATTGGTGGATGCCTTAAAATATGTAAAGATATTCAATGCCTCATTTATCCTCTGGGAATTTTAACTGTTGTTTTCATGTACATTAATAATTTTGTGGTGTAATTTTTCCCAAGAGACTGTATCAAAAGAAAGTGTGCATAGATTTACATATATAATTGCTAACAAGCCTTCCAAGAAGGAATAGCCCTCCATGCAGGTGGAAATAATATCACTTTAAATCAAAGCTTAATGACTATCAAAGTATTTTTGCAAAGTTAAAAAAGAATGCTAGACTATAAATCAAAAGCAATTAGGAACTATATATGGCAGTTTTTACAAGTGGCTGGCCATTTGATGGTTGTGTGAGCACATTGCAATCTTTTTTGCTTTATCTCCTATTTTGTCTGCCCAGATCTATGTACCTTTCACGTTTTGATAGTGGGGAGGTAAAGCCCTGTTTCCTATCACGTACACACCAAAGTTCTTCTCTCCGAACTCCTGGCTCCCTATGGTGACAATTTGCTTGGTAATGGGCACTGTGAAAGCAACAACAAAGAAACCATGGAGAGTGATTGTGGTGGACACACAGCTGTAGTTCCAGCATTCTGGAGCCTGAGGCAGAAGAAATACAAGTCCAAAATCAGCCTGGGAGATTGAGGCTGATTTGGGACTTGTTTAAGACTACCATGAGCTGCATAGAGGAAACCGTTGTTGAAATAACAGAAATGACAGAGGATCTGGGGACATGTGTCAGTCAGTTAAGTGCTTTCCATACCATCATGGGTCAGATTCCCAGCTCGTATGGCAAAAAGTCAGCACTACGGTACATAGCTGCAGCTCCAGCACTAGAGGTGTAGAAACAAGAAGAGCTCTGATGTTTATGGCTATCCAATCTAACCAAATCGGTTAGTTCTGGGTTCAGTGAGAGACTCTGCTATAAAACCTAAGGTAAAAGAGAAAAATGTCAACCTTTGGTTTCAATACACACACCCACACATGTTCACACACATACACACAAACATGTGTACAGCATATTCACACATACACACCCACACACACACACATTAATAATGTGGAGAGAAACAGAGGGTACTAGAGGTGGCTAATGACTAGAAAACCACAAAAATTTATTTATAGGAAAACAGCATCTTAAATTAAAATAATAGTATTGGATCGTTGTTGTTGTTTTGGGATAGGTGTGTGTGTGTTTATCTATGAGCAGGTGGCCAGATAGAGATGGCAGGTATTTTTCAAAAATAACTTTATCTTTTATTTATTCTTTGAAAGGTACGTGCATTTATGCAATGTGTTTTGATCATTTCCATCCCCCACCACCTCCTTCCAACTCTACCTACCACTTCCTACCCCATCTCCCTCCAAACTTCGGGCTCTCCACTTTTATCACTGTTAATAAGTCCCTCAATGCCATAGTGCTGCCTATATGCTCACAAATGTGAGGCCATCCACCAAAGCATGGGCAACCTATCAGTGACCACACCCCAAAGAGTAGTGACTCTTCCTTACTCAGCAGCTGTCAACTGCCAATAGTTTCTACACTAGGATGGAGCCTCGGGGTCCCCTTACCTACCCATGCTTACCCTTGCTAGATTTAGCTGCATTATTTTATGCAGGTATTACCAGGTAACCACAACTGCTGTGAGTTGATATATGCAACAGCCATGTCATGCCCAGAAGCTTTAGCATTTCACAACACTCTTCATCTGACAGATCATACAGTCTGTCCACCACTTCTGTGATGCTCCCCAAGCACCCAAAGGGAAGAGGTTAACACGGGCAATTTGTCCACAGCTGAGCACTCACAGCTACTTAGACTGGACACTTTGTTTGGTTGTCAGACAGTGTTAACCACTATCCACTGCAAAATGAAACTGCCACGGCCTGCGGGGCTTCAACGGGGTTCCTAAGGTGGAGAGATTGGAAGGAATGGGGAAAAAAGGAACAAGAGACGCAAGAAATGAAAGCCAAGTCTGTTCATCTGATCAAGGCTTCCGTTTATTAGAAATTTTTACCCAACTTATATAGGGAGAAGGCAGGAAAAGGGGAAGGTTAATCTACTGCTGCAGGAAATAGGAAGAGTGCTTTCATGGGTTAACTATTGTACCTGCAAGATACCATAAGGATGTTCTCTTAAGATATCGTACAGATGCTCTAACAAAGGATGTCCTCACAATCTATCACCCATGATTTAGGGTCTAGATAACTCTTTCACTACATAGCTTTAGGTCTCCACTAAATGACCTTTACTCTCTACTTGGCTTTGGCTTCAGTAACTACCTTTGTCTCCACTAGTTAGCTTTGACTTTGGCTTCCGTAGATAGCCTTGGCTCACTAATTGACTTTGGCTTCCATAGATACCTTTGTCTTCACTAGATAGCTTTGGCTCACTGTTTGACTTTGGCTTTAGTAGATAGCTTTGGCTCCCGGCATGAAACTGTTCTGATCAAAGTTAAGACAGTTAAGTAAATCTATGGGGATTATACATACCTATTTTGAAGACAGCTTCACAACATGATTATTTAGCAAAGCAAGAGCTGTAGATTTCCCCCTGTAAGGCCTATGATCTTTCCACCCATAACCAGGTTTCCAGTACCAGGCATGAAATCCTTCCAGGGATCAGGCCTCATACCCAGTTAGAAAGTGTCTGGCTACCCCCCATACTGCTATTTCACCATTGAGCGCATCTTGCCAGGCAGGTGAGTACTGAAGCATGAAGGTACTGATGTCTTTTCTCCCCCAGTAATCTCCATAGCATCTTTCCAGCACTATGAAAGGTAGCCATCAGTGAGAGTCTCCCGGTCAGTCGAGGTGGTTTTCTCTCTATCTTACACCAAAAGTGAGTGGTGTCTTCAGCAATAGAGTCTTATAAATTAGGGTGGACAACCAAGAGCAATAGCAATAGGCAATGTTGTTTTGGGTCCCTCTAAGGCCCCTGACCATAGTAACTCATAGGTAGATATCCCAAGCCTCACACTGAGATTTTTCACTTAATAATGAAATGGGAGCAACATGGTCCACCCATTCTAGGTACCATTGCTCAAACTACATTTTTATATATTATATTTTGTAATAAGCTCAGAAATTAGTGGAGGCTCTTTTATATCCTTACTTTTCACTAGCTCAGCCCCTTCCCTCTTCTCTTCATCCCCCATTTCTACCTCAACCTTTAGTCTCAGCCCCTCTTCTCATGTCAGTGTTTTACCATCCTCTACAAGTTAAGAAATAAGGGGCTGGAAAATCATAAATTCCCATATAGAATCCACATTAATCTTGTGGGGGTGGAATAAAAATGATCCTGATAGGCCCATAAACCGTGGCACTGTTAGAAGCTGTGAACTTGATAGAGTAGGTGTGGCTTTGTTGGAGGAAGTGTGTCTCATTCACTTCATGCTGCCTGCTGATCCAGATGTAGAATTGTCAGCTCCTTCAGCACAATGTCTACCTACATGCTGCCATACTTCCTGCCATGAAAATAATGAACTAAACCTCTAAAACTGTAAGCCAGCCCCAGTTAAATGTTTTCAATATAAAAGTGGCCATGGTCATGGTATCTCTTCACAGCAATAGAAAACCTAAGACAAATCTTTTTTTTTATTATGCCTTCTGCCACCTCCTCTTTTCCCAATGCCTCCTTCATGCATGTATGATATTGGTTTTTTTATCCCCTGTAGCCCATTGAATGCATTTATTCTTCTCAATATAAATTATTCCTTCTAGTATCCTGTAGATAGCTGCTTTAGTTGTCACACTTCCTATGATCTGCTATTGTTGTGGAAAGTTTTTATCTTCCTTCAAATTTAGTGGATGATTTTTCTTGGTGTAATAGTTGGGATTGGCAGTTGTGGTCTTTCACAACTGGGATTACATCTTTCCAAGCACTTTCGGATTTAGAAGTTTCTATAGAATGATCTGTTGTCACCTACATGAACCTTTCTTCGAAAGCGACCTAAGCTTTTTCTCTTGCTGCTTTCAGTAGCCTTTCTTCATTCTGTCTTCAGTATTTTTAACTATAGCATATCATGAGAAGTTTCTTTCCTAGTCCTGTCTATATTGTGTTCTGTAGGCCTCTTGTACTTGGATGGGTATTTCTTTCTCTAGGTTTGGGAAATTTTCTTCTATAAATTTATGTAAAATATTCTTTATATCTTTGATATGATATTTTTCTTTCTTCTATGCCCATAATTTAAATGTTAGGTCTGTTCTTGTTATACCAAAGTTCTGCTGTGTTCTGCCAATATTTTTTAAGCTTCACACTGACTTTTTAATGAGTAATTCCTCTACTTTGTCTGCCAGCCTTGATATTCTCTTTTCCACATGATCCATTCTATTAGAGAGCACTTTTTTTTTTGCAGGGGTTTTTTTGAGACAGGGTGTCTCTGTGTAGCCTTGGCTGTCCTGAACTCACTTTGTAGACCAGCCTGTCCTCGAACTAACAGAAATCCACCTGCCTCTGCCTCCCTGAGTGCTGGGATTATAGGTGTGCATCATGCAAGGAGCTTGTTGGAAAGCTTTTATTTGGCATAATGACCTTTTCATTTCAGTTTGGGTTTTCTTCAGCAATTCTATCCCTTTATTGAATTTCTCAATGTTATTTTATTCAGCTCTTTGTTTTTGTTCTCTTGGGGTATATTTATATTTTCTAACCCTAAGGCCATACACAATTAATTCTGGAACCAGAGCTGCATACAACTTGTTGAAAACAATGGCTGGACACTCTGTTGATGGCCCTGTGGACTTCCCTACACTTCCTTCAGTTAGGAAAAGTCAACAGTCAACAATCCCAGCAAGGTTGATCTTTTGCAAATAGGCACAGCTGAACCCATAAAGATGATGGCAGTTTAACTTAAAGGATAGTCTTGTATAACTCCCCCCCCCAAAAAGAAGAATACATTTTTAGGTAGATTAAAGGTGAATACAGGTATGATGGACAACAATTGTTCATTTCAAAATATGGATAGAGATACTAACAAATTATAAAAGATCAGGATGATGGAATGCCAGCTACATTGATCTTATCATTACTCATTGCATATATGTACTGCTGTGTTATCTCCACATATACGGTATCTCCATGAAGACATACAATTTTGTGTCAATGTTTAAAACAAATACAAATAACTGAGTTCAAGATTATATGTATGCCCTCTCCTTCTTCATCTTCCCTGTCCCACTATAAAGGCATAAGGGGCAAATACATTTTACTTACCATGGAATAATAACAGAAAACTCATCAAAAATAAGTAAATAAAACTTCTCTTTAAGGTATTCATTGTTTCAAGGGACTTGAAATACTCTTTTCCCTTTTTTTCCATCTTACTTTTGTACTCACTGAGTTGTCCACTACACCACAACCCACGTATCTTTATATGCATCATTCACACATCTTCACACTCACTTTACCCTTTTTTAAAAAATCTTGCAGTGCTGAGATTTGAACCCAGGGCCCAATGTATGCTAGGCAAGTGCTCTACCACTAAGTTGCAGCCCAATCATGGATATTTTTGTTATATTACATTGTTAATTTGGGGAAAGGAACACCCACAATGTAGAGTTCAGAGGATAGCTTGAAGCAATCAGAAACTGCAGAAGTCAGTTCTGTCCTTCCATCGCATGGCTTCCAGGGATCCAGCTTAAACAGTTTGTCTTGGTGGCAATGCTGTCACCCACCAAGCCATCTCACTGGCTCCCAATAGTGGGAAGTGTGAGACATTCTCAAAAAACACAGAAGAGCTCATAAACTAGTATTTCTCAGCACCAGAAAAGATGTAAAATTATATAATATAGAGTCTTCTGGAACGTTCTCAATGTAGCAACAAAAGCAGTAAATAGGATCAAGGCTTACATCCCCACTAATTGCAGACATGGAAGAATGGAATTCTTCACGCTGTCACAAGCAGAAATTTTCTCATGATTGGTTTTCAGCTTGCCTAAATTTTATATTCTTTTTTCTTCAAAACCATATTTGTTTAAGAATTATAACCATGTTTGTAGCAGCTTTATTTGTAATAGCCAGAAGCTGGAAACAACCCAGATACCCCTCAAATAAAGAATGGATACAGAAATTGTAGTACATCTACACAATGGAATATTACTCAGCAATGAAGAACAAGGAAATCATGAAATTTGCAGGTAAAATATTGGTAGGATCGTGAAAGGATCATCCTGAGTGAGCTATCCCTGAAGCAGAAAGACACACACAGTATATACTCACTCATATAGACATAATATAGGATAAACCTACTAAAATTTGTTTAAATATAAAAACAATTTTTCTTCAAAAGTTGATAGATCAAGAAGCAATACCAGCTTCACTTCAGATCCACTCATCCAGAAACATGATAAGAGAGAAGCAGGGCTGAGCTTTCAGTTCTTCTGAGAACAAATACTGCTCTACTGACATTGTTGGTAACCACAGGCCTGCCATTCTATTCTCTGTACCTCCGTCAGTGTTATGTTACTTTAACACAAGACTACCAGCTAAACAATTTTTAAAAATGGAGGTTTGCTTGGCTCATAATCCTGGAGATGGGTAGGTCAAGGAGCATGGCACCAGCATCTGACCTGGGCGTACTTCCTGATGCATCATAACAGGGCAAAGATCAGTATATAACAAGATAGAGCAGTTGCACCAGAAAAAAATAATACCATAACAAGGCCACATCTTAGGAACCGTAAATCCAGTGATTTTTTTTTTAATGCATGAAGTAGGCAATCCAGTCATAAAAGCAGAACACTTGCAAGTCAACCATTCCACAGGTCTCACCTCCCTGCATGTCTGCATAGGAAGCCATGTTTCTAAAACATTCAGACCACTGGTATGTTTTATATATATATATAAACTTTGTCGAAGAGTTATCTTTTATTCCTATGACTGGGTTTCAAGCTGACAGCTAAACTAACTTCAAACAGCACCAAAAGCCCTGAATGGTGAGTTCAAAGTTCAGTGCAGCAACCAACAAGTCTGAATTTGCTGAGAGAGGTTATTTAAACCACAACTGCCTTCCATGATCACCACTCTCCTCCAACACATGTCCCACGAGGAAAAGAAGGAAAGAAAGTCCAGTGTGGGAAGGTTTAGGAACCTTTGGAGAAAGCAAGCTCTTCCCTGAATCAACCAGCTCTATTTTCTGAAGCTGAGCAGACAGGTTCCCAAGAAAGTCCTACATAAAGTATGCAGGGTGAAAGGTCTCAGGACTGGGATCAGCAAGATGGCTCAAGTGGTAAAAGACACTTGCTGCAATACCTGATGATCTGAGTCCAATCTCCAAGACCCCAGGGTAGGAAATGAGCCCTACAAATTGTCCTGTGAATGTCACATTCATGCTGTGTCATTGGAGCACACACATACAATAAAGAAGTGAATAATTTTAAAACATAGGTCTCAGGAAGAGTTTTTACCACATATGTAGATCTCTGCCTGAACACTGGGGCTGGCAGCAGGATAGTCAGGAAGGGGCTTTGACTGGCCCCTATCCAGTTCCTGAGCCCTGAGAGACACAAAGAGAATGCCTGGCAGTGTTCACAGACCACAGAATTCAGGGCCACTGAAACCAGATGCTGTTAGAACTAACCTCAGGCTTATCACAGAACATCTAGGTCACAGTTTAGAACAAACCAACTATTGTTAAATGTCACTGGGTCTGTTGGATGGCTCCTGTCCCCTCTGAGTCTGGAGACAAGGAAGGCCAATGGTGGTAAGCAGTATAGAAAAAAGCAGCCTTCAGTATACAGTCAAGTCATGGCAGGGGAAGGATAAGAGACAACTGAGGTAACTTACTGGAAAACAGCTGTTCCAACTTCCCCTCCAGACCCTCAGAGCAAAGTACTCAGCCCTGACTGCACAGTAAAGTTAGCTGGATAGCTAGGCATAGTGGTGCATGCCTTTAATCTCAGCACTCAAGAGGAAGCAGCAGGTGGAGCTCTGTGTGATTTGGAGGCCAGGGTCTTTGTAATCGGTTCCAGGGCAGCCAGGGCTCTGTAGAGAGACCCTGTCTCAATAAGTAAAGCAAGTGACCTGGAGGTTTTTAAACCCCGAGATGTCAGACCAATTCCTTTGCTTCAAATTCCCTGACAGCAGAAACCAATTCAGGTTCCTTATGTCTTCAGCATTGCCAACATGCAGGTAAGGCAGAGAAAGAAACCTTAGCCATCATCCTGGGGTGTGTTTGTTTAATCACAAACAGTGGCCACAAAAGAAAGAAAAATTTATGCTGGGCATTGTGGTGTTCACCTTTAATCCCAGAATTCAGGAGGTAGAGGCAAGTGGATCTCTGTGAGTTCAAGGCCAGCCTGGTCTACATAGTGAATTCTAGGACACCCAGGGCTACACAGAAGGACCTAGTTCTCTCTCCTCTCTCTCTCTGTCTCTCTCTGTCTCCCTCTCTCTGTGTCTCTGTTTCTCTCTTTCTTCGGTGTGTGCGTGAGTGTATTATGCGTGTGCATGTCATATTGTGCCAATCCTTACAGAAGCCAATTCCTCCTTGAGTTGGAATTACAGGCAGTTGTGAATTGCCTGATTTGGGTGTTGGTAACCAGACTCGGGAAGAGCTTTAAGTGCTCTTATAATACTAAGCCATATTTCCAGCCCCCTAAAGGTCTATAAAATTGAAAAGAAATGTAAAGGAGACACTCTTGCCAGAGGAAAAAGTTAACAGTGTTTAGGAAGAGGAAAAAAAATGTTTTATTAAATTCTTGAAGAGCTGAGACTCCTCAAGCACATTGGTTATACCTGAAGTGAATTTAAAAATAGTATGTACACAGGAGGTTATGGAAAGGTTTAGGTAAGGTGTGTGGAGGGTTCATACGGGCAGAGATTCTGTATGTCCCATTCAATATCTAAATTCCTTGCCTAGCACATGGGAGGCTCTCCAAGGTGTTCATTCAATGGTCATAGGCAAGTTTCTCAAGACAGAGTTTCTCTGTGTAGTCTTGGCTTATTTATAGGCATATCTTAATCAACCATGATCTTGTGCTAGAGATAACTCTGTAGAATCCAGCAAGTGAACAAGTAGCTTGTCAATTCACTGTGCCACTTCCTCAGCAAGCCACGCTGTGCGCTGAACTTCTCGGGGCCCGGATGCCCCTCTCTGCCCCTGCCGCCCCCACCCCCCAGCAAATAATAATCAAGTAAAAAAAAAAAAAAAAAAACAAGTAGCTTGTCTTCCTTTGAGCTGCACCCACAGTGGGAACTGATACAAAAACATAGAATCAAAAGTAAAAAGCCAGAGAGAAACAACAGTGCATGAGGCTCGAGAAGAGTAAGAAACAATAAAAGGAGCCTGATGAGCTCATTGGAATTGTAAGTGATAAAGCTTACTCCAGACAGGAGAAAATATTATTCCCAATTTCCTTACTGTAAGGAAATACCTGAGGCTTGTTAATGTTATTAAAAAGAGGAATATTGTTATCATAGTTCTAGGTGTTGAATGTCTGAGATCAGATAGCCCTAACGATTAGTGCCAGAGTGAAGACTTAGTCTGTGGCAACACATGTGAAAGCAATCACACGCTGAGACAGAAAGCCAGACAGTAGTTTGGGGACTGTGCTTGCTCTTATAACTTGTTTTCATGAGAACCCAACTCAGGGTCTCAAAAAAAAAAAAAAAAAAAAAAAAAAAAACTACCATTCTGAGACCATCTCCACCAAGGCCCACTTCTTAAAACTTTGTCAACTCTCAAGCACAGTCCAGGCATTAAGGGTCTAAACTCATGAACTCTTAGAAGACACCCCGAAATAATAGCCAAACTACAAAAATGGCCCAAGCAGAAATAAAGAATCCTCACTAACTCCCTTTCGCAGCTGACTGTTCACTGCAATGAAGCCATTAATGCCTTTATATTTCTCATTTGATACCTATGAGATAAGCTCCTGGCACTTGGAGAAATAACTAAAGCAGAAAGACCTGACCCTTAAGTGCTTACAGTACCAGTGTGGGGTGGAGGGTAGGAGGATTCTGCATGTTTTGCGTAAACATTCACCCCACATGGCCCTGGAAACTGCTGGGCTGAGGACTGTAGCAGGATCCACCAGAAGCAGCTGTTCCCTTCGTCCTGAATAAACCAAGTATTAATAGGCGTTAACAATTTATGAAGTTCCCTGCATACCTCAGGAGACAGGCATGATATCTAATCACAGAACAATTTTATAATTTAAAAGGGATTTGATTCTCTTCTCTGTCTAGACAGAAAATAAGCTAAGAGAATGAACTCAGACCCTGTGTATTTAAACAGAACATTCTGTATGCACCTTAAGTTAAGATATGTTAGTCTCTAGTGTAGAAAGTCAGATTAATACACATTACTTCGCAGGAAAACTAATTAAATTTTTCTATCTTCTTCTTTGGCCTCTATCAATTAACTGTGATTTAAACTTTACCTGGGTCCTTCCACAGAGGAAATAAAGTACACAGCCAAAGTCCTGAAGAGCAAATACAGTGTTCTTAGGGGGAAACTGGTAACATGAGAGAAAAGCTGAAAGCCATAGTAGTCGGGAGTTCAACTCATTACAAGCTCTATTTTCAAGAAGGCTGAACTGGGGATGTACAGAGAACCTAACAAATATGCTGACCCCAATGACTTATTTCAAGAAAATACTAACGAAATTTGTATTTTCCAAAATAAAGAAAACCAAGAAGAGAAATAGATAACTGACTGGGTGTGCACAAGGGAGTCAGAACCCTGTTCTGCCGTAGTTGTTTCCTGGGCTTCAGGGCTTTGTTTGTTTGTGTGGTGCTGCAGGAGCAGCCTGGGACCTTGCATGTACTATGCATATATGTCCTGAGCTACACCCCAGCTTTTCAGGAAAAACAATTCTAAATACTTATCTACGGTAACCAAGGATTTAAAAACAATGATCAGTGGTAGAACCCAAAGCTGTTCTTGAAAGAGAATAGGAGCTTCCCCTGCCCTTCACGTGCTATTGGAGCTAATGGGGACCTAAGCAAAACTAATTGGTTTTCAGGGCTGGAGAAATGGCCCAGCAGTTCAGAGCGATTGCTGTTTTACTGTGAGGACTGAGTTGGTGACCCAGCACTGAAGATGGATGTCTTGCTAACATCTGTGACTCTAAGTCCAAGGGATCTGAGCCCTCATCTGGCTTTTGTGGAAACATGCACACAATATAAACACAATGACAAAGACACACATAAATAAAAACACATTTTTTTTTTCATTTTTCACTGGACTCACTCTTTATTAAAGTTTGCAGTTACACCTTAGCTGTGTCTGTGAAAACACTGGCCGTATCTGAATGCAGTTACTGTCCCTAGGATCTGAGAAGAACCCCCACCCCCAGGAGCTAAGGTCCTAAAATTCCCATGACCCATACTCATAGTAACAACATTGCACAACAGGCTGGCTCCTGTGCTTCTATGCTCAATTCAAGGCCCTGCTCTTAGTTTGGGGTTGGTTTTTGTGATGCTAGGAATCTAACCCAGGGCTTTGTGCACATTCAGCAATTGCTGCCCTAATGAGCTGCAGCCCTGGTCCCACCTTGCTCACTGATCATGTCAGTCTTCATCTACTGCACACATACTTCTTGCTCAAATCTTTATGAAATCCCAGGAGGAAAGACGAGGACTGAAACTTGAGTCGCAAACTCTTCTAAGCCTCCCAACCATCTCTTCAGCTCTAGCTACATACTTCTTCCCTTAGAAGGAAACTTTCTTTCCCTAGAGGTATCATAATCCTTTTAAGTAACCCCAAGTGGATCTTAGAACACTCTTGATAAAAAGTAAATGAGGCTTGTGAGGAGGGTAGGGGGTTGTTTTGTTTCATTTCCAATTCTCAATGTTTGTTGCGGGGGGGGGTAGTTTTTGAAACAGGCTCTCACTGTGTAATGCTGACTAGTCTGTAACTCACATAGCTGGAGTTGAGCTTCTAGCAGTCCCCAGCCTCTGCCTCCACAGCGTTAGGATTAGCGGCACGTTCCGCCACACTCAGCAATGCTTGCTCTTTAATGAGTGGCTTCATTACCCAGTTGCTCAAGTCGCTAAATACAGGGATCATGCTAAAATGCAGACTGACCAGTAAGTCTGGGTTGTGTTACAGTGACCACTGATAACAAGCTGATATTGAACCAACCTTCTAAAAATAGGGCTTTAGGGATCCAGAGATAGTAAGATGTAGATCTTCCTAGAAGGCTGTATTTTGATTAGGAAAATAAATGCATTCCTACATTGTCAGCAGTGTCAACGAACATACATACGAAAATAAATACCTAGAAAATGTCCAGAAGGTGATCCATGACAAAACTCACTTAAGAATCCTTGACAGTAGAGGTTCTCAAACCCGAGTGAACGTGAGAATCTCCTGGAAGCCTTGATAAACACAGAATGCTGGATCACACCTCCAGAGCTTCTGGTTAGTTTTGTCCCTTGTGTGTGTGCGTGTGTGTGCGTGTGTGTGTGTGTGTGTGTGTGTGTGTATTTTATTATTGTATGTATGATGTTAGAGTGGGGGACAGGTATGACACTGCATGCATGTAGAGGAAGAGGACAACTTTGTGGAGTTGGTTCTTCCCTTCTTACCTTTATATAGGTTCCAAGAATCAAACTTAGATCATCAAGTTTGCACAGAATAAGCTCTTCTTACACATGCACACACACACACACACAACTTTGCAAAAGCCTTTGTTATTTGCCTCCTGCTGTATGTCCCCAGCATCCTGAAAATATGTTCACAACTACCTTTTAATACTGTCTTTGTAACTTTACTTTGAACCTGTCATTTAATAAAGTGGATTAATTATAAACAATATATATTTGAATCTTATTTCTTACTTCACCCTCTGCTCTGAAAACATTTTTTTTCTTTTAGATGTTAAAATTACCTATATTTAGGGCTGGAGAGATGGCTCAGTGGTTAAGAGCACTGTCTGCTATTCCAAAGGTCATGAGTTCAATTCCCGGTGACCACTTGGTGGCTCACAATCATCTATAATGTGAACTGATTCCCTCTTCTGGCAGATGTAAATACAGATAGAACACTCATATAAATAAAATAAATAAATCTTTTTAAAAATTATCTATATTTAAAGTGATGGTTGGTGTATTAATCAGGGTTCCTTAGAGCAGTAAAACTTATAGAATGCATATATAAAGGGGATTTATTAGTATGGCTTACATGCTGTAGTCCAGCTAATGGTTGTCTCCCAACAGAAGGAACAAAAATCAAGTAGTGGTTCAATCCACAAGGATGGATATTTCAGCAGGTATTCAGTATACACCAGAATCCCAAAGAAGTGTGCTCTAATGCCAGTGAAGAAACAGACTTGTTTAGGAAGAGCAAGAGCAAGCATGCAGAGAGCAAGCTTCCTTCTTCTGTGTCCTTAATCTAGACTACCTTTTAATACTAATCTTTATAACAGAAGATGTGGCACAGATTAAAGATGGGTCTTCCTACCTCAAAAGATCTAGATTAAAGGTTTATTTCCCCACCTCAAAAGGTCCAGGCTAAAAGTGAGTCTTTCCACTTAAAATGACTTAATTAAAAAAAAAAATATCTGTCATAGGTATGCCCAAACATTTCAGTTTTAGTTAATTCCAGATGTAGCCACTTTGACAACCAAGAATAGCTACCAAAATTGGATTAGCAGCTACTGTGTTTATAACTGTAATTTACTAGCTGCATTTGTTCTTTTTCTCTGTTTTTAATTGATCATGTTATGTAAACTAATTTTATCTTCTATCTTAGAGTATAAGTTACATTTAAAATTTTCCAGTGCAGAAGATCAAATCCAGGGACTTGCACATGTAGGCATATGCTCTACCAGAGAACTCCACTTCTAGAACAATGATATTTTTAAACAATTTTTCTGCTGTTCTAGTATAGATCAAAACTGGGTTGTTACTTCCACATGGGGTAACATAACAAAGTGTGGACAGTTGAGACAAATAAAACAACAATAAAAGGTTTCTGAATGCATGATGGCCAAAAATGGAAGGAATCCAAGGTGTCCTGGTGGTACTGGTCTATGCCAAGTCATGTGACTTCCCCAATACAGCTCACACATGCACTTTGTACTGGCCAAACACCACCTCAGCTCATATTTGACAAATGTCTGTTACAAATGTCAAGTGTCTTACAAAGTCTTCTGCTCTTAATAGAAACATAATTGTTTTATTGTGGAAAACAAAGATACTTAACATTTTTCTATCAGGATTTTTTGGCATCTGTATCAGTCAGGGTCCTTTAGAGTGACAGAACTTAGATAGATAGATAGATAGATAGATAGATAGATAGATAGATAGATATGAAAAGAGGATTTACTATAATGACTTTCAGGCTACATTCCAGCTAATCCAACAATGGCTGCCTGGAAATGGAAAGTCCAAGAATCCAGTGGTTGCACCATCCAAGGGCTGGGTTGTCTCAGCTGGTCTTCAGTATAGGATGGAATCTGGAAGAAGTAGACTTTAATGTCAGAGAAGACATGGACTTGCTAGCAAGGTGAGGGCAAGCAGGTAAAGAACAAAAGCTTCCTTCTTCCACGACTTTATATAGGCTTCCAGTGGAAGGTTTGATACAGATTAAAGAGGTGTCTTCCCACTTCAAGATCTATTGGGATTGAAGGTGTGTGCCTTCCTGCCTCAAAGGTCTGGATTAGAAGAGGATCTACCTACTTCAAATTAAGTAAGAATTCCTCACAGGTGGGCTCTCCATTTTTTGGATTTTAGGTAATTCCAGATGTCTTCAAGGTGACAACCAAGAATACCTACCATGCCATCTAAGTATTAAATAAGTGTATCTCTTGGTTGTAGTTTTCTGGGTGGGTTGAGTTTAAAATTTGCTGTTTGAGCACAGGGCCTGCACATGTCCAAGCCAGATGTGGTGCCAGTTCTGAGAGAAGAAGTGGAAGCTCCCAACCTAACCAAGCAGCTATATCTAACTGATGACCACAAGCAAAGGGAAAGTTAGTTTTCCTCAACAGAGTCTCACTAGGAATATAAACCACATGTAAGGGCAGACCAACGCCCAGGAGTAGATGGCCAACACAAAATGAACTCAGTGGTATTTTGGGAAATTTTTGTCTTATTATTATGCTATTTTGGGTGTTTTGACCTTCCTAGTCTTTTGCTTATTATAGATTCCAATTTTGCGTTTTTATGGGTTTTGTTTTTGTGAGTATCTGTATGTGTTTCTAGCACATTTTCTTTGTTGTTTATACTGAACTATTTGACCTGTTTTTGTAATTTGCCTGCTTGTTTTCTAGCAAAAAGAAAAAGAAGATATAGAGTTGACTGGCTGGGGACGTGGGGAGTGGTTTGGGGATGGGAAACTAGGATCAGAATGTAGTGTATAAAAAAACATGTATTTTCAATTTTAAAAATTGCAGTTCGAGTTGCTGACATGAGTTTTATTTAAAAAAATACATTAAATGAATTTTGGCTTGGGACTATGACAAAATTTCCAGCAATGTCTGAAATGGGTCTTAATATACTTTTTGCCATTTAACTGTGTATTTATGTGAAGCAGAATTCTCAGTACTTACAATTATAAAACCCAAATATGATCAGCTCTGAAAAACGCAGATGTTCTACATCCTGCACTATCAAATATCCAGCCAAGATTTAATTCTTTATGTAAAAATAAACAAATACATCATCTCAATATTATGCAAATTTGCTTTCATATTTAGTAAATGGTTTTCTAATATATACTGAAAATTATTTTAAAATATTCTGTGTTTCATCATGAGTAAGTATTTGATTTATATACCTATTCAATATACCTATATACCCAGGGTCATATAAAATTTTCCCAGTCAAAAAGGAATCAAAAGAGAAAACATTTGCATGAGCTGTAAACATCCATATCTTTGTTGCCTTTGTCTTCTCTCAAGCCTGCATGAAAATGTCACACAGAACACTTATGGCAAGAACCACTTTGAGGAAGAATTAGATGAGGAAAGTGTGATTTTAACAGTGGCCCTGGTTACTGAGGAGCCCACCACAGAACATCCAACACAGAAATCAAATGTTTCCTCAACCAAAAGCTTCAAGACACCAGATCCCCTTCTGCCGACTTCTGAGCAAATCATACCTCAAGAAAAACCTCTCTGCCTGCCATCCTGCCTCCTATTAATGATGTGTTCCAGAACACTCTTTGGGACTGCTGTTCATTATCATAACTTGAGTACAGATGGAAGAAAATGGAGGTTTATCTGAGGCTCCAGTGACAGCGATATTCTGAACAAGAATGTCATATTTCTAACACATCTCTTGAGGCCAGAATGAAGCTGGTTCCCAAGAAACTCAAGATAATCACCAAATGACCCAGGCTTCAAGAAAACTGCAAGAGTAGAAAGAAAAAGGAGAGTGCTATAGTTGAACTTGTAACTTCAGCTCAGAAGTCCATGTTTGCAGCCAGGGAAAGAAGAATTGCTATGAGAGCTGTGAACTGCCAGCCTCCTCCATCTTCTGCTGAGGCTTTTTTGCTACAAGCCTCTGTATGCAGATGCTATGTCACCCACAGTACACAGCTCCCAGCAGACAGAATCTGCTGTTCACCTGCAATTTCACACCAGTCAGACCTGGGTTCCAGACACTCCACAAGGATGATTTCTCTCTTCCTTTTACAGTTTTTCCATCCTCTAGAGTGGAAATAATACACTATGCCCTGAGTGTGTTCAAAGCAATAAGATCATAAGAAACTTTATAAGAAAGAGGATCTGTACAGGGAATGACAGTACACTGTTCCCAAATATGCTGCCTTAGACAATGACACGGTATTATTCTGATTCTAAAGGGAATAGAAAAAGCAAAGAGAAACTTTCTATGTTCCCTACAATGGCTAAAATCTTCTGAAGTTCCTGTCTCTACTACAACAGTGGAGAATCGACATATCTTTTTCTGAAATCCCAGTCACACATATATAATACTCTACCAAAATGACCCTCAATTCCAAAGTGTCCTCTTATTTGTTTCTTTGTCTCAATTTTTAAAATTTTTCTCAACAGGTGGTGGCAGCACACACATTTAATCCCAGCCCTGGGAGGTCGAGGCAGGTGGATCTCTAAGTTTGAGACTAGCCTGCCCTACAGAGTAAGTGCCAGTACAGCCAGGGCTACACAGAGAAACTCTATCTCTATAAAACAATATAAAAAGTATGTATAAATATGTATGTATACATTATATATGTATAGTATAGGACATGTGCACTTTACACATATTTTGTTTTGATATATTTATATAATAGTATTTACATGTTTATATAACAGTACATATATATGTGTGTATATATATATATATATATCTTTGTATTTTCATTTTGGAAGTTTGTATTGACAAATACTATGCTTATAGGTTCTTTCGTTTTGTCCATTCTCAGAAGACGTTCATCAAAGGCATTTTTCATTTCTGATATAGTGTCTTTAATTTTCTAACAGTTCCTTTTGACTCTTAGTGTTTCCAGCTCTGTTCATATTCTGAGATGTTCTTGAACATTGTCCGCTTGTTATGTGACAGATGTCTCAGTAGTAAAGGCACTTACTGCTCAGCCTGAGAACTTCAGTTTGATCCCTGGGATCCACATCTAAAAGGAGAAAACCAATTTCCATGTGCACACAAACACACATAAAATATAATATAGTTTTTAAAGCATATAATCATAGCTAATTGAAATTTTCTAATAACTCCAAAATCTGTTTTCTGTTTGAATCTGATTCTGACAGCGGTGTTTTCAGACCATGTAGGGTATTTCCCTTGTCTTTATTATGCGGTACGATTTTATGTTGAAACCTGGATGCAGTGAATCAGGTAGAGAAGTGAGCTGAATGAGCTTTTCATGTGAGAGCTTACAGCCATCTGAGCAGTACTTAGCAAAGGCAGAATGTTATTGTGCACTGTGTAAAGACCCAAATGCTGATCTCTGTGTTCCTTCCCATATCTGGTTGCAATCCTTGTTCTGAGAGTCTCTGTCTAAACTTTGCTCCCCAATTGTCCCTTGATAAGACAATAAAGCAGCTTAGCATCCAATCACTGAGCAGGGAAGAAAAGAGAGGGAAAGGGAAGTGAAGATTCAGACATAGACAAAGAGGTTCAGGAGACATGAGGAGAGAGCAACTGGAGTAGAGAAAGCCACAAAGTGCAAGTATCTCAGGAATTTTGGCAAAAACGGAGCCAGACTAGCTTAGAGCGTTAATATAGACTTATATTGCTCCACTATTGTGCTGGAAAGCCTGTTAAACAAATATAATAGTCCAGTCTCAATTATTTTGGTATTAGTTCGGTTAAAAGAAAACTGTGACACACATTTATAAAAATAACACTAATACTGGGTTCTATTTAATATTTGCTACAGCTTCCCAAAACTTTAATTTACCCTAGTATCCTTGCTCTGCCCCCTTGCAGACTCTAAGATTGCCTAAGTATTCCTCCTTAGAGTCTATATTTGTAGCTCTTTGGTCTATAATCTGTTCTTACTACACTGATCCCTATCTGTGTAGCCCTACAAAAAGTAGGAGATTGTTCTATAATCTGGTTTAATTTCCTGATATTTCAGTTGCCCTTTGAAAGATTTGATGAGCTTCATAAGCGTTTCTCTGAAAAGTTAGCTCAGAGTCCACCTTCCCTGACTAAAACATATATAGTTAGATGAGATAGGAAAGTCAAAGAGGGCTAGAGTGGAAGGAATTTGCTGCCCTAAAGTGGGATAAGCCCCAGGCAAAATATGTACCTCTGGAGAGTATTTGGTGTGAAGACTGTGCACTTATTTCATGATGATCACTCTTCCTATGCCAGAGCTATTGTAAGTCTTTAGTAGATATTCAACATGAGATTAGATCGGGTTTTTTTTTTTTCAGCTTTTCTTTGTGGTAATAATAAAAGTAACATCTTCCAAGGTCTTACCACATAGAAGATGAAACCAGAGGTCTTTTTGATGTTAACCCAAACACAAAAGTTGCATTAAAAAACTCCTGATGAAAGAAAAAATAGCCAGGTCTAGTGGCACACAACTCAAATCCCAGAACGTTTAAGGCTGAGACAGGAAGCCTGTGAGTACAAAACAAAAAAATTTAAATTTTCACTGCATTTCAAAACCAAGAATTAGAAGCACATAAAACCCAGGTGCATCTTCAGCTGTTCTTCCTGAAAGGGGGCCTGATTTCATCCTCAGCTCCCTCTTCCCCTACCTCAGATAGGATTAGGATTACTGCAGTGAAAGACCATGACCAAAGAGCAGGTTGTGGATAAAAGGGTTTACTGACTTGCACTCCCACATTGTCTATCACTGAAGGAGTCCAGGACAGGAACTCAGACAGTGCTGGAATCTGGAGCCATGAGCTGATGCAGCCGCCATGGAGGAGTGTTGCTTGCTGGCTTGCTCATCATGGCTTATTCAGCCTGCTTTCTTACAGAACCCAGGACCATCAACCCAGATAGCATCACCCACAATGGGGCTGGGGGGGCCTTCCTCATCAATCATAATTAATAAAATGCCTTACAGGGTTTCTCTGTGTAGTCCTGGTTGTCCTGGAACTCACTTTGGAGACTACGCTGGGCTTGAACTCAGAGATCCACCTGCCTGTGTCTCCTGAATGCTGGGTCTAAAGGCATGCACTACCACTGCCCAGCAAGACAGTATTTTTTATAGTGATTATATATGAAGAAAAATGATTTCATGAACACACATGAAAAATGATTTCATGGATACACTGGACTAGTAAATTATATTATGTTTCTTTTTTACCTATGACAGAATATTTTACAATAAATGAATAGCCACAACCTAGGGATGTGTTAGGCAAAATATTTTTAAATTTAAAAATTGAAATCAAAGTGGTGTCTTTAATCCCAGCACTGGAGAAGCAGAGGCAGATAGATCTCTGTGAGCTCAAGTCCAGCCTAGTCTACACAGGGAAACCTTGTTTCAGATGACAAAAGGAGCGGGGGCTGAGCACTTGCTTCAGCTTTAGAGCTCTCACTTAGCCCTATATTATATCCCAAGCATCACAAAATGAAAATAAAAAGATACTTGCTTTCCGTAATATGTCCAGACTCCCCCAACTGCTGGGTACATTTTTCAGGTAGGTAAATGAAGCTATCATTTATGTCCCAATATTTAAAAGTGTCATATTCAAGTGTCAAGAAAGACAAGGAAGCAGAAAAATATAAACCAAATCATGAGTGAGATATATTTGTACCCTCATTGTAGTCACAAAATGAGAATGCCCAGGAAAGCAGAGATCAGTAGAGAGAACCCAGGTGTGAGGATACTTGGCGTTGAAGCCCAGCTCCAGAGCTTAGCACAGTGATGACACTTGGGAAAGTCACCAAGTCACCTCTAAGCCTTGGTGGTGTCTGTTGAAAACGGGAGAAATAATAGTATCCGTTAGTGCTGCAATGCAAAAAAAAAAAAAAAACAAAAATCTATGAAAAGCTTAAGAGAGTAACCTACATGTACTGGAAAACACACACATTTAAATGATTGCCACGCCCACTGTCCATTCTAGAAACGCTCCATGTTTTCATTCCACACGTGTAGCCTTAATACACATTGCTGAACTTCTGTCTGAGTTGCCTTATGCTTCACACCGTCTTTAGTTTCTCTGCCTCCTATGTTTCTTTACTCTTTTTAGTGTCTATGTTAGGCCTTCCCCTTTTAATTTCAATTTTCATTTGTGCCTCCCCTCAAGATTCCACCTAAAGCTTGAGTTTTGGAGCCGAATCTGAGATTCACAAAGTTTTGTCAGCAGATTCCTGCACATTGCTATACTTCCCTTCCAACTCCTCCCATGTGAAAATATCATCCCAACTCCATCCTGCATCTTAGATTCGCAACCCAGTTGGTTGGTGACATTATAATCAACAAGTTCCTTTAAAAGGCAATATGAATAAGTGTGTATGAGATACAGGAGAGAAGGAAGAGAAAGAAATGTAATTTAGATGTTCATCCTCACATGAGACACTGTCTTGTTGTTGTGACAAAATATTTGACAGATAATATAAGGGAGGAAGGACTTATCTTGCCTCATCATTTCAGAGGGTTCAGCCTTTGGTCATGTGGCTTTGCTGGTTCTGGGTCCATGGTCAGTGGCAACATATAGGGCAGAACTACTGAGCTCATAGCAGTCAGAAAGGATAGACAGAAAAACTGGGAACATGATACCCACAAGGATCTGCTCCAGGGGTGAACTTCCTCAGTCTAAGACCAACCTCCTAAACTTTCCATCGCCTCCCAAAGTAGTGCCACCTGCTGTGGTCCAAGTATTGAACCTTAGGTTGGGGAGAACTTTCATATTCAATAAAATACAATTGCCTGTGACTTGGTGAAAACAAGCCTGGCCAGTTGGTCAGTGTTATCCCAGCACTCAGGAGGCAGATACACAACAAATTTGGTGCCAGTGGGAGAAACCTAGCAAGTTTCAGGCAAGTCTGTGCTCTAAAGCAAGATTCTGTCTCAGGGAAAAAAAAAGGAAGGAAGGAAAGAAGGAAACTTAAGGGGAAAAAAAGAAGAGAGACAGAACAAAGAGAGAAATTCAAAGTGTGTAAAGGACTGGATACAGCATGTAGCATATAACATTTTCCAATTCAGCCTTATTTACTATGGTGATAAAACAGAAGCAAACTAATGTCCTATAACAAAAACATGTTTAATTAATGTACTGCATATGTATGTCATGGAATATTTTTTAGTCATTTAAAAGAATCATTATAAATACCACATCACAATTCAAAATAATGCTCATGAGTCAAGTGAAAAGGCCAAGAATGAGGCAATATATGCCACATGATTATAATTGTATAAAAATATAGATGTGTGAAAAAAATATGGTAGGATATCCAAAAAGTATAGTAACTATGTTTCTAGGATTAAAGGTAGTTTTGTTTTCTAATTTTTGCAAAATCATTTACATTGCTTTATAATGAAAAGATCCCCCTTATAAATATAGTTATAAGTCCAAACTCTGTTCTCAGAATATCATGTGCTTTTAGCTCAAACAGTTCACAATCCAGGTTTAATTTCTTGTGCTTGGATGAAGCACATACTTTTCTCTAAGTAGAATAAAGGAGACAATTTTGTTTCTGAAGGAAAAATCTGGCCTCCACATTGGGAAATATTATATACTGGCAATAGTCTTCTTGCTCCTGTATGAGCAGGGCATGTGTTCTGAATTGCTTGTCCCCTCATGGGGACAGGTTAGAGCTGAGCTATCCTCTCTCCATTCAGCTGAGGGTGAACTGTCTTTGAGGCTGGGTGCTAAGTTTCCTGCTTTGCCTGGTCACACGAAATGAACTGACTGGTTCACTGTTCACACTGAGCCCTTGGGCGAATGGTCCACCCAAAGAAGCTAAATTGAGAGATAACATTGAAATGAAAAGCTTGATGTGATTCTGGACCAGACAAGTAAACACATGCATGAGGAGATATCTAGGGAATTAGCCCCACCAATGTCTGAGGTATAAATGTTGTACCTGCAATCATAGTCTATGTAAATGAATGAGGAATTATTTCAGCCTAGCACACTGTCCCTTTCCCTCTTCTTCAGATCCGTTAAAGGATTGTCTGTACACACAGTCTATCCTCTTATCCCCATAGGCAAGCACTGCAGGACAGTCTGCAGCTCATAGACAGAAATAGTCACACAATTGTCAGAGCAGAAAGATTCACAGCAACCACACACAGCCTAGTGACTGACTGTCCTCTCGAAACTGTTAATTTAAAAGCAACATGCCAGAGGATTCCAACTTCTTGGAAGGGGGAAGCAGCTAACTTAAACACCTCGGAGAGTTCACAGCTGCCATACTGCTCATGTTGCCCTTTCCCATGTGGACTTCGGTGACACTCTGGGCGCCAGGGTGTATTCCATCCTCGATGAGACACTTCCTCTCTTGGCCTACATTCTCTCACTGTGTGACTTACTCTTTCCTTGCCTTTAAATGTTGGCTTCTCTTACCTTGCGGGACTTACCAAACTGCAAATCTTCCTGAGCAATGTGATTCCAACTCCCACTGATGCATTTACAGGTTAAAGATCTGTAATTTTATATTGGGTCTTTCTTCTACACCTTTCACACGGTCAGTTTCTTAGACAATCCTCCCTAGATGTTCCAGTCACCTCAAACTTGCATATCTGCAAGTAAATTTACTTTAGCTTCAAAAAACCCTTATTCCAGCATTCCTTACCCTCAAGACAGAAACCTGGATAGCATGGTAGACCTCTCCCTTGCTTGATGTGATTACCAAATTCTCCTGATTCTAACTCTTAAGTCCTTCTCATATTGATTACCTGCATCTTTGTTGCCCCACCAATGTTCAAGTCCTTGTTTTCCACTGCTGTAGTCTTTCTGCTAGCTGCCTTGCTTCCTTCCTTTCATTCTATCATCCATATCAGCATTAGAGTAATCCTATTAGTCCACAGAATGATTAACTCTTTTTTAGAAGAATCCCAATTCATATAGACAGGATACTTGGAATAGGAAGTCACTAGCTAAGTGTAGTACACATGCCTTGAGTCGAGCATTTAGGAGGCTGAAGCAGGAGGATCATAACTTAGCCTGAACAACATAGTACATTGTTCCTTTTTTTAAACATTTATTTTGTATGGGGGTGTGTCATGGTGCATGTGTGTAGATCAAAGGACACCTCATGGGAGTCAGTTCTTTCCTTCCACTATGCACATTTTGAGATGAAACTCAAGTCATAAGATTCAGTCTAGTGCCTTTACCCACTTAACCATCCTACTAACCCCATTAGTCCATATTTAGACATGTCCCTGACCCTACACATACACAGAGAGAGTATGGTCAATTTCCTAATTTATTATTAATTAATATAGGACTAGAAACCCAAGCCTCATGATTTCCAAATCCTTTGAGTTCTCATGTTATGATGTATGACATAGCGTAGATAATTCAAAGTAGTCTACTCAATTTTACTAAAAGCTTAGTCAAAACTTCCACCTAGGTTGGCAGTTCATGCCTCTAATATCAGCACTTGAGAGACAGAGGCTGGCAGACCTCTGTGAATTCAAGACCATTCTGGTCTAGCCGTAGCTACATAGTGAGACACTGCCAAAACAAAAACAAAGAACCAAAAAAGGAAAAATAAATAAACAAATACAACAAAATATATGGCAGGTTGTAACACCCTATAATGTTGCATATCACAAAACGGAATTTGGGGATTTGAACTCATTCATTTTAAATTTCTATAATGGGCACCTTTCTGCTCACTCACAGAATGCATAGTTCTGCTCTTCCTTCTCTCATTGTAATTGTTTAAATTCTGACACACACACACACACACAAACACATCACAGTAAGAAAATTATAGATGCATACGTGATATAGCCTTACCCAACTCCTTAAAATAGTCACAAATATTTGCCTTGCCTGTAACTCTGGGTGCCAGTGCCCATTCTCTTCCCCATAAGATACTTCCTCCTTTGGCTTGGTCTCTCTCTCTCTCTCTCTCTCTCTCTCTCTCTCTCTCTCTCTCTCTCTTTTAGCAGTTGGGAAAAGTTACATTAATATTCTGTAGTTCAAATGTGTCATCCTAAATTTTACATAATTTCCCATGGGGGAATAAATTTTCTTGAGACTATTCCCAGTAGGTGAATGACTTTAATAACATGGTATCTATGAAGACGGCAAATAAAATGGCTTACAGAATTCTGCCTTGACAAACAGTTGAAGTAGCTCTTCTTTGCAGACAAATGTTAACCCTGCTCATTTGAGTTGACTGAGACTGGTTCATTTCTCTCTGTGTAAGTGTTGACAATTCTTTGAGTCCTATTGACTTTTGGGTTCCCAAGTCCTTTTATGAAAGCTTTATAAGCTGATACTTTAGCAAAGAGCAAAATGAATACAGACAGATATACGTGACCAAAGTTTCTCAAATAAAATAAATGTGGAAGTGCTGGAGAGATGGCTCAGTGGTTCAATGCACTGGCTGCTCTTGGATAGGAACTGGGTTTGGGATGGAACACCTAAATGACAGCTTACAACCATCTTTAACTCAGGTTCTGATACCCTCCCCCATCCTTTGAAGACACATGTGCATGATGTACATGTATACACACAGGCAAACATACATACATATAAAATAAAAATAAATAAAGCCTTAAAAAGAAAGGAGGAGTGTTAATTGAATCTATTTTCCTTCTCCTCTCTTACAGAGGTAGAGGTAAAGTTGACTTCTCTATTTTTTAATAGCAACTTGAAGTATCAGAATAGAAAACTCCTTCCTCAAGTGAGAAAAAGAGCTACTAGAAGCCAGAGGAGCAGACAAGCAATTGTAGGGACAGAGAGGGCTGTAATCCAATAGAAAGCTTTTCTTCCCATGGTGCTGGAGAGCATAGTGGAACAACCTGCAATTCAAAGCCAGGACCAGACACAAAATTGCTATGATAAAGTCCAACCAGTCGCACATAACATTCGTGATTGACTCTCCCCCAGAAATTGTTCACAATCAAGTAAATAATTTTCTTCCTTGAAAGCACCATGTTGGAGGATTTGAGCCTCTTAAGGTGGCAGCCACTTCCCAAACTAGAGGAGTAGAACATAAATATTTCTACACAAAAGGATTTGAATCTAAATATTCTGTTTTATTCTAAATTCAAGAATTCCATCACATTAAATATCTGGGCATGTTCTCAGAATCCTTGCTGAGCCAACTCTGTGGTATGATGGGTGTTGTCTCCAGGAACCCCTGTTAATATGTGTGATACAAATTCTGGAACACAGATCTCCCAATAAATAAATGACAGTGTGAAATAATGGCAACAAATGAGCGCCTGGAACCCTGTACAATACACCAGAAGAGGCACCTAGTATACACAGCAGGAAGCAAAGCCATCACAGTGTCAGACAGTTTTCCCCAGATCTAATTTTAAAGACTTAGAGGCAGGCTCACTCCAAGAAAATATGTTATGAGCACAGACTCGTGTATCTTCTTCTGATGAGCAGACATGCGAACAGCTGATACCATCCTGTGTATACAGGATGCTTGGAATACAGTTACAAGTTTCAGTTCCAAATTTCAACACCCAGCCAATTTTCTAATGCAATGCTTGGTCTTTGCCCTTGTACCTGGCTAAAGACATAGGTGATTTAAGTCTATCTTTACTTACTGTCGTACTTAGAACTCGAAAGAAATGTATTCCACCTTCCAGAAAATGCATATATGACATTCACTCAGGAAATCAATACAGGGAGAAGTAATAGGAGTACTGGTAAGAAATGTTTAATTTAAAGTCTTCAGCCTGGGCGTTCTAAGGGTGCACATTAAAATTTGGTAGGTTGACTGTGCATTTTCAGCTGTCTTCTACTGAGACTCTGTAGAGGAAGCTGCTCTGTCCCATTGGCAGAGACCTTGTGCAGAGTCCACTTTTGAGAAGTTTTTATTGAATCCCCATTTTATCTGATCTCAAAATCCCAAAGACAATCACACAGAGAATGGTATCTATTAAATTCTCTGGTCTGACATTGCCACTTGTTTTTAAAGTCAGTAATTCTCCAAACAGGACCTGACACATATTTTAAAAGGCCGGGTACAAAAATGAAAATATTAAATTATCAAGAATTTCAAGTCAGCACAAATAGAAGACTTCCCAAGCACAGAATTCTAAGCAGAGGGTTCCCATTTCAATGAACACTTACCCTGCTCACAGATATTATTTAGGTTCCAAAAAATTACTGTCATATGCCATATACTGTCTATAATTCTCTCAACTTGATTCCCTGATCACTTCTTTCATATAGGCACTGCATGTGTGCAAGCATTGCACATGTGCAAGCAGGAATCTCAAGAACCCTGAGGAATGGATATATCACTGAACTTGTTTATTTATTTTTGTAGAGTATGTTTGTCTATATACATATGCACACAGGACAGGTTCATGTGTTTGGGTGTGTGGGATGTTGGAGTACCTCAGGTGTCAGTCCTGACATGCCTTCTCCACCTTTTCTTTGAGAGGATTTCTCACTATCTTATAACACTGCCCTGTAGACCAGGCTAGTTAGCTCATGACCTTCCAGGGATCGCCTCTCTATACTTGCTATGATTACAAGCATGTGCTCAATGCCTGGCTTTATCCATTTCCTAAAGGTCCCCCACTGTGTGTGTGTGTGTGTGTGTGTGTGTGTGTGTGTGTGTACATGCATGGTGACTGTAGAGGTCAGAAGAGGATATTGGGTCTCTTGGAGCTGGAGTTACAAACTGTTTTGAAACACCTAACGTGGGTCCTGGAAACAGAACTCAGGTCCCCTGGAAGAGCAGCAAGAATTCTGAGCCATCTATCTCCCCAGTCCCCATACCTGGCTTTTTGCATGGGTTCTGGTCCAGTCCTCACAACTGTGAGGCAAGCCATTTCTCCAGCCCTCACTACTAGTTTTGTTTAGTTTTTGCTAAGGTCTGGGACTCACAGGCCTAACCTCAAGATCCTTCCCTTAAATATTTCTATAAAGTATTTGCTGAGCATAAAATACTGCCCAAAGAATAATCCCTATCAAAAGTTTACACTCAAAATACAAAAATAAATTGCAAATATAAAAGGGGCAATGTTAGGTATAATGAAAAGGTTGCATGAAGGTTTGACACAAAAATTAAAACATGAAATACTGAAATAGGCAGAACTCCACATTAATAATTAGCATTCTGTGCTTAACCACATTTTTTTCAACTAATCTTATAACATAAAAGATTCAGAATCACTATAAATAATGTGAGAGTTCTATTTAACATTTGGTTTTCTTTAAGAAGGAATTACCAAAGACACTGAAGATAGTCTCTTGTTGACAGACCTGGTTTTATTCTTGGGGCTTTTTGGTTGCTTGGTTCAGTTTGGTTTTTTGTTTAAGACAGGGTTTCTCTGTGTACAGTATTTATAAGAACATTGCTTGGAGATATTCTCTATGGAAAAATAAATACAATGAAGCAAAAAGCTTGAGAGAAAGAATGTAAAGCAAATGGACATTTGCTTTTTTTTTTTTTTTTCAGACAAGGTTAGTTTTTAGCTGTGAATTTTAACATGCTCAGCTAGCACCACCTATAGGAACAAGAAGCAAGACTTCTGCCTGCCACAGACAGGCTCTCAGCAGCCCCTGAACTGGATCAATTGTCACAAAGAAATGAGTCAGCATTTTGGTGGGGAAATTCTGGACTTTATTCAGTAAACAAAGGGAACAGAGCCTAAGGAGCCTGCACAATAGGCTACAAGAGGTTTACAAGCAATGGAAAACAAGATTTCTCATCAAGGCCACTTCTAAGTCTTACCCAGTTACAAAAGGAGAAAGCCTAATAGTTTGCCAGAGAAAGGATATTATCAAGTTTTATGTTGTTAAATAGGTTTCTTCATTATGTGCTTTGTTTTCGTTTTCAAATATTTAAGAATATCTACTTACTTTCTGCTAAGTACTTGAAAGCAAAATACTCTTTCATGCAGGAATACCTGATCTGAGTGGAAAAACCCATGCCCAGTCCACAACAATAGAATGTAATTTTGGAGTTGCTGCAGTGTTAAGTTTGGCCTAAAGATGTCTCTGACTGTACTGTAAATTTCCGTAATTTGATGTGTCAACATGTGTAAGTCGTGGAGGCTTGGTGAGTCACAGGAGATGAATTTCAAGGACTAACAGGCAGCCACTGTACAAAGCAGATCAAAGAAAGCTGCTGTCAGCTTTCTTCCACCCCACCATCTCTGGACCTCAGTTCAGTTTCTTTTTTATTATTTTTTTATTTATTTTTTATTACAGTTTATTCAATTTGTATCCCCGGCTGTGGCCCCCTCCCTCTTCTCCTCCCAATCCTACCCTCCCTCCCTCTTCTCTTCCTATGTCCCTCCCCCTAGTCCACTGATAGGGGACTTTCTCCTCCCCTTCTATCTGACCCTAGCTTATCAGGTCTCATCAGATCTGGCTGCATCATCTTCCTCTAGCCTGGTAAGGCTGCACCTCCCCTGGGGGGAGGGGGGCTGCCACTGAGTTTATGTCAGAGACAGGCCCTGCTCTTGGGGAGATTCTTGTGACACTGAAAGAAACTGCTGTGGAGGAGTTCCAAGGTATGTCTAGTGTGGCTGATCAGAAGAAGCTACCAGAAGTCACACGGGAACTGGACTTTGAAGAAGTTTAACTGTGAAGGATGGAGACAAAATGGGGGAAAAATATATAGTTTGTGCATAAAGAAAAGTAAACAGTTCAAACTGCAAGTAAGGACAGATGTACTTGGGGGGTAGTCCTGCAGCCAGACTATAAAGAATCTTGGACTGCAAAGTGATACAAATGATAGTATCTGCAGGGCCCTGAACACCAACTAGCATGGTTCCCAGAGACTGCCTCAAGTCATCCTCCAGACTGGCCACTGGAGAATCACCACAATTCTTACTGGCTCAGTTTTATGGCTAAGAAATAGAAACACAGTAAAGTTTCATCCTTGCTCTAACATCTCCTAACCACTACTCTATATTGCCTCTTGTTACTCTAAGGAGTTTGGATTTAAATTACCTCCTACATGAGGAAAAATTAAGCAAAACCTTCTCAAAAAAATTTTTTAAAAAGCAAAATGGTGAAAATATGGATACACTGCTTCCCCAAGACCAGCACTGCAAGTGTTAATTGCAGTATATCCTGAAATTTCTCAGCATTTAAAGTAACAGGAGGCAACAAATTAAATATAGAGGAATTAGCTGGAAACAGGCTGCCCCAACCCTAATCTCCACCCTTCTCTGCCCTGGCAACCTCTTTCAGAGGTTCCAACTACACTGAACTCACACTGGCTACAAGCACTGCCCGTGTCTGTCAACCACAGTGCTTTTTTGAACTGTACTCCTGCTTCCTCGATAGTTCTGAATAACATAAAAGTGTCCTTATTCCAATGTTACTGGGGTCTTCCTTCCCTTTGCAAAATGAGGGGTGTGGTGCTCTAGCCCTCCCCCTTCCACTCTCTCAACCCTCCAGTTTCTACAACTTCATTTTCCTTCTACAGCACTAAGGCTGGCAACAACAGTCTCTGTGGCAACCAAAATCAAGACTTCTGTTCTTCATACTCAGTTGATTTTAAAAGGCAAAATACAATAAACAACATTTATGTTAACATGACAGTAATTTTTACAAGGCCAAGCACAAAATGAGGATTGTGTTTCCCTTTTTACCACTCCAGTGTCAGTTCCTGGACCATGAAGAGGAGGCTACCCTTCCCTCTGAGTGAAATGGGTTCTGCTCCACTCCATCAACTGGGTTTAACAATCATGACATATTTTATTTTCTTCAAATTTAAATCACAATGACTTGTAATCTGCCCTGGCTTTAAATATGGAAACAGGTTTTTAATTGCCTTTTAGAACCTCCTGAACTGATGATCCTAGAGGGAGGGAATGTGTATGTCTCTGACTTGTCAGATGACTTCTAGCCTAGATTTTATTTGCACTGTCTCTGTGCATTGAATCCCTCCCTCTTGCCCTTTGAAACTAGGCGTACCCTTTCCTCTCAAATTCTTTTCATGTCTTTCTAGACTCTATAAATCTAGACTCTGGGGTATATTTCTACAGGTGATGCTAGATCCTCAACCTGAACCAAGTCACAGAAGAAACAGAACAAAAAAGACATCAGGACTTTCAGACCCCATTGAAAACATAGGAAAGACTCTTCATTCCTTCTACATTCCCATTGTTAGCATACAGGCAGCCTGCTTCTAGGTTGCCTAGCAATTATGATGTCATCACTTGCTACTGCCAGGTGAGTGGCTGATATGGTTCAGGTGTACACCAGATAATATAAGGACCAACCTGCTACCTCCTCTCCCTCTTTCACTCTCTCTGCTTTGGTTTCTCTACTGGGAGCCTCCCACCATGATCCTCTTTCTCTTCTCCTATGTTCTCCCACTGTCTCTTTCTCTCCCCACATCCACACAATAAATCTCTTCTTCCAGATCTGTTATATATGGCATTTTAATTTATATCAAAACACCCACTACCTGAACCTAAGCAGCAGCCAGGAGAAGGGGCGGGGGACGACATGCAGTCTATGGGATCAGTTTCCTGTCATACAAAGGAAGTCACAGACTCCTTTCCAGAACTGAGCTCTGAAATATAAAATTTACACACACACACAGAGACAGAGAAACACACACACACACACATTCCCTGTCTTATGGGCCTAACCCCTTCCAGACAATCAAGGATGAGCTTGCAATGACTTCTCACATAATCACTTGTGCCTGTGAAGATGACATTTGCAAGTTCTAGCAATTGCAAGGTGGACATTTTCAAGGTGTCACAATTGTCCCTACAATGCCTACTTTTGTCACTGTTCTCTGCTTCATCACTCATCCAATACTGAGAGCTCCAAGTCACAAGCTTCTTTTCTTCTATAATAGCTAAGTCACTTACCCTAAGGTCATAGTCATAACCAATAATCACTTCCTCTAAAATATGAACTTCAAATTTACTTTGCTTCTAATTACAACAACTTCCTTTCATTGAAATCACCAGCTCTAGGCACCTTTTGCTTCTGTTGTTTTGTTTTGTGAGACATCTGCTAGGTCTCAAAGAAACCTGGAACAAATGGCTGAGGTGTCTATTAACATATCAAAGCAGCGGCTGGCCTTGGGCTCTCAGCTAGGACCTGTTCCAGAGCCCTGGAGCCTCCTCAGAACTTCTCAAGAACCCCCCCTCAACCCCAACACACTCTCGCCCCCTACCCTAAACTGCTTCAGCCCCTGGGCTTCACTACTTTCCCATAAAACCCAGACATCTTGGCAAAGCTTTCTCTTGGTTCCACTCCTGTACCTCTTCATGCATTTGCCCTCTCCCCTCTTCCACCTCTCACCAGCCCCCAACTCATGGTCCCATTCAGTCTCAACCCATCCAGATGCCTCCGGCTGTCCTCTCCTTCATATCTACAATAAAAACCCTGTCTTCAACCATACCTAGGAACAGTCATGTCCTCATTTTCATTCAATATCTAGGACAAGTTGGCCTTAAACTTGAGATCCTCCAGCCTCTGCCTCCCAAGTAAGTACTTAGACTAAAAGATTTACCCACCAAACTTGGCTCCAGAAATCATGCAGACTCAAAGCCCTCTAATCTTGCCCACATTTTCCTCCCTTCCTTCTCAACCTCCATCTTGAGCCAGACCAGACCCAGAGTACATCATTATAATCTCTGCCATGAAACCTCTCCAAACCTTTGCACTTTTCCACGCTCATCTGGAAAAGCTGTGTAGTAAGTTAAATCAAATTAAGCTATTTAAACTCTTTCAGATATGTGCTCTATAGGGGACAGACAAGCCTCTTGGACAATCTCAGAAAAGTATACAATAGAACTAACTTAAAGTGACCAGAATACTAGGAATGTCCTCCCACAAAAACCATCTGTATCTACTATCAAACTATTTTTCCTACTTTCTGTATTATTAATAAAATTATATAATGTTATTTAAGGAGCGTGTTTACAATGTTGCCCAGGTTAGTCTGAAACTCCTGGGCTCAGATAACCTTCCCATCTCACTTGCTTAAGCAGTAGTGCCACTGTGCCTGGATTTAAAATTATACAGTCTGAACGGCTAAAAAGTTACAATATCAGTCAGGCATGGTTACCCCATACCTTTGATCCCTGTGTTCTGCCCAGTTCCCAAACCCCAAAAGACCAGGAATAAACAGACTCCGCTGTAAATACATGAGGTTCTTTTTATTGTAAATTACAAGCTGCAGCTTGGACCCACACACCACCAACGTACTTCTTTACTTACCTAGTTCAGGCCTTAATTAATAATAGCTGCTAATTTTTAATCTTTTGGTCTCTCACCTGCACTCAGGAAGGCAGAGGAAGGCAGAACGCTCAGAGTTTGAGGCCAGCCTGGTCTACAAAGCGAGTCCAGGACACCCAAGGCTACACAGAGAAACCCTGTCTCAAAAATAAATAAATAAATAAATAAAATACAGCATCACTACTGTGGTGGACTAAATGCAAATGGCCCCTATAAGCTCATAGGGAGAGGCACTATTAGGTCTGTCTCTAGCTCATAGGGAGTGGCACTAATAGAAGTCTGTCTACCTATGTGCTGCCATGCATCCCCCATGATAATGGACTAAACCTCTGAACTGTAAGCAAGCCCCAATTAAATGTTTTCCTTATTCAGAACAGACCACTGAGTAAAACCACTACTATTCATGTCCTAAAAACACAGTATCACAGCGCTTTCATGTTCTGATGTGTAGGCCAGAACAAAGATTCTGGACGGTAGTATTTTACAACTACACGTACCTCAACCATCCAATAAAGCCAACTAAAAACTAAAACAGTTTTATTATTTTTATTTTATTCCAAACTGAGTGTTTGATGCTTGAAAATTATGTAGAAAATAGTATGAAATGCATGCTTTCTGATCATAAGTGTTTATGTTCCAAAAAGAAAAGCAAAGTAACATGTAAACATGGTATCAAAATGAAAATAATCTTATGTCTCCTGTTTGACATTCCGAAAAATAACAAGTGAACTTCATCAGGGATAGATACAAAGTAATTCACTGGGGGGGAGGGGGAACAATATAATCCATATTTATGGTGTAATGAGCTCAGAACCACCTGCTATAAACGAGTAAAGAAGGCACTATAAACTGCTAAAATGAGACACTAATCAATATGATATGCCAGGAAGGTGGAGAGAGAAGATATGACATTAACATAAGCAGATTACAAAGAGAATGTACAAAGAAAGGTGTCCCAAACAACACTGCATCCATGATGTATGAGGCCTATTTGGGTCACCTCAAGAAAAATGGTTGAAGCTGAAAAAAATAAAATAATAAAAAGGATCTAAACCTACTAAAGACACTACGTTAGTATTACTAATAAAATAGGTTGTCAATCAGGTAACTATGTATTGTTGTTTATAAACTTCACATTATTTTGTTTAACCTTCATAGGGGCCCCATTAGATATGCATTACAATCGTTCTTGTAGAAATAATGTATTAGTTTGCTTAGGATACTGTAACAAAATACCATAGCTCAACATTTTATTCAGAAATGTATGTTTGATTTTCTGTTGTTAGAAGTCCAAAATCATATGTAGCAGAGTAGGTGGGACTCTGGGGCAGGTCTCTTTACAGGAAACATCTTATTGTTTCCTGAACAGGAGAAAACTCTCAGACGTTTCCACTTAGAAGGACACCAGGACCCTGTCAGATCCCAAGGAAATTCTACTCCCCCAATTTCTGGCACTCTCCCCTCTACCAAAGGAGGTATTTCCTTCACACTGTTTGAAGGGACCAATAGCTGTCTGTTGTATATATTAGCATACCAAAGCACATGTGGCCTCCAGGTGTCCAACATCACAACTACCTGTGCCTCTTCTTACCCAACCCTCAAACCTAAACTTTCCTAACTAATGGGCTTCCCTCCCCCAGCTTCTCATTCCCACATAACCCCACCATTTCCCTCATGTGCTCTCCTGTTCTCCCTGGCCTGCACACACTCTCTTCCTCTCTTCCTCTCCCTTGCTCTCTCCTCTCATGGCCCAGTTATTTGCTAGCCATGTTCAGTGTACTACTTTCTTTCCCTGCTCTGGATATTTCCAGTTGCCTCTGCCTATACTCTCCCTCATATCTACAATAACCACACCCCCCAACCTTGGAGCAGTCATTTCCTCATTTTATCCAAACAGCTGTAACTCTAGTACCAGCAGACCCTATGCTGTTCTGGCCTCCATAAACACCATGTATGCACCAAGTGCACATACATACATGAAGGCAAAGCCCTCATATACATAAAAAATTTAAAATAAACAATGACAGCCATCCTGTGCTATGAACTACATTGATAGACTGCTTGCCTAGCCTGTAGGGAAGCTCCAGGTTTCATCCACAGGAGCAAACAGACTGGGTGTGGTGATGGATACCTATAATCTCTGCACAGGAGAGCTGAAAGAAGATCAGGAGTTCAAAGTCATCCTCAGCCACATGAGGTCCTGTCTCAAAAAGAGAGAGAGAGAGAGAGAGAGAGAGAGAGAGAGAGAGAGAGAGAGAGAAGGAAAGAAAGAAAGCTCATCCATCCTTGCCCTGGAGGGGCCAACCAACTCCATACAAAGCTAAAGCCAACAGTAATAGGATGTGGCATTTATTTCTTCCTCAGTTGGCCTGGGAAGAAGAGAAGCACAAGTTTCACAGCCAAGTCCATAATGAGCAGAATGCAGTTTCTATGCTCACCTCATCAAAAGCCACAACGGACAAGGACTCGAGCCACCAATTCTTTATTCTTTTCTCAGTGCACCCACCTTGCCCCTTCTTGTAAGGTATATGGATCCTCCTCATTAAAGCTCATTTATCCTTACTTTGGGGTTTCTCTTAGATTACAACTTGGAACAGCTCTAGTGGAAAAGTCACCAACCTTAAATTAAGCCCAAGAACCTAGTGTTTTTCCAGTTCTCTAAAAACACAACTGATTAGCATTTCAAAGGGATAAGGATGCAGCTAAGTGTTCACAGTCTTCTGCTGTGTCTATCCAACCACTAAGGGGTCTAGGATCCCAGTCAGAATGGATTCAAGAAAGATACTAGTACCACTATGTTTTCCGCAGCACTATTCACAATAATTATGGAATCAGCTTACTTGTCTGTCCACAGATGAATGGTTAATGAATATGTGGTATACACAAATGGGGTTTTTTCCACAATAAAGAGCCAAGTAGTAGCCTGTAATAAAAACTATGTTGTATATTGAGCATTGGAATTCATAATTCAGGTTTTTTCACTTGCCCTAGCACTAACATTTTAGAAGTAGAGAACTCATTTTGAACTTATGTACTTCCCCGCCATCTGTACCTTTCTCTGTGTTCTTTCTCCAAATTAACAATACAATCATCCACACAAATTCACCACATCAGAACAAAGTGATTACTCATAGTAACTCCCCCATGCATATTAGATTACCCGGTATATCCAATCAGTGATTAGCAATGCATCTGTCATTACCTCTCTGTCCCTCTACTACCTGAATTCTAGCCTGCATCATTTTTTGTTTGCATCATTACAATTACTTTTCTGTCTTTTTCTTTTTCTTTTTTTGGTTGTTGTTGTTGATGGTGGTGGTGGTGTAACCCCTAAACCTCTCCCCACCCACAGAAGAGAGCATATCTTCCTCACAATGTAAGCAGTCGTTCCCTGTTTCAAAATATCTAATATTACAAGCCCCAAATATGAAAAGGAAAAATAGGGATTTAAAAACTTTCTAGACAAAGAATAAGGTTTAATTAATAGGAATATTGAGTCATTGACTTTTAGATAGTGATTATTTTGGAAACTGCTATAATCCCTTCTCTGCTGGTAACAAAGGTTTAGGGAAAAGATTGAAGGAGCTAAACAGATCCTGTTTCTGAGCTGAATGGCTTTGCGGCTGACATAATAAATCTGAGTCAAATTTCTAGTAAAAAGGTAGGTTTGTTGGTGTAGTTCTTGGGCGGGCTCGCTGAACTCACAGGAGGAGGTCAGTGAGGTCTCAAGGCTGGGCTGGGGTAGGGGCTTCTTAAAGGGGAGTGGGAAGGGAAGAATTGTGACATGTCAGTGAGGTACTAGGGTTATAGCTTTATTTGGTGAGTTCAGGGCCCTGAAGGTGGGTCTTAGATCCAGTAGTCACTTTGGAATCTGGAACTTGGGAGATATCTTTGCCCATCATTTTGTTCAGGCTTTTGCAAGCACAGTCTCCTGGTCAGAAGAGTAAGGCCAGAGCATCTTGGTCCAGGCCATCTTGCCTTTGTCCCCAAACCTCCAGCCTATCATAAACTACTCAAATTTGTTGGTGCTGCTATGTACTCAATGCTAAATACTGAAGGCTAAAGATGATGCTCCAACAGTTGCTGAAAAACTTTGGTGACTGTCCGGGTAGCAAAATGCATCTGTCATTTTGCTGTTGTTTTGGAAGCTGCTTGATCTGTACTTCCTAAAAACTCAGACAATATTTATTCCTTCTAAGGTCTCTGATGGAGTTGAAGACTAAACAGATTAGTCTCACAAGTAAGATTAAATTGTTTAAAACTTAAAAAAGTGTTTTAAAAATATCTTTTTAGGTCTAGGTAGAACTTTTAGGTTATTAAGTACTAACTGTAACAAAAATGATTTGGCTACAATACTCAGAACTCACTAAGACAGGAGAGATAGTAAAAGTTCTTTCTCCTAAGCTGCCAAACACAAATGGACTGGACACTGTGAATGTAATTATTATGATAGTTTTCAAAACTGTCTTACATTTGTTCTTACTATACAAAGTTTATTACTGTAAGAGAAAGAACATTTTCTTTTGGACAAAAAGGGGGAATTGTTGGGGTTGATCTGTTGCTACTATGTATTCAAATCTTAAATACTGGCCCCTAAGATCTTTCTGCACCACACACAAGCACATTATCACACACACCAAGTGATGTTGTATAAATTTTGGTGGCAAATATACTCTGACTAGTTAAAGTTGCTTACAGCCTGTAACTGGGCAGAAGAGAAGTAGGCAGAGCTGAAGTTCCAGGCCTTGGAGTTGGAGAGGGACCACAAAGGCAGCGGGAGGGACAAAGAAGAAGGAGGAAGAGAGAGGAGGAAGAAACTCAATATTAGACAGGATGGACTAAAAGCACATGGCCTAGAGAAGTATGCCCTGAGGACAGACTGATGGGAGTAGAAGCTGCCAGGAGTCATCAGATTGGCAAGCGATGGGCTTTTATGTGGGATTTAAAGGTAGTAGGATTAGAATATTTTAAAACTGTTGCAGTATATTTGATCCCATTGTAAACCCAGAGATTGTGAGCGATAAAAACCTGTTTCTAATTGTGATATGGCTCAGTGTTTGATCCTAGAACTTTCAATTTATTGTAAACAGGTGATTAGGGTATGGCTCACCTTCAATCCAAGAGTTTTCTGTTAATCTGATTAAATAAAGTTAACCCTAGGCCAAAAGGCAGAGCAAGAAACCAAAAAACAGGGAGCAAGTAGGAAGGAGGGACCTTGCGTTGAAGGGTATTTAAAACATCATGGAGAAAGAGGAAAGGCTTTTTCCTTCTGAGATGTGACCTAAGTAGAAGCAGCTTTTTCCTTCCTGGGGGTCAGCTCAGTAGGACGGGCAGCTGGGTGCTTTCTCTGCCTGCGCTAGCAGGTTTTCACCTCAGCATCTGGTTCGTAAGTGTTTATTGGTAAAATAAAATGACTGGTATTTTCTTTTTTTGTAACAACATAGAACCTGCCCAGCATAGCGCCTACAGCATAATAATAAAATATAGTGTCTGTGTTCTTTACTCAGGAGCTGGAGAAAAGACGGGATAGATATTCCCCAATAGATGTAAGGAGTAAAATAGGGAAAACTAACCTTCCAAAAATATAATTTCATGACATACAAATTAGGTGATGATCTGAAGATTAAATTGTCCATCTTCCATCTATGTTCTATATAGTCAATCTCTTCAGTGTCGGTTTCTCTAAAGTTTTCCTGTCATTTGCAGTAAAGAGGTAAGAGCTCTGATGTCAAACTGTTTCATTACCCATATAACACGCAAATCATTATGTCTGTGAAGATTTACCTGGTTGTACTGTAAGACCTGGGGTCTCACAGCTCAGGAGTTCAATCGCGCCCTTCCCAGAAACTCCCCCAGACCAAGACTCGTTGCAAAAGCAAGAGGTTTATTAACCATTGTACAACGGGGTCACCCTTGCTGGTCAGCAAAGAGTGGCACCGGGAGACAAAGGCCTTTAGGTTTTTAAAAGAAAAATTGTGGGAAATTTGAAGTTTTAGTTTTGGCAATTTAGGATTGGATGAGGAAGCTATAAAGTAAGATAATTGGTTAGTCTTAGGTGCTCAAGCTTGGCCAGTCCTGCCAAGTGTGGATGCAGCTGCACTTTAAGGTGGGGGTGGTTAGCTCATCCTTGAAGATTAGGGCTGCGGGATCTTGGCTGGAGGTCAAAAGCTACTCAGAAGAAGTATAGGTTTGTTGCTAAGAAACGCTATCTCAAGGACAAGGGTCTGGTCATTCTTTTGCTGAGTGAAGGTCATTGCTTGCTTGCCCCTTTTTTTATATCTGTCCTCACAGATAGGGTCATATTCCTTCACTCTCTGGAAAGGTACTAAGAGGCTTTAGCTTAACCTGGACCTAAAACTCAAAACTATAGGCTTTAGAGGACATATAGGTTACAAAGTTAGCCTAACCCTTTCAGTATGATCATAAATCACAATAAACAATTCCTTAGAAGACGATAAAGGTTCATAAATTTTACATGTTGTTAATTATTCTATTTAAAGTAGCAGAGCTCTAGGGCTTTACCTTTCTTCTCAGTACTTGTTAGCATCTAACATTATGCTTGCGTGTTTTCTTTCTCCACCAGAAAGTGAATGCCTAAAAAGGCAAGAGTATCACATGTTTCCGTTACTAATCATCCCTATTACAGTGTTTGGTTCAAAATGAACATCCAGCAAATATTTAACAGGAAATACAGATAGTATAAGAACTATTAGTCAGTCTTTTCTGCCAAACAGTGTAAAAGTTGTTTGACAAAGAATTCAAATCTTTTTATCTGTTCTTCTTGTAAGACTTTTGTGCAAATCTTTTTATCATGTTCCCACCCACATTCCTTGTAAGACTTTTATGCAACTGTTTTAATACTATGCCACAACACTATTGGATAAAACTTTTGTTTATGCAAAGACCACAGTATTCTAGAGTTTGTGTGAGTTAAAAGGCTACCTTCCCATATTCCTTCATTCCTTTGCACAAATTCATTTAAAACTAGCCAATTGTGAAAGACTGTGAGATGGGACACCAGTCTATGGGGAAAAGACACAGTCCTCTGTGATATTAGAATAAAAAACTTCCTGTCCTGGAAGGACAGGTATGGTATGCTCCCTATCCTGGTGAAGGTTGTGGCACACTTTTACAAAAACGAATTGCCTTGCTGAACTACTTTCACATTGTTTAGATGGTCCTTCCTGCAACACTGAAAGTGTTCTTGTTTTGATTCCGTCAATAGCTGGTGGTGATGGTGGTGCGGAAGACTCCTTCATGTATATCAAGAAATAGCTCTTGGGCTGGAGGAATGACTCACAAGTTAAAATATAAATATATATTATAAATATATATATATATTATATAAATATATAAATGGCTCAAAATATAAATATAAAAAATATAAACAGAAAGAAAGAAAGGCAGGCAGGCAGGCAGGCAGGCAGGCAGGCAGGCAGGAAGGAAGGAAGGAAGGAAGGAAGGAAGCAAGGAAGGAAGGAAGAAAGGAAGGAAGGAAGGGAAAGAGAGAAAGAAAAAGGAAGGAAGGGAAAGAGAGAGAGAAAGAAAAAAGAAAGAAACAAAGAAACAACGAAAAGAAACAAAGAAAGAGAGAGAGAAAGGAGTAAAGAAAGAACATAAAAGAAGCTCTTACGGTAATCAATTACCTCCCCATTGCAGCATCTCAGCAGCCTTCACAAAAACCCATGGTAGAGAAAGAGTGGTTTGTAAGCATTCTCCTTCTGTTACTCAAGTATAGCCCGAAGCTTGAAAACAAACAAAATTTAAAACATCACAAAACAACCAAAAAAAAAAAAAATTCAGAAATGAAACCCTCGAGATTTCACCAACCATCAACAGCAGACTCAAGAAACAGGCTGGTTCTGATCAAAAATTGCCACATTTGACAAGAATTTTTTTTTACAACAATCAGAAAGGTGTGGTTTTCAATTGTGACACTTCACCCCACTCCTCCAAGGTCTCACTTTTTAACTCTGGCAGCACTGAAACTGTGTAGACCATTGGCATCATCTTCTTAACTATCTACCTTATAAAAATTCGCAAATTTAAGACAGTTTTCAGTACATATAAAAAATTATCAGTCATAAAAATTTTGTATTAATACATTTACATGTAGTTCATTTGGCTTAACAGCAAAAGTACTGAAAAAGTTTACACAGAACTTTTCATCCCGTAGATACCAAAGGTTTGATCTCGGCTTTATAATTAACTCGTGGTAAATGAACACATGCAAAACTCACTAAGCCGGTCTCAAATCCTTTAAAATTTACGTAATGTAAAAGGAAAATAATAAGTATGTACTTATCACTTAACTCAAGACACTCTGCCTAGCCACAGCCCCAATGAAGGCAACAGTGACACAAAATAAGCAGTTAACGAAAAGTTTGACCAAGTTATACCTCTTAGTGCCGGCCATCGCGACTATCCAACTAACCCGAGCTAACTACTCTTAGCGTGAAACGTGTTTTATGATGACTCTTAAATAGAATTAAAATCCAACTTAAACGTGAAAATTTATTGTTAAACCTAAATCCAATAACGAAAGTAACTCTAGGGTAGCCTCGGACCTGCCTCTGCCTCCTAAGGGCTGGGATTTAAGGTCTGCGACACCAAGCCGCTCCATCCCAATTCCGTTCTCCTGGGATCTGCAGGCAGAATTCCGCTGCCTGGAGCTAAAATGCCGGGGGCGGCTTCGCAGCCCACATCCAAAATGGAGGCTGACTGTGACGTTTCCCGACCACAAACCTCCATTGGTCCAGTCTCCGACCCAAGGCCCGCCTCCCGCCCTGCGCCGGCTCTTCCGTCAGAGGCCCGCTCTGATTGGCTGTTGGTACTGTTTACCTTTTGTCCGGATATTGCGTGACGCAGAGAGCCGCGGGGTTGCGGAGGAGCGGGCAGAGGGAGGTCGTGCGCTCGCAGTTCGGCTGGCCCGGAAGGGAGCCCCGCGGTGGAGGTGGCCGGAGCTGAGGTACTGCCCCGCGGAACCCGGGATCGCCGTCCTCACGGCGGGCGTCGTCACGGCGGGCGTCGTCACGGCGCGGGGTCTGGCCGGCCGCCGCGGGCGAGAAGGAAGGCCGGGCTCACCCCGGGCGGGGAGATGCTGAGTCAGCTCCCCGGAGACCTGCGCGGCCGCCCCGGCGGACGGGGTGAGGGTGCGGTGGGGTGGCGCGGCCACGCGGAGGCTGCGGCCTAGCGGGGAGAGGAAAGGACCCGGCACCCTGACGGCCGTGCTCGAGGACGGGGCGAAGGTAGTTCGCGCAGACCTGGCCCACAGGAGCACGTTTCAGGGGTCCAGGTCCCGCACGACCGAAGGACACTTAGGTCTCTGTCCCGGGCAGGAAGCCGGTGCGACGGGTTGAGATGATGTAATAGCATGAAAGTAGCAGAAGGGCTCGCGGTGATTTCCCCAAGGTCAGGTTCCTAGAGTTAGTTGTGTGCACGCCATAGTTGCTACGGAATGATCCTCGGGCTTTTTAAAGAGGTTCTCAACTGTGGAGGTGTTGGTTAAAACTTCTTTCTCCTTACATTCTTTAAAAGAAATCTTGGGCGGTTTTCAAAGTTCCACAGCATTGCCATCAGAACACTGTTTTGGTCCCATTTTCTTGTGTTCACAAGTAAGGAAAGAGACGCGGAAGGATAGTCACTTGCCTGAGATTCATCCCAACTCTTTGGCCAGAAATGTGCTTGTAGTATTACAGAAAGACGTTCACGTAACCATTTATCTAGCGTGGAGCTGAGAAGACAATTCAATTTTAGAATGTTGTGGAAGTAGGTGTGGTTGAGGACAACGGAATGAGTAGGGAAACCTGGCTGGGCAATTACGTTTATTCTGATCGAATGTATAGTAATGGAATAAATTCATTTGAATGTGTCTGTCATATCTTAAAGGGAAGTTAATATTCGACTTATTTAGTAGACATTTACATGGCTGGCTTTTGTTGATGTCTTTTATCTTTTAGTCTTGTACAGTGGCCTCAAAAGGTTATTCGTCTTTTCTTTGGATGATGTTTTTCCTGTGCCGAAACGTTACACAGATTCTTTTACTCACTGAATGATGGTATAAAGCTCAGGCAAAGCTATGATTGTAAAATTTGTCTAAACATAATTGTGTTAACAGAATAACATTCATTCTCTATTACATATATGTGGCCAAACTGTAATTTATATCATTGGGTGACCCATCCCAAACAAGATTTCATGAGTTAGGAGGAGGGACAAGGGGAGGATTCAACATTAAAAATTTAATGAGGTCGCTGTTCTGATTTTTTTTTTTTTTTCTTTTTCCTACTGAAACTTGTTTGGCTTCTCTGTTCCCTTCTTAATTAATTTTTTTTTCCCTCTACCTTTCTACCTAGCATTTCAGATCTGCTTAGTAAACCGGTATATCACCTACCATGCTGGCCGCAAGGTTTGTGTGTCTCCGGACACTACCTTCCAGGGTTCTCCAGCCCACTTTCATCACCAAGGCCCCTCCACTTGTGAAGAATTCCATCACGAAGACCCAATGGCTCTTAACACCCAGCAGGGTAATGAATGCTTTTTCAATATGGCATTCTGCCCCATCCAGGTTCTTTGTTTTAGGGTTTGTTTGTTTTTAGTTGGTTGGTGTCATTCTCTGAGTTTAGTAGCTTACTCTTTAGTGACTTACCATAACAGTGATTTACTAAAGCAACAGTAAGGGTTCCAGTGAGCCTTCTCCCTGTTGATTTACATCATTCCGGTCCCTCCTTATCACAAATGAAAGGTCCTACAGCTTACTTCCATGTAATATTTTAGGTAGCTTTTGTACTGATACTGCGTTAGAGTTAAAAGCTCCTCTTTTATTGACATTCTGTTGGTCTGTATGTTATGTGTCTTTTTTTTTTTTTTTAATGTCAGGAATATGCTACCAAGACAAGAATTAGGACCTACCGTGGGAAAACTGGCCAAGAACTGAAAGATGCAGCTTTGGAACCATCAATGGAAAAAATCTTTAAAAGTAGGTAGATATTCAGTATTTAATGTGAAGCCTGTAGGTATGTCTAAGAAGTCCATGAACAACTTGAACAACTGCCTGAAAATATATTAAAACATGTATATGTGTATTTTCTCCAAGAAAGGTCACACTTATATCCTCAGGGACCTGATAACCCAAAAAAGATTGATGCTCTGCATTGGAGTATATGGCTCCTAATTATAGTAGCGTTTATTGTTTTTAGGAAACCAAATTATTCTCATACTATTTTCTAAAGTGGTAGAGCCTATTCAGGAAGTTTAAGTTATTTAGAATCTTCATTGAAGCATTTGTTTGTGAATGTCTCAAATTAAAAATAAGTTACTAAAACATGTTAGTAAAAGCTTAACCATCCAAGAAGAATCCATGAGCACTGTCTTTTTTTAAGTTGCTACTCATTCATGTACGTTGTTTGTTTGAGTATCTGCCAGGTGCAGATGCCAGAAGAAGACATCTGATCCCCTGGACTCAAGTTATAGGTTATTATGTGCCACCTGAAGTGAGTGCTGGGAACTGAACTCGGGTCTTCTGAAAGAGTAACAAAGGACCCTTAACCACAGAGCCATAGTTCAGTCCTTAAAGAAGTCATTTTTATTCGTACTTTGTATACTAACTTTGAAGATTGTAAAACCAGATTGTTAATCTTCCCTAAACTATTTAAACAACAGCACTGCTACTTAATAGTCTTAGAGATGTCACTATTGTAGCTGAGGCGATCCCTAATCAGTATCTTGCAGGACATTCCTCTCTCTCTCTCCCTCCCTCTCTTCCTCTCTCTCTCTCCCTCTTTCCCTCCCTCCCTCCCTCCCTCACTCCTTGTTTCCCTTCCTTTCTCTCTCTTCATTTTTTTTTTTAAAGACGGATTTTGTGTGTAGCCTTGGCTGTCCTGGAACTCCCTCTGTAGGCCAGGCTGGCCTTGAACTCACAGAGATCTGCCTGCCTCTGCCTCCCTGAGTGCAGAGGATTAAACTCATGTGCCATCACCGCCCACCTGGCATTTCTTTTTGATTAGAGGCCTGGCCACAGAAGAAATCATGCTTTTTTTTTATAACATTTTTTAATTTTTTTTTAAGATTTTATATATATGAGTGCTCTATCTCCATGCATGCCTGCATGCTAGAAGAAGGCATCCTATCTCAGTGTAGATGGTTGTGAACCACCATGTGGTTGTTTGGACTTGACTGCAGAACCTCAGGAAGAGCCGAGTGTTCTTAACTACCAAGCCACCTCTCCAGCCCCTCTAGTGAGCAAATTTAAGTCAAAGATGTTCTTTATGAACACCTGCCTCAGAGTTGATAAATTTTCAGCCTTCTAAAGCAAGAGCATCTGTCCCTTTGTTGACTACATAAACATGAATAGCATTTTTCTTTGTTTTTCTAGAGTCACATAAAGCTTCACCTGGGCTAGTACACAAGGCATGGTATCCAGTGACTGATGACCATTTCTCTCTCAGTTTTCCTTTATTTTTTTAAATATTTATTTTATCTAAGACATGTTCTTGCTATAAAGACCCAGCTGCCTGTCTCAGATTCATGATCTTTGGCCTCAGTCTCCCAAGTGCTTTAACAGTTGTGTGGACCTCTGCACTAAAATGTTCCGCTATTCTTTGTAGTGATACTTGTGGTACCTGTACGTTTGATTCTGGAGTACATTTCTTTCTGGTCTCCTAATGTTGAGAAGTATCTGTATCCCCCATGTGACTACTGTGAAGAAATAGTTATGATTTAATTCCCCTCCTGAGCATTTTGAATCATTACCTGCACACTTTACTTTAGCTTGAATATGTTGATCTTTGCCTGTGTTTGGTGCTGTGTTTGCAGTTGATCAGATGGGAAGGTGGTTTGTTGCTGGAGGAGCAGCTGTTGGTCTTGGAGCGCTGTGCTACTATGGCTTGGGAATGTCTAATGAGATTGGAGCTATCGAAAAGGCTGTGTAAGTAAAGTGTCCCTAAACAACCAAAATCCTTTCTTCAAGTAAGGTTCCCGTTTTCTTCCCATTAGTCTCTAGTTACTTTTAGAATGCCTTGTCTGGTTCTTATTTGTGAATATTCATGAATGTATAAAGTTTTTTCTATTCATTTGTCATAGATTTATTCAAGCCTAAATAAGCATCTTTTATCAAGTTTATGTATTCAGACAAGGAGAAAAAAAAATTTATGTGTATCAATTGTATGGCTTATGCTATTTAATCGTCAATAGCTCTAAGATGTGCATACCTGTTTCTATCATAGCCAGGCATGGTAGTGCACACCTTTAATCCCAGCAGGTCAACCTGATCTCCAGAGTGAGTTCCAGGACAGGCAGGGCTACAGAGAGAAACCTTTTCTCGAAAAACCAAAAACATAAAATAATAATTATTTCCATCTTAAATAAAATTGAGTTCATTAAAGTGATTATCCCAGAGTCTTTCGTATCTAATGAATAATTTTTCAAAATTTACACCCATAGTTCTATAAGCTAACCTTGTCATGTTTTTTACAGAATTTGGCCTCAATATGTGAAGGATAGAATTCATTCTACTTACATGTACTTAGCAGGGAGTATTGGTTTAACAGCTTTGTCTGCCTTGGCAGTAGCCAGAACACCTGCTCTCATGAACTTCATGATGAGAGGCTCTTGGGTGGTAAGTTAGATACTTGCTAGTTTTGTGGGGAAGGCGGTACTGGGTGTTCGGTTGTTTTTGTTGTTTTGTGTGTTCGTGTGTGTGTGTGTGTGTGTGTGTGTGTGTGTGCAAAAATGAAAGATTTCCTGAAGTAGGATCATTAATATATTTTAGTGGTAAAGAACTTGCCTAGAATGTGTGGAATGTTCAGTTCTTGATACAAGGAAGAAAAAAAAAAGATTTGCTAAAATAGATAATGGGAAAGAGAGAGGACATTAAATGGAAGAATATTCTATCACTTATTGTTAAATATATGTCTTAATAGGATGAAAGGAGTTGGAAACTGAGCTTAGGAGCATCCTTGTCTAGCTGCAGCTAGCAAACAACTTCTGTTTTGTACCCACTGGCTAAAAAATAACCTCTAACCCACCTTGCAGGTCAGTGTGACATTCCTGTCCTCAAATCCCAAGCTTTCTGTACTGTTACAGGACATTAGTTAATATAGTGCTGTTGCTGCTTACTCCTGAACTACAAGGCACTTGGTTAATTAAGTGAATGTTTCTTAAAGTTTTTGCTGGTTTGCCAGCTACCATTGTGTGATTTCAGCTATGGGTTCTGCTCCTGCTCTGTGGCGGAAGAGATCCAGAGTTCACTGTATAGGATGTTTAGTGAAAAAATAGAAAATTGAAAGTGAAATAGAAAGTCAGTGAAAGACCACCCTGTGTTGGACCATCAAGGGCAGTTCTGTGGAGCAGACTTTGTAGCATGTTTTGTTTTAGAAGAGGACAAGGTCAGCACAGTCTGACCAAACAGCTGAGCAGAGGTGAAGAGCTAGGAAGGCCTAATGTGAAAGCAGTTTATGGTCCCATTTGAGGGAAATTTCAAGTGTTTGAGAGGACATGGTTAGAAAGGTATCTTTTATTTCTAAGCAGAGGCGAAGTACCTAAACAGTGACTACTGTAGAGACTGGGGTGGCAGGCAGAAAATGTGATTCTGTTTGAGTGTTAAGAACTAATGTGGGAGAGACACAAAGTGGGTACATCAGCTGTGCCTCTTGAGTTTCAGAATGACATTAGAGCACGAACTATGATGAGTATGAGACTGGGCAAGTAAAGAGGTAGAAATTAACACAACTGTTTCCTGCAAGTGAGGAACCCAGAACTCTAAGTTTAGACTCCATGGTATTTCCTATGTTCTGCATTCAAAGAGGAGAACCATTATGATCATGTGGCCATTGCATAGTCTAAGCACTATGCTCACCAAGAGGAGAACCACTATGATAATAGCCATTTGAACTCTTACATAGTCTAAAGTCGATGGCCATCAGATCTGATTGTGCTAGCACAGGGGTTTGTGAAGGCAAAGAATAAGTGAAGGTGAGTTTTCACTAGGAAAGTCAGTTCGAATCAAGGCAAATAATTTAAAATTATCTCAACATAATAAACATAACAGTAGTCTGTAAGATTAAAATGTATATAAAAATAGAATACCAAAGACTACAAGGACCCAGGCAGTGGTGTTGTGTGCCTTTAATCCCAGCACTCAGGAAGCAGAGGCAGTGGATCTCTGAGTTCGAGGCCACTCTGGTCTACAAAATGAGTTCCAGCACAGCCAGGACTACACAGAAAAGCTCTCTGGAAAAATAAAAACAAAAAAATAAAAAGGAAAGGAAACTTTGATGTGAGGCCATAATCACTGCAGCGAAATGCCATTCTCAGCTACTAAAAATAGCTTCCAAAATAGAGTTGATAGAGCTAGGTAGATGGTACAGAATAAAAAGAGTGGAGTGTTTTTGGAGCTGAGATAGATAGGAAGGCAATTGGGGGTATTGTGGGAAGGAAACTTGATTGCTTCTAGTCAGAGGCTAGGACACTTGCGAGAGTCCAATGTGGTCATTACCCTGGGAAGAGGGGAAGGGGAAAAGAGAAGGGAACCAGGTACAGCAGCCAGGACGCCCAACGTACAATGAGAGGGTGGTTAATCAAAATGTCCGGATTATATAGGGAAGAGCAAGGCCCCTGGGCTAGAGAGTTCAGGATAGAGAGTAGGGTACGCCAGCCTGGAGGGCCCTGTAACTGAGGGATGCAGGGAGACTGGCAGCACGGTCTGCTTTGATATGTTAAATAGGCACCTTAGCCATTTTCCCAGGTTTGAAACCTAGTATCTCTCAAGTGCATTTGGAACAGGAGAGGTGTTTGGCAAACTGCTTACTAGAAACTTCTGAAATAAGTTTATTAAGTTAGTCTTATTAAGTCAGGAAGTAGGAAAGGTAGGTCAGATAGTATGAAAGGTATGTGAATGTGTCTGTGTATTTAAGACACAGACATACATGCTATTTGAATGTGGAGGTCAGAGGACAACTTTATGGAATTGGTTCTCTCCTTCCCACTTATATGTGGATTCTGAAGATGGAGCTCAGGTTTGCATTTGACCCATTTCACTGTCCTGCCAAGATGTTTTTTTGTTTCTTGGTTTGCTTTCTCTCTCAGTTTTGGTTTCATTTGTTTGTTTGAGACAGTGTCTTTCTATCAACCTTAACTGTCCTAAAACTCAGTTTTTAGCAAGGCTGGCCTTGGTTTTCTTGAACAAGGTCTCTATCTGGACCTGGCTGTCCTAGAACTTAGTGTGTAGACCAGGCAGGTCTTGAATTCAGAGGTCCGTCTGCCTTGCAAGTGCTGGAAATAAAGATGTGCACCACCAGGCATTCTCAGGGCACAGTGGGCACAATTAAAGAAGCATGAAATTTTGGAGCGCTTATTCAATCCTACCAGTTCAGTATTACTAAACTGTAGAACGTGGAAAGTGCAAAACATGGGCTCTTAAGTCAGGTTGAAAATTATGTCTGTGGCAGCAGAGGGCACTCTTGCTAATGTAGTCAATAATGTAGAAATGAATTTGAAGTAGAAACCCAAGTGTAATGGAGAAAGACAGGATTCGGTTTATTTTTCTTCTAAGTGATTAACTGTATTTGAATCTGTGGGCTTCTCCTTTAAGGATCTGTTTCTCTTAATGTGTCTTCCAGACAATTGGTGTGACCTTTGCAGCCATGATTGGAGCTGGTTTACTGGTACATTCCATACCATATGAAGAGAACCCAGGCCCAAAGCATCTGGCTTGGATGCTGCATTCTGGTATGTTTATTAAAATGTCTTGAACATTATTCACTCTCATGTTATTTATTTGGTTAATTTTATTTTGTTCAGTTTTGAGACAGTTTTAATATGTATGCCATACTGTCCAACAGTCGTCCTCCTTCAGTTTCTTTACATCTCTGACTTCTAAATATTGGCCTCTTTGAGTAGCCCTTCAGTTGGCAATAATGATTCATGAACCTCATTTTTGGAAAACACAATTTCTTTCTTGTTTTTTTTTTTTGGGGGGGGTGTTGTTTTTCGGTACAGGATTTCTCTGAGGAGCCCAGGCTGGCCTTAAGCTCACAGAGATCTGCCAGCTTCTGCTGGGATTACAGGCATATGCCACTGTGCCCAGTTGGAAAACACAGTTTAATACACTTATTGTTGGTGCATCATTGCGAGACTTTTGCTTTAAAGGTATTGGTATTAAAGGTTCATATTAAGATAGCTTAATATGGTTATGGGGTAAGATAAATTATGTATAAGAAAAGAGCTGAGAGGCTAGCAAGGTGTCTCAGCAGATAAGGTTTGCTACACAAGTGTGGCAGTCTGTCTTCAATACCCAGCATACCCACATAAAGATAGAGCAGAACTAGCATTACGGAGTTGTTCTCTGGTCTCCATAGCATAGTATGTGTACCTGATCCCCAACCTCCATCCCACACACATGCTTATACAATAGTAATTTAAAACAAGAGCAAGGTCTCATGAAACAGGCCTGTAATCATACCTATTCATGAGGCTAAATCAGGGAAATTACAGACCACCTCAGAAATGTAGTGAGACCCTCTCTCAAAAGACAGCAGCAGACCATGTAGCTCAGTGTTTATTACACTTGCTACACAAAGTCCTGGCTTGCTTCCCAGCATCGTGAAAAAGAAGCAACATACATTATTTCTCTATTGACATAATTTCGTATCCTGGAATCTTCTAGTTGGAGGGTTTGCATTGATGTTTGGTGATTGTCAATAACATGCCACTGAAGTATTTCTCTGTTGTTTTGTTTATTTAAGACAGGGTCTCACTATTGCAGCACTGGCTGTCCTGGAACTCACTATGTAGACCAGATTGGCCTCCAGGTTAAAAGAGATCTGCCTCCCTCTGCCTTCCAAGAGCTGGGATTAAAGGCATGTGCCACTATGCCCGACTCCCCTGTCATTTTTAAGGAAGGCTTTTGTAAATCCTGACGAGGTTTTTTTACTATAGGCTGAAATGAGACTGTGCTCCTCATTAGGTGAGGCAAATCCAGTGTCTGCCTAGGAAACCTGTACATTTCTGAGTTCTGTCACACACTTCTCTTTCAGTTTTTTTCTTTGGGGCAGCAGTTGGTTTGACCTTCTAGTATCGGTTTTGTCTGAGTTCTGTCTTTAGTAATTGTGAAATCTAGTAGTGGCCTCAGGTTGAAATAGTGGCCTACATAGACTTTCACAAAATTACTCAAAATGCAGACTGCTATTCGCATTTGATCTGTGGCCCAGTGTTGATGCGGTAGAGAATATGTGTAGCCGCAGATACTGATTGTATAACTTGAAAGCTACGGTAGAACTGCCCAAATGTAAAATTTACTTACATTGCTTAGCGTAAAGTACACCATCACAGTGACATTTTCTTTTTCATGGTCATCTAGTAGATATTTAATAAGGCCTCGATTATTCTCTCTCCCCAGGTGTGATGGGTGCAGTGGTGGCTCCTCTGACAATCTTAGGGGGACCTCTTCTTCTGAGAGCTGCATGGTACACCGCTGGAATTGTGGGAGGCCTCTCTACTGTGGCCATGTGTGCACCCAGTGAAAAGTTTCTGAACATGGGAGCACCCCTGGGAGTGGGCCTGGGTCTTGTTTTTGTGTCTTCACTGGGTAAGCTGCTGTGCTTTGAAAAGTTTAGGTACCCTGAAGCATTGAGGTTTATTTTTAAAAGTTGTTTAAAAGATAAGCTAGTTTGATTGGTTTTTGCTTATTTGACATCATAAAATCTAGACTTATAGTTTAACTAGTCTGTTTATTAAATAATTCTGAAATGATCGAACTGACTTGGAAATGGCTCTCATGTTCTTTTTTTTTTTTTTTTTTCCTTTTTCTTTTTTTCTTGTTTCAGGGTCTATGTTTCTTCCCCCTACCTCGGTAGCTGGTGCCACTCTGTACTCAGTGGCAATGTATGGTGGATTAGTTCTTTTCAGCATGTTCCTTCTGTATGATACACAGAAAGTAATCAAGCGTGCAGAAGTAACACCAATGTATGGAGTTCATAAGTATGATCCCATCAATTCGTAAGTAATCCTTGCTGTTACTACTGTGTTACATGGGTATGGCTGCTTTGTTATGTGTGTTTGCTTCACAGGGTACTACCATAACAAAGTAGCTTAAGATAAGTGGCTTAAAATTTATTCTCTTTAGTGCCCGAGGCCAGAATACTAAATCAGCAAGGTAGGGGACTTTGAAGGCTCTGAGTGAGAATATTGTCTCTCAGCTGCTTATCACTGCTGGTAATAAGGCCATCATACATACTATAGTCTAGTCTGACCTCATTCTAACTTACATTATAATCATATCTTTGAAAACCATATTTCCAAATAAGGGCACACAAGACCAGTACTGGGACTTCCAGCGGGTCAAATTTTGCTACTTGTGTATCATCTGCGCTCTCTGCTTAGAAAACTGATTGCAATGCAATTGAGTATAGTATTTAGGTATCAGTTATCAGTACCTCTTGTTGGAATGCACATAACAACTAGAATGTTTAAGGAGGGAAAACCAATTTCAAAAATATTTTTTCTTGTGTTTATTTTAGAGACAGACACTTAACTTTAGTTAGCATTCAGTAATACAGTGTTCTTTCTCTTCCTAGATAGTGCCTAGACTTTCGGAGTGTCTCTCACATTTTTAGTTATGCTTTCCTTGACCTAAAAATAAAATAATGTAATAGTTTGGTATAACACTTGTAGTTTTGTAGCAACTTTCTTAAAGGACATAAAGTGAGTATATTTTATTTGAAAATGCCAGACTGTGTCTTGCAAGTTTTTAAAGGTGTGTTTCTTTGATTTGTTTTGGTTATTCCATTGTCTGACACCCAGGTTTGGTACTCATAGCAGGATGTCAAATGCTAGGTAATCTTTGTAAAAATTGTGTTCCCCATTTAAAAACTGGTTCTACCAGAAGGAAAACTGAGCGTTATCTAATTTAGGACTCCCAGCTAACATTTTAAACATTGTATATTTAATTTCCATTTAATAACACTAAGAATAATGAGCATTGTTTTTCCTTTTTTTGTACTAAGAACTAGATTGTCATTATTAGAATCACATCTATAATTCTCTTTTTTAGGATGTTGAGCATCTACATGGATACATTAAATATATTTATGCGAGTTGCAACTATGCTAGCAACTGGAAGCAACAGAAAGAAATGAAGTGACCACTTGTGGTGTCTCTGCTCACTGATGTCTTGCTTGTTTAATAGAAGCAGATAGTCATTACCATTTACATCATCAGAACTCCTTGAGGTTTAGGCGATAACCTGTCACTGTGTTTAAAATGTTCAGTAATGTGACCCTTCAGGCCTGCTTTTTCTTTTAGAAAATAAACTCAGTACATGTCTTTCAGATACGCACATACATTTTCATCTGCCATGCTTGAGTAAGTTAAAATGCTTTAATAAATGTGTGAACTGATTGGTGTTATGAATTTCAGGTATTTTAGCAAATGTGTGTGTGTCATTTTGGGGAGTTTGCAGAATATTTAAGTGATATCATAAGGGACAGAGGTTTTGGTATAGAGATTAGAGAGAAATAGAAAGTCACCTGCAGTCATATTTTGAATGCTTAGGACAGCACTGATTGTGGTCAGCCAATGGGAGACATCTGAGATGTGGAAACAAGTGAGCACTGTATATGGTATTAGTGAAAACACGTTTTCTTTGCTTTTAATAGCCTCTGTGTTAACTGCTCATTGTAAGGTTAGTCCAGAGAGTTAATCATACCTAAAATCCCTGTGGAATTACATGTGTGTGAGTTTTACTTAAGTCTTTTAAAAGAAGCCAGGCAGTGGTGGGTTATGCCTTTAACCCCAGTACTGCAGAGGCAGGTATATCCTTGGGAGTTCAAGGCCAAACTGGTCTACATCAAAAACCCTGTCTCTACAAAACAAAATTATACTCAATATAACATCCAAAGCATAAGATTTCTTTGTTTTCAAATATATGGTGTATTGGTGTTTTCTTAGTGTCTAATTGAAAGTGTATGTGCTTTGCTCATCATAGCTTTGACAGCTGTCAGAAGAGCCTCTTTATGACTTATGCTAAGATTAGGATCAGTTTTTTTTCTAAAACTGTTTTACTTCCTACATTCCCTCTCAGGTTAAGCATGAACAAATACAGCAAACTTAGTTGACCTTGGGAAATTTTTGAATGAAAATTGTAATGGGGAGATACTTCATTAGTCTCCTTTTCAAATGTCCTGTGCACACCATTGCTCAGCTTCCTTGTGACATTTGTAAGCTCTTGATACAGTTCAGTTATTTGGGGTGAGGGGTTCTTCAGTGAAGTCTATGAATATTTACACAGTTCTATTTTGAAGAAATATTACAGTAATTCATAAATAACTTTTAATCATTTTAAAGTACACAGAATGCTTATATCTGAAATAAAAGTTTCAGCCAGATGGTGATTGCTGTACTTTTTATCCCTAAAACATTCATCTCACTGGAGTCTTGGGGTAAGAAAGTAAGTTGGGCTTTTGCTGTGCAGTACATTACTGCAGTGTGGTAAGACAGGAACAACGTAGGCCAAGAGGAGTGAACTCTGAGAATGGCTTGGAGAGGAGCAATCCAGAGGGAAAGCATGTACAAGTATTTATGTGAGTACTGGATGGGAAATAACCCAGATAGGAATGATTAAAGCAAATGACGATGTGGAGCTGAAAGGTAACAAGGTAGCTTAGGGGGTAATATCTACCCAGCCCCAGGTGAAATAAGGCTTATTTAGAATTCTGTCAGGTGTCTATGTCATTCATTTATACGCTAGCGGGTTATAATAACCACTGTAATAATTGAAGGCTTTTAGTAATGAACATTTTTGGCCATATTTATATTCTGGGGAGACCTGTGGCTGGCTAGATGGCCTACCCCCATTTGGATTTTGACTGACATCTTATGATCCTTAACAATTACCTAACCTCCCACACACAGTATTCTTATCTACAAAATGGAGACAACATCCACCTGTGGGGATAAGGATAAACACATAAATGGCTGGTTATTCTGTGGGTTTTAGCTGTTGCTGTTGGGTTTATTTTTCTTTCTTGAAGTAAAAAAATCTGGTCTTTATTTTAGTCTCCATGAAGTTTCATTGTCAAGTTGAAATCTTAAAGGGCCTATTGTTTTCAGTCGCAGTTCAAAACCCAACATTTAATCTTTCAGTTCCATATACTTTAAAAAAATGAGTAATTTCAACAGCAGTGTTGAATAGAAATTGATGAGAGTTCTTTTACATGTGTGATTACATACATGTCATGGTATCATGTGGACATGTGACAATCTGGAGACAACTTGAAGAGTTCTGTCCCTCTGCCCTGTGGGTCTCAAGTAGCAAGCACCTTTTACCCATTGAGCCATTTTGTCTGCTGAGGGCCATCTTATTTCAACAGTAGTATTTTATAGTGTTTAGCTTCATTGCTGAGACAATAAAGACTGTAAAGTGAGTTATATAAAATGTGATTAGCTGGGTATTGTTTCTGAAATGATAATGGAAAAACCTGTTCTTGGATCTTGATATCCTGGGTATTTGGGTGAGTAGGTATTTTCCTCACAGAAGAGAGTTAACATACAAAATAATAGTTTTTAGGTAAAAATGACCTTTTTTTATCATTTGAAATCTTAAGGTATAACAAACAAATGGTTTAAAAATCACAGGGTTTTTGGTTTTTTAATTTATTTGGCCAGGCTTGGAGGCATGCAAATACAAAACTGGTGTATACATTCAGTTCCAGGCAATGGTGAGCACATTTGTCTATTCTGTACTTGGGGATTTCTTTTGTTTGTTTAGTCTTTGAAAGTTTTATACATTTGTCATGATTATCCACTCATTCTTCCCCCTGGTGCCTCACCGCCTATGTGCTCTCGCTCTCTCCCTCCCTTTTTTACTTATTAATAACCCGGAATTCAGTTGGTGCTGCACATACATACATGGTTCTGTGGCCATCCACAGAGGCACATGAGTAACAACAGCCAACATGGCCCTGGTGGAGAATGGCCCTCAGTTGCCATCAACTACCAACAACCAGGAGGGTAGAACCCCATGTCCCACTTAGAAGTTTGCCTGCCTTGATCTTGTGCAGGTAATCACATATGCTTTGAGTTGATGTGTGTAGTGGCCGTATTCAGAAGTCGGCATTTCACAGCACTCTGTCCTACATTTCTTTGCATAGCCTGTGAAGTTCCCTCAGCCTTGGATGGTGGGGGATTGCTATAGAAGACCAGTGCATAACTGAGTGCTCAGTTACACTCAGTCTTTCGTGAATTAGGAATCTGCATTAACCCCTACCCACTGCAAAAAGAAGCTTGGCTGACCAATGTTAAAAGCAACAATAGTCTGTATTAGCGTGCATATCTAGAAGGTAGCGTGACATTTTAGTGAAACATTTTATCCTCTAGGGCCTTAAAAGCATCTAAGTAGGTTTTTAGTACCAAGTATAAAATCCCTTCCATGGCACAGGCCTCATTTTCAATCAGAAAGCACTTGGTTACCTTCAAAACCTTCGTGTCCATCATTGCACCAATATCCTCGTACTGCCTGCAAGTGAGTATCCTAGCCCAACATCAAGTGAGAGCAGCAGCCTGCACACTACTTTCTATCATTGTGTCAGTGTGTTCTGGCCATTTCAATGTTGATTTCTGTATGTCCTGAGCAATAGAGTTTGGGTATCTAGCTATAGTGGGCAATCAGCTTATTTGAGGTTCCTCTGGGGCCTGTCAGACCAGTAACTTGGATCCCATGCTTGGCACTGAAATTTTCATTTAAATGTCTTGTAGGAGCAGCATTATCTACTCATTCTGTTCAAAGTCCTTTTGTATATATTTGCTTACCAACTTGTTGATTTCCATAAGGCTTCTTTATGTATCTTTAGTTTTGGTAGCAACCAAACCTCTACACTCCTTACACTGATCACCCTATGTTCTCTTAATCTCAAGAACCCTCCCCCCCTTTCCTGTAACCTCTGTTCCACTCTCCACTTCAATAGGGCTTTTATATTTGGTTACAAAATCATGGGTTTCCATACAGCCATGTATGTTGGCTATGTCCCCTTCAGTTTGATGGAGCCATGTTTCCAATCATATTTTCTCATTCCTCAACCCCTCTGCTTGAACCTTTCCACACTTAGTATTCCCTCTGATTTTACTGTCCCCTCCCTTAAGGCATCCAGTTACAGTGGCTCATTTCCAGTTTCCTTGTTTCCCCATACTCCAGGTTAAACATAAAACAAATTCAAAGTATCCACGTAAGAGACAAAGCTTTTGTCTTTCCCTGATTAACCATTCTGTATTGTTTTTCTAGTTCCATTTACCTGCAAATTTCATAATTTTTCTATGCTACTGAGTACTGCTTATTCAACAGTTGGTAGACATCTTCATGCTATTTCCTACTATTGTGAATCAGACCTCATTCAGAACTGCCAAAATCAAGATAGAAATGACAAATGCCTCTTCAGATATGGGCACCCTTGTACACTGTTAAGGGTAAAATTTCCAGAGAGCCACTCTGGAAATCAGTCTAGAGATTTCTTAATAGCTAAAAATAGAAGTATCACGACCCAGCTATTTCATTCCTGAGCATATAACCAACAACACTTTACATCCTACTCCAGAGATACTTCTGCATCTATAATTGCCTTTACCTGTTTTTAATGAAGGCAGGTGAGATGGCTCAGCAAGTAATGTGCCACAGAGCCTGATGATCTGAGTTGCATCTCAGGGATTCACATGATAGAGGGAGAGAACAGAGTCCTGTCCCTCTGACTTCTACACTTACCACCCATGTGTTATTTTAAGGGGGTGAGGCTTCAGAGAGCATTACAAGAAAGCACATTGAATAGATTGATCTTGGCAATGCAGAATGACTGAGGCTGGAAGTTGAGATGCGATCTGTTTTCAAGATTATGAAATTCGGCAGATCATTTTTTTGTTTTTCAAGACAGGGTTTCCCTGTGTAGCCTTGGCTATCTTGGACTCACTTTGTAGCTTAGGCTGGCCTCGAACTCACAGAGATCCACCTGCCTCTGCCTCCCAGAATGCTAGGATTATAGGCATGCACCACCACACTCAGCAAAGTTTAATAGCTCTTGAAGGAATTCTTGGTACCAACTGTGGAAATAAGTGAGCGGGCAGAGGCATGTCAGTCTGAACAGTCTGAAATCTTGCAACTGATTGCCAGTAACCAGGAGAAATCTGACCTTGTCAAATAAAGGCAGTTGGCCTTGCTGACCTTGAAGCACACAGTGCTTAAGGCAGAGACCTTTGCTAGAGCTGGAGAATGCTGAAGTATCGACAACACTTGGTCTTCACAGCTTGACTCACTCTTCAGATGTCAGCACACCTGAGTGACTCATGAACCACTGTCAGGGGATTAGTATATCCATAAGACACTCATACGTTAATAGATCATAAGAAGTAACACTTAAATGACTCAAGATTATCCAGAAAGTAAAAAAGGATTATCCATAGTAATTTTAACAAGTTCTGAGAGGTGTTGGTACTTTGCTAGGAAGAAGAAAGTCTAGCCTCATCCCTACAGGTGTGGGGAGTGTTGACCTACTTAGAAGAGAACTCAGCTCCACTACAGGACCCTGGCCAAATTCTGTATGGTGAAAACTATAAAGTCTTCAGGACTCTACTTGTGCTCAAGGTCAAGTAATGCCACTGTGGGTGTCTCAGAACATAAGTATAATCAGCTGAATCGTTTAAGTTGAGGGAGGTGTGTCAAGATGACTTTGTGGGTAAAGTCACCTGGCAACAAACTTGATGACATGAGTTTGTTTCCTAGGAGTCATATGGTAGAAGGTGAGAACCAACTCTGGCAAGTTGTCCCCTCATCTTCACACAGGTATCATAGCTTATACATGGGCTACGATGTATGGGCATGCATGTGATCACATACACACAGGCACAACAGTAACAAAAGTACTGAGCTGCAGAAACTAGTTTTTTGTGGGTTTTTTTTTTTTTCCTTTTTTCACTAGTAAATTGAGTGACAGGAAAGAAAATCATTTGGTTAGAAAAGGGAGAGTTCAGTATTTTTTAGTATAGTATAATCACCCCTGGGTAGTAGTTTATGTGTATGAGTGTTCTGCTTCCATGTGTGTGCCTTGTGCTCTTTCACTTCAGATTCCTTGGAACTGGAGTTATAAGCTGTCTTGTAAGTACTGGCAGTCAAATCTGCGTCTTCTGGAAGAGCAGCCAGTGCCCTTAACTGATGAACCATCTCTCCATTCCCTGGGTAATAAACTTAGGAAATCCATATGGAGAGTGAGTGAGAACCATTGGCACATTTGATAGGAATCCCCTAGGAAAATGTTCAGAAAGAGCAGTGTAGCAGCAGCCTTAAGCCTTCCAGCCTCCGTGGCCCAGCATGCCTTGTCTGTAACCTGTAACCTTTACTCTACCAGCTGAGTTAGCTTTACCCCAGGTCTGCCCATCTCTAGCAGCAACACACGAGTCTACATTCTATTCTATGGTGTATAGTGGTGAGGAAGCAAGGTGACACCTCTCCTGATAAGGCTGCTGCCGAGCAGCAAGGGACAGAACAGATGCCTTCTTCCTGTTCAGTCCTAAGCAGAAACTTGTCATTTCTGCTCTATCTGTTAAATGAAATAAGCCTGGCACAGAAACAAAAGGGGTATGTGCTCATGTATGAACTCTAAAGCCATTAAACTCAAGCAAAGAAGTGAATGGAGGTGGGCTGTTTACATCAAGAGCACAGAGGCTGCCACCCTGGCTTTAATACCAACCTGCAGTGGCCATGGAAGAGCAGAGAGAGAAAAATCTTCCAGCAAGCCGTTGTGGGCTGGTAGAGAATGCGACATTCAGGAACCTTATCAGTGGAGAAAACCCAAGACCAACCCCTCCTTTCTGCCAAGTCTCAAATGGGCGCTACTTGTCCTTACCTTTTATTCATCAAAATCAGCATGTGCATGTATTATTGACTGTCTCCTGTTATAACTAAGGAAGACCTAAAATTCTGTCTGTCTGTCTGTCTGTCTCTCTCTCTCAGTGTGTGTGTGGTGTGTGTGTGTGTGTGGTATAGCAAGAGAAGGTTTCTATTAAGCATCAGATATCTTTTAACATAGGTGGTGATTGTATACTGTTTGGAGACAGGTTATTGGAAAAGAAAGCTAGGCATCCCATTTCTAGTTATATACCTAAGTGAAATCAGCATGTTGAAAAGATATTTGTACACCTGTATCCATCTCAGAGCTGTTCACAGTAGCCAAGGTGGAGAATCAACCTGAGTGTCCATCAGTGGCTGAATGGACAACAGACATCTAATATATATATCCAACATAATCCTACTAGACTTGAAAGGGCAAATCTTCTAAAAGCAACAACCTGGGTGTTGTGTTAAATAAGCCAGGCACAGAAACAAAAGTGGTATGTGCTCATGTATGAACTCTAAAGCCATTAAATTCAAGCAAAGAAGTGAATGGTGGTGGGCTGTTTACATCAAGAGCACAGAGACTGCCTTCAACACCAATCAGCAGCAACCATGGAAGAGCAGAGAAAGAGAAGAAGAAGAAAAAAAAAGTCTTCCTGCAAGCCTTTGTGGGCTGGTAGAAAATACAACACTTGGGAACCTTATCTGTGGAAAAAACTGACCAACTGCTGCCTCCATAGAAAGACAGGGTAGTTCCACAACCAATGCTGTGGGAGAACTACCTGGTGTCAGGGAGATGAGAGATAACAGTAGAAGTTTCACCACAACAGTGAGAGCAGAGGCTAATCCCTCATCAAGGGCATGGATTGAGGGAGCACCCCCACAACCCCACCACACACACCAGCCTTGCCATCAGCAGCACAAAGCCCGCAGGCAGGCAAGACCAAGTGGATAGACTAAAGGCATATGAGGAAGTTCAGTTCAGGTTAGCTGTGAACTATTAAAACCATCAGCTGGGCTTCCACTGTGCATGCACCTTAAAACTCTGATGAGAACAACAGCTTTGGAGTCTGAAAAATACAGTTCCAGTTGAGAAACTCAGAACTGCAAGGCCATGACTTCTTGCATTTCCCTAGGATCAAGTGGGTGGGGATGAGGAAAGACCAGAGCCTGGGACCTGCTGTCACCCTGCATTACTTGCTGCTCTGCAGTTTGCCAAGGACACAGGAGGGAGAGTAATTTCTTGTCAACCACGTGGTCCATAAAGAAAAGGCAGGTGCTGCCTGGGGTGTGGAACTCAGCCCAAAAAGTGAGCAAACAGGGTGGGGAAGCCTCAGGCAGCTTCTTCCTTGCTGTTCTTAGAAATGACAAATTTGGTTTGAAATGTTTTTTTTTGTTTTTTTTTGTTTGTTTGTTTGTTTTGTTTTTTTTTTTTTTTTTTACCCCTTCCTTATAAACTCACCCTTGTTTTGGGTGTGTCTCCAGAGACTCTCTTCTCAGGATGGCTGCCAAGTTTTCAACATCTTTGGAAATCATTATAAGTTAGGTATTGTTTTTCCAGACTAAAACTGCATATGCTTAAGACTAACAGGTGTCCCCATTAAGATGCTTCTCATTTTCACCTCAACATGAGATTTTGAATATTCTAAAAAGCCAAAAGTGTTTCTTCCTTTTCTTAAGAAGTTGGCAGTTATCTTTGAAATGTTAAAAGTAAGTGAAAATCTGAGAAGAGTGATTGTCCCTGGGGCTGAGGCTGAGCTCAGAGTTTATGTTATATACCCTGTACTATTTTAATTTGCTTCAGTAGTTTTTTGTGAACATTTAAAAAGCAGGCAAAATTCCAACATAGGAATCCATTCTTCTAGCAAACCCCCACAAATGTGAGAATTCTGTGTTATGTGTCTGTCAGGAAAAGCCCCCAAAATGGTTGATTCCTCCCACCCATTGTCCTTGTGGCTTTGTCCTGCAATGAGGAGCAGGCTGTGCTGATAACAAAAAGCCCATTTCTGTTTCCATGGTGGAGTGCTGACAAATCCCAGGAGAATGATGGGAGCCTGAGGTAGTGGGTCAGAAGATTCGGGTTAGCTCTCCTCTAATCTCTGTACCCACTAAACAGTTTGAGTTCAGGAAGAACTCCAGAGCTGGTGCCCAGGAGAGAGGTGGGGCAGCCACTGTTGGAAACATTCATCTTCTCTTGAGGTAGCATTAGAGTAAAAAGAACACCTTAGCTGGCAGAGAGGCAAGGACTGGTCTAACATGACCTACAGTCCTACATAAACCAGGAATCTGAACTAGTTCCTTTGGGTGAACTAACTGTAAATTTTCTCACATCTATAAAAAGAATAGGCTGCTGGTTAAAATGTCCCCTGGCCATTGATTTTTCTCTCTGAACCATTTTGCGCATGAGCCTAAAGTGTGTCTCTAGCCTGCAGCAGAAAGAGCCCCAAGGAAAGTGTAGGCACCATGGGCCAGTGTCCAGCAGCAAGGCATATCCTGGAGAGTTGGCTAGAATGTGACACCCTCCTACGGTACCTGCTGGGTTAGAAACCAGCCATCTATTCCCTATTACAGGAAAGGTATGCCTATCAGGGCAAAGGACAGTTGCTGTCCCACCATAATAGTGATCTCAGGATACAGGAAGGCTCTAGAAACCTTCCAGAAGGGAGTTCCTGCAGGCTGGCCCACCTGCTAATATTCCATACTTCTCCTAAAGCCAGAGTCAACTGCTTCTTCGTGCCCAATCGGATAGAAAGTGCCTCCCACACTGTCCCTTGCACTTGACTGGAAGAACATTTGCAGGCTTCTCGGTCTTTTATTCCTTAAGTTCTGATGTGGACGTATGTAATGTAGCCAGTTTCTCCTCTGTTAGTTTACCTCCTCATGCCCAAGCCTTTTAAATACCCAAAAATTAACTTGTAAGCCCCATCTGGAATCCCATTCCTGGAATGGGGGTTGTAGTTCTTGGAAAATAACAAAACCCCGTGGTGAAATTCAGAGGCCTATAAGTTAGTCTTTATAAACTGCCACAATGGTCTCAGGGCCATTCAGCTGGAAAATCCCAGGGAATGGTCCTGACTAAAGTCCATCTCTTGGCCAGTATTTCATTTTTAATAAAGCTTCCTTTAAATTTAATCCAAAATGGTGGAATTTGTTTTTCCTCAGCAAATCTTAGGATTAACACCTTATCTTCAATCCTCTCCAGAATGACAACCTGACCTGGGCAGAGGTGGCCATGTACCTTAGACTCCAGCACAGTCTTGGCATTGCAGAGCCCTGTGTTGTTCACATCTCCTCAGAGATGCCCATGAATCATAATCCTGCCACAGGCTCAGTGTCTGTCCTACACTGCTTTTGCTCCCTGGATTCAGGCCATTTGTCTCCTGGACCTCTATTCCTGGGAAGAAAGAGAAGTCTGGGAGTTAACCTTCAACATTACCACACCAGGTGTCAGAAAAGCCTGAGAGAGAAGATTTCTGGGCTCGGCCTGGGAGAAGGAACAGGAACTGACTCAGGAGTTGGGTATTTGAGCAGACTTGAGCAAAGGCTCATCAAAGTGTATAGAAATTGCTCACCCACTATTTCTCACTATCTCTCACCTGGCTCCTCTTACCCTCAAGACCAAGGCCTGGCACGTGCTAAGGCATGCATACAATATTGTGTTTGCCCTGCCCCACAGGAAGCTGCCTTCCATTCACTCCCTTGGCTTAGGACATGTGTCTTAGAGACAATAGACCATTCCTAACAGAAAAGGAGCCCTAAGCATCCAGCCGACTGTCTACTCAACCAAAAGACACTAGCCCTCCCTTTTTTATCTTGTCCAATATAACTCCTCTGTGGTCCAGGAAGTCCACCACCTGATCTACCATACCAGCCCACTCTAGTACCAAACCCTATGTACTCCACCCCTGCACAGCCTTCTCCCGTTCGTTAACAACTGACTGTGCAGCTTTCGCGGGCCTTTGACGTGGAGCTATGTGGTGTGGCAGTCACCTCTCTGCACAGCAGGCTCTGGGGTCAGGTACAGCATCACATCCCAGTGCAGGACATGTCTAGGACAGTAGAGGTCCAGGAGACATGGCAGGAGGTGATCTAGCCTCTTGCCACTGTGTAACACTTCCTTACTCCTTGAGTCAGATTCTCCTAGTTGTCATGCCTTGCTCGGGCTGACATATAGCACTCTTTAATCACCTTGCCAATTGCCCACCAGGGACTAGCTGTGGTGCCCACATAAGTTAGCAATGTTATAAGTGGCCAGCTTGGAATAGATGACTTCTGGAACATATCCTCAGGCAGCTCTGTGTCCACTTCACATATGGACAGCCGACTCAGAGATATTTAATGATGACAAGTTCAAGATACCACTGCTGATGAATGTCAAAGGATTCAAACCTAAGCCATTTGGCTCTCCACAAGGCTTTGCCTTTGGTTTTATGGCCCCTTTTCCAGCCACATTTACAAGAGATCAGGAAGATCTGAATTCTATGGAGTTATTGCTGACTCTAAAAGTTAACGTTCAACCCTGGACAGTGGCTTTTCCTTGTCCAAGAGTTTCCTTCTCTAAGCACTAAGGCCAACGCAGAACAGCTCTCAGGGCTAGACATTTACAGGTCCATGCAACAAGTCAGCTAATCTTGCTGACTTCTTGAAGAGCTGGTTTATTGTCTTGTTGGGAGGGGCCGACTGTACTTGTGAGACTTCTAGGGCTCATGCCTTTCCTGTTGGGTAACGCCTCTCTGCCACCCTATAAATGTCTCCAGAGGCCAAAGGGAGGCCTTTTGTTGTGCCACTCCTGCCTTAGCTGTGAGGTTCCAGCTACCTCACTATGAGACTTCTAGTCCTTTCCAGTCTTCTCTGCATGCTGCTCCTCAGCTTCTGCATTCTCTCCTCAGAAGGTAACGTGCATCTGATCATTGATTCCATAGTCTGGGGAGGCTTCAAACAGAAACTGGTGGGGTCCCGGCAGACAATCCTGAACACTGGAGAGAACAATGCAGATATTCCATCTGCCACAGCGCCCAATAAGGTAGAAGATAACTTGGGGGACGTTAGGCCTCATAGGGTTTGTGTGCTCCCAAATATGCTGAGGGCCTACTGTGTAAATTGAAGGTTTTGGCACCAGTTGTATAAATGGAGAACATGGCTGTTTCAAGGTTGCTTAACCATTTAAGGAGAAGCTTTTTCTTGTAGATGTCAGGTAAGTACAGCCAGAGTCATCTAGAACAATCCAGAGCAGAGAGAGGAGGTAGTAAAAGTGAATGTGCCAGCAAACTTGGCCATGAGAGAAGAGAGGAAGGAGAGGAGGGAGAGAAGAAGACAAAAAGAATTCTGGCAAAGGAAACCAAGAGAGTCAGGGAGGGGGCAAGATAGGAAGAGAAAAGAGAGAGCACATGGCTGAAATGTCAGGGTTAAATGGGAAGGAGAAGCTGGGGAAGGGAATCCCATGAGCTAGAGCAGTTTAGGGTAGAAGAGCAGGATGAGAAGAACTGAGAGGAGCAGGAGTAGTTGTTCTACTGACAAGTCCTGGAGGCCAGCCTGTGCTTTGGTATGCTAATAGGCATCACAAACAACCATCTTTTCTTCTGAAAGTAACAAGGAAATGGCTCCTTTGGTTGAGGAAAACATGCACACAGAATTTGGGGAAGTGGAGTTTCTTTTGGACCTGACACGTATATGAAGCTGCAAGCTGAGACCATGCAAGCACAAATCGGCTCAGCCACTCACCTGAGTCATTCTCGTCTGGAAAATCAGGAAAACCCTGTTGTCACTTATGTTGTGTTTGGGACAAAGTAAATGGACAATTGACTATTTGAACTTGAGTATTTCAAATCCTCTTCACAGAAGGCTCCATGGGCAGAAGGAATGAGTATGTACAATAGGGGGATGTATTGTGTGGGATGCTGATGTGTGTTCAGATATGGGGAACATACATGATCTTTTATTCATGTATTACATTTTATTTACTTTGTATCCTGGCTGGGATCTTTTTATCCTTGTAGAGAAGACTATTTATACCTGCTGCCTGTAAGGTTTTATTTATGGGTCTGTGTGTGGATATGCCACATATGTGCAGATCCCCTCAAGGGCCAGAAGAGAGGGATGGATTCCCTGCTGTTGCAATTACAGGTGGTTGTGGGCCACTGGACTTAAGTTCTTGGAAGCAAATGTGGGCTGTCTTGAAGAGCAGCAAGAGCTCTTAAAGCCTGAGTCACCTTTCCATCTCCTTATTGCTTTTCTTCAGTCTAAAAGCTATTGGAGCTTTTCTCTTACTTAACCTCCTTCTACCTACTCTATTATATCAATCTTTATGATTTTAACAATCAGTGGACATAACGAATTTAAAAAATAACAACAGCCTCTCACCATATATTTAATTTCCCAAAATACTGATGATTAACTTCAGCCCTGTACAGTATCCTCTCTGAGAAGTAGGGTTACAAGAAACATTTGTTTTTGTTTGGTTGGTTGTTTGTTTGGTTGGTTGGTTTGTTTGTTTGTTTGTTTTCTCCAAAGTTTCTGGAGTGAAAATGTACCTCCTAATAAGGAAGACAGTGGTTAGATTCTTCAGCACAGTCCACGGCACTGCCTTATCAGACCTCTATTTTTGGACAATTTCAAAGTCACCAATATGATTCTAATGGAAAGTAAATGAGAATGACGTCTTTGACCATAAACCTTCCCTCCATTTAGGACTGTATCCAGCAGCTTCAGGGTATATAATTGCTCAACAGACATGTGTGTGCATGACTTGCCATCCTGAGTGTTCATTCATGAATTCATGTGCTCAAACACACTATATTAACTATACAGTCACAAAATCTTTATGTATATAAAAGGTTTGCTGTATTTAGGATGTTTTCTTAGACTACAGATCTGGATTGCCAGTCAGAATTAATGTCTAAGCACAAAGACATTTTTCCACAGTGTTTTCAAACATCATCATGAGGAGGAAACATTCAGAGTGTATAGTGACCTCCAACATCTACTTTAGCTCTGGAAAGTCACATGACATAGGCTACCTCTTCTCTCCCTCACCAACCTCATCCTGGTTTGTTGTTGTTGTTGGAGGTGGTTATTTGTTTTTTAAGAAATATTTTTTGTTGTTTGTTTGTTTGATTGATTTGTTTTTCAACACAGGGTTTCTCTGTGTAACCCTGGCTGTCTTAGAACTTTCTCTGTAGTCCAGGGTGTCCCTGAACTCAGAGATCTGCCTGCTTCTGTCTACTGAGTGCTAAGACTAAAGAGGTGTGCCACCACTGCCCAGCTTTTAACAAATATTTTTGAACTCCACATTTTCTGAGTAGAAGCTCTTCCAAGTCATCCTTATACAGATCAGGCCCATGGTGGTCCTGGCCCACTGAAAAAGGATCTGTACTCCTTTACTTCTCAGGCAGAAGGAATCTTGTCAAGCTCCCAAGACTCAAGCCCTGCTGTCACCTAGCTCCTAGATACAAACCGACAGCCAAGAAAGGTAAGTGACCTCATCCCGTCTAGGCTGGAAGTGGGAGGACTTCTAGGATGGCCATGGGGCAGGCCAGTCAGTACCTGGTGTCAAGGGCTAGTTGAAAGGGACCACATTCCATCTTAGCCACATAGAGTTTAGAGTCCTCCGAAGGGTCAACAATTTAACCATTTAAAACTGGACACTTTCTGTTAAGAAAAAGCTCTTAAGAATGGTGTAGGCACCAAGCATGTGAACACAGTAATCCCAGAATTAGAGAGGCTAACCTAAGATGAATGTGAATCTTGAGACCAGCTAGAGATATTCAGTGAAGTCATGGCTCAAGGGCTGGGTCAGTCAGTCAAGAGTACTTGCCTAGAAAGCTCAGGACCCTGAGTTTAGTGCCTATTGAAAGAAAAGAAAGGAAAAAAATAGAGAAAAAAGAAAAAAGGAGGGGAGGAGAAGGAGGGAGAGGAGGGGAGAAGAAAGGAGGGAAAAAGGGAGAAAAGGGAAGGAAGGGAAGGACACGGAAGGGGAGGGGAGGGAAGGAAGGGAGAAGAAAAGAGGAGAGGTGTGGGAAATCAGTCATCCCTGCATGGGAGACCTTACGGGAAATATTTCGAGTCTGAATGCAGATGGTGGAGAATAGAAATGAACAGCAAGCATAAAAGTCTGACATGGGCAAACAGGAGGAACAGAGACAGAGATGCTACAGGACAGGAGGTGCCTAGAGCAGTACAAACCATAGCCACCCATAGACCTAAGACAGGAACTGCAAGAGGGTCTCCAGCCAGTGTGTGGAGTTTGTGGGTACAGAGAACTTGGCTTCCTAGGAGACAAGACAGCACCCAAACATGTAGGTAGGTGCATTAAGGCTCAGTCTTGACACCATGCTGGGCTTCATCAGCAGCATGATCCTGGAACAGCCAATGTTCTCTCTCCCAGACTTGGGAGACTGAAAAGTGGGTTGTAAGGAAGACAGGCCCAGGTTCAGATCCAAAAGCACATAGACCCCGGCAGTAGGACTCCAGGCCAGTGCAGGCTGAAGCTCTGAGTTGCTGGCTAAGAGCTGACTTCTGTGGATTTTGTAGAGAGCACTTAGAGCAGGCAGAGCCCAGTGGAAAGGCTGCAGAACTCAGACCAGACATGTCTGACTTCAACTTAGGGCCTGTGTCTCAGCTCGCCACAGTGTTAGTGCTAATTCTGGGATGTCCAAGGCTACGGCTCTCCTTGCTCCTCCAAGCTATGGCACTAAAGCCCACCACCAGCTACCAAGAGTCCTGACTCCCAAGAGAAAACTGTAGTGTGAATGAAGAGGGGAACAAAATGAGAAAGCCAAGATAGTTCCAACTTCAGTACCCCTGAGAGGCTGACAGGCCCCTCCTCCACACTGCCATCACACCCTGTCAGGGCTGGGTAAAAATAAGCATTTCTCTCACACACACCTCGTGAATAAGCAAGTGTGAGGCACCCGCCTAGGGAAGGTGGAGGGTGAGCACTGGCTGCCAGCAGCTCTTCTCCCCACAGCAGCTTGTGAAATAAAGTGCAAATGTAGGGGAGAGAGATGTCGACTCCCCACTGAAGGCTTGCTGGAACCTGTCCTCACCTCTAGCCCCTCCCTGCACAAATGCACAAAGGCAGAAAAGAGAAATTGGGAGGAGGGGTGCATGCACACACCCTACACACATACCCACTCAACCATACAGATGCATGTATGTACATGCAAGCACATGAATATAAACACATGCACAACACATAATGACACAAAAACATAGACACTACATGCACAAACCTAAGCACACCACATTATATACACTCATATCACACATCTAGGATCACAAACACAACTACACACATCACCAACTACATATATAATCACAAACACTACACACATATAGAAAGACAAATACATGCATACACACAAATATGGACACCACATGCACACGAACATATACCTATGTGTCACACACAGACTTAGGTACATAAACACACATACAGACTATGTACAGAGAAGCCTGGATAAACACATGCACCACACTCTACAGGACAATAGAAGAATGACCCAAGTTATGGATTCTATGTTGAGCATATATTTCAAAACTTTCTTGGTGGAATTCATGAGTAATTTAAAACAAGAAGACAGAAGCAGACATCTTTTCTGGACCCTTACTACGTAGTTGCCTTTAAACCCTAAGCCCCATCCCAGGAAGACCTTGCCACAGTTAAGTAGAATGAGGAAACTGAGGCTCAGAAAGTCTCAAAGATAGAACTGAACACCAGGGTCTGTGGGGCTCTTGCACTATAACAGACTGCCTCATTTTCGGAGGGAAGTTTCCCACAGAATGTGAGGATGAATCTTCCATAGGAAAGCGCCCTCAGGGTAGGGGCTCAGCTCCACCACTCACTGGCTTTATGCTCCTGAGAATTCTCCTCTGTAGAAAGTATGTGGCAACAGGGTCCAGCTTGCTGTTATTGAGAAGTTGGTAAGGTTATGCCCACAGGGCACACGGACAGCATCAGGCCAAGCCCATGACACCCTGTGAACCTGTCTTGCTGTCAAAATGGAGGAGGCTGGGTTTCCAAGGCAGCTGAACTCACCCCAGAACCCCTATTTATTGTATATATTTGTGTATGGAGTTACATAAAGCATAGGTGTTATGTATGTAGTATTTGTAAATGCATCTATGTACCTGTGTGTGTATGTATACGTGTGTGCAAACCTCTCCTCTCTCCAGCTTCTCTTGTCTCTCTTGACTCTTCACTGCTGATGATTACTCAACACCCAGAGCACATGCTTGCCCAGGCGTGGTGCTTCCACCCAGCATCTCCCAGGACAGACCCTGAAATCCAGAGAGAAGGAAGGAGAAGATGAATCAGGGTATTGGGCAATCAAATGGCAGGATTTCAGAATGTTTTGTGTTCCTGTAATCTAGTCCCCTGTGCCTGGCAGGAGAGTGCCTTCTCCATTTTCTACGGGAAGAGAAATTAATGCTGTCTGGGACAAAAGACAAATTGAGAATGACTGCTGCTCATCCTAAAACCTTTCCGAACTCTGCTTTATGTCCACCTGCTGGGCGAGGCCCATGCAATGACACAATATGCAAGGCTTGAGATTCTGTGTTGAAGTAACAAAAACATCTTTGAAAGTTAACACTATAAATGAAGTAACTGCATTTACCAGCTTACTTAAAGAAGGGATAGAGATTTTTTTAATAGTAGTTTTACAAACTGCATAGTGACACTGTCCAGGCAGCACTTTTGAAAGGAACTTGAATACACTGACACAGTTGGCTATTGAAGGGCCTCAGACACTGGCCTACATTAGACTCTCAGCTTCTTAGATCCCATCAGATCAAAATTATGAGCCTTTGTCAGGTTATCTTCTCTCCACCTGTCACAAGGTCACCAGAGAGGCTCCGGGGAGGCCCTGTAGAAAGACTTCTGATATCTGAGACAAGCCCAGGTCCTAAGGATATGTGGCACACTCTCAGTTTCAAAGCTCAACAAAATGAGTTAACCCACAGAGGCAGACTCAGAGAAGACTGAGTGCCCCACCATGCAGCTGTCTCTGTCTTTACAAGGAGGCTTAACTGAAGTGATAAAGGTTACCCATTGGGAAAGAGGAGTTTCTTGAGGGTTTCAGGATAGCAATGCTAGAGTAGACATATAACATATAGGCCCAGAACCATAACCCTAGAAAGGAGGTTCTGGCCAGAGCTGGCAGCCTCACTGCCCAGGGGTGTAATCAAAGGAAACAGTTCCCTGTCTCCTGATCCTTGTATTTCTGTTTATTAGCCTCACAATAACCTATCTTCCTCATCTTGGGTAACTGAAAGTAGCAAATACAGTTTTCAGTGAGTTTGCATATCAGATCGGCATGGCTTTCACCATAGCAAATCACTTTCATTTGTTTATTTGCTTGTTTGAATGTTTGTGATAGAGTGATGGGCTCTAATTTGTGACGAATGCATTTGGTTGAGGATAAATAAGGATTCTTAAATTTTGTTTTTCATAAACATTTACATCTGCTAACACTTTTAATTTTTACAATATCCTGAAAATTAGATACTGTTATTGGTTCCTTTTTTTTTTTTTTTAATGGATTCAGGGTCAAACAACAGAGACGTTTCAAGGATCTTGTTGAAGGTCTTGTCAGTTGACAGTTAGTGAATACTTTACAGGCTTTGAATCCAGGCAGTTCAGCTCTAGATTCCATGCCATTAATTTCCACATCACAATGCAGACATGAATAAACTTGAAACATTGAGGGAAAATAATCTCATCACCATTACTTCATAGTCCTTTCCATTTTCACTCAAATAACACTTGCTCAGTGTTATTTTAATTGATGCCAGGAAAGGTCTATTTAGGCTCCAGGGAGGGCACTGAGATCTACTTATTTGATGTCTTTAAATTTTTATGTATGAGTCTTAATCATGCCTTCCTCCTTGTCCCACCCGTGTTCTACCCACTTCACTTTGCCTTCCCATGCCCCTTGTTCTTGTCTGCTGCCACTCATGCCCAGGAAACTATACAAGGCCCTGCAAACCATGCAGAAGCAAGCCCCCATCCAAGTTATGGGTTGTGCCTGGGGCTCTCCCACAGATATAGGAGCCTCTTGAAGCCTGGACCCAACCAGATGAGACCTCGATGCCCAGCTATGGAGAGACCAGGAGCCTTGACTTGACCCCTGCCAACCTTCATGGAAGCAGTGAGCTATGACACCAGGATGCTTCATTTCAGACAGCCAGGAACATTCCAGAAGCCCAAGCCCTCATTCCAGTGGTGCCACCAACCTTCAGAATCTCTATGATCCAGACTCATCCCATACATCCTCATGGCTCCTCCAGAGTAAAAGTCAAAGATTCCATCTGTGAGCTCTACAACTCTAGAGACTTCCAAATTGACTAGAGTGTAGAGTAGCAAGACCTCAGTGTGATCAGCCAAGACTCCAGCATCTCAGGAATCCCCAGACAATCCCAAATACTTAGCATTTAATCAATGATCTCTGAACCAAATTTTGTAACTTCCTAATGTACTCATCAGGAGAACACTGAAAATAATAAATAATAAATAAGCATACACACTACACATGGAGCATCCTTGACTAAGAAAGTTATTGCCATGGTCTGAGATACAATGTTATATAAATAAAAGTGTCTGGAAAAACTTGGATTTTACTCCTTCATCACAGAACAATCTGACCAGTAAGGAAAAGGATGACTGGATTGTATACACCAGGTCACAGAGCCTAGTCTTGTCCAGGTTTTTCTGTATGACTTAGGCTTGACAGCTCAATTTTCTGTAAAACAGAAATGACAGGAAGGATCTACTCAGGAGCAAACAGACAGCTATAGGGTCCCTGTGTAGTGCTATGCTTAGAAAGGCCCAGGAGCACAGTTTCCATCTACAGTAAACACAGAGGAGACAGGTGGCTCAGGTCTAAGAGGCTTGTCTCAATAAAGCTTTCTCTAATCGGATCCTCCCAGCGAGGTGAGAAGCCCTCATTCCTGCATTATTTTCAGGCCTAGGTGAGAAGAGCAGGACCATGAAATGTGGGGCTGATAAGGGGACCATCCTTATCAGCTCAGGCAAATCAGAGCCTTTATCTTGTCATGGGCCAACTTTCCACCTTCCTTTCATGATTGTTCCTTCCCTCCCTTCCTCCCTCCTCTACTTACCCATCCCCAGGGACAACAGTGATCGGATTCTGTATTGGGTCCTAAGGCTCAAAGAACAAGGTCCTCGGACATCTGAGAGGTCAGCATCGCTGCGTAGTAGGCACAAGGTGAACTGATGGTGATGTGTAAGAGTAGAGCAAAGAAGATGAGTGCTCGGGGCATGAGCTCGGTGAGATAGGCCCAGCTAGACAGGGAGGCCCAGCTATGCATGGTGGTATGTGCTGTGCTGTGCGTCATCCACAATACATGGTGTCTGTTGCGTGGTGTCTAAGTGTGTAGTGTGTGTACGGCCCTGCATGTCTTGGGATGGTATAAAGGCAGGAAGATTTGAGAATTGGAGCACAACTCATCAACTAAATCACTGTGTTGTGGGCCAGAGGAAAAGCAGAAAATTAGGACTCAGAGTATCATTGTGTGCTTGTATTTTCTTGAGAACAAGGGAGAATGAGAGCAGGTGAGAACAAGGGAATGCAAGTAACAGCAGCTAGAGTGAGCTCTAGTGAGAGGTACAGAATGCAGGAACAGGCTCCAGAAACAGCAGTATTGGTTTCATGCTTCCCAGGCTTCCTGGGTAGTGAGGAATGTTCCCAGTCTGTTCATGGCTCTTTTTGATCTATCAGGACCTCCTTGTATATGAAACTCCCATCTTATTGGCAATAGGAGGGCTGATAGCTTCTATCTCTCATCCTCATCTCCCCTCCATTATTCCTTTAAAAAAGTAAAGAAACACATGTATGTAAGATTTTACACATGTACTTGAGTCTAATGGAGAAAGAAAGATGAGTCCAAGGAAAGAGCCCATCCCATCCTGGAAATGGGCACAACAAGGTAAGCACATGACATGAAGCCCCAGCATCCCTGGGGGTAAGGGACAAGATTGGTAAAAAACAAGATGAGTAAGTAACAGAAGCACATGACTGGTGCTTGGAGAAGGGGAGCAGCTCCTGGGGCAGTGGATGGTAGGGACTGCAATGTCCCAGCCCCAAACTACTTCCTTCAAAGGAGTGCTATGGAGGTCAGTTCTTGCAGGGACACCAGCCCCAGAGCAGCTCAGGCCATATGAACTCAAAACGGAGCGAAGATCTGGCACCTGCTCCCCACACCCACCCTGAGCCCACATGCATCTTTTCCCTAAGACAAAAAAATAAAAATAGAAATAAAAGAAATCCAGAGTCTGGCTTATAGCTGCAACTTAGCTCAGTGGCAGGCCTCACCAAAGCCCATCACCCATGAGGTGGATGCTGATCCCCTCAAAGACCAGGCAGCTCTTTCTTTTCCTATTTTTGTTTTTGTTTTTTGTTTTTTAACAAGGCAGATGCAGGTGTGGTAACACACACCATTTTTAATTATTTATTTATTGTACGTACATGAGCGCTCTGTTCTCATGCACAAAAGAAGAGGGCACCAGATCTTAATACAGGTGGTTGTGAGCCACCCTGTGGTTGCTGAGACTTGAACTCAGGACATCTGGAAGAGCAACTAGTGCTCTTAACCACTAAGCTATATCTACAGCCCTCTCCTCCTCCTCCTCCTCCTCCTCCTCCTCCTCCTCCTCCTCCTCCTCCTCCTCCTCCTCCTCCTCCTCCTCCTTCTCCTCCTCCTCTTCCTCCTGTTCCTTCTTCTTACTGGCTTCCAGCAACATCACCCATCAGTGAAGAACTTTGCTCACAAAGGGCAGATGGCAATAAATGAACGTGGCTACTCACACTTGGAGAAAAAAAACAAAGCATATAGAAGTGACTTTAAATATTGAGACTACAAGTCACATATTTCCTTTGTTAGCTCCTTGAAGATCCTAGACATGCATAGAGGATACAGTAGGGTCATTAGAGAAAGTATACAATTTCCATGAGAACTAAAGGAGTCCATGGCCCCAGAGGAGTGATCCACTTGGTAAGGTGGAGCATGAGTTTCTGAGACAGACTTGGGGATCAAACAATGGCTCTGTCACACATACATTTATGTGATGTTGGGTGAGATCAGGTGACTTCTAAGAGCCTCAGTTTTCCCATCTGTAAAATACCCGTCACATCTCTGAGCGTATCTGTGTTCCAGTCTTCAGGTCCATGAGCCTGAGATAGCATAGTGAGCATATGCTGCTTCTTTATCCCTAGAGAGGGCCTCGAGAGCCTGGCTCACCTCCTTTTGTTTGTTCATGATGGACGTGCGTATTTACATGCACAGATAAAATTACATGGAGAGAAGAGGTGGCACATGCCCTTGATCAGAACACTCGGGATGCAGAGGCCGGCCTCTGTGAGAACTCTATGAGTTCGAGGCCAGCCTGGTCTACAGAGAGAATTTCACCACTGCCAAGGTTATACAAAGTAACCCTGTCTTGAAAATCCGAAAACAGACAAACAAACAAACAAAAACAAACAAACAAAAAACCCACACGTTGATGAGAAAATTCATTTGCAGATGGGGTGTGTGTGTATACAAATGTGTCTGAAAACAGGACTAGATCTCATGTTTGTGTTGTAGATAGCTGTATGGTTCTCAAACTGTGGGCCGCGACCCCCCTGGCCAACCTACTACCCTCAAACAAAATATTTACATTACAATCCATAGCAGTAGCAAAATTACAGTTATGAATTAATAAACAACGCGGGAGAATCCGTGCGCAGCCAGAGCCACATCAAATCCCAGGAAACCCCGAATTTCTTGCAGCTTGCTCAAGGTAGACGGGGCAGGCACACAGTTCCTCTATGCGCAAAGCTCCACCTCTGCACCTGGTGCTCCTGGGTTGCTAGGGCATAGAGGGCGTGGCAGGAGGGAAGTGGTTCTCCCGCCCGCTTCACTAAGCCGGTTCCAGTAATTGGTCTCATTAGTTGTCTGACCGGAGCCATCCAGCTGTGTAGATCCACGAGAAAGCTGTCATCCGCTTAGCGCCCTCGCACCACCGGCTCGCTCTCCCTCCCTCCCGCTACTGCCGCTGCCACCGCCGCCGCCTCAGCCACCTACGACGTCGCCTCTGCTCTCCTCTAGCGCCTAGGGCATGCTCCGAGGTCCAGCACCCCGCCTCGGCAGTGGCCAGGCTTGCGACCAGTCCTCGGAGACATGAGGCTCGGCCCACGAGCCGCCCTGGTCCTGGGGCTGCTGCGCATTTACCTCGGTGAGTGTCGAGGGTCAGAGAGGATGGGTGACCCGGGGACTGAGGCTGCACTGTCCAGGGAGCAGCCTTGCAGCCCCGAGACGGGACTATGGGACGCTTCCTGGGCGCTTCTCCAGAGACTAAGAGCCAGCATCCTGGCAAACTGGGGCTCTGCCGCTAGATCTTTTGGCTCCTTCAAACTCACAGCGGGAGGCTGGGGTTTGCTCTGCTGGCTGCCTTTAGGCAAGGCAGGAAGTATGACCTTGGCCCGGTGCACTGCACCTCTCTGAGCTCTTTAAAGGGGTATATTGTCCTTCACCGTTTTTCTAGGCTCCTGCCATAAAATGTGGCCCCGAAAAGCTTGATCCTAGCTCAAGCAAACCCTTCTCCGGTACCCCAGCCCTCCTTTTCATTAGCTGGGCCCAGACAGGTTACTTTGCTGGTGTGTGAAGCTCCCGTGGGGTGTCTGAGAGTCTGTTTGTCCTTCTGGTTTCTTTTTCTTTCTTTCCTTTTCTTTGTTTTTTTTTTTTTTTTTTTTTTTTTTTTTTTTTTTTTGTAGCCCAGGCCAACTTTGCCCCTCACTTCTTTGACAATGGAGTGGGCAGCACCAACGGAAACATGGCCCTGTTCAGCCTTCCAGAAGACACTCCTGTAGGTAAGAGAGTAGCCTTGACCACAGCAGCCATCCCAGTCTCCCAGAGACAGTTTTCGCTAGAGGGAACTAATCTCCCAGAACTCAGTGGAACTACCCACTCGGGACTCCTCTGGAGCCTATGGCGTGCCCATGCCACACAGTGTTGGTTCCCGGGGGTACCCTGTTTGTGCTCTGAATGCCCGAGGGTGATGGCAAAAAAGAAGGTCACTGCTGCTATGGTGACCCAAACTGGACCTCTCCTGGGGACTGGGCTGGGGTCTCCCAAACACAGGGTTGCCTGGCTCCCTCAGAAGCACAGTTGTCGGGTGCTTGTTGCTCTTTAGGGTGTGACTTTGGGCAAAGACATTTGCCTGCACAAGACTACTGTGTCTAGGATTTAAACCCAGGAACTTCAACCAGCTGAGATGCCCTGTACTTTACTCTGTCACAGTTTATGTAGTTCCTGGGAAGTGAGCAGAAGAACAGATACGCTTGCATTCAGACCTGAAAAGAAAGTCTCCTCATTAAGAGGAGACTCTGAATGACTGTGTTGCTCTCCTTGGCTCCTGATCCCAGGGTCCCCCGCAGTTTCAACTTTTGGGAGAGAAGTCATTCCAGGACAGGGAACGTCAGTACAGTTAGACACCTTCTCCATAGGCTGTAGTACAGATCACAGTCTGTAACGTGGCTCATTATAACATCTGATTGCTCTGGGAATAAAGATGAAGCAGGAAGCAGGAAGCAGGCAGCGGATGTGAGGCTTGGTTGGGGGCTGGCCCCTTGGCACCGAATATTAATAATTGAATCTTTGGCTCTGAGCATCCGCTGTTTTCAGAAAAGTTGGGTCCCAGGTTCCAGATATTCCCTTTGTCTCCTTCCAGGTTCGCATGTGTACACCCTAAATGGGACTGACCCTGAGGGAGATCCTATCTCCTACCACATCAGCTTTGACCCCAGCACGAGAAGTGTCTTTTCTGTTGATCCCAATTTTGGAAACATCACCCTGGTGGAAGAGCTGGACCGAGAGGTACAAAGAAGTGTAGGAGAGAATTGGGCTGTTGCTGGCTTAGTGTTCAGATACCTCTGTGTTGCTCTTTGTGGAAAAGGACATGAGGGAGAGGGTGACCACCATACTGCAGCTCTGCTCCTAGACTGACTCTCATTAGCAAAGACTTCCTCATTCTTCCAGGGTGAAGAGTGGTAATCCTTTCAATGGCACCTGTTAGTTGTGCTTATCTTTAAACATATTTAACAACAACAACAACAACAAAAAGCTCTTAGACATTTTTGAAAGAGCCCCCTACCCCCCATAGTGGATTTTTAAAGCCTGACCTTGGAGAAGCCCCACAAAACACAGGGAATGCCACAGATTATGAGAGAGTGAGTGCATTTGACTTTGGAAAACACCCCTGATTCTGAGCACTTTGAACCCCGGAATGTTGGAGCATGAGGTTTCCTTTCCCCCCACTTGCCTACATAAATTGATCTCGGCTGTGAGGCTACTGGGATTTCTGGTTCCACAGTAAAACCTTCAAACTGCAGGTCAGCTGCAGGGGTTGAAGGGGGGTTGGGGAGAAAAAGAGCACTCACCACTGAGGTGAGGACTTTACAGTGAGGGCAGATTGCTGCCAGCACACTGCCTTGCATACATGTGGATCTAGTGACCTCCTAGAGATCCCACCAAGTCTTAGGAAACACTTGGGACACCATGAACACAGACCATTGCCAAATCCTGGAGTATGGAGAGGTATAGAGAGACATGAGAGGGGAGAGGAAAAGCGAAGTAAGGAAGACTTCTCTCTTGGCTACAGCAGGGTTGCCACTCTTTCTAGCAGGACAGCATCCCTTGGGGACACAAGAAACCCTCTGGGACTAATCTGGACCACAGAGCGCTCCCAAATGCAGACCCAAACCTGGCAAGGGGGAGCTTCATGGGCCTTGCACCACCTTGTTCAGCTTCTGGGTTCCCCAGAACAGCCTTCTCTGATGGCGCTACAGCTTACCACAACCTCAAGTCTAAGCTGCTCCCAGCTTGTCAGAATCTAGACATTCACTCAATCTTTTTGCTTCGCAGAGGGAAGATGAGATCGAAGCCATCATCAGCATTTCGGATGGCCTGAACCTGGTGAGTCAGCCTTCATCAGACAGTTTCCCAGCCTGAAAGGGGCAAAGTTCCTCTTCCAGCTGTGGGGCTCCCTGATCAAAGCAAGCCCAGGACAGTGAAAGCCTAATAAAGGTGACCATATTCGAGGGGCACAGTGAGGCCATAGGTGAAGAAAGGAAAGAGACAAGCAGAGATCAAATCCTCTCAGCATCGCTTCACATGGGTCTTACCTACATCTTCCCAAAGCTGTCTGTTCACTCCCCATCTGCCAGCATCTATCGCTGCTGGCTCTTGGCCCTGGGTGCCAGGTGTTCCCCCTCTTCTCCCCAACTCCCACAACAACTACTTTCTGCAAGCCACTTCAGTGTTGACATGATTACAGCAGGCCTCAGGGGCTAACTGACCACCCAATCCGCATTCGGAGTGCTGTCATGACTTTCACTGTGAAATGTAGATCTGGCTGCTCTCCAGTTGTGAACGCGCTGACAGCTGGCACTCATCTCCCTCAGGATGAAATCCAAGTTGCCCTGCAAGGCCTCCCTGTCAGGTGCCATCTGCCTCTCCCGGTGCTCCTCTCCCATCCATCCTGCCAAGCATCCAGCCAGACTCTCTTGTACTCTGAACTCCCGGTGTGGCCATCACCTCTAGGCTCTGCACATTGACCCCTACTCTGTGGCTTGTTTCTGACTCTTCTCTCTGGAAAACTCTGTGGTGAAGGGTTGAGAACTTCTGTCCCAGAAGCTCCCAGCTGTCCAGCTCCACAGTTCAGGCTCCTTGCAGGGCCTGTGGATGCAGCCTTCAACACAAAAGACATGTTGGCACAGGCCATAGGCACATAATATCTCGGGTGGTTCTATTTAGGGCATTGCTTTTGGGACTCGTATGTTACATTTTTCATTCTAAATGGTATCTCTATGTGCTGATTCCGGCCCATATCTAAGCCACTGTGGTCCCTGAGAATGTACCATCAAAAGTTCCTCTGTCTCTAGGGTGGAACAAATTGCTTGTTATTAATAGGTTGCTTAAGAATATTTGTTGCATGAATAAACAAAAGAAGGATGGGAAGAAGGAGGGAGGAAGGAAGGAGGGAAGGAGGAAAGAAAAGAGGAAGGGAGGGAGAGATAGAGATATGAAACATACACCTGGGGGGTTTAGAGGCCATCTTTTGTATCTCCTAAAAGGGTCTCCCTGCCCCAACTTCTGACCTTCAGGTGGCTGAGAAAGTTGTGATACTGGTGACAGATGCCAATGATGAGGCACCCAGGTTCATCCAGGAGCCTTACATCATCCTGGTTCCAGAGGTGAGTGAGGGACCCCTGGAAAGGAACAAAGTGCCTACTTTGACCCATGGCCTACCCACAAGGCTTTCCTAAGATTTATGCAAGGGACCAAGGCTCAGAGTATAGCACACCTGTCCATTACTCAATGCGCCCATTTGCTATTTCCACTATAATTGTAAATGCATAGTTATTGTAGAAATGTCAAGTGCCTTTTAAAGCTATTATCACTCCCCTACTTTGAGACCTCTCTAAACTTTGGTTTATTTATTTTTAATATTTTTATATGTGTGATCATAAGTTTTTGTATGCCTTTTTTGACATAATTGTGATTCTAAAAATATGCTTTCTGTATCCCGTTTTTTTTTTTTTTATTTTGCTATAACAGAACATTTTTTCCTTCATTGTCAAGCTTAGGTTATCAGCATTATTTTAATAGCTTCTATCAGTGAGCAGCTCATCATACACAAAGATAGAACAAATAATTCCCTTATATTTGGATACGTGTGCTTTAAATTTCTGCTGCCATAAGAAATTTCAACCATTAGGTATAGCTTTTAAAAAACATTTACTTATTTATTGCCTGTGTATGTGACTGTATGTACACCACATACATGCAGTGCCTGCACAGGCCAGAAGAAGGGGTCAGGTCTCCTGAAAGTGGAGTTACAGACGATTCTTAGCTGCCATGTGGATGTTGGGAACTGCACCCAGAACAAGTGCTCTAAACCACTGAGCTATTTTTCCAGCCTCATACAGACATAGTTTCCACCTTTATTTTGATTTTTTTTCTAGCTGGATGTGGAGACTCGTATCTGTAGACATTTTACTTGGGAAACAAGAGTGTCGCCAAAAGGGGTCACCAAAACCAAACAATTTTTGGCTTTTTGTTGTTGACGCACCTCTAATATGTAGCAAGGATGACCTTGAATTCTGGTCCTCCTGTATATACCTGAGATCCTTCTGTCTCCAGACTAGGGTAAAGTTCAGTGACATAGAAACTAGCCAATAATGCTTGAGGCCCTAAGTTTTTCCCTATTACAAAAAGAATCCTTAAGATAGAGTGAAAAATTTGAAGTTACTGTACTGGGTCACTCACATAAACTCTTTAAAATTTTTTATTGTTTATTTTTATGAGCATTAAGTGTTTTGCCTGAATGTATATCTGTGCCCCACGTGTGTGCAGTGCCTGAAGAGGCCAGTGTTACAGATGATTAAGAACCACTATGAGGGTCCTGGGAATCGAACCCAGATTCTCTGGAAGAATAGCCGCCACTCATTTGTTATCTTTCCAAAAACAAATAAACAAGCAAACAAACCAAAAACTCTAAAAGGTCACCTTGTTTGTCTTCTGCTCTACGATGCAAGACAACAATTGTCTCCTTTCTAATGTTTAGCAAGGGGCCACTCAGATAGGTGAGTGGGTAAAGGCATTTGCCAATAAGCTTGACCATCTGAGTTTGACCCCCAAGACCTAGAAGGTGGAAAGAGAGAATCAGCTCTTGCAAGTTGTCCTCTGACCTGCATATAAGTTCTGTAGCATGCGCGCAAGTGCACACACATACACAAACACATATCAAAAAACTTCTTTTCTAAGTCAAGCCAGGGGTGAAGATACTTCATTCTTGCTGTAAACTGTGTGTGTGTGTGTGTGTGTGTGTGTGTGTGTGTGTGTGTGTGTTCAGGTGATCCTGAATATGTCCATGTTTATGGTCCTGAATATGTCTGCTTATGAACTATGTCTTTGTTTATAAATGAGTATTTCATATTTAAATCTTTAGTTCTTAGGGGCCTAGTTTTTGCTTCTCACTCTCCCTTGGAGGACATCTCTGACTTCCTGTCCCACCTCCTTTTCCTCCTTTTTCCTTGTATCCACTCCCTCTGCTTCTGTCCTTGTGCCTTTCTATTTCTGCTGGGCACTTTGTTTGTCACCTCCTCCTCACCACTCTATAGTCACTTGCTGATCCCTCTGGCCCATGGCCCCCATGCCTCTGGCCCATGGTCTTGTCACAAACACTGACCTTTCTCTGTATGTGACCCGTAGAACATACCTGCTGGGAGCAGCATCTTTAAGGTCCATGCAGAGGACAAGGACACGGGCTCTGGAGGCAGTGTCAGCTACTTCCTACAGGTAACATCCTGGGACACAGGATGCAGCCAGGGCCTTGAGATGGAGAGGACACCTGGGTCCCCCACTTCCATCACCAGCTAGCCCCCACATGCTCAACAGTGTTTCTGTTCTGTTCTCAAGGGTACCCCACAGGGTTGAAGACCAAAAAGAGATAAAAAACCTCTTCCCCTAGTAGATCTATCTTGGCTTCCTCAGAGTTGGCCCAGCCCCTTCCTCTCTCTAGGATTCTACCCTCAGCTCTCTACTCTCCCCAATCCTTTCCTTAAAGAAATCATGGCTACTTAGAACCCACACAGGATGCAAGAGGTCAATAGGAAAGAGGAGAAGGACCTATGCCAAAAAGAAAGCCAGGATGCCACAACACTCACTCCTATCCATTTTTGCTGTGTTGGCAAAGATAGAGTCTTCTCCCCAAACCTCTACCTTCTCCTGGTCTCCCAGGAGCATCTGTCCACCCTCACATGGCTGCTGTTTTTGCACAATTCCTCTTCTTTCCATATTTGCTCAGCTGCTCTTAGGATTCTCAAAGAAATAACAGCATCATGGCTGAAACTACTAGTTCTAGAGAAATACTCTGAACTCATAGCAACTAGAGACCCTTGCCCACAAACACACACTGACCACTCATATTCTTCCAACATACTTCTTAACTCTTCTACTTGAGCTTTCTCATGTGTAAGATGGGAAAGAGAAGCATTGGTTTGCTTATTCAACCATCATGAGGATTAAAAATGTGTAAAGCTCTCATTCCAGTATCTGGAGCCTATTTCCTGGCCTTCCCCAACCGGAAGAGCTGAGGCACATGCTTTTATGGCCTGTTCCTGGTCACTCCCCATCTCCTGTTAGATACTACACATAATTTCCACAGCCATTTACCTGGTATGGTTGAAAGGTCCCCAGATCTCTCTCTTCCGCTACTACACTTACACCTCAGCTTCAGCCGTGTCAGAACATTCTTTAAATGTTTCTTCCTGCTACAAGTGAGCAGGTTTCTCTGGGAGGGAATGAGCTGGTTTTGACTGAAGGTGTAGAAAGACTGAGAAATACTGATGAAGGAAAACCTTGAGTTCATACAGGCAGGGGTCTTGAACTTGGAAACTAAGCCTGGAAGCCAGAGTTTCTGCAAGGAAGGCAAATGAATCCCTCACTCATCAGAGCAAGAACTCCCGGTGTGGCCTGGCTCCTCCCCGAGTTCAGCTGTTCCTTAATTTTACAGAACCTACACTCCTCCAAGTTCACCGTGGACCGCCACAGCGGTGTGCTGCGCCTCCAGGCTGGGGCCACACTGGACTATGAGAAGTCGAGGGCTCATTTTGTCACTGTGGTTGCCAAGGTAACAAAGGAAGATATAGGGGGAACTTTCCGTAGTAACTTCAGTCTTTGCTAGGTTAGAGCACAGTGAGGTTCTCTGAAGGAGTGGGTATTTTTAGGAGCAGGAGACACAATGTGGGCAAAGAGGACCCAGGAGGCAGCTGTGGAATTTCTTCTGCTTGAACACATATTCTAGGAAGGCTGGTGTCTTTAGGCTAGAGAGGCCACATTTCCTTCTGGAGGATACCATATGACTGCCTAGAAACTTAACAGTTAGGTCCCTTCACAGCCTAGATAGCCATGACACAGAGATTTGTGTCCCTCTTATAACCTCCACTGCCTCCCTCTCGCTGGCTAGGCTGGCTCATGCGGCTATTCCTTGCTATGCCAAAGACTACCTTCCCTCAGCCCAGTTTCCTCAAGTGCCAATTTTTGAAGTGTAGTGATGCCCCTCACTTGAGTTTGTAAAGTACTTGGTGGGAAGTTGGGAGTCAGCAGGTGCTCTCCCAAGCCTCTTGCCCCAGGGAAAAGGAAAAGCCAGCTGTCCCATTAGGCCTGTTGGATTCTTCTGCAGGAAGCTGCCTTTCAGCTCATTGCTTTGCCATAGGCCACCTTCCTGGTCTGTACCAGGAGGCTGGGTGCCACTCTACCTGCTAGCTGCTCAGTTCCTTTACTCTTAAAGAGAGGAAGGCCCAAGTCATGTTTCTGGGACCCCCTGGGCTCCAGCATAGACTGGACATGTGGAAGAGTCTTAGGAGTTGCTTGAGACTTGGTTTCCAGCTAAGAGCAAGGATTTAGGTCTGATACCTTCTCCTCTGGCACTATCACACATACCTGGAGAGTTAATTAACCCTGTATTCAAAGAAACCTGCCAGACACCGACTTAAAACTTCCATGCATCATTTCTTTGGCATGCCCAACACCGCTTAGAAAGGAGAATAGACTCCAGAGACCCAAAAGCAAACAGACAGTGAAAGGGGCCAGCTGGGTTCACAGCCAGGAAGTGGCAGGAGTCTCATTCAAGTGGAGCCTGTCACCCTGAGGCCGGCTTGTCTTCACCTTTCTTTGGCCAATTTCTCCCCAGGATGGTGGGGGCAGGCTCCGAGGGGCTGATGTGACGTTCTCAGCCATCACCACCGTCACCATCAATGTGGAAGATGTTCAAGACACGGCCCCTATTTTCGTGGGTACACCTTACTATGGTTATGTATACGAGGACACCCTTCCGGTGAGTGGCTGAATCTCCTTAGACAGTGTTCCTTGTGTGGCTCTCTGGGGATCGCTGGACTCCCCACATGCTAGCCAGCATCACCCCAGAGAGGCTTGCTAGGAATCAGTTAGGCGGCCCAGGGTTTCTGCAAACTCACGGTTTTGATCGGGAGGAGCGGGGAAGGGTGTGGTGAAGCTCACTCAGATGGTTCCCTTAGGCCAGGTGCAGCAAGCCCTAAGCAGGTCACAGCAAGGTTACCTTCCGAGCCACCCAAAGCCTAGCTCTTTTCCTGAGTGGGATGATATCCCCATGACCGGGCAGTGTTGGGTTAGAGGAAATACCTACCTCATCATCAGCCTCAGACAGTGGCCTCTGTTCTCCAAGGGCTCCGAGGTGCTGACGGTGGTTGCCATAGACGGGGACCGAGGCAAACCCAACCGCATCCTCTACAGGCTCTTGAATGGTAAGTAAGGGCAACTCTCTGCCACAGCTCTGATTCTGGGCAACGGGAACCTGGTCTCCTCACCTATGGGACCTGGATGACAAGAAGCTGGGGGCAGGGGTGAGGCCAGTCCCCTCAAATGACAACTTTGCTCTAGCCCTGCTTGTCATTACACCCTCCTGAGAGCCCTGTACACTCTCTTTCTTTGCCCTGGGCACAATCGACAGTAGCATGAGCAGCAACATTTCTCACACTTTTAGGATTGCTATGTTTTGTCCTCGCCCTTTTTCTTTTCTTTTTGACTTGGGCAGATAATTGAATGACACTCTTTCTAGGTGGCATCCCTCCCCACGCCCTCTGAAACCATCCCCCAGTTACAGCACACTCACCCCATGCCCCTCCTCACCTCTCCTTTATACCCTACATCTGCTCCTTCTTCTTTCTGTCCTTTTCTCCCCCTCCTTCCATTCCCCTCTCTTCATCTTCCTATTCTTATCTCCTTCTCTCCTTAGCTCTTCTTGTTTCCCTTTATACAAACACACACACACACAGACACAGACACACACACACAGACACACTATTGTGTATAAGAAAAGGCCATAAAAAAGTTCAAGTCCAGATCTTTAATGGCTAAGGGACCTTAGACAAGTTCCTTGGCCCCTCTGAGAGGGTAAGACACAGATGGTGCTTAGAATTACAATCTATGAGAACTTACAACCCCCCTCCCTGCAAGAGGCTAGAGGAATATGTGGTATTACTCCCCTGCCTGTGCCCTTGTGCTAAACTGCAGGCCATTTTTCTGTGACAGAGAGTGATGGAGTCTTTGAAATTAATGAGACATCTGGAGCCATCTCCGTCCTTCAGAGCCCTGCCCAGCTCCGGAAAGAGGTGTATGAGATTCATGTACAGGTGACACCACGTTATTTCAGTTTGTCCCACCCAGTCTCCAGTCCTGGAGAGCAACAAAAGAGATAAGACCCAAGGGCTCAGTCTGGGGAGGGATTGAAATGTTACTCCAAGGAACACCTACATCAGGCTGCAGTGAACACTCGCAAAGAGAGACGAGCAGGATTAATGGCAATGCAGAAGGAGCGTAATTTTAACGCCTTGGCCCTGGACTCAATACAAGTAGGGAAAGAGAAAGCTAGATGTGTTCTAAACAGGAGCAAGCCAGCAACATGAGCACATACACTCCTTTCACTCTTGACTGTGAACGTGATGTGACCAGCTGCTAATGGAACTTCCCATCAGTGAGTTAACTACCTGAAACAATAAGCGAGAATAAACCCCTTTTTCTCCCAGGTTTCTTTTAGTCAGGGTGTTCTGTGACATCAACTAAAGCAGAACTAGGACAGGCATGGAAGGAACAAGATATTCCCCCGAGAGGATGGTAGTGTCAAGGGAGGAGCCGTTGGCAAAGTCTACATCTGCGGAGCATCAGAGGCTAAGGGAGAGGAGGCTGTGGGGAGCAGGTGGAGGAAACATCAGGGACTGAAGAAATAAGTGAGAATTTGCCAAGTCACATAACCAAGGGAGCTGAGCCTCTCAAGCTAAGGTGGTAGCGCTAGAGCCAGTGTGGAAGTGTGTGTAAAAAATCTAAAGGGGAATGGGTAAGAACTAAGTGGGACAGGAAAGAGGAATAGCATGCAAAGGCTCCTGAGAAGGAATGAGTGACAGACAGGTGTGGAATGGAGACTGGGAGGGTCATTTTAGAGCAGTAGTTCTCAACTTGTGGGCCATGACTCCCAAAATACAATGGTCTTTTCCAATGGGAAAACACAAATATTTACATTATAGTTCATAACAGTAGCAGAATTAGTTATGAAATAGCAAAAATAATTTTGTGGTTGGGGTCATCAGAACATAAGGAGATGTATTAAAGTGTCCCAGCACTGGGAAGATGGAGAAACACTATTTTAGGATATCTTCTTAGAAGCAGGACATCCTTATATAACACAGGAAAGGGGCCCTGGAAAGAGGAAGTTTGTTTTGTGGGGTGCATATGAACACTCAGTCTTGGCTTTACAGCCTATATGAGTTAGCTAATACTTTGTGAGAAATCACCCCAAACTTAGTGGCTTGAGACAGTGTACATTCATCTCATGCAGTGTGTGGAGTAGGGAGTCCAGGTCCAGTTTGGCTAGATCTTGGATTCCAAGTCATTCATGTAGCTGCAGTCAGGTAGTAAGGCCTGGGATCTCACTTGAGGCTTAGCTGGGGAAGGATTGGCTGTCTGGTTCACTTTTTTTTGTCTGACTCAGTTGCTTGGTAGCTGTTGTGTATGGGTCACAATTAGTTCCTTATCCCATCCTTAGACTCTCTAGCATAGCAGTCTGCTTCATAAAAGCCTTGGGAAAGAGAAATTCAGCTAGCAGAATGGAATTATAATCTCTTGAAACCTAATCAAGCTGTCAGTCAAAACAATTTGTCAGGCCAGGCCACACTTAAAGAGAGGAATTACCAGGGTATGAATACCAGGAGAAAACATTCTTGGGACCAGTAACAGTCTGCCTGCCCCACAACCATAGCCATCTGTTTCCATTGAAGGTGATGGAGATCAGCTCTCCAGGAAGCCCAGGCGCTCAGGCCATGGTCCCAGTCACCATCAGGATTGTGGACCTCAACAACCACCCTCCAACCTTCTATGGAGAGAGTGGACCCCAGAACAAGTTTGAAATATCCATGTATGAGCACCCACCCCAGGGGGAGATCCTTCGTGGGCTCAAGATCACTGTCAATGACTCTGACCAGGTGTGTCCCTGTGCCTTTGAAATTGGGTCTGCGTCAATGTTTGTTTCAGTGAGAGGGCTCAGGCAAGTTACAAAAGGAATAAAACAATATGGTGCAACTAAAAGGTAGCAGAAGGATGGCAGTCAGTCCCATACTATCTGATTAGACAGTCATAATCACTTACAAAGTAATTAGCCAGGCCAAAAAGAAAAAGAAAAAAGGCTCTCAGCATCTGATCTTCCTCAGCGTCAGATCTGCACATCTGTAAATTTCTCTGCCTCCTCCCATGCTCAGCACAGACCGGGCCTTCTTCACGTCTTACCTTGCTTAATCATCACGTGCTGCTAAGTCTGATCCTTAATCAACTCACCTCTACAAAGACTATTACTGCTTAGGATATGTAAGGGCTTTTCCCCTAGCCCAAATATATAATGCATTTCTATTCTCATTTATCTTTTATTTCCTCTCTTCAAACTACACTGCCCAGGGAGCCAATGCCAAATTCAACTTACGGCTGGTGGGACCTGGAGGCATCTTCCGTGTGGTGCCACAGACAGTACTGAATGAAGCTCAAGTTACCATCATAGTGGAAAACTCGGCCGCCATTGACTTTGAAAAGTCTAAGTTGTTAACCTTCAAGGTAGGCCATGCTTCACGCTGCCATGAATGGAAAGTTGGATTGGGAGTAGGCTAGCTCACACCACTGTCTGAATTCAGTGTGGGGGGATCACTGTGACCCCCATCCCTGAGTGGTTCTATTCAGCCGAAAGAGTCCCTGCCCATCTTGCATGCATGTGCAAAACTGGAGTTAGGTTGAGGATGAGGGTGGAGATGTCCCACCCACAGCTTCTGCAAAGGGCTCATAGCCTTGTCCTTACTGGGGTGCCAGCTTCCAAACCACCTCTGGTTTGGGAATGTAACGACTGGGGAGTCAAGAGTACGTTACCAATATAGTTTGCCATGTTTCGAAAGGGGGAGCTAAGAGGAGTATTGTTTTGTTAGAAAACATGGGATTATTTTCTTAGAAAAATCTAAGAGAAATGATTGGAAGACTCATAAATAAATTAAAACCACAACACAGAGTCACCACTCCAAACACAATGGTTTCCTCACGGAGTGAAGGAGGGGTAGAGAATGTGAATATAATGGAATAAACAACACTTTCACAAAAGAAACTAAAGCAACATTCATATGAATTACCCTAATGAGAAATATGCAAAACTTAAATTAAAAAATGCAAGTTTTCACAGAAGGATCTAAGGAAGGAAAGGATAGGAGGGTGTTCCTGGCTTTAAAAAATTCGAATCCTCCTTAAGACAATGAAGACTTTAATGCCATCCCACCTAACTCAAGCTTTTTCATTGTAGTTTTTGGTTGTGTTTTTTGTTTGTTTGTTTGTTTGTTTCTTTTAACACAGAGTCTTGCCATATAGCCCAGGCTAACCTGGAGCTCATTGTGTAGCCCAGGCTGACCTCAAACTCACAATCTCCCTGCCTCCATGTCCTGAGTACTGAGATAGTACTCATGTGCCACTTTGTCTAGTCAAGCCAAGTTAACCCTTACCTAGAATTTCCTTTGGTGAGAAAACTTTATAAACCTTATAAACTATACTGGTTTGTATCCAGAAAAATAAATGTATAAGAACAACTGCATTACAAAGAAATATGTAGATCCAAAGAACTAGAAAACAACAGTAGCTATCCCAGGCCCAAGTACAAATACCAATGAGAGTGATAAGGACATTAGCATTTCAGACTCATGAGGGAGGGATGATGTGAGACTGTGAAGATGGGAGCAGGGATGACACCCCAGGAGATATAGAAACGATGGGGTACACGTTGGATGCGGTGCTACATGCATGTAATCATAGCAGTCAGGAGGCTAAGGAGGAAGGATTGTAAGTTTAAGGCTGAAGAATGTAATAAGAACCAGAACTCCGAAAAGGTGCAACACAACAGCAACAAAAGATGGAGAGATGAGCACAAGGCTGTAAGGCCAGGTCTAAGGCGAGAGGTGACAGTGGGCTCTTAGTGGGATAACTGCCCACCCAGACAAAAGTTTTTCCGGGTCTTTCTCTAGCTCCTGGCCATTGAAGTGAATACCCCGGAGAAGTTCAGTTCCACAGCAGACATTGTAATCCAGCTTCTGGACACCAATGACAACGTCCCCAAGTTCACCTCTCACTACTACATCGCCAGGATTCCAGAGAATGCCCCAGGGGGCTCCAATGTGGTGGCTGTCACAGTAGGTTGGGGACTGGCTCACAAGGTCTACAGTCATTCGGTGTGCCCCTTCTAGTCTCTGATTCTTCACCTAATGGTAGGCTGTGTCTTCCCTCACTTCTTATGTAACAGACACGGGAGGACTATTACACCATGACAGAAGGCAGCATCTCTTATCATCTGCTCATAAGGCTGTATATCCTTATCTTTGCCATGTGTTATAGAAGCAGCGTGGCCACTTCCTACTAGTTATAAGCGGGATATATGTGCAAACCCCAAGCAAAGGACCTGAATTCCATCCCTCTCTCCCCTACATTTATGAAAGCAGAACCAATATCTTCCAGATTTAAGCCTTTTGGGTTCTCTTATATTTGACACCTCCCGGAAGAAAAGTAGGATGCAGCCTACAGGCCACTTTCTCTCCAGCTGGACACACGCTAGGCTCTGCCATATTTCCACTGTGAGTTGCCTTCAGCTACAGGAACTGCCATGCCTCACCACAGTGCTGGTGCCATTAGGAGCTTTCTGTTTTTTCCAGGCTGTGGATCCAGATACAGGACCATGGGGCGAAGTCCAGTATTCCATCTATGGGTCCGGGTCAGACCTGTAAGTAGATCCAGAACCCCAGACAAAGCTGCAGGCAAGGAGTTTATTATGGGGCTTTAGGTGAAGGGAGTCTCTTCTTGTGGCAGGAACCACCTGGAAAAGGATAAGAGCTAAATTAGGGATGTAAGCATCCCAGGGTACAGAATAAGGAAAGAAAGTAAACCATGGATAGTCTGAGGTGAAGATAAGGGACACTACTGAGGTGACAGGAAAAAGAGAACATTGTGGTCATAGCCTAGAGCATAGGTAGTGACCTCAAAAGGCAGGTGAGCAGGAATAAGATGGGTGTGGGCTGTGGCTGTGACAGGACAGGGGCAAGGAGTATTAGGCTATGATTTGGGTTGTTGAACTCAATAATCAACAGCTGGATCTGTCCCCTAGAGTCAGCTCATAAGGATGGGAGAGGAGCAGGTGGGATGCTTGGAGAAGCTATCCAATGTCTCATTGAGGACTTTGGATGTATCTTGTAACTGCAGGCACGGATGTGTGTGTAGGCAGGGGCGTGAATGTACAGGTATGCTGAGTCCCCAGGCTTTCCACCTTCTGTGTCTGGCAGGTTCTTGATTCACCCGTCCACTGGACTCATCTATACTCAGCCCTGGGCCACCCTGGATGCTGAGAGCACTTCAAGGTTCAACTTTTATGTGAAGGCAGAAGATATGGATGGGAGGTACAGCCTGGCTGAGGTGTTTGTCACTCTGTTGGATGTCAATGACCATTACCCCCAGTTTGTACAGAGCATCCAGGAGAAGACAATGGTGCTGGGGACCCCAGTGAAAATTGAGGTGAGTTTCAGAGGCAGCTGAGCACCTCCGATTGGGCCATACAAATTTAACTTAAAATAAATGTATCCTGCTAAGGGCAATAGACTACATGACATTTTACATAGCTTCTTCTCCACCCCAAATAGAAAACTCCCCTAAGAAAAAAGGTATCACTAATGAAACACCTCATGTTTGGAGGGCCTTGGTGTTGGGCTTGCCTGAATTCACAGAACTGACATGCCTGCTTTCAAAGCATGTTATTCCCACAGCACATTATCTTATCAACGAAGAGAAGGCGTGCGTTCTGAATTCCAACAGACCTGTGGAAGGTATCCCCCTTCCACTTCATCCTGGACCCAAGCTTTCATCTTTGCATATATAATAAGGAATCACTAAACCCCATTCTATAGACTTACTCTGAGAGTGAAGCTGCAACACAGGGCAGGGCCTAACACTGACCATGGCTCAGAGTAGCACATTCATTCTCTTTCCCTACCTCCATCTACTGCAAATAGGTATGGAATCCTTTCCCATCAACCCAGAAAGCCCCACTTTATATACTCATTTAGCCAATGTGCACAGATATCTTCCCAAGTGACTCCCTCCCTCTCCCAGGCCACAGACCAGGATGCAGAGGAGCCAAACAACTTGGTGGATTACTCCATCACCCATGCAGAGCCAGCCAATGTGTTTGACATTGATACACAGACCGGGGAGATCAGGCTCAAGAATTCCATCCGCTCCTTAGAGGCCCTACACAACTTCACGCCCAGTGGGGACTACACGTGGTCCCTGCAGGTGCAGGCCAAGGACCGAGGCTCCCCATCCTTCAGCACAACAGCCTTACTTAAGATCGACATCACAGACCCAGAGGTGAGTACAAGGCTGTGGTCTGCCAAAGGATACTGAATCCTATCATGCAATTTCTGTGAACTCAAACTCACAGGCTTGCGAATAAAATTGAAATTCTAGTTTCAGTCTTAACGAGTGGTGTGACTCTGGGCTATCTAAGCCTCCATTACCTTTCCTGTGCTGGAAAGTAGAAGTAAAATCATTATGTGTAGTTCTCAGCTCAGTGTCTGGCAGGAACTCGTCTCTTAAGAGGTTTCTGGTTCACTTGGTTTTTCAGGCCTCCCTGCAATCAAAGACAAGCAATATTCTGCTGTTTCAAGGAAACACTCCAGGAAAGCAGAACTTTGAAATCTGAAGAGGGTTATTGTGGTCTGTCTCATTTTTAGTTTGCCTGAGGTTCTCAAAGGGGTGCCTTGGAGCAAGATACTAAACCTCTCAGGTTCAGGGAAACTCATACAATCACTGTCATCCAGGGAAGAGGAGGAAGCAGTTGATCACAGGGTGAATTTCTCTTCCAGACGCTGTCCCGAGGCTCCATGGCTGCTTTCCTGATACAGACCAAGGACAATCCCATGAAGGCTGTGGGTGTGTTAGCTGGTGTCATGGCCATTGTTGTGGCCATAACCGTGCTCATCTCCACAGCCACCTTCTGGCGGAACAAGAAGTCCAACAAGGTCCTGCCTGTGCGGCGAGTGCTCCGTAGAAGGCCCAGCCCTGCGCCCCACACAGTTCGCATAGAGTGGCTCAAATTCAGGAGGACCAAGGCTGCTAACAAGTTTATACTCAAAGATGATCCTCCCAATGAGAACTGCAATAACAGCAGAGCAGGAATCACAGTGCTCCCCACAGCACCAGCTCTCCCTCCACCCCCCAAAATGGCATCCAGCACAGTGGCCCAACAGACAGTGCCAACTGTCTCTGGATCCCTCACCCCACAGGCACCCCAACAGTTACCCACGCCCAAGCCTGTGGGAGTCCCCATCCAGTCCTCTCTGGTCTCTGAGCTCAAGCAAAAGTTTGAGAAGAAGAGTCTAGAGAACAAGGCTTACTTCTAGAGTGTGTCCATGATTTTTCCCTTCCCCCAATATTGATCCTCGAAGTTACCCTTATTTTGTAACCCCACATACAGGACTCTGCAAAGGGCTTTGGACAAAAGATGCCTCAGACTGTGAGATGCAGTTGACAAATACATACCAAGTGCCCAAATCTTTGGCACAGCTAGCTACAATGTTCTCTAGTCTTCAGAGAATAGAATCCTACAAGGAGTCAAGTCTCTGTATTTCTACTCACCAACCCTAGACTCCAAAGGCGCTGGACCTTTTCATCCTTGGTTGAGAAATAGGGCCCTGACCACAGGGAATAAGACTGGCAAGAACCTGGATCTCCAAGCTTCTGCTAACAGCAGGTTAATGAAGGTTTGTCTTCAGCTAAAGTTAAAAGTCAGTGAACTTTCTGGGATATAAAGATGCAAATGCAAGCAACAAAAGGGCCAAAAATGCTCTGAAAACGCATGCTGACCCCAATGCCCAAGCCAGTGAGCAATAGATAGAATTAGCATCTAGCTAAGACTACTCCTGACAGTAGGTGTGAGGTTAGCTCTTCCTAGAGTGAGAGCAGATCTCTCCAGCCTAGCTTGAAGAAACAGTGCAAGGTGGTAGGTGGGTATTAGGCCTGAGCTCAGGGAAACTTCCATTTTGATCCAGCTCTTCTCAGATCACATGACCTTAGAGATACTGTTTAAACTCGTACTGTCCTCTTCCTTGTCTGTAAAATGAAGGAAGCAAACCCCAGGAAAATCATGACCCTAGGGTCTTTAACCAAGTGCAAAGCAGCACGGATACAAAGTATTTGTTGGATGCCAGTTCTCTGGCTACACTTCATCCAAAAAGTATTAGCACCTTCAACTGCTCCACAAGTGCTCCCAGGAGGGGCTATCCTTAGCTTGGGGACAGACACTGTCCTAGACAGCCATGGCCTGATAATGGCTTTCTCTTGACTCATACAACTTTCCTTCCTTTCACCCCTCACCTTATGTCACTGTCACAACAAACCAGTATAAGGCAGTAAGGTCCAGTCCAAGCCTGTTTTGCTGAGACAGAGAAAGGAGCCTCATAGGGTTACTTGCTCCATGCACACTGTAGATTGGTAGCAGGGATCTGGTCTGAGAACCCCTGTCCACAGCATTTTTCTGTAGCTGGGTCATACCTTGTTAGTATGTGATAATCTTGCAGGAAGGAAACCCTGCAAGCTGCCATGGTTAATACAAGGAGGTTCTGTTTTTCTTTGAGGAAAGCCCTTTAAGGAAATCTAGATATGTATACTGTATGAAGCCCTCTGGAATTCCATGGTTACTGAAGTGATCAGAATGTGTGAACATGTGGTTTTCCTGATCCCCCAGTCTGTGTTTTGGGGTGTTCTGCAGATGCGCTAGCATTCAGTTTTCTCCCAGAGGTCTGTAGTTGCTGGCCCACACAGTATTGAAGGACAGACACTAGCATGCAAAAAGGCCAGCCTGGAAGCCACTACCTAGGCCATGTTTCAGGAAGAGTGCTGAGCTGGATCATGTTTGCCTCCACAGGGAATTCAGCATCCTGTAATATGCATGCTGTCAACTTCTTTTGTAAATGCAAATAAAATCATTCAAAGGATGAACTGACCTCCTGGCCCTCTTGTATTTATGTTTATTGACTTGTGGAGACCAGTATCCTTGGCTCCTGCTCATTCAGTGGGTGATTTTGTTCCTGACATGCATTCAGACACTGAGGGATACTGCAACATTTTGTCCAAATTGTCTGCCTACATCATAATTACATTACCTTTGCAGACCTTGTTTTGTTTTGGACTTAAATTCTATTTTCCCAATCAAGAAGAGCACAACCAGCCTAACACAGAGGGCCTCTGAAAGATTCTAACAATCAGGGTATCAAAGCAGATGCTGAGACTCATAGCCAAACTTTGGGAAGAGTGCAGGGAATCTTATGAAAGAAGGGGGAGATAGAAATACTTTGAGGTGACAGGAGCTCCATAAGGAGAGCAACAGAGCCAAAAAATCTGGCCCAAGGGCCCCTGCAGAGACCGATGAATCAACCAAGGACCATGCATGGAAGGGACCTAGACCTCCTGCTCAGATGTAGACCATGGGCAGCTCAGTCTCTGTGTGGGTGCCATAGTAAGGGGATCAGGGGCACTCACTGGCATAAACTCAGTTGCCTCCTCTTTGATCACCTCTCCATGGTGAGGCAGCCTTACCATGCCACAGAGAAAGAGGATCAAGACAGACCTGATAAGACCTGATAGGCTAGGGTCAGATAGTAAGGGAAGAGGACCTCCCCTATCAGTGGACTAGGGGAGGAACACAGTGGGAAGAAGAGACGGAGCTGCAGTCAAAATACAAAGTGAATAAAATTGTAATAAATAATAATAATAAAGGAAAAAAATTTAAAAGAAGATAAATACAGTCAGGATTTCTTGGAGAAAGAAACTGGTCTGGAGCATAGAGTAATGAATGAGCCCTAGGGGAGCCTAGCAGATGCAGGATTTGTAAGGCCTTGTGTGGGTATGACAGCCAGAAGCAGTTCATCTCTGGGAATGCGGGAGTGAAGACCTCTTGATTGAAAAGTTCTGCTTAGCACTGTGGTCCCTAGCAGGAGGGTAGCTTTGTGGGCAAACTCAGGAACTTGACCCAAGAATAGCCAGACTTGGAAAGGACCAAAGAAGGGGAAATGGCCTAGTAGAAACAACATGAGTCTACTGGGAGAGAGGAGGATAGAGCCAAACAAATCAGCAAATGTGGCCAATACTGGCAGAGACCCTGCCAGTGGGGGTGAGGTTGGTAAGTCTCACCACATTACAAAGTGGCAAATTGAAGGGCAGTCTACTCTGGGACACTGAGATAGGCCCAGACCTACAGCCCAGCCTGGATGACTAGTATCCAAGTCCATAGGTAGGAAGGAGGCAGGAACAGCAACTGGGAATGTCCTTACATTTCTAAAGCCTATGAATGGAGCATTAAACTTATGCCCAATCAGTAGGAGTGATACTAGATGATCTGAAGCCATTTTCCTTCCCTGTGAACTTGGACTCATGAGTATGGGTGTATTCTTGTGTGTGTATGCAGCGTCACTGGGGGAGGGGTAGTACTTATGCATATGAGGAGGTCAGGGGTCATCCTCAGATGTCTTTCAATTACTTTCTTCCTTGTTTATTGAAATAGCATCTCTCACTTTTACCTGAAGTTTGTCTATTCCACTAGGCCAACAAGCTCTAGTGATCAGCCTATCTGTGCCTTTCTGGGATTACAAGCGTGCTCCATAATTCCAGGATGACTTTTTTTTTTAATGTGGTTCTGGGTTAAAGCCAGGTCTTCATGCTTGCATAGCAAGCACTTTACTGACCAAGCCATCTCCCCAGCCCTCTAATCTCAGACTTTTTTATCTTTATTTTTTTAATATTAGTTATAGTTTATTAACTTTGTATCCCAGCTGTATCTCGCTCCCTCATTCCATCCCAATCCCACCCTCCCCCCCTCATCTCCTCCCTGTCCCTTTCCAAGTCCACTAACAAGGGAGGACTTCCTCCCCTTTCATCGACCCTGATTTATCAGGTATATTCAGGACTGGCTGCAAAGTCGTCCTCTGTGGCCTAGCAGGGCTGCTCCTCCCTTGGTGTGGGGGTAGGTCAAAGAGCCCACCATTGAGTTCATGTCAGAAATAGTCCCTGTACCCCTTACTAGGGTACCCACTTGGATACTGACCTACCATGGGTACATCCGAGCAGAGGTTCTAGGTTATATCCATACATGGTCCTTGGTTGGAGAAACAGTTTCATAAAAGACCCCTGTGCCCAGATGTATTTGGTCCTTGTGGAGCTCCTGTCATCTCCAGGTCATATTAACTCCCCTTTCTTTCATATAATTCCCTGCACTCTGCCAAAGGTTTGGTTATGAGTCTTAGTATTTGCTTCGATAATGCACTACTAGATAGAGTCTTTCAGAGGCCCTCAGTTGTAGGCTCCTCTCCTGTTACTTGTCTCCTACATCCAATGTCCATCCCATTTGTCTTTCTAAGTCAGGATTGATCATCTTATCCTGGGTCCTCTTTCTTGTTTATCTTCTTTAGGTGTATAGATTTCAGTACGTTCATCTTATCTTATAGGTCTATATAAATTAGTATATATCATGTGTGTCTTTCTGCTTTTGAGATACCTCACTGAGGATGATTGTTTCTAGGTCCCACCATTTGCCTGAAAATTTCATGATTTCCTTGCTTTTAATTGCTGAGTAGTATTCCATTGTGTAAAAGTACCACAATTTCTGTGTCCATTCCTCAACTGAGGGACATCTGGGTTGTTTCCAGATTCTGTCTATTATGAATAAAGTTGCTACAAACATGGTTGAGCAAATATCCTTGTTGTGTACTTCAACATCTTTTGGATATATGCCTAGGAGTGGTATAGCTGGATCTTGAGGAAGCACTATTGCTAATTGTCTGAGAAAGCACCAGATTGATTTCCAAAGTGGTTGTACAAGTTTGCGTTCCTACCAGCAATGGAGGAGGGTTCCTCTTTCTCCGCAACCTCTCCAGCATGTGTTGTCACTTGAGTTTTTTATTTTAGTCATTTTGATGGGTGTCAGGTGAAATCTCAGGATCGTTTTGATTTGCATCTCCCTGATGGCTAAGGACCTTGAGCATTTCTTTAAGTGTTTCTCTGCCATTCAATATTCCTCTACTGAGAATTCTCTGTTTAGCTCCGTACCCCATTTTTTTTTAATCAGATTGTTTGATTTATTGCTTTTTAACTTCTTTAGTTCTTTATATATTCTGGATATCAGCCCTCTGTCAGATATAGGGTTGGTAAAGATCCTTTCCCAGTCTGTAGGCTGTCGTTTTGTTCTGACAATAGTGTATTTTGCTTTACAGAAGCTTTTCAGTTTCATGAGGTCCTATTTATTGATTGTTGTTCTTAGAGCCTGTGCTGTTGGTGTTCTGTTCAGGAAATTGTCACCTGTGCCAATGAGTTCTAGGCTCTTCCCCAATTTTACTTCTAAGAGGTTTAGTTTGTCTGGTTTTATGTTGAGGTTTTTGATCCACTTGGATTTTAGTTTTGTGCATGGTGATAAATATGGATCTATTTTCATTTTTCTGCATGTAAACATCCAGTTGGACCAGCATCATTTGTTGAAGATGCTGTCTTTTTTCCACTGAATGGTTTTAACTTCTTTGTCAAAAATCAAGTATCCATAGGTGTGTGGGTTTATTTCTGGGTCTTCTATTCAGTTCCACTGATCCACTAGTCTGTTTATATGCCAATACCATGCCATTTTTATTACTATTGCTCTGCAATACAGCTTGAGATCAGGGATGGAGATACCGCCAGACGATCTGTTGTTGTACAGGATCATTTTGGAAATTCTGGGCTTTTTCTTTCACCAAATGAAGTTGATAATTTTTTTAAAGGTCTATAAAGAAGTGTGTTGGTGTTTTGATAGGAATTGCACTGAATCTGTATTTTGCTTTTGGCAGAATAGCCATTTTCACTATATTAATCCTACTGTTCCATGAGCACGGGAGATCTTTCCATCTTCTGATATCTTCTTCAATTTCTTTCTTCAGAGACAAAATTTTTCTCAAACAGGTCTTTCACTTGCTTGGTTAGAGTCACACCAAGGTACTTTATGTTAATAGTGGCTATTGTGAAAGATTTGTTTCCCTAATTTTTTTCTCAGTCTTTTTTGTCTTTGGTATACAGGAGGGCTTCTGATTTTTTTGAGTAAATTTTGTATCCAGCCATTTTCCTGAAGGTGTTTATCAGCTGAAGGAGTTCTCTGGTTGAATTTTTAGGGTTGCTCATGTATACTATCATATCATCTGCGAATAGTGAAACTTTGACCTTTTCTGTTCAAATTTGTATTCCCTTGATCGCCTTTAGTTGTCTTATTGCTCTGGCTAGGACTTCAAGTACTAAATTGTAGAAATATGGAGAGAGTGTGCAGCTTTGCCTTGTCCCTGATTTCAGTGGGATTGGTTTGAGTTTCTCTCCATTGAGTTTGATATTGGCTATAGGCTTGCTGTATATTGCCTTTACTCTGTTTAGGTATGTGCCTTGTATCCCTGATCTCTCCAAGACTTTAAACATGAATGGGTGTTGGATTTTGTCAAATGCTTTTTCGGCATCTAAAGAGATGATCATTTGCTTTTTCTCCTTCAGTTTGTTTATATGGTGTATTACATTGATGGATTTCCATATACTGAACCACCCTTGCATGGCTGGGATGAAGCCTACTTGGTCATGGTGTATGATATCTTTTATGTGTTCTTGGATTCGGTTTGCCAGTATTTTATTGAGTATTTTTGCATCAATGTTCATAATAGAGATAGGTCTGAAGTTCTCTTTTTTGTTGGGTCTTTGTGTGGTTTAGGTATTAAGGTGACTGTGGCTTCATAGAATAAGTTTGGTAATGTTCCTTCTGTTTCTATTTTGTGGAATAATTTGAGGAGTATTGGTGTTATCACTTCTTTGAAGGTCTGGTAGAATTCTGTGCTGAAGCCATATGGCCTAGGGCTTTTTTTGGAAAGGAGACTGTTGATGATTGCTTCAATTTTCTTGGGGGATATAGGGCTATTCAGTCTTTCTACCTGATCTTGACTTAATTTTGGCAGATGGAATCTATCAAGAAAATTGTCCATTTCATTTTGATTTTCAAATTTTGTGGCATATAGTCTTTTGTAGTACGACCTAATTATTGGATTTCCTCAGTGTCTGTAGTTATGTCCCCCTTTTCATTTCTGATTGTACTGATTTGGATAGATTCTCTCGGCCTTTTAGTTAGTTTGGCTAGGGGTTTGTCTATCTTGTTGATTTTCTCAAAGAACCAGTTTTTTGTTCCATTGATTCTTTGAATAGTTTTATTTGTTTCTAATTAATTGATTTCAACCCTGAGTTTGATTATTTCCAGCCGTCTGCTCCTCTTGGGTGTATCTGCTTTTTTTTCTAGGGTTTTCAGTTGGACCATTAAGGTGCTTGTATGTGATGTTACAGATTTCTTCTTGAAGGCACTTAGTGCTATGGATTTTCCTCTGAGCACTTCTTTCAATATGTCCCATAAATTTGGCTATGTTGTACCTTCATTTTCATTGAATTCTAGGAAGTCTTTAATTTCTTTCTTTATTTCTTCCTTAACCCAGCTGTCATTGAGTTGCAAGTTGTTCAGTTTCCATGTGCGTGTAAGCTTTTTGTTATTTCCATTGTTGTTGAGGTCCAGCTTTAGTCCATGGTGGTCAGATAGAATACAGGGGATTATTTCAATCTTCTTTTATCTGATGAGGCTTGCTTTGTGACCATCTATATGGTCTATTTTTGTGAAGGTTCCATGAGATTCTGAAAAGAAATTATATTCTTTTGAGTTTAGGTGATAAGATCTGTAGACATCTATTAGGTCCATTTGACTTAGGGACTCTGTAAGTGCCTTTATTTCCCTATTTGGTTTCCGTCTAGTTGATCTGTCCCTTGGTGATGGTGGGGTGTTGAAATCTCCCACTATTAAGGTATTGGGATCAATGTGTGATTTAAGCTTAAATAATGTTTCATTTACAAATGTAGGTGCTCTTATATTTGGGGCATAGATGTTCAGAATTGTGATGTCCTCTTGGTGGACTTTTCCTTTGATGAGAATGTAATGCCCCTCCTCATCTTTTTTTTTTTTTATTAATTTTGGTTGAAAGTCTCTTTTATTAGATATTAGGATAGCTACTCCAGCTTGTTTTCTGGATCTATTTTTTGAAAAACATTTTTCCAGCCCTTTACTCTGAGGTAGTGTTTATCTTTGTTTCATAGGTGTGTTTCTTGGATGCAACAGAATGTTGGATCTTGTTTCTGCAACCATTTTGTTAGTCTGTGTCTTTTTATTGGAGAGCTGAGTCCATTGATGTTGATAGATACTAGTGACCAATGAATGTTACTTTCTTTTGATGTGGGGTTGGCAGTGTTGCTGTGTTTCATTGCTTGTATTCTTCTGATTTTTTGTTGTGTAGTTATCTATGTCCTATGTTTCCTTGGATGTAGTTGTTTTCATTGGGTTGGAATTTCCCTTCTAGTAACTTCTTTTTTTTTCATCAATTACACTTTATTCATTCTGCATCCCCCCATAAGCCCCTCCCTCCTCTCCTCCCAATCCCACCCTCCCTCCTCCCTCTGCTTGCATGCCACTCCCCAAGTCCACTGATAGGGGAGTTTCTCCTCTCCTTTCTGATCTTAGTCTATCAGTTCTCATCAAAAGTGGCTGCATTGTCCTCTACTATGGCCTGGTAAGGCTGCTCCCCCCCCCCCAGGGGAAGGTGATCAAAGAGCAGGCCAATCCGTTTATGTCAGAGGCAGTCCCTCTTCTCATTACTATGTAACCCAATTGGACTCTGAACTGCCCTGGGCTACATCTGTGCAGGGGTTCTGGGTTATCTCCATGAATAGTCCTTGGATGGAGTATGAGTCTCTGGGAAGTTCCCTGTGTTCAAATTTTCTTGTTCTGTTGCTCTCCTTATGGAGACCCTGTCCTCTCCAGCTCTTACTATTTCCCAGTTCTTACATAAAATTCTATTCACTCTGCCCAACAGTTGCCCATCAGGATCAGCATCTGCTTTGATAGTCTGTAGGGCAAAGGCTTTCAGAGGCCCTAAACCAGACACATTAAATCGGCTAGAAAAAAAAGTGGGGAATACCCTAGAACTCATTGGTACAGGAGAAAACTTCCTGAACAGAACACCAACAGCACAGGCTCTAAGAGCAACAATCAATAAATGGGATCTCATGAAACTGAAAAGCTTCTGTAAAGCAAAGGACACTGTCATCAAAACAAAGCGACCGCCTACAGATTAGGAAAGAATCTTCACCAACCCTTTATCTGACAGAGGACTCATATCCAGTATATATAAAGAACTAAAGAAGCTGAAAAGCAGCAAACCAAGTAATCCACTTAAAAAATGGGGAACAGAGCTAAACAGAGAATTCTCTGTAGAGGAATACCGAATGGCAGAGAAGCACTTAAAGAAATGCTCAACCTCACTAGCCACTAGGGAAATGCAAATCTAGTAACTTCTGTAGGGCTGGGTTACTGTATAGATATTGTTTAAATTTTGTTTTGTCATGGAATATTTTGAATTCTCCGTCCATGTTGATTGAAAGTTTTGCTGTGTATAGTAGTCTGGGTTGGCATCACTGGTCCTTTAAGGTCTGCATGACTTCTGTCCCAGGCCCTTCTGGTTTTCATAGTTTCTGTTGAGAAATCTGGTGTGATTCTGATAGGTCTACCTTCATATGTTACTTGGCCTTTTTTCCTTGCTGCTTTTAATATTTTTTTTTTATTCTGTGGGTTCAGTGTTTTGATTATGATGTGACATAAAGAATTTCTTTTCTGGTCTAGACTATTTGGTGTTCTGTAGGCCTCTTGTATGTTTATGGACACCTCTTCCTTTAAGTTACGAAAATTTTCTTCTCTGATTTTCTTGAAAATATTTTCTGGACTTTGGAGCCTGATGTCTTCTTTTTCATCTACTCCTATTAGTCTTAGATTTTTGTCTTTTAATGGTGTCCTTGATTTTCTTGTATGTTTTGTGTTTGGAACTTTTCTGATTTTATTTTTTCTTTGAGAGAAGTATCAATTTCTGCAAGGGTATCTTTGGCACCTGAGATTCTTCCATCTCTTGTATTCTGCTGGTGATGCTTACTTTTGTAGTTCCTGGTCTTTTCTCTATGTTCTCTAGCTACAGGATTTTCTCTGTTTGTGTATTCTTTATTGATTCTAATTCTGTTTTCATGTCTTGCACAATTTCCTTCATCTGTTTGAATGTGGAGTCCTGCTTTTCAATGATGACTTCTATTTTTTTTTGTTCATTTCCTCTCTATCTGTCACTAATTGTGCCTCTACTTGTTTGGCTGTATTTGCCTGTATTTCTGTGAGAGCTTTGTTTATTTCTTTATTTGCCTCCATTTGTGTGGTTATTTCTTTGAGAGCTTTGTTCATTTCCTCTTTGTTTGCTTCAATTTGTGTGGCCATTTCTCTGAGAGATTTGTTTGTTTCCTCTTTATGAGTCTCTAATAGCTGGAAAGGTTTTAAAGTCATTTTCTTGTCTATCTAGTGAATTGAAGTGTCCATTGATTTGTGGGTTTGCTGGTGAAGCCATGATGTCTTGATTTTTGTTGGGTGTGTTCTTATGTCAGCCTCTGGCCATCTGCTTATCTATAACCTCACTATTTGTTCCTGGAGTCTGTACTTCAGGCTAGGACAATCTTTTTCTGGTTTCTGGGCTGTTTTTCAGGAAGATGAGAGAGGTTCACTGGTTTGGGAGTGTGCGTTGTGGTTTCGGCTTTACCTAAGTGAGGAATGTGACGCTGGCGCTATTTGAAGGCACTTTTGGTGGGCACAGTGCGTATGTGTGTATTCCCTGACTACTTCAGTGGCCTTCAGGCCACTGGTATGAAGCTCTATCTGGGATCTAGCATTTGTTTGCCTGGAATTCACTGGTAGCCCCACAGAGCAGAGGCTTCAGTGTTGGGATAGTTGTCCCAAGAATCCCTATGATGCCCGCACTAGGGGTGTGAGTAGGAGGGATCTGTTGTGTGGTGGCTTGTATAGAGGGGCCCTGGATCTGGGGCTCTGCAAACACTCCTTTGAAGGCACACTCACTCCCTTGCAGGTCCAGTTGGAAAGCACAGGGGTTCCCCTTGCTCTCTACTCTCCAATTTGATCCTGCTGGGGCAAATGCAGGTATAGGCTAACAGTCAGCTCAGTGGTTCTGTGGCAGCAGGTCGTGGTGTCCACCTGCACTGTGTGCTGTGCTGGGGCCCTGGCAGTGTGGTCTGTGGCAGACTCTGCAGGCCCCTTCTGTGTCCTTCCCTTCCACCCGGAAATGATTTTGGTGGCTGGTCCCAGGAAAGTGCTGGGGTGGGAGTGGATAGGGGAAGTGGGGACTGAATTTCTTCTATTCCAGATCCCGAGGCCAGGGCTCAGGTGCTGTGGTCTCTGAAGGAATCTGCCTCTCTGTCCTTCCCCTCCGCCAGGGAAGGTTTATGGTGGCTGGTCGCAGGTACCAGAAAGGGTTGAGTTGAGTGTCCTCAGTCCCAGGTCCTGAGTCGGGGTTTCTTTGCAAAGGGCTGCCAGCTGCACTGGAGCCCAGGCGCTGTGGTCTGTGGTGGAATCCACAGGCCGCCTCTCTGTCCTTGCCCTCCGCCAGGGCAAGCTTATGGTGGTGGTCTCAGGGGAGTGCCAGGAAGGGTTGAATGTTTTCAGTCCCAGATCTTGAGCCGGGGTTTTCTCTGTCAGGGGCCACTGGTGCTAGAGCTTGGTGCTAGAACTTATTGCGGCTGGTCCCGAGAAAGTGTCAGGAAGGGTTGAGTGACCTCAGTCCCAGATCCCGAGCCAGGGTTTGTTTGCTAGGAGCAGCCGGCTGGGGTTGGAGTCTAGGTGCTGTGGTCTGCGGGAGAACCTGCACTGTGCTTCTCTATCATTCTGCTCTGCCAGGGCAGGCTTATGGCAACAGTCTCAGGAAAGCCCAAAAGCGTTGGATATTCTCAGACCCAGATCCTGAGCCGGGGTTTCTTTGGTAGGAGCCGCCGCTGCAGCTGGGGCTGGATATGGGCGGTGGTGTGGTCTGTGGCAGATTCTGCTGGCCACCTCCTCTGCCTTCTCCAAAGAGGCAATAGGGAGTTGGATATGGGGAAGTGCCTAGTGATCAAGTCCCTGTAGGAGTCTTCCAGTGACCTGATTCTAGAGGGACTCAGTTCATGTTTAGTCTCTTTCTCCCTGGAAGCCTAAAAAACTCTGTTTTGCGTTCAGTAGTCCCTTCACTCACCAATTTCGGAGTTTCAGATCCTTTACCCCTCAGATAAGGTGCATGCTAGTTGCCGCCATCTTGGATCCCTCAGACTTTTATTTTAATGCAATAATAAGGTATTTTTACAGTTTGACAGTCTTAGATGTTAATTCAGGTTTCACTACTTACATGTGACTTTGTGCTAAAGACCGAGGCTGTCTGGGCCTCACTTTTCTCTTCAGTAGAGGGTGACACAGCTTATTGCTGTGAGGACAGCAAGAGCTAATATATGCAAACACCTAATGTCTGCTTTGTAGCTACTAATGGAACCTCAGTTGCTATTCTTAGTTTTATTAGATGCTTTTGAAGATGGCTTGCTGTGACCCACATAAGAGAGCACATATCCTGGAGGAGAGGGACCTTCGTACACAGCCTTGTACATGGGCAGTTCTCAAAGACAGGAGGAGGACAGGTGGAAAGGATTAGAAGAAAGCAGGTAGACACCACAACATCCATCTGTAACTTGCAGCCTATGTTTTGGCATACTCCACACTCCAAGCAAGAACTGACAGTGTTACTAAGGGAATATACTTTGTCCTGCATTTGCTCTCCCGCAGAGGCAAGCTGATAAATGTGGCAAAAGTGGAGATGAGATAACTGTTCTTGTTTCTCAAGACCTTCAAAGATTCTGTCTACTTAAACAAAGGTATTTAGTTGTTGCTGTTTTGTGGAGTTGGATCTTGCTGTTCTAACCCGAATAGTCTTGAACCCATGAACTGTAATAATCCTCCTGTCTCAGCTTTCCAAGTAGTTGAGACTATAGACTCCAAGGTTGTCATAATGGGAATATTGAGAGAATCCTGAAGTGAAAGTTTCTGGTTTCCTTGAAGACTGAGTTTTGTCATGTGATGTTTTGCTGCAAGCTGAGCATGTGATGTTTCACTGGAGGTTGGCTTGTGAGAGGGCACATGGATGTTTTACTGTGAGCTCTCTCATGTGAAGGGCTTGACATGGCCAGCTGGGAACCTCCATGGGGGGACTCTGATGAGCGGAAATACATAGAGACCCACACACTATGAGCCATTGCTTTTTAGATCGACACAGATGCACTGATCTTTGTGCTTCAACACTTGACTTCACAGAGAGAAACTTTCCAGAGAATTTCTCAGGGCAATCCAACTGAGTCTTGCGGCTTTCACAGACTTTGTGTTGCTGCTTGGTGTTGGCCTTTGGACTGGACTGCTGGTATCCTGGAGACTGAGTTTGCTAGTCCTCTGAAGACCCATTGACCCTAATCTGCAGAAAGTAGATAAAAGAGGTCTACCGCCCTTCCCCTACTAATCTTTTACCTAAGATTAGGTGTTGGAAGGGAGGTAAAAGTATTTTAGAACCCTAAATAAAGCAGGTTTGGTGAAAAATCTAAGGCTACAGAATCCAGCAAACCTGCCATAGATATTGCCGTTAAATGACAAGCACTTACTCTTTTCTGATGGTTATCAAGACTCCAGTTGTGGAAAAATTGACTGAAATAAGGGTTAAGATACTACATGAGGACCAAGGCTATATCTATCCACCTGGTATATGGACACATGGATTTCCCTTTAGGAGAATAAAAAATAACAAAAGGATGGGCTGTTGGAGCTGGTGTTGAAGATATTTACAGGCCATTATAAAATTGTACTAATGGATCTCTTGGTTGAATGAGTTTAATCACTTGTCATTATGCAATCCCTGACTCATACATGTTTAGAGTCTATCATCTATGCCAGTCTGTTCTTTGTCAAGATAGACAGGCTCCAACAAGAAAGAAGAGGAAAAAAAATCCTCCTTCAAGTTTCTGGAAGTAAAGATGGCTTCATACTAAAAATTCCTTAAAAATAGTGTTCTTGTCTTTCATATGTGAGGTGAGGCCTAGGAATTTTATCCCCAACACACACACACACACACACACACACACACACACACACACGCATGCATTCTTACATGGAGTGGTGGCTTAAATTCGGATGACCCCCATAGGCTTATATGTTTGCATGCTTGTTCCAGAGTTGAAGGACTGTTTAGGAAGGATTAGGAGGTATGGCCTTGTTGAAGGAGGTGGGCTTAAGGTTTCAAAAGTCCATGCCAGGGCCAGTATCCTTGCTACCCCACCCTCTGCCTCTCATTTACTCTCTCACTCTTTCTGCCTACTGCCTGCAGATCAGCATGTAAAGCTCAGAGCTATGGTTCCAGTACCATGCCTTTCTGCTTCACACCATGATTATAATGGAGTAACCCTCTGAAGCTATGTGCAAGCCCCAGATTAAACACTTTCTTCTATAAGTTGCCTTGGTCATGGTAGAACAGTAACTAAGAAACATGGTCGAAATTCTAAATTGATTAGAGCATAACATATCCCAAATATGACAATGCTAGATAAAGCTATAGAATCTTTTAAACATGAATTAAGCAAAAAGAAGTGTAGGAAATCAGCATAGATGTCATGATATAACATATGCAGGTACTTCTGGACTAACAATGAGGTTACAGCTCCAATAAAATCATCATATGTTGATAAATATATTAAAAAATCAAACTAAAAGCTGTTTTAATACCCCTTACTTAACCAAACACCTTAACTTAGCAGCATAATACTGTGATCTCAGTTGTTTTCCTTGTAATCATTGCCTTGGAACCAAGCATATCTAGAGAGACTCACAGTGTATTTCACTAACTCAGAGGGGAAAAAAATCAACATTCAAATTCAGTTTTGTTTCTGCTAGACATGTATTGTTTTTGTACAATTCAAAAGTTAAAAACCTTTACCTAGATCTGTTAACTCATGACCATATGTAATGTGAATCTTTGAGATTTTCCAAGTGGTAACTCGAGTATTTAAAAACACCCTATTCCAAGTCCTCTCTAGACCACATTCTTCTGCCCCAAATCTCCAAGCCCAAACATACAGCTGCAAACAGCTCATCAACATGCTCTGGACACTCACTCCTAGGCTTTCTCCTCTTCCGTGTCCCTTCCCTCTTCCTGCCTTTCTGTTCCAAGTCATCACCAAGGTCATTACATCATCTCTTTCACCTTTATGGTAACTCTAGGCTACTTTATGATGACTGCATACTCCACACCTCATATACAAATTTCTTTTACTTCCACAGATGGAAACATGAAGAGGCCAACAGCAGCATAATATTTTTCTCTCCAGACACTTGCTTTAAAAAAGTATATCATAGAACACTTCTCATTAACAAATTCCTACTATATTACGTGTGTTGTTATATATGCATATAACTAAGTACATGTACACGCAAAATAAAATATAGAGTTTGGGGAGTGAAAATAATATTGTGACTATATTTTTTAAATTATTTTTATTAATTACAGTTTATTCACTTTGTATCCCAGCTGTAGCCACCTCTCTCATCCCCTCTGAATCTCACCCTCCTTCCCTCTTTTTCTCCTATGTCCCTCCCCCAGTCCAATGATATGGAAGTCCTACTCCCCTTCCATCTGACCCTAGTCTATCAGGTCTCATCATCACTGGCTTTTTTGTCTTCCTCTGTAGACTGGTAAGGCTGCTCCCCTCTCAGGTGGAAGTGATCAAAGAGCCAGCCCATGAGTTCATGTCAGAGATGGTCCCTGTTCCTATTATTGGGGAACCCTCTTGGACACTGAACTGTCATGGGCTACTTCTGTGCAGGGGTTCTAAGTTATCTCCATGCATAGTCCTTGTTTGGAGTGTCAGTCTCACAAAAGACCCCTGTGCCCAGATCTTTTGGTTCTGTTGCTCTCCTTGTGGAGATCCTGTTCCCTTCAGGTCTTTCTATCTCCCAATTCTTTCATAAGATGCCCTGCACTCTGCCCAAAGTTTGGCAATGAATCTCAGCATATGTTTTGATACCCTGCTGGGTAGAGTCATATCCAACAATTTGTTGCATACAAGAAACACACCTAAGTCACAAAGATAGACATTACCTGAGAGTAAAGGGCTGGAAGATGGTTTTCTAAGCAAATGGACCCAAGAAGCAAGCAGGAGTAGCCACTCTATAATATTTAATAAAATAGATTTTCAAATAAAATTAATCAAAATAGATGGGGAAGTTTATTTCATATTCACCAACGGTAAATTACACCAAGAAGGCATCACAATTCAAAACATCTATGCCCCAAATACAATGGCACCACATTTGTAAAAGAAACATTGATTAAACTTAAACCACACATAAATCCCCACACATTAATAGTGGGAGACTTCAACACCCCACTCTCAACAAAGGACAGGTCAACAAAACAGAAAGTAAACAGAGAAACAATGACTCTGACAGAGATCATGAATCAAATGGACCTAACAGACACCTACAGAACCTTTCACCCAAACACAAAAGAATTTACCATTTTTTCTCAGCACCTCATGGAACTTTCTCCAAAATAGACCATATAATTGGTCACAAAGCAAGCCTCAGCAGATAAAAGAAGATTGAAATAATCCCTTGTATCCTATTTGATCACCATGGACTAAAGCAGGACCTCAACAACAACAGAAATAGCAAAACACCTACACACACATAGAAACTGAACAACTCACTACTCAATGACAGCTGGGTCAGGGGAGAAATAAAGAAAGAAATTAAAGACTTCCTAGAATTCAATGAAAATGAAGGCACAACATACCCAGACTTATGGGACACAATGAAAGCAGTGCTAAGAGGAAAATTCATAGCACTAAGTGCCTTTGAGAAGAAATTTGAAACATCTCATACAAGCAACTTAAAGGCTCACTTGAAAGCCTTAGAAAAAAAAGAGAAGCAAACATACCCAGGAGGAGTAGATGGCTGGAAATAATCAAACTCAGGGCTGAAATCAAGAAATTAGAAACAAATAAAACAATTCAAATAATCAATGAAACCAAGATCTGGATCTTTGAGAAAATCAACAAGATTGACTATGTTATTTTAAACCTTTTATGTGAGAACATACACTAAACTATTTCCAGGTAAACTTGTGGAAAGCTTTGAATTTGCTTTAAAATACAATATATATATGCCCACCTCTCTCTATATATCTATATCTATATCTATATCTATATCTATATATCTATATATCTATATATATATATATATATATATACACTCACACACAATATGTATGTATACATGGTTAGGCAAAAATAAGACTAGAAAACCTTTAAAGTTTTATTGAAGTCATCAGAAGGGGAGGAATAAGATTTTTCTGCTTTTGGTACAATAGTGTCTTAATTAGGGTTTTCATTGCTGCACTGAAACACCATGACCAAAAAGGAGTTGGGGGGGGTATTTGGTTTACACTTCCATATCACAGTACATTGTTGAAGGAAGCCGGAACAGGAATTCAAACAGGGAAAAAACCTGGAGGCAGGAGTTGATGCAGAGGCCAAGGAGGGGTGCCATTTACTGGCTCTCTCTACATGGCTTGCTCAGCCTGCATTCTTATAGAGCCCAGGACCATCAGCCCAGGGATGGCACTATCCACAATGGGCTAGGCTATTCCATTATTAATCACTAATTTAAAAAATGCCCTACAGGCTTGCAGACAGCCTGATCTTATGAAACCATTCCTCCTTTCAGATGACCTGAATCAACTTGACATAAAACTATCCAGAACAAATAGGTAATTTCCATTTTAAAAGGTTTAATTTCTGTGAAGCTCCTGTCACCTCCAGGTTCTTTATTCCTTCTTCCAACATTCCAATAAGGCTCCCTATGCCTCGACCAACGTGTGGTTGTGAGTCTGTTAGTAGCTGTTTCCAGGCGCTGCTTGCTAGGTGGAACCTCTCAGAGGACAACTCTGCTTGACTCCTGTCTGCAAGCATAGCAGAGTATTGTTAACAGTGTCAGGGTTGGTTCTTTCCCATGGGGGGGGGGGGTCTTGGGTTGTGCCAGGCATTGGTTGGACCTTCCCTCAGTCTTTGCTATATCTGCTCTTTCTTTATCCCTGTGCATCTTGTAGGCAAGATGAATTTTGAGTTGAAATTTTTGTGGGTGGGTTGAGACAACTAACCAGGGCCAAGAGGAGCCTGCTGAGACTGAATCACCAACCAAGAGCCTTGCATGGTCTAGACCTAGGCCCTCTACAAAGATGTAACTGATGGCCAAGCTCAGGTCTCATGTGGGTAGCCTAGTAAGGGGAGCAGGGACCCTATCTGACATGCACTCTCTTGCCAGCCTTTCAGTTATTTTTCCCTGGAGTGATTGTTTTGCCAGGCCATGGGTGAAGAGGACATTCTCAGACTTGATGAGCTGGGGTGGATGGAATGGGGACTCCCATTTTCTGAGGAATAGGAGAAGGGACTCGGGGAGAGAGAGGGAAAGTGGGATTGGGGGGTGAAAAGGGATTGGGCTATAATCAGGATGTAAAGTGAACAAATGAATGAATGAATGAATGAATAAATACATAAATAAAGGTTTAATTCTTTCCAGAAGAAAAGAATAAGAACCTAAAGAAATGAAGGATGATTAATTTCTTTTTTTAAATTTAATCACTTTACAGCTGGATCACAGCCCCCTCTATCCACTCCTCCTAGTCCCACCCTCATGCTCCCTCCTCCATTCCCCTGTCTTCTTATAAACAGGGAGGACCCCAAGGGGTACCAATGCAAACTGGCACCTCAAGTCACAGTAGGACTAAGCACATCTTCTCACACTGAGGCCAGACATGGCAGCCCAGCTAAAGGAAAGGAATCCAAGGGCAGGCAAAAAAAAAAAAAAAAAAAAAAAAAAGCAGCCTTTATTCTGATTGTTAGGAAACCCACATGATGTCCAAGCTACACATTAACGAATGCGTACTCATATGTAGGTTTGGCCCATGCATGCTCTTTGGTTGGTGGTTAATCTCTGTGATCCCCTATGGGTCAACATAGGTCTTCTTGTGGTGTCCTTGACCCCTCTGGCTCCCTCAATCCTCCCTCCCACTCTTCCACAAAACTCCCTAAACTCTGCCTATTGATTGGTTATGTGTCTCTGCACCGGTTTCCATCAGTTGCTGGATGAAGCCTCTCAGAAAATGGTTATGCTAGGCTCCCATATGCAAGCATAGCAGGGTTTCATTAATAGTGTCAGGGGCTGGCACCCTCTAATGGGATGGGTCTTAAATTGGGCCAGTCATTGGTTTGCCATTCCTTCAATGTCTACTCCATCTTTATCCCTACACTTCTTGTAGGTGAGACAAATTTTGGCTTTAAGGATTCATGGGTGGGTTGGTGTCCCCTTCCCTCCACTGGAAATCCAACCCTACTACATGAAGTGGTGACTTCAAGCTCCATAACCCTCACTGCTGGAGTCACCCCCATAGTCTCCAGGAGCCTCCCCTGTCTCAGAGGTGCCCCCCACTTCCATTTTCTCTCTGGATCCTCACTTCCCTCCCTTCTCACTCACCCTTCACCTGATCCCAACCTCTGTTCTCCTCCCCATTCCCCTCCCACTCAGTTCCCTCCTTCCATCTGCTTCAGATGCCTATTCTATTTCCCTTTCTGAGTGAGATTTAAGCATGCTCCCTTGGTCTCTCTTTGGCTTCTTTGGGTCTGTGGATTGTAGCATGGTTATCCTGCACTTTATGAATAATATCCACTTATACTTGAGTATATACTATGCGTGTCTTTCTGGATCTGGGTTATCTCACTCAGGATTATCTTTTCTATTCAGATGATTAATTTCAATATGAGTATTGTCATCAATTTCTAAAATGTTATTTCAACTACCATTGATTCTCATTACATCCTCATGAGCACAGTGGATGTAAGCCCAGTTTCTGACTCTGTAGAACAACAGGATTCATCCTCTGTAGCCCAGTGTCCTCCCAACTGCTAGGCAGGTGATGGGTGAATCATTGACCTTTCTGAGATCAAATTTCTTTACCTACAGTAAGGAATTTCTGCCTTCCTTTGCAGGATAACGCATGTGAGATGGTCTATGTAAATGCTGTAGGGTTGTGTTACTAAGACTAACATTTACTAATTTCTAGACACAGTCAGGCATAATCAAATGATTGGTTTAATAAGTCAGAACTCCATTGGCTTTAGCTCTATGAAGATAAATACCGTGTCTCCTTTTGCATGTCTGAACTCTCTCCATCAATTTCCTTAATTAGAACACAGTAGATGCTCAATAAATACTTGATAAATGGATGGAACCAAGTTGTGCTGTCATGGAAGGGTGGATTCTGAGACTGGAGATCCATCCATTTCCACTCTGTGGTGCACTGTTAACTGTTACCCTCCTTTTCTATCTCCTCATTATCCTCCATTACTCTGCAACCCTCACCATCCTCATAGACAACTGGAGGATCTTTGGAAGAGCTATCCTTGCACTGTGGTACTGCTTGGGGGCATCGTGGGGTTTTCCTGTAAAGAGGGCTACAGCACAAACACCACTCATGACAGTTGTATGGGCCCTGGGATGCCCAGACATAAACACCAACAGGCAGTGCCAGGAGCACAGCACACAAGACCACAGTAACATGCAAGAGGTGCTCACGACTCTCCAGCCCACCACTGTCTTTTCCTGTCACAAAGACCACACACTGGCCCTGGCTGGGAGGCTGACTCCTCAGGCTGAGGCATGCTTTATATTCTGTAGCAGGGAGAAGGTTATCCACAGCATATGAGTTGATTCCAGGGCCTATATGGATCACCTTCTTCCTGAGAGCTTCATCAGATTTAATGTAGAGAGTAAACCACTGTTCCTCTGGGAGGCCGGTCACGGTGAGCCACTCCAGCAAGATGCCATGCACTGTCTGCTTGACAACCCGTAGGTCAACATAGGCACTGAGCTCTGAGGAGGTGGAACGAGAATGCCATCCAGGCATGGCCTGGGCAGGCTCGATGTAGAGTCTGATGACAAGGGAGCGTCTTCCAATGGAGTTGAAAGCCATACAAGTATAATTACCACTGTCCATCAGGTGAGCTGCTGGGATGACAAGCTGGGACAAAACAGTATCTTCTGCAATTGATGAGACCAACACTGAGTGAAAAGAACAAAACAGCTGTGCATTTCTTTGATAGACAGCTGGAAAGTTCTAGCAATGCTAGGTCTTATGTTAAAATGATGGGTATTATTTATTAAGTATGTACCTGTGTCAAGGGTTATCTTTCTGGAAATGCTGTAGAGTGAACAGCTAATTTGCATATAAGATGTAGAGGGTTGGAGCAGCTGATTAGCTTATCCATACTTGTTCAGAGACAACAATTATGTGAAGTCCATTCTTCTATCTAAGAGGACAACATTCTTTTAGCATTAGTTGTACCCACTTTGGCCCTACTGAGCCTAATACCATGGCTTACTGAGATTTTTCAAAATGGTGTGATTAAGAGATATTATGAGCTCCAAAGGAGCTCTTACCTCCCAGATGTGCAGTGCTTCAGAACCTGGATACCAAATACTTGGGCTCTCATTTCTTTCATGTGCATGCTACTGGACAAAGTGCTTAAGTTCTCTTAGCCTCAATTTCCTTGTCAAGAAAATGAGATGACATGTACTCTACAAGTTTATAGAAAATGCCATGAAGTCTTACCTGTTATTATTTCCAGGAGACCAGATATAACACAGTATCAAGAGTGATTATATTGGGACTGGCAAGATATCTCAGCAGCTAAGTGTACTCACTGCTCTTACAGGTAACCCAGGTTTGATTCCAAACACACATATGGTAGCTCATAGCTGTCTGTAACTCCAGTTTCAGGGTATACAATATTTTTTTTCTGGTCACTGAAAGCATTAGGCATGCATGTGCTGCACAAACACACATGAAGGTAAAACACTCATTGACCAGGGTAGTTTTATGTCGCCTTGACATAAGCTAGAGTCATTGGAGAGGAGGCAGCCTCAATTTAAAAAATATTTCCATTAGATCATGCTGTAGGCAAGCATATAGGGCAGTTTTTAAATTAGTGATTGATGGGGGTGGGGCCACCCCTAGTGATCCAGGGTTCTTTAAGGAAACATACTGAGCAAGCTATGTGGACCAAACCAGTAAGCAGCATTCCTCCGTGGCCTCTGCTTCAGCTCCTGACTCAAGGTTCCTGCCCTGTTTGAGTTCCTGTCCTGATTTCCTTCAATGATGAACAGTGATGATGAAGCATAAGCCAAATAAACCCTTCCCTCCACAAGTTGTGTTGATCATGGTGTTTTGTCACAGCAATAATAACACCAAGTAAGACACCAGAGACATAAAAAAATTAAATAAAACTTTTTTTTTTTGAGAAGAGATTTCTCTGTGTAGCCTTGGCTGTCCTGGACCGACTTTGTAGACCAGGCTGGCCTCGAACTCATGGAGATCTGCCTCCCTTTGCCTCTCCAAAATAAAAAATTTTTTAAAAAGAGGGATGATAAGGTATAACTGAGTACCTTTCCTTTCGTCTTCTTCTCTCTCTCCTTCCCTCCCTCCCTTCCTCCCTTCATTCCTCCTCTTCTTCCTTTCTGTTTTTTTGAGAAAGGGTTTCTCTGTGTAACAGCTGTACCTGTCCCATAGGTGAGGCTGGCCTCAAACTAAGAGATCCACCTGTCTCTGTCTCCCAAGTTTTGGGATTAAAGGGAGGCACCACCACTTTCTGAATAATTAATTGATTTTAAAAGAAAACTAGAATGATGAATTTTGTCTTTCTTGTGCTGTCAGTATTTAACATTTTATTGATATGGTAAGATCAAAATATAGAGAAAAGTGAAAAACTCAGTCAATTGCATATATATATATATATTTGACTACCTGGAGGCTCATCATCATCTATGGAAACTTACTTGGCTGCATCCCTCAAATATTATTCGCTCTCAACTATTCTAGATAGAAGAGCTAAGAAGCTACAATGTCCTTGCAGCTTCAACATGCTCCTGAGGAGGCCTTGCCTGGCTTTGGGAATTGCTAAAACCTATTCCAAGAAAAAAGGTGCAAATACAGGTCCCAGTTTTCAGCTCCTGGAAGTCACATAATCCCTCTAGGCACTATTATAATTTTGAGCTAATATTATCTGAGTAACACAGTAATCTAAAGTAAATATTTATTTGGTATGTAGAACTTGATATCTTATGGAGATCACTCAAGGGGAACACTGCAGAAATAGATACATGACTATACATATTGTTGGCCCCAGACTCACTAAGTTAAAATCTTACCAGGAGGGCCTTATAAATCTTATTTCATATAAGCATCCCACATGATTCTGGTCAGACAATGTTAAGAGGTAAATAACACTTACTAGGAAAAGTTCTAGCTAGAAATTTTAGTGTTGTGATTTTTCATCTAGAAGGTTTCCAAATATTGTATTTGTTCATATGTAATTCTATTAACATATACATACTATATTAAATCATCAGCTCAAAATTATCTATCTATCTATCTATCTATCTATCTATCTACCTACCTATCTATCTACCTACCTATCTGTCTATCTATCTATCATCAATCTATCATTCTATATCTCCTATATATTTATATATAAGACCTGCACGTATCCACTTTAAACAGTGATGATAGTGGAATGCTATCTTGGACTCTTTTCTGTTCTGGAGAGCTAATGCACATATATGTCAATCTTACTTGCATTCATTCTTCATGAATGACACAGTTTACACTTCTGTAATGAGAAAGGGTCCTTACAGACCTCTACACTACACACACACACACACACACACACACACACACACATTTGACTTACCATCAAATACTCTCCATGTGCTCAGGGGATACTTCCATGCAATGGTTGGTGAAGGACTGGCTTGTGCCAAGCATTGCAGGGTCACATTCTTTCCTATCTGGATAGTGACATTTGTGCTAGGGGTTGAGATATTTGGCTTCATACAAACACCAAGCTCAGTCTCATGCAAAAGCTGTCCTGCTTTAGAGACAGGACTCTGGCATATCAGGTAAGAATTCACCAGAGTGAACGGAGGACCGATGGACTTGACAAACTCAACAAGCCCCCTTAAACGGCAGTCACATACCCAGGGATTATTGTGCAATGACAGCACCATGTTGGAAAGAATCTCAGCTCCACAACCGTGCTGCTGCTGTTTCTGATAGGCTGGCCAGTTTAAGAAGACAGACTTGGCTACAACTGTCAGCCTGTTGGAGGATATGTCAAGGTATGTCAGGTTGGCTAGGAACTGAAGAGCCAGTTCAGGAAGTGCGTCAATCTGGTTGTGTTTGAGATCCAAGACCCGCAGGAGCGGTGTGGCGCGGAACGCTGTCCATGGTACTGAACGGAGCCTATTCCCCTCCAGTCTCAGCTCTCTCAGCTCAGGCAGGTCGTCCAGGGCGCCTAGGTGGATTACAGTGACATTGTTAAAGTTGAGCCAAAGGTATTGCAAAGTTCTCATGTTGGTGAAAACCCCCTGGGGAAGTTCAAATAAGGGTGAGTTTTCAATTCTCACTTGCTTGAGTTCTTCGGGAAAGTTGTCTGGAATCTTTCCCAAAGACACAGACAGGCACTGAAGACTCCTGTATAAGAAAGCAGAAAAACTTTAATAAGCATCAAGGAACCTGTAAATGTTACTGGGTGTATCTTGTCAATAGACATGAGGATTAAATAAAAAAATAATAAACTTGAAATAAAATAAATTGATGTTGGTAAAAATGTTCTGCTCAAATAAATTCCAGAACCAATTAAAATGAATCACATGGAGATTTAGCTGATTTCCCACAGACTCTAAGCCTGTGTCACTCCATATCATTCCTGAAGAAAGCTCCTTCCTTCCCCCCATCACCCTCTGGAGTCCTGTCAGCATAGCACACCTGCCAAAACTCTCCTCTGAGCAGGTACACCCTGGCAAACAGAAACGCTGAGCTGCATGTGTATCCTGAGACAGCAGAAATTGCAAGAAACAGCAAAAAACAAAAGCCATATTTATCTGTAGGCAATACCTTGTGTGTTTTAAATAGGCATGGTCTCGGCTTCTGAATAGGAAATCCTATTATTGGTAATCCATGACTATGTAGGTCAGCACAGCCAGACTAAAGCCCTGAATGCTTTGAGGTCTGTTACAGCTCTGCTCCCAAGCTCAGGCAAATCCTGTGTGGAAGGACTTGTGTCTGTTAACTGAGGTGAGAAAGTCCATTAAGTTCTGATTTTTTAGTTTGGAAAAAGAAGTGTAGATCAGACGTCAAGTTCTATTTTGCTTCTACCTTCTCTTGGCCTCTTACAAAGAATCCAGGGGAATAATCACGTGTTTTAATTCAGAGCACCACAACTCAGGACTTGGGCAAAATGCATCTAATATTTCAGAATTCAAGAATGAACCCTGAAAACCAAAATTTCCTACTATTTTCTTGAAGTGAAAGCAGACATCGAGCAAAACAATCCTGTGATTATTTGGCTGTGTGCCAAGTATGTGTTTAGACATATTTCTATGGCACCAAGACAATTCCTTCTGGAACTCACAGCACTAGCATCAGAGACACATCAGGGTACTCTTCCAACACGGCAGTTTACAAATGTAAAGCCAAAGCTTTGAGGTCTTGGGCAAGAAGCTTAATGATATAAGCTTTTACAAAACACAGAGTTCCAGAGCACAAAGAGCAAGTGCCAGGCTTGTAAATGTTATCTATGGTAAGACACTATTCTATAACTCTTCACTCACCTAGTGTTCATTGTTTATTCACTGTAAGTCATCTTTGCCAGGCGCGATGGTGATGAGAAAAAAAAAAAACTGCTATAGCTTTTTTCTCATTTAATCTTCTTTGTTCTTATGCTTCTGATTCTTTTTACTTGTAGGCCTCTGTTTCTCCTCTGCAAAAATTAGAATATTAACAGACATCTCACAGTGTATCCAGGAAGTGTTTGAATTAACTAAATTAATAAAGTGCCTAGCACACAGTAGAGGCCCAATAATTCACCCTGTATAGTGACAAAGTCTAAAGGGCAGAAGTTTCAACTTTCTTATGAAATGGGGGCATATCAAGAAAATATCAAAATTCCATGTTCTTGTAAGACTCATGATATACATTATACCCCACAAAAGGCTTCAGTGAAAAAAAAATCCGCTTAATAGCTAGCCAGTGCGGGGGGAAATGGGTCACAAGCTAAGCTGCTTACATTCCAGGCTTCCCACTCATGCCAGATGCATTTTCTGGCATTCCTAAGCAATTTAACTCGACATTTGGATACATCTTTGCAGTTACTTTCAAGGTAAATACCAATCCCAACACAGAGTGTGTTGTGGGCTCCAAGTCTTTTTGAGATGGGGAGATGTGCTGCTCTCATTACCTTTCAAATGATGAGGAGGTGGTACTCACTTGCAAGAAGTGCCTTCACAAAGCAAGGTCCTTCCTAAAGCAGCACACACCCAGGGACAGGCTGGGGAGTCTGTCAGTTCCTAGCTCACTTGACCTCAAAAAATCAACACTGACATATTTGCTCCAGAACCCTCTGCCAAGTTTCACACAATTTAAGCTTGCTTCATGGGACTCTGCAATTCAAGAGGTGGATGTCTGGAAGCCTTTCTTTCATCTTACACCCAAATAGAAAAGCCAAAAATTAAAAAGCTTCCCCCTTTCCTACAATATCCTCTCTGTCTATTCCATGTCCCACCTAACATAAATTCAGACCTACTCAATGTCCTAGAAGTTACCTTAGAGCTTGTACGGAATACCTACTGTCATCTTAGGGACTGTCTGTATCATTCACCTCTGCAACTCTTTCCAATCATGATCCTCTTATTTGGAAAAGGAATGAGAAGTAGCTGAGGAGGGGGCGGCTGGATAACAGTCTAGAACAATTAAAGATAGTGGGGCGACAGATCTGATGCTCAGCAGCAGGTACAGGCAGGTCAGCCTGGGTGAGAGGCAGTCCATGTTGTCAAGCCCATGTACAATCTCCATCTATGCATCATGCCCACTTTGTGAGCCCACAGAACAGGTCACTTTATCTACTTAGTTATTAAACTTCTTCTCTGCTGAAGTCACCTTTTGATGAGCATTTACATGGAACACAAGTCTCTCCATGCCCTTCACCCATTTGGAAAGATCTATCCACAAACTTCTTCCTCAAAATCTTTCTCACTAATTTTCCAATCATAGTTTTTCCAAGTCCCTGACCATCCAGCCAATCCATTGGCTACATCCCATGAACCAGGGGATATTCATACATCTGGCCATTTCTCCTCTGGACAAAATGTATGGCTGTGCATACTTCCAGAAGTTCTACCCACTGTAAATATTATACTTCATTGGTGTCTTTCATTGTCCCAGAAAAGGATTGCAATAATGAAGCTGTCTACTTCTGGATGGTGCAGGCTGTGCTTCAGCTAATCCAACCAGTCAGAGTTGGATTAAAAAACAAATTTAATTAATTGTTTGTTTGTTTTTTACAATGGAGGTAAGAAAGATTATATCTGGAGTTCAGGAGATTCTTTAGGGCATCTCTTGGGACTGTCATAGCCTGCTGGCAGATGGACTACATTGTACCACTTCTTCCATGGAAAGAAAAATGATTTGTCTTTTCTGGAGTAGATCATTATTATGGTTATAGATTTGCCTTTCCTATATGTAATGCTTCTGCCAAAATCACAACCCATTGACTTACTGAATGCCCTATCCACTATCATGGTGTTCCACACAGTATAGCTTCTGACCAAAGAACTCACTTCACAGCCAGAAAAGTGAGATACTGGGCCCACAATCCTGCAATCCACTGCATGTTCCCTGCAGTCCTGAATCAGCTGGCCTGGTAGAAAGATGGAATGTTCACTATCAGGCCAGCTGTCCTGAATCAGCTGGCCTGATAGAAAGATGGAATGTCCACCTAAGGACACACTTACAGTACCGTCAGATAGCAGTAGCAGCCTAGAGGGAAGGGGAAAGATGCACCAGTAGGTGATATACGCTTTGAATCAGTGTTCAATATATGGTACAGCTTCTCCCATGGACAGGATGAATCAAGGAATAGAAAGGGGCATAATTCCACTCACTATCATCCTTAGCAACCCACTAGGATAGCTTTTGCTTCCTGTCTCCATGACCTTAAGTTCTGCTGGCCTAGAAGCTTGTTTGCAGGGACAGCAGCATTCCTGCCAAGAGGCATAAGAAAAGCAGTCCACTGAACTGGAAGTTCAGACCTTCCCCCTTGGCCACTTCAGGCTGCTGACGTCTTAAGTCAATATCCTAAGAAGGTAATAACAGCGTTAAGAGGGGTGATTGATACAGATTACCAAGGGGAAATGTTTTTTTTTCCAGTTTAGTTTTAAATTTTTAAATTTAATTAATTAGTTAATTAATTAATTTACTTACATCCGATCATAGCCCCCTCCCTCTTCTCCTCCCAGTCCTACCCTCCCTTTCTCTTCTCCCTTCCCATTCCTCAGAAAAGGGGAATGGGAAGCTCCAAGCTCCAAGCTCATCAAGTCATGTCAGGACTGAATGCAATGTGTCCTCTTAGTTGGATAATTTTTTTGTTTTTGTTTTTGTTTGTTTGTTTGTTTTTTACAATGGAGGTAAGAAATATTATATCTGGAGTTCAGGAGATTCTTTAGGGCATCTCTTGGGGCTGTCATAGCCTGTGATTAAAGTCAATGGGAAATTACAACAGCCTAACCCAGACAGAATGACAAAGGGCACAGACCCTTCAGGAATGAAAAAGAGCCAAGACCTGCTGAGGTTCTTGCTAAGGATGGATGGAATACAGAACAGGTAGTAGAGGAAGGTAGTAATGAATGCCAGCTAAGGCCACTTAACCAGTTGCAGAAATTAGAATTATTGTTGATGTGATTGCTTCTGTCATATTTGGTTAATAGTGTGTTGGATTCATACAGATATTTGTGTTTTCTTTCTTCAATTTTCTTCTCATATAAAGTAACATCAATTAAGAGAATATCAGTGGTTTTCATATTTAAGTTTTGAAATACCAAAACAGTGTCCCTCAAGGAAGCATTGACACATGCTTAAAAATGGATAATATGTTTTTAGTTATATAAAGAATAGTTCTATCATGTTAGGCATAATTATGACCTTGTGGGTGTTTATACTTGGAAATTAAGCATGACATAAGGAAGTATGATTGTGTGTCAGGTTGACAAGAGGTGAACTTGGGATAACTATTCTCAATTGTCAAATTGATTACACCTGGAATTAACTAAAACACAAGCAGCTGGGTACACCTGTGAGGGACTTTTTCTTCATTAAGACATTTGAAGTGGTAGGACCCATTTTTAATCCAGATCTTTCTTCTAGGATGAGAAGATTCAACTTTAATCTGGAACCCAAGTTCTGTTAGAAGCCCATATAAAGAACATGAAAGAAAGCATCTTGTTTTTTCCTTTTCTTTCTTTCTTTCTTTTTTTTTTTTTTTTTTTTGCCTCTCTGCTATCATTCTTGAAAAATCCATTCTTTCACTGCCATTACAGCCCATTTCTTCAGGATTCTGGCATATACTAATGACCAGCTGAAATATCCATGGACTGAGCAACTACTGGATTTTTGAACCTTCTGTTAGTAGACAATCATTGTTGAACAAACTGAATGATAGCCTGTAAGCCATTCTAATAAATCTCCTTTCTGTATCTATGTCCATATCCAAATAGATATATACGTATATATATATCCATATCTAGATAGATATAGATAGGTATATATTCATATCTAGATATGTATATGTATATATACATATCTAGATTATTAGAGATATCTACATAGATATAGATATTTAGATATATATACTTATATATAAATAGGTATATATAGCCACATCTAGATAGATGTAGATAAGTATATGTGTATATTCATATCTATCTATCTATACATATCTTGATATGGATAAAGACACAGACTCATTCTATAAGTTCTGTTCCTCTAATACTTTTACTTGGTTAGTGTTCTTTGGCTTAAATAACCTGCTGGCAGGGGTAGTGCTAAAAATCATTAGACTCTGACATCAAAGAAGAGAGGATTTGAGAATATTTCACCTTTATCTTTCATCTTGAAGAAGGCTTTTAGGAATTTAGCCTGTAGAATTCTCTCAAGAGAGGGTTATTGGAGAAGAATTACTGTGTGATTATGGCATAGATATAAATTACTGCTGGGAATACACTCTCAATAAAAGAATATCCTATTCAGTTGAAAAGTGCCATTTACTCTTCCAAATTAGCTGGTCTGATACAGCTTAGAGCAGAGAGCTGGGCCTGTTACTAAGTAGCAAACAGACATCCTCCTTTTTCTCTACATAGAGCCTTTTCACTTTCTATCTTTTGACAACAATGTCTGAGATGATCCCTGGGCCACACATGCTTTGTAGTATGCCAGTGAGAGAAAGGCAAAAGATCACACTTCAGTGCTCTTTTGAAGTATTCAAGCAAAAGGCTAGAGAGATGGCTCAGTGGTTAGTTAAGAGCAGTGGCTGCACTTCCAGAGGTCTTGTAGTTCAATTCCCAGCAACCACGTCACGGCTGACAACCATCTATAAAGGGATGTAATGCCCTCTTCTGGCAAGCAGGTGTACATGCAGAAGAGTACTCACAAAACAAATAATTATCTTTAAAAAGTATTCAAACTATATGACCCAATTTTAGCTATGGAGATGTTAGAAGTAATGATAATTGAAAAGCCCCTCCATGATTTTACTTTTGTTCTGTTTTTCATTGTTGAGGTAACTTGATATTCCAGATGGTAGAGTTTCTCATAGCCTAGGTCTTTGAGAAAATGAAGCAAAACTCTTCCTCCATCATTCCCCAATTACTCAAAGAGCAGCCTGCTAAAGCAAGAATGAGTCATTATGTGCTAAGTTGCTGAAATGTGGAAGCTGCTGCCATGACATGAGCTGTATATTGCAGGTACACAAGTATAGTGCCTGGGAAGTGATGAATATCTACCCTCGATTCAGCTCTAGCCCCCTGAAAAATCTCATTTGGACCCTTGATTAAGAGCCTAGTTTGACAGCTTACATCCTCTTTCCAAAACTTGGTTTTGCCCTTTTTTATCCTGTAAGTGGAAAGGCAACTGAAAATAAGTGACTTTGGACATACCATCTGTGCAGGGAGGAGAAATACTGTGCTGTAGTCTGGAAAATATATGATAGAGATGTCATGAAACCATGGAAACTGATAGGCATTGATTTGCAACTCCTAAACTAGCCACCCAGGACCAGAGCACCACAGGATCACCACAGCCCGGTTGGCAGCTGGCCTTTAGTACAGAAACACCAGGAATTCTTTCTCTAGGCTACTTAGAGAACATTGTTTTGGAGGGATGAGCTACACGAAAAGATTAGTATGTAAACCAGATACCGTTTATTTACCATTTGCCAGAGAGTTTGTTTTAGTAACATAGATACCCATGAGAACAATCCAGAATGACTCTTCTTTCCAAGAGAAAAGTCAATGAGGACAGAGCACATAAAAGACAACTGGTACATGGACATTAGGAGGCCAGGCATCTTGGAGGCAGTAATCGCCCACACCTTGAAGGCAGCCCTCCTAGACTGCTGGAAATTTTTATTCCCATCCCCACTTTTTTTCTCTTTCTCCTCTCCTGCCTTCTCTTCTGTCTCTCAGTCAACATTTCATTTTTTTTTTAATTTTTGTTTTCTGTTTTCAAGCTCCTGATTTTTCTTCCACAAAGTTCAAAAAAGCTAATTGGATTCTGCCTCTAGTTTGTTGTCTGTTTTGATAAATAAGATTTTATTGAATCATAAGCATGCCAATTAACTCACATATAGTCTATATTTGTTTTTCACTCCATTGGCAGGGACGGAGCCTGTGATATTCATTATCTAGTTTGTTTATTAAAAAAAGAAAAATCATGTTGATCCCCAATGCAGGCAAGGGCATTACTGTCCAACCAAATAGATTTTCTTGCTAGTGGTAATAACCTATATGTTATAATCAAATGCAACCTTTAAGGGAGTGAGAGAAAACATCAAGTTTGGTGACTCCATGTCCATATGCACATGTGTTCATGTGGCTCAGATCCTAGGTTTTTGTGGCTGCCAAAAATTTATTTTTCATAGTGAACTTGCTGTGGGCTATACTTCAGAGATCAATACTAAGTGAAGACATAACATCCAAAAAGCTGTCAAAGACAAATTCCAAAAGACAATCCTTTCCTCCATTATACACATATACTTGGTTTCCATCCATATTTACTAATGAGGTTCTTAGTTTCCTCACCAGTAAAATTAGATATCTCAACCTCCAGAATGGGATGTTAGAAGCATTTTGTGAAGTCTTTTGCAAATAGGGAGGAGGCTTATATCTAGTCAATATTCACATGATGTGAATTATCTTCTGTGGTACTAGTTAAATAATTTCTTTGGATCACTTCTGACTCTGAAAATCCACACTTGTTACCAAAGGAGTTGTTATCCATCTTCTTTGTAGACAAGTCATAAATGGAACCTTCTGCTAGGACCTTTCACTCATTCCTGTGCACAAACATCTTAGCAGTCTCTGCATGAGGCAAAACTTAACAAAAATTCTTCTCCTATGTGTCCTTCTGGGTGACCTGAAAAGCTCCTAGATACTCTCCAAAACTGAGAAAATTTCAGAAAACATTGCATAAGCTTCTCCATGGGGATGGGCCAGGTGTGAGACCAGATTGAGCATGACAGTGCCCTCTGTTGTAGACGCCTCTTGGCTCTCTCTCAAGTCTGGCATGTTGGGAGAAAAAGAGCAGTAGTCTCTAGAATTTGTTGCAAATAAAATTATCTTCAAGCACCCCAAAGGATAAATGTTAGAATTCAATGAGGTGGGCACATGAGGATGAGGTGTGTGTGTGTGTGTGTGTGTGTGTGTTCAAAAACATGGCTAATGCAAAGAGAAACTGTGTGTATGAGTTGGCGTAAATGGAAGCATGATGCAACACACAGGGTGGTAAGGACTCACCAGTAGAACCAATTTTCCAACTGCCTGGCTCAAAGTTAGAGCTGCCACTGCCCAGGGTCAGTACTGTAGCGGACTATGTTGTAACCATGTTTATAAAATGTTTTGTCTTCCATCACCACCGTCAGAGAATTAGTATCTTTGCTTGCCTTCTTAAAGTTTAATTTGGCCATGAGACTGTCTTTGGCAGATAGGATATGAGCACAAGCAGCAATGTGCCAGTCTCACACTAAGACATTCAGAGGCATTGTAAGATTTTGCTCATTCCTCTCATGTCATCTGAGAAAACTCTGCCCCAGGTAGCCAATGTTGCTCTCCACCTCTGAGCCCCAATGGGATGTACATAGCAGAGCCATGCCAGTCAACCTACAGACACATAGTGTGACAATAAATATCTAAATGCTTCATACCAGAGAGTTTTTGCTTTTATTTGTGATGCAGCAGAAACTGACGACAGATACAGGTAAAATACTTAACACCTGTTTCTTATCCAGAAAAATAAAAAGAAAAAAAATGTTTCCTGCTATTAATGGTTGTTATGAGAGTTAAGTGAGTAAATACCTATGAGTTACCTTGGATGCTTGCCAGCACACAGTAAGTGCTTAAAAGGCTGTGTTAGCTATTGTTGGTGTAAATGTTCAAGTTACCAAGTACCCAAACAGTAAAGGTGGTTGAGCACACAGCCAGATATAAAAGTAAGTGTGCGAGACTGACGAGGAAGAATGGCTAGGCAGGTGTGAGTGGAGCCTCATTACACTCAGCAAAAGTACTCATTGATACGTTTGCCACCCCTGACTCCCCAAACCTGGGAGTCCACGCTGGATCGCGCTGAGAGAAGCCTGTCTGCCTCACTGAGGCTGCTTCTGGACAGCTCCTCTGAGCCATCCTCACTGTGGCCCAGTCTTTCCAAATTAAAGTAGGCACCAGATGCCTCTGCAGAGCCCCGAGTGCGGCACTTGTGGCAGCGTCTCCGGAGAGCCCCGCAGCAAACCAGCAGGGTGGGGGGCAGCGCGATGATGGCGGCCACGCTGATCACCACCATATTGATGAGCCGCTGTGTGCCTTCGGCATCCACCACCTCGTCAGTGGAGAAGATGACACACTGTTCCTTCGTAGGCACCAGGCCTCGCACACAGACACACGCCACATACTTGGTCTTTGGAGCAAGTCCCTCGATGGTGACGCTAGTCTTCCCAGGCTCCACAATCATCCTCCGCATGTCACGCTGCCCAAAGACTGCGTAAAGGACACTAAAGGCAGTTGTGTTCCCAGCTTGAGGGGCCTTCCACACCAAGGACACACTGTGGTAAGTATCTCCCACCACCTTTAGGGACCTAACCACCTGCGCCTCCTGGTGTTCTGATGGCTCTCTGGAGAACTCTCCTGGGACATCCATCTGAAAGTGCTGGAGGGCCAGCTCCTCCTTGATGCTGGGCGCTGGGGGCTTGGTGGCCAGGACTCCATGCTCAGGAATATGGGGAACGTGCCTGGCCACCAGCTTGTTGTTGTAAGCAGCAGCTTCTGCTCCCTCCCCTGTCCTTGCCCACAGGACACCTGGCACCCCGTTATATTCTGTTGAAGTGTGGGGCTCCGTGACAATCAAGGAGATAAGTGTTTCAGAAGCCCCTAGGAAGTTCTTGGCCTGGCAGATGTAGTCTCCAGAGTCAAAGAGAGACACAACAGGCAGATCCAGCGAAGTCCAACTTGAGCCATCACTGGAGACTTCCTGGTGCACTAGGGAGAGAAAAGGCAGTTATGGAGGAATAGGTGAGTTGTCTCCACAGGCTCTGTTCCAAGGCCAAGGTCACAGCTCCCGGCCTACCTATAGTGTAGTGAGTACCAGTTATCCCAAAAAATACTGGTATGCACTCAAATCTCAACCCTTCAAGGCCCACCTCACTGCATTACTTAAAAAACTGCCTTCTAAGACTGAGGAGCCCAGTTTACCCTTCAGGTCCTAGAGAGTTGCAAAAGTGACCTCTCAGGGAAGCAGGCAAGTGCACGGGGCGGGGGGGGGGTAGGTAAGTTCAGGGGTGAGCATGAGGCAGAGAATAATCTGGAACTGCCATACCCACCCTTGCACACCTCAAAGGACAGGTGTAATCAGCATCTTCACCTCTGTGGTTTTGCACAATGGAGCTTTTTGCACTGCTATGCAAACTGGTCCAACCCCCTCCCCCTTTTTTTAGAGCAACAGTTGCCAGCCTTGCTGAGGAAGACAGTAAAAAGCTTGGCATGATGTGAGATTTCCTGGTTAGGTGCTAAGAAATTATTGCTCCTCAACTTACTTTCTGCCTATGTACGGCTGTGATTCTTGTCCCTGGTACCACCGTGACAGAGATAATCTGTCTCTGCCCACACAACTCACCCAGAATAGACAAATCACACACCCTATGAAGCTAGAACTAGACTGACTGGAATCCCAGCTTCTTCATATTTGAGTTGTATGATATGCACAAGCATTTACCTCTCAGCACTTCCATTTATGTGTATGAAAAAAAAAGATGATCAGGTTGCCTTTTACAGTTTTGTCTTGGTTTGGCTCAAAGTGGGTTCATTCTGAGAGGAAGTCCCATGTAGCTTAGTCTACTAACCTACCCCTAACTCTCTATGTAGCTAAGACTTCCCTTGTACTTTTGATTTTCCTGTCTCCCAAATGCTAGGGTTATAGACTCAGATCCCCACGCCCAATCTCACCTGCTTTTTAAAGTTCAATGATATTATGGACATGATTTATTTTACGTAATGTTGGACTCACATGAAGATCTCAACAGATGGCAACTCTATCATTCATTATTCCCGATGATTCTGGGTTAATATTTTTAGAAGAAAACTTGCTAAAATATTAAATGCACCGAGAGCATTTTTCTCCCTAAAAGCCAACTTTGTATTGCTCCTAACATGGGCCCTACTTTCTGATAATAAAGTGGCCAATGAGATATAACGGGAAGGGTTGAGGACCATTGCCATAGTCAGTGTTCAGCATATGAGCAGATTCTATCCAGTTACATCCAGACAGACGAGATCCCAGCCTGGCTTATAGCAGTCCCTGCGAACACTGCCCACTCTCCATTTGGGAACCTGACCAGCTGTATCCCTCCAGCACTCAACACAGAAGGCCTTGCCGCTCACACACCTGTACCATTGAGTGGGCGTCCGTTGGCTCTCCTCCAGCTCATCTCAGGTCCTGGGATCCCAGTTGCTCCACAACGCAGCAATACTGTGCTACCCAAGGGGGATATGATGCTGGTCACCCCTGGACGGAGCTCTGGGCTCTGACACTTTCTCAGCTCCAGCTGGCTGAAGGCCACTCCAGCTAGGCTGCGTGGGCTGGCACATTTCAGTCTAGCCTCGATGAAGACCAAGTTTGAAGCCCAGCCATCCAGGAGATAAACCAGGTCATAGAGCCGACAGTCACACACCCAGGGGTTGTCCTGAAGCCCTGCAGAAGTGAGAGTGAGTAAGAGGTTAACTTTAGATCTACAGCTCCATTTTCCCTCTGGGAAAATGAGGCAGTTTATCCACTCAGAATGAGTCATCAGAATTGACCTCCAATCCCAGCTACTAGCCTTGCCAGATATACGACCTGAGACTTGGTTTTCATCTTCAATGGCAGTGTTGTTTTCCCTCACTGTTTCTTTCTTCATAAATAAAGTGCTCACAGTATCAAGAATTAGAAATCACTAAAAAATACTCACTGGGTCTGAGGAGGTGGCTAGGTGAATAAATCCTCCTGGACAAGCATGAGGAGCAGAGTCTGGGTTTCCTGACACACATAAAGTCAGGCAGGCATGCGGAAGGCTGTATTCCTAGTACTAGAAAGGCAGAAGCAGGAAATTCCTAGAGCAAGCTGTAGTTAGACTAGCTGAATCTGGGGTCCGAGGGAGGCCCTGCCTCAGTAATAAAAATGAAGATCAGGGAAGACAACTGACGCCACCTCTGGATTTCTACTTACGTATGCCGTATGCCTGCACATACACTTATGCCCATACATATGCAAGCATGGGTGTCCACACGCTACATACACATAAAATATGCCAAGAAAGCCTTTTTTAGAGACCATATGAATGAGTGGTTTCACATACTATTGGTGAAGAGTGAAAACTGTATAAGCCTTTCTGCTTAGTTATCCATTTCGGCTTTCTTGTTTGTTTGTTTGTTTGTTTGTTTCAAGAAAAGGTTACTCTGTGTAGCCTTGGCTGTCTTGGACTAGCTTTATAGACCAGGCTTGCCTCGAACTCACAGGCCTGCCTCTGCCTCCCCGAGCCCTGGGATTACAGGTGTGTGCCACAATGCTTGGCTATGTACCAGCCTTTTTAGAAGATATCAAGCTGATCATGAAATGTTAATGCAAGTACTGTTTTACTCTGGCAAGCTCACTTCTCAACTTCTATCCTTCAGAGACATACACATACATGGCTGACAGTGGGGCCTGTATGGGACTGACCTAGGTCCTCTCCGCACGTATGATACAGTTGTGTAGCCTGGCCTTTTTTATGGGGCACCTAACAGGAGCTGTCTCTGACTCTGTTGCTTTTTTTTTTTTTTAGACCCTTTCCCCCTACTGGGTTTCCTTTTCTAGCCTTAATAGAAAAGGAGGCACCTAGTCTTACTGTAACTTGGTATGCCAGGGCTAGGTGATCCATGGGAGACCTGAACTTTTGAAGGCACTGTGGATGGTGAGTGGGGAGTGGAGGTGAGGAGGAAGGAGTGGGAGAAGAGGAGGGAGGGGAAATTGTCAGCACGGTGTGAAAGATTAATTAATAAACTAATTAAAAAAGAATACATGGCTGAGAATAGTCTTCTTTGGCACCAAAGGTGTTAATGAGACAGTGGAAACAATCTAAAGGCCTTGGGGGGTTGCTTTTATGTGGACTACTTAATAAATGAACTTGTCTCATTTGCATTTATCTAGAAAAATCTCTGGGATACACAATTGGATGAAAAAATTGGTTCTGATTAATACATGGAATATGATTTTTAAAAACTTGACAGGAGGAGTGGGAGATGGCTTGGTGGTGAAGAGCACTGGCTGGGCGGCTTTTCCAGGGGAGCTGGCACCTACACGGAGGCTCACAGCCTCTGTAACTCTAGTTACAGGAGACACACACCCTCTTCTGGCCTCTAAGGGCATCAGATACACATGTGGTTCAAAAACACATGGAAAAATTATGACGCCACACCCAGCTTTTCTTTGTGTGTGTCTGTATATATTTGTGTGCACATGTAAACATGTTGTAAAAGGTAAGGAACTTGTATGTAAACATGATACTTAGTAGCTGCCCTTGGGAGAAGAAGAGATTAGGGTAGGAAAAGGGACAAGAGAACCATTGGACTCTTTGCTTTGTTTTTAATGCCTTTTCCACTTATGCTGGGACAGTCAGCCCCATGAGCAGGCAGGTGTCCCGGGCAGCAAAGGCTTGCCTGTTTACTTGCTCTATTGGAGCAAGGAGGGATAGAGAGGAGCAGAGTCTGGCTGATATGTTTTGCTAGCTCATTCCAGCCTGAGCTGAGAAACTGACGTTAAGAGGGCCATACACTGGTTGTGGGATTAGGGAGCCCCTTCCCACCCCAATCTTCTTTCTCCTTCTAATGCTGAACTATGAGGTGGTTTGGCTTGTCTTGAGCTACTAAACCTGCAATTAAGGCCAACATCGTTCCATCTTCCCTCAGAGTAGAAGAAGAACGTGTTATCAATCAGACTCAGAGAGACTTGGATAGTTGTCCAAGACCCAATATGTACAGGGTTGGTTCTGGATGAAGGATGCCATCTTGATTACCTAAGACTAGCCTGGCATGATGGCCGGAAAGGAAGGGCCTGGTCTTCAGGTGAGCCCACATGTCCAGCAGCTCCTCAGGAAGCCTCATCAGCTGGTTGCTGGAGAGGTCCAGGAAAGTAAGGTTCTCTAGGAAGTGTGCAGCCTCGGGTGGCAAGGCCGAGAGACGATTGGCCTGCAAGTCCAGCAGCTGCAGCTGTGGAGTGTCCCTGAGTGCAGCCCAGGGGAAAGTGACCAGTCGGTTCCCAGGCAGACGCAGCTCTCGTAGGCGGCGCAGTCCCCTGAGCATAAGGGCACTGAGCTCACTGAGAGCATTGTAGGGCAGCCACAGCTGCTCCAGGCGGCTGAGAGGCCTGAAGGCTTCTCCAGGCACCCTGCGGATGGCAGTTCGCTCCAGGCGCAGCCTGCAGGTGTCCAGAGGAATCGAAGCTGGGGGCAGGGTCAAGTCAGGGTCACTGCACACCACTGTCCTGGTCACAGAAATGGGAGATATTTGAGCAAAGGTCAGTTCTTTATGAGCCCTCAAATCTACCTGTTAACACAGACAACAACTGTAGTGTCTCGTGGCCTGTCCACTGATGTTAATAATCTAACCAAGGAAAAGAGATCCTAATACAGGGCAGGACGCTAGCAGGGAAGGTTTGAGTACAGATAAAGGAAAGAAACTGATAGGGAAACTGTTCCTAATCAAGGCAGGGTGGGGGTTGAGAGGTAGAGGGGTTCGGGGGTGTTGGTCAAGGGAAGGTTTGAAGATACTAAGAGCCTAACATAAGCCAACCAAAAACAAACAAACAAAACTGGGTGCTAAGAGAGAGAAACATTTGTTTAGGTGCCCATGCTGCTCTTGCCAGCCACCTCCCAACATATACATCTGCAACTGTGATTCCCAGAGGACCTTATATTATATCCAGGATTTGAATGTGAAGCAGGAAGCATGCTAGGGTGGTACCCTGCAAGGTTAGAGCTGGGTCTGAGGAAGATAGCTAATATTCAGAGGATGCCTAGATCTTGGTGTACAGTCTATGCCTGTGGTGACCAGAGACCCTCGGTTTCCACGCAGGCTTTTCAGGGCCTCACTGCCCTTGCAGGGCACTCTATGCAGATGGCAGCCTCTCCCATGCGTGGCAGAGTTCCCAGAGACTAACAATTAGACCCATGGATTCTGGTACTGCTTTCATCACCAATGGCTGTGACTTTGAAACATTTGCTCTCTGAGGATGGTGTCTGTGACCAGAGTGACAAAAACATCCTCACCATATTGTCCTTAGTCATCAGCCACTTTCCAGGCTGATTAAGCATCAGCCTGTCCTACTTAATGGAGAGAAATTTACTTTCCATACAACTTAAATCATCAAATACACCAAAAATGGGTTTCTACCTTTTCTCCAGAACATACAAGGTATCTTTTCTGAAGGTTCCTTGCCATTCTCTGCCACCATCATCCCCAATCAACCCAACATTTCCAGGATCACGTGAAAAGGGTAATTCCAAAAGTATCATTTCCATGATCAGAAATCATCAATTAAGGATGATGGATTCCAGAAGGTTGGAAAGTTGATAGGAAAAGCCCTGAGTGAGGGATTGAAATCTTTGAGCAACTTCGAAAATAAGTTTCCCACTGAATAAGCCAAAAAAACAACAACAAAAAAAAAGGAAGAAAATGAGCAACATGAGAAAATCAAGGACCCAACAACCAGAGTGGCTTTGACTTCAGAAGTTCATGAACAGGAGGAGAAGAAAACATGAGGGAAAATGAAGGACTGTACTGAGAATGCAGGGCGCTTAAAATGGGGGGGGGGAATTTAGGGGATGGGTATTCGACCATGTGTCAGGAGATAAAAGGACTCTTGTAGGGGTCAAGCTTGAGATTGGGAGATTTCTGAGACAGAAGGAGCCGGGAGATATAAAGAAGAAAAGAATAATGGAAGAAAGCAAATGGAGGAAAAGAGGAGATAAGGATGAAACTTCTACACTTTTAAAGAGAGCTTCTCCCTACCAGATACACAAAGGAAGGCTCTAGAACTTCCAGAACCTGGCCCACACCCTCCTGAGCAGAGTAAACTCCCTATGTACTGAAGATAACATAGCACAAACTGCTTTTCCATGACCCTGGGTTTTAAGGATCCCAAACCCACCATGTCTGGGTTTATCAGATGACCTCAGATGGGAGCAGGGGACTTGTGAGCAAGTGGACAGCTGCTGGACATCCAACCCCTCCCAACCTTGCTGGGATCTAGGAAGACTTGGCAACCCAGCTTGCACCTGGTGGTGTCATACCTGGTCTTGCTGCCGTCACTCAGGATGTGCAGGCTGCAGCTGCATTGAGAGGGGCAGAAGCTCCAGGCCTGGTGCGGTCCCCCAAGAGTGAGGAGCCAGAGTATGCACAGGGCCACCCACATGACTTCTGGCTCCTCTTGGGCCCAGGCAGGGGCCTATCCCAAGATGTTCTCCGTCCTGCTTGTCCAGTAAGTCCAGCGGCTACCCAGCTGCTCATCTCTCTCCAACCCCCACCCAAGGCCATGGGATAAACACAGGCTGGGGATTAGGGGGAGAGCCCCAGCCCCAGCACTCAGCAGCTTATTGCTTCCTGAACCACCTAGTCTTGAGGGGAGGGAGAGAATCCCTCTACAGCAACAACCCGAGGCCAGAAGAAGGTAGGGCACAGCAAGATACGGCAGATGGGCAGCTACCCAGAGGCCAATGACTAGTGCCTGGCTGAATGTGCTGTCTATTTGCAAAAAGCCTCCTTTCAATCAGGCCATGGGTAATAAATCGGAGCAGAACTCTGGCCTCTAATAAAGGCCTTTAAAAATTGCCTCCTATCAGCTGGGATGCAAAGTGAATAAACTGCAATTAATATAAAAATTTTAACTAAAAATTGTCTTCTGTAATAGCTTCTAGAGAAAAACAAACAAACAAAGGAGTGACTTGAAGCAAGGCATTCTGAAGGCAGTGCAGAAAGGGACCATGTTTTCAGGGCCTAACGCCTGCATTCATATCCCAGGTCATCAGTTAGAAACAGAAGTAAAGCTCTTCTACCTGGAGTACTGGTGGAAATCAGGTTTGCCCATCCTTGATTGCCTGGAGGACAGGACTTTCCCACAAACTAGAAATTTCTAGTACTTGCAGGCCTTTGCTCACAGAAGAGCTGGGAAGATCTTGACGTCACAGGGAGGTGTTAGAGATGTCCACTTATGCTTGTGCACATAGGCAAACATCTGCCTTCATTCAATGCCCCATGGGCACCAGTCTCAGAACCCTAAGGTGTCGGTGGGCTACCATTTGAGGCATTACCACCCATGCTGAAGAAAAGAGGAGTCCCTGCAGGAAGAAAGGATCTCCCCTCCTCAAATGCCATACAACAAAAGGAGCTGGATCTCACAAAGGTTTTGGAGATTTTATTTAATTTTCTCCAACCCCATCCTGTCAAACCTTCTCAAGATGCCAGAAAGGACGGAACAGTAGGCTCTCTTAAGTCACTCATTCACTTTGCTTTCTATCTCTGAGGACTTGGTCATATGGTTTTTCCAGTAGGTTCCATAGCCTGTCATGGGCATGCGCAGGAGCCTAGTCAAGCCTAGACCGGTGAGGCTGGTCCAAGAAAGATGCCCAGAGACTCTGCTGGGAAACTTTATGTCAAGTTGACAAAAATTTAAGTCATTTGTGAAGAGGGAATCTCAATTAGCAAAATGCCTCTATAAAATCGGGTTGTGTGGAGGGATCAAGGAGACCTACAGAGTTAACTAACATGGACCCATGGGTGCTTACAGAAACAGAACTACCAACCAAAGAGCATGTATGGGCTGGACCTAGGCCCCTACACATATGTAACAGATGTGCAGCTTGTCCTTCATGTGGGTCCCCTAACAATTACAGTGGAGACTGTATCTGACTCTGTTGCCTACCTTTGGATCCCTGTCCCACAGCTGGACTGCCTTGTCTGGCCTTAGTGAGAGAGGATGTGCCTAGTCCTATAGTGACTTGATATATAGGGTAGGCTGGTACCCATAGGGACATTCCCCTCTCTGAGGATAAGGGGATGGGGAAATGGGGAAGGGGTGGGAGGTTGGGACTAGGAGGAAAGGAGGAAGTGGGGATTTGATCAGGCTGTAAAGTGAATAAAAATTTTTTTAAATAAAAGTTTTTTTTTTTTTTTAAGAAAAAGAAACTGGGCTGTACAAGAGGCTGTAGGGCATTTTAAAATTAGTGACTGATGGGGAGGGCCCAGCCCATTGTGTGTGGTTTCATCCCTTGGTGAGTGGTTCTGGGATCTACAAGAAAGCAGGCTGAGCAAGCCATGTAGAACAAGCCAGTAAGCAGCACCCCTCCATGGCCTCTGCATCAGCTCCTGCCTCCAGGTTCCTGCTCTGTTTGAGTTTGTGTCCTGACTTCCTTCCATGATGAATAGTATGTTGAACTGTAAGCCAAAAAAAGAACCCTTTTCTGGGGAACCCTCCTCCATTGCTGGTGGGAATGAAACTTGTACAGCCACTTTGGAAATAACTCTGGTGCTTTCTCAGAAAATTAGAAATAGTGCTATCTCAAGATCCAGCTATACCATTCCTAGGCATATATACAAAATATGCTCAAGTATAGAAAAAGGACATTTGCTCAACCATGTTTGTAGCAGCTTTATTTGTAATAGCCAGATTCTGGACACAACCCAGTTGTCCCTAAACTGAAGAATGGATACAGAAATTTTGGTAATTTACACAATGGAATACTACTCAGCAATTAAAAACAAGGAAATCATGAAATTTGCAGGTAAATTGTGGGAACTAGAAAACATCATCCTGAGTGATGTACCCCAGAAGCAGAAAGGCACACATGGTATATACATACTCACTTATAAGTGGATATTAGAAATATAATATAGGACAAAATACTCAAATCTGTACATCTAAACAAGCTAAGCAAGAAGGAGGACCCTGGGTAAGATGATCAATCCTCATACAGAAAGGCAAACAGGATTGACATCGGAAGAGGGAGAAAACAAGTAACAGGACATGAGCCTACAACAGAGGGCCTCTGAAAAACTATCCAGCAGGATATTAAAGCAGATGCTGAGACTCATAGCCAAACTTTGGGAAGAGTGCAGGGAATCTTATGAAAGAAGGGGGAGATAGTAAGACCTGGAGGGGACAGTAGCTCCACAGGAGAGCAACAGAACCAAAATATTTGTCACAGGTGTCTTTTCTGAGACTGATACTCCAACCAAGAACCATGCATGAAGATAACCTAAACCCCCTGCACAGATATAGCCCATGGCAGCTCAGTCTCAAGTGGGTTCCCTCGTAAGGGAAAGTGGGGCTGTCTCTGACATGAACTCAGTGGCTGACTCCTTGATCACCCTCCTGCTCCCTCCCCAGGGGTGAGCAGCCTTACCAGGCCAAGCCACAGAGGAAGATAAGGCAGCCAATCCTGATGAGACCTGATAGGCTTGGCTCAGATGGAAGGGGAGGAGGATGGCTCCTATCTGTGGACTAGGGGAGGGGCATGGGAAAGCAAGAGGGAGGAAGGGTTGGGTTGGGAGGGAACAAGGTAGGAGACTATAGCTGGGATACAAAATGAATAAATTGTAATTAATTAAAAAAAAAACAACCTTTCCTTCCCAAGTTGCTTCATGACTTTCATCACAGCTGTAGTAACCTAAGACAGGAACCCAGTGCATACACATACAGTGCGTAACTCCATGCCAAGCCTGTCTGGACAGTAGCAGCTTCCTAAAGATTATGCTTTTCATATGTTCTCTTTAGATCCAGCCAAGAGCTTTTCATCAGTGCTGGGACAGTGCCTGCCACCCTTCTCTCTCAATCCAAGACTTTCCTGCTGACTGCCGCACCCAGGCTGCCTTCCTCTTCCTGGTTGGAATGGCTTCACTCTGACTTTATCTAGCAGACCTTATGTGCTGTTTCTAACCTTGCCTCTTCTCTTCTTTCCTGACGTCTTTGGTGGTCTTGTGGGCATGGGAAAAACAGTCACAGGTGTCAACCAGGAAGTTAGAAATCAGAAAAGACAGCTGGGAGCGGTGGCCCATGCCTTTAATCCCAGTACTCAGGCAAGTGGCTCTCAGAGGCCAGCCTGGTCTACTGGTCTACAAAGAGTCCAGTACAGCCAAGGTTACACAGAAAAATCCTATCTAAAAAAAAAAAAAGAAAGAAAGAAAGAAAGAAAGAAAGAAAAGAAAAAGAAAAAGAAAAAAGAAATCTTTGTGCTCTAGGAGTCATTAAGTTCAGACTTAAATAGATATTGACAGGAGGGAAGAAGGTTTGTGACCTGGGGCATTATCAGTACAGAATGAATTGCTCTTCCAGAGGGAATCAGAGGGGGCCAGTGGGAAGTTTCAGATCCTGCAGGATTGTTGCAACTGCGCCCACCACTCACTGTAGGAATTTGGGCTGATTCCTATCCAACCTATCTCCAATTTCCTCATCCGAAATGAAAGGGTCCTGACATTTCATGGAGTAGAAATGCCTAAGGTGAATAGGAAATGACCCAATGGCTGCAGTGCCAAGCATAGAGCCAGTAATGGCAGATTCTGAGCCAAAAGCTGAGGGTTTGGCCCCAGTAAATGTTTGTTTTAAGACAGCAACTGACTTCAGAAGCCGCATCCTTCCTCCAATGCTTGCCTTCTCGTGCCCCTGAGCCTATGAATGAACACACAACACAGAAAGAAAAACACACACACACAGTCACACACATGCATATGCACAGACACCCAGCTGGTCAGCAACTGTGTACATAGGAGGACCTGGCTCCTATCCAATTCTCGGGGAAAGCTGCAGCTAAAATCCTTCCTTCCACTTCCCTCCCTCGGTTATGTAACCCTTTCCCAGTTCAGCTTTCAGTCACACACCATTTGGATCCTAGACCTTAATCCTGCCCAGTGGGCTGAAATGAATGAGGCAGGGCTCATTCCAGCCTCACAAAGGCTGCACTGTCCATCTACTGAATGCATTCCTTCTACATGAGCCAGGAGGAAGATTTAGAAGGGTAAGAAATAAAGAAGGTGTTCTAAGTCTACCATAATAATCTGCATGTGCAAGCAAGTGGAGTGACCATTTAAAACAGAGGAGTCTAGCTTCAGAGAGCCAGAAAGACCTGGGTGGATGACAAGGAGGAGCCCAGGAATGGCAGCAAACAGGGCCCTGCCTGATGGCTTTGGGGAACTCGAGGTGCTGGCTGTGGGAACAGTGCTGCTGATAGAAGGTGAGCCAAGTAGGACCTTGGGTGGAGTAAGGACCCAGTGGTTCCCAGAACCCAGGCCACAACTGTGGCATGGGCAGAAGACAGGGTATCATGCCATCTTGGTTGCCTCTCCTCCGTGCCTGGATCCATGACAGCCCCTGTAGGATGTAGTATGCTGCCTACAAGTCAGGAGAGAGAAGCCAGGCAGTGGTCAAAGAGAGAGACTCCTGGATGGGAGCTATCTGCTCAGGAGTTGACTGAGCTGGACCTAGGCTTTTCATAGCCTTCAAGCCAAGATAAAATTTAACCTGCCCCCAGGAAACTTTGCTAAAAATCTCATAAGACCAGTCAGGCTCTCAGAAGTCTCCAGAGACAGCTCAGCCTCCTGCTTTCTGTGGGACTTTATCAGGTCAATTCAGCTGTGCCCCCCACCCCCACCCCAAGAGCCTAGTTATTACAAATTGTTGACTACAGAGGTTAAGTGGTTAAGTGGAATCGTTGTCTAAATTGTCTAAATAGTATAAAGTCACTGTCTAAATTGACATATGAGAATTTAAGTTTGTTATGCCACTACTTCCACCAGGTCTACTTCTACACCCAAAGGCTACTTAGTCCAAGGGATACCTACCTCAAGCTAGACTCTCTAAGATGCTCAGTGAGAATAGAAATAGCCTCCCCTGGACTATTTAATTGCTGATGGGTCAGTCTTCATTCAAACCAAACAGAGAAGAGTAACCTGTACATTCTTTCACACAAGGAGAACTGACAATGGGGTGAGTGACAGCTATTAGGACTTGCTGCAGATTCTGGACACCACTGACCATGTCCCCTTTTTCTGGGAACCCTTGCAACTTAGCCTGCTTGCTGGTTCTCCAATATGCTGTGAAATTACATTTTACTTCTCTACATATGCTTCTCTTTCTGGGGTTCTTTTCCACACACTCATCTCCACAGTTTAAAGGAAAGATCTTTCCCACTCTGTCATTTTCTCCCTCTCTAGTGAGAGCAGGATGTAACAGAGGCTGTAACCCAGGGCCTTCTGCAAGCTAGGTAAGTTCTCTACCAAGATATATCCTTTTTACACTTTAGCTTTGAGGTGGGTTATGTGGGCTGACTTTGGACTTGTAATCCTCCTGTCTCACCTTCTTGAGTAACTTGCCCACCAGGCCCAAATCTTGCTTTTTGGTTTTCAAGCAAGAAGGTAAGGTTAAGAAAGTTCAGGGAACAGCAAGGGAGTGGCCATACTGAAATTCAAGGTCAGGTGTCTTACTGGAGACACCGTACTCTTGAAGTCCCACCTTGCCTAGTGTCCTGGGTCACTCTGGGCTCTAAGCTGGATCCTCTTCTCCAGGGTCACCCCTGACATTGCCCCACAACACATGAAGAAAGAGTTTTAAAAATTGGAGACACTTGAGACTGTCCCTAACTCGCTACTACCTAACATGCATTTAGTGCGTGCCATCATGGCATCTCTTGAGTGATGGGAAGAGGACTGAATGGAAGGACCCATGCTGTTCGGGGCACCTGACACCTGCTTCTTCAACACTTGTCAGTGACTGATTGTTACGCATGAGCCACCCTGGGATGTTAGTCTTCTTGTACATCTTCCTGTTAGACTGTCAGAGAGAATCACAGGTTTTGGTACCTGAGGGTCATCCCACTAGAGTAACATTTGAAAAGCTGTGCTGAAAGGTCACCAAGGTGGAATCTGGGAGGTTCATGTAACTCCATCAACTCCAAACCCTGCTTCTGACACCCACATGAGTCTTAGCAGCCTGATACCAGCCTCCCCCCTTCCTTTCAGCGATCTCTGGCCTCAGCCTCAATGGCCTGACCATCTTCTCTTTCTGCAAGACTCCAGATCTACGGACTCCCATCAACCTGCTGGTACTAAGCCTAGCACTGGCAGACACTGGGATCAGCCTGAATGCCCTTGTCTCAGCTGTATCCAGCCTCCTCCGGTACCGGTCCTTTCCCTTTCCACAGCCTCTGGGGTGTTGCCTGGGACTTCTCCTTGGGGTCATGGGCAAGGAGATCAGAGCCTTTCTTTCTACCAACTGAAAAGCTAGTGTTTAGGCGAGCTGAATTAAGTTAAACTGAAATTTCTGCTTATTGCTAAAGAAAGAGCCAATGTCTGGAATGCAGAAGGTCACTCAGACATGACCAAAGAGACAGTGGGCTGGAGTCACTCAGAGCCTGAGTCCTGTATTCAGGTGGTCTAGCCTTGAGTCCTTGCACCATTATTTCCAGTCCTGGGATACTTCTGTCAATTTACATAGTACAACCTAATTCATAATGTGTTGTTGGATTTATTGGTTTAATTATTTGCCAAAAGCTTGAACTAATACTATCTAGTAGGCCCTAAATAAGTGCTTGTTAAAACAAACAGGATTTAGACCAGAGTCTAATACCTCATGTGCACACCAGGGTCTTGTCATGTTGCTGGCAAAAGTGCCCTTGGGGCTTGAATCAGTGAGCAATCCTCCTTTCAGTGAACCAGCACTTCTTCCTGAAAGTGCAAAGATTTGTGGGTTCATCCTTTAACTTTGTCTTCATCTGTTGTGCTACCCTAGATAAGTAATTCTTTCTCTTGGCCTCAGTTTCTCCACCTTCGATGGAGACATATGATCACTCACAAAGGACCTTTGGCACATTGGTGGATCAGAAAACTCACTGAGCCTAAAGGGTCTGCATCTAGCAGATAGACCTCTTTAGCTCACTGATCTAAACTCTAAGACCCCAGTTCCATGGTGGGAGGACACTGACCATAAAGTACTCCTTGCAGTATCCAGGAGCCTTCCAGGTTTGATTGGGCAGGTATGGGAGGTGGAAAGGATGGAAGGAAGGTTCATGATATCCATTGCTTTCCACAGGCGCTGGCCATACGGTTCAGAGGGCTGCCAGGCTCATGGTTTCCAGGGATTTGCAACTGCCCTGGCCAGCATCTGTGGCACTGCAGCCCTTGCCTGGGGTCGCTACCATCACTACTGTACCCGTATGTCTCTGCTCCCCACCCCCGCCCCCATTTCCCATCCCCCACCCTCTGTGACTGTAGAGACACTCCTGAGTATATGGGGATAAAAGGTAGGGCAGGGTGGTCAGTATTCAATTCAGCTCAGTGTTTTCAAACAAGAGAGTGTGGGTGAGAGCGAGGGCACATGCACACAACATGTGGGCACTCATTTTGGGAAAACGAGGGAGAGCGGACAAGCCTGCAGAAGGCCTGCTTTGAGATGCACATTAGAAAGACTGAGTCCGCCCTTGCTACAGCTTTGGTGACTCGGGGTTTTGAACCTCTGTTTTCTTCTTTGCAAGATTACTTAAAAATAAATCAGAGATTCATTTTGAAAATCAAATGAGATCATGGGTATAGAAAATGTTCTGGCATTCAGGTACGGTGGGGGACAGGAGGAGGGTGAATGTGCTGGGGGGGGAAGTGTCTAGGTGTGTGCCCATGGCAGAGCCGTACAAAGATGAATCCAGGTCTACGTGTTACAAGCCTCACTTTTAGATTAGTTATCAGTGTGCCACCTGCCCTGTGGTTGCTTGTTACTTTTGTTTGTTTTAAGGCAGGATCAAATGCGTCTCAACCAGGCCCCAGTCTCCATTCCGGAATTACCGCTGTGCACTTCCATGCACATGCATGCGCTAGGGATTATGCAGTGCTAGGGTAAGCTTTGGACTAGGTGGGAGAGGTCCCTAACCCTTGCTTGTTACTTTTTTTCCTAACAAATGGGTTACTTTAATTTTTTTTTAACTTTTATTTTAGTTTTGTGGGCTTCATTTTGTTTTGTTAGGATTGCTTGCTAGTTTTGTTTTGTTAGTTTTGTCATACAGCATAGGCTGGTCTTGCACTCCGTATGTGAGTCCTTTTGTCTCCATCCAAGCACTAGGTGCACAAGTGTGCACCACTTTGCCTTGCCCAGTTCTCTTTAGAACTTGCTTTAGGGTCTGATTACATATAGATCAATTGGTAGGGTCCTTGCTTAGCATCTACAAGGCCTTGTATCTACCCTCTTTGCCACATAAACCTGGCATGGTGGTGCATTCCTATAGTGCCAGCACTTGGGGGCAGAGGCAGGAAAATCAGGAGCTCAAGGTCATTTTTAGTTACTTAGTGAACTCAAGGCTAAGCTCGAGATACATGAGGTCTTACCTCAAAAGAAAATGTATTCTTAATTTCTCATGCTAAATGATAGCTGTGAAACCACAGGTGTAATGTACTTAAACTCAACAAATTCAATACATCATCACCAACAGAGAGAGGCACACAAACATACTGTGGGGAGCTATGTTCCAGCTGACCGACACAGAAAACCTGCAGTTTGCAGCCTAGCAAACAGAGCTACACAGACGGTAAGCAATTTGCCAGTGAGACACGGTAAGCAAGGTTAGGGCTGGCATTGAGAAAGGCTAGGATGTCTCCAGAAGTCATCACCGAGAAGGTTCCCCTTCTCAACTGAGTCCCAAGTCTTGTACAGAGGACTTCATCATCATGAAGGCTCCTGCTGGGGTCATGGCCCCTGAAGCCTAACCCTCAGGCATCAGGAGCCTCTCTCCAAGGGAAAAGCTGCCTTGTTCTTATGCTGAGTGGTGATATGTCAGCCTCTCCCATCAACATGGTCTTGAGGACACCTCTTTCATTGATTCTATCCTAGCACCTGTTCCATATACCCCCTAGGTCATCATACTACACACACACACACACACACACACACACACACACACACACACACACATACACACACACACACACGTATACAGCCAAAAACACAGGCACATACAGAGAGAGAGAGAGAGAGAGAGAGAGGAGTATCTTCTCTGATAGCCACAAACATCTCTGAAATAAACCTCCAGTTGCACCAAGCATTCACATTAAATTTCTTTCTGCCAGGGAGAGTGGAGCAGAGAAGCATGAAGATAGGAAGTAGCAAGAAGGAAGGGAGGCTCATCTGTCCCATTACTGGGTGGTGGTGAACATTCTCTCTTGGAAATGTTTTTCACACAAAAATGCTTCTGTCACATGTGAGCCAAGCAGGATATTAGTCACCACTCTTTCTGTTGGTGTGAGGGCTCAGTAGGCCTGGGCTACTCTAACAAAACCTCAAAGCATAGATGGCTTAAACAGTAGAAATGTGTTTCTCTCAAGTCTGAGATCAGCGTGCCAGAATTGTCTGCTCTAGGTACAGTTCCTCTTTGATGTATCTTCACATGGGAGAGAGCAAGGCCATTGTTCTCATGTCTTTTCCTATAAGAATATAAGAGCTATAGACCACACTGCCACCTGGGAAGGCACACACTAAAGGAGAATTAATCTCACCCAGGGACTCCCCATTCATGATTAATGATCTGCCAAGGCCTGCCTTCAAATGGCCCCACACTGGAAACTAAAGCTTTTGCACCTGAATTTGAGGAAACAAACCTCCTCTTTAAGCAGGGAAGCACAGCCAAGAAAATTGTCTATCTGAAGTGGTTATCAAGAGAGCCAAGATATGAAGGAGGTTGTAAGTTTGTTCTTCGATGGCTCCAGCCTATCTGGAGCCCCATCCTCTTCTTTAGGGTCAAAGGAGCTCAACAAACGATTCACAGACAGATAACAGCACTGGGACAGATGAGCTGAGGCCAGGTAGGTCAATGAGGCTGCAGAGGACAGAGGGAACAGGACAACAGGTCTGTCAGTCTGAATCACACCCTGAGAGGCCGTCAGTACAAATAGCTTTTGCCAGCTGCACTGAGATAGGACCCAAGTCCCTGAGATTTTGTAGAATGTCCTGGAAGCAAACACCTTGCCTCTCAACAAGCACCTCACCTCTACCTGAACAACTGCATGTATCTTGTCTTTAACGTTGGCTGTGGGAACCACACCTGTCTTTTATTTCACTCCCTCCTCCTCTCTGTTCTCTGAAGATGATTTAGGATATATGAGGAGAACATCATTACCCATGATCTTTCTTGTTCGTCATAGTCCTCAAAGGCAGAGAATTTTATGCTCATTATAGAGAAAACGGAGGCTCAAAGATACCCCTGACTTTCCTGAGGCACCATGCGATAGTATGGGACTAAGGATTTGGGGACACTCTGAAGTTACAGAGTCCATTCTTTTTCTCATGGTCAAGTTATCTTTTTACACCCTATCCTCCCTCTATCTCATGCAGGTAGGCAGTTGACATGGGACACGGCCATTCCTCTGGCGCTGTTTGTGTGGCTATCATCTGCCTTCTGGGCATCCCTGCCCCTGCTGGGCTGGGGCCATTATGACTATGAGCCCTTGGGGACATGCTGCACACTGGATTATTCTAGGGGTGACAGGTGAGATGGAGCCTGTAGCTTTGAGGTTCTCTTCCACAGTGATCTTTACTTTAAGCCTCTATGAGAAGAATGCTCCAGCTAAGAACTCAACTGGAACTTTGTCAACCTTTGGGGACATTGTTGGGGACATCCGGACTCCTTAGTCATGACAACCACTTACAGACTGTCACTGAGACCGGGCAAGTGGTATGAATGTCACATAAAGTGCAACTCAGATTCAAGCATCCAAAGGAGCATTATACATTGGGTCATTTGCCTATATCAGTCATAACCATCATGATGCGCCACTGCCCTTTGGCCCCCTTAAGCACAAGGAGTTGTCTTGGCTCAGAATTCACTGATTTTGAGAGGTACCCATGCCCTTAGAGCAACAGATCTAAAGTATGTAAGGGCTTTGCCTTGGTGGACATCTCCCAGCATGGAGGTAAATTCTACATTTTTGAGCATCTACTGTGGACTGATCCCTGACAAGTCAGGGCTGAATGTATGTGGAGTGAGACACCATACCCAGCTCCTTCATTGAGTTAAGTGTCATCCACCGGTTATTTTCAAATCCTTATGCCACACAAGAGACTTTCTCGGGTATTCTTTCCTCTTGGCACACTGATTCCTTCAGGATTTAGTGAACATATTTTCAAATTGAAGAATCCCATCCACATCCTTGGCTAACAAACAGCATAGCATTTGAGCTTGAAGAAGTCCCTTCTGCATCTCAACTCCTGGCTCCCAGAGGCAAACGTTAGGAAGACCTACGGCCCTGAGTGCCAAGGGAAGGTCAGCTGGATTCCGGAGCAGCTACACTCTGAGTACTTGTCTAAGATGGGATGACACCTCTCATTGTCCAGCGCAGATGCTGTGGGCCTGGGCTGTCAGTACCCTCGAGTTGACCTCTGTTTTTCTATCTCTCTGTCTGCAGAAACTTCATCAGTTTCTTCTTCATCATGGCCTTTTTCAACTTCCTTGTTCCTCTCTTCATCACAATCATTTCCTACCAGCTCATGGAACAGAAATTCTCCAGGAGTGGCCATCTCCAGGTAAGAAGCCAATTCCCACAGCAGCAGAAATCTCTTGATCCTCTCAGACTCTGGAAACTTGTGTGGCACAGCAGAAGTCAGTGTTTTTGGTGTTTGCAATAATCATGAGCAAAAGAAGCTTGCATAGAGAATTGTTAGGGCTAGAAAATACCTCCCCATTGTTCAGATTTCCAAAGCTTAGGGAGCAAGGGCTGAAACAGGACAGATTAACCTAGACCCTGCAACCCAGAAATCTAGGCTTCAATAGTACATCATCCACGCTGTTACACTCCAGTCATCCTCAGGATTTTAGGCTTGGCATGAAATTGCAGGACTCTTCAAATGTTGCTTCACAAATTGCTTTGAGGTGTTTAATTTAATCACAGACTATTACCCATAGCATAAAACCATACTTGCAAGCACACTGGTCCAAGATAAAGATAAATGATGATTTAAAATAAGACCTCCTGGCCATTTCAGAATTCCTGTAGTAAAATTCCCTTGCCAGGGTTTTTAATTTAATTTTGCTATCTAAAAAGTTTAACAGATGAATCATAGCAAGAAACAAATGTTGTTTTTTTATGAGAACAAATGTTGATATTATAGGCATTGTATGTATCTTCACTTCATCTTTGTGAATCTTTTCTGACAAACGAAAACTTTGTGACTCCCATGTCACAGACTGGGTTGAAGCACAAGGAAAAACTGCCACACAGTTAGTAAAAAAGCAGAGATGGATCCAAACCCAGATCTAGGACTCTCTGACAAAGCGTTCAATTTTAGTGCATAAGGATATTATTTTATTCAGACAATCTGCCACTAAGTTTATTATTGTAAAGTAGAAAATAGCATTATGAATTAGTTTCACCTGTGGATCTAGCTAAAACATTGAGGGCTGCACAAGGACAAGAATCTTGGATCCTGTCTCGGGGGCCAGAGCATCACTTGTAGGTTCTCTTCCACATTGCTCATCTCAACATCAGAAAGATATTTTCCTTAATTCTTTGAGATTTTCATACAATGAATTTTAACCATATTCAATCCCCGCTCCTTCCAGTAACTCCTCTCAAGACTGTCCCTGCTTCCCCAATCCCCAGCTTCAGGTCTTCTTTAAAAAAAAAAATCAATTTGCCAACCTCACTTTGTGTTGTCCATATATTCACACATGCAGAAGCATCCACTAGAGCACAGCCAGCCTGAGGTCACAGCCTTGAGAGCTATCCCCTGTCCATAGCTTCTCAGTTGGGGGTGGAGCTCATGACATCTTCCCTCCCCATGCTAGAATGCTGATTGGCTTGATCTTGGGAAGACAACCACAGCTCTGTGAGCCTGTTAGGACAGCCGTCATTTCATGCCCATAAGCTACTGCTATTCCTACCCTTCCTGAACCCTGGCTGTAATGGTCTATGCTCCATCTTCCTTTAGGATTCAGGAGCTGTGTGTGTGTGTGTGTGTGTGTGTGTGTGTGTGTGTGTGTGTAATACAAATATCCCAAATATCCCATGTGTGAATAATACTCCATTAACACTTATTCTCTGAACTTTGACCAATTACCAGTCTCTGTGTTAATTAACATCCATCGCATTAAAAAAAAAAAAAAAAAAAACTTCTCTAATAAGGACTGAGAGTTGCATTAGAAATACAAATTTAGGGAGCAGTTTGATACTATGTACATTTAGCAGTGTAATAGCTGTAGGTTCGCCCTTAGGGCCTATGAGCTCCATAACCACATATTCTTGGATGGACTATAGTACCAGACATGTATTTTCCCCTGGGCAGTTGGGCCTAAAATCCAATCAGAAAGCAAATGGCTACCCCTATAAGTTTTGTGCCACTTATTGCACCTTGGGCATATCTTGCCATGCCAGAAATATTTGTAATTCATAGGGTTCACAGCTAGATAAGACTGTTAGTGACCTTTGCCCCAGCTGCCTACATAACACTTTCCAGTACTATAAAACTTAGCCAGCATGGAACAGTGTCTGAGTCAACAGCAACCTGAAATCCTTTTGTACTATGACCAACATCTGTGGCGTCTTCAGAAATAGGGTCTTGCTATCAAGTTCTTGTGGGCAACCAGGAGCAATGACAGTGGCCTGTATTGTTTGGGAGAATCTCCAGGACACCTTTGACCAACTACTCAGAGGGAAACAGCTCACGCCTGGAACTGTGCTTTTCAGTTGGCAACCTATGGCATCTCGGAGGAGCATGATCCTCTATCTTCATTAACTCTAATTAAAGTCTCTCATCGGAATGAAGTTTATAAACCAGTACGTTTCCATTTGGCCTGTTCAGGCATCTTTAGTGAGATTAGGCCCTCCCCACTAAACTCACAAGCCCCTCCCAACTTGTCTGTCTCCCCATTTTCTCCCCCTTCCCTTCACACCATTGCTGTTCTTTCCCCCACCGATGTCCTTTTCCAGTTCCCTAGATTCTACAAGTACTCCACATTCAACACACACATATAAAGCTTTGATGCTAAGATCCACATATGAGTGAGAATACGTGATTCTTGTCTTTCTAGGTCTGGGTCACACATAGTATGCTTTCCAGTTCTACCCATTTACCTATAAATTTCTTGATTTCATCTTTCCTTGCAGCTGAGTAAAATTCCATTGTCTTATTCTCATTATCCACTCATGGGTTGATAGACATCTAGATTGTTTCCATGTCCTAGCAATTGTGACCAGTACAACTATGAACACAGATGAGTATGTGTCTCTATAGTAGGAAATAGAATCCTTCGGGTGTATGCCAAAGAGTGATATTATTGGGTCATATGGTAGATTTATCTTAAGTTTTCCAGAAGCCAACATACTAATTTCATAGCAGCTGCATCTGTTTGCACTTCTCCAACAATGTATGTCATCACTGCTTTAAGAAAATAGATTAGAAGGCAAAGGCAGGCTGATCTCTGTGAGTTTAAAGCCACCGTGGTTTACATGGGCACACACACATTGAGGAACAACAACTAGCCGGAGTCAGTTCTCTCCTTCCATTATGTGGGTCCCGGGGTTTGGAGTTAGGTTGTTAGGTTCAGATGAAAGCACTTATCTACTTGGCCATGCCACTGACCCTCTCCACCCCAACTTTTATCTGCACACGTGAAGTCTTCACGTTGTTTATTGGGGATAAATAAGACCACTACTGTGATCTTCTCATCTTTCTTGGTGGTTTTGAACCATCTGCTCTGCCTTGCATCAGAACTGGGTCACTATCCACAGGCTCAAGGACCTGGGCAAAGGTGAGAAGCTTCCGGAGGTGACACTGAGGTGCTAGTTCCTCCCTACCCTCAGCGTCTCCCTGGAAGGCCCTCCATCAGTGCATATTTTTCTCCAGAAGAGGAAAAATTACAAAAAAAAAAAAAAAAAAAAAACAAAAAAAAACAAATGTTTCCTGGTTCACACTTGAGGTTCCTGTGCCTGTGGAGATGGGAAGTCCATGGTTACTGCCGTCCTCTGTCACCCTCCACTTTAGTTTTTGAGGAGTGTCTCCCTGAGCCCTTGTAGCTTGCTGCTTGGCTAGACCGGGCAACCAGTGAGTCCATGTTTCTTTCTTCTTGCCTTCGCCTCCCAGTGCTGGGATTACCAGAGTGTGCTCCATGTCTAGCTTTTCCCATTGGTGCTGGAAAGCCTATTGTGTTCCTCACGCTTGTGCAGCATGAATTTCACCCACTGAGCTCTGTTATCAGCATCACTGCTCAAAATAGTTTAAAACTCCACCACTAAAGGAAATGTGTCCCCAATCCAGTGAAGTCTCCTTTGTTAAAGAGTGACATGCCAACGAGACATTTTGAATCAATTTCCTCCTGTCTCAGAGTATTTGGAGAGCAAGACCATTCCAAATTCATCCTGAAAGTAGATGAATTGTGGCTCCAGGGAAAGCTTTAGCATCAACAACCTTCCCTGCCAGCCCACTTCCTGGTTATATCTGATGTGGTGAAAAATTTGAGCCCAGATGTGATATGAGTTCATTCTAAGCCTGAGGGGAGCTCAGTCCTGGCTACCCCAAGACCTAGAACGAAGCTCATTTCCATCCTCCCCCAGTTCCTACCTCCAGGCAACTCAGGTGTATCAGACCATTTTATAGACAAGGAAACTGAGGCCAGGTAAGCTTAAATAACAGGCTTGAGGCTGCACAGCCTTACAAGGCAAAGAGCTCATGTGATGCCAAGATCTTCTGCTGGGTCAAACCCTTCCAAGAGCCTGGTCTGTGCTAGCCTGGTCTGTGGCATGGCTATGGCCACCTGGAGTGAACAGATGCTTCTTCTGATGTTTTCTCCCTAGGTGAACACCACTCTGCCAGGCAGGATGCTGCTGCTGGGCTGGGGCCCCTATGCCCTCCTGTACCTATATGCAACCATCGCAGATGTGAACTTCATCTCTCCCAAGTTACAGATGGTACAGACTCTTCCAGCACCCAAAGAACCCTGTACATTTTCACATCTTTCTCTCTGTATCACTTTTTCTGGTTTTCTGCCAACTCATTCCCTCCCTTGTTCTTTCTTTCTTCCTCCTCTCCTTTTCTTTCTTTAAATCTTTATGAAGTGTAGAAAATGTTTTTGTTCCACACACACTCCATCACATACTAGGCTATACTGAGAGGGTAGGACCATGCACTCTGAGGCCTGGGGCTGAAATTGATAGCCAACTTGGAAACAGCTATGTCGTGCTTGGGTAGGATGTAGTAGGGGTTCTAAATATTCTATCCGCCATGAACATCTACCAGGAAAGGCTCAGAGGCTTAAGAATCAACCTGAGAACAAATGATTGGCAGTTGCAAGCGGGAAGAGCAAAGAGTCATGAAGTTGAACTGGGGGAGAAGCAGAGCCTTCAAAGCATCATTCATGGACTTTTCTACCACAACAGGTGCCTGCCCTCATTGCCAAGACCATGCCCACAATCAATGTCATCAACTATGCCTTGCACAGCGAGCTGGTCTGTAGAGGAATCTGGCAGTGCCTGTCTCCACAGAAAGGCAAGCAGGACAGGACCCAGTGAGACTCTTCAAGGAGCTGATCACAGTCAAGCCTACCTCTGCAAACCTGGGCTAAATAAGCCCCAGATCAGGATGAAGCCCCAACATACTTCCAAGCAGCCCCAGAAGCCATGACAGACTCGTATCCACCAGCCCCAAGAGCCCTGTTGAGTCTCACCTCGGGCTGGACCCAGGAAGTCAGGATGTTGACTGAAACAGCTGCTGATAAAAGCCTCGATCATGTCCTATCTAGTCTTACAATAAAAGCCTCATTTGAGGCTGTCATCTTTCAGATAGCATGTACTAAATTGTAATGGTGTCAGTTACTTATTCTGCCCCTTGCTCCAAGCCCCTTATTGTGAGATGAGGTGGCAGTAATGATGATTTGACCATACAGACTGCACCAGAACACACAGGTTAGGTACTCCCTGGGTCAAACACCAGTGCCGGCATTCAAAATGAACCCTTCATTGTGTGAGATTTGGATTAAAGATTGCTTTTCAATGTTTTGGGTTTGTTTTCAGTAGTTAATAATTAAAACAATTATTTAATGCACCAGAGAACAAACCCACAACTCTGTCTTCCTCTCTACAATGACAATTTGCAGCGCTCAGGTGACTGTGTTCTTTGCACAGAACACATATGGTCCTGTTGCAGCTCATGTGTTTCCTGCAGAGCCTGCATGCCTCTGGGTTGGTGACACTAATGGAGAGCCCCCCTCCCATCACCTTTTAATGTACACCTTCACCTTTCATAGAATCAGCAGTTTAGGACCACCATATAGTAGGTGCATAGACTTGTTTGAGACCTGCTTCCTAGAGGAAAGTAGAGATGACCAAAAGTGTAATGGAGGCTATACTGGAAGTCTAATGGTGGACAGAGCAGATGGCTCAGGCACTGTGAGAGACAGAAAGCACATCCTGTGAAGCTGAGAGTCTGAAGAAGCAAGTTCCTGGGGATAGGGGTAGGGTGGTCATGAGAACAACTTGTAGACTTGCGTCACTTTCCTGGTTCTCCGGGTGCAGAAAATCAGGTTATATATACAAAACCCAGACGAAGCTTGCATAATGCAGAGTCCTGTTTGGTTATTTTTGCAGAACCAAGCAGTATAAAGGAGAAAAGGAGAAGGCAGCCTTCCCACAGCACTCTTTTCTGAATCATGCTCCCAGCCAGGTGCTGTGCAGACAAGCTGACGCTTGGCCAACTCCAGGGCCCACATAGAATGCTTGGCCGAGGCTCTAGATAGAGAATGAAGCAAGGAAATCTTGCTGTCTATATCGGCCTGTAAATGGATGGAGTAGGTAACCAGGAAAGTGGTGGGGTCCAGGCCTAAGATGCTGACCTGCCCCCAGTTAATCCTCTGAGTAACTTTGTTGGGAACATTTCCTCTCTTCCACCATTATTGATCCGGAGCTAAGGAGGGATGAGGGAACGCTGTGACAAATTACAGAGAAGACCTTTTGGAAGGAAAGAAAAGCTTGAAGGCGAGAGGAGTCAGAAGATAAATAGCAGCAGCGGGTGGTGTCAGCTCTGTCCAGGTCTCTAGATTCCCACAGGATGGAAAATAGGCCAAAGGGATCTGCATCCTTGTCATCCTCAGAGGAGAGATGGGAAGAAGGCAGGTTGGCCAGGCTGTGGCCAGAAATATTTTGAGCTTTGCCTTGTGGCTTCCTGGAGGAAAAAAATTGTGCCCAGACATCTTTCTGCTGACCCAGGCTGGGGATGGTGGGAAGGGGCTGAAGCAGTGCCCTGTGGAAATAACAAAAGCCCCCCCCAAAGCCCCTCACTTCAGAGTCTCCAACCTACCCCTACTCTCAAATCACCCACTGAAGAGCTTTGGAGTGTCTCATCCTCTTTGGGCACATCCAGGGTCTTGAGTCTATGTAGGCAAGGCTTCCGCTTTGCCCTGCTTCCCACCCTCCTCTAATACCCTTACTCTGTCCTTCCATGGTGTAACTCGGCTGTCTCTGTCAAGAGAGACCAAGGAAGGATGTGGCTGGGTAATGCTTGAAACCCACCTTATAGTAGGACTTTGGGCTAAGCCTTAAGTCTGGACAGAAATCAAAAGTCTACCCATGGCCAGCAATTAGCCAGGCTTGGCTGAAGTTAGATGGCAGTTCCCAAATAGCTGGAGCTTCTCCAGGCTCATTTTGTTCTGTCCTACTTCCCCACAGCCTCTGAGCATCACTAAATTCCAACATTGCATCTGCACCACTCTTAGAATAAAAAAAAAAAAAAAAAAGCATACTCAAAGAAAGGAGAACTTTGGAATTTTTGTTTCTTAAAAAAAAACAAACAAACAGGGATATTATAAAAATATGTTTTCATTTAATCCTGGGGGTGTGGGGCTATGTCACAGCAGCTGACTATGATTTCCTTCATGCTCTGGCAGAGGCATGATTTTGCCAGTTGCAGCTTGTTCCTGCGATTGTGAGACATTTGGAATTCCGGAACTTTTTAGAGGGCATATAAGTGCTAGAGCCTCAAGAAGCAGGGGCGTTGTTGTTGGTCATGGTTTGTTAAGTAATCGTGTGCAAACAATAAACTACAACAAGAAGAAATTTTGCTACACCTATGCCAGTGTCGCCATAGTAGCATAAGCTACAGGGCGGGAGATATGATTTCTCTGGAAATATGCCCCCTGGAAGGTCCCTGGCAAACTCATCCCACTTGGAAAAGAGATGTGTTCTGAGATTTCTATGCTTCTTCAGTTGTGGCTCTGAGGCTGGAATAATGAATTCTTTGATCTTTCTCTGTGACACCTGAAACAGCACAACTAACTTTATAAAGAAATTTATTATTAGTAGATTGTTAAAGGCTTTAATAAAAATAATAAGTTTAAGGAAAGTAATGAATTAGATTTAGTATTAATAGGCATTAAGAATAGTGAAATAATAATAGGCTCCTTCTTAAGAAATAATAGCATGAGGGGTGCAGCTGGCGGGAGTTTCCCCCTCCCTTCAGTGCCTTGTTCCTAGGAAAGATCATAAATCTTAAGCAGGACATATGGGAGGATGGTTAACAAAGGTGTAGTTAGATTTTTATATAGAGAGGGACTTTGGCAGGCATCTGACTTAGCTCCTGACTTTTCTCTTCACTGGTTACCAATAATGAAACTATATTTGAGGTTTCTTTTCCTTTGTTTGCTCTGATCAAAAGTTTTTAGACCAAGATTATTTGTGGGTACTGCTTTATGTTTGCCTGCATTTTGAGTTAAAATGTAAACTTTGTATTCTTGGTAAAAAGTCTAAATGTTCTGGGAAGTATGCTAATTTTAAGGTGCCTTTTGTGAAATCATTATAAAAATACTAGCTTGATTTCAGTAAAGTTGCAGCAGAGTCAAAACCATCAAGGTGTCTCTGTCTGTCAATTCTTCGCCGAAACTGTGTCTTCCTGTCCAAAGCCTTGTTCTCCTGTGGACGACAGGAGCCCGATTGGGCCGGTCCGTGGCAAAATTTGATATCTTAACAGCAAAGATCAAATTTGCCCCAAGAACCAATGCCCCAATCAGCAGGGTAATGATAATGTCGACCTCTTTCCAACCCCTGACTTCATTCAGAGATCTCTTTCCTTTCCTCTCTATCCCCCTTTCTCTCTTTTGTAGCATTAGGGGATTGAAACTGTGGAAAAAAGGGTGGAGAAGGGTAGAAGAAAGAAGAACCTACAAAGTAGCAAATTCAGGCTACAGTTATCTGCCTTTATAGAATTCTCATTTCCTGGTCTGTAGCCCGGGAAAGAGTCTCTCTCCACCTCTCTCCCTCAAGGGCCTGTGAAGCAACTGACAATCCTCTCTTGGGGACTCCTAGATCTCTTTCCTTCATTCAATCACATGTGCCCTCAATGTCACCTAACAGTGCAGCATCTTGTTCCCCACATGCACAAACACAAGTTCAGAAAAGCATACCAACAAGGTCTCTTGGCTCATGCTACCCATCACTGGCTTTGCCGTGCTCTATAAAAATTTTTGCACCTTCAGAAAGCTGAGGCCTCTGCAGAACAAGGAGAAAAGCTCCCACAGCCTGAGAAAAGAAGTGAGGACCAGGTACCTTGTGCTGGAGTCTCAGCCACAGAACCCAAGGACCCAAGGACATCAAGGACTGAGGCCATCTCTGGTTTCCCAGGGAGCCTGCCTGACCTTCCCTTCCAGTCCTATTGTCCTCAGTACACTTTGCTCCACTGAAAGATGGTGCTGACACACGGACCTCTGGAGTGAACTCAGGAAAGGCCACCAGGAAGCAGACCAACTGTAGGAACAAGAAGAGCCCCAGGTACCAGAATATCACTGCAAGCAGCACTTCCATCTTTGTAAACCAGAATCCAGTTAGCGTGTGTACCCCTGTCTGTCTTTAGCTCTTGTTCATCTCTTCACACACACACACACACACACACAAACAAACAAACAGCTGTTGTGTTGTCACACACAGTGCATAGTGGCATGAGCCTATGCCCAGGTCCCTTCCAGGCACCCCAGGAAGATACCTGTTACACCCTTCATGCCATTTGCAAGTGAAAAATGAGGACTCATAATGGCTTACAAGTCAAAACAGAAATTATTGAGCAACTGTATCCAGAACAATAATACGGGCTGTGAAGACAAGGCTGGACTTTCGTTCAGAAACTCTTTAATCCCTTACCACAAAACTGAACCATTTTTCTCATTCCATATGGAGTAAGTATGTACACCAAGATTCACATCCAACATGGTTAAACTGTATTTGAATGGAATTCAAATGCATTTCCACTTTCAGCCCTATTCTTGATTTAAAAGAAAATTCTGACGTTTAACCAGAGAACCCAAACACCACCATGATCTCTGAATTTTCCCTTGAGAAGTAATCCAGTTAGGAGAAAGATTCCATATATGCGCTCTTGCACTATGACCAGCCTCTCTGTCTGCTGCCCCCTTGTTCAGTGACCGTGGGGACAGAGAACCCTCTTTACCCATGTTTTCAGTCTTCTTCATCTCAGTGGATTCTGATATGGCCAAAAGGTTCTGAGACTATAAAAAGCCTCTTCCTCGATCAAAATGTTTGGTATGGGCTCAGTTATCACCTCCCAACTTCAAAACAAAACAACAAAATACCAAAAAATAAAAAATAAAAATAAAACCATCCTGGATGTAAAGTCTCCAAGGAAGTGAGGTTGAGTGAGCGTGGAATCCTAATGGCATAAAATGTTCCTTTTATAAGGAGAGGTGGCACAGAGCTGGGCCTCTGGTTACTTGTCCCCTCTCATGCACGCAGCAAGAACAGACCGAGGGAGCACACAGAGAAAAGCTGCCCCCGCACCCCAGAGCACAAGCTCACTAGACACCAACTCCACCAGGAACTTGACTTCAGATCCCGGGGCTCAGGACCCACAGAAGAGGTGTATGTGTGCCGTATGAGTCCTGAGCCCACGGGGTTCTGTCACAGTGCCTCTAGCTAATAAGTGCTTTTCGATCACAGCTCATTTAAGACAGATTAAGAGCAGAGAACAAAAGCTTGGAATGAGCTCTGTGGAATGTTCATGCATACAGAACTCCAGCTTGAGTGATTTTATTTTAATTTAAAATCTAAGACCCAGGCATGGCCCATGCACATTCTTTTTCTTCCAGTATATATATATTCTTTAGGTCAGGCCTCAAAACACATATTTAAAATAAGAGAAATGAAATTTGCCTTCTAAGATCTTTTCAGAGTTGAAGGGCCATTGTTCAAGTACTTTAATTAAGAAACAAATATAAGTCTAGTAGAAGAATATCTCCGATCCATTCCATCTTTCTGGGAAACATTGCTGTTTCTGCCTTGCCAAAGAGATGTGAGTTATAGTTACATATAAACCAGAAAACTATTCTCAAAGTAACAGAGACTGTTTTCATAGCAACAGACGACAAAACCTCCATGAAACAATTTTTTTTTTTCAGGGAAGGAAAGGGGCTGTGCATCCAAATGATTGGCAAAAACAATAAAGATCAATTAAATGCATTCATATTTTCTCTTAAAGGTAAAAGAGAAAATTTTCCACTCATATTTTTTAAATAATTCAGTAAAAAGGAAGTTGGCCTAATTTACACACACACACACACACACACACACACACACACACCCCTTAAGACAAGGTCTCGCGCAGTCCAGTCCAAGGTCTTGAACTCTCATTGCAGCTAAGATGACCTTGAACTTCTGACCCCCTGCCACCACTCCCTGTTCATGTGGCCTCTGAAATCAACTCCAAGGATTCAGGTAAGGACTCTGCCAAAGAGTGCTACACCCTCAGCTCTCTGATAACATTGTTAGTGCGTGAAATCGAGCGAACTTTTTTCTCTTTTCCCAGTTAGAAAAATTCTTGGTCAAACTGTTTAAATATAAGCTCACTCTCCGTGCACAAACACCTGATTCCCACGTCTTCTCTCTGAGCAAACACCTCCGCTCTCATTTCCAGTCATTTGAGCCAATGAAAGAGCGGAGAGTAAGCCAAGCTAGAATGCGGGAATCCACCCAGGGTAGGTGAAGGTGTGCAATGCCTAGCGACGGCCACAAGGTGGCAGTGCTCGCTCGATGATGACAATCTTGGTCCGTCTCTCCTGGTCGCGCCTTTAGGGAAAAGCCCCTAGTCCTAGACCAGGCTGCTGGGTCTTCTCTGAGGTTTCTTTTGCCTGATGCCAGGCTGTTTCTCACTGGATGATCTTAAGATCCTATTTCTCGCCTTGAAAGAAACAGAATTATACGTACACTGGCTGGAGGGGTTGCAGACAACCCCCCACAGAGTTTCCTTTCCTCTGCCTCCAAAATCATCATGGGAAGTCTTGTTAGGTTTGAAAGTTGAGCGTCCTCCCACACAGCGCAGGGGTGTGGCTAGGCCACTCCGCGGCGTCTGGTCTTTGTCTAACTGGAGTACTGGGACAGGCCCTAGGATTTTCTGGCTTTGGAGTCTCAGGTGACAAGAGGATGATGGCCAGAGCTCCGTATGCTGAGACTTAAGTGTGAACACACAATGTGAACCATTGAGTGCTGGGCTGGAGGGCGCTCTGTGTAAGCTCCTGGAGAAGCGGCTTGTGCACATGCGTACTACATGCCATTCATTAAGGGTGGAAAATGTTCCCGAAGAAACAAGAGCTGGGAAACTTTAGGGTGAAAACCAAAGGCACGGCCCCTGTCCTGTCAGTTGCGGTCACTGGTTGCTTCTTTCGCAAGCTGTTCCTTGGACCTAACGCCAGCCAAGCACCTGTTCTCTCTGCCCATCAGGCTCTCTTAACAATGGCCTCCGTTGTCCCCGTGGGATATATCCTTGGCTCAGCTGCTCTTCCGCCGGCAGCTGTTGGGCACCAGCGACAGCTTTGCCCTTCTAGGTAGGAGACAGTGTGGCAGCTTGGAAAGCACTTAGATTCCAGGGTCGGGAAGACCTGGGCAACAATCCAAGCTTTTTCACTTAGTCGATATGACAGTCTCTGTTTGGCCAAAACTTAGTCAGGCACTGCAGGCTTCTTCTGGATCCCTCTGTAAAACCCCTTATGACACCCAGTTTCAGATAACTGGGTTAGCAATTTCCCCGTCCTCAATATCTGATGAGTGAGCAGGTTACCCTCCACCACCCTGGATGATGTCTGACTTTCGTCCTTGTGTAGGTTGGTGGTATAGTTTAGGTCTTAGGCGGCCCCTAAAGACTCACATGTTTAGAGTGGGTCAGAAGCTTGTGTTGTTAGTAGGGGCCTAATGGGAAAGTTTAGGGGACACTTGAACCCTCACCTTTTTCTTTCTTTTTTTCTTTCTTTCTTTCTTTCACTGCCATAAGGTAACAGCTTTACTCTGCCATATGTCCCCTGGCACGATGGCTGTCTGGCATGGACCATCCCCTTCACTATAAATTCCCACTTGCCCATGCTCCTTTCGGTTGGCTCCATCTCTCTCTCTCCCCACTGCATCTCTTGCAACGGCACTGTTGCTAAAGCAACAATCCTAAATAATGTCTTTCCTCACACTTTAAGAAGGATTACAAAGTTAGGACAGGGTTTGAGAAGATCTATACTATATGCACAAAAATGGACTCCCTGAGGTAGTTTCACAGTGCTCCGGCCACAGTGAGTGCTCAGCGAGTACTAGCTTTTCTCCACCTGGTCCCTCTCAGGTGCCTTGTCCGTTCTCTGCATTTCATAGGTTGCTCAAGAAGGCAGTGGGCAGCAGAGTTACGACAACTGAGTGACAACAGTATGCAGCACACATCTCGCCTACAAACTCGTTTAACACCCACAAAATCTTCAAGGCTTCCTTCTCTCCCATGTAAATTTCTTGAGGTCTAGAGACCCAAAAGGCAGCCCCTAGAAGACTGTTCAGACTCACTGGAGGGACAGAAGCACCTACTCTGTGTTCTACCTGATTGAGTTCCTGAATCTGAATCGAATTTTAATCAACACAGCCAAGGGAATCTGCCTGTGCTTTCAAACCTGAGCGGAGCCATAGCACTGCGCAGCCTGCAGATATCTGCGTTCATCCCGCAGAGAATCTGGCACAGCAGTTTTGTTTATTAGTTTTTGATGATTTCTCACATATGTGATGTACATTTTGGATGTTTTGTCCCCGTCTCCCTCTATGCCTTCCCACTCTGACTTCTCTCCCATGAGCCTCCCTCCTACTTTCAGGTCTTTGGTAAGTTTGTTTGTTGACCCACTGAGTTTCATTAGGGTTGCCCGCATGAGCTTGGGTGAGCTGTGGTTTATTTACTGGGGCATAGCACTTTATCAGTAGCTGTGGCACTGAGGAAAAAGACTCTCCTTTTCACCAGCAGCCATTGAACGCTGTTAGCTTCCCAGGGAAAGGTGGGACCTCCTGAGTCTTCCTCATCCAAAATGGAATATCCCGATTTGCCCCATTGTGTTCGGGTCTGTGTGGGTGGCCACAACTAGATACACTGGCCTGGTGTGGGACTTCTCAGAGCCCTTTGGGGATTCCAGTATGCAAATAGAATTGAAATGCATTGTTATTGGATATTAAGAACCCTCCCACTTCATGAAGCATGAGTTATCACTGTGAGGTCACTGTAAGTTTTCCCTGAGGCTTGTCCTTACCGAGGTGAGGGGGCACATGCTGTTCTCTAGAAGTTATTTCTTCTTTGTCTGTCCCCATTTGTCTCGTGGCTTACTTTCACCTTTCGCTCACTAGTTTCTAAAGTTTCAAAGACCACAGATGAGGAGCCGCCTCTGTCCAAGGCTTTCCACTTTGTCATCATGATATCATTTAGAAGATAATGAAGCCAGGTCTTGTAACAGAGAGAGTCGGGGATGACAGGACACAAATACTGCTTCGGGCTGCACAGTAAATAGGAAACATGACTCCTGACTCCTGGCTCAGAGACTTTCAGATCCCAGTAAAAGGCAGAGCATGTCCTGTGTGATCCCAGGTAGCACTTCATACAGCACAGAGTGCAGTAGAAGCGCCTGGGTTTCTGATAAGCATGAAAGCTAGTTTGGGCATGTTGGGGGAGTGAGCCTATGGCGTGCATTTCCAAAGTTTCCAGGGAAGGCTGATGCTGTTGAGAACATGGCCAAATCAGCACTGTAGAATCCCAGCACCTGCTTTGGTGGCACCCAGCTGCTGAGGATGTGAGGGGTGAGGGACTGTCATTGTCTCTCTCACCTTCACGATGACTGGGACCAATGAGTCGGTCCCTGTAGTTGGACTCAATTCTGAAGAGCCCTACCTCAGGCCCTGGGTGGCCTTCTGGGAACCTGGCTACAGGATTCCTCATGGCACAGCACTTTTGAGACATTCAACAGCATTTAACAACTCAACACATGTTTGCTGAGCCTAACTTGAAACCAGAGGGACAATTTTAGGTACACAACATCCTGTTTACAGTCTAACGACAAGAAGGAAGACTAGGAACAACCATTACCAATGGAGAGAAATACCCCAGAGGACCAAAAGTAACCAGGAAGGACAGTAAGAAATGACAATTTTTAGAAGATGACCCTTGAACAATAACTTACAGACTGAGAGTATGATAGATGAGGAGCAATGGGATAAATGTTCTGGCTGAAGGAACAACAGCAGGTGGAGAAGGACCCTGAAGCTCAAGAATCAAAGACATGGCCAGAGAGACACTGGAAGAAGTAGAGAGCTTGTCCCTCAAAGCTAAAGGATGGAAGAGAGGAGGAGAATAATGACGCTTTTTGTTTGTTTGTTTGTTTGTCTGTTTGCTTGTTTGTTGTAGCTCCAGGTTAGCCTGAAACTTCCTAAGAAGCTCAGGTTGGCCTCAAAAGAATCCATCCCCCTGCCTCAGTCTCACTCAGTGCTGGGATAGCATGCCTCATCATGCAAAATTTCATAACTAGGCCTTATTTTGAGGGCAATTAAAGACTTTAAAGAGTTTTCATCAGAAAGCAGCCAGGAGCAGATCTGCCGGCTGCCATGCGCAGGGCCTGTGATGTGGCTAAGAATGCTGACCAGAAGAATAGGGAGCAATGCTATAGGCTAGGCCAGAGGTGCTGCTGCCTAGGTGTCAGAGCTGGGGATCACAGTGAGACATGGGCAGATGTTCAAATATGGTGTTCGAAAGATACTGTGTGACAGGACAGTGATCTGAATAATTTTTATCAATTTGAGTGCCCCTGTTAGTTTTTTATGAATGTAGCAACACCCATGAGGAAAAAAAAATAAAAATGCCTTCAGTGAGGAGACACTGGTGGCTCATGGCTGCAGTGTTTCAGTCCGTGGCATAGCACAGGAGCTCATATCTCAGTAGCCAGGAGGCAGAGAGAGAGGACCTTTTTTTCTGGCAGCCAGCAGGCTATCTTCATGCCAGTTGCTTTCTCTAGGGCCCCAGTCCTATAGAATGGTGCCACTGTCACTCAGAGTGACAAGCTGGAGAGCAGCTTTGGAGCCACAGGAAAACAGGTGTCAAAGACTGAAAATGAATTTTAGAAAGAAAGGATTAGAGTCCAAACTTCTGATTTTCATACCTCTGTGCAAGGTATCTATAGGGAGTCTGTATGTGACGAGAAGCTTGATGGAACACTTTGGAAACTGAGGTAACCTGAACACTTTTTCAATTTGCTTGGGTCCAGGGGTTTGGCCTACCAAATGCCCCAGTAGTGAGTAGTGGGTGAAGGTAGCACAGATACTGAGAATAAAATAAGAATTTCTACATGTGCACTACATGTGTTTGAGGGCATGAGAGAACAAAGGATTGCACATACGTTTTTAAAGGAACCGTTTGCCAAGATGAAGAAATTTTGGCTTAGAGCAAGACAAATACATTAGCCTTGTCAAGCCTTGTCTCGATCCAGGAAGCATCAAGAAATATTGAGACATGAAGGAGTATTCTAGGTTGGCTCATTCACATCACGGAGTGTCCTGCAGCTGTGGGACAGAGTGCAAACTTGCAGCCACGGGCACAGATTCTCTTTGACAGATCAAAGGTCAGGCTGAGAATGACGTCATGTTAAGAGGGCTATTGCTGCAACTGTCTAAACCAGATAAGGCCATGAGGATCAGTGACCAGGCAAACTGAAGGGAATTAAAATGAAAAATATGCTTCGCATATTTTGTTTTAGTCACCTGTAAAGCACACAAACAGACGGGAAGATGACCCAGAGAAAGGCGGGCACAGGAAATGGCCACACACTAGCTCAGTTCACACCAGAGCCTGAGTATGAACCTTACTTTCTTGGTCTAAATCTAGTACCCAGGTACTGAGGGTTCAAATATCTATGGTCAGATATCTTGCAAACGAGATGTCCACAAACAAGAATGGCCTATGACACAAGTCTGTGTGTGCTGAGATACCAATTTCAGGTGCCCAGGAGGCAGCTTAGCAGGGAGGTGGCAGGTGAGGTGGCAGGAACCTTGGACTCCCAGTCATGACAGGTACTTACATGGCTACTCCCTTCCTGGCTTTGGGAAAGTCAGCAAATTTTCTGAGCTGTATTTTTATTTATGTAATAGTGATTTGGATTAGGTAAGCTATTTTTAAATATCAGAAACAAAGCATTTTTGAGAGGTTCAAACCTAGCTTCTGATATCAAAATAAGGCACAAGATAGGTCCTCTTTTCCCTGCATCTCATCCTGGAAGCTCGCAGAGCCTCTCTGCTTGGCTTGACAAGAGTCTGGGGTTGCCTCACATCCCCCTGTCCCCCTGGGGCCACAAACACTCACAAAAACCACATCGCAGCTCTTAGCTGGCCAGTACCGAGGCAGCAAGTGTCCTCTGTCCATAGTTCCACCACAGGGTGAGCAATGGTATGTCCTGCCTGGTAAGCTGCCTAGTTCCAGAGAAGGTCTTTGTGTAAACTCACACACATATAAAAAGCTACGAATTATGCCCATCAGTTGCTGTTGGTAGGTACATTTTGCAGACCCTTGCTCAAGTTAAACAGGAAGAGATTAAAAAGGACTCCCCAGTGTTAGTAAGAGTGGGAAAAATAACCACGCAATTATGGAGTGCCGGCGTCTGCTCTGCTGAAATGGGCTTTGTGTGCCTCCGCACACCTAGTCCTTTGGATAAAATAGGACCACAGTGTCACTATGCTAAGTCTTATCCTATACCACATGCATGAGAAAACCAAGGCTCCAAGTGGTTATGAAAACTGCCTTAAGATAATCTGTTAAGAAGTCATACCACTGAGACAGAACTCCTCAGACCCATCTTCATACAAATGCGAGAATATCTTCAAGGTTTCCCCAAGGATAGGAGGAAATAAGTATCCTGGCACTGCAAATAACACATCTGATCTGATCTCTTCATCCTTCATTGAAGGGTTAATCCCCTATTCCTTCAGCAACAGCCTGGTGTTTACCAAACATGCTGCTTGGTTCTAGAGGGGGAGAATAAGGAGGTGACAACTTAGCAGGGGGGCAGGGAAAGGCATGCGCTGTAACAGGAGATAATTCAAACTACCGTGAGATTGTCCCAGGTGAAGGAGTAATGGCTTCTGTTACATAAAGCCAGTGGGAATACTGGCTTCTAAAGAAAGGTTAACAACATCAAAGGACTAGGGATGCAGCAAAATCCTGGACTCAGTCCCAAGTACCACAGAGACAGACCATGATGACACACACCTGTAAGCCTAACACTTGGGAGTAGAGGCAGAAGCGTTGGAAGTTTGAGTCTCTATCTCAACTCATAAAATTAAAAACAACAACAAAAACAAAAGCAAACTTTGGACCAGCAAGAATAATTCTGTCACAATCATGTCACTTCTTAAAAGGACCGTAAGGCAGTTTTTATAATCACTCGGGACCTCAGTTTTCTCATGTGTGTAATACAGATAATAAGAATTAGTGTCATGATATCATGATCCAGCATTATTCAGAGGCTTAGAGATTCCAATCAATACAAAGCCAGGAAAAGTGCATCTCAAGCCTGATGGCCTTGAGACTAATCCCCAAAGCCTCCAAAGTACAAGGAGAGAACTGATTCTCCTACGTTGTCTAATCTTTACTTGCATATCATGTCATTTGCCTGCCCATGCACTTCCATAAACATCCATAGATATGTATATATGGCAATAACAAACTTTCGTCTGTGAAAAGAGCTCAGTGGGTGAGAGGTTCTCCTCCAAGTGTAAGGACCTGAGCTTGGATTCTCAGAACCATGAGAGAGAGCTGGGTGCAGTGGTGTATCCCTTTGACGTCAGCATTAGGGCAAGATGGAGAGATGAAAAGCAGAGATAGGAGAAACCTTAGAATTCTGTGGGCCAGCAAGGCCTGGTGCATACAGCAGCAGAAACCAATAAGAGCCTGTTCTAAAACAACATGGAAGGCTAGGACCAGCACCCAAAATTGTTTTCCAAGTTCACATGTGTAGTCTCCATATACATATCACACACACACACACACACACACACACGTTAGGAAAATCATCCTGTATGTAACCCTGGAAATAAACCAAGAGCTTTCAACAGTGAAAAGTCTTGATTCAAGAAAATTAACAAATTTTAAGCAAAAACTGTAACCCGAAGCAAACACTATAAGACAAGTAAGAAAACAGAAACACATCTTACATACAGAAAAGGTGCTTTAAAAAATCCTAGATATCATACTAAGCAAAAACTTTAAATCAGCTAACTATAAATATTCAAAGAACTAAGAGAAATCATCTAAACAACGAGAAAAAACCCTGAAACTAATGATCTATCAAGCATAAAGTACCAATAAAGAAAAATTATAAAAAGAGTCAAACAGAAATTCTGAAATTAAAAAAAAAAATGCCTATGAATATTAACAGCAAGAAAAGGGAAACTGGTAAACTTAAAGATAGGTTGTCGGATGATTCTTTAGAATGAAGACCAAAAATAAAAACATTGAGCCCTATGCAACACCATCAAATCAGTACACACTCTATTGGCATCCCAGAAGGAGAGAGGAGAGAAAGGAAAGGAATAACAGATTTGAAGAAGTTAATGGCCAGTCATTTCAGAGCTTTTAGAAAAAGCACTGATGTTCACTGTGCCCATGAGTTCCAAGAAGGAAAAAAACTAACATATCCAACTAAACAAAAAACAATCTGTGTCGAAGCCAAACAAAATCTGAATATTGAAGAGAGCAATCCATCATGTGGATTGTCTTCAATTCAGTTAACAGCTCATCTTCCAACAAAAGCCACAGAAGCTGAAGACAGTGAAATGGCATTGCAAACATGGTGAAGACAAACAAACAATAAAGACAGTCTGGAGATATGGCTCGGCAGGTGAGAGCATTTGCTGTGTAATCATAATAACTTGAGTTAAAATACGCAGCAGTCATGTAAAAATCCATGCATAGTTCTGTGCACACTGCTGCAGTCCCATTGTGTACGTGTGTGTGCGTGTGTGCGCGCGCGCATGCGCGCGTGCGGCGTGTTCGCTGGCTTCAAATTTAGCTCGAGGTTCAGTGATCAACTTTGACTTAAGGAGAATAAGTGATAGAGCAGGACACATGAGGTCCTTGGCATACATCTGCACATATGTGCACATGCCACACACAAATATACCATACACATTCACACATACAAATTTTATATGTAAATTATATGTGCATACATGAGACTGTCAACCAAGATATCTGTATTTAACCAAATTATCTTTCAAAAACAAAAGAGCATTCATCATTCTTTGCTTTCTGACTGTGGATGCAGCATGGCCAGCCACCTCGACAGTCCTTCACTGTGATGTGACCTCCTGACCATGATAGATTGTAACTACTCAAATTGCAAACAAGAAAAAAAAAAAAAAAAAAAAAAAAACCTTTCATCCCTTAAAAAGATTAAAAGAAAAAAAAAGATATTCCAAAGCTAGGAACGAAGAACAGCTAAACTTCAATAAATTAGAGAGTTGGCTGTCATCAGATGATCCCCACGGAGAACATGAAAGCTGTGCTCCAGACAGGCATGAGAGGACAGTTCACAGTAACTAGAACCCGCCGACACCAAGAGAACGGGCATCATAACTTGGCTTCCGCTGCCAACGAAACGCCACAGACCAAGCGCTGAGGCAACAACAATGCGTTCACCCATAGTTCTGAAAGCTGAAATGTTTCTGTTTTGCTCCCAGTTAGCTGGGTTTGGTTTTTGGTAAGATCTTGTCTTACTTGTCGCTGTGAAGTGACACCATGACCACGTCAACTAGGAAAACATTTCCTTGGGGCTGGCTTACCGTTCAGAGGGTTAGTCGTATGGAGGCACGCAGGCAGACAGCGCTGGAAAGGGAGCTGGGAGTTCTACCTCTGGACCTGGAAGAAACTGCGCAAGGGGCTTGAGCTTCTGAGACCTCAAAGCTTACAACAAGCCACACCTCCTCCAACAAGCCACACCTAACAGTGCCAATCCCTATTTAAACACAGGAATCTAAGGGGGAAATTCCTATTCAGACCACCACAGTCTTTATTCTTGACTACAAGTGTCCTTGACAATAACACAAAGAGAATCTCTCTCTCTCTCTCTCTCTCTCTCTCTCCATCTTCTTATTATGACAATTTTAAAAAGTTGATACTTCAAAGTTTGATTCCATTTAATTTTAATTACCTCCTGTAAATTTTTCTTCAAATGTAATCACATTGAGTGTTAGAGATTTGATGTACTAATGTAGGTAGCAGGGAAGACATGCATCTCAAACCATAGAGGAGGAAAAGAAAAAGAAAAAGAACTAATAAAAGAATAAGAAGAGGAAATTGTAACAATTAAATAACGGTTACAGAGAAAAATAAACAAAATTAATAATGAAACATAACAACAACAACAAAACAACAATAAAACCAAAGTTTAGTTGTTTGGAAAAATAACTATATGTATATGACTCTGCCTAGATAGGGCAAGGATAAAAAAGAGAAAGCATCAAATCACTGAAGGCAAGAATGAAAGGGAGAAACATTACTATTGAGCCATGGGAGGGAAGGGAAGGAGGGATGCTGGGAGCTGAAGGTCAGCTGCAGAAGACCTTTGCTTGTGATGGGTGGCCTGGCTTCACCATGCAAGGTGCCTCAGCATGATGCACTGCAGAGCAATGCTGGAAGGAAGATCATGGCCCAACAGCAAGATTCCATAAGTTTCCCACTGATCCAAATGGGTGAAAGCAGACAGAAAGAACAGTAGGGGAAGCATCCAAAAGCCTCGAGGGTAAGGATGGCATTGAAAAGGAGTTGTGCTTGGAAATGTGTAGCAGGTTGCAATTATTCTTAAAGTAGGAGGTGGTCTCTCCTCTGGCTCTCTGCAATCTGTATTGCTGAGACTAGAGAAACAAAAATCCCTCTAGTTCTAGAGTTTTTGAGATGAGAATAACAGTAATGGCTGGAAAATCACGAGAGCTTAAGTAATAAATGAAAGAGAGTGAGTGGTTTGTCCTGAATCAGGACAGAAGAAGGGCTGAGATCACAGGAGTCTTGTAGGCCTGGTAAGGATTTGGCAATAGGAGGGCCTCTTTGAGCTTCAGACTTCCGTATCCAATTGCTTTCTCAACACCTCCATTCCTCCATTTAACTGTCAGAAAGATACATCAACTGCACCAAAACAGGGCTGTAGTCATGTTCCTCTGCTCTAAACTTTATCACTTTCCAGTGTTCTTCCTATTGCCAAGGGGCAATATGGACCATGAGCATGTGGCCATGATGGCTGGCCTGATGGAACAGAAGTAGCCCAGGCAGGGACAACGGTGGGATGTGTAGCTGGGAAATAGCAGACTAGATTAGAGGGTTGTTATCTGCCCAGTTACGGTGCCCTAAAGCCTTTATAAATCTGGAAGTCTCTGTATTGATCATTCAGGAGCTAGCTGGGTTAGAGAAGCTCTCTAGAGTCTAATACCCTTTCCAAAACAGGCATGCAGGCTGGAAAGGAGGAAGCAAGATGCTTCTATTCACACGTGGCAGGATTGTCCACATAGAAAACCCAAGCAATTCAGAGACAGATCCCCACAAATAATTACTTTGGGCATCAATGGAAAATATAAGACAAATATTGAAGAGGAGATTGTATTTCTGTGAATCAGCAAATAGCATGTGGAACTGAAATTGAAAAATATCACACAGACTGCCTTGTCCAACTACCATGATTGTTTGCTTTAACTTATATTTTACCTTGGGGGGAAAAAAAAGATTGGGCTGTAAACAAGCCTGTAGGAAAATTTTTAAGTAAATGATTGATGTGGGAGGCGACAATTCATTGTGGGTGGGGCTACCCCTGGGCTAGCTTTCCTGGGCTGTATAAAAAAGCAGGATATGCAAGCCCTGAGGAACAGGCCACCAGGCAGCATTCCCCGTGGCCTCTGCATAAGTTTCTGCCTTCAAGTTCATATTCTGTTTGAGTTCCTGTTTGAAGGATAGGCCAGAAAAACCCTTTCCTTTCCAAGTTGCTTTTCATCATGGCAATTGCAACCCTAAGTAAGACACAGGGTTTTGATCAAATATGAAATCCTGAAAAAAATAAAGAGAAGGAAATGGAGAAGGGGAGAAAATATAGCACCATTTACAACTGCTCAGAGAAAGTAAAATCAGTACAAGAACTGGACACCAACTCATGCCTATTATTTTTCTCTTTTCAAAATATTAAAATAGGGCTAGCAAGCTGACTCAGTGGGTAAAAGCAAGCCTGACAGCCTGAGTTTAGGCCCCAGAACCCACGGAACCAACTCCTGAAAGTTGTCCTTCATCTTCTCACACACACTGCTACTGCTGCATCTACTAATAATAAAATAATAAATAAAATATTGACTGCAGAGATGTTACAGTGGTTAAAAGCACTTGTTCTTTTTATTTTAATTTTTATTTTTTATATTAATCACAGTTTATTCACTTTATATCTCAGCTGTAGCCCCCTTCCTCATTCCCTCCCATTCCCACCCTCTGTCCCTTATCTCCTCCCATGCCCTTCTCCAAGTCCACTGATAGGGGAGGTCCTCCTCCCTTTCCATCTGAGCCTGGCCTATGAGGTCTCATCAGGACTGGCTCCATTTTCTTCCTCTGCAGCCTGATAAGGCTGCCCCCCCCAAGAGGAAGGTGATCAAAGAGCAGACCAATCAGTTCATGTCAGAGACAGTCCCTGTTCCCATTACTATGGAACCCACTTGGACGCTGAGCTGCCATGGGCTACATCTGAGCAGGGATTCTAGGTTAGCTTCATAAATGGTCCTTGGTTGGAGTATCAGCCTCAGAAAAGACCCCTGGGCCCAGATTTTTTGGTTCTGTTGCTCTCCTTGTGGAGCTCCTGTCCTCTCCAGGTCTTTCTATCTCCCCCTTCTTTCATAAGATTCCTTGCACTCTGCCTAAAGTTTGGTTATGAACCTCAGCATCTGCTTTGATACACTGCTAGGTAGAGTCTTTCAGAGGCCCTCTGTGGTAGGCTCCTGTCCTGTTTCATTTTCTCCCTCTTCCAATGTCCGTCCAGTTTGCCTTTCTGAGTGAGGATTGATCATCTTACCCAGGGTCCTCCTTCTTCCTTAGCTTCTTTGGGTGTACAGATTTTAGTATGTTTATCCTATACTATAGGTCTAATATTTACTTATAAATGAGTATATACCATGTGTGTCTTTCTGCTTCTGGGTTAACTCACTCAGGATGATCTTTTCTAGATCCCACCATTTCCTGCAAATTTCATGATTTCCTTGTTTTTAATTAACACTTGTTCTTGAAGAGGACTTAGGTTCCATTCCCAGCACACACATCACAGCTCACAACCATCTGTAACCCATTTCCACAAGATCTGATGCCCTCTCCTGACCCCCAGGGCACCAGGTAGGTACACATACAATACACATACAGTGCATACATGCTGGCAAATCATTCATACATACAAAATAAAACAAATGAATCTAAAATTTTTGTAATAATAATGAATGATAATAACACATTTAAAAAGTATTAAGAATTTGAGTAAATTGCCTTTCTCTGAGAATGGAGTTTAGAACAGTGCGATTTTGCTAGGATTTCTGTAGTAATTGCTTTACCTTTGTTCATCTGTTTAGAGGTTAGCTTTTTACTGTGTTGGCCTTCCAGCTCATGAATATAATGTATCTGTTTCTTAAAAGCTTCCATTCCTCTAGTCAGCAAACCACACTCTACACACGACTGCTTTGCTTTACTCCCCCACCCCTACTTGTATCTATTTTACCTTCTCTGAGCTGTTGTAAATGGTGTTATAGTTTCAATTTCAGTTCCACATGCTATTTGCCAATACACAGAAATGCAATCAGGTAAACTGTTTTTAGACTTGATATCAAATGCCAGTGGTAGAAAGGAAAGATAAAGTGAGCTTCATTCAGTTAAACTCGTTTTCTGTGAAATGTCTTACTGAGAGGGTGAAAGGACAAACTCCAGAATAGAAACCAAGAGGAAAGCAAAGCCAAGAACACAGGGAAGTACGGGAGGACAGATGCCCCCAGGAAATGATGATCAACCTCATTAGCCAGTAAGAATATGCGGATCGGGCTGGAGAGATGGCTCAGTGAATAAGAGAACTTACTCTTCTGGGGCCTGCATTTTGTTCCCAGCACCTGCTTGTCAGCTAATGACCCTCTGTTAGCAGGTCCAGAGGATCCAACGCTTCTTCTGACCTCAGCAGGCTCCAGCACATTCAGGGTGCATATACGTATTCTCAGGCACACAAACATAAAATAAAATAGACATTTAAAAAAGAACATGCTAAATAAGGTCCCAAACGGAACTGACAAAGGGTGACCTGAGATCACAGTAAGTATTGGGAGGCTGGGAGAGGGTGTTCACAAGTTTGAGTCCAGCCTGAGCTATGTAGGAAAACTTTGACTCAAAACTAATCAAGGAGGGACAGAGGAGGAGAAGAGGCAGGGGCTACAACTGAGATGCAAAGTGAAAGCATTAAATTTAAATTAAGAATGTTTTCAAAGCAAAAAAATCTAACCAATCAATCAATTAATCAGTTCACACTGGGATTGTCTAATATAGATACCAAATGACTGAAATAAAAAAGAGACAATACCAAATGATGAGGAGGAAACGAATAAGCAAAACACCACTGGAGTATTGCAAGTAAAGACCTAAGTTGTTTTACACCAGCTTTGAAAGACAGCTGGGGAATCACTTCAAAATTAGAATGTGCAGTGCGTGGCGCACAAGAAGCCTGACACTGACCCAGCAATGCAGACTAAATTTGATTTATTAAATTGCAATATTGTGGAATCTATTTGTGTGTCTGTGTGTGATTTAACTTTGTGTGTGTGTAGTTGAGTACTGAACCCAAAGCTGTGCTTGTAGGAAGTGCCCCAGCACTGAGCTAAATTTAGGACTTAATCCTAAATGGGATCTTTCTCAGACCCCTCCCCTCAAGGCTCAGGGATCTATTGCAAGGGAAGCAAGAGGATTGTAAAGGCCAGCTGTGGTGGATGACTCCAGGGAAACTGTCCTCCAGATGCTACAGGGCCGATGCACTCATGAACTCACAAACGCTGGGACCGCACACACAAGGCCTGCAACAGGTTCAAACCAGACACAGTCTAAGGACTGAGAAGGAAGAGCAGACATGAAGTTCCACCCATAACAGAGAATCTATTTGCAATTGATACCTGCTTGCTGAGGAGAAAATCGGTTTTCTCCAGTGGAGCGACACTTGGTATGTCAACCAGGGCAGGCACCATGCGCAGGGGCAGTTAATCAGCACAAATTGGACTATAAAAGAGAATGAGAAACATACACAACACACAAAACTCATAAAAACTCAAAATTAAAAACCATAGTATACAAACAAGATAACGGTAAGTTATTTTTTTAAGCCCAAACAAAGAAATATGAGACAAAAATTTTCCAAAAGTACCTTTGAGTTCATTTTGTGTTGGCTATCTACCAATGGACTGGGGTGTGCCCTTAAGTAGGGATTGAATTCCCAGTGAGATTCCTTTGGGGAAACCAGCATTCCTTTCTGAGTGGTTGTTAATTGGCGACAGCTTTTTAGCTGGACATGGGAGCTGTGTCTACCTCCCCTCTGAATGCTGGGATCCCATCTGATTTGTGTCTGTCCAGGCCCTGGATGTGCTGCCACAGTCTCTGTGAGTTCGTATGTGAATCATTTCTGCTTTGTCTACAAGACACTCTTTCTTTGATATCACCTTCCCCTTACAATCTTTGCAGTTCCTCTTCTGTGTAGTTCTCTGAGCCCTAAGGGAAGGAATTTAATGAAGATACCCCATTTAGGACCAGTGGTCCAAGGTCTTTCACTCTCTGAACACTGTTCACTTGTGGATCTTTGTATTCTCATCCACTACAGGAGGAAGTGCCTCCAGCAAGACACTGATCCATCAGTACAGCAGAATGTCACTCTGAGTCATTTTATTACTATGTTTTAGCATAGCAGCCATGCTTTGTTTTTCCCTATGTTCATGGCCTATCTAGTCTCAGATTCTTAGCCACCAGAGCAGTATCAGGGATGGGTTCCTTGCCATGGAGTAGGCTTTAATCGCAGATTGTTACTCCCACAGCATTTGGGCCACTGTTGTATTAATGTACCATGCAGGCAGGTCACCATTGTAGACAGAAGGCTTGGAGTTCACCTTTCTGCTATGGCTGCATGCGGAGTACTTTCCAGGGTCATGAGCACTATCAATGGGAGTGAAGGCTCTAGTTAGGCACCAGTTCAACTTCTCCATGATCAGTGATATACCTGGGTGTTGTCTTCAGCAATGGGGCCTTACCGTCAGTTTGTAGAGAGCAACTAGTAGCCTTGGCAATAGCCTCATTTGTTTAGAGATTTCCACAGGGCCCCTTCGGCCAAAAACTCAAATCGTTGTAAACAGTTCTTGGCACTAGAAGTTTCAATTGGTGGTGAGAGATTCAGTTTGTTGTTGTTGTTTTGTTTTGTTTTTTTTTTTGTTTATTTGAGAATGAGAAAGAAGATAAAGTTGGGTGGGTAGCAAGTAGGGAGGATCTTGGAAAAGTTGGAGGAGAGGAAATAATACAATAAAACATACTGTATAAACAAAATCTTTAGAAGTCAATGAAATTTTTTTAATGGAAAATTCAACTCTTCATCCTTCCTCAGTGTTGCCTGTGAGATGGTTGCTATCTTCTGCTCAACATCATGCCTGCCCTGAGAATTCTGGGGACAGTCAAGAGTGTCAAAAAGAGAATCAAAAAGTTCATCAAGCACCCGTCAAACTGATAACAAGAGGATACCGAGAGGACCCCCACCTGCTGCCATGTAGTGTGGGCAGAGTGGAAGAGACCTAGAGGCCTGGATACCACAAAGATGAGCAAGTGTGTGGTGGAGAGAGGAAGAGAGGCAAAACAGTGTGTGCACAATGAAGAGAGGTGGAACTGGGAGGCTAAGGAAGAACAGCCTGATAGGAGTCGCCTGCATGCCACTTGAGGCCACACTGATGTTCCGGCAGTGCTGCCATCCAGGACTGTGTCTAGGCTCACGGCCTGACAGCAGAGGCCTGTCCAGGGTTCATGTTACCACCAAAGGCCATGCGAATATGTCTGGTATGGGTTGCTGCCTGAGGCCTTGTTGATGTCTGAGGGCTGGGCAGAACTGGCCCCACCCATTGCCGGGGCAGCATGGAAGAGTTACCCTGAGGGTGTGAAAGCAGGAGAGCTGCCCCTGTCTCCCACTAGCTATAGCACTCTGAAGAGCAGCCCCTTGTCTAGGCAGCACAGTAGAGCTGGCCTTGGGTCATGCGTGAGGGAGGGATGGCAGGCTGACAAACTCAGCTACCACACAGGCCCAGACCCAAGCCTATAAGTTGGCCCATCCCAACATCTACCCCATCTGTGAACTACTAGAGAATGTGAAGGGACCAATCCTGCAGAATCAAAGCTGTAGTATCTCCAAGAAACAGGGAAACTCCAGGAGATCTAAGAGGAGTCCTAGGGAGGATCCAGGGTTCATAGTGCAGTGGAAGCCAGAGGTCTCGGAACAGAACAATGACTCCTTGTAATGAACATTTGCAAGTAAAGATGTCTGGGCAAAACGGTATACTGTGGGACACACTGTGATACAATGCAGCTTCTGCATGAGGTGACTTATTTTTTATTTTTATTTCTTTGTTTTCTTTTTGGGAGAGGGGTGCAAGGGCAGAGGGAGGATGAAGGGACGACAGGGAGATGAGTGGAATTAAGGTACATGATGTGGAAGTCACAAAGAATGAAGAAAAAGTGTTTGCTGTTGTTTTTAAGTTAAGTGTAATTAGCTGAAACCAGGAGAGATGGAAAGCAGGGCTTGGAGAAGATTCAAGGATGGTGATGCCCTTACTAGTTATGGAAGCAATGAGGGTAGTAAAGCAATGCTGCCCGGTGGCTTTTAGAACCATGCCAAGGAGCTGTAGGTGCTCCTGGTGTGCAATAGATCTGAACAGGCTGAGGTCACTCACCGTGCTTCCTCCAAGAACCACACAAAGCCACCCTGGAAAGAGCAGCCCAGCTGGCTGTCAGTCGCTGATTCCAAGGCCAGGCTTCACAGTGAAGGAAATGGGTAAATGGCTCATGCGCATGTTTTACTTGTACCTAAATAACACCAGAAAACTCCACTAAAAATGTATTGTGCAGTTAGCATCCCACCTAGCAACCACACTCCCTGGTATTTATCCCAGAGAGCTAAAAACTTCTGTACATACACACACACACACATACACACACACACACACACACACACATTCATAGAAGACTTTTCTTGCAATAGCTGCAGACTATAATTACCACAGCAGTCTTTCACAGGGAGAATAAGTAAACAAACTATGACATATGCGTGCATGGTAGACTGTTCAATAAAAGAGAAATGGGAGCAAAGGAGAAGTCTCAGTCAATAAAGTGTTTTCCAGTCATTCATGAGGACCTGGGGTCAGAATCCCGCAGTATGAGCCAGTGTCTGTTACCCGGAGCACTCGGGCAGAGCCAGACAGATCTCAGGAGTATAACAGCAGGTCAAGTTGGTCAAATCCATGAGATCTAGGTTTTGTGGACATCTTGTCTCGAAAAATAAAATAAACAATGACTGAAGAAAACACCCACACTCTGGTTTCACGTGCACCGTAACCCTACGTACATGTACCTACATACCAGCACACACACACACACACACACACACACACACACACACACAAGAAAAGAATGAACTGTTTATATGCACGGCACATAGATGACCTTTAAGAGAGTTATGCTGGAGGAAAACTCTTCCACAGAAAGTTACATTCTTTATGCTTCCATTTATGCAATAATTCTCAAATGACAATATTTTAGATATGCAGGGCAGGGTGGTAATTGTTCAGAGTTAGGGACGAAGGCAGGAACTAGAAAGGAGAAGAATGCAGCTGTAAACAGACAACAGGTGATGATGCTGGAGAATGTATGTATCTGTACAGTGATGACTTATATAGAACTTAAAATGCAAATTAGGACAAATACAGTGGAAATATGATAACATCAGTGGATTCTATCAGTGTTGAGATACTGTGATATAACAAAACACTACCAATAAAGAAGATTGGACAGGGTGCACCAAAGATCTCTGTATGTTTTTTAGGACTGTGTGGGAATCTACCGTTATCTGTATATCTATATAAATGAGTGTTTTATACAGGTGACGTAGGTAACAAAGAGCTGGGGTTTCATTCCCTGCAACCATATGGCAGTTCATAAGCACCTGAAACTGCATTTCCAGGGTATCTGACCCCTTCTTCTGGACTCTGAAAGCACCAGGCATCCATTTGCAAGTGAAACACCTACACACATAATATAAAATAAATAAACTAAAAGAAAAAGAAGGACTAGGGAGATGACTCATGAGTTAAGAAAATTTCATGCTAGTTCATCGGGACTAGAGTTTGGATCTTACCACCCACATGGGGCAGTTCACAAGTTTCTGAAAACACAGCTTCCAGGGATCCAAAGCTCCCTTCTGACTGTGTAGGTACACTCACACACACACACACACACACACACACACACACGCATGCACACATGCATGCACGCACACACATACACAAACACACTGATGCATACATACACACACATAAATAAAGTATTTGGAAAAAAGGGGTTCTGTATATTAGGTGAAAGCCAAAAAGCCTACAGCCCACTAATTCTGGTGAAGTCAAAAAACATTGCAGGATTTAATAAAATGTACATTGCATTGAAGGATGGATCTGTCAGAGCATTTTAACTAGGCTGTGTAGCTAGACCATAGGAAAATCATGACAAATTGCTGTGGATCAGAAGGTCACTGGTAATAGATCAAGAAACTAAGACTTCCACATACTGGATGCTCAGATTTATGGACAGACAATAGGAAGACGAAGAAGACTGTGGACAAGGAACCTAGCAGTCTAGTCTGTGACATAGTGTAGCAGCCTTATCATTTGTTGACTTGGCAAAAAGGGAAAATATTTCTCAGAATCCTCTCCTTGTCTGTTTTCAGTAGGGTTGGCCACAAAAGACCGTGAAAAATCTGGAAGGAAGAAACGAAGTAACAGCACCAGAAAGTTCAACCTGCTGGTCCATTCTGCTGGTGTGGGACACCAACCATTCTTCAGCCACTCCTTCCTCCCCAGAACTGTACTTCAGCTTCTACAGAAGTGTATAAGAGAGTGAGTCATGAGTGTATTTAGCTCCACAAAGAAGGATTCCGCTTTTCCTACAGAACACAATATATCCACAGTGGGACACAGGGCTACACCAGTACCGGGTATGTTCCAGTCCACCTCTGGAATCAGCTTGTCACATTTGCTTACATTTTCCTCCATCTTCTGTCCTCTCCTCTCTTTTCTTTTCCCCTCTACATCTTCTTTTCCCTCCTCTTCCCTTCTCTTCCCCACCTGCCTTTAAATGACTTTAAGTTTCAGTCTCAAGGATGAACATGGGAGCCTCATAGTTTTTCTCTACGCAGTCAAGATCCTAGTGTTCTGCTTCTATTAGTGAGTCCTGGTTATCACAGGTGAGCTGTCCTACAGGAACACACCCAAGAGTTCCTAAGAGAAAAAAAGGGGGAACCTTGCTTTAGGTGAACAGAGATGGTCATCTGATACTCTCTCAAAAACCCAAGTATGATTTTTCACACGATGCTGCTATCCACCCTCCATTCCTCACTTCTGTCCCCATGGTAATAAGAATGTGTTCTACCCTGTACTTTGTTGACAGCCAAACATCTCTGTGGAATAGTTCTTTAGCCTGGCTGATTGGGGATCCTATCACGAACAGCTGCTGTGTCGGGCATGCCCTGTGCTGGTACGCCTTTCCACATAGTACACATACTACAGGAAGATGGGGCAACTGATAATATAAAGAAGGAAATCTGCATTCAGAGCATTTTGTCTGATGGACAGCTACCTCAGTTAGGCTGGGAGTGTATGTTCCACTTGTGAGTCCCTTGTATTTACATATTTAATTTGGGGACTGGAGGGAGTAAAGGGGAGGGTATAGTATCTGCTCTGTCTAGCCCTTTTTATAAGGTAAACATTTACCAACTGCTTGCTTTGAACGTTCATGCTACATTCTTGAATGGCAAGCAGTCTGCAAGGTCAAAACATCTTCCTTGGAACCAGTCTGTGCTTTTTAGATTTTGAAGGCATCAGATATTGAGAATAATAAAGGAATTGTTTGTTATTTTTTTATTAATTACACTTTATTCACTTTGTATTCCCCATAAGCCCCTCCTGATCCCACCCTCCCTCCCCCTTTAAAAACGCCCCTCTCTTCTCTTTCTTCACTGAGTATTTCAAACACTTCCTTTTGGAAGTGTTTTAATCAGTCACACACCTTCTCCTTCAGCCTAGGTGCAAAAGCAGAATCTCCAGAATTATGTACCTGGGACCAGACCAAATGTGCTAGGGGCATCCTCTGTCCTGGCTCCTTAGAGCCAAAGAAACTAATCCTATTTTCCATGTCAGTTTCTGTTTTCCTCTTACTCACTGCCCAAAGATGCATTCTGGACTCCAGCCCCACTTCCATGAAAAGGCTGTTTATTCAATCAGAGACACAAAGTTGCCCTGTGCCAACCAGGCATAGAAGACACAAGGGTGATTTATTCTGGCTAATAAGATGGGAGAAAACATGTAGAGGCCAATTGTCTGCCGAGAACAAGAAGAGCTTCTTGTCTGGGAGTGTATAATGTTATAGCAGACACTATCATTTGTTTGTCTTGCAAACAGCCAACCTCCTTTATTGCTTAGAGAAAAAAAACAAAAACAAAAACAAAAACAAAACACTGTTTGCCATAGATACCAAGCAGGTGGCTATAGGATTTGCTAGCATACCCAGAGAATGAACAAATCACAATACCTTGATGCATTTATGGTACCAGCCTTCAATATCTCCCCAGGAATTCTCATCTCTGGGGTCGATAATCAGATATAGTCTTCTCTTTCACCGGACAGGGTGAGGGTGATGTATAGCCAAAAGAATATTGGTCAAATGACAGAATTTAACTTTTGAAGCTAAGTAATGGGAACATTGCTCCCTTGATCACTAACATAGAGAAACATCACTCTAGGATCCCTTTGCTAAAGTCCAAATGACCAGAACCGGCTGAGTTCCAACGTAGCAGAAATTTGCAATCCCGGAGCATGAGCTAACTCCTCAGATAACTGAAATACCAGCTACTGCCATAACTATAATTTCATTAGACATATTTTTGTTTGCTCATTGTTTGTTTCTGTTGGTTCTTTTAGTCAGAGTCTTACTATACACTTTATCCAGGTTGAACTTTAATTTATGATTCTCTCTCTTCCTTTTCTTGTGTTAGAATTACAGGCATGTGCTGAAATTCCCAGCCTAAAAAGATATTTAAGTCAGAACTATTTGGTTAAGTTCCATCCCAAATTATAACCCAATAATCTGTAAGATATAGCATGTAATTATTATTTTAGGTCACTAAATTTCAAGGTAATTTGCTATGCAACAATATGTAATTAATACACCAATCATGTCAATTTGCATTGCTTTAGTGGTATCTGTAGCAATATGTAGTTAGAAAAGCATGCTGTAAATATCACAGGAATAAGGGATAATCCTTGACATTACCGTATCTTACTCTAATAGCCTTGGCCAGTGATATTCCAGTCAGTTATACCTCTAGAAATACTTAGCCCTGATTTGTAATATTTACGTATTTGTATGGTGTTAATAGTTCTTCCACAGCAAATCTCATGCTACAAGTATGACGTCATTGAGCATACAGTTGAGAAGGAAGGCACACAATTGGCTCTTTCAAATCCATGAGAGCCATCTCCAGAGTACTATTAGTTGGTGCTCAGAAGAAATAGATGGATCATATTACCACACTGCTCATGTGGCTAGAAGAAACATCTTAAAAAATAGCACAGTGAGGCTGGGGGTACAGCTTACTGACTCAGTTTTATTGCTGTGAAGAAATACCAGGACCAAGGCAACTATTATAAAGGCAAGCATTTAATTTCAGAGGTTTAGTCCATTATCATCATGGTGGAAAGCATGGAAGTGTGCAGGCAAACATGGTGCTTGAGGAGCCAAGAGTTCTACATCTTGGTATGAAGGCAGCTAGAAGAAGAGTATTATCCTCACGGGACAAAGTCTGAGCATAGGAGGCCTTAAAGCTCCCTTACACAGTGACACACTTTCTCCAATAGGTCCACACCTCCTAATAGTGCTAAACATTCAAACACAATCATCTATAGGGGACAAACCTATTCAAACCACCACACTTACTAAAATGCTTCCCCTGCAAGCACAAAGACATAAGTTAAATCTCCAAAGTCCCTTTTTTTTTAAGCCAGATGTGCACTCGCAGTCCCACCACTGAGAAGGCAGAGATGGCAGTTCTGGGGCATACTGGCTAGTCAGTACAACCTACTTGGTAAGTCCCAGCCCAGGGAGAGGGCTTATCTCAAAAATTAGAAAGTGGACAACAGCAGATGAATGATGCTAGAGGGTGTCCTCTATCTCCTACCTGAATGCACACACATGTGTGCACACACATGCATAAGAGAAGTAGCAACTTTTGAACAGCTTTTTTACGCTGTGACCTAGGATCTAATTTCTCCCTGATAGTTTCTGAATTAATGGCCTCAGCATGTGCTATATTTAGTCATAAGTGTTAGATTTTTCATATACAATATAAAGACATCATTACCTGCTATTCAGTGTTTTGAAAAGATTAAAGGAAAATAAAAATGCCAGCAGCAAATTATTCTGCATCAGGCCAGAGTTCAAGCTTATTATACAGTATTACTTAGTTTAGTGAGACAGGGGAAGTAGATACTACGATTATTCTTTTAATTATTACTTTCTTGAACAGGGAGCTGGTCAGTGAAGTGAGTGCTGAATCAGAAATGGATGGAAGTGTTTCCAGCATCCAAACTGTTTCAGTGTCTTCCTGAATTAGGCAAATGATTCCGACGGAGAGCTGTGACGGTAAATTGTGGAGGCAGGTCATAAAAATGGGCGCAGACTTCCCCACCCCACAAACCCATGAGTCACCCTGTGACCCAAAGCGGTGGGAAGTAATGTCCCTAAGTATCCTTCAGCACCCTGGCCAGAAGTGGGACCCAGCAGCGGAGCAAGGCGCTGTCCTTGTTCTTAGTGCTGACTTTTCCTTAAGAGGGTCGACTCTGCCCGCCATGCATAAAGATCCAACTCGCTATGGGAATGTGAAGAATACTGACTAGCTGAAGCAAGGATCCTCAGAAACAAGTGGTCGGGGTGGGAGGCGGAAAGGTTACATAAAACCTGAATCCTTCCAGGTCTTCTGGATTGTTGGGGTTGCCACAATAACCATGTTCCTTTTCAGCAACATAGAAGAGTACAGAGTCAAAGAACTTATATCTTATGCTCAGCCCAAGGCCAGCAAGCACAGGGGATAGGTTAGCACTCTGGGAATCTACTTGGTTAAGTTATGCACACCACCCTCTTCTAATAAATGCACCTGATAACCCAAGAGTACATAAACATCCCTCTTCAAACTACGAGCCTATTAAACACAGACCTCACCTGTATCAGAGTATTGGTAAATCGACCTCAGTAGTATAGCTCTCCCTGCTCCTAACAGCAATCATTTAGACAGACTCTATGCAAATATATTCCCAGTTAAAAAAAATAAGGACAGGCTGACTAAGCCTGAACTCATTTGGTGTGGATGAACAATAAAGCAAAACTGTGTATTAAACTTTTAGAGACACCCATTTTATAATCTTATGACAATATGTAAATCAAACGCATTATGGAAAGGAACATGAACAGCAGAAAAAAATAATACATGACTTAATTTATAAAGCTAACTACAGAACCACCCAAACTCGGCTCCTTAGAAGCATCCCATTCTTTCTTTAGAACTCATGAAAGAAACCACAGGCTACAGCCTGGAGTCCTGAGTACTCTCACCCAGGAGGAAAACTGTCAGAATTCTATAATCTGTATTACGGCTTTGCTTTGAATAGCGTGATTTTGCTATCTGCAGATTTGTGTGAGCCATTTTTTCCAGTTCTGTGGATAAAAGGGCAAGAATTTGAAAACACCCAAGCTAACCTCGGATCCACTGGCAACAACCTCTTTATAACAGCTTTATAAATATTTTTTGGGTCCTTAAAATCCTGTATGGTATTTACCCTACTGGAGGTTAACTTGATATATAGAGACTTAATTCTCCAAAGTGGGGTAACCCAGCTAATCTGAAGTGGGGAAAAGAATTGTATCCCAGATCTCTGCCCAGAGAGATCTCCACTCTCTGGAAGTGGAGGTCATTGCAGTTTGAATACTGTTTCCAAAAATCCAACAATACTCAACTTATCAAAAAACTAATGAGCACTTGGGGTAGACAGTAAAAGTTGCTGATAAATTATCTTAGAAGAATTTGAAGCTGAAGGATACTGCTTCTTTTATATTCCTTTCTTCAGCTTTCTGGGGAGTCTCTTCTTGAGGCTGTCAAGTTTGTTTATACTAAGTCATACCCAGAATCAGAAAATAAGACAGTCCCTCCTGGGCCCTGGTGCCAAAGAACACCGAATCTTGGAATTAATTTGAAGATTCTCTGATGAGTGAAGATCCATAATGAACAGAAGGGGCCACTCACTCTGAGACTATGTAATAACTTAGATGTGGTCTGGTGAGTGAAAACCATACCTGGAATAAATACCTATGCTAAAATAATAGCATGACAGCTAAATGTCAACACAGACTGTATGCACCCAAATAAAATTTCCTCTCTCTAGGTAATTGGGGGTATTACTTAATTCCATATGCCCCAGTGTTGCCATCTTTTAAATGTGAATGACAGGGTTGGCTGTATGCAATTATGTATGTCATGTACTTACCATGAGAGAATATTTATTACTATTTATTATCATTATTATGATTATCATCATTATTTATTACTACTATTATTATTACTGTGCACTGATGCAGGTCATGGAAGGAAAAAACTCAGGTCTCCAGCGTTTAAAGGGAGTTGAGGCTGGGGAAATAGTCCAGTAGTAGAGTGCTTGCTTAGCATACATAGGTCTGTGGATTTGCGACTACAGACATCAGTAAAAAGAGACTTCTTCCTGCGCCTCCATCTTCCGTGAGGCAGAGCAGGAAAGACAGGATGGACTTGACCTCAGTGCCTCAGGCCCTCTCTGCTGAGTCTCACAGAAGGTCCCCTGCAACAGAAGCTGCACCCGTGCCCTGAACCTTTGCTAAACAGTACAGGAGACATCTTGGTCTCAAGTTCCCAAGTACATTATAGTCAAGCTGCTTGCCAGGTGTCTACCAGTTCCTGGAGCTTTTCTTCTCTTCCCAGTCATCCTTGTCCTTGACTGGACTGCTAACTCACGTTCCCTGCTGTTCTTTTCTGAGGATAGAACCTTCCCACCTGGATCTTGTGACCTTTTGCCCAGGAGTGAGAGAAAACTGCTCCCATGTTCTGTGACAACAGCTGAGCTCTGTCCCTTGAGTATGCTGACCGTCATGGAGAGAGAGGGAGGCACAACCTGTCTGGCATGCCAGTTGTCGCTGTGACGCCCTCACTCAGATGAACACTCCTCACTCCTCACTTCCTGGGGAGAGCCAGCTGCTTACTCAGGAGAAGCTCTGGTCCCCCAGTGACTTAATCTGGTTTTACAAACCTACTCCATCATTTGGTAATGAAGGGGTCCCCATGGATATTGCAGATGAACTTTCCAAGGACATCCTACTCTCAAAGAAGCTTGCAAAAAGAAACCATCCTGCGTGTCCACTCCTGGGCCCCACCTCAGACTGCTGCCTGCTCTTTGGCCTCTACTCAGGCCAAAGGAATGCAGAAACATTTGCATCTGCGAGTGATGTCTGCTTCCCTTCAGAACATCAACTCCTAGTGGAAGACAAACGCAGCCCCTTCTTTCCATAACCAAGACCAAGACATGTGCTGCTTTTTAGCTCAATGTTTCTAATTACTGTAGGGACACGGGAAACAGTAGTCTTGACCTTATTAAATATTTATAGTTATTACCTCATAAGAGCCACACTAAAGCTTGATCCAGAAGGGAACTGGTGGTGGTCACCATTAGTGTCAGCCAGAGTTCTCCAGAGAATCAATGTGTGTGTGTGTGTGTGTGTGTGTGTGTGTGTGTGTGTAGCCAGATTTGATCCAGAAGGTGGTAACTGTTAGAATCAGAGTTATCTAGAGAAACAGCAATGTGTGTGTGTGTTGTATGTGTATATGTGAAATAAGTATTTATGTGGGTGTGGTACACACTGCTTATGTGTGCAGCGAGTGTACTATGTATGCGTGTTGTATGTATGTTTATATGTATGTGTGTGTGGTGCAGTATGTGCGTATGTGAATATAGAGTGTGAGTCTGTGTGGTATGTATGTTTGTGGTGTGTGAGTGTATATACATATAGTGTGTGTGGTATATATGTATGTGGTGTGTATGTGCATATTGTGTATATGTATGTATGTGGTATGTGTGTATATGTTTGTGTGTGTGTATGTGGTGTAGTAGGAGAGTCGGGATGCTAGCAAGTATGACATATGTAGGGCATCCCCAAATTTTTTTAATTTTATTTTAATTAATTACAGTTTATTCACTTTGTATCCCAGCTATAGCCCCCTCTCCCACCCTTTCCCAATCCCACCCTCCCTCCCTCTTCTTCTCATATGCCCCTCCCCTAGTCCAATGATAGGGGAGGTCTTTCTCCCCTTTCATCTGACCCTAGCCAATCAGGTCTCATCAGGACTGGCTGTGTTGTCTTCCTCTGTGGACTGGTAAGGCTGCCTCACCCCCTCAAGTGGAGGTGATCAAAGAGCCAGCCCCTGAGTTCATGTCAGAAACAGTCCCTGTTCTCATTAGTAGGGAAATCTCTTGTGGAACTCTTTTGGACCCTGAGCTGCCATGGGCTATATCTGTGCAGGGGTTCTAGGGGGCACCCTAAAATCTATAGAAAATTTGAAATGTCAGACAAGATTTTGAAAATTTTCAGCCTAGGCTAGCAGCCCAGAAACTCAATCTCTATCTCCTTTTCTTTTCTTTTCTTTCTTTCTTTCTTTCTTCCTTCCTTCCTTCCTTCCTTCCTTCCTTCCTTTCTTTCTTTTCTTTTCTTTCTTTCTAATGTGTCTATGTGTGTGGCATGCATACATGTATCTTTATATATGGAGACCTGAGGCTAGCTGATGTCAAGAATCTTCCTCAATTGCTTTTCTCTTTAATGATTGAGGCACAGGCTCTCCACTTTAGCCATAGTTTATGTCTTCCAGGACTCAGACATAGAACACCCACCCCACCTTTGCAGTTATAGATAGGTACCCATGTCTACCTGGCAGTTACATTGCTGTGGGTCCTAATGTCTGTCCAGCAGGTGCTTTATCAACTGAGCCATCTTCCCAGCCCTGAGACTGAATTTCTGGTACAGTTTTCAAACAGAATTTATTCTGCTCTGAAAATCCTAAGTGGTAGCTCTTATGACCTTCAAACAATTGGATCTAGCCCACCCACCCCCTGAAGGTTCCAGCTTCAAGGAAACATCTAGGCTAGGGTTTGACCATACAGCTGCTAACACATCCTGGCTATGCTAGAACATAAAATTAACTTTTTTAGTGTTCGAGGAAAGTATGTACATTAAAAAAAATTAATAGACGCCCGTATGGCCTTCCTTGATCAGCTTCTTCCCAATCCTCTCCCCAGCACTTATTTTATATAATAGAGGTAAAACTGAAACAGAAAACACTTCATATGAAGAAGCTATATCCAGAGGTTCACTGGGCTGCAGATCCTGCCTGCTTGCTTGGGTCTCTGAAGAACAACAAAGATTTAGGCATTTTCCCATCAGTAAAGATACTTGAAAAGTATGGGCTCATTTTCAGAAAACCTGGAACATGGTAAATATTTTTGGGAACACCACTACAAATGTTGCAGTATTAATTCAGAAGGCAAAAGAAATTCTTACACCTGAAACTCAAGAAGGACTGGAACAAAAGCTTCTACCTTCCAACATGTTTCTGGACTCTGGGGACAATCTTTGGACTTGACAAGGGCTATAACATGAGAAAATGGCCAGCAACCCTCCCCTCCCACCGGAGACATTTTAAAGAGAGCATCTTGTGCCCAGATGAATCTCGGTAACCTTAGCCCATACAGTAAGAACTAACTAGAATTCTGGTTGTGCTGGGACTTGGCCAAGCCAGGGGACGGATTTGGCTACTATTTCCTGTACAAACACCCTTGCCAAAGAGTGTGCAAAGAAGCAAAGGAAGGAATACGCTTCCTTGCCTTCTTTGATACATTTTCCCTGTTCTTTTCTAAAGCAAAGTTGTTTGTTATTAGAACGACAGTTCTTTCCGTTTTTCCTTAAAACATCCTGTTCTCCCAGGACTCAAACATTGAATGCTTGCTGAGAGACAAAGCTGAGGGATGCCTGATCTGGCCTCCACCCAGATGACCAAGTTCCTGATTGGCTCAGACTCAGCTCTCAGGAATCCCTGCCCACCATTCATTCCCTACCAAATATGTTAAGAACATATTGCCTAGTGCCTGTTACATACCAGATGTGAGGCCAGGAGCTGAGAACACAGCTGTGACAATCCTAGGGTTCTTATTCTTGCAAAAGGACTGTCCTTTCACCAATGGCCAGATGTGTTCAGAGATATCTGAATCCACTTTAAGGTGGCCATTTTGTCCCACATATTTAAATATTTTAAAACACCTTTTAAAAAGTATCTCATAAGAGACAGGTTTTGAAAAATATGAAAAGTAAGAAAATGAAGGGAAGTATAAAAACTAATAAAATTATTATGTTTATATCCATGCCCAGAAATATAACTGCTAACATGCTGATATTTTTTCCAGTCTCTTTTTTCTCTAGTACATTTAAACCTGGAGACATTCTTGCAATAGGAAGAATTGGTCTTGCCACCATTTTCTTCGAAAGAACTTGTGGGAATAAAGGCTCTTGGCTGAGAATGAAATGAAGCCTTTTTAAAAGGGTGGCTTTGTAGCCTCCAGGGTAACCAAGGGAGGCTCCTCAGAAGCATGAAGTGACTGCTTTATTAAGAGCCACAGAAAACAAACCAAACATGACACATATGCAGAAACTGAGTCCCGAAAATAAAGAAGTGCATATGTGGCTGTCAAGGAAAAGTAACTTACTTACTGAGATCTGGGACTCAGCCTGACAATTAGCTAGGGCCTGTTCTTAGAAGTTGTAGGTGTTGATGTATATAACCAAGGAAGCAAAATCAAGGACCATATAGGTGGAGATATTGCAAAGAAAATCTCATTCAGGAGCTGGTAGATAGCCAGCTGGTAAAATGATTGCTGTGGAGCCTTAGGGACTTGAGTTTGAACTCCAGAATCCAAGCAAAAATCCCCAGTGTGCTGGGAGTGCACTTGTAATTCCTGTGATGTGAGTGGGAACATGCAGATCTTTGAAGCTCCATGGCTAGAAAGTGAGAGACCCTGTCTCAAAAAACCAAGGTGGACATGAATGGTAACTGGAGAACAACACTTGAGGCTGAACTTTGACCTCCATCACATGTATGCAGACACATGCATTGGTATGGACACACTTTCACACACATTCAGAGGGAGTTTGACCCAGTGTTAATACCCATCTGAACATCAAAGCCCTTCCTGACCCATGTTGCACTGGGGTCTTTGTTTCTTGGTGGAGGTATAGTCTTCTACAAGGCAAGCACTCCTTCTTTGGCTTAATCAAAGCCTCTGGATGATGTCATGGTAGCAGACCCTGATCAGAATAGAATGATAGCTACTCTTGGAAGAGACTTTATCTCCTAGGAGAAAAAGTGGTTAACTCCAAACTCGATAGAGCAAACACCTTGTTTTGTAGGTTTTATTTAATGAAAGAAAAACAAAACACTAGGACTCACTCCAGGATAGAAACACAGAGCTATAGAAGCAAAGGAAGGGAGTCACAGCATATTCCTATCTCTACAAAGAACATTGTTGATGTAGACATAATAAGATAGCCTGTATCAATTGATTTAGACAAAAATAGTAATGGAGCTATAATGGGAAAAGGGAAAGAGAAAGAAGGATGATATAAGAACTAGATCATCAGCCATAGGAATTTGATCCATTTTCTATTGCTTATAACAAAATGCCTAAGTGTGGGCAATTTATGAAGGAAAGTAGTTCATTTTGCCCTCTGGCCCTATAGGCTTGGAAGTCCCAAAACAAACAGCTGTATCTGGAGAATTTCATATGATTCAACTCAGAGAAGAAGAAATAAAGGGTAGGAATACAATATATGCAGCATGTAGGTAGGCAGGCCTCAGCAGTGTGGCCTGTCACATGAGCACAGCATGCACTTGGGATCTCCCAGAAGCTCTCTGTCCTGGCTGTGTATATCTCCGTAGTCAGCCTCCTAACCAGGGTGTCTGCACCAGTGTCCTTCAGACTTCAGCAAGCCTCCAACTTCAGTAAGCATGAATTCAACTCAAGAACTTTCACAAAAGAGATTCCCAGAGATAGAATGGAGCTGAGTCTGCAGTTCCTCTAAGCTGTGGGTGAGGAGGTCCAAAGGCCACAGTGCTGCAGCTTAACCTTGGCATCACTTCGTCCTCACAGAGTGATACTATGACTTGTTCACTGTCTCTTACCTACTGTGGACATCACTGGAGCTTCTGAAGCCTCCTAGAGTCCTGACTTCCACAGAGAAACCAGTGTGTAATAAGCCTTCCTCCTTGTCCCTGAAGCCACCCTATTCTGCATCCTGTAAGCACAGATATTCCAAATCTCCAAATAAGAAAAGACAAGCTCCCATTCTTTAGGCATCTGATCTGAAGGGGTATTTCTCTCCACTGTCTTTTCCCATTTTAACAGTAAACACCATAGTTGGAGAGAGATTAACACAAAGGCTCTGACATCTTAGGTCCTAGGCATTGCTGCTCTATCTGTTTTCTTCGCCTCCTTGACCAGAAAGACTTTCCGTATTTCACATATTGTTGCTTATTTATTATTTTGTTTATGAGCATTTTGCCTGCATATGTGTGTGTGCACCATATGTATGCCTTATGTTGATGCCTTATTCTGGTACCTGATACTGCCAGAAGAGTACAGGCGTTGGATATGTTGGTACTGGGGATAGAGATGTTTGTAGACCACAGTGTGGTTGCTAGGGACCAGGTCCTGGTCTTCTGGAAGAGTAGCCAGTGCTCTTCACTGCTTGAGCCACCTCTCCAGCTCCACTTCTCTATTCTTAATACTTCCTTTTTCTAGTAGATATTTGCCTATCTTTGCTAGGGCTATAAAAGCAGAGTGTCTGCTGAGAAACATAATTTAGAGAATATTAAGCCCCTGTTGTTAAAAATACATAGTGTAGTGTTTTACAACTGGAACATATCAATTGTGGTTTTTTTCACTATGTTTTCCTATTTATGCTTTATTTATTAATCCTACTCTTTTCTGGTTTCATACTCAACAAATATGTTTTTTAAGTTTTCTTTTTATTTTATGTGTGTAAATGTTTTGCCTGCATATAAGTCTGTGCACCACATGTATGTCTAATGCCCACAGATGCCAGAAAAGGGCATCAGATCGCCTGGAACTGGAGTTGCATATGGTTGTGAACTGCCATGTTTGTACCAAGAACCAAACCAGAGTCCCTTGGAAGAGTAGCCAGTGCTATTAACCAATGAACCACTGTCCAGCTCTGATAAAAACACTTCTGACCTTTCTAGGTTTCATCTGAACTTTTTGTAAGAAGTGACAGATTAACCAGCAGAAGTTTATTGACAACTATTCCTCATATATACTCCAGGACACAACAGGATGAGGCTAAAAGAAGTAGCTTAAACTTGAACTTCAATCCGTTCTTCAGTGAAGACAACGGAAGAATGATGTGAGCGAGGTACATTTGGAAATGGAGGTCAGGAGGAGGGCTGTATAAAAAGGTGGACTCCTCCAAAGATGAAGTTCTCTTGAGACTTAGGGCCTCCTCTCCTTGGTACAGAGGTGATACTATAACAAATGCAAAGTTCCTTTATAAACCAATTCTCCTTACAAATAGGTGTCACAGACTCTGCTCTCCACAGTTTATCTCAAAATGATTATTTTTTCAAAGTGACATTTTTCCGGCCTCCTACCTATATATTATTTATTTTTCTGACATGTTTTTGTTTGTTTTATGCTGTTTTATTTATTTGTTTTTTGTTTTTGACATGCGGTCATCCTTGCCTATATAGTAAGATTGAGGTCATCTTAGAGTATGTAAGACCTATCTCAAAAAAAACAAATTAACAAATAAAAACCACTGAACCAAATAACCAACCAAACAAAAAGCCGTAGAGACTGACAGACATAAAACACCTTAAGTTTGAAGTTCATCTCTTTATAGCCTTTGACTATCTCATTAGTTTAGCATGCAGCATTCTGGTTTTCTTTAAAGCATAATGATTATAAGTCTTGCTGTGGTTTGTATCATGTATAACGTGAATTTGAACAACTTTGGTTCTCTTTTTTCTTTCCATGTGGGGCTGGCTAAAGCTTTTATCTTCCTCCAGGGAAGAAAGATGTCAAGAGATGAGCTTGGGCAGTGAAATGAGGAGAGCATGGCCAAGGACTCCTCCCTCAGGGATCCCCAGCGCATGTTAAGTTAAATATAAACCAGCTGAGAGATCTCTGTGATTATTTTCCTGTAACTGTTTAACGACTGAAACCAGAATCATTCCTATGGGTGTTACATTGTAGCAGTTCTTCAATTAGAAGGGGCTTAAAAGTGTTATTCCTAACTCTTATTAAAGATGCAAGAAAGACTTCAGTTGAAAGGGGCTTTAGTAGATGAGAGAGTCTGAGCTCCACTCTGAATTTACTGACAAGTTGGGGCTCAGTACTGAGGAACAGGGTTCGGTTGGTAGATGGAAAATTCCTAGGAGGGAGCATGAGGCTAAGGGAATTTTTGCTCAATCAACACAATAGAATTCTTTCTTAAATCATTTTATTGATGAATGACAGACATGAAACACATTTCAGACTTAATGTATATACCCAGTGAGTCTAGAAATAAGTGTACACCTGTGAAACCACCATCAGTACTATAAACACATCCACGGCTTCTTGAAGTTTCCTCTTGTTCCTTTATTGTTGTTTGCATGTATATAAGGAACATTTATAGCAAGACTCACTTTCCCAAATAGAAATTTACATATAAAACACAGTATTGGTAGTTCTAGGCACTACGCTACATAAATTATACTTATTTAGCATAATTTAAACTTTTTACCCTTTGGCCATCACTTCTCCATTCCCCATCCCTTAAAGCCCTGGGAAATCACAACTCCACTCTCTGGTTTTGTGTTATTTCAGGTTCTACATGTAAGTGAGACCGTGCAATATTTCCTTGTCCATAGCTGGTTTGTTTCATTGAATATGCTGTCTCTTAGACTAACAACATTGCTATAAATGACGAAGTTTCTTTCTTTTGAAAGCCTGAACAATAGCCTATGTACCTACACACTATATGTATGTGTATGTGTATGGGAGTGTAAATACATGTTTCTAAGCGTACAGGTACATATGTATGTGGTTGTATATGCAAATATATATGTCAGAAATCAACCTTTGCCATACTTGTACGTGTGTGCCTGAGTGTATGTATGTGTGCCGTGTGGGTGTAGAAGAGAGACTGGATTTCCTGAAGCTGGAGTTGCAGGCAATTGTGAGCCACCATGTGGGCAGCAGGAACAGAACTCAGGTCTTCTGCAAGAGCAGCAATTCTCTTAATCACTGAGCCATTTTTCCAGCTCCATTTATATTGCTTTCCATAATGGCTATTGAAATTTACATCCCCACCAACAGCAAACAAATGTTTCCTTGTTTCCATATTCTTGTCCACACTGTGATCCTCTGTTGTTAACTCAACATTGTTCCTTTATGATAGCAGCATGCATCATGCTAAGATATTGAGAGTCAGATGAGAAACTTGGCTGGATATCAAGAGTGAACAGATACCAAAGTGGTCCATTTTCACTAAACTTAGCAAGATTCTTTCCAAAACTGAAGAGCCTAACTCAGATTTGATCAAACACAGAGACTTTGTTACAGGCAGCGTTAAATGTAACCAAGGTAGGGAACCTCTTGGCTGTGAAGACTTGCCCGGAGTCTTTCATTTCATTGACCTTCCATGGATATGACCCCGCATGTTTTACAGCGTCACATTTTCGGACCCTTCTAAGTAAGTTATGGTGGAATTTTGCTGCGAATGAGTTGGCTTGAGTGTGGTCCCAATACCTCTTCCCCATGACCACCAGCCTGAGAGAGTGGCCTCCCTTCTAGGCGTTCACCCCTTCGTCCGCTCTTCCCTCAGCTTTCACGCGTCACACTATTGCCCCGACTTCTAGTTCTCCTGCATCTCAGGGCCATGGCTATCAGGCCTGTCTTCCTTTCTCAGTCCTGCTTGCTTTCTGCCACTGATTCTAAGATTCCAGGACTTTATTCTCAGCTCTTTTCCCACCCCTCCCCTCCCCTTTCATTCCTTTCTCTCCCCTCTCATCACTTCCCCTCCTGTTCCTTCCCCTCCTTCCTTCTTTCCTTTCTTCCTGTTTCTTTTCTTTGTTGTTAGACAGGGTCACGTGTAGCCCATGAACTTCCTGTGTGGCTGAATATGACCTTGAACGTCTGATCTTACTGGCTCTGCGTCTCGAGTGGTGAGATTTCACATGTAACCACCAAGCCTGGCTTCAGTTGTCTTTAATTATTTTCATCATTATTTTCTAACTTCGATTGATCCCTACTTTGCATTGGCATTTCATGTTCCACAAGGATTTGTATACAGTGAAAGTCAAGTTTCATTTCATATGTCATAGTAACAGAATTTGCCTGTGAGAAAGCAACCATGATTATCAGTTTCTTGAGAGTCTCCATAAAGATGGCCTCACCTTTGAATTTATAAATATTCATACCATCTACGTATTTCCTTACGCACAAATTAAAGCATATCATACACACCTACTGCTTATTCCATACCTGGCTTTTCCCCTTTAACATCACACTTACAGAAAGTCCTACCTGAGCACATAAAGAACTGTTTGTTCTTGTTAAACTGAAATCCTTTCTTTGACTTTGATTCTTGGAAATGACTTGTGCCACTCTGGGACACCACTGCAGCCAAACCTGCCCTTGGCTTCTTATATTAAAGATTCTAATAAACTTAGTATAAAAGGACTCAACATGCTATCCATCTCACCTTCAGAGGCTTGCACCACACCCAAGCTTCCTGACCATACAGAAGAATGAAGCCACACCTGTAGAACATTCATTCCTCTACAAAACAGCTGAGCTAAAAAGGGATATGGCTCCTTCTGGAAGGGCATCTGTGGACCTTCAGCAATGCCATGCTGATGCCTGGCAATCAGCCCAGAATCACAAAACCTTCTCAGCCATATCAGACAAATAGCATTTGTGCCATTAGGGCAAGGCTCAGCAATGTCAAATCAGCAATACTTCCTGCTTTATAAGTGTGCTTTTCCTTTTGTATAAACAAAGGGTCACTTTACACCAGAAACAGTCAAGGCCCAGAGTTACATAATAGCATTATTTCCCTACCTCTTGAGCATGTGTAGGAGCCCAAGCACTGAATCTCTTAGCAAAGTATTACCTTGTTTCTTCCTGAAGAGTTAGACTTGATGATCCCCAATTCAACACACAAACATTCTGTCTCTCTTTGTCTCTCTGTCGTTGTCTCTTTCTCTGTCTCTGTCTGTCTCTCTCTCTCTCACACGCACTCTCTCTCTCTCTCTCTCTCTCTCACTCTCTCTCTCTCTACCTCGCTGTGTAGTCCTAGCTGGCTTGGAACTCACTATATGGAACAATCTGGCCTCGAACCCACAGAGATCTGCTTGCCTCTCCCTCCCGAGTGTTGTCATTAAAGGTGTGTGCCACCACGGCAAGCTATCCTCATCAATAGTTTTTGAATGCTTATTTGTTACATTATAGGTCAAGTTTTAGGCCCCGAAACATATATATATAATATAATATACATATATATATATATATATATATATATATATACATTAGGCCTAGCATTTGTTCTCAATTCAACATGGCTTTTCCTTCCTGCAGCCTTCTGTCTTATATACCTTACAATCAGCTTCTTGACTGCTACAAGGAAATTTTTACTGAAAAAGAACCAAGAAGACTATCAAAGCAGACGCTGAGACTTATGGCCAAGTGTTGGGCAGAGTGCATGGAATCTTATGTAAGAAGTGGGAAATAGTAAGATATGGAGAGGACAGGAACCCCACAAGGAGAGCAACAGAACCAGAAAATTTGAACACAGGTAACTTCCCAGAGACTCATACTCCAACCAAGTACCATGCATGGAGATAACCTAAAACCCAAGCACAGATGTAGCCCATGGCAGTTTAGTGTCCAAGTGGGTTACATAGTAACGGGAAGAGGGACTGCCTCTGACATAATCTGATTGGCTTGCTCTTTGATCACTTCTCCCTGAGGGGGAAGCAGCCTTACCAGGCCACAGAAGATGACAATGCAGCCACTCCTGATGAGATCTGATAGACTAAGATCAGAAGGAAGGAGAGGAGGACCTCCCCTATCAGTGGACTTGGGGAGAGGCATGTGTGAAGAAGGGGGAGAGAAGGTGGAATTGGGAGGGGAGGAAGGAGGGTCTTATGGGGGGATACAAAGTGCATACAGTGTAATTAATAAAAAAAATTTAAAAAAAAGAACCAAGAAGAAGGATAGAAATTTGTATGAATTTCTTCTTAGATCCTGTGTTAATCAAAGCCTCTCAAGTTCCCTGACTTAAGTCAAAGAAGGTAGTCAGGAAGAAAATTAAGCATTGCACTAAATTCTCCATAGCAGAAGCTGTTCTGAGTAACTCAGTCTTCCATTCTTCAGTGTATCTGGGCTTTGTACCTAGGCACACAGCTGCAGAAAAGAAAGAAGACAGTCACAAATTTCTGTATATCTAGACCTGGCTACAAACTCAAGCTTGGAAAAAGACACTTTAAAAGGGAATGTCCTGTGACCATATTTGGGAGCTTTCCTGAAGAAACTTCTAGAGTATCTTCTGCCTTTTTTCATCACCTTCCTGGGACACAGATGTTGACTTAGCCCTCAGATGTGAAGGTGTAAGAGAAAAAAGATGTTAAATGAAATGTGTGAAATATCAAAGTAGAGTTAATTTAGGGCAGATATAGGGAAATCAAGAGCCACAGGGTATTCCTCACCAAGGGTCAGGGTGGAGTTCAGAGGATAGAAAATCACCGGGAGAAAACATCAAAGGTAAGGGAGAGTCGAGGTAAACTGACCTAGCAGGATTCTTGCTCAAGGAAGGTGTGGAGCTCACACATCACCTGGAAGGTGGTTCTCATGAGGAGCTTGCTCAGGAAGGAGGTGATCAGATATGGAGGGTGGGAGATTCTAGCCAAAGCAACCTATCAGGATTCTTGCTTACACTGGACAGCATAAGAACAAACACAAAAGGCCAAGAGTTAGGCCTAGCTGAGAAAAAAGTCACAGAAGCTTCAGTAGAGTCTGCCAGTGGGAGGATCTTTGTAAAGGGCTATGCTATGGAGACAGAGAGACATCAAGGGAACCTGGTGCCTCATGCCAACCTTAAGTTTATACAGTTTATTTTTCCATAGGGGAGAAATTAATTCTTGTCAGATGTTTTCGAATTACATTTTACAAAATTTCAATAATGTTAATTTATAGATGCTGAGTTAAATGTTGCCAGTGAATCTTGTGCCCTGGCTTTCCAACTTACACCGTCAATCATTTATTGAAACCTCTACACTTTGGGGCTCAACATTAGAAACTGGGTAGAAGAAACAGGGGAGCCTGAAATGTTCTTTTGGGATGTCAGATTCCAGGTGACAGCTTCAGCCTACATGCTGGTAGAACTTCAGCCCCACACCCCTTGACCCGTAGTGCGCGAGACAGGCTCTGTGCCTCTCTCTGCCTGGGCAGCTGCATGCATCTACATCTCTTTACAACCTCTGTTAGAAGAATTGGCGGCTGCTCAGGGTTTTTTTGTTGTTGTTATTGAGGATAAGCCCCTCAGTAGGGAAACTGCTAAGACAGACTTTATTCTGGATGGTGACAGTAGGTGTAGGTATCAACAAGGAGAAATGAGAATAGCCAAGCATCATGGTGTGTTTTAGAGGATGGAAACTTGTTGAAATAAAATTATTAAGGGTGAAGCTAGAATTGGTAAGGAAGTCCCCTGGGAAGGAGTGAGGAAAGTGGCCTGTGGGTCAGTGTTTAGATGGCTCTTTGTCCCTAGCACCATCTCTGGTCAGGGTTTGCATGAACATGTTTAAAGGTGGATCTTAAAGGTGGAGGTAGTTCTCATAGTTTTAGGTTGTAGTCGTTTTTTTCTCTCATGTATGTAGTAGCAGGTATCAATCCCAGACCACGAACATACTCTGTATGCTATTACTGAGCTGTCATAGCCTCTGACCTAGTTCTGATAATATTGAGGAGTCTCTCTGGTGACTGGTCCCCTGCCTTCTGTTCGGTTTGAAGCCATTAGCAAGGTCATTAGTAAGAGTTCACTGCTGCCAATAGACTTGGACTGCCCACATTGATTTGAGAAGGTGTTTCTCAGCTCATTCCCCTTTTCATGTTGAAGGAAATGTTAGATCCCATAATTATGCCCTCTGCATGCTAACTTGGAATCTATCTCCTTTATAGGAGTCGTCTCTAAATGCTCTCAGTTACCATAGGATTATCCATTATCTCGTTGTTAACTGGTGCATTATTGAGTCCACTGCCTAGGGCAAGACTGAGTATATGATGGTAGGGTTCAGAGGAGTCTGCTATGTTTTCAGGAACAGAGATGATGCTGAGTTGTCGAATTGTTGAGGGAGAGCTGACAAGCCAATAGGTCTGTGCTTCCTGTATACTTGATGGAGTTTTCTACCCGGAAGGATGGGAGGAGGCATTGTTTCAGCTATCAGAAGACAAAGAAGACATAGTACTTGATGACCTCAATGCTGCCACAACTCTATAGCACTCAGAAAGCTATAGCCTTCATTCTATTGAGCCAAATACCATCTTTTAAAATATTTTATTTTATTTTTTACAAATTATTCACTTTATATTCCAATTGTAGCCTTCTCCCTCATCTCCTCCTGGTTCCCCTTTTCCCTTCTTCCCCCTTATCTCTCTCCCCTATTCCACTGAAAGGGGGAGTCTTCCTCCCTTACTATCTAATCCTAGCCTGTGCCAGATACCATCTTACAGTAAGCAGGAGGTGGGGGCAACCGTGGACACTGGGCCTTTTAATAAAAAATTATGATTCAAGATTTTATTAAAGGTATTACTTAAAAGGTCACCTATAAACAAATTTCAGTAATTTATTGATAATTTCATATTGTTTTTTTTTTAAACAAACCATCAAGCAAACAAACACAAACAGCAGTGGAGAATCAGGTGGAAAATACAGACTGACACAATCACATTAAGGGAATTCTAGTTCTTTCTCTTTTGAGCTGAGTTGCATGTGAAAATTTGTGTTGCTATTTTAACCTCTAGTATCTCAGAATGTGATTTTATCCAGTGATGGAGTCTTTCAAGAGATAACAGAATCAAAATGTCGTCAGCACCAGCTCTCATAGTGTACAAGTAGGACCCTTATGAAAAGAGATCAGAACACAGGCACAAAGGAAACACCATGTCTCATCTACAAGCTAAGAAGAAAAGCTTCAATGTATATATATATATGTCTTTACCTGTTGAGCCACCTTGCCAGCCTTTTGCAGACATCTTAATGTTGGGCTTCCAGCCTCCAGAACCCCAAGAAGGTCTCACACTGTTTAAATCATTCTGCCTGAGGTCCTTGCCTATGGAAGCCCTGGCAAATTAATACGTCTGCATATCTGAATAAGCGTGTAAATAAACTTCTGTCTTACATTTTGCATCTTTTACATCAATGGAAGCATGTTAAAATAGTATATAGTTAGTTAGCACTTCTTATGTGACAGGCATTGTTTCAAGGGCTTATGTATGCTTGCTCATTGAAATCATAGAGCAGCTTCATTTAGTCCTTATCTGAAGGTATGAAAACTGGGGCACAGAGCAATAAAATAACTTGCTCAAAGTTTCAGTGGCAAGTGGCAGAGAGGGCTGTGAATGAGATGCTCAGCCTAAGTGTTAATCCCCACCCCAAAGACCCCAGCAAACTTAGGTTTTCATACAAAGAAGCTTTCTTTTCTCTTTTCCTTCCTCCCTCCATTCCTTCCTTCCTTCCTTCCTCCCTACTTCCATCCTTCCTTCCCTTCTTTCTTTTCTTTATTTCCTTCCTTTTGTCCTTTCTTTTCTTCCTTCCTGCCCTCTCCCTCCTTCCTTTCTTCCTTCCTTTTTTCCTTCTTTATTTTCTTCCTTCCTGCTCCATCCCTTCCTTCTTTCCTTCCTTTGTTTCTTTTTTTAACAGTGTCCTGCTATATCACCTAGACTGGTCTTGAACTCACAATCCTCCTACCTGCTCCAGTCCCCCGAATGCTAGGATTAGAGGTATATGATATCATAAACAGTTACTGTGTTGCCACACATCTGCCTATTGAATCTGTTTTCGGAGTCTTGTGGAATACCATATTTTATTGTAGGTGGAAAAGCTGAAGACATACTGAGGTCTGTATGGCTTTAGCAAGCAGCCTTCTGTCCCTTCTTAGGAACAGTAAGTGACTCATAGGAAGGAGAAAAGGCATTTTCTTTCTCCCGGTCTAGAAGAGGTTGCTAACTCATTTCTAAGCATTGAGAGGCCTCCTTAGCTTTGAAGACATTTCTGGTTTGTTCATAGGTGTAAATGCAGCTTGAGCTTTGCTGAAAGGACTTTAAAACCTAGGAAAGAAAAGAAACAAACTAACTATTTGCAGTGCCTGGCAGGTTTAGGGCTAGAATGCTACGGACTGTCTGGGAGTAGGAGACAAGATAAGGGTCTTGGTCTGGGGGTTCAGAAGTTGGCCCACTCTTAGAAGGTCTCACCCATGCAGGTAGCCTGGACTAGGTCTGAAGGTTAAAATGGCTCCACTGGGGACTTTGGTAGAGTATCCAGGAGGGTACCATTGGCAGCTGACTAGAGCAGACTGAGCAGCACAACACTGCCTATCCAACCTGCCTAAACTCCTAGGGGAACTGCTCAGAACCCTGACCTCATGAGTCCTCATCCTCATGAACATCTCATGACCCAGTGAGGAGCTTATCACTAAGTACTTACAGACGTTGGCACTTTAGGATCTGACTAAATAGGTTTCCTCTTGTTATTCTCTGTCTTTTACTGTTTGTTCCTATTTGCAGATTTTTTTCAAACTTTCCCCTTATTTCTTCTATTGAGTTTTCATATCGTTCATTCCCAAGGGCTTTTTTGCCTTTTAAGAGTCTTCCTTTCGTTAGGAAAAAAAGTAAAGCAAACATTTATTCTTGCTTCTGCAGCACAATCTTCTTTCTCATATCTCTGAACATGTTATTTTGTGAGGAGAGGAGTGATAGGAACAGTTTTCTTCCAGAGGTTTCTGTCTCTCTCAGCTCCTTTTGTTTGGGTCTATCTTTCATGTTTTAGGCACATCTTTATTTATGCTCATTTATGATCTTTTATGGAGTATATATTCAAGACTGCCACCCATTTAAAGAGTTTGGCTATTTGTCTTCATTATTAATTGGAAGGGTTTATTTTTTATTTATTTTTATTTTTATTGATTACAGTTTATTCACTTTGTATCCCAGCTGTAGTCTCCTCCCCCATCCCTTCCCAATCCCACCCTCCCTTCCTCTTCTTCTTCTATGCCCCTCTCCCAGTCCAGTGATAGGGGAAGTCCTCCTTCCCTTCCATCTGACCCTAGTCTATCAGGTCTCATGACTGGCTTCTTTGTCTTCCTCTGAGGACTGGTAAGGCTGCTGCCCCCTCAGTTAGAGGGGATCAGAGAGCCAGCCCATGAGTTCACGTCAGAGATGGCACCTGTTTCTATTATTGAGGAACCCTCTTGGACACTGAGCTGCCATGGGCTACTTCTATGCAGGGGTTCTAAGTCATCTCCATGCATGGTCCTTGGTTGGAATGTCAGTCTCAGAAAAGATCCCTATGCCCAGATTTTTTGGTTTTATTGCTCTCCTTGTGAAGCTCCTTTTCCCTCCAGGTCTTTCTATCTTCCCTTCCTTTCATAAGATTTGCTGCACTCTGCTCAAAGTTTGGCTATGAATCTCAGCATATGTTTTAATACCCTGCTGGGTGGAGTCTTTCAGAGGCCCTCTGTGATAGGCTCCTGTTCTGTTCCCTGTTTGATCCCTCTTCTGATGTCCATCTCATTTGCCTTTCTGAATGAAGATTGAGCATCTTACCCAGGGTCTTCCTTCTTGCTCAGTTTCCTTAGGTGTACAGATTTTAGTACGATTATCCTATATTATATGTCTAGTATCCACTTATAAGTGAGTATATACCATGTGTGTCTTTCTGCTTCTGGAATACCTCACTCAGGATGATCTTTTTCTAGTTCCCACCATTTGCCTGCAAATTTCATCTTTTCTTTGTTTTTAATTGAGTAATATCCCATTGTGTAAATGTACCACAATTTCTATATCCATTCCTCAACTGAGGGACATCTGGGTTGTTCCCAGCTTCTGGCTATTACAAATAAACTATAATTAGAAGTTATTCTTTGGATTCACTATATTTTGGGGGATGGTTTCCTTGATAACATAAGGTAATTTATCTTCAAATATTTGACAGGGAATATTCCTAGGAAGCTTAAATCCCTGGAATCAATCCTCAGGACCCTACTTGTATATCTTATGTACACACATACATACATACACACACACACACACAGAGAGAGAGAGAGAGAGAGAGAGAGAGAGAGAGAGAGAGAGAGAAAGAGAAAGAGAGAGGGGGAGAAAGGGAGAGAGACAGATGCTAAAATACCTCCAAGTGAAACCAGATCAAAGTATTAAGCACTAATTACCTGTATTATTTGAACGTTTTGAATAACAGTCTCAAGTTCTTCTAAGAACTTTGTATTTGCTGTTATTTTATGTATTTATGATGAGTACACGTGGAGGGCAGGGGATGACTTTGTGGGGCCTCTTCTCTCCTTCCACTTTTACATGGATTCTGGGAACTGAGCATGTATTGATAACAAACAATTTACCTGCTTCGATATCTCACCAGCCAGTTAGTCTCTTTTAGAGTTTGTTTGTACATTCAAGACCTCATTCAAATTTGATAACTTGAGAGAGAACATTTCTTTTGCAGAGACTTCTGGATATGTAATGATGGAGCTAGTCATACAGAGAATTTCCTCTTAAGTAATTTTTTTATGGGTCTGTTTATAATCCACAGTTTTTTTTTTGTGTGTGTGTGTGTGTGTGTGTGTGATTTCTGAGAAAACGTTTCATGTAACTCTCTTTTTAGCAGAGAATGGGCTTGAACTCTTAATATTCTTACTTTAACTTCCAAAATTCTGGTATTACAAATATGTGCTGCATGGCTGGCTTATTAGCCTACCCTTTATTGACAAACACTAATAATTAACAAGTTGATTCTTCTTATGTAGTATTTAATGGTTTAAATTAGTTTAATCTTTCCTTTCTTATCCTTACTCTCCTGGTACTAGAGGTTAAATCCAGGGCACCCTGCCAAGAAATCAGTAGACTGAACAGGCTGGCTTTGAGCTTTCTGTGTGGCCCAAGTAGGTTTTGACCTCCTTATCCTTCTGCCTCAGCCTTCCAAGTAGCTAAGGTTATGGGTCTGTACCACCAGGCCTCATTCAGCTTAGCAATTCATCTAGGTCACCTTAGAGTATAACATATATTGCTGCTTTCTAAGCCTCTGTGGAAAACAGGATGGCATTTCTTCAAAAACCTAGGTTATCCTGTGATCCAGCAGAAGAACAGTCTTGAGAAGTTAGTTCCACTCCTGTGTTTATGGTACCATTTTCCTCATAGCCCCAAAGTAGAAGCAGTTCAGGTGTTCATTGATGAGTGAGCAGGTAAAGAAAGTATGCCTTACACATATGGTTGCATTTCCTTCTGCCTTAAAAATACATGCATTTCTACACATACCACAACATGGGTGAGCCCTGAGAATATTGTTATAAATGAAATAAGGCACTCACAAAAGGAGAAATACTATCTAGTTCTATTGACAGAATTACCAGAGTGGTTAAATTACTACTATAGTTCCAGGGGCTGGAAAAAAATGTAGAATTATTTAACGGGTATACAGTTTTAGTTTTGCAAGATGAGAACAGGTCTGTAGGCAGATGATAGTTAATAGTGTGAGTATTTAATACCACTGAGATATACAATTAAAAAAATAGCAAAGAAAGTAAAGCAGCTTGCTGCATATGAAGTTCATGGTCACGCTGACTTGGTTTCTTTTCTCCAGGGAGAAAAAAATAGCACCCGTGAATCTACCAGGAAAGTCTTTATCATTGAGAAATCATACTCTTCTCTGAGGGTTACATAATCAGGGGAGGGAGATTGAAAGGAGATATATGGGTGGCTTTCAGAACTAGGTTGGAGTCACCTTATAACAACAGGGTACCACACTACTCTGACAAAATGAGGAAACTGAAAACAAGGCTTTTACATAAAATGTGTCCATTTTTGTAAGTTGCTAACACTCATCTTTAAAAAAAAAATCATACTATGGGCCAAACAAAACGCACTTGTTGCCTGGTATGGTACCTCTTAACTTCCATGCCCAGAGCCAGGCATCATAAAGGATCACACACACACACACACACACACACACACACACACGCAGGCACACAAGCATGCACACTGTGCTGCTCCTTTTTGCTATCTTCATGCCTGACAGAGTTTCTAGAACTTCAATGAAAACCCAGATCTGGGGGCCCTTTAAAGCTATTAAATGCTTTAAATGTTTATTAATATTGCAAGAGCCTAGGCGTCATCCAGGTGTTCAATGGTAGAGACCCTGACCAAAAAAGAAGGTCTTCTGTGTCTATGGGGCTAAAAGTTCCCATCATGCTGTTTTTAAGGGAGAACTTCTGGTTTCTTCATTAAATGAACCCCACTGACTCCTGATCATGTTCATGAACTAAGCTCATGCATCTGGAATAATACCTGGCACACAGCTGGGGGTCAGTAAACACTTGTAGAGGATGATTATTTCATTAGATTCTTGACTGTTGTATTTTAGATGGTCCCAACTGTTACCAGGGTCCTACTGACTATTTCCCAGTGCTATTTGCCTTGGAATTGTAAAACCTCTCTAAAAAGTTCTCTTTCTTTCTAGCCTGGGATATGAGATGTTGTAAAGTGCTTTCATAGCGTGAGTGAGATTCTGAGTTCCTACCTCAGCACCACAAAATAAAATAAGATTCAAAAAGCAAAGAGGAATTTGGTTACAAATGGAATCAAGGCTACTAACTAACCAACCTTAACATACAGATCACTTTGTATCATCCAACTGAATACAACACAGTCCAAGGGTCTTTAAAATGAACAATGAAAGACAGAAGCAGTAATGGAGGTTAGAGTGATGTAATAGGAGATAGATTATCAAACTACTAACACTGTTTTTTTAAGTGGGAGAAAGGCATCAAGGCCTGTGTGTCATGTGTTGAAGCTGTAAAAGATTAGGATACACACACACACACACACACACAATCCTAGAACTCCCAGGAAGAACTGGTCCTGCAGTCATCCTAATTTTAGTCTAGTGGGATATATTCTGGATTGTATAAGAATTACAGAATTTTAAGAGTAGGTTAAGAAAAAAGGTCTCATAACTCAAAACAGTAGGCTATATCAAAGATGTCTGCAAAATTAAACGATCGTGGACTGTGTGGCTTAAACTGTATACATTTATCTCTCATGCTGCTGGAGGCTACAAAATCCTCCAGCAGGGAGCAGAGTTCCTTGGTGTCTGGTGAGGGTCTATGTTGGTGCGGATCCTTATCTTCTTTTTGGGTTTTCATTTTGTTTTTGAGACAGTGTTCTGCCCAGTTCACGAACCCCAAAAGACCAGGAATAAACAGACTCCACTGTAAATACATGAGGTTCTTTTTATCACAAATTACAAGCTGCAGCTTGGGCCCACACCTCCCACCGTCGAAGCGGTGAGAGCCGAGCGCCCCGTGCCCAGGTTAGTTGGGTGATTTAAAGATTCTGGTCCATCCCAGAATGCCCAAGGCATGGGCGATTCCTGCCTGGCAAGCATCTATTGGTCAAAATGCTACATTTTGAATTGATTGGCTATAGGAAGGTCCCTAGATCATAAGGACCTAGTGTCTTTCCCTAGGGGGATGTTTCCTAGCAACTGTATCTCTAGTGGATGGAGAAAGAATGTAGTAAGGCAGTTCTTCCCCTCAGGGCATTACTGGACTTATCCACCCACCTAGTTCAGGCCTTAATTAATAATAGCTGCTAATTTTTAAACTTTTGGTCTCTCAACAGGGTCTCTCTAGAGAGTCCTGGCTATCCTGGAACTTACTATATGGACCACTGGCTTCAAACTCACATTGATCAACCTGCCTCTGCCTCTTTAGTGCGAGGATTAAAGACATGTGCTACCATACTAGTAGTTATTTAGCTTCTTGATGGATCCTTACTGGGTGGAGAACAGAAATAAGAAACCTAGTGTCTTTCCTTGTCAATTTTTAAACATTTATTTATTTATGTATTTATTTATTTAGTGTGTGTGTGTGTGTGTGTGTGTGTGTGTATTTGCATGCCATAGTGCCCCTGTGAAAAGCAGAGGCCAAGTTGCAGAAGTCAGTTTTCTTATTCCACCATGGGAGTTCCAGGGATTGAATTCAGGCCATCGGGTTGCCAGCCTAGGCAGTGAGTGCCTTTATGTGTTGAGTTATCTCATGAGCCCAGATCTTACTGTATAACAGAACGTTAATGGCATCATGAGGGCCTCATGATCTTACTCATTAGTAATTTCTGAAGACCCTAACTCTGTAGATACTCACTGGGGATAAGGATATCAAAATTCATATTTTGAGGGGATGCAGTCCTTTAGTACGTGACACGTAGATACCTTCTGTTAAATCTGAGTGAGAAATTCATAATAAAATTGTAAGATATGTTCACTGACATTTCCCTAGACTTAGCAGTGCGCACAGACCTCTGAGAATTATTCTTCTCTATTTCCCCTCATCTAGCATCCCTTACCAGCCTACTTGTACACATTCTGGACTATCTTCCTGTTTGGATGCTATAGTTAATTTTTATTTAAAATTATTTTTAATGTTTATTATGTGTGTGTTCATGTATGCATGTGAATGTATGTGTGTGTATGGACACACATGTCATGGCACATGCCCCTGGAAATCAGAGAACAACTGATAAGAGTTATTTCTCTCTTTTCACTGTGTGATATCTGGGATGAGACTCAGGTTGCCTGGCTTGGTGGCAAGTGAGTTTACTTGCTGAGCGGGCCCCACTCGTTGTTAATTCTGGTTGTTAACAAGCAGTTCCAAGCTGCAACCTGCAAGATCACCTGCTTCTCCATCTCTGTGCTTCGACACTGCTTAGTACACTGAAAAAAACAAGAAGGTTGTTCAAAGAATGTGTATGCCTGTCATAGCAGTTTGTACCATCTGCCTCTGACTTTTCTTTTTTGGCCTTTCTTCCCATCTTCTGGGCTGGGGTCATATCCTGGCTCTCTCAGCTGTTCTTTACTGGTCAAATGTTGACACAGTTGTTATATTTTTCCACATGACACGTGACTCTTAGACCTTTGTGTCTTGTCAACCCTTCAGGAGTTGGTGGAAACTTTTCCCCACCAGCTATGTTTGGTTATTGGGGAGGCATTCTAGTCATGTTGTTCTCTAGGTTTGATCCCTAGAGCAGCACTTTGGTTCTCTGGAAATCTGTCAGAAATGCAAATTCCTGTGCCCCACCCCAGACCTACTGAATTAGAAACTCCAGGACTGGTGGCCAGCAATCTGTGTTATAGTGAACCCTCCCTCTGGATTCTGAGGCATGCTAAAAATTGTGAAGCAAATGCCCATGTTGGTGTGCCTTCTTAACTTTAGCTTCAACCATATACAGCTCTTCTACTGTCAGACTTTTAAGTAATCTGAGTTAATCTTTTTCTATACACAATTCTAAAATGGTGTTTAAACGTATTTTCTTAGATTTTTCCGTTTTGCATCCCAACAAATGGCATATATTGTTTGCACTTCCCTCGCAACCCATCTTTCAAGAGCATGTAAAAATCCTATGACACAGCCTCCAGCCAATTGTAAGTCCATAACTACAACCACCCCTTTGTCTAACTTTCACAAACCAAGCCAATGTTCTCTCTGATCTTAGTAACTCACGATCAGTTATTATTAACTAGGGAGGGGTCTATAATCTAGAGTCCTCTGACATTATCTATACTAGCCATTCCCAAGGTATTCCTGACTCTCTCTCTTCCTTTCCCACATAAATCCCAGTAAAAGCTTTGGTCTGCATTTTCCCTTCACTGTCAACCAAACCCAATGTTTTTCCATACACCTCTGCATCTCAAAGCATCCCATCTTTCAGGAAATATAAGCCATAAAAATCTTTTTTCAAAACATTGTCCTGTGTCATCACAGTCACCCTGTAAATTAAAATCTTGTGGGTATACATCCAAACAAGTGACTAACAGAAATAGAAGCAATGTGACAAGTAAGGTAGTTATAAAAAAAATGGGACAAAAACAGAATAGGAACGAAGAAAATTAGATGAAGCCTGGAAAAAAGTCATATATATCAAGCACTTGGTGAGGCTCCCCCCTTTGCAGAAGAAAGGGAAGTGGTGAGCTAGTACTTCAAACTGCCAAAGAAAACATTTAATTACCTGAAAGACTCAAGAAGTCAAAAGACAACAGCCATGTTCAGAGAAGCAAAGCTTTTCCTGGTTTGGGGAACTGAAAGATCCTATCCAATCCTGGATTCTTTATGGAGACTATTGAAAATGTAGCATCTTGCCTTGCTCCCAAGAACAAGCTGTGGAGAGCCACTTCTTTTCCATCTTTCAATTTAGATTGTAGCATAAACTCCAAAGCATATTTAGTAACCTCATCTGATGAATGTTGTGTTTGAGTCAGGATTTCAGAAGTCAGGGTCTGGTGTTTGCTTTCCTAATGATTCACTTAATCTAAAAAGAACTTTACGGCACATAGATCTAATCCTTCTCAATTCATTTATTTATTTGCTCATTTATTTATTTATTTTTCAAGACAGGGTTTCTTTGTGTGTAGCCTTGGTTGTCCAAGTTACTCTGTAGACCAGGCTGGCCTTGAATGCAGAGATCTGTCAGCCTCTGCCTCCCCAGTGCTGGGATTAAAGGTGTGTGCTCCCATGCCCGACATTTTTAACTTGCACATTTTAGTCCACAAATTTAAACATTTCTATTATTCATTATTTAATTGGCCAATTAGGGAGGGAAGTAATAATGAAACACATAAAAAGGAGATATATTGATTTATTCAATATGGCCACATAGTGGGAAGCAAAGGGGTCCAGTGATCCCCAAGTCAACCTTCAGGAGTTCTGACAAGAGGTTTACATTAAAATGGAGAGCAAGAGATAGTTGTAAATTGAGTAGTCCTGCCTGGTTAAGGTGTGATCTTGACATCTCTGACCTATAATTGTCTCAGCTCACTCAAGTCTATCTTGCAAAGTGGTCTGAGAAGTTGTCCAAAGTGTGAATTCCGGGAAGCAAGTTCTTCCTCTGAGGGGCACTAGGCCTTCAGTGTTGTTTTCATTCCTCCAGGAAGAAATACCTCAAAAAACGTTTAATTATTTGGAGTATAACGGTTCTACAGTCCAATGGCCAAAGGGAGGGGCCCAAGTATCTCCTTCCCTACCGGGGTGGTTATGTTAGTGGTCTGGAGTAGTGGCTTTCCAAGGTCTCTTTCAGTGTTACTAATTTCAGTCGAGCTGTTAGGGCTAGCGAGGAGAACAGGCAGTGTGGGGTCAGATAAAGAGCACCTTCAATGCTTTTAATAGACACCCAGGTACCGCAGGCTTGCATGGTGACTCTCAAGGACCGGTCCAACCATTTAGGAGTGACGGAGAGATGGTTTATGGAATGGAATCGCAGCATCATAGGATAGCTTGCGTTGTCAGGTCTCATAGTCTAATCTCAATTTTAGGCAGAGTCAGTAGGAACGACTGAGGCACAGCCACAGACAGGGTCAAAACAAAATGTAGATAGGGGAGGATAGCAAGTCATGCTTGCTCCAGTATTCACATCACTTCTATTAGTCTGACAGGTCTGGTCGTAGTCAAGCAGCAAATTTGAACCCAGGGGGCCATCTTGGGGTGGCAAGCCGTGAAACTGCAGTGAAAGGTTGACCCCGGAAAAGACCTGAGTCGGGGGCAAAGTAGCAAGGTCAGTGAAGCAGGGAGAAGCCTGGGGAGGGCTGGCGCGAGGGCGGGGCCCTGGGAGACTGGCGCCTGCGCACGGGCTGCCCGGGGGGGCAGGGCCGCGCAGGCGTAGTGCGCGGGCCCTGGAGGGCGGAGTCCAGGAGGGTGCCGGCCGAGGGAGGGGGCGCGGCGTCGGTGAAGTCCGGCGCTCCCTCAGGCCGTGGAGGCGATGCTGGCGGCTGCGGGGCCCGCGGCCGGGCGGACCGGCATGTGACGGGACTGCCCCTTGCCTCTCTTCCATCCTCGGGCCGGCAGGTCGCTGGGCGACCGGCAGCCGGGCCGCGGCAGGAGGCAGCGCGACCTCTGCACGGTGAGAGCCGGGGTCAGGGCCGGGGTCCTGGGGCGTCCGAGGCTGCCCGTCTCGGGGAGGGGGCGCGGCGCCGGAGCACGGAGGGCCGGGTGTCCTTGGCCGGCGCTGCTCTCGGACGACCCTCGGGCCCCCGCCGGGTGTCCCGAGCCGCCTGCGGTGCTGGCAGGCCGGATGCCCCTGCTCGGTGGTGCTGGGACGGGAAGGGGCCGCGGGATGCCTGGGCTACAGCCTCCCTGCACGGGGGAAACCAGGGCGAGGTTAAGATGCCCTGGATTTCAAAGCCAGGATGCTGGTCTTGGTAAGGGAAAGTACCCCAGAGCCCGGAATGAGTGGGGTTTAAATTTTTTTTTTTTTTTTTTTTTTAAATCACTGAGTCAAAACAAAGACACGCCCTAAAACACGTCTGGAGAAAGAACTTTGGTGGATTACACCGTATCTATAGGTTCAAGCGCCTTTTCCCCTCCTCTCTCTTCTTTTGGCCATCTATTTTTATACAGTTTTAAAATGAACCTACTTTCTTGACAAAGTAAAGGGAGGGGTTAATTCGTTTGAGGTGGTTGTTGGTAATAAAGCCTGATTGTGAATTTCAGTAATTGCAAATTCATCTTTGCTGGCTACCTAGCCAATTAGGCTTGCTGATCATAGAATAGGCCTTAGCAGTAGAAATAGCTGGTGCACAGACTCTTTGCTGTCCAAGATGGGAATGTCCTGTTTCACTTAAAGGAGAGAGAAGCCAGGTGTGGTGGCGCATGCCTTTGATTCCATCATTCAAGAAACAGAGGCAGGTGGATGTCTGTGAGTTCCAGGCTAGCCTGGTGTACATAGCAAGCTCGAGGCTAGCCAAAGCTATGTAGATGTTGTCTCAAAAAACAACAAAAACAAAAAATCTGAGGGGGGGGAATATGTATGAGAATGAGCTTTTACCTTTTTTTTTTTTGAGTAGCCGTTTGAAAGAGCATTTTTTTTTTGGTCGAGAACATTAAGTATTAATGGTATATATGTATTTAGACAGCTGATTAATGTATCGTTTAGACTAAAAAACTTTAATCAAATTTAATGTGAAAGATAAGTACACAATATGCCTTATAGTGTGAAATCTATAATTGGTAAGGATGTAACATTGATGAATGGTTTGCATGGTTAAAGTCAGTCTTCTTCCCTCACTTTGTTAATGTTTGTGTCTGTCTTAATTTGTTAAAGCGCATTGCTCTTTTCTTACATGGTAGTTTTCCTTGTTATCAAAAACACTGACCTCAGTCTCTAGGTTAAAAATACTTTAAAACCCTTAACCTGTAATTTCTTTAATGTGCCATAACAAGAAAGCTAGAAACCATCCTGGGACCAGGAACCTTTTTATTCTACCTTTCCTCAGGTAGAATGTTTTACTTGTTGCTTTTACTGATTTTACCTTTTTTTTTGGGGGGGGGGAGAGAAGAAAATTTTAATTTCATGTTTAGAAGTCCTTCAGTCTTTCCCTGATTCTGGTGCTTAGCTGCATTCTCATTTCATCTATAATTACACGTGTCCTCACCATTCGACTATTTGCCGTTCACAGAAGATGACATCTACCATCATTTCCTCTGTCCAGAATTGTCTTCCTTGTAAACTTTTTGTCCTTAAAGCCTAGCTGAAGTATTGAATTTGAATTTTGTCCAGGCATCTCCTCTCTGGCCTTCACTGATCCAGTAGCACCATGCCATTGTGCACTTTGCCTTTTGTCGGTTGGTAGTTAATGATTTGCTTATATGTGTCTCCCCCAGGGTTTTGAATTTCTTTTTAAGTTTGCTGCTACAGCACATACTGCTAAAATCTGTTTACTGAATGCATTTTGAGGAGAGGGTCCAGGTTTGAATGTAGATTTAAGATAAGCAAAATATGTTTAGACTGTCTTTCAGTACCAGAAAATTTAGAAAAAAAAAAACATTATTTAAAAAAATGATATAAAAAGATTATGTGTATTGGTGTTTTGCTTGCTTGTGTATCTGTGTGTGGGTGTCAGATCCCAGGAACTGGAGTTGCAGACAATTGTGAGCTGTCATTTCAGTGCTGGGAATTGAACTGAGGTCCTTTGAAAGAGCAGCCAGTGCTCTTTACTGCTGAGTCATCTCTCCATCCTGAGCATAACTACTTTTACTTGTTTAGGATGAAGTAAAATGATATTGGTTAGAAATGACATCCTAATTATGGTGGAAAAAAAGTCAATTTACTTTAAGGTGGAGGGCTGAAAAGGTCATGGAGGGTGAGTGTTCGTCTGGACCTTTATTTTGAGGTGTGGTCATTTACCCACAGTCATATGTGTGGAAAGGGACAGAGCTGGGAACAAAATCCTATACTTTTGGCCATCTTTGTAGTTCATTTTTACTCCTCTCTATCCTAATTCGAAATATAGCATTAAAAAAAATTACGTTGATCTATTTGTGTGTGTGTTCTCACATGCTCATGCTCCTGTTCTTCTCTCTCTCTCTCTCTCTCTCTCTCTCTCTCTGTGTGTGTGTGTGTACATGTGTGAGATCAGTTGTGGGAGGAGGTTCCCCTTTCTCAGTATGTGGGCTGGGGATAGAGCTGTTAGGCTTGATGGCAAGCCAACACCTTAACCCACTGAGCCATTTTGTCTTGATTTTTCTTTAGAAAGAGTCTCACTATAACCCAGGCTAGCTCAGAGCTCAAATGGGTTGCTCAGCTCAAGGAGACCTCAAGTCTCTGTAGCCAACCCTTCTTCCCCTGAAGCCTTCTGAGTGTTAGGATTACAGAAACAAGCCATCTGTGCTTAGCTTCTAATTATTTTTTAAATTTATTTATCCTTAATTTATATGTGCTGGTATTTTGCCTGTATGCATCTCTTTTTGAGGGTGTCAAATCTTGTGAGCTGCCATGTGGGTACTGGGAATTGAACCCAGGTCCTCTGGAAGAACAGTGCTCTAACCTCTGAGCCACCTGCCCAGCCCTAGCTTCTAATTTTTAATAAAGGTTTTAACATCTTGGTGAGGTCTGAGATAATTGGTTATTTATTAGAAAAGACATATATTAGATAGGTCTTGAAATAAAGATATGGAAAATCAAATTCAATAAAGATATTGAATTTTAAAGATTTAGTAGATTATTTGGTTGCACTGTAAAATAGCTTTGAACAACTAAAGCCTGAAAACACAAGCAGCTTGTCTCTGTCTTGGTCTAACCTCGGTGTCACAGCTCCTGACCTTGCTTGTGAGTTTCTCACTGCTCCATGGAGCAGACTGTTTGTGTTTTTCTCCTCCTCAAGCTGCCACTCCTAGGGACCTAAAGCCCTTGAGTGGCTGAGAAACATGATAGCTCATTTGGGAAAATGGGAGAAACTGGACCTTTCCCACTCCACTGGGCTGTAGCCTGCTTGTACTTTGGTGTTGGGAGCCTCTGCTCACCATATGGAGATCCTGCACAGTTCCTTCGGATGGTAAAGTGAGAGTTTGATGTAATTGGGCTACAGCTGGATAGCAGCATGGCTAAAATTACATGCATGGCTTCTGTGTTATGACAAGAGCTGCTGATTACTCCTGTGATAGTTTTTAAGGACAAAAAAAAAATTATTGTAGATTTATGTTTCTAAAACGCCAGTTTTCAACTGTGTGCTTGGCGTAGTAGGCCTGACCAGTTCTAAAACATTTTTTGTTTTAAAGTGGGCAAAGAAACATCCCTGTTTCTTGTCAGTTCCATATAATTTTGTACTATTGATTGCTGTATAAATGTAATCTTATTAATCTGTATACAGTGTCATAGAGAATGGTTACTTATTTATTTCTAAGTGGATATATGAGTTACTTACCATTCTTTAAGTTGTGCAGTTAGTATATTTAGGTGTCCGGGACTGCCTCACTAAAATGCCACACCCATTTGAGTTCAGGATTCTGCAGGTAACATATTGCCCTGTATTCATCGTGGTTTTTTGTTTTTATTTTTTTATTTTTATTTTTTCCTGTAGCCTAAAAGCCCATGGGAGGAATTACAGCATCAGAGGGTATGAAGGTTTTATCAATTTCAAAAGCTCTTGCTAGATTTAGTTTTGAAAGATTTGTACTTCTTCCAGCAGAATTTAGTTGACTACTTTGTCATATTTTCATGGACTTTGGTTTTGAGTGTATCTGTTAAAAAAGGAGGATAAGAGTATTTTCTGTGTAGCAGTTAGAAGGCACATGCAGGTTTTAGTCTAGTTTTATTTTCTCTCTGTTAGAGGAAATATTTTTACTAATTTTTATTAGCATTAAAATTCTAAATATTATTTTTGTTGCTTTTTGTATTTATTTATTGAGACAGAGTTTCATGAAATCCACGCTCACCTTGAATCCTGATCCATTTTACTCTACCGTCTATTAATTATAGGCACATACTAACATATTTGGTTTATTTTTTGGTACTAATACTTGGTAGCTTAATTTTTTTTTTTTTTAAAGAATCATTGACCTAAAAAAAAATATGTTGTAATTAGCTGGGCTTGGTGGTGCACACCTGTAATCCCAGCACTCAGAGAGGCAGAGGCAGGTGGATCTCTATGAGTTCAAAGACAGCCTGGTCTACAAAGTGAGTCCAGGACAGCCAAGGCTACACAGAGAAACCCTGTCTTAAAAAAACAAAACAAAACAAAAACAACAAAATTTTATTATTTTGTCTTTTAATTGTGAGGTCTGAGTTTGATGACACCCCACCATCTGAAGCATGTGTTCAATAAACTTCTGGAGCCATGCTCCTGTCTCCGGCCCCTCAGGCATGGATTGTAGTCATGATCCATATGAGCCATATTTTTGGTTGGTGCTTGCATTTAAAAGATGAATTATGGGAAAAAGTATTACTTAGAACATCTAGCAGGATGATCCTCATACTTTTCAGACTTAGAACTCTGTTGCACTTTTAAGTAGTATTGAATACCTTAACAGACTTTGCTTATGTTAATTTTAATTTTTGTTACTTATCAAAGTAAAAATATACATTTAATTTTGATTGCTTAAAGTAACAATACATTTGTAATATAGTAATATTGTAATAAATTTTAGACAAACCAAAGAGTTGATGAATACAGTGTATTTGTTAAAGTTTTTGTTTGTTTAGGCTTGACTGGAAGGTCATTTCTGATTTAACTTAATTATTCATCACTTAAAAAGCAACAAAACAAAATTTGTTATCTGCTCTTTTTTTGGGAAGTGATGTATTCTAAACAGATACGATAGCTCAGAACAATAGTTATCATGTCTACTACCCTGATAATCTATCAAGCCAGTGTTTCTTATTACTACCTAGAAGGTAGGGTTTTTGTTTGTTTGTTTGTTTCTATGTAGCATTATTTTATGGATGAGATGTAAAGGGATCTGCTGAAGATAATGTAGGTAGTTCTAGTAATCAATTGGATAGGCCCTGATCTGTTTTGCTTTAAAATGCACTATTCCAAAAGTGTATTATTGCTGTGTTAAAGATTAGACTTCCTTTTCTAGGCATGTGAAAGATATATATTAAAAACCAAACCAACAGTTCCTTACAGTTGAAGTGTTTCTTCTGTTTTTTTTTTTTTTTTTTTGCCTTTTTGTATTGATTAGTAGATTAATTTGAATATGTCTTGAAGGTCATCCTTGAGAGTTATTGGTCTTAAAAAATACTCTATGATACCTCTTAGGGAGATGGGTGATATAACAATGTAAAAATACATTAAGCTCTGTTTCTCCTAGGCTGTAATAGAAATAGATCATGGGAAGTAAAGTCTGAATTTTGAGGTGGAAGTGGAGATTGCATGTATTTCTTGGAAGATAAAAGACTGAGTAACCCTTTATAAGACAACGGGAACGTTGAGTGGTGATTTGGAAAGAACTGAGATTGAAGTGTGCTCATAGTGCTTTTTCCCTTTGCTCTGTGATGTATTGTACCTAATCTTGTGACACACGTGTCACATCTAATCCCTGTCTGATGGTGTGCTTGTCAGTGATAAGGGCTGAGTGTGAAGTATGAGTGAATACATGACAGCGGAAGAAGGCAAGAGATTTTTGGGAAATAACAAATCACCCAGTTCAAAGGAGTGACCAAGAAAGAAAGCCCTGGGGTTTGTTAGGTATAGGAGAGTTGAGGGAACCATAAGTGTGGGACCCAGGGATATACTGCACACTCTGCATTTGGAATGCCATCCAGGCTATAACTAGTTCTGGTTCATGTGCCCTCACGTGACAGTTTGTATTGGTATTGTCAGCCCTCCCACCCCCATATTTTCTCAGCATTTTGTAGCTTCCTGTCTCTTCAGTTTGCAACTTCTGATTGCTAGGTTGCGGATGCTGGGGTGTGACTCAGCCTGTTAAGAGAACAGCCAATCAGAATGCTCCTTTCTTTATGAGTGAATTGAACAGTCAGAAAATGTTATGTGTAGTCTTTGAGCTTAGCTCTTGTCTGGTGAGTTAGTTGATTTTATGTCTCAGAGCAAAGTTTTGGAGACTTTTTGCTTAAGGTGAGGCCTTGGGCTTTGAGGAGGTAGAACAATTTCTTTCTTTCTTTCTTTCTTTCTTTCTTTCTTTCTTTCTTTCTTTCTTTCTTTCTTTCCTTCCTTCCTTCCTTCCTTCCTTCCTTCCTTCCTTCCTTCCTTCCTTTCTTCCTTCTTTCCCTCCTTCCCCCCTCCCCCCTCTCCTCCCTCCCTCCCCCTCTCCTCTCCCCCCTCTCTCTCCCTCCTTTCCTCCCTTCTTCCCTCCCCCCTCTCCCTCCCCTCTCTCTCCCGCCTTTCTTCCCTCCTTTCTTCCCCTCCTTTCTTCCCTCCTTTTTTTCCTCCCTTCTTCCCTTCTTCCCTCCCTCCCTCCCTCCCTCCTTCCTTTCCTCCTTCCTTCCTTCCTTTGTTTCTTTTTAGACATTTTTCTGTGTATCCTTGAGTGTCCTGGACTCAGTTTGCAGACTAGGCTGTCCTCAAATTCACAGAGATCCGCCTGCCTCTGCGTCCCTGAGTGTTTAGATCACAGGTGTGTGCCACCACACTTGGCTAGGAGGTAGAGCATTCCTAAAGGTGTATCCAAGAGAACTTTTCCTCCTATTTTCCTTTTGATTAATAGCGTAATTTTAATATGAGTGGATCATCTTTGAGGATTATTGGCCTTAAAAATGGCACTGATAATTGCAAATGATCAAAATCTCCACTTTCTTTGTATGGACGTATAAAATGTGTGGGAATTGTTTTAAATTTACTTGCTCAGTTTCTAACTTACTCTTTTCTGAGTTGGGGTTTTATTATGTAGCCCTGGCTGGCCTGGAACTCAAAGAGATGCACTTGCCTCTGCTTCTTGCTTAGTGAAGCAGAAGCTTGGTGGGCCATAGTTTCTGTTTTTATGTTAGGTATTGAAAAGGCCAGGCGACACCTCATGTGTTACTAGATATTTTCTGTTTCCCACTATTCTCCACCTTTTAAAATGCAACAGGACAATCTCTAATCCTATGGTTTTGGGTTGCCTGCTTCCCCGCCTAGCTACCTCCCCACACTAAGCTATCATGATCTCCGATGAGTGAGATGGTAGTATACACTAGGGACAACAAAGAGGCAGCATCGAAAGGTTCTTTGACTAGTTCTTGTCATCATATTAATGATATTTGGTTGCAGCCTGAGTGCTTTGTGGAAATTTGAGAGCTTTCTCAGACCATTATTTCTTGGCAGCCAATGTTAGGGTTGAGAGTTACATTTTTTTTTTTTTTTTTCCTGAAGACTACAGCTGAGAAAAGCAGGAACTATGCATAATGGTTCTTAAGTTTGTAGAATGGGGTTGATGTTATTTTGGACAGAGTTGGTAGGCCAGCTTACAGGAAACAATTAGGTGGTATTTCTTTTCAGGGGATGGGGTGCAGAGAAGGCCATTTTTTCTTTGTCCTCCCACTTTCTGCTTGATCATAGTGTGGACTTATCAACCCTTAAATTTGGTGTTAGCTAGAATTATGTACTTGGCTGAATAGACTGTCTTGCAGTCAGTGTTTCTCCTGGATCTGAGAACTTCTACATTTCTGGTTTCTTCAGTCTTTGCTTTAAGAACAGACCAAGTCTGAATGAATTCAATCATTAGTTCAGTTAAGATGGGTGAGCACTGGCTTGGCATAGTACAGTGAACTGAACAATTTATATGCCTTTTTGGAGTTTACAACAGTGAGATGATAAAAGAAAAAAAGCACATATTTATGTAGTATCTCAGGTGTTATAGTCCTGGAGAAATATAGAGCAGAATGAGTTGAAAAGAGCATGAGTGGGAATACTGCTGTTTTATACAAGATGGTTAGGCAAGCCAATAATCAGAACTGATTTTGAGCAGAGATTTTAAAGTAAAAGTGTGGTCTCTGTAGCCTCTAGAAGGGAGAATATTTTTTATAATTAACGTTTTTTAAATTTAATTTTTCAGTGTGGTATGGCATGTGTTGCATGTTTGTGTGCATTTGTGTGGAGACCAGAGTTGGGTGTGGAGTATCGTCCTCAGTTGATCTTCGCCTAGTTTTTTTGAGGCAGGATCTCTCATTGAACCTGGAACTCAGTGTTTTAGAAAGACTTGCTGGCCATTGAGCTCCAAAGATACTCCTGTTTCCACCTGCTCAGCACTGGCATTACAGATGCATGTCACTGCCTAGCTTTATGTGGGTGATGTGGATCTGAACTCAGGTCCTCATGTTCAAACAGTAAGTGCTTTGTTGACTGAGCCACCTTCCTGTCCCTCAGTGGACAGAAACATCTGCTAAATGTGGAGCAGAGGTGCAGAGATCCTCTGCTGGATATGTTTTCAGAGTGATGGGTGTGCCATTGAGGCAATGAAGGGAATGATTGGCAGAAAGTGATGTCTGATAGGTGGGTTGGGTTGGGGAGTCAGACCATATGTGGCTGGCTGCCTGGACTCTAAAAGTGCAAAGACAATGTAGAATTTCAGCTTTGTTTGTTTACTTAATTTGCTGGATTAAACTTAGGTCCTCCTAGTTGCAGCATTGAGCTACAATTTTGGTTTTGCTTGTTTTAAATAATTCTCTTTGCTGCTAAGTAGAGATGTCAGCATTAAGGAGGAATGAGATCATTTAGCCAGCTGCAGCAGTATATCTGGTTGGATGATGGCATTGATTTTAGACAGGAGTTGGGAGAAATTACCTTCTGCATACATTCTGAAAACAAAGAAGATTTGATGATGGATAGGATCTGGCCTGAAAAACTAGAATAGAGTTGACATTAATAAGTAAGACTGCATAAAAACCAGGTTTTAGGGGAAAATAATTACTGAGTTTAATTTTGGATATGCTTAGTTAGCAATGGAGATCCATTAGGTAGCTAGGTGTTCTTAAGTCTTCAGTTCAGGGTAGAGGTCTGGGCTATAGATACACATTTCCTGTGACTGGCAGATAACATTTAATGCCCTGAGAACCGATTTATATAAGGTTGGAAGTTAGTATGGCTGAAGAAATCCAGAAATATTCCTTGAGATCTTAGAATGCTGAGAATTAGAGTCAGAGAGACAGGCAGAAACACACACACACACACACACAAACACACATGCATATGCACACACACACACAAAGACACCAAAAGGCAGAAAGTAAATGGTTCTAGGACAGCTAGAGAAAACCTGTTTTGGGGACCCCCCCAAAAAAAAAGGAAAGAAAAAGTGACATCCATGAATTCAAATGAAATGAACTATGTCAGATTGAGGCCTAACTCATGATTGTTAGATTTAAGTGTTTATGTTTCTGGGGAAATGGTAGAGGTGAAACTTGATTTGGACGATGTGCAGAGAGGAATGAAGGACTGGGGTAGACAGTTTTTCAGGGAGTTTGTTAAGCAGTGAACTTGAAAAAGTAGCAGTAGAGGCATGTGGAATCAAGCAATTGTTCATTTAAAATACAGATATTTTATAGTATATTTGTATATATACTTAAATTATATGCAATTAATGGAGTGATCCAAGAGGAAAAAATTTGCAAGAGCTATTTCTTTGAGGCACATATGAACTTAATTTAATTTAAGCACTCTAGCTCCATCATTACTACACTTGATCTTAGCCAAAGGGCTGAGAAATGAACCAGCATTACTTTTCTCATTGCTATGACAGACGACATGACAGAATTATTGAGAGGAAGGCCTGATTTTGGCTGATGGTTTGAAAAAGGATGGTTCATTATGGTGGGAGAGGCATGCCGACCAAGTATGAGACTGCTGGGCATATTATGTCCTTCAGGAAATAGACTCAGGCTAGAAGTTCAGCTGGGCTGTATCTCAAGGCCTATTTCCTCCAGTTAGATACCCTTTCCAAAAGGTTCCACAGCCTTTCAAAATAGCACCACTAGTAGGGATCAAATCACCAAATACATGAGCCTGTGAGGGACATTTTACATCTGAACTCTTAACAGATTCCGGTGCGTATTTCCTTGTATTTTTTTTCTTAATGAAGATAGTGACTAGCTGAGAGCTGGGTAGAAGAACACACCCCTTTCATTATTTTCTAATAGAGTGCTGTAATGAATTATCAGTTTAAAATTGTAATTTTTATACACAGGTTGAACATATTTTAGTAAATTAAGGAATCAGCTTAGTAGCCTCATATATACTAACTTTATTTTTAGCAGTTTTGCTCAGTGTTTGCCCTATTGTAGATTATGCAGATTTGGTAATCTTTCTGATGTGGTCGTTTTACTCTGAGATAACCCTTTTAAAACAGAAATAAAATTAAAAAGTGAAAACAACAAAATTCAGTTGACAAATAAATGATCTACATTTTAGAGGAAAATGTCGTGGCTTTTCTTCATCCCCACCACCTCATTTTCCTAGTTACCTAGCATAACTGTCCATGAATGTGGAGATGATGCAGGAGAGGAGCTCAGAAATTCTGTCCCACACAGATGTTCCTGCTCGCACTTAGCGGCCTCTTCCTGTGGCTGGTTTTTGTGTAAGTGCTCAGCACTCTGCTGGAGCAGATTGCAGTTGCTTCTAGTGTTCTCCATCGGGCCAGCCTCACTTTCTCCTCCTTTAACGCCCGCTGATCCATGCTCTTGATTTTAGGGCTTGTGAGTCAGAGCAGGCCTATTTATGTCTTCTGTAGCTCCCTGGCTACAGAAGTTACTTCTCCTTCTTTCATGTCTCTTATTCATCTGGTGCCCATACATGCTTTAGGAATGATGAACCATTTCCTTGAGAATTCTACTCCTTACCTGATGCTTTTCATTTTAGGATTATAAGATAAATACAGAAAATCTTCCATGATTGTCTGTTGAGGGTCCAGGAAAGTGAGACATGGGAAATGTACACGCTTTTGCACATGCTATTCCTCATTTTCTAAGCTGTCTTTTAGCGTCTTAGTACCTCATTAAATTGCTTCATTTTGTTTTTGTTTGAGACAGGATTTCACAGTGAAGCTAATGTTAACCTTGATTATACCATCTGAAGTTACAAGTGTGTTTTCTAGGAAAGTTTGTTTTCCTGACTGGTCCCTGCAATTTCAGTTACAGATATTCAGAGGCTTTTTGTTCACTGAATGAGTAAGTAAATATCAATATTGACCCAGTTGGACATTTATATAACTTAGTTTGTATGTGATATACCAAAATAAACAACATAAGTAACATAAGTAACATCTATCTATCATCTGTCTATCTATCTATCTATCTATCTATCTATCTATCTATATCTATGGGGTATGTGTGTGTGTTTGTGTGTGTGTGATATGAGTGTGGGCATGTATGTGCCACAGTGTGTGTGTGTGTGTGGTCAGAGGACAACTTCTGAAAACTGCTTCTCCCCTTCTACATTGGGCCCTAGGGATGGAATTCAGGTTTGCACAGAAAGTGCTTCTTCATGTTCAGCCATGTCTGGCTCAGATAACATCCTTAAAGACAGAGTCAAACAGAAATACCGTTAAAGAACTAAGTCTATATTAAAATATTTTTGTCAGCAAATATTAAGATTTACTGACAATTTTATTATATATGTCAGATCTGTTTGTGTTTGAGATTTTTCCTCTGCTGGTCTCATTCATGCTCATTCTCTTTCCCTGTGTATATCTCCAGCTATTGCCCTTACTCATCTTCCACTCAGAAACTCAGCCTGTCTTAAAATTCATTCCTTCAATGTGGTTTGTCTACTAACAACTTCGTCAGTGCTTGTCAGCTACATGTAGCTCATGTAGATTCCTCTGTGGTCTGATAATTAGAATGACTGTATTCCATTAGAATTTGCCAGATATTTTTTTGGCAACTTGCTGTGGTCCTGACTTTTTAGTATTAGGAACAAGACTGAGGAAGAGAAGGGCACATGTGCAGGTAAGTAATGCTATGTATGAACACAGTAAACAGAGTAATGGTAGAACATCTAGGGCACTATGGGAAGATAGGAAACCGCTAAAGTGTGTTTCCCTCATACCATTCAACACCTTTGACAGTTTAGCTAGACTGTCAGTGTCTGCCTGGGGCAGCATCTGACCCATAGATAAAGCTTTAGCCTTCCAAGACTTCCCTTCCACTTCAGGTACCCATGCCAAGCCCCCTTTTGTGGCTTATGCTTATTACTGACCTGCCATATAAATCAGGTGTAATCTGATTCCCACCTGGAATTATTTAATTTGCTCACAGATGTTATAACAGATATTACAAAAGATGTAGATGAATGGGCAAATGACTAGGGCAGCCACCTGGGAAGGGGCTCATGGTATTTATGCTCTTTTGGGGGCATACCTCTCTTTAGGTAGTTCTTTATATACAGGAGCTTGCTAAACTCTGTCTGTTGTACTTTTAATGGAGGTATCGTAATGTGGAGACAGTTATTACATATTAGCTTTTAGTGATCAGCTTGACTTTTAGCCCCATTTCCTTCTCTGGAAGTTTAGAGATAGAGCTGAAAGTCTACCTTCCTAATCATGACTCCAGTGATTTTGTGAGCTAGCTCCTGTCCTGAGATTATAGAAGGGCACAGTCTGCTCCTTAACATACAAAAGAAGTACTTACTGCTATGGACAGTCTAGGGGCCGTAAGAGCTGTCTGCCATGACCTGGGGCGGAGACCAGTTAATTATATATTTCTTATTACATCATAATATCTCAGGTATCTTGGGGTAGTAAATATCTTTCATGTACATTTTTAAAGTTTCACTTTTGTTGCCAGCAGCCACTTACAGGTCTTTGTTATTATTTTTATAGATTTTAACCCCTCTTAATAGCTTTGACCTTAACTGTTTTGTCATGCAGTTTGTAAAGTACCTTATCTTTATAGAGTATATTTCTTGGTGGCGGTGGGGAGGGGTTGGAGCTATATATCTTCTTCCTTCTACTCACAGAATAAAGTTCCCAAACATCAAAACCTGGAAACATCAAAGGCTTTAACTCAGACTCTTCTATAAGCCTTCCAGCCAGCAAAGCTTTTACATTATCTTCGAAATGCATGTGATATTCTTTCCTTTTTGTGATTATCGTTTGAGTCATTTCTTCCTCCACCAACAGTCTTACCATTGCCATCTTAAAACCACAGTGAACCTTTTAGATATTGACACCTTCTCTTCTCTTGCCCTCAGAGGCATCACTCATTTCTCCTTCTGTTTATTCTTTTCATTTGCCTTTACTGACTTTTAATCCTGTACTCAGTTTCTTTCTTGGTTAAGCTTGATGCAGTTACTCAGTAACTCCTGACTTCTATTCTCTTGTCTCTCTTTGTCAGTGGTTGCCAAGTCTTGATGAATCTGTTCAATCTTCATTTCCTGGGGCTGTCTGTCTGAATAGACTGTCATAAAATGCTGCTTCAGAATAAATAAGCTTAGTCTCTGTATAATTTGTGTTCAGGAAACAAGTATTGGTTGTAGCAGAATACCAACAGCGAAGTGTTTTTGTGTTGACCTCCTTAGAATAGCACTTTAACCATTGGCTGTCTTCTCTATCTACTAAAGGTTATTTTCCAAATATTTCTAGACACATTGTTGTGATTTCATCTTTTTCTGAGAAATTTTATTTCAGATAATATTATTTGCTAAGTTTAGTAGGAAAAAGCATGAGAATTGATTTCTGGTTGGGAAAATTGCTGGAAACAATCTTAACAGGACTAAAAACATTTATTTTTAATTTTATGTATTTATGTGTGTGCTTGTGTGAATTTATGTGCACCATGTATGCACTGGTGCTCTTAGAAGCCAGAGGGTGTTAGAGCCCTTGGAGCTGGAGATATGGGAGGCTGTGAGCCATCTGTGGGTGCTGGAATACTGCACCTAGGTCCACCGTAGAAGCAGTAAGTGCCTTTAATTACTGAGCCATCTCTGGAGCCTCAGCAGTCTGTCTTCCTAGTGAGATGGAAAAAATATTAGAAGTTTGTAAGTAACAGCTTGGCTCTTAGTGCCCTTATGTCAGGAAAAGATTAATTGACTAACTGGAAAGGTTGTGAGACAGACAGTAGACAGTAGACAGAAACATGAGCATTAATGTGGGGAGTTCTAAGCTGATTCTTAAGTACTAACTTTGAAGAGAAGCTGTTTAGCTGTCAGTTAATAACAAGGAGAAACTTACATGATTGCTCCATGTTCCTGGAAGGTACCTGAGGGATGGTAATGTCATCATTATAGCACTCTATCATTCCTAAGTGTTTCTAAAGCATCTGAAGAAGTCCTCTTGGTACCTGGATATAGGTACAGACAAAACTCCTTAGTTTCTGGAGCCTTTTCTTTGCTTGTTAACAATAAGTCTTAGATATAATTAGTCTGATTTGTAACATTTGCATAATAAAGTACTTTAAAATGAAGGGTTGCTTGGCATGGTGTCACAAATTGTAATCCCAGTACGTTGGAGGTTGAATGTAGTTCAAGGGTGAACTACATTTTAGGGATACTGCCTCAAAAACAAAGAGACAAAAGCTTTGGGTTTCTTATATTTTAAATGGGTTAACACTTACTTCAAAATAATGGAATGCCTAGTTTCTGAATATTTTGCAAAGGATTTTTTTTTTTTTTTTTAATTAGCTTTTGTGTTGTTTTCTGACCCTTACTCATTTTCTGATAGATTTAGGCATTCATGTGGCTGGCAGTAGATTCTTACCTGAATGTTACCTTGGAAAATCTGTGAGTACTTTGTAATACATCAGTTTGAATTCATAGGTAAGACATGTATTATTTGGCTTCATGTTAGTCTATCTACGGCCTTCTCATTGAAGAGAGAGAGAGAGAGAGGGAAAAAGCTTCAGAGATAATTTTCAAGGTAGACCACAGCTGAGTGTCATGTTCAGCCAAAGGAGTAATGCAGTGTGCTTTGGTAAAGAACCTTGAAAGGGCACACACAGCATGGTCAGAGTTCCTAAAGGTCTCGGAGGGAATAACTGAAAAGGAATAACAAAGTTAAAATTTGAAGGGTTTGGGGGGTGTGTGTGCATGTCATTTTATCCTTTCAGATGCGTGGCTTTGGTCTTAGAAGATGAGGGGTACCATAGCAGGCTACAAGTGCATTTTGTTTGGCTCACACTATGATTTTTTAAAAAGATGAATGTTAGCAACTTATAAAAATCAATACATTTTATATAAAAGCCTTGTTTTCAGCTTCTCCCTTTTGTCTGAGCAGTGTCATACCCTGTTGTTATAAGGTGACTCCATCTAGTTCTAGAAGCCACCTGCATTCCTCCCTTACTCCCCCTCCCCTTACTCTCCTCCCTTACTCTCCCTTCCCTTACTCTCTTTCACAGATTCATGTAACCCTTCACAGAAGTTCAGAGAAGAGTCTGATTTCTAAATGGTAATAGTGTGTGTGTGCTGTACACGCACACGCACACACACACACAGACACACACAATGTTGGCAATGGAAATTGAATCCAGAGTGTCATAATTCTAGGCAAGTTACATTGCTACTGAGCTAGATTTCTAGCTCCCTTTGTATTTTTATTTTTAGGCAGGATCTGGACGAGTAGCCTTCCCTAGCCTCCAGCTCCTGGCATAGCCGTGGCTGGCCTTGAACCTGTGGTGGACCTGCTTTAGCACCCTATTTCCTGGGTGATAGCCTGTGCAGCCCCTTAGCTGCCCTCACTAATTAGCTGTGTGTCTGTGGATGGCTGATGTTTCCTCAAGGGTCAGTTTACTTGAATCTGAGTAGTCACATATCAACCTTGCTGGAATGTGAGATGCAAATGAAGTAATCTGCATAACTGACATATAAGTGCCTAACCAATTCCAGCTGCTGTCAGCACTGTTTTTAGGCATTTTGGACAAACCACAGGGAGACTTCAGTTCTGGGAAAAAACAGAAAGAATGGATCAAAGAGAGCAAAAGGAATTAAGGGAGGCTTGTGTTAGAATACTGGTTAGTGATGGTAGGTTTGGGCTGGGAGGGTAACAGAACCCAGATAAAGGTAGAAGGAGAGAACCCACTCCCTACCTCTACTTCCTACACTGTGCTTGTGGCTCTCTCTGTCATGTGTACACACATGCAATAGTAGTGATAAGTACATTTTTAAAATAGATGTCAAGGTTCTATGTTGAGAAATGAGGTGAGGTTGGAAGAATGAGATGGGTTTGAGAATTTTAACATACTGTCGTCCATCATATCCCTTAAATGTGGGATATCTGATAGATATCTCCCGAATTGACAGCAAAGATGTGGACAGAGTACATAGTGTAACATTGTACAATGTATTGTTTGTTGCATCTGTTTTTTTTTTTTTTGTTTGTTTGTTTTACTTTACTTTAAAATAAGACTCTGTGGTTAATAACACTGGCTGCTCTTCCAGAGCACCGGGGCTCAATTCCTAGCACCTATATGGAAGCTTATAACTGTCTAAAACTCCAGTTCCAGGGAATCTCAAATCCTCACCCAGACATACAGGTAAAACACCGAATGCCCATAAAAAATAAAAAAATTTGCTTTAAAAAAATTTAGATAAAATACAATGACATCATTTCTCTCTCCTTTTCTTTCCTTTATTCTACCCTATCCAGCCCCATCCCCCAATTTCAAGGCTTTGTCTTTAGTCATTGTTGTTATGCATACATATAAACAAATTAACATATAAATTCAACCTGCTGAGCTTGTTCAGTATTACCTTCCATATTTGTTTCTAGGGTTGACCATTCATTATTGGGTAATCAATCAGGGATATTGGGGGAAAGACTAATTCTTTCCTTCTCCGCACCTATTAATTGTCTATATCTCTTTATATAGGACTGAGGCACTGTGATTTTTCCACATCTTAACGATTGGAATTGTGATAGGTCTTCTTCAGGTAGCCATGTTGTTGAGCTTGCATGAGTGTAGCTTAGATTTCCTTTTGTGCTTAGCACAGTCTTAGAACAGATATCATGGTCCTCTATTCCTTACTATTTCTGCCTCCTTCTTAGATGTACCCCAAGCCTCCGTTGAGGGAGTTGTTTTGAAGATGTGTTGGTTGGGGCTGTGCACTCATGGTCATTTGTTGTTTATATTTTGACTAGTTGTGAATTTCTGTAATGGTTTCCTTCTGCAACAAAAAGACACTTCTTCGATGAGGATGTGCTGTATACTTACCTATGGGTATAAAGAGAAGTATTGAGAATACAGGTAGGAATTACATTGGTTTTAGAAAATGGTGGTAGTAAGGTCTCTTCTAAGATCCTTGGCCTCATTGGCCAGTGTAGTTGGCTGTTTACTATCCTAACTGGAAGGGCTGAGTGGGCAGTTAGATGTATCCACTGTTGCCAAGGACCTGCGTGTGAACTTGGTTGATTGCCATTCCCCAGATGAGCCTTGAGTGCATTGGGTAGTATTATTGGCTGCTTCCCTCCTTTGAGCATCTTCATGATGCCTTCTGGTACACTGAAAACTAGTTCTCAGGGAGGAGGAGGCTTTCAGGTCAGATTCAGTGTGGGTCCTCAGTCTGAAGGGCCTGGCATACCAGTAGGGATGTACTTTCCACCTCACCGGAAGCAACCAGGGACAACAGCAGTGAGGCTTTTTATTTTAACATAGTTGAAGACATCCCGTCATGCATGGCCTTGTGCGCTGTGATGGCCACATTTAGCTGGTGACTGCAGTTGCTGGCAGGGCAGATACATGGATTGGATAGGGCAGATACAGAACATTTATATGTCTGTAGGTAATGCTAGAACAAATAGTGTGGGCCAAAATTATTCACGAGGTTGAAGGCAGGTGAGATGGTTATTTAAGGGTGTACAACCTTTTGAGGATGAAGCAATAAATCCTGAATGCTGTTTGAGGAAGTTTGGTTGGTCGTGGAACAAGGCGGCAGAGCATCCAGTTCTTCGTAGTGGCCAATAGGTGGCAGTGTCATTTCAAGTTAGCTGGGGAAGTGTGTGGTCTTCATGTTTCTGGGAGCACTTGGAAGTTTCTTACAAATGTTTATAAAATGTTTCACATCATATGTATTTAGGCTTTACAGTGCCCAGTATGTTTGAAAAGGGCTTTGAGAGAGAATTTTAGTAAAAGAGAAATTAGTTGTTCCCTGAATAGCATGGTTGGTCAATCCCGTGGGATGATGTCTGCAGTAGAGCAGAACCCTTCTGCCCCTTTTGTTATTTCCCCACCTTCTCAGCAAGTGCTCTGCCTGGTGGTGGTGCCCGTGAGAAAGACTTGTGAACTTCACAGTGCAGTGCTCCTCAGACTGTGTTTGATTCAGTGACTCCATACCCACATGTGTAACCAGAAGTCACTGAAACATTTGCCTTTATTGTGTATGATTTGTTTTGATATGGTCTAGTCTATCTTTGTTGTGAGGACCCAGAAAGGACTGCTTCAGGTATACAAATTAACCCTAAGAAACAACTGAACATCAGTAAAGCTGTGGGAGCTGTAACTGCCTTGACGTCTGTGCTGATTTTCCTTCTTTAAAACACAAAAGAAAAAAGGCTTATTGAAAATAAATTCTGTTTATGCAGTTGTCGTTTGTTACAGGGCAGCTGTAACAAAACATTTTAGACTAGTAATTTAAAACAAGGGAAATTTGTTGTTCATAGACCTAGGACTTGAAGATCAGTTGACCTGAGGACTTGCTGTTCAGTGAGAGCTGTCTTTCTTACAAATCACACTCACTGATTTGTCCTCACGTGGTAGGAGGGGGGAAATCAGCTACTTGGCCTCTTGAAAAGGCAGTAAGCCTATGAGAACTCAGCCTCATTCCCAACCCACTTCCTCAGGGCTCCACCTCATAATATATATTTGGGATCAAATTTCAATGCATACATTTTGGAGAGGAGCAATCATTCATACTATAATAGTACTATGTAGAGTTTTAAAAGAAAATTTCTAGCAGGAGTTTTTTTTCTTTAAAAGATTCTTATTACTTTTATTTATGTCTATTTGTGTGTGCTTGTGTGAATGACACACACATATTCTCTGTGTGTGTTTGTGTGTGTGTATATGTGTATGTGAGTGCTCTTGAAGGTGAGAACTTAGTTCCCTTGGAGCTGGAGTTACAGGTGGTTGTTATAGGTGCTTTTAGCTCTGGACCAACTCTCCAGCCCTCTTATTCTTTCTTTAAGGCCACTGACTGTGACCTATATTATTTGTTTGGTCTGATCACTTACTTCACTTAAGGAGATGAAGTCTATATAATACTATTAACCGTTTTATAATCCACTATTTTGTTGACTGACTGGTAGACTGACTTCGTAAATACAGACGTTTTTGAGGCTGGGTATCATGCAGCTCAGACTAACCTTGAAGTCCATATATAATTGGTTGCTCTGCCTTGATTCATGAGGGAATCACAAGTGCCACTGTGCCTTGCAGACATCTTTCTAATGGTCAAGCTGACTTGTTTCTAGTTAATCATCTTTTTATGTAGGATTTCTCCCTCAATCTGTGTGTCAAAACTTTTCCTACATCAGCTAGATGTACTTCATGTATAAGTTGTCTTTTTCACATCATGCTTCTGTTTAGAACACTGTCTTCCATTTTCTGCCGTTAGTTTCTGAGCTAGCTCTTGTTTCTTGAGGTGGCAAGAACTATTTTAGGTACAGGGGATAAATTATTTTTCTTTTTGTAATAGTTGACATTTACTTTTTATGTTCCATGTTATTGTATTTAGGTGTGTTTGCATGAAGAAAGTGATAATACAGTTTTGGGAGAACAGAAGCAAGTGGGTCTCTGAAAGTTCAAAACCAGGCAGTGCTACATAGTGAGACCCTGTCTAGGAAAACAAATACAGTTTCTGTTCATGTTCTAATTTATTGCCCAAAACTGCTTTTTTTAAAAAAAATTTAATATCTTTATTATTATTATTATTTATTTTTATTATTAGTAACATTTTATTAACTCTGTATCCCAGCTATATCCCACTGCCTCATTCCCTCCCAAACCCACCCTCCCTCCCTCATCTTCTCCCTGCCCCTTTCCAAGTCCACTGCTTGGGGAGGACCTCCTCCCCTTTCATCCGGCCCTGCTTTATCAGGTATCTTTGGGACTGGCTGCAAAGTCCTCCTCTGTGGCCTAGCAGGAAGAACTGCTTTTTTAAAAACTACAATGTTCTCTAATATAACTGCAATATATGAATCATTTTATTTTAAAATTATTTTCTAATTATGTGTCTGGGTGTGTGTTTATGGACGTGAATGTAGTGCCTGTGGAGACTGGGACAGGACATCAGATTTGGAGGCAGAGTTACCTGCAGTTTCAAGCCACCTGACCTAGGTGCTGGAGGCCAAACTCAAGTCCTCTGGCAGAACAGTACATTCTGTTAACTGCTGAGACACCTCTCCAGCCCTTTAATTTAATACACATCAACTAGCTCCTCTGTGTTTAGTGTCTTAATTTTAAAAGGCCTTAGGTCTGTGCCTCATTCAGTTCCTGAATTAACTTGGACACATTACATGACTCCTCTTCTGTAGTGTTCGTAAAAGTTATCTTAACGGACCTCACTGTCATAGTCTCTTGTTCTCAGCAGGGACAGCTAAGTCCTTCCACTTCCTTGGTAGCAGGGGACTAGAGTTTCTTGTTCATGTGGCCATAGAGTCACTGCACAGCACATTTTCTATACAAACTCCTGTCTGTGGGGATGTTGGTCTGGGCTAGACTGGGCCTGATTCAGTTGTATGCATCGGTGTTTATTATGTGCCATATTCTGTCTAGAAGCTCAGAATTTTAAAATGATTTTTTTATTAAGCTTCAGAGTATATATTATTTTCTCGTTGCAGTTACGATTTTGAAATTATTTGTATTGCTCGGGTTCTCCATATTCTTTATGGTTGAATTTCTCATGGTATTTAGTAAGACCTCATCTTGCCTCCTTCAGCCCTATGGTGCTACAGGCATTATTCCATATCCTCCAAGTTCAGGTGTACAGGTTACAGTATATGATTAGTGCCTGTTTGTAGTTTTGCTATTATAGGCCAAATTCTCCTGGGGTTAGAGTCATGAGCATTGTGTCATCAGGCTGATATCTTGACTTGGGTGTAAATTAGAATCTCTCTTTGCTTTTCCTGTCTAGTGTTTTCTGTCTCATAATAAAAGTACATATCTGGTATTAAATGTTCTTTATGTGTGTGTGTGTGTGTGTGTGTGTGTGTGTGTAACTTCTTCTTTGAGTTCTTGTGTGTAAAAAGGATAAAAAAATTCAAAATCAAACCCAAAACATGACTGCCTCTATAGTCATTCCTTCAAGCCTGAGTCTTTCTTGGCTTTAAAAGAATAGGTGATTTCCATCTGTGTACCTTTTCTCCTGAAACTTCCCTGGCAAAAGGAGCTCATGTTGCAAATTATCAGGTCCAACTGTTCTTTCACAGTTTTTACTTTTCTTTGTTTCTCTGTGGGATTTGACATTGCTTTCTGTTATCTTCAAGTTCCCTTCCAAACTGTTTTTTTTTATTCTCTGTTTTGCTGTCAGATTGTCTGCTCTCAGATTGTCCTCTGTGCTTCCCTCCTCTCGTCCATGATGCCAGGAAGCTGCCTTAGGCTTCTGCTCCTCTGCGTGTTTTCCAGGGTGAACTCCTTTGTTTCTCATGAGCATTTGACTTTTGACTCTCTCTGTACTGCCGATTCTTCAAGCACTGTCCTTTCTGTCTTTGCCTTTGCTTTTTGCATTCTTTGCTTGACCATCAGCTGCCTGCTCAGCAGAGTGAGCTCTTTAGTGTCAGCTTAACATCCTAAGTCTACAGCCTCCTTCTCTCTACATACTTTACCCTTGATAAGGCATTACTCTTTGTCCAACTGGACAAATCCGGAATCGTAAGCCCTTTTCTCTAATGTTGTGACAAAAATCCCTAAGATTTAGTAGTATTGCTATTCTATTGTAGTTATGCTTTTTACCACAGTCCTTTCAGTCTTTTTCTTAACCCACTCCCTTTTAAATTGATTTCCTTCTTTGACAGTTTCATATATAATGTATTCTCATTACTCTTTCCCCTTTTCTTTTTCTTATCTCCCTTTGACTCCAGTTCAGTGTTCTCATCCCTACCAGTCCCTTTCCCAGATTCATGACTTTGGGTTTTATTTTGTGACCCATTTGGTCTAACCAGCATCATCTGTGAGCTTTGGATTAGAATTCTCCACTGGACCTGATGGGATCATCAGTGGTTAACTTCTTTTTCTTTTAATCCATCCTCCATATGGAGGTCAGAGTGATTTTTCAGAATTCAAGTCCCTTTCTTTTGTGTGTTTGTGGTACATGTGTTTGCATGTATTCATGGGTGTTGCAAGTATCTGTGCACGTGCATATCAGGGCTAGAGGCTGATGCTGCTTGTCTTCCTCCATCAGTTTCCTCCATTACTTCTATTCCATTTTTTGAGGCAGTGTCAGACTTAAGCCTGGCACTCATTGATTGGTTCACCTGCCTGGCCAATGAGCCCTGGGGATCTTTCATTTCTGTTTTCTACTCTGTAGTACAGTGGTTATAAATGTATGTGGCCACTTCCAGCTTTTTATGTGGGTGCTGGGTTTCCAAACCAAAGTCCTTATGTTTATACAGTAAGCACTTTATCCACTGAGCCACCTTCCTAGCCCCTTAAATTATTTTTCTTTTCTGGCTTTAAGTGTTTGGTAGGCTGCATTTCCTCTATGTCCTCTTTATCTTCTGAATTATTTCTTTGAATGAACAGTATATTGTTTTCCTTGTTCAGCTAATAATGTGTTTTCTGAATGTGCCATTCGGGTTCTGTGCTTTAGTTTATGCTTTTGACTTATACTTACTGTTTCCATGTTTTGTATCTTTGTTATTATTTGTGTTTCAGTTCAAGCATTGCCTCCTCTTTGAAGCCATATATGATGTCTCCCTCCTAATTAAGTACTTTTTTCTTTTGTGTCCCTGTGAGCCACCTATATACTGTATAGTAGAGATTATAAGTTTTGTATTGCCTTTTCTTGTCTACATGTCATCCCCGCCTTTGGGGATATCTTATTTTTTTTTCTGTAGTATCTAGAACCTGACATATAATAGGCTTTAAATAAATATTTAATGAATGAGTAAATGTGTTTATGTTATTACTGTAATGAGAACTTTTTTCCTTTCCCAGATCATGAATTTTTTGTATTATACCTTGTTTACTTTTCAGAATCTTGTCTTAAGTTTTGTTTAATAAAGAAAACATATTAATCTGAGGTTGATAATATGCAGTGAATTACATGGGACCGTCCTTCACAGGAGAAGTTGACTTATGTTAGTCCAGAGCAAAGTGAGATTACCATGTAATGTCTAGTGTCACAGTCATTTTACTGATGTGGATATTGCACCTCAATTTAATTGCTCTGGTATTTTGCAAATAAAGACTTTTGCATTGGTAGTGCGGCACACTATTAAACTGTTGCATATAGTGATGTCACAAGCACCAGTGTTTAAAAAGTCTGCATGTACTTATTCAGGTAGCTACAGAAGTATTAATGGAGTTGGCATTGTTCCACCAGTGGCACCAGTTTCTCTTCCTAGCCTGAAACATACTAGTAACGTTTGCAGGCTCCATAGTTAGCTTGCATGTCTAAACACTGGTAGCATTTGGAAGGAAATATGTTTATCGTTTGGGAAGGAGAGCTTTGGATTCCACTTTCTATGCTAGTATTCTTGCTGCCTTGTCAATTAAAAATTCAGCAGTGACTAAGATGATGAATATTCCTATATCATAGATTCCCCGAGCATAACTTGCAGGCTTGGTTCCATTTGACAAAAAACTAAGTTGGAGTAGGACAGAAAGGGTCATATATGCTGATATAATAGTGGGGCTTCGTATTGAACTTCGTGTGTTCCTGGAGAACCATGCAGAACCTGGAGTGAAATGTACAGTTTTAAATCTTTGAAGGTTTCCTTTTTTAATCACCATAATCAAGCCTTTCAGTCAGCTTATGTTACATTTGACAGCCATGAAAAAACTGATCAAATAGGATGTGAGAGGAAGTAGCTGAATAATACAAATTTTAAAACAAACCAACGACTCATTTAAAATTATGATGTAGAGTCTGATTGTGAAAGCAAGTTTCAGACATGACTTGATTGCTTATGTGTGTTTAGTCATTGGCATTGTTGTTCAGTTAATTGCCCCTAGACTAAGTAGTGAAAATTTCCCTAAAATTCAGGCAATTTGTAGCCTTCTGAAAAGCTATTTGCAGTACTAAATAAAGAAGGTGAGTGGGTGGCTTCTCAGGGGATAAGGTGTAGTGGTATGAAAGGAGTTTGGAAAGGGGCACTTTTGACTGTTTCCCTGCAGAACTTAACACCAGCCCTGCAGTCGTTATGCTTCTGCTGTAACATTAGCCTCCAACTTCCTTCCTTCTTACTTCTCCTCCACCAGCAGCATGCCTCCCAGTGTATTTCATTCCTTTGTCATGAAGGCAGTCTGCACTGACCCCGCAATCAGATGTGAATCCAAATCATCTTTGGTGATTTCTGGACAATATTTTAGTTTTTAGAATCTTGATCTAGCTATGGGACATGGAATAAATCTGTCACCCTATGATTATGGATATTAATAAATATAGCATTCTTATATACATTCATTATTATATTTTACTTGTTCCTGCTTCCCAGTTCTTGGCACTGTTTTGGCATATGGAGATTAATAAACATGGCACTTCTTATGTACATACATTATTATATTTGTTCTTACTTCCCAGTTCTTATCCAGCTATAGATTCCTTTTCAACAAAGAAACTTTGATTTACTAGTCTTCCAGAAAAGAGATTATACAGTTTTGAAACTGTTTTCAAATGTGTCATGGCAATTCACTAATTATGCAATAACTTTAAAAAACATGTAGAAATGAACTCAAAGAATCACAGACATTAAGCTCTGTGCCAGCAATTTTTAGTTCCCCACTAAAGCTTATAAGCAGCATTATTAGAATATCTCACAGATTATATCATTAGATGATGTTGCCAATATGAGCTTTTACAAATTGTTAGCAGTTGTCTTTTTAAAGACATATGAGGTAAATGCATCAAAGACAGCATGGTAACTGAAATGAGGCAGAATCAAAATGCTTGTTTATTTCAGACATACAACCAGATGTAGAAGAAAGTTTTTTGAACATTCAGGCAGAAAGTTGTATATCTACCAGTGAAATGACAGGGCTCACAAAGATATGCAGGCTTAGGAAATTTACGTGTGACACCAAAATAATTTCATTTTAAGACAACAGTTCAAGATGACTGACACCATTTGTTCTGCCATTATTTGTACATTTAGAACTCCATAAATACAGTAGTAGGAAAATGTACATTCAGAGTTTAACATCGTTTCCCCTTCTAGTGGCAGATCTGGAAGAACTTTGTAGTGACAGTGTATATGCCTTTTGAGCTCCTCCTCACAGGCTGCTGGAAAATAATATGGATCTTGCTTATTTTAGATGGGAAGTAAGGCGTGGAAAAGCAAAAGACTAGCATTATCCTTCAGTCTACTTCTGCAGACAGCAGATGTTTAGTCTTGCCCCTGACACTAGATGATGGAATCTTTAGTATGTATTATTTAGCAATTGAAAAGTGACCATTACTATTGTTATCAATTTTCTTACAGTAATTCTAAAAGTGTTTATTGAGTATGGAAATATGTTTTGTGGCAAAGGCCACTGTTAAAAATGGAAAAAGCAGTTGTCCGCCATGGATATTGCTACTGTTCTTTTTGATATGTAGGAAAAACATGGGTTTTTGATCTTGACACCACTGCAGAGTCTAATTTGAATTTGCACTCCTTTTGATACATTAATGGCTCAAAGTAGCCACCACTAAGCACAGGTCCACAAAACAATTTATTTTTTCAGTCTTGATGTACTATCTTTATTTAAAATATCAAGGTAGGGTGGGACTGGGAGGAGAAGAGGGAGGGGCCTATGACTGAGAAATAAATTGAATTAATTAATAAAAAAACAAGATTAAATTTATTTTGCATTTTGCTTATTTTATGTAGGAGTCATCAGCAATTTTCTACATGTAATTAATAAATATATATTTATGTATCTTTCTTATTATACTTATTTATAAATGTTAACCTTTGTTTTTTTTTTTTCTTCTTCTCAGATTCTGTCAAGTTTTAAGAATCAATGAATCATATAGCCCATGGAAGAAAAAACACAAATCAAGACATTTTTGGGTTCCAAGCTGCCAAAGTATGGAGCGAAATCTATGAGAAGTACACTTCAACCAATGCCAAACGGGGCCCCTGTGACATTATTAGGGACTTCAAAGAATAGTAATGTCAAAAGTTATATTAAAAATAATGGCTCTGATTGTTCATTGTCCCATTCATTTAATTGGAGAAAAACAAATAAATACCAACTTGGTTCACAAAACACAGCAGAACTTAATAATATACAGAGTACACACGATAGACTGATTGATCCTGAACAACATGCTCGTGCTCCAGGAATGCTTGATGGGAATGGGATAAAGGGAAGCTTGAAAAGTACTTCCTTGTTCACGTCCAAGTTAGCAAGACCATCAACCATGTTTGTGTCATCTGCAGAGGAGTTAAATCAAAAATCTTTTTCTGGACCATCTACTAGTTTGGGTAAATTCACCAAAGGCACATTACTAGGAAGGACTTCATATTCTTCAGTCAATGCGAAGTCTCATTTGAATACGTTTTACGGGAACCGGCCACCTGGTAACATGCAGAAGCCAAGAGTGAACCCTTGTGCCAGCAGAAGCAGTTCTGGGGAGAGCCTGGCACAGTCCCCAGACAATATTAAGTCTATTACTTGTGAAAAAATGGTAAGGTCACAAAGTTTTTCACATTCCATTCAGAATTCCTTCCTCCCGCCTTCATCTATAACCAGATCACATTCCTTCAACAGAGCTGTAGACCTTACAAAGCCTTATCAGAACCAGCAGCTACCTGTTCGAGTGCCTCTCCGGTCAGGTATGCTGACAAGAAATTCTCGGCAGTCAGAAGTACTCAATGGGAACGAACACTTGGGGTTTGGTTTTAATAGGCCTTATGCTGCTGGTGGGAAGAAATTGGCTTTATCAAATGGCCCAGGTGTATCTTCCACTTTGGGTTATAGGATGGTTCATCCCTCTCTGCTGAAATCCAGCCGGCCTCCATTTTCTGGGACCATGACAGTCGATAGTAATAAAAATCCACCTGCTGACATGTGTGTAGAGGAAGAAGGTGTAGCTTTGGACAAAGACAGCTCTACTGGTAAGGACCAAGAACTAATTGAAAATGAAAGTTACCGAACAGATAATGATCAGACTATGAAGCATGAATCTAAAATTAGGTACCTGAGTGATGATGTGGATGATATTTCCTTGTCGTCTTTGTCATCTTCTGATAAGAATGATTTAAGTGAAGATTTCAGTGATGATTTTATAGACTTGGACGACTCCAATAGAACTAGAATAACGCTAGAGGAAATTACTCTCAAAGAAGAAAAGCATGAAAATGTACCATCAAAGGATATATTTGATTCTCCTAAGGAAAATGAACAGATCTTCAGTAAAGCTGATGAATGGATAGATATAAGTGTCTCTGGTAAATATAAATATCCTTAATTCATGTGCTTTACCTAGCAATTATAATAGGCTAACATTGAGGGCTGTCTTTTGATAGACTCCAGGATGCTATTTGACTGAGAGGACTCAGTGTAGATGAAAGTGGATCAGGGCTTCAGCCTTGTGGCTTGTTTCAGCCCTGTTTTCATCTTGTCTAGGATAGGTCAATCAAGCAATCCATGTTTTGTTTTTTGGTGGGCCTCTCATATACAGGCCAGTTCCTATGTAGAATACACTGTATTCTACAGTGAACACAGGTAGTGTTCTCCACTCTGTTGGGAGGGGTTTGCCAATAACTCCATTCCCAATAGCCATATTGCAGTCCACTAAGAGTAAAGGTATGTCAGACATCGGTCAGATAGCCTAACCATACTTAGTTGAAAGCTCTCTAGTGTAGGTAATGTTTTTATGTAGCAGTACTTACAGTGACACTTCACTGAAGCATTATTTGCTTATGTTCCTGAGGAGAGGGAGTCCCAATTAAACATTTCTTTTTAGACCTGGCTATATCGGTACTTAATGCAGGACGACTCTTATTTGCTCACATACCCTGAAAGAAGAACACTGAAGGGAGCGTACAAAGGCATGTCTAGTCAAGGGACTGGCTCACACATAGTGATTCGCTAAACTCCCGTTTGTCTGAGGCCTTATAAAATGGAGGGTATCTAGAACAATGTAGTGTGTTTTTTAAGGACGTATCTGTGAAGTTAAATAGCCTGCAGAGAAGAAGAGCGTTCCCCAAGCAGTGGTTAAAATTCACTATTAGGAAATATTAAAGGAATGTGAGGATGTAAGAAATGTTGCAAAGTGAGTTTCATATTTACTACAAAATGTTTAAGCAGCTTATTTTTTAAAACTTCCTCTCCTTTTTTAAAAAATTAAGAATTTAGGAAAATGCTACAGTTACATTTTTTGAACCAAATGCTCTTATAATTCAGTGGCTTATTAGAGCTTATATTTTAGAAATGAGAAATGACTGTGTTTTGTAAATTCATGTGTTTTTTTCTTTCTTTTAAAATCATTTGAAGACAGGAGTGAATGTACAAAGCATACCTCTGGAAATAACTTGATTTCACCAGATACGGATTACAGAGCTGGTTCTTCATTTGAACTCTCTCCATCTGATAGCTCTGATGGAACATACATGTGGGATGAAGAGGGCCTGGAACCCATTGGAAGTGTCCACCCTGTTGGCAGCTATGAGTCCTCCGAAATGAACAGCATAGTATGTATGGTTTTGTGTACCTTTTGGAGACTTCTTTTTACTTTATTATACAGAGACATAATGACACTGATAAATATTTTATTTGAGAAATAGGAATCCATACCTGTCTATTAATGGCTTATAATATGTGTAACAAAAACATCAAGAATAGATGTCATTTCCCAAAGTACTGTGCATGTCCCTGCGCACATAATGTATTACACATAATGGCATTTATGCTTACTGTAGTGGTCAGGTTAAGCTAAGAACATGTCTTTCAAGACATTTTAAGTTGCCATATTGAGAAGTGCCACTTGGTAAAGGGATGTCAGGGATGGTGTTCCACAGAAAGGGTGGAGAATTGATGAATAAGTTGCCCTGTGACCAAGAATTAGCTGTTGACAAACCTGTTGTTAGGCTGTGCCTATCACTTATCACCAATTCAGTGTGGCTTAATACAGTGAAAGGTTTTGGCTTTTATTCTTTAAAAATTTTTTTTAATTTTATTTTTATTAATTACAGTTTATTCACTTTGTATTCCAGCTGTAGTGTCCTCTCCCATCCCCTCTCATTACAACCCTCCCTCCTTCTTCTTCTCCTATGCCCCTCCCCCAGTCCAATGATAGATGAGGTCCTCCTCTCCTTCCATCTGACCCTAGTCTATCAGATCTCATCAGGACTGGCTTGTCTTCCTCTGTGTACTAGTAAGTCTGCTCCCCCCTCAGGTGGAGGTAATCAAAGAGCTAGCCCATGAGTACATATCAGAGATGGTCCCTGTTCCTTTTATTGGGGAACTGTTTTGGACACTGAGCTGCCATGGGCTACTTCTGTGCAGGGGTTTTAAGTAATCTCCATGCATGGTCCTTGTTTGGAGTATCAGTCTCACCAAAGACCCCTCTGTCTAGATCTTTTGGTTCTGTTGCTCTCCTTGCGGTTGGCTTTTATTCTTAACAAAGTCTCTTGTAGGTCTGGGCAGCTTTCTAGGACACTTGCGTATAGTGACCTAAGCTGCTTTGGCCTTAGGCTTGACCTTGTCTGTGAAGTCCTTATTGCTGTGATTGAAGAAGACAGTATTGGCAATCATACCCGTGAAGTATTTAATTTGGCCTGCTAGCTGCACTGGATGATTTTGCTCTCAACCTGCTAGTCAGAGTTTGTCTGTGGCCCCACATAAGTACTAAGGGGATATGAAATGTATTCTTCCTGTGTCTGGAAAGGGAACTAGTACTGCTGTCAGGCATTAGTGCATGGCTCTTTCATAAAAGTAACATTATAAAAAGTCATTATAAGTAATGTGGAAAAATGACACAAATAAAATGTAACTGGTATATTTAAAGTGCCTCAGTGTAATTATTTAGGTTATAAAATAGAAATCCTCGTAAATCAAATTGGTTTGTAGATATATAACATTCTAATAGGCTTTCAGACATACTCATATATGCCTGTGACATGGAGAAACCAGATGTTGTGATGAGAGGCTTTTAAGTTTCACAGACATAGGGGGAGATCTGAGTTTGTATATGCAATTTACAGAGTAACATCTGATTAGATCAAGGCTACAGTTTAAGACTTTATTGTGTTCTTTATTAATAGACTTTTAAAATGTATAATTGAGGTAGCACATGCCCGTAATCTCAGCACTCAGCGGGGCAGAGCCAGGCAAATCTGTGAGTTTGAGGCCAGCCTGGTATATAAAGCGAGTCTAGGACAGCCAATGCTACACAGAGAAACCCTGTCTTGAACCACCTTCCATCTCCACCCCCTAAAAAAGTATAATTGAAGTGCGTATCAACACTTTTTCCAGTAGATGGCAATAGTAAGACACTTAGGACTTGATGTTTTTGGAGGTTCATTATCATAACTAACAAAAGGCCCTCTCTACAGATTTTAGAATGTGCATAGATGACCATGGTGTTAAATAAAATCCACGAGTGTATCCCTTTATTAATATACTTGAGTATAACAGAGGGGAAACAAGTCTCCACACTACTTTAGAACACAGTAGTGGCTCCTGATTTGTTTCTTTGCTTCTTTTTGAGTTAGGCCTGTCTGTCCTGAAACTCTGTGTAGATCAGGCTGACTTCAGACTCAGAAATTCACTTGCCTCTGTCTCCTAGGTACTAAGATTAAAGGTGTTCACCACTATGCCCAACTTTGATAGTACTCCTTTCTGATCCAAGGAGAAGACAAGGTCTGAGAAAGTATTGACAAAAGCAAGTTAAGATGGTCTTGAGTAGTAGACTTGCAGTTTTTGATGGAAGTTCATTATTTTTGTTTTGGATATTTTCAGCTTGCTATGTTTTCATGACGTATCACTTAACTGTTTGGTCTTCATTGAGATGCTCTGTTTTTGTCTTCCCTCTTTTTGCCCAGATACTAGTATATTTTGTTAGTTTTATTTGTGTATTTCCCTTTCTTTTACAGTAAATCTTCTTGATCCTTAGCATACAATTTATTTAAAAATAATCTTGTCTTTTTTTTTAACCAAGGAGTTCAGTCCATTTGCACTTGAATTTCTTAGATGTACTTCACCCTGACATCTTAATATTGTCTTCCTTTTTCTGTTTTTTTTCTTCTTCTTCTGTTTTTTTTTTTTTTTTTGCTAAAATAATTCCTGTTAATATATGTAACTTAACTCCAAATGAATCTTACAACTCTCTCTCTTTCCTTGGGCTTCACAGCAGTGTTAATTGTAGTCTGGGTTAATATAAGGGAATTTCTCTTCTGTTCCTTTCATTGATCTTATTCCAAAGAAAGGTTATTTCGTACTGCAGAGAGAGAGAGGAAAAGATGCTAGAAAGTTCTTCTATCAGTGTAGATTAATTCTCTTGTTCTTAAACTGTATATAAATGGAGCCAAGCACATATCATTTTGTGTCTGGCTTTTTTTAATGAGTTGTAGGTTTTTTGTTTTAATGTCTGTCCATGTATGTCATCCTTCCTCCTCCATGGTTAAGGAAACTTCTCACCCTGAGCTGTATTTCCAGCCCTTGTCCATTCTTCTTGATGAATCCGATTCCCTTATGTGGATGTAGTACAGCCCACTTTATTCCCTGCTGTTTAGCTTGTTTGAAGGTTTGGGCTATTTAGAGAATTGCATTGTTGAGAATATTTTTAGTGAAAATTTATTCATTTCAGTTGGCAAAATGGAAGAGGGGTTTCTTTAGTTATAGGTCTGCTTATTTTTATAGATAAAGGCTGCTACTTTTCCGAAGTAATTGTGTTTACAGTTCCCATTGATAGCAAATATCCATTCTGGAATTCTGCTTTCTTATCTGTACTTAAAGTTGTCTGCCTTTTTTGTTTATGATTCTGGTGGGTGATAGCGTGGCATTTTTGAGATTATACTTACTGCCTGTTTCAATAGCCTATTTTGTGACATGCTTTTATTGGTCTGTTTACATGAAAAGCTTATTTTTAAAAATTCTCCACATGTTTTTGTTGGTTAGTTTTATGTCAACTTGAGCAACCTAGAGTCATTTGAGAAGAAGGAATTTCAGTTACAAAAATTTATTTATAATACTGGCCCGCAAACAAGTGCGTAGAGTGTTTTCTCTGGCACATAGGTGGTCTTGAGGTGTATGAGAAAGCTGGCCAAGCAAGCCGTGAGGAGATAGCAGTAAGCAGCACTGCTCCATGGCTTAGGTTTTGGTTCCTGCCTCCAGGTACCTGCTCTGACCTCAGTGATGGGGTGCAACCCGAGAATAGTAAAGAAACAAACCACTTCTTTCCCAAGTGGCTTTTGCCATGGTATTTTATCAAACAATAGGGACCTTAAGACACATGTGTTAAACATATATGCTGTTAAATTTACTAGGTTTCTTTTATTGTTACCACTTTTGTTCAGTGTGAAGTCTTTGCTAACTCTAAAAAAATTTTCAGTATTTTTTTCTATGTGTATGTGTATATTATCCACCCTGGATTTCCTTTTAAATTTCTAAATAATATTTTTATGATAAAATTAACTATACTTTTTAAACATATATTTTAAAAATTCTTCTCTTATATTCCAACCACAGTTTTCTCTACCTCCTCTCTGCAAGATCCCCTCTTCCTCCTGAAAGGGCAGGCCTCCCAGGGATATCAACCAAACATGGCATATCAAGTTTCAGTAAGCACCTCCTCACTAGATGAGGCAATTCAGTTGGAGGAAAAGGAGTCAAAAGCAGGCAAAAGAGTCAGACAGCCACGCTCCCACTGTTAAACCAAGCTACACCACCATAACACATTGCAGAGAGCCTAGGTGAGACCCCTATAGGCTGGCTGATTGCTGGTTCTGCCTGTGTGAACCCCTGTGATTCCAGGTTAGTTGATTCTCTAAGTTTTCTTGTGGTGCCTTGACCTCTCTAGCTCCTATAATCTTTCTTCCTCCTCTTCTGCAGGATTCCACAAGCTTCACCTAGTGTGGCTGTGGATCTCTGCCTCTGTTTTCATCATGTGCTCTATGAAGCCTGTCTGATAATGATTACCTTAGGCTCTCTGGTCTACAAGTATGGCAGCTTTTTTTTTTTTTTTTTTTTGCTGGTTGTCAGTGCTGTTCAATTTACTAAGTTTCTTTTATTGTTACCACTTTTGTTCAGTGTGAAATCTTTGCTAACTCTAAAAAAACTTTCAGTATTTTCTTTCAAAAACTTTATATTTTACCTTTTACATTTAGATCGACAGTCCACCTGTAAATTTACTTTGTGTAATGTGTAGGGTAGAGGTCAAGATTAATTTTTATGGTATAGTGTAAAATAAAGGCTCAGTGTCAATTAACTTTTTTGGAGGAGTAAGGATTGGGCATCCATTTCCTCCATTTTTCTTCTAACAGGGCATCTTTGTAACTCAGGGACTGTATATATATATATAAATATTTCTTAGCCTTTAATAGTTCCATAAGTGGTTTAGTTTTAAGGACTGGGAGTTTGAATAGGATTGCACTGAATTTATAGGTCAATTTGGAGAGAATCTAAATATTCACGTTAGCCTTCCAATTTCTGTATGTGGTATATGCCTCCATTTATTTGGTCTGTAGAAATTTTCTTTTCTTTTTTTCTTTTTTTTAATTTTTAATTTTTTATTAATTACACTTTATTCATTTTGTATCCCCCCCATAAGCCCCTCCCTCCTCCCCTCCCAACCCCACCCTCCCTTCCCTTTCTGCATGCATGCCACGCCCCAAGTTCACTGATAGGGGAGGTTCTCCTTTCCTTTCTGATCTTAGTCTATCAGTTCTCATCAAAAGTGGCTGACTTGTCCTCTACTGTGGCCTGGTAAGGCTGCTCCCCCCTCAGGGGGAGGTGATCAAAGAGCAGGCCAATCAGATTATGTCAGAGGCAGTCCCTCTTCCCATTACTATGTAACCCACTTAGACACTGAACTGCCATGGGCTACATCTGTAAACTATTCTACTAGTTTTTATCCCATTTTAACAGTCTTTTTTAAAATTACTTGTTAAACTCTGGTGAGGTCTTTGCTATTACTTATTTACCTTTTCTTTCTTGTAAGGTCTTTATATTTGTATCCTTTCAGAAAATGCTTTTTGTACCACTGTTTCTTGCCTATATCTTTGTGCAGTGATTTAAGGCTATTTATATTTCTTCAAATGCTTACATTCTGTCTCTTTCCATGAACTATGATGGAACTTTGCAAATCTGTCTTCCCCTTGGTTCCTCTGCCTATCCAAAGTTGCATTCAGACCTTTCTCTTCTCCTTGTCAATGCTCAGGGTGATAGTTTAGTACTGAGGTGCAACCCAATACTTTGAAACCACAACCTGCTTTTCTCCCACATTGTGAAGACAGACTCCTCATCTACTTTTATACCTCCAGTACTGACTTGTGATTCTTTTCACTTAGAATTAATCACCATTCTTTTGTTTTGAACTGTAGTAGTCTTTCCTCTCGTTTTCGGTATATGATCCCTGTGTGCTATCATACTGCTTCGTATTAATCATCACACCTACACTGAAGACATAAGCATAGAAGGATCAGATTGTCTTTCATTTCTTTAATCAGAGGAGAACCTATTGAGTCGTTGAAATGACATTAGGAATCTAGATTAGTTAGTAATCTAGAGTCATGCTATTGATCTATATTATGAAATTTACTTTTGTTAAATTCTCATATTTCATACCTAATCCCCTTTGCCCTGTTTTTTTTTTTCTTTTTAAAACCATAAAGCCTATATGATTGTTGCATGTCAAAATTTGATTTGTGTTTCATTTTATTTTGAGGGTATTCATTTGAGGCTATTTTATCTAAACGTTCTTTCTTAGGAGTTTTTCTTTTATTTATTTTTTATTTGCTCAATTAATTTATCCATGTGTGTGTGTTTGTGTGTGCACATACACAAGAGCAGGAATTGTGCATGTACAGGTCAGAAGACAACTTGTAGGAGTCAGTTCTGTCTGTCTTCTATCACATGAGTCCTGTGGAATAAATGCAGGTCCTCAGGCTTGGTGGCAAGCTCCTTTACCCCTGAGCCATCTTACTATCCTTATTTTTGTCTTTTTCTTTCACTGTGAATTCATAACTTCCTTTGCTTTTCTATTGAAGCTAATATGGTATATTGTTTCCTCATTCTTTCATACTCATGGTGTTATGGTGTTAGCATAATACAGATAACATGGTGTTAATAGTCTCTACAAAATAATGTAGAATGTAGTTTGGTTATTAAAGAGCATGGCCAGGTGGTGATGCATGACTGCAGTCTGCATGTAGAGGCAGGAGGTTTATGAGTTTGAGACTAGCCTGGGTTACAAGTAGCAAAAAACTCCTGTCAAAACAAAACAAAACAGGAAAACAAAACAAAAAACCATAAAGAGGTAAAGCAAATGCCTTTCTTTTCAGCCAGTTGAGAGCAATATTCTTACTTGATGTTCCCTGTATCTCTGATGCTTTTGTGTATATTTCTTAGAGAAACAATTGATCTCTCATGTCCATAGAATAATCATTCAGATCATGAAATGAACATGAGTCTGTTACTGCCATCTTGTTTTTGCATGTCATCAAAGATTATCCTGAGTGAGGTATCCCAGAAGCAGAAAGACACACACGGTAGATATTCACTTATAAGTGGATACTAGACCTATAATATAGAATAAACGTACTAAAATCTGTACACCTAAAGAAGCTAAGCAAGAATGAGGTCCCTGGGTAAGATGATCAATCCTCATGCAGAAAGACAAACGGGATGAACGTTGGAAGAAGGAGAAAACAGGAAACAGGACAGGAGCCTTCCACATGGGAGCCTCTGAAAGGCTCTACCCAGCAGTGTACCAAAGCAGATTCTGAGACCCTTAACCAGACTTTGGGCAGAGTGCAGGGAATCCTATGAAAAAAGGGGGAGATAGTGGGACCTGGAAAGGACAGGAATTCTACAAGGAGAGCAACAGAACCAAAATATCTGGGCACAGGGGTCTTTTCTGAGACTGATACTCCAACCAAGCAGCATTCATGGAGATAACCTAGAACCCCTGCTCAGTTGTAGCCCATGGCAGCTCAGTATCCAAGTGGGTTTCCTAGTAAGGGGAACAGGGACTGTCTCTGACATGAACTTAGTGGTGGGCTCTTTGACAACCCCCGCCCCCCAGAGGGAGCAGCTTTGCCAGGCCACAGAGGAAGACAGTATAGCCAATCTTGATGAGACCTGATAAGCCAAGGTCAGGTGGAAGGGGAGGAGCACCTCTGCTATCAGTGGACTTGGAGAGGGAAATGGGAGGAGCTGAGGAAGGGAGGGTGGGATTGGGAAGGAATGAAGGAGGGGGCTAAGCTGGGATACAAAGTGAATAAACTGTAATTAATATAAAAAATGAAAATTTAATTAAAAAAATTCTCCACTTGACCAATTTCATATGTATTCTTTAGTAAACCAGCACATTAGAACCTCCCATTGATTTGAGGTAGTATGAGCGTGTCTTATCTGTTTCCTGGCCAGTGAGTGTTCCATTCTTGTACTGAGTACTATAGTCCTTGATTTCCTGCATAAGGTCACTTGGTCTATCTTCTGTATTCACTCTAGCTCCAAGATTAGCCATATGTAGGAGCCCTGGTTCTTTTCATCATAAATGGAATAAAAAAGCCAAGTTTCAGGTGCTTGGTATGCTAATTCCTGTCACAGAGTTATTCCTAGACAGGTAATCTCATGTGTGTGTGTACACACACACACACACACACATATACAAATTTTTTATTCTACTGTAGCTCTATATTAGAAACCATTAATTCATACTAAACCTTCTAAAAATTTTAGTTTTCTATGGGTATATTTCAGTACCTATCTCTGGTGAAGACAGATCTGATTTCTGTTACCCTTAAAATCAATACTTATTTCAGCCTTACTTTATATAGTCAGGTACTCTTCTGTGCTATCACCTTCTGTGTTGAGGTCTCGCCCATCCTATGTCTATAATGGACCATCCCATGTGTGAACAGCCTCTTGTACTGTTTAGCGTCTGGCTTCCCATGAAGGTGTTCTCCCAGTGGCTTACTTCCCAGCCCCAGGTTACATCCTGGCTGCCTGGGTTTATGGAAGTCTTCATACCCCTTACGTTCTCAAGCCTGATAGGGCAAGCCGGCTAGTGTGGCTGCTCTTTTCATACTTACATGGGTTCTAAGCCCTCAAGTGTTGTTTGGCTGCCTTCCGTATATATGCTATTCTTACTTTTCCTGGTGTTTGCACATTTGAAAGGGTACTATGGAGATATTCTAGGACATCTTAGTAAACTACAGAAATACTCTCATATATATCTGTTATAAATTCAAAATAAGTGACCTGAATAAGCACTTGAACTGCTTTTGTGTGTGCTAAGCACCTGTCTCATGCCATGTGATTAATATGTATGTGTGGGTCTACAAGTATTCACGGAACTGAGAGTGCCATTTTCTGAAATACCAGTTTAAATAAAAGTTTAGTATAAACTGTGATGGTTAAGGAATGTAAATTAGATTGCCTTCATGTCCACTTTATGAAAGGATTCATAAAAATCTGGGATCAGCTCATTCTTAAAGATTAAGGTGACATCTTTTAAAATTTTTAAGGGGGAATATTTATTAAAAAAATCATATTTTTGATTACTTAATTGCCCTTTAACATAAAACAACCTTGTAAAGAATGGTAGACTTTCAGATTGATTTATTGCTGTTTTATAATCTGAGTCAAGTTTAATGAAAAACACATTAACTTGTTGGCATATTAATTTCCTCTAGTTGCTGTAACAAATTATCACAAATTAGTAATTTAAAACAACACACAATTCTGTTTTTAAAAAAATGATGTTAAGTGTGTTACTGAGGGCTTTGAGCATATTTGGAAAGTGCTCTGACACCAAGCTACCCCAAATCCTAGTCCTAAACAGCACAGATTTATCTTATCATTTTGGAGTCTGGAAATCCAAAATGTATCTCACTGACAGGGTGGGTAAGGGTGCATCATCTTTTAATCCTCATGAAGAAATGCATTTCCTTGTACATTGCAGTTTTTAGATTCTACCTGTACTTATTCCTTGGCTTCTTTCTACCTTCTGTCTTCAAAGCCAGCAGTGGCATATACTCTCATATGGCACTCAGATCCTCTTCCCATCTCCCTTCTCTCTAAGGTTCAGAATTACTTAGGAACATACATGGCTGTGTCTTTAAGGGTTTAACTGATAATGGAAGGCAGACATCACCTTATGGCTGTAGGGCATCATTGGAGGACTTTAATGGGAAAGAGCATAGTTTGATTCATATTTTAAAAGTATTCTCTGTGAAAGATTGAATTGGAAGGTATGAGGAATAGTGGAAGCCATTGTTGAAGGATGGATGGTAGTGACTCATACTAAGGTGGTGACTAGTGAAGACACAGAGGAAAAGACAGTTTGGAAAATATTTAGAGAGGGTGCAGTTGGCTGAGTTCCATACTTGTTTGATTGTACAGATGGAAAATACCACCTCCTCAGTTTCTAAAACTCCTCAGTTTTAGAAATTACAAGTAATATTTTTGCTTCTGTTCCTTCTGCCAAGTCATCTGGAGTTGCTGGCTAGCCTTGTTACTTTCCTGTCAGCTTCCCTGTCCTTGGATATGAAATCTGCCTTTGGCTTTTCACGCTTGGGAGCTCCTCTCATTTATTACTTCAGTCTGCTCACTTTGATTCTCTAGTTTCTAGTTTCTATTTCTTGTCTTGAATATGGGTAATATTTTGTTGTTTCTCATTGCTTGTTTAGGTTTTAGACTCCAAGGTCTCAGTAAATGTTTATTGAAGTGAATGCCATGAAAGGCACCATAAATATTGCCATTCAGTTAAGTAAATAGAACCTCCTAAACTGCAGCTGCTGTTTATTGCTGCTCAGTATTTTCCATGCATATTGTGACATAGCCTCTTTAGAAAGTGAGTTTCTAAGGTATCACGTGTCATAATAGCAAACTGCAACTAACTAAAACTGTTATGCCAGTATAGATGGGAAGGTAAGGGGACGGCTTACAGAAAGTTGAGACGGTCTTAAAAATAGGTAAATGGGAATTTCAAACTCACCTTGATAGCTCCAGCTGTTTCCTGATCCAGATTCACGGGACTTGAGAGAATAGAAGGATCTACTCAGTGTAGTTGCTACAGAAGTGGGGAAGCTATGACAGGAAGAAACCTGTTTCAGCAGATGTTTTTCCTTATTGAGTTCTCAGCAAAAGTTCTTTCTTGTCCCACTAGCTTGTTTTTGAATGAGCTTAAATTTATTAATATAGTTGTGTTGACCCTTTAAACACACTTATATTTTTATTTAATAATGAGTGCTATAATACATTACTTACATTGTGATCTAAAGTTTAATTCAGTAGTTATTTTATAAGTTTTTACTATGTTTCAGGAATACTGTTAAATTCTGAAGACAGCAATGGATAAAGTTGTCTTTATCCTTAATGAGTTCAGATTTTAGTACCATATAAACAGATGATCACAGTTTGGACTTAAAATTCATAGGTTATTATTAGTGTGCACAGGGCTTCATATAATGTGTCACTGTGTTGAGGGTGAAGAGAGAGACAGAGAGAAGAGAGAGACAGCACATTTGTTTTAAAAAGGAAGTGACAATAAAATGAAAATTTGAAGAACATACAAAGTTGATCTGTTGGCCAAGGAAACAGAGCAGGTGAACATGTCAGCATAGGGGAAACATGTATGGTAGTTTGTGGGTATCATGATGAGGAATAGCAGCATAGCTGGGTATAAGTATGAGATAGAGAAAAGTTAGGGAAATGAGCTAGGAAGTCAGGGGAAACCTGATGTTCCAAGCTGAACTTGAAGATATTTGCAAATCATGTTTTAAATGTAGTGAGATTGATATAGTAGTAAATATTTTATAAATATTTCTGTTTCAGTGTTCATATACACTTCCTGTGCATGTGTAATACTGAGCACAGTAGTTTTTGGAATATTTGTTTTTCTCTCATACAAGCAGAGTTGGTGTACTATTTAAACTTCCAGGTAAAGGCTGTATGTAGATAAAAGCGAAGTTAAAAGTAATTTGTTAACAAAAAGCACATTGTTCGTAACCATGTCCGGTTAGGTAGTTGTGGTCCCTAACATAGATGCATGATTGGTAAGACTGAAGAAGACTTGGCTTCTCTAAATTCATTAGGTAGATATTAAAGACTTGTTTAAGAGGACATTGAAACTATAAGGCTAAGTGTTTTTCACCAATTGGATAGCTTTTAAGGGATGCTGTTTTATTCTGAATGAGCAGTTTATACATTTTAAAACAGCTCAGGCTGCCCTCTTTGTTCTAAAGCAAGTGCCAGGACATATTGCCTCCAAACTCTTCCATTTCTAGGGGCATTTAGGTGGCTTTACCCTAGTTCTTTTGTGACTCTCTTGGTTGATTCAGGCGGCCTGTTCTTAGAACCTGTGAATGGAGTACCTTGCCTTGGAGTACAGGGAGGCAGAGATTGAAAGGTGGTTTGTGGAGCCTCCATCTTTTAATGTATGATGCAGTAAGAAAAGAAAAGCCCAAGAACATTAGATCACATAGTAGAATCTCAAATTTTGATCTTACCTACAGAGTTAGTGTCTCATAACTTATAACGTGTGGTTCATCTCTCATGGGAAGTTACTTGGAGGCATTATTAAGCTCTGAAGTTTTTACATAAAGAACAAAGGGATTCTTAATTTTTCATTACATTTTCGGTGTGTGTGTGTGTGTGCATGTGCACATGTGCTCATGCACATGAGCACACATTCACGTGGTCAGAGAATAGTTTTCAGGAGTCAGTTATCTTCTACTGTGTATGTCGCTGGTATCAAGCTCAGGCTGTTGGGCTTGGCACCAAGCATTTTACCTGGGGAGCCACCAGCTCTTTTCCTATTTTCAGTCCTTGGAAAGCATGACATCTGTGTGAATATACATTTCTTGCCCTCAAAAGCTTTTACTTTCTTAAATATTCATTATTTGAACACCATAGTTAGTGTTTATTAAAGTTTTCTGGTAAACATGAGGAGGACAAGAATCTATTTTTCTCCCCAGAAACTTTTATAGAAGAAACAGCTTGAGTTTTGTTTCATTTTCGTAATTGATTAATTTTAGGTTTAATTAGGAATTTATACAATGTTACTGTATACCTTTGACATACCAGTATTCCTAAGGTTAATAATATACTATGTTGCCATAGTGCCATAGTTGACATAGGTATGAACCAGGAATGCACTCTGAATTCAGCCCTAACTCAGAGTCACACCATTTTTTGAAGTGCTGGTGATGCAGTCAACATCTGATATCCATACTCCGTGCCAAGGCATCAATCATTTTATGTGCTTGTTTTGCTCCAGTGCTGTCATCCAATGCTGTCTTTTTTGTTCTTTGTTTCTTTGGTTTTAGAATAACCTCCAGTATGAGTACTTCTCATAATGAGATTGTGGCTGTGCTTTTTTGGCAAGAATGCAACAGAAATGATAATGTGCCCTTTTTGCATGCCTATCAGGAAGTGCGTGGTTTCTGACAATGGTACTTCAATTGATAATACTTTGTTCAGATGATTGAAGTAACATTCACCTGGCTTTTCAATTGCAGACTTATGCTTCCTTTTATTTTGTGCAGATACTTTGAGACAGTACAGACATTCATCTTTTCCAGTGTTAGGATCTCTTAATTCTTTACTAACTGGAGTTTTGCTGTAAAGATGTGCTTTCTCCTTTTCCTGTCTGCTTCAGACAGTTGGTGTCATTATGACAGATAGGAAGTTACCCTGCATTTTAGCAGTACTGTTTGTTATTCATATTGCTTTTGCTAGGAATGAGGGTGCCTTCATGGACGCTCCTGTACCTTTCTGAATCTTCATTACTTTTGAGCATTCCTTGCTTTGGCACTAGAAGGTCTTCTTGTAGAACCTTTACTTCTCTAAGGGAAGAAGATGTAGAAATAGATTTAGAAACGCACAGCAAGTACTAGTTGGGCTAGATGCATGTCGTTGACTTTAAGTGTCATGGTAAAGGTAGTTGGAATTATAATTTTTGTTTTTCAGTAGTTCATAGCGGTGCCTTCTTCTCCACCCACTGGCACAGAGTGCTTTCTAGTCTTTCCATTTCCTTCTTTTTAACTCTTCTCTCAGAAGCTGAGAAACCTGGCTCTATACTCTATACTACAGTGTGTATGCATTAGCATCATAATGTGTGCCATCTGAGTGTATATATGTATTTGTATGTATGCATGCATGGGTCGTGCCTTTTCAGTTTATTATTAATATCTAACTGAAGTACTACTTTCCAAGTTTCCTTCTTATTTATTTATTTAGTTTTTTAAAGTTATCATCTCCCTTTGGTAGTTAAGTTGGTTTGTCATAATGTTAAGGTTCATTTCTACTGTTTTTTATGTAACTTCATGCTTTCTTTATGTCATTGTAATTTGCTTAAAATATTTATTTTGTGTTATTTTATGGGTATATTCCTATTATTTCATACTACTACATTCTATATTATTTTGTAGATACATATTATTTATTCAGTTACTGTAATAACGATGAACATCAGGATTATTTCTAAAATTTTGCAACTGCAGATTGCTAAAGCAACCATCCTAGTGCACATTTCTTTTTTGTAATTTACATAAACACTTTTGCCATGTCTATGCCCATGCTTGTTCAGTTATGCGTATCAAAGTGTACTATGATTGGCATCTTTTGTCCTTGTCTGAAGTTTACTGCTGAATCTGAAGTCCCATAATTCTTACATGCTGAGGATTATTATCAACTAAGATTTAATTCTGGAATAAAAACAACATTTTCTCCTAAAACACACAGCAATCTTAATGTGAAAAAGTCAGTAGTAACCAGAAGAAAGAAATGCTTTCTTATGTTTCTGAACCTCAGATGTAGTAAGTGGTACGTCTGTTGAGGTAGAGGTCAGCCTCAGTGGACACTCACTGATGAGCTGTGATGTGACTGGTTTATAGGATAGGAAGTTGAATTTAAAAGAATATATTATACTCATGCTACTAAAACATTAATATTTCAGCTCATTAAGTATGTGTTAATTAAAATCTGTCATTTACTGTTACAGAATCTCAAACCTATAAAACTTCAAGTAAACTTTGAAAAGGCTTAAAGTGCAGTGAAACACAGCTTGGCTAGGGCTCATTGTTGAGGCCACAACATGGTACATGATTGGCAGCTACTGCAAGTTGCCATGTGCTGCATGGATTCATCGCTTGACCTGACTGGGGCAGAAAGGGAATAAAGAAAGGACAGGTGCACAGATGCACCTACAGAAAAGCTGGGATTGGCTGTGCTGTGTCACTCTGATGGAGACATACCAGTAACTTAGTGCCTTTATTTTGCGCATCTGAATTGAGGAGGTGGGTTTACTCAATTGAAAAGGAGCTGAACAAGGAGGTTGGTTTATAGTGAATGGCTAAACAGGGAGGTTAGTTTTCTGAATTGTGGTGGGTGTTTCTAGGAAAGTAGACTCAGGCTGCAGTTATCCCAGAAGAGAAAGCTGTGATTGGTAGGTTCTGCCTGCACACTTGAATATCCACACATGGACCAGAAGAAGGCTGGAAGTTTTTCCCATGGTTCTAAGGCACTAGTATTCTTGGCATGGCTGTGTCCATGTCAACAACCCACATTCACTCAGGACTTCATCAGCTCTTCACACATTCACTTAGACCGTACTCCACTCCCCAGAAGAAGTCTCTATTAATTTCTCAATGATTTTCTCTTCCCTTTAACTTTAAAGGTGCTACTGTGCTTTTGTGTTGGTCTGTTTCTCTTTTAGCCTGCTGGGAAGTACCATAGAAAGGCAAGAAATAATATTTAAACTGTGAAAGGTAAAAACACCCAAATGTCAATAATATTGGTTCTAAAACATAGAAACAGAAACAAATCTGGCTATAGAATTGGAGGAAACAGTACATTTTCTTTCTTTTTTTTTTTTTTCATGCTATAACAAGTTCCTACAGCACACGTCTGATTATATATTAGGTAAATAGTGAGAAACAGGTGTCGGTCGACTAAAGCATGGTGTCAGCATGGTGGAATCTCTTCTAGGAGGTTTTGAATGAGTCCTGTTAACCTTGTCATTTCTAGCTTTTAACAGTTACTCTTGCCTCATGGCCTCCTTCCTCTGTTTTCAGGTGGCTGGGCAGTCTGCAGCAGTCTGATTTCCAGAAAGGCTTCTGTTAGCAGTACTATAGAAGTCTCCTACACTGGGAAAAGGAACAAGAAAGAATATTGGATTAGAAGTCACCAGGGGCTGAATGTTTCTTATTTATTTATTTATTTATTTATTTATTTATTTATTTTTTCAATGCAGTTTATTCAGGAACCTTGAACAATCCTCGGACCCTGGGGAAAGCTGGGGCTGAATGTTTTAAAGTTACTTACTTTTACTCATTAAATATGTTGTAGGTATCTACTGAGTAATAATTACAAGCAAGAAAAAAGCAGTTTTGAGTCTTTCTTAGGTAAATATTAAATGAATAAGGACTTTTCACCATTGTTCTTTTCAGATTGGGAACATTTCTTTCTTTGTTTTTGTTCCCTGTTCTAGATGTCTTGTTAGTTGACCATTATATCTCAGTTTTCTTTCCATTGTTTTTACTTTTTTTAAGAGGTTGTTTGTTTTTTCTTTTGGTCTGCTTCGTTCAGAGTTTCCATAATGTTTATTTTCTGTTAAATTTTGAATTAGGGCAGTTCCTTAATTCTTTATGGAAACTTCAGGGTGTATTTAAACCTAAGGGGTTTTATGGGCTGTACTATACTATAGTCTCCTAGTTTTGATAGTAACCAAATTGTGATTTATCTTGCTTCATTTGTGTCCTTGCTTATCTGCTACTTTTTCCTAACCTGGATTAATTGGAATGGCTTATTTTTCATGTGTGTCTGTGGTGTGTATGCACAGGTTTAGGTGTGTAGAAACTTGAGAACTGACATCAGGAACCATCCTCTTAGTATATCTCTGTAGTCAATGAGGAAGGGCCTCTCAGTCAAACCCACATTCACCGATATAGCTATTCACCATAGCCTTCTTGCTGTGGGAATTCCCTGTCATTTGCATGTGGAGGCTGTAATCATGGGTCAGCCAAGTTCACATAACACTTACATGGGTTCTGGGGATCCCAGCTATTGTCCTCATCCTTTCACAGCAGTGCCCTAACTGCTGGGCCATCTCCCCAGCCACATCCTCATCACTTTAGATGTAATACAAAATGTGCAGTGTGAGCTGAAGTGGTCTGTATCTATAATCCCAGCATGTAGGATTGTATGAGGCAGGTAGGTCAACAGCTTAAAGTCATTTTTAGCTACATGGCAAGTTTGAGGCCTGCCTGCATTACAGGAGACCATGTGTGTGTTTCTGGCGGGGGGGGGGGGGATTTATTATAAATATGTTAAAATATCCTCTCAATAGTTTCCCTTCAGATATAACTATAATCCAGTGGACGAGCTGGCCCAGCTAGTATAAGTGCTTACATGCAAGCCTGATTACCTGAGTTGGGTCCCTGGAGCCCATGGTTGAAGGAGAGACTCTACAGAGTTGTCCTGATCTTTGTTTTCTCCTGTGTTACGTATATACCTGCATTTTATTCTCACTCATTCATACTCACTCCTATATGCCCTCCCTCCCTTCCTGTCTTACACACATACACACACACACCCCTCACAAATAATAATAAATTTAAAAAGATTATTACAATCCCAATTTACTATACAATTAAAATGTTTTCTGCAATCCTCTTTCTTCCTTCCTCCCTCCCTCTCTCTCTTTCTTTCTATCTTCTTTCCTCTCTCTTTCTCTCTCTGTATTCCTTCCTTCCTTCCTTCCTTCCTTCCTTCCTTCCTTCCTTCCTTCCTTCCTTTCTTTCTCTCTCTCTCTTTCTCTCCCCCTTCCTTCCTTTTTCCTTTCTTTCTTCCTTCCTTCCTTCCTTCCTTCCTTCCTTCCTTCCTTCCTTCCTTCCTTCCTTCCTTCCCTTCCTTCCTTCCTTTCTCTCTCTCTTTCTCTCCCCTTCCTTCCTTCCTTCCTTCCTTCCTTCCTTCCTTCCTTCCTTCCTTCCTTCCTTCCTTCCTTCCTTTTTTTCTTTCCTTGTTTCCTTACCACATCTCTCCCCTTCCTTTCCCATTCCTGTCTCCTTGCCTCCTCTGCCCCCCCCACGCCCTTCTGTCTGCTTTCCTTTATGGAATTCTGTATGTAGGCCAGGGTGGCCTTGGACTTGCTGCAATCTTCTTCCCTCTGCCTCCTCAGTGCTGGGTAACAGGAATAAGTCACCAGTTTTTCTTGATGCTGAAATTCCAGTAATTTTTGTGAGAACTTTTATTTGAACACAGTTTTAGATTTTAAAAAATTGTTATAATAGGAGGGCGTTTTTTCTCTGTTTTCTACCTAGATTCCTTTGTTCTTAATGTGACACATTTGTTACATTAATGAGCCATTGTTGTTATTTTATTATGTAATTTAAAGGCTCTGAGTTTTGGGGAGGCCTTATTACAATTAATAGTCATGTTTTCAGAACAGATCCTCTCTGTTCTGACCATGTCTCGAGCTTTTAGTTTTGATGGCCTTGACAGTTTTTAAAGGAGTATTGTGCAAGCATTTTATAGGATGTTGCTCCATTAGGACTTGTCTGATGCTTTTCCTTTTAAAGTAATTTTTTGAGAATTTCATAGTGTGTTCTGATCATGCTTAGTCTCTACTCTCCATGCTTCCCCCTTAGTTCACTTAGATCAAACGTCTTTTTTTTTCTTTTTTTAACTTAAATAACCCATCATGTCTGATTTATGCTGTCCATCAACTTTTGGGTGTCAGCTAACCCATGGGATCATGTAGCCTACCAGGGGACACACCCTTATAGAAAACAGTTCTTCCCTGTCCCAGAAGCTATTAACTGTTAATAGCTCCTCAGTTAGGGAGGTGAGCCCATGAATTCATTCTCATCCCATGCTAGAATATCGACTTGCTTGATCTTATACAGGTATTGTGCAGAAAACTACAGTGACTTTGAGTTCATGAGTGCAGTGGTCCTGTTGGTTAGGCCAGGAGACAGTTTCATCAGAGTCTTTTCCAATCTTTGGTTTTAGTTGTCTCTACCCCTCTTCTGCTATGGCCCCTGAGTCTTGCAGGGTATGGTATGGTATAGATGCCTCATTTGTGACTGAGCACTCTACAGACATGTATTTTCTGCATTGTAGCCAGCTGTGAGTTTCTGTTTTAATTACTGTCTACTACACAAAAAAATTTCTCTGCTGAGTTCTGAGAGCTGCACTAATCTATGGGTATAGAGATGAATTTAGAGTGTAGTTTGATCCTATGTCTATTTAGTAAAATAATATTATGTCCAAACCTAGGCCTGTGAGCTCCCCAACTATGGGTTCCTAGCCAATCTTAACAGTACCAGGCATGTTTTCTCCTATGGATCAGGCCTTAAATTTAACCAGAAAGTAGTTGGTTATCCCATAACACTCAGGCCACTGTTAGACCATGAGCCTATCTTGATCATTATTGAAATATACTGGGTTCACAGCTAAATAAGGCAGACTACCAATGCCTTTTTTTCTCCCAGTATCTTCTAGTAGCTCCTTAGTTTGGGAATTCTGTTGCTCTGATAAAACATCATGACCAAAGCAATTTGGGGAGGAAAGGGTTTATTTTGTAACAGTTCCACATCACAGTTTCTTATAGAAGGCCTCAGGCCGGGTAGGATCTGGAGGCAGGAACTGAAGCAGAAGCCATGGAGGAGTGCTGCTCACTGGCTTGCTCAGTTTGTTTTCTTATACAGCCCAGGACCATAAACCCTGGGTAGCACCACCCACAATGGCCTGGGCCCTCCCACATGAATTACTAATCAAGAAAATGTACTATAAGCTTTCCTACGGGCCAGTCTGATGGAGGCATTTTCTCAGCTGAGCCTCCGTTTTTTCCAAGTACTCCAGCATGTGTCTAGTTGACTTAAAATACTAGTAGGGAGGAATCTTCCTGGTCAGTACCATTTTGATTTTTCCATGTACTGTGTCCAGTGTGTATTGTCTTCATTGAAAGGGTCTTACTGTATATTTTTTTCTTTTTAATGGTTGTAGAATAAAGCGTTTTTGGAGGTAACATCACAGAGGGAAGGTAACACTGACTTTGATATCGCTGCTTACAGTGTTGTCAGGTTCTCTACAGTAAAGTTGTTGTTTCCCCTCTCTTTCCATATTCCCCTCCTCAGAAGATAGTAGTTATGTACCTAAGGCTACTTGAACCTTTCTGCAATGGAGTGTTTATATAAATTAGATGGATTTCTACTGTGGTACTGCAAAGAGTCCATCTGTTTTTCTGCACTTATATCAGTCATTTCTCTTTATTATTACTAGGACTCATGAGTATTTATTTTATAGTTGTGTTTATAATCTGCACTTATTTATTCATTCATTTATTTATTTATTTTTAGGATTTTATGTCCGTTGTTTTGGTGACAAGGTTTCTGATAGTTCAGGCTCTTCCTGCAGTTGGCATTGAATCCTGGTTCCTCCTTTTTCTGTTCCTTGATGCTCTGATTATAGATGTGTAATACTGTGGCTGACATTTTTGTTTTTGAGAACTTTTTTCCATTAAAGTTCTGGACTGTAAGATAGGTATTCCAGGATCACCCTGTGTATTTCTTACCTCACTTAGAATCAGCTGTTTATCCAAGGAGCCCTTGTTCCTTTGTTGAAGAATAGAACTAGATACCATTTGTATTCTAGGCTACTTCTAGGCTCTGGCACCGTACTAATCTGTGTACAAGTGTGAACATTTCTCTTTATAACTGCCTGCATTTTGAATCAAACATGAGTTCATCTACTGGTGTCACTAACTAACCCATTGCTGTCCCTGTTTGCTTTACACTGTAAGTACCTGTTGGTTATTTGCCAACCGTCTGTTGGCTTATTAGTTTAGAGCTTACTTACGTAGTAACTTCAGAACTTCTACTCCCTGAAAACAGCTCTGTCAGTTAGACTGAATGTTCTGTGCAGCTCCTTTGCTTTCTGTTTAAAGACTCCATCCATTTTAGTGTTCCCGAAGTCAGCACTGGTTTTCCTCAGCACCTTTCGGTGAAGCTTTTGGTACATTAGTTCTATTGCAAATGAGTTTTGTCCTGTTATGTATTTTATCCAGCGGCTCTGACCTCTTGCTTGCAATGTCTTATAGTTACCATTGTAATTACAGTATCCTGAAGAATATCTTCATCCTAAGCTCTAATTTATCTCTTCCTTCCCAAACAGCTTCTTAGCAAACACTGATCTGCATATACCTATATAAGTCACATTTTCCAAAATGTCATATAATTGGGGTCATGTAAGTATAACTTTTAAGACTGGAATTTAGAGTTCATATTTTTTTTCTGTGTCTTGATAGCTCATTTAGTTTATTGTTTAGCTGTAGCTCAGATAGTTTAATTGCTTAATATTAAAATACTACATTCTTTGGATGTACCACAGTTAACCATTTATTTGTTGAAGGCCATACTATTTACTTCTAGTTATTTCCCATTGCAAATATGGCTGCTCAAACCATTCCTTCCTTTTTCCTTCCTTCCTTCCTTCTGATACATTTGGGTAGGGTCAGAGAGATAGGATTTCTTACTGAACCTGGTTCTTAGCAGGGCTAATCAGCTATTGAGCACCATAGATTTTCCTGTCTCTGCCCCCAAAGTGCTGAGTTTCCTGGAAATCTCAGTTTACAAGCACTTTACTGAATGAGTGTTTTTTGTTTGTTTGTTTGTTTGTTTTTTCTGTCCCTAAAACAATGCTGCGCTGTTGTGTACATCTGTGGGATCCCATAATGGTTCTTAAACATTAAAGGATCTTAAAGAAATCCACTCTGCTTATCTCTGCTAGGAACAGTATAAAAGACTGGAAGATGCTCATATTTTTGTCTGCTGTGATGACTTGTGTATGTTTTCAATTTTATGTTTATTTTATGTGTACCTCACTAACATGTATGTCTGTACCATGTGTGTGCCTGGTGCCCTTGGAGGTCAGAAGAGGGTGATGCATTCCTGTAACTGGAGTTAGCGATGGTTTTGAGCCACTATGTAGGTGCTGGGAATTGAATCCTTGTCTTCTTGAAGACCAGCAAATGGTCTTAACTGCTGAGTCATCTCTGCAGCCCACTTTGTCTGAGTTTTGAATTGATTTCATAAGATTATTTTCTTTGGGCAACATGGGGAGACATTGTACAGGATATACACACACACACACATATGGAAAAAGATGAATAATTAAATCTTATAAAGGCCTATTCATGAGAAGTCAGAATAGTGCTAAGACATATTCATTTAAAACAAAACTTTAAAGACAGAAAGCAAAGCTGACAGTAGTAGAACCATTCTGGTAATGACCCCACTTCTGACCACAATCAAATGAAAAGGAGACCAGATGAGATACACACAAGAGGTCCAAACAGAAGGCAACAAAGGAGCTGTATACAGTTTTGCGACTTTATATCTCCTGTAAATGCCACCTTCCTCTGGTATCACTCTGGGACTTCTATAACTCTATCAGGAGGTCTGGCAACAAAGAGAGGCTGCCAGGAAGGTTGAAGCTCTTTCAACTCTGTAAAGATAAAAGCAAAGAGCCAAAGCATTCATCAGTTCAAACACCAAGGGTACAGGCATCAACCCCATAGTCACTGGGCTGTCCTGGTCCCAGCTGTAGTGTGGCCTCCCAAGGTTATGGCTAGGCCTTCCCATGAGACTTATGAGACAGGTAGAGGGGATTCCACCATGGCTAGGATCATTTCCATCCCTAAATGATTGTCATGCCTCTTAGAGACAAGGAGTAATGTGGTCTAAAATAAGGGAGACAGACACAAATTGGGAGCAGAAATTCCAGGCTTTCATTATACTTTTAGTTAGAAAGTCAGTGGTTTTCAGCAAAAGAAGTATTTAAGCACTTTTTATATGAAGAATATGCCAGTTTGGCAGTGAGTGAATGGACCTTTACCACTCTTGCTCAACATCGAATTATTGTTGCTAAATGATGGAGAGATATCCTGAGAAATATATTGTTAGATGATTTTGCTGTTTTGTGAATAACAGAGATTATACTTCAGTAAACTAAGAAGGCTGTAATTTCATCAGGCACTATAATCTTGGAAGACCACAATTGTATTAATATATGTGGTCTGCCTTAGCTGAAATGATTTATGTAGCATATGCCTGTTGACTATATAACATTTTTATTTCTCCTTGTTCTCGTAATTCCCACACTTGTATGGAAGACCATGAATTCAAGATAAGCTCGATATAGTGAGACTGTGTCTCCAAAACAAAAAAAAAAAAAAGAAAGCAAAACAAAAGTTTGTATAAATTGATGGCCAGTTAAGAACTAGAATTACTAAAAACAGTATCTCAAAAGATACATGAGTGTTCATCTAACAGAACTTACGCAGGGTATCTGAAGAGCAGAGTTGAAGAAAGAAACTAAAGGAGAGTTAAATAAAAAGTGGAGTCATGATGTTGTTGTTTTGGGAGATGCTGAGTAGTAGTGACATTATTTTATTCTGTTAATCCAGTACTAACCTTTTGTGAGTAAAGACAGATTCAAAATTTATGCATAAAGGAAAATAAATTAGGTAGTTTGAAAATGTTGAATAAAGTTGGGAGAATTACACTACTTCCTTGTAGGTATGTAGCAGTCAACAGTATTGGCTAAAATGGTTAGACAATTCATTGGAACATGATGGTGACATCAGAAAATGTAAGAACACATACAAAGACTGTACTTTGACAGAAGTGCACAATCAGTTCAAAGGAGAAAGACTTCAACAGCTCATGCACAAGACCCCCTTATCACACACATATGCATGGAATTAAAAGGTTAAGATAATAAAACTAGAGCAAGAGTGGGTTTATGCTGACTCCAAGTCCAGGGGAGAGACTACCAGCAGAGGGGGAACAGAACCACTTTCCTGCTTAATCCCGCTCCATATCACATGGCTTCCTCTCTCTGTGTGGTAATGTCATTCTTACCCTGTGGAGATGGTGAAGAAAAATTCCAGTTTGTTATTTTTTTTTATTTAGATTTTTTAAACTTTTATTAATTATACTTTATTTACTTTGTATCCCCCCCATAAACCCCTCCTTCCTCCCCTCCCAATCCCACCTTCCCTCCCCCTTCTTCACACATGCCCCTCCCCAAGTCCACTGATAGGGGAGGTCCCCCTCTCCTTCCCTCTGATCTTAGTCTATCAGATCTCATCAGGACTGGCTGCATTGTCATCTTCTGTGGCTTGGTAAGACTGCTCCCCACTCAGGGGGAGGTGATCAAAGAGCAGGCCAATCAGTTTATGTCAGAGGCAGTCCCTGTTCCTATTACTATGGAACCCACTTGTACACTGAACTGCCATGGGCTACATCTGTGCAGGGGTTCTAGGTTATCTCCATGCCTGGTAGTAGGATGGAGTATGAGTCTCTGGAAAGACCCCTGTGTTCAAATTTTCTGGTTCTGTTGCTCTCCTTGTGGGGTTCCTGTCCTCTCCATATCTTACTATTTCCCACTTCTTACATAAGATTCCATGCACTCTGCCCAACAGTTGGCCATAAGTCTCAACATCTGCTTTGATAGTCAAAGGGCAGAGCCTTTCAGAGGCCCTCTGTGGCAGGTCCTAACTTGTTTCCTGTTTTCTTCTTCTTCTGGTGTTCATCCTCTTTGCCTTTTGGGATGGGGATTGAGCATTTTAGTCAGGGTCCTCTCTCTTAATTAGTTTCTTGATTAGGTGTTGGGTGTTTGTTTCTGGTGGTTCCTGGAATCCTGTGGTGGAGAGAATCCTCTTGGCAGGAAGATGGTTTTTCCTGAAGGAAGCCTCCTCAGCTTTTTGGGTATGGTTACTATATGGCCGGTGTTTTTCAGGAGTTGCCACAGCTCACCTCAGGCGTAGAGACCTGAGTGGTAACTGTTGTCCTTGTTAGTCAAGAGGGCTCTCCTCTCACCCGGACAAGTCCTGGAGATAGCTGCCCTGCTTCTGGGTTTCTTGCTGTAAATTTAGTTAGCTGGTACTGTAGTTTGGTCAGTTTTGTTAGGGATAACTGGTTGCCCCTTGGAGCAGTATCTGGGGGTTGATCTCGGCGATCCCAGGCTTCTGTAGTTGTGAGGTTGGGGTTCTGTGCCCCAGTACCCAAGCAGTGATCTGTGGTATGTGAGTACTGCTCTCCTGGTAACAGGAGGCTGGCTGGTGCACAGCAGGTCCCTGGGTTGGGCCAGTCTGCGGGACCTTTTCCAGGGATATACTGGGTGGCCTAAGTCTGTGGGGATTTCTCCCGACTGGGACTCCAAGTCTCTAGTGCCCTGGGACACACAGTTCTGTCTGTGACAAATAGTTGGTGCAGAGCAGGTCTCTGGGCAGGCAGTGCGGGTCCGCCGGTCTGTAGGACCTTTTCCAGGGATCTACTGGATGACCTAATTCGGGTTCTCGTTTCCTTCCTTCCCTGTGGGGTTTACTCCATATAGGGACTCCCAGTCTCTATTGCCCTGGGGCCCACAGCTCTGTCTGTGATGGAGAGCTGGGTGAGCAGCAGTCTCAGTGCTCGCAGCAGGAGCCCAGTTCAGTGATGGTGGCTTGCACTGGCCCGTCTGCGAGACCTTTTCCAAGAAAAGACTGGGTGACCTGTGGCCAGTCCCATTTCCTTCCTTCCTTGTGGGTTTTTCTCACGAGTGGGACTCCCATTCTCTGTTTTTTTTGTGCCCACCAATCTCCCTGGGAAGGTGATCGGGACACGCAGGCGTGTGGCTCTGGTCTGGCGACCTAGTGCCTGCGCGACCGGGGATCTCTTCGGGGTTCTGACTGGGGGACCTGAGAGTGGACCTGACTGATTCCCATGCCATGGGGGTTTCCTATCACCTGGGAAACATGATCGCTGTTGTTTTAGGGCCCAGAGTTCAGTCTCTTGGTCGCTGTATGGAAAATGTCCTGCTCCTCAGATGCAGTGTTCTCCTGGCGCTGCCATCTTGTCCCTCCCTCCCAGTTCGTCATTTTATTCTTCTTTTTCTTTCCTTTTTACTGTGATTCCCAGTAACTTTGCTGGTGTAACTCCAAGATAGAGTCATTACTCAACATCTTCATCTTTCATTGACTGTTGATGACTCCCATGCTGCAAATCTTTTTTTGCCTGGTAGACATGTCTTTTCAAAGATGTCATAGGCACATCAGAATTGTTAGTTCTTTATTTTCCTGCCATCTGTGAACTTTGCTTCTTGTGTAACTTTAATGTTATGTTTCCACTCCATGCGATGTATCACACTTACATCTTTTGTTTTTCACTAGCATTGGTCAGACCAGTGTATATCCTGTGGATTTTGCTCTGGCCGTGGCACTGTTGTATCTGCCTCACAGAAATTTATTCTCTGTATTGTATTAAAGATCAACTTGTCAGCTCCTGACCATTCTTCAGTCGTGTTTGCCTGTGTGTGCCCTGTTGTAGAATAGTTCTTTGTATGTACTGGCATTGTATTTGAGAAACTATTGAGAGAATACTGTGTGGGCATATGGAAGGCTAGGCTTTACATGATTTGAACTTATCTACTATCACTAAGGGAGGAAAACCTTGTTTAACATGGAGTTTTAATATTAAATAAATCTAGTAAACACAGTATGTTTGTGCTACAGATATATCAAAAGGAATAAAAGCATAAGCACATACAATCTCATGGAATAGTTTATTTATTCCCTCCCAGATTTAAGTTTATTTTTAATCTGAATGTATAACATCTGTAGATATTTAATCTACTATACTTCCTCCTAGACTCCTCCAATTTTACAGAGCATCTTTCTGTAAAGCAAGATGTATTCTAGAAGTAGCCTATGTAAAGATTTGTTGGTAAGCATTAAATGCTGGTACTTCCTCCATTCTTTGCTAATATGACTGTTATTCTTTATAGTCATGTGGGCTTTAGTAAATCTTTAAGGTTATGTCATAGTCATTCTGTCACCTTTTCATTATAGCAGCTCATACCCTATCTTTAAGGCTATTTTTTTTAAAAAACTTTTTCATTATAAAACAAAACGTATAAAAACCACCTAGATAAGATAATTTTATCTTTCTGTTTGCAAACTTTTTTCACGTTTATTTAAAGTGTGTGTATGCATGTACGTGTGCAAGTATCCCACAGTACATATGGAGGTGAGAGGACAGCAAGTAGGAATTGGTCCAGGGGACTGACTCAGGTCTTAAGGCATGGTGGCAAACACCTTTGCTGCTGACGTTTCTCACTTATCTGACAATACAGTGTTGTTGGTATTGAAAGCTAGGTTCTGTTTTGGCAGTTGTGGCAGTATTGCCTTTGTTGATTAGGTCCACCTCATTCAGCCAGCCTTTGGACTTAGAACACCATATTATATTGGTTTTGATCTGTTGTTCTTGGCTTGGGACATCCAATGCTATCTGGTTTGACCCATACTCAGACTTACACAGCTAGATGATTTTTATAGAGGAGATGATTTTTAAAATTTAATTAAAATTAATTACATTATCTTCTCTCCTCTTCCTTCTTCTTACCACTTCTGAGCTATGCTCCCCCAATTCATGGCCTCTGATTCTTTAACCAGTGTTGTTGCATATATAAAAAGGAATCAACATAGAAATGTATCCTGCTGAGTCTTGAGTGTTACCTGCCTGCATGTTTATTTTTCTAGGGCTGACCACTCAGTACTGGATGACTAATGAGGTATTAATTGCTTGGGCTTCTTCATCTAAGGTTGAGGTCCTATGAGACTTCCCATCTGCACTGGGATGTCAGCTGGTGTTGTTTAGGCAGCTATGTTGTTGAGATTTTATAGGTATAGCTTCCCTGTCACAGCTGGAAGGCACCATCTCGGAGCACTGTCTGGAGCTCTGTCTCTTAGAATCTTTCTGCTCTCTCTTCTGTGGCATTCCCTAGGCCTTGGTTGTGTTTAGGGCATCACTTGGGGTTGGTGCCCATATTCAGTTTGTTTTCCACGTGTTGACTACTTGTGGTTTTTTGTCATGGTCTGCTGCTGTAAAAAGAAACATCCTTGATGAGAGGTGAACTATACTTACCTGTAGGTGTAAGATTAAGTAATTAGGCCAGGAGGAGGTGGTACACAACTTTAATCCCAGCACTCAGGAGATAGAGGCAGGCAGATCTTTGAGTTCAAGGCCAGCTTGGTCTTCATAGTGAGTTTCAGGAAGAGAAACCCTGTCTTGAAACAAAACAAAACAAAACAAAACAAAACAAAACAACAAAAGGAGTATTTAGAGTGCAGTAAGAATTAAACTGGTTCAGGAAAGTGGCAGTGTTAAGGTCTTTGATTTTGGAAGGTATGTTGTAGTTGGCTAGTATAGCAAACAGATTTCTCTCCTGTTAAGTGAGTCTTCACTCCAGTTAAATGGCTTCTTGTTACCACCAATATATAAGTGCCACCGTTGTACCTTTAGGGATAATTTGCCATTTTGGACATCACTGTGGTTCATAGGCTTCATAGCTGGGTAGGACCATTGTTTCTTTTCCTCCTTTAACAGATTGCACACCACCCTGAAGTATTGTAGTACCTAGTCCTCAGGAAAGAGGCCAGTTCCAGATCAAATCCTTAGAGATCTATGTCCAAACTACATGGTGTCTTCAGCAGGAGGGATTTGCTTCCAACTTTTGGAGATAACCAAGGGCAAAAACAATAGCTTGTGTTGTTTTGGGAGTCTCTTAAAATTTATGACCAACAACTCAAAGGTTTCTCATGCCCAGTATTAGGGTTTTCATTAGATATGGCTCTTCACATGTAAATATTTAATTTTAGGGAAATATAAAATACAATTTTCCATGTCTTTTTCAAATATGCTTAATGTTATTTTTCCTCCTCTTCCTTTTTCTTTTCCTCCTTCTCTTCCCTTATTCTGTGTTATTTTCCCTTTTCTCTCATGTTTTAAAATCGTTCCTTGTTTTTCTTTTTTCCCCCCTTTGTATAACCTGCATCCTGCTGTTCCCATCTCCAGAGAAGGGCATCCAAAATTCAAAGTATAGTGCAGATAGATTTTTTTAAAATAATTTTCAAAATTAGAACTACTTCATTCTTAGAGTACAAATGCTGAATAAATCCAAGTTATTATATGATGATAGTTTCAAAACGAACGACTGTATGTGTATCCTCTGAGTGAGGTTATAGTGCTTTTACTGCTTATATTTACAGGATATTCTGAATAATCTTGAATCATGTGACCTTGAGGATGATGACCTTATGCTGGATGTGGATTTGCCGGAGGACACACCTCTTGAAAATGGTAAGTTAAGATCAGTAATAAGTTTCCAGATGCCTGTATGTGAATGACTAGATTGTAGCCAGTTTGATAATTGTAAGATCAAGGCTTCTTAAGACTGGGAATCAGTCTTTACTGGTATAAGATAGGTTTACTTGTAAGTTACATATTTAAATATAATTCTGTGTGATTCAGCAACATTGTATACCTTTTTATCTAAATAAGTGGTAGGGTGTTGGTATGTATTTAAATGCCCAGTTTTCCTCACTTTGCTTAATTTTGAATTTCAAAAGAAATATATTTAGAGAAATACTTATTTTGTAAAAGAATTTAATAACTATTTTAAGGTCAATTCTGGCGAAGTACTCACCTTCTGAGTGAACCATACCACCCTTTGACTTATAATTTCAATCCTCCTTTTTCTCTGTGTTCCAGTAACCAACAAGGTAGGGCTTTAGATAATCCATATGCAGAAGGGCCCTTTGATTCTCTTGTCTCTGGTGGCACAGCATATCCAGGGTATTGGGAAGTAGTAAGACAGCCAAAGATCAGCCAAAGATACTCTTGGGGATGGCGTTGAACTGAGAGTCCTGCTGTTCTGGGAAGAATGGTTCCAGAGATCTGAGGATTCCGTGTCAGTAAACATTTGTGGTTCCTCATGTTTCCCCAGGACCGGGGAGAAAGGACAAAGGATCAATTCCTTTTTATGGTGCTAGAAGAGTGTGAGGAATTTTCAGAAGCTGAGCATATTTGTTCTGAGTGTACTTTCTTCTCACCACCACATCAGTCATACTGTTATTGGTTGGACCCTTTGTTTTGTTTTGTTTTTTAGTCCCTGAAAAGGTACTCTGTTACAGTCTCAAAAATGAACATGTGTTTATTTCCCTGATTCATGAATCTTGAATTACCTGTGGTGGCATAGCCTATGAGACGGTGTAGATTACTGAGGGGTTCATTATTTTAGGTTCTGCACTACTTTGGCATGGTTATTCTTAAGATAAATCACAGAAGTACAGCAGGATAAGCAGACAGTCATATCTTAAGGCTTAGAATCAGGACATACATTTTAACCATGTTCTGCTGATGATAGCAAGTGTTATGACCTAACCTACCCTTCTGAAACCGATCACAGCAAGAAGTTCTATAGGCCATGGCTGGGCTTGGATTTATGAATTCATTAAAGTGAAGTACTGAGGGCATTGCCCATCATATCACAGGAGCTGAGACAGTTAGACTTTCCTGTGGTGCTCCTGGCGCTTGGGGTACTTCTGCAATCAGAATGGAGTCCCAGTCCCAAGAAAGAAAAATTATAGCCAACACCAGCAGGAGCAGAAAGCTGAACTGCCAGCCTTACGGTAGTACAAGGAGATTATAGTGAGGCCCCATAGGGAGATGTAGTTGCAGCCATGCTTTCTAGAGCTATTTAGAATGGAATTCCCCACAACCACATAACAGTTCATAGGTAACGGAAATCATAATTGCTGTTGTGAAATCTGAGTTAGTGACCTGGGGGATCATGCCCCACAGTCCTCTGAAGCACAAAGAGAAAATGAAATGTCAGCCATTGAAATTATTCATAATAGCCAGAATCTGGAAACAACTTAGATATCCCTCAACTGAAGAATGAATGGATAAAGAAACTGTGGTGCATTTATATAATGGAATACTACTTTGCTATTAAAAACAGGGAAATCATGAAATTTGCAGGCAGTGGAATTAGAAAAGATGATTTTGAGTGAGGTAACCCAGATCAGAAAGACAGGCAAAGTTTATACTCGCTTATAAGCAGGTATTAGCCATATAATGCAGGATAACAATATTGTAATCCATAGACCCTAAGAAGCTAAATAACAAGGAGGACCATAGGCAGGATGCTTAATTCTCATTCAGTAGGACAAATAGAGTGGACACCGGAAGCAGTTGAAGAAAGGGAACAGGATAAGAGCCTCATAGATGTCCTATGAAAGACTCTACCCAGCACATTAAAGCGATGCTGAGACTCACAGCTAAACTTTGGGTAAAGTGCAGGGAGTTTTATGGAAAAGTGGGGGGATAGAAGGACCCAGAGGGGAAAGATCATAAGGAGATCAAGAAAGCTAAAATAAAAATAAATTACAAGAATGGAAGAAAGAAAATGACCAAGCACCCAGTAACACAAGACCTTGTAGTTCAAATTTCTTTCTTTCTTTCTTTCTTTCTTTCTTTCTTTCTTTCTTTCTTTCTTTCTTTCTTTCTTTCTTTCTTTCTTTCCTCTCTCTTTCTTTCTCTTTCTTTCCTTTTCTTCAAGTCTGATAGTGAGGGATTTCTGTCCTTGGGATAAGTCACAGCATAGACAGTGCATGTCACTTTGACAGGGTTACTATAGCTTTTCTTTGGAAATTTTTTTTCCTCTTTCTGAGCTGGTACATGAAGCTCAGATAAAACCAGTCTTAGAATTCAGCTCATTTATAGAGCACAGCCTGGTTATCCTCATGTTAGACAGATGGCAGAATGTCAGATGAAGGCTTCATTGCATACTCAGGAGAAGGAGGCAGGAATACCAGTCACATTCCTCATATGATACAGATGTGTTTTTAGAAGACAACAAACAAATATTGGCTATTTTGAACGGAAAGAACACCACAGAAAGTAGGCACCCCCAAAAAAGCAGTATTTATGTTTACTACTACAGGAAGGTGGAAAGTACTTTTTAGATCTTTTTGGCTGGGGAATAACAATGCTGGAATGGCTGGTAGGTTAGGGATCTTATAACATTGTTAACTGATGACTTTAGTGTTTTTTAGCTTCTTTCTATATGAGCGTGTTATACAAGTTTGAGAAGAAGTTGCATTTGTTCCCTGAGCCCTCAGGTGTGTCAGCTTCACTAATTCTGCCAGTATTATTGGCATTTGTGCCCCAAAGGAGACAGGCAAGTTAGTGAGACCTTCCATTTGGGTTTGATCTGGTTACAGATTACTGTGACCTCATTAAGAACATGTATTCCTTTACTTAAAAAAAGTTCATTGTGTATGTGTTTGGGTTGTTTGTATGTGTGCACTTATGTGACTTGTACTTATTTTCCTGTCTGTATGAGTGCTGAGGCCAGAGATTGATGGTGCACATGTTCCTCCATTATTCAACTCCTTCTTGTTTGAGACAGTCTTTTCTCTGAATTTGATGTTCCCCACTTTGCCTAGACCAGCTGGACATTAAACCCCAGGATCTTCTGGTATCTACCCACCTTGTATTGTGGGCACAAGGCACTAGTTGCCAAGTCCTTTTTCTGTATGTGAACACATGAGGGTTCTGAACTCTGGGCCTCTTGTTTGAAGAATAATAAATTTTCCTATTGAGCCATCATTCTAGTTCCTTTCAGGAGGAAATTATGAAGAAAGTGCTTATCAGATCATTGGATTTGTGTACAGGTCTTTTCCTTTGAGTGTGGCCTGTGTGTTAGCTAGAGGAGGAAAGGATGTCAGTTGTCTAATGCTTGTTGAAAAGTCACAGTCTAGGATTTGAGAACATCACTTCTGAGTGTCCGGTGACTCTTCGATGAGTATGGAACAGGAACAAAGTTGAGGATGATGTTACAGTTTATGTATGGTAACTGAACATTTGATCACTTATAGGTAAGTAAGTAAAACATTTGCATACTTAAGTTATAAGGCCTATAAGATTTGTAAAGGAGACTTGAGAAAGGGTAATATTCAGTGATATGGAAGGACAGAATTCAGGTGAAAGGACACGAGTCATGAAAGAGGGTATAAAGTCAAGTGGTATTCTAATTTTAAATGTCATAGTCTTTTCTTTTTTAACTTTGTGTTGGACAAGTGCACAAACAATGTAATTAATAGTGAAAGTGAAAAAACCCCAAGTAAAGCTCCATGGCTTCAGAATGGCCAATCCAACTGTATACAAGTTCGCTAAGATGCATGGAGTTTGGGGCTGGGCAAGTATGTATTTGGGTGACTGCCTTTAATCTACCTGTGTGATGTTTTTTATTTGGGAGTTCATTTTAATAAGAAAATTGCTTAATAAAAATAAAACAAACATTTGCAAGGTGCCTTTAGTTTTTTTTGGGAAGCTTGTAGAAGTTTAAACAGGCAATCAAGTGCTCTACTTTCTCCAAGACCACCTTTATTAATTGTCCAGTTTTCTTTTGCGTTCCCTGTCTTGTTGGTAGTTGTTTTTCTGATGTCTTTGTAAAATAACAGGTTTTCAGAGATCCCAGCATTCGTTCTCTATATGAATGAGGGAGAACATCTATCTTCTGTGGAAGTTATTATTTTATTCTGAGCCTCATTGTTTTGTTTTTGTTTTGTTTTTTGCTTCTTTTTGGCCTATCCTGGATCTTCAAGCTTTGATACTTTCTCTCTCAATTCAATGAGAATGAAGAAGATCATGTAGTATTTGTTTTAGAATCCTGTGAATGATTTCTGATGGTGTTCATTTGTCCCTGGTGCCTGCAAATGGGTTTAGCTGTCACCCCACCCTTACCTTTTCCTTTCAGGACTGAATCAGAGCTCAGTTTGTGTTTACAGGAAAGAATTAATCAGAAAATCCTTTTCTATTCCCTCTCTCTTCTGCGCTCCATTCTATGTTTTTGTTTATTTGATTTTGTTTTTTGAGATAGGGTCTAACTGTGTAGCCTTGGTTGGCTTATAACTATATGTTGAGCAGGCCAATCTTGAAGTCCCAGAGATTTCCCTGCTTCTGCCTCCTGAGTACTCAGATTAAAAGATGTGCACCATCAGGTCTGGCACCTATCATAGGTTCATAGACCATTATTACATTCTTTGGAATGTAATATACACTCTTTGGAATCTTTGTTTTTACATGTTGTACCTTTTAATTATGAACTAGTTGATACAGATCTGCCATATCCTAAGAGCTATTCTACATTTCCCTGGGGATTTTGCCCAATGCCCTTTAATCCTTTTAAAGTATTTAGCCATGTTTCTAAGTAGAGAAGAAGACCAGGTTATACACTTTTCCCTGTCCTGAGAATGTTTAGCTTCGCCAACTACTGTCCTTAAGAGGCCTTTGTCTAGTTTAAAAGGAATGGCAACAGGTCAGAGGGAGAGGTGCTTCAGAAGGAAACCAAAGAGGCATGGAATTGTGGGTAAGGAATCAGGAAACATTTAGGCTTGTGTTGTTATTTGGAAGGAAGGATTGTACTTAGTGAGAGATTGTTTTAATTTTGCAAGCTGTTATTTTTTTTAACCTTGACCTGAATTAGTAGACCAAGCAGTTTCATAAGGAAACAGTTTTGCAATCTGAATGCCTTTTGGAAGGCTATTGGAGGTTTGCAATTGGTTATCTCTGTTGTATTATGCCTCTTTCTGTTGTAGGGTGTTTCTCAGTATTTTTGGTATGTAAGAAATGCAGCTGTGTTGCCCTTTCTTCTTGTTTAGGAAATTCAAATGGCCAGTCCTCATCACCCATAAACACACGCCTGGCATTTGACACATCGGTATAATCCGAAGGTTAATGGATTACCCCAATGAATACTTTCTCAGTATACTGTTAATCATTTTAGCCATTCTGTTTAGACTTTAGACTTTGTTGAAAAGATGTTTTTCTAACCACTTCCTGACTCCCACACAAAGTTCTATTGCTGACTAAATTATATTTGTCTTATGTTCAAAGCCATAAGGTCACATTTTTGCTACACTTTGTGTTAAGATATGTGAAGCTCATCTTATTCTTGCTTTTAGTTACTTGTATTTTCTAGAAATTTATCTTTTTTGTGCCAGTACTGTGTTAAAAAATTCAATTTATGATTTTTTTCAATTACGTGTTTTTTTCTTTTTAAAAATTAAATAGCAGCTGAAAACTGAGATAACATAAAACCTCCTAAAATATATTCTCCTCAGACTTTGTGAGTGATAGTGTCAGTCTGTCTCTCAGCCAATTACTTATACAACAATTACTACCTGTGCTATTGTTATCCCTCTTAGGACTTAAAAGTTGTAAGAGAAAAATGTAGGCTACATTGGGTATCATGTTTTGTTCCTTTAACAAACCAGGAAAAATTACACCCAGCATGACATAGCCATGCTCATATCACGTATCTCCGTTAGCTTTGTTAGATCCTTTTCCCTCTCCAGTGGGTTAAAGCCCTGATCACCTGTCTCTCATAGTACTAGAACAAAGCCTTCTGCCCTCTGAACTAGTGATCATGTTCAGAAAGAGGGAGCTACTCTCAGAACAGCTTTCAGGTCATGGTTGGGTCAGATCAGATCTGGCCAAGCAATGGTTTCATGCCAATGTCTTGGCTTTAGTATTTTTGAGTTCAGGTAGCTTTAGCCTTGTCCTTACTCTTGCTCACAGGTTTACTATAGGCACCATCAACCTTATAGCAGTTCATATTTAGAGAGCCCTTACTTTCCTGTAAGGTTGTACTGCGTATGCTATTCTCTGTTAAACCCTAGAATCATGTTTTTATTGATCTCCATCTTCATTTGCTTTTCTATGTTGTTTCTTTTTTTTTTTTCAATGCAGTTTATTCAGGAACCCTGAACAATCATCTGACCCTGGCGAAAGCCAGCTCACTTTAAATAGCCTCTGGGTAGCCAACCTCAGCGTGCCACGTGGGCAATGCAGATAGGTCCACATACATGGAAGCAAGCCAGATCCTCAGCCTTAGCCAAATGTGGAGTTGTTTGTGACAGAGAGCACTCACCATCGGGAAGGTGCCTCACTAATATTTTATATCACCATCTTACCTAGATTCCAAAGTTTGTAAAGACATACTTGATAGATGGATGCCTAAGGTAGTATAGGAGTAGCGCACTCAGGGAAATCAAGGTCTCCCTTAGAAGTTATGTCTGATTTTAATCTTGGCAGCCATTAGGATTGAGTTCAGGTTTCAGTAAAGATCTCAGATCTCAGTGACTTGTGCAATTTAATTGTTCTCATATTCAGCTTGCTCGCCTGCCTTGTATGCCTCTTGCCATTCTTTGCACTGTGCTGATTTTTATTCTAAGAATATGTCAGGTTACTCTAATAACAACATTGATTTCTTTGGTACTGGGAATTTCTGTTCCTACATTAAGGAAACTATGTAAAAGTAGATGTTCATAGCACCAGCTGTGCAGAGCTGCTGACCTGGGAGAGCGCCCTGTCTTACTGCTGGAAATGCTCTGGGACTCAGTGCACCTAAGTTTGAGCCACTCTGAGTTTGCTGAGATGGTACTGAAGGCACTAAACGGAAATAAGGGTTAAACTTGAAGGTTTATTTTTAAAGTTTTCCTTTGCTACTTCATTTCTACTGCTGTATTTTTTTATAGCCTTTATTATGCCTTTTATTATCCTTAGGTTTTCCATAACTAACTTAAATTCCTCTTGAGTTTAAGAATAAAATAACAATTATTGGAATTTCATGTTAGACCTCTTTCAAAAGCTGAATGTGCAATGAAAAAAAACTGTATTAGTACTCACTGATTCCTTATGAATGCAAACAAAACTTCAGTGTCTTTACAAAAGTATGCTTAAGCTGTTTGCTTTTTTCTTTTTGCATCATCCTTTTATAAATGGGAAGCCTTTTAATCTTTGAAAACGAGACAGTCTGCAAATTTTAAAGCCACTTTTCTGGTTAATGATAACAGGCACTTAAAATAAGTCAGTTTTTTAAAATCATGATTATATTGATATGAAAGTTTTTTATCACAAGAAATTCTGAACTTCTTCCTTTAGTTTCTGGGCTAAAAGGAAGCCTGTCCTGTTCCGTGGCTTGGGTTAGTGTTCAGAAGTATTTTTAGTAACACTCCTAACTCAGTAGCTATGTAAGCACTGAGTGAAGATGGAGTCACAGGGCAGGCTGGGCTTGCTTCCCACAGGGAGGGCTGGGAGTGGAGCAGGAAGGAAGGCCTGCTTCAGCGGCGCCTTGTGTGCAACTATGTCTGAGTAGGCAGCCGGTAGCACAATGTCTTCCTTGTACCAAGCAGCTTTTTCAGAAAGTGCTCAGAGATGTGAGAGCAGTGCGCTTGGGTGAGTGAAGAAGCTTGGGTGCTTGAGGGATTCTTGTCGAGTTTTTGTGGTGTTTGGTTGTCAGGAGTGGACTGTTTGTTGTTACAAAGTACTGGCTTTGTTTTCTGTAGTATTTCAGTCTTTCTGAACCAGCTCTGTCGCAGCAGATTAGAGCAGCTTACTGTTTAAAAGTGTGAGCTTTATTTAAAAACATGATTGTCTCTGATGAAAGATTAATTTGTACTTCTTAAGGCTGAGAAACTTAATTGAGGCACTCATTTCTGTGAGTGGGTTTTGTGTTGTTCTTAAGATCTCCTTTTTCCTATCCTGATTGTATTTGAAATGCGTAATGTTCGTCGCAGGGAAGTTTTTCCTTATTTTAAAATAGTCCAACAGCTAATTGTTCACGTAAGTGGCTGATACAGAAGTATTATAATTTCCTTCAGCTTGGATATGTGAAGTTTACTTTTCACTATAAGAACTGGTTTCCTTTGGGAAACTTTATTTTGTGATTAGTTACCATACATGGCTGGTGCTTTAGAATAAAAAAAAAAAAAAATGCTTTCAGCAGCATTCAATTATCAGGCCATAAGTAGTTAACTTTTTGTACAGTGTGTACATATTTATAGTCTGTTGCTTTTTAATCTGCCCAGTGGAGTGTGACAATATGAACCGCTTTGACCGATCAGACAGAAATGTACGACAGTCGCAGGATGGATTTTGGAAAAGGCCATCACAGAGGTGGAGTGGACAGGACCATTACCACCTTAGCCATCCTGACCACTATCATCACCATGGGAAAAGTGACTTGAGCAGGTGAGTTTGTTCTAACTGAAGCTTCACTTTTATCCTCTGCCCAACCTCACTAATCGTTTCTACCTCCAAGTTGATTTTCCCTATTTTTTTAAAGGTATACATACCAGTTCAGGTTCTGCGTGATCTATAGTTGCTACAATAACTAATCTTTTCTTAGCTGAAATCTTTTTTTCAGTAGCTTTATCTCAGATTTACAAATTACATCTACAATAAGGACTTTTAAGTTGTGATATGACTTTGGAGGGTTCTTATTTGGGAATTAATGAATGCTGGCTTGTTACTGTATAATTTTTAAAAGTAATATTGTACAAAGTAACTACTAACTTACTGGTTTTATTTCACTTATAAGTTAAAAATGTGAGTTCCAAAAGTGTTGTTAAAGGATGCCATATGACAATAGAAGTTCTTTCCATTTTGACACATAGAATAGTATGAAATTGGATCAGACCATGTAGAATAATGGACTCACAGTCATTTACACTTGGGGTCAGAGTTTCACCTGGTGTAGATTCACTTTGCAAGTTAAGTTTATTTAACCCTTTGCACACTTCAGTTTTCATGCTACCATTTGTGAGCAGACTTAAAAACACTTTTCTGTCAATTTTCATGGGTCGGGATATAGGTGTGTGTGCTGTACCTGGTTTGTGGTAAAAGTGGCATTTTGTTGTTGTTGTTCTGTTTTCTTTTGTTTTTCTAATTAAATTTTTAAAAATATATCATTCCACAAGAGGTCAGTGCTTATCCTGGAGCACATTGCCATGCTAGTAATAAAACTGAGATGCAGAAATAATGGAAGAAAAGCATTTGGTCCTCTGTGCCCCCTAAAACGAGAAGCAGAGTTGTTGCCAAGGGTCTTTGTAGCTACAACAAAAAAAGCTTGACCTGTTGTTACCAGACACACAGTGTGTATAAGACATAACATTTGTTTCTTCTTGATTTATTCACTCTACAAGACAAATACAGAGGGAGCTGTCATGTGTGAATTCTAAGAACACTTTGGGCATTTACTGGACAGGTCCTGAGTGGCACAGTCATTTTCTTATGTTCTTCTATCTAAACTGAACAAATTCTAGTCTAATAAAATATTTTTCAGTGGATTAAGGAAAAATGGGGTCCAATTAAGACTTTCTGTTGGAGCAAACAAATAGAAGGATGTAATTGAGGCAGTCTGGAAGAATGCATGATGTACTTGTAGCCAGTATGGCTTTGACCAGAAAGTCAGCAGAGTCTGTCCTGTCAGGAAGAGCCTGGCGTGAAGATCATCTTCATTAGTACTGTGGCCACCGTGCTTCTCTAATCTCAGTGTGGGTTTAGAATGAGCGAAATTAAGGAAGGTGTGACAGCATTGTATCAGTTCCTTTTGCTTTACTGTTGCCGCAGTATCTAACAGAAGCAGCCGACCGAGAGGAAAGGTCTGTTCTGAATCACCTTCAGAATTTCAGGGAGGCATGGTGAAACAGCTCGTCCTGTTAGGAACGAATGGCAGAGGTTCCTTACACTCCAGACCAGGAAGCAGAGAGCGAGGTATAACTGCCAGGTATAACATTCAAAAGTGCGACATTAATGGTTTATTTCTAGCAAAGCCCCCTCCTGTACATTCTCTAGACTCCCAGAGTATCATTACCATCTGGGAACAAACACTTAAAACTTGAGTGTATTATTATTATACATCATATTCAAACCATAACAAATGCTTGCTTTTAAAATTGGTCCACTCACTTAAAAAATACTCCTTGGTAGTCTGTTTACTGTACAGTGCCATAACGTCTTAAGCTGATATGAATTTGGAGATAGTATGAGAGGTGAAAGTTGTGGTTTGGTGATGACTTCTTGAATTATCATGGTAACGATGACAGAATTCTGCATTGGTACAGCTTAATAGTAAATATCTTTACACTGAAGCTAGGAAAGGACCGTTGTCTCTGTGCTATTTCATGCACACATGAATAGCATGTAGAGTCTGAAGAAACAAGCATGTGGATACTTACAATGTAGTATTACTACTGTGATAATTTTGCCTATTAGTGTAGTATGGGAAAGAGAGTAGTGAATATTCAACCTGGCAGAAGGGCAGATGCAGAAGTTTTTTTGGTAAGAGTCTGGGGTTTCAGAAAACCACTCTTCAGGATTATCATAGCTGGATTTCTTGTTGATTGGAATATATATATATATATATATATATATATATATATATCAGTAATTGTCTATATTATTGTATTTCTAACATATATTAGATATATATTATTAATATAATAATATTAATATAATATTAATTATTATAATATAGATAATATATATATTAGAAAGAGAATGGATAACATGGAAATAACTGTCTCTGCCCTTAGAAATGGTCCAATTGAGACTGAGTATAATCATCTATCAGAAAAGTTAGAAACCACACCTCTCCTCCAAAAGTCCAGAACCATAAACTCTAATTCCCTATATATCAACAGGTACAGAAGAGAGTTCTTTGGTCAGATAAATATAAGAATGAACAATTAAATTATTTGTTTAAATGGTAACTGCATTAAGCCTGTTTGTTTCTATAAATTGTGATTTTGCAGAAGTTAGTGAAAGTTTATATATAGGATTTCCCCAAAATGTAAGCACAAATCCCTCCTCAGAGTTTATATATTTTAAAGCACTTGTAATTATGAATCGTCAGTTCCCAGAGGTTAGTGGTGAAGTGGAGAGATGTACAGACAGTGTTTTGTAGGTTGCTAGTCTGACTCACTTAGCATAGAGCTTTCTTAGAAGTGGCTAAGCTTACTGATAATGCTGAGCTTGTAGGTTGCCTGGTTCATTTTACCTTCAGGCTTTCTGTGTCTATGCAGATTTTCCCAGTGTGCCAGAGCTATTTACAGGATGGGTGTCACAAAATGAAACCTTCCACAACAAACCTTGCAACTATCATTTTCTAACTCCTCCTTAGTGTGAAAGAGTTTGAGAGTAAAAACTTTAAGGTCTTTTTCATATTAGGTGTACAAAAGCTTCTCTGTTCTCTCACTTGGTGAGTAGTGGTTCCTTTTCTGCTGGTGCTTGACCACCATTGGTAACATAGTTCATTATAGCATTATGCCTTATCAAAAAGTTAGGCCTGCTGGGTCAGAACTACTGATCTGGATATTCTCTGGTATTCGCATCATAATACAGCTTTTTTTCTTTTGCCCCAGCTTAATATTCCACTCCTGTTATCTCCCATTAGTTCCCTTTCCCTAACACTTTTATGCCATATGGAGTTCTTTCAACCCTAACAAAGTTGCAGCCTTATCTTCCTTGTGGCTCTTCTTCTAATTATAGCTGAAATCTAGCTCTTAACTAAACACATTCCTTTTCCAGTAGCATTTTTATAGGCAAAGTTCTTATTTTCTAGGAGTCCTAGTATTTTCCTGTTTAGGGGTGAGGTGTGCCTTTGTCTTTATCACTCTTCACTGTCACTTCTGAATGAAGTATTTTTAAGTCACTGTTTTGAGACCTGGGCCATTTATGTGGATCACCTTTTCTTTATTGATCCTGCTATTTGTACTTTATAAAAATTGTGGCTTCTTGACTCACTATCCTCCTTTATTATAAGTTTTGATTCAGCCATGAATAACTTCATTGTTATGCAAATGGTTCTTTTAACTTATTCCTTAGATCTTTGATTTTCTATGTATAGTTACATCATCTGAGAACCGATAGTTTATCCTTTTCAATCTGTATAATTTTCTGTCTTTCACAGTTGCTATGACTACATCTTTTTGCATGGTGTGTTGAATAGAAGTAGTGAGGGCCAAAAGCTGTGTCTTGTTTCTGATATTAGGGGTAAAACATCCATCTATTACTGTCAAGAATGGGATTGTTCGCTTTGTTGCTTTTTTTTTTTCTTCTCTAAAATAGCTTTCCTCTATCAATCTGACGACATTCCCTTCTGTTCAGTGTTTTTCACATGGTGTTATGCTGTGTTTTATCTAATGCTCTTCCAGTGTCCGTTGAGATGCATTTCCCCTCCTATCATCCTGTTACTACAGTATTTCACATTGACTTTTAGCCAGCTATTTATTTCTTCAGCAGTTCAATTGGTTATGGTACATGCTTTTTACATTTTTATTTACTGTGAATTTTTATTTTTATTTTTATTTATTGTGGAGTTTTGTTAATGTACTTTGGTTTTGGTTATGGGACTCATTTAGAGTGAATTGGAAAGTGCTCCCTTCACTAGTATTTTTGGGAAGAGTTTGAAGAATGTTACTGATTTTTTTTCTTTATTAATTACACTTTACTCACTTTGTATCCCCCCACCCCCATGGTTCCCTTCCTCCTCTATCCCAATCCCTCCCTTCCTCCACCTTCTGCATGCATGCCCCTCCCCAAGTCCACTGATAGGGGAGGACTTCTTTTCCTTCCTTCTGACCCTAGTCAATTAGGTCTCATCAGGAGTGGCTGCCTTGTCCTCTTCGGGTGGCCTGGTAATGCTGCTTCCCCCTTAGGGGGAGGTAATTAAAGAGCAGGCCAATCAGTTCATGTCAGTTCATGTCAGAGACAGTCCCTGTTCCTATCACAATGGAAACCACTTGGATACTGAACTGCCATGGGCTTCATCTGTGCAGGGGGCTTAGGTAATCTCCATGCACTGTCCTTGGTTGGAATAGCAGTCTCAGGAAAGGCCCCTGTGCTCAGATTTTTTTGGTTCTGTTGCTCTCCTTGTGGAGTTCCTGTCCTCTCCATATCTTACTGTTTCCTACTTCTTTCCTAAGATTCCCTGCACTCTGCCCAAAGGTTGCCCATAAGTCTCAGTATCTACATTGATAGTCTGCAGGGCAGAGCTTTTCAGAGGTCCTCTGTGTCAGGCTCCTGACTTGTTCCTTCTTTTCTCCTTCTTCTGATGTCCAGCCTCTTTGCCTTTCTGGACAGGAATTGAACATTTTAGCAAGAGTCCTCCCTCTTGATTAGTTTCTTTAGGTGTACAGATTTTAGTAGGTTTATCCTCTATTATATGTCTATATGAGTAAGTATATACCGTATGCATCTTTCTGCTTCTGGGGTAGCTCACTCAGGATGAAGTGTAAAAGTTTACATTCCCACCAGCAGTGGAGGAGGGTTCCCCTTTCTCTACAACCTCTCCAGCATGTGTTGTCTCTTGAGTTTTTGATCTTAGCCATTCTGATGGGTGTAAGGTGAAATCTTAGGGTTGTTTTGATTTGCATTTCCCTGATGGCTAATGAGGTTGAGCATTTCCTTAAGTGTTTGCATTTGATATTCCTCTGCAGAGAATTTTCTGTTTAGCTCTGTACCCCATTTTTTAATTGGTTACTTGATTTTTTTGCTGCTTAACTTCTTTAGTTCTTCATATATACTGGATATTAGCCCTCTGTCAGATATAGAGTTGGTGAAGAACTTTTCCCAATCTGTAGACTGTCGTTTTGTTCTGAGGACAGTATCCTTTGCTTTACAGAAGCTTTTCAGTTTCGTGAGGTCCCATTTATTGATTTTTGCTCTTAGAGCCTGTGCTGTTGGTGTTCTGTTCATGAAGTTGTCTCCTATGCCAATGAGTTCAAGGATATTCCTCTCTTTTTCTTCTCAGTGGTTTAGTGTGTTTAGTTTTATGTTGAGGTCTTTGAACCACTTGGACTTTAGTTTTGTGCAGGGTGATAAATATGGATCTATTTGCATTTTTCTACATGTAGACATCCACTTAGACCAGCACCATTTGTTGTAGATGCTGTCTTTTTTCCATTGAATGGATTTGGCATCTTTGTCAAAAATCAGGTGTCTATAAGTGTGTGGATTTATGTCAGGGTCTTCTATTTGATTCCATTGATCCACCAGCCTGTTTCTGTGCTAGTATCATGAAGTTTTTAGTATTGTTGCTATATAGTACAGGGAGAGATCAGGGCTGGAGATACCTCCTGAAGATATTTTACTGTAGAGAATTGTTTTAGCAATTCTGGGTTTCTTGTTATTCCATATGAAGTTGAGAATTTTTCTTTCCAGGTCTGTAAAGAATTGTGTTGGTAATTTGATGGGAATTGCATTGAATCTGTAGATTGCTTTTGGTAAGATGGCCATTTTTACCATGTTAATCCTGCCAAGCCATGAGCATGGGAGATCTTTCCATCTTCTGATATCTTCTTCTGATTCTTTCTTCAGATACTTGAAATTTTTTTCATGCAAGTCTTTGACTTGCTTGGTTAGGTTCACACCAATTTACTTTTTGTCCTTTGTGGCTATTGTGAAGGGTGTTGTTTCCCTAATTTCTTTCTCGGACATTTGTCCGTTGTATACAGGAAGGCTACTGATTTTTTTGAGTTAATTTTGTACCAGTCACTTTGCTGAAGATGTTATTCAGCTGTAGAAGTTCCACTGAGGTATACTATCATATCATCTGCAAATAGTGATACTTTGACTTCTTCCTTTCCAATTTGTATCCCCTTGATCTCCTTCAACTGTCTTATTGTTCTAGCTAGGACTTCAAGAACAATGTTGAAAAGATATGGAGAGAGTGGACAGCCTTGCCTTGTCCCTGATTTCATTGGGATTGCTTTAAGTTTCTCTCCATTAAGTTTGATGTTGGCTATAGGCTTGCTGTATATTGCCTTTACTATGTTCAGGTATGTGCCTTATATCCCTGATCTCTCCAATATTTTAAACATGAATGGATGTTGGATTTTGTCAAATGCCTTTTCAGCATCTAAGGAGATGATCATGTGATTTTTCTCCTTCAGTTTATTTATGTGGTGGATCACATTGATGGATTTCTGTATTTTGAACCACCCCTGCATGCCTGGGATGAAGCCTACTTGGTCGTAGTGGATGATGTCTTTGATGTGTTCTTGTATTTGGTTTGCAAGTATTTTGTTGAGTATTTTTGCATCAATGTTCATAAGGGAGATTGGCCTGAAATTCTCTTTCTGTGTTGGGTCTTTGTGAGGTTTAGGTACCAAGGTGACTGTGGCTTCATAGAATGAGTTTGGTAGTGTTCTTTCTGTTTCTATCTTGTGGAATAGTTTGAAAAGTATTGGTGTTAGCTCTTGTTTGAAGGTCTGGTAAAATTCAGCACTGAAACCATTTGGCCCTGGGCTTTTTTTGCATGGTAGACTTTTGATGACTGCTTCTATTTCCTTAAGGGATATAGGACTATTTAATTGGTTTACCTGGTCTTGATTCAGCTTTGGCATGTAGAATCGGTCAAGAAAACTGTCCATTTCATTTAGATTTTCAAATTTTGTGGCATATAGACTTTTGAAGTAAGACCTAATGATTCTTTGGATTTCTTCAGTGTCTGTGGTTATGTCCCCCTTTTCGTTTCTGATTTTGTTGATTTGGATAGTTTCTTTCTCCCTTTTAGTTAGTTTGGCTAAGGGTTTGTCTATCTTGTTGATTTTCTCAAAGAACCAGCTTTTGGTTTCATTGATTCTTTGAATTATTTTATTTGTTTCTAATTTATTGATTTCAGCCTGCATTTGATTATTTCCAGCCGTCTATTCTTTTTTGGTGTGTCTGCTTCTTTTTTTTCTAGGGCTCTTAAGTGAGCCATTTAGTTGTGCGCATGAGATGTTTCGATTTTCTTTCTGAAGGCACTTAGTGCTATGAACTTTCCTCTTAGCACTGCTTTCATTGTGTCCCATAAGTTTGGGTATGTTGTGCCATTATTTTCATTGAATTCTAGGAAGTCTTTAATTTCTTTCTTTATTTCTCCTCTGATCCAGCTGTCATTTAGAAGCAAGTTATTAAGTTTCCATGTGTCTGTAGGCCTTTTGCTATTTTTGTCATTGAGGTCCAGTTTTAGTCCATGGTGATCAGATAGGATACAAGGGATTATTTCAATCTTCTTGTATCTGTTTAGTCTTGCTTTGTGACCCACTATATGGTCTATATTGGAGAAGGTTCCATGAGGTGCTGAGAAGAAGGTAATTTCTTTTGAGTTTGGGTGAAAAGTTCTGTAGATGTCTGTGAGGTCCATTTGATTCATGACCTCTGTCAGAGTTATTTTTTCTTTGTTTAATTTCTGTTTTGTTGACCTGTCCTTTGTTGAGAGTGGGGTGTTGAAGTCTCCCACTATTAATGTGTGGGCATCTATGTGTGATTTAAGTTTTATTAAAGTTTCTTTTACAAATGTGGGTGCCCTTGCATTTGGGGCATAGATGTTCAGGATTGTGATATCTGCCTGGTGGATTTTTCCCTTGATGAGTATGAAGTGTCCTTCTCTATCTCTTTGATTGATTTTTTTGTTGAAAATCTACTTTATTAGATAGTAGGATGGCTACTCCTGCTTGCTTCTTTACTTGGAAAGCTGTCTTCCAGCCCTTTACTCTCAGGTAATGTCTATCTTTGTGATTTAAGTGTGTTTCTTGTATGCAACAGATTGGTGGGTCTTGTTTATGCATCCATTCTGTTAGTCTGTGTCTTTTTATTGGAGAATTGAGTCCATTGATGTTGAGGGAGATTAATAACTAGTGGCTGTTAGATCCTTTGATATTGATGTTGGCCATGCTAGTGTGTTTGTGTGTTTGGCTACTTTTGTTTTGCTGTAGTGAGGTTATTTATTTCCTATGATTTCTTGAAAATAGTTAGTTTCCTTGGGTTTTATTTTTCCTTCTAGTATCTTCCATAACGCTGGATTTGTGTGTAGATATTGTTGAAATTTGTTTTTGTTATTGCATATCTTGTTTTCTCTGTCTATGAGGACTGAGAGTTTTGCTGGGTACAGTAGCCTAGGCTGACATCTGTGTTCTCTTAGGGTCTGCATGATATCTGTCCAGGCCCTTCTGGCTTTCATAGTTTCTGTTGAGAAGTCAGGAATGATTTTGATGGGTTTGCCATTATATGTTACTTGGCCTTTTTCCCTTGCAGTTTTTAGTATTTTTTCTTTGTTCTGTATACTTACTGTTTTGATTATTATGTGATGGGAGGATTTTCTTTTCTGGTCTAATTTATTAGGTGGTCTGTAGGCCTCTTGTATTCTTATAGGCTTCCCCTTTAAGTTGGGGAAATTTTCTTCAATGATTTTGTTGAAAATATTTTCTGGGCCTTGGAGGAGGGAATCTTCTTTTTCCTCCATTCCTATTATTCTTAGGTTTTGTCTTTTTATGTTGTCTTGTATTTCTTGGATGGTTTGTGTCAGGAATTTTTTAGATTTATTATTTTCTTTGACGGATACATCAATTTCTTCCATTGTATCTTCCACACCTGAGATTCTTTCTTCTATCTCTTGTAGTCTGTTGGTTATGCTTATCTCTGTAGTTCCTGTTTTCTTTCCTAGGTTTTCCCTCTCCGTGATTTCCTCCGTTTGTGTTTTCTTTAATTCTTCCAATTCTATCTTCAGGTCTTGAACCGTTTTGTTGATTTCCTTCACCTGTCTGACTATATTTCCTGTTTTTCCTTCAATTCCTTCAGCTGTTTGTTTGAACGTTCCTCTGTTTCTTTTATTTCTTTCAGTGACACAGACTGTTTGGCTTCATCTTCTTGTATTTCTTTACGGATGACCGTAATCTGTTTTAATATATCTTCCCCTAATTCTTTATGCATTTTAATTAGTTCCTCCATTAACCTCTTCATTAGCATAGATGTAAGGTCATCTGTTTTAATTTCACTTATGTCAGAGTTTCCAGGGCTACTTGCCCCTGGATAAGTGGGTTCTGGGGATGCCATGTTGTTTTGCCTTTTGTTGGTTGTCCTTTTTTGCTGGTCTCTACCCATCTCTCTGTCTCAGGTGTTGTCTGTTAATTTGTGGTGCCTGCTGAGTCCTGGGGCAGGAAGAATCCACTTGGCAGGGTTCTGAAATTCTCCTCTGCTTTTTGGTCATGGTCAACTGAATAGCGGTGCTTCTCAGGAATTGTTACAGTTCACTTCAGGTGTATGAACCTGTATGGTAACTGTGATATTCAGGAAGGCTCTCCTTTCATCAGGAGAGGTCCTGGTGATGGCTGTCCTTCTGCTGGGTTTCTTGTTCTGAATTTAGTGAGTAGCAGCTGTTGCTCTTAAGGTGTAATTTTTGGGTGCAGCCCTCTTGAAGGACCAGAGATTCCCACAGTTTTGTCAGTCTAGCTAGGGATAACTGGTTGATCCTTGGCACAGTATCTGAGGGCTGCTGTACTGGCTCTCTGGCTTTTGTAGGTCTGAGGATGCAGCTGTGTGCCCCAGTGCCCTAGCGGTACTCAATAATGGCAGGTGAGCACAGCGCTCCCGCCTGCAGTAGAAGGCTAGAGCCTAGAGTCTGCGTGAATCCAGAAAGTCTTTTGGTGCTGGGTGTCCTGAGCGTTAGACCTGATGATCCCCCCTGCTGTGGGTTTTCCTCCTGACAGTGACACCCAGTCTTTGCTTTGGGGACCGCCGTTCTGTCTGGGATGGTGAGTAGAACCCGCAGGCACAGACGCGCGTGCCTCTGCCTTTCTGGCCTTTGGGAGCCTGGGCATCTGCCTAAACTGAGTAATTTTTCCAGAGACCTTTTCGGGGTGATGGTATCAGCTGAGTGCTCTGATATCAGACCAGTCGGTTCCCTCCCTGTGGGTTTGCACCGGACAGAGAAACTCAGTCTCTGTTGCCTTGGGCCCACAGTTCTATCTGAGGCAGTGAATCAGGCGTGAAGGCAGGGCTTTGTGCTGGCGCCTGGTTCCCCGGCTCTGGCTCTGGGCTGGCTCCTGGGGCGCCCGTAGAACCAGAGTCCTTTCCAGGGGATGTCTGGGTCACCTGAGGTCGGTCCCAATCGTTTCCTGCACCATGGGGTTATCTCTCGACTGGAAATTCCAGTCTATGATGTGGTGCCCTCAGTTCAGTCTGGGACAGTGACCAGAGCCCGCTGGCATGTGGCTCTTCGCTGGCGACCAAATGCCTGGCGGAACCGGGATCTCTTCTGCAGTTTAGCCGGGTGAGTTAAAGCTGATTGAATCCCCCACTGTGGGGTATCCTCTCACCTGGGAAACACAGTCACTTGTGTTTTATGGCTGTGAGTTCTGATTGCTGGTCACTGTGCCGATCCTGCTGTCCTGCTGGTCAGAATGAGAGTCGTCCGGGCACTGCCATCTTGCCCCGCCCCTAATTTTTGTTACTGATTTTTAACTAGACCTGGGCTTTTCTTTGTGGCAATTTTTTATTACTAATTTAATATCTATAGATACTAAGCCTGCTAGGTCTTAGTGTACACTGTTGGCTAAGTTCTTTGACTCCTCCTGAATCTGCTGTTCTGATGTGCTTGTCGTTGCAGACAAGCTCATAGAACTTATAGAGGTACAGTAGCTGACTTTTGCTCCTCTGTGTATTCTTTTTCCCACCCTTTACCCCCACCCCCAATTTACCCCTTAACACTGGATAGGAGAGAAACAAGGAAAGAGGGGAGAGAAGGAATAGGAAAATCCCTGAATCTGTTTTCTTTCTTTCTGTTTCTTCTTTGAGCATGGCTACCAACAAAACACAACCAACCTCCCTAAACGACCCAAAACTATAGACCTCCTATCAGGGCTTTAGCATTTATATACCCTTTGAAAAGTTCCAGAATTCCAAATACCACAGGGTCGCAGAAACTGTCTGCAGCTGGCAAAAACAAATCAAAACAACATAGAAAACATGCTTTTGCTATAGCACAAGGCAAATCATACTCATCTGCTGTGAACATCCTGAAGCAGCCCCATATTCAATACCTGGGATTAAAACGAAAGTACGTTTTAAAATAACATTTCAGTTTTTTGTTTTGTTATTTTAAACCCATAATTCCAGAATTCTTACTACAGAGTACTGCGTCATTGTATCTTGTAGGGAAGGAAGGTTGGCTAGCAACAGATTCTCATAGTTTTTATTCTCTTGGAGTGTTTTCTATTTTAAATTCTCCTGTATTTTAAAGGATTGCTTTGCTGGACATGGAATGCTTCATTGATTTTCTTGTACAACTTTGACCCCTTGCTTCCTGATGAGAACTCAACTCTTATTTAACATTTCTTCTACATCATGAGTCATCTTTTTTGCTATTTAAAAAATACTTTGATTTTGGTGTCTCACAGGTAGATTATAGTGTATCCCCTTTAGCTTATTATACCTGGAGTTTGTTGAGCTTCTTGGATATATAGATTAATATTTCATTAGTTTGGGAAATTTTTGATCATCACTTCAATTTATTCTGCCCTCATTTTCTCTTTCCTCTTTCTGTTGTCTGTCTGTCACATTAAGAATTAAATGAATATCATTCTTTGCTTTTCACAAAGAATTCAAAAGAGAAATACTCAAATCAGATCTCCCCTCTGCAGGATTTGTTGTTGCTATGGCTTGTTGCCACTTTGCATTCCTGCCTGCAGTGAATGGGAGCTCCTGGTGGTTCACACCCTCACCAGCATTAGGTGTTGTGCTTTGGACATTAACTGTTCGGTATGTAGTAGTGTCTTGTTTTAATCAACAATTCTCTAATGACGTGTAATGCTGAACATTTTTTCAGATGCTTATTTTCCATCCATGTCTCTTCTTTGCTAAGGTGTCCAGAACTTTGCCAGTCTTTAAATTGAGTTATTTTCATATTGTTGAATTTTAATTGCTCTTTGTATATTTGAGATACTAGTCCTAAATCAGATATGTGTATAGGAAATATTTTCTTCCAGACTGTGGCTTTTCTATCTTCCTAAATTTTTTTTTGTTGTTGTTGTTGTTTTAATTAAAGCTGACTTTAAGAAACAAAGTTTCAGTATACAGCTTTTTTTCTTTCTTGGAGTTCGTGTATGTGTGTGTGTGCACACACTATATCTAAAAACACATTTGCAAACCCAAGATACTCTAGATTTTCTTTCCTGTTTCTTAGGAATTTATAGTTGTCATTTTACTTTGAGGTCTATTATAATTTTGGATTAATCTTTGTGAAATTTGAGGTCATTTCCTCTTTCTTTGTTTTCTTTCTTTTTTCCTTCCTTTCTTCCTTCTTTTTTTGCTTGTACATCTCTTGTTGCTTGTTTCCATTTGGTCAAAAGGCCGTCCAATATTGAACTGGTTTTGCTGCTTTTCAAAGAGAAGGTAACTGCGTTTATGAATCCATTTCTAGACTGTCCCATTCTTTTCATGTTTTTTTTCTTTTTTTTTTTTTTTTGTCTGTGGTTCACCAATTCCATACTATCTTTATTATTCTTTATTATTGCAGCTTCAGATAGAAAGTCCTAAAGTGGGCAAGTATCAATTTTGGTTGTCCTATTCTTAGTCACTGAATCACTTCAGTGGTATTCACAGGATAACATCAGATTGATTAGGATTGTGCTGAATCTAGCATGTAAAGAAAAAAAAATACCATTAAAATGTGCATATTTAACTTCTACATGAAAGTTTTTAATGGTGACAAAAATAGTAAAGAATAATTTTAAAATAAAAATTATGACTTAGAAAAGAAAGAAAAGTAACCCACACATGTGTTTACAGAGACACATTGCACCAGCCATTGTAAAATACATACTTGAACATCCTCATAATCACATTATTTTTGATAGTGGGGAAGAATAAAAAGCTACCTTATAAATAGGATATGTAATTTGGGAAGATCCTTTTAAGTAATTTGGTTGTTTTATTATTTAGGCTGGTGGGTTGGATGGCAGTTGCTGCTTCAAATTTAATTTTAATTTTTTGAAAAAAATACCACTTAAAGATTTCTTTACCTTCTCTAAATCCTGCTTTTTCCCTCTTGATTTTATTGGCTGTATTTATAAAACAATATTGCATTGTCCTATATAGAACATAAGAAACTATGTCACTTGCCCTGTGTTGTATAGCTAATAAATAATAGCTGAGACCCTGAATTAAAGATCTGAAGATGTAATTTAAAAATGAACAATATTAAGTAGTACTGGTGGTGGTGAGCATTTATTTCACTTCCTGTGCTTCTGTAACTCATCACTGCCCTTGCCCACGTCACTACCAGTTAAATTCTTACCTGCCGCCTTGTGAATGGCAATGGGCTCTGTGACTGCACACAGCTGTCATATATCATAGTTAGGCCAGAGCCTCTGGTCTTCTGAAGCTACAGTCAGATGGTTTAGCAACAAAACACAATTATAAAGCCAATGTGTTGAGGACCATATCTTTACAGTTGGTAACTATAAATGAAAGGATGTGTTGCCTCCTTGTAGTTCCCTTAACATTTCTGTTCAAAAGGAAGTTGGAAAATTATTAATAGCATGTTAGTAATTTGGTTTTATTTAATGCTTACTGTATATCATATAATATTGTAAACTCTTTAACATATTACTTGATTTAAATATTATGCCAGCCTAGGGAAGTAATTACAGTTAACTATCCTCATTAATTAGTAGTCAAGAAAAATTAAACGTACAGAAACTGTGATACTTGCCCTATCTTGTGTAGCTAATATATAATAGCTGAGACTTCTAATTCAGGATCTGTAGAAGTAATTAAAAAATGAGTAATATATGACTGTTTTTAAGGGCTATGTATAGTTTAATATTTTTAATGGCTATTGTCAGCTAGAATTTGAATCCAAATACAAAGCCAGGGCAGGCTCCTTAATCTACTGTGTCTTTTCTAGATGGCAGATCCTAATTCATATATCCAATTAGTGATGAATACTTCCTGACTCTTCTCTTGAAACTCTTGAGTTCTATGCATTTGTCTCTCATTTCTGTAAACCCAGTGTAAGGTTGTGTTCATACTTGATTATCATGCTGTAGAGACCTGACTAGGTCCCTCAGTATCATTCTTGTCTCATCTTTATTTATCTGACAAAATAAGTAAAGTTTAGTTTTTTTTTTTTTAACTAGGATACTTTTTTTTAGAGTACCTTCAATTAATCCTTTGTCTGTTTCATGCATGTATACAATGTATCTTGGTCATATTTACCCCTCCTCCCTGCTCCTCCTAGATTCCCTGGTACTTCCCCCTCCCAATTTCTTTTCCTTTCCTCTTTCCTTCTTCTCTCCTTTCCTTCTTTCCCCCTTTCCTTCCCTTCCTCCTTTTCCCTTCTTTTTATCCTCCTCTTTCTCCTCTCCCCCTCTTCCTTCCTCCTCCATTTTCCCTTCTTCCTCCTCCTTCTTTTAAAATAACCACTGAGTCCAGTTGGTGCTAATTGCATAAGCATGGATGTGAAGCCATCCACTAGAACATAGACAACTTAACCATCAGCCAAACCCCTAAAGAAAAATGACTTTACTTCTACCACAGCCATCAATCACAAATAGCTTCTTAGGTAGGGGTGGAGCCTCATGAGCCCCTCTGGAGTCCATACTGGAATAGTGACTTGTTTGATTTTGTACAGGTCTTGTGCAGGTAACCACAGCTTCTGTGAATTCAGAGTGTTAATGACATGCCATGTCCACAAGACAACATTTCACAGCACTCTTCTCTATCTTCCAGCTCTGGTATTCTGTCTGTCCTCTTCTGCAGTATCTCTAAGCCTTTGTAGGGTTGATATGTATGTCCCACTTAGGGCTGAGCACTCAACAATCACTTGTTTTCAGCACTGTGATCTGTTTTGAGTGTCTGCATCGCCTGCTCTCAGCAGTAAGAAGCTTCTCTGGCCAAGGTTGTGAGCATCATTTATTTGTTGTTATTAACAGATATATAGAAGGTAGTTTGACAGCTTGTTCATTTAGCAAAACAGTTTTAATAGGTTCTACCCTATGAACTCTGCAGCCATGGGCTCTTGACCAGATTTCTTGTTCCAGGTATGGATTCTCTCCTGTGGAACAGGCTTTGATTCCAATTAGAAGGCAGTTAGCCACCCCGTAACTGTCATGACACTATTGGTGGGTACCTCTTTTCTGAAAGGTCAGTATTTGGCATGTAGGATCTGCTACAGGATAAGTCTGCTGATTAGCAGCCTCTCTAGGAAGCAGAGGAAAAGTCTCCAGGCCACTTTTGCCTTGATTTTTCTCTCCTGCAACCAAAGTGTGTTGTGTCTTCAATAGGATCTTGACATCTAGTTATAATGTGGAAACAAGAACGATGGTAATTAATAGTCTGTATTGTTTTGGAAGCTTCTGGGCCTCCCTAACTTATACCTGTCACTGAGATTTTTATTTAATAACTTAGTTTTTCTTAAGGAAGTATTATATATACAGACAGGGCGCCTCCATTTAAACACACAGCATACACACACACACAAACATACATGCACACTCTTTTACAAAGTAGTGGGTTTCCATAAGGCTTTTCATGCATCTTTTGTTTTGGTTAATAATCCTACCTAAACATTTCCTCCTGTTTTCCCAACCATCCTCATATTCCTGTTTTGTCTGCATGTTTGCATGTGTGCATATTTGTGTATCATGTATGTTTATGGTACCTGCATAGGGTAAAAGGTGGGCTTGGATCCCCTGGAACTGGAACTGGAGTTATGGATTGTGAGAATATGTGAGTGCTGAGAATCGAACTTCTGTGCTTTTATCCACTGAGTCATCTCTCCAGCCCCGTAAAGATACTTTGCTTTTCATGTCACAGCTATAGTTTTAGAATCTCAGAGATCAAAAGTTTAAAACAACATTAACAACAAAGTGATAGTTAAAATCCCTTCTCTTTACTTACTCAGTACCAAAGCAGTAATAACCTCTATGCACATAAGAGAAATAAAAATATATTCTTTTTCTTCATAAAGCATACAACTTGCCAGGCATGAGAAAACATACACAGTGTATTGTGTGTACTCTCAGACGATACAGTACTGGGCTCTATAAAAATGCCTGTAGCAGCACATGGTTCTACCCTAAGGGATTAAGGGAGCCTTCCCAGAAGGAAATGTCAGCTAACTACAGATGAAGAGGAGTTGTTGAGATACATGAGTAGAGGGAGGGCAGGATGAGAGCAGGACTACTAGGAACCACTGAAGGGGATGAAGATGTCCTTGGAAGTGAGGGACAGCTTGTTGTGTGCTTTGGGAACTGAAGATAATTAGCTGGTGATTAAGAAGTTTCTATGAAGGAGACAGGTTTGGGGAAAGAGCATGAAGAGCTGTATTCTGTCTGTCATAAACTACTTTGAAGATTCTCCTTTTACTTTTTTCTTTTTTCCATTTAAGATCTTAGACTTTCATTTCAGACTTTAACTCAACTTTATAGTCTACCCTAAGTCCTTTGCTACCCTAGAAAAATTCCCAAGTATATCAGCCTACTTCCTGAGAAGACACAACTATTTTCTTATCTGCTACTTTCTTGCTGGGTTATTTTGTATTTTTGACTTAGCTCTTGTTACCTATTCACTAGTAGATGTTTTTCATCAGAATGTAGCCATAGTACTAATTTGCTAATATTTGAAATCTTAAAATTCAAACTAAAATTCAGAATAGATGAGAAAAATTAAGAAGAATTATGGGACCAAATATAAATGAACTGTTTAAAAATTCATGAAGAATTTTCTTGTGTTAGAAGACCATCAGTCCTGAAATTTGAATAAGTAGTTTCAGAGAAAAACAATCTTTTGAAAATATCTTATAATAAATATTGAGAATTCTGGGGATATTTGTTGAAAAATAGAAGCTTAAGAAGATCCGGTATTTCTCTCTTCATGGCAATTAAAATCCAATGTCAGTACATATTTAATTTGTACATATTTAACACGCAGATTTTAGCTTCATTTTTAATATGTGACAATGGCTATCATATTGAAGAAATGTTTTTTGAATATATTATGTTAGATATTCAGATTTCACACACTTGTCATACATTAATAACTGGAATTACATATAATGTGGATACAGTAATTTTTAAACTATTAATTCTGGCTAATACGTCGTATTTTACATTCATGTGAAATACATTATCCTTAGTTTTTCTCTTATTCTGTATGGCTATTATAGGATGAAACTGAGGGAAATACCCCGTCTCCTCCCCCCGCCTCCCGTTTTGTTTGTTTGTTTGTTTTTGTTTTTGTTTTTTGTTTTTTTGAGAAGAGCTTTGCTTTGTAGCCGGATCGGGCCTTGTTCTCCTGTTCCTCTTTTCTCAGGCTATGATTACAAGCATAAATGTCCATATCACATTTGACTTAAAGTTTTAAAAATAGACTTTTATCTTATTTTGGAACAGGTTCTCATGTAACTCAGGCTGGCATCAAACTTGCCGTTTAGCTAAGGAAGATAATCTTGGACAACTAATCCTCTGGTCTCTACCTCAGGAATGATGGCAGTATAATACTGTATTAACATGCCAGTTTGTGAGAATCAAGGCCAGGGTTTTGTGCATATTGAGAAAATACTGTATCCCATGGCTCCAAGAGAAAGGCTTTGTGTTTTTAAACTGTACTTTGAGATTAGGGAATACATCAGACTCTTGCAAAACCTTGCTTAAATCTTTATTAGTGAAAATGGTTTATTAGCAGTATGAGAAAAGAACAAAGAAATAACACCATCAGCTTTAATGATGGGCATTGAAGGGATGATAGTCTAAAGGTGTGTCTACGTTGAGAGCTAACATGGCTTCGTTACTTAGCTATGGATCTAGAACACTGTGCCCTTTAAGATGCCACCCCAAGTCAGAAGCCGAAGACCAGTCAGTGCAGAAAGGGTGAGCACAGTTCTGATAGCTACAGCCTTGTCAAGACTATTTTATTTTTATTTTGGCTCTTAAGGAAGGTTTAGTCAGCCTGTGTGTGAAATATACAATGTGGATGGGGTTAGGGAATCATAGAGGATAACAATTTTACTAACAGCTAAACAGATTGCACTTCTCAGTGAGGACATTCAGTGACTGAGGTGAGTATGAAGGCACTGTGAAACTGAGTTGTAAAGATTTCTGCAATGATGCTGTACCTTTCTTCTTTCTTCTTAAATTGTGTATCTTTTCCTTCCTTCTTCCCCACCCTTCCAGAGGCTCTCCTTATAGAGAATCCCCTTTGGGTCATTTTGAAAGCTATGGAGGGACCCCCTTTTTCCAGGCTCAGAAGATGTTTGTAGATGTGCCTGACAACACAGTGATACTGGATGAGATGACCCTCCGGCACATGGTCCAGGACTGCACAGCTGTGAAAACACAGTTACTGAAACTTAAACGTCTCTTGCATCAGGTGCGTATGTAATAAATATTCCAGCTCCACCATGGTGACTTGAAAACAGAGTGGCTTTTTAGAACTGTTACTTGGGTTTCTAACATATTTAGTTTCTTTCTTCCTTTCTTCCTTTCTTTCTTTCTTTCTCTTTCTTTCTTTCTTTCTTTCTTTCTTTTTTGTAGAAACAAAGTCTATAAATAGGACATGCTTGAGTTCATCCCCAATACCATAAGACAAAACAAGAAAGAACATACAGAAAAGCTCAAGACTGTAAGGTTCCTGAAAATTAGAAATTGTAATTGTTAATTGAAAAGTCTGATTCCAGAATCATACTAGACATTCAGTAACTGCTGTAATTTCTCCTTAATGGCAACAGGATTATTTTGATTTATGCTTGAAACTTCGAAGATCTGCTGTCTTTAGAGAAAATCCAGATCTGTAGTAGCACTATGGCTTGAGCAAAGTCACAGGACCCACTGAGGAAAGAACTCAGTTAGTGATTCAAGAGTGTCTTTTTTTGTGAAAATATTTAGCATTAGCAGATAAACAAGAGATGAAATACCAATTTTAAATTGTTAAATATGTGGTTTTAAGTCTATTTTTGCATTTGATGATTGATGATTGAGCACTGTGACTGAGAAAGAACGGCTGATTTCTCTCAGTTTGCTGTCTTTCTTTCTCAGGATTGTATGCCTTCACATCATATGAGCAGGGACCAAGTTTTAGAGTTCCCATTAGCCACCGAAACCAGACTCTCTTATCTGCTTAGTAAGGGCTAGCTGGAAGTAATGCAAGGCTCCTCGTAGTTGACTCTGAGTGTAACCATGCTTAGTAATGTACTTTATAGTTCTTGGTTCAGGGTTTTCTGAACTACTTGTGGCTATTGAATACTTACTGAAAAGAAGCTTTTGTGTGCTGAGACTAGGAAAAAGAGGGTAGAGAGGATCCTTTTGAGATCTGTGGTGTTTGGACTCCGAGAGCATGCAAGGATTCTATGGTGGAAATGTCCACACATAAAGATTGTAGTTTAGATAAACTGTAGCAGATAGGCTTTGCTCTATAGTGTAGCTCTACTGGCTTGTCTGGGAGGAAGGTTTTCTGGTCAGGAGCTTGATGAAGCTTCTTAAACATCAGCGGATAAGATCAGGTCATGTCTAATATGAAATAAGGATGGAAACTGAGAGAAGATAGTGAGTTGATAGCTGGTGATCAGTGTTGTAGGGATTGTCTTCTTTGAAGAACTTTGTGTGTTAAGCTGGGAGCCCTGAAAGGCACTCTTCTGTCATTATAGCCTCTAAATGTTCAGTAGTTCACATTGATCAAACTGACTTTTGCTTATGTACTGAAAACAAAATTGTGAGGTAAACACTGCAGAATATTTTTAGATATCTTTATAGAGTTTTTCAGTTGCAAAAGAAATTTAAAATGGGCACCTAAGAGTTCATATAACTGTCTCTTACATTTTTTCATTTAATTGAAAAATGTTTACTTTTGTTGTGTTTCTGTAAGTAATATATGTATACCTGTGTGACTGTGTGTGTGGTCATCAAAGGGTCACTTTCAGGAGCTGTTTTGTCCTTTTCCAGGATTCCAGAGGTTGAACTCAGATCATCTTCATTTCCTGAAACATCTTGCTGCCCCTTTAATGTTAACTGAAAAAAAAAAAAAGTCATCAAGCATATACATGGTCTTGAAAAGTTCACATACTGTATGTGAAGGCTTCATGTAAAATACAAAATGGATTTCTGTTCACTTTTTACACCTCAGTCACCCTGTTGTATGAACAGTTTACTCTCCATAGTTTTTGTAGCTCTGTTAGACAGGATTTCCTTTTGCCCTGTTCTGGAACTGTATCCACTATTTTCTGGATAATACATCTTCTTTTGCCTGGTATGTGCCCTCATTCACACGGAACATTTTTAGTTAAAGAAAGTTCTCTTCATTCTGTACTCCCATTAGATTGATACTGTAGTTTGTAATTTTGAAAAAGGTTGGCTGAAATCAAATTAAAAATTGGAAGATGTTGCTTTTCAATGATGCAGTTTTAGCTATTCTGAAGTATATTGCATTCTGACCATTTTTTTTTTTAAATTTTCCAAGAGATTGAAGATCTTTAAGTCTTTACGTGTGTGGTTTCAAGGTGATTTTCAGTGTGAGTTTGTCGTTGTTGGTTTCTGTGTGCTGTTTGAGCAGTTACTGAGCTCTTGGGAGTCATAGTGTGGCATGCACTTATGTTACCGCTATACTTTTTTTGTATTGTGTTTCTGGAGTTGTTACTAATCAGAAACTAGGATTTCCAAATTAACTCTCATAGTCTTCTATTTCTTCCACATCAACACATTGGGGGAATTCATTATGCTTTTGGAATATTGTCCTAATTTTATATTTCAGTTCTATTTTTATTCAGCCATTTGCAAGAGTATTTTCAGCTTCCCAAACTCTTTATTGTATACAGTTCCTTGTTCATATAGACCAGTTACTGCTCTTTCAAGAAGCAATTAGGTAGAGAGCTACTGATCTATGTTGTTACTATGTGAGGGTTGATTATTAATTTTTTTGGATTCTATGTTTTTAAAAGGATAAGTTTTTTCTTTATTTTGGTTTGTCTTTTCTAATTTTCTTTCAACATATAATGACCATTTATTATTTATTAATATTTGAAAGTGAGTAATTAAAAGTTGACTTTGGACTCTGTCTGGGCCCTGCTTGCCAAATGGCCAGTCTTCATTTCATGGTGGATGAATGCAAGTGGGACTTCAGCACCAGATAAAGGTGACCCCAACACTATGATGCCTGTAAGCATTTCCATAGAAGAAAACTCTCATCTTCGTTTGGGTTAAAAAAGAAAAATTTGTATTAAGTGCTTTGGTCACTTTGATCAAAATACCCGACAGAAACAACTTGGCTGGCAAATCATAGTCTGTCTTGGTAGGGAAGGCATGATGGGCCCTTCAGTTTCTGCAGCATAGTGTGTGTGTGTCACATGCGTCTCCTCTCCTGACAGGCTAATGGCAGAACCAGGGACAAACTAACCTTTGGAGGCCCAAGCCCACCTCTCTTGCCTGGCTTCCGCCAGTTACTCCCATGTTCTAAGAACTCCACACTGTGTTAAAAAAGAGCCCCAGGTGGAGAATAATAACATTTGGTTGTAAAATATAAACTCATGGGAAACATTTTTGATTCAATTTGTAACATCGGACATTTTTCTTTTATTCATTATGCAGACTTCCATTAAATTTTCACATTAATTGTTTTTTGTTTGTTTGTTTGTTTTCTTTTGTCTTTGTTTTTTTTTTGTTTGTTTGTTTGTTTTTTTGGTGGGGGAAGCAAATAGTGTGTCTCTATGTAGCTCTGGCTTTCCTGGAATCTGCTACATAGGTCAGGCTGGACTTGAATTCTCTGCTTCTCAAGTATGAAACACATGAGAACAGTAAAAAAAGGAAAAACAAGATAAACTAGAAGGTTTAGAAATTCTTATTAGTGCTGTAAGTAAAGGCTCAGAAAGCAATTAATTAGTGAGATTTAACCAGGGATTTCTGTTTTCTTCTTCTTTTCACCCAGTGTCCTTGTCTCCAAGGCCTGATGCATGTATTCTAGGAAAGCCCATAAGTGGCAGTGTGCAGTGAAGTAGCTGAAGGAAGCTCCCCAAACCCTCTTTGCCGTCCACTGCTCCCATCCTTTTGGCCAAACAGAAGTGGAGTCTGTTTCATAGTCTTAAGGTGCTGAGGCTCACACCTGTGGCTTTTGCACCATGTTAGCAAGTGCTCTACTACCAGCTATTGGAGTCTGTTCATTAAAGTCATCTTTATGAGTTCACTTGGACAGAGCCCTCCTTTCCATATACATATTTAAAATTGTCACCTGTTGTATTTGGCCTTTAACCCATTTTTATTTGTTGTTTTGTACAGCTCAGGGTTACTTTATAGGCTAAATAGGACTTTTGTGCATCTTATTGTTAAGCTTACACAGTTTTGTGGAACAGGAAACTCAGTAGCCATTATCTCATCTTGATAGCCAGAAAGAGAGACCTTGAGATTTGTTTCTCATGGTCACATGAGTGTATGTATTGGTAGGGAGTGTGTTTTTTTCAACCTAGGCCTTTGCTCTATTTTAGGTTAATATTCCATATGTTTTACTGTAAAATCTATGGATTCTTGATGATAGTTTTAAATCCAGAACTTGAGACTATGGGAGTGTAATGAAAACAATTGCGGTGGTACCTTACTGCCTTTAATTCTTTATGGCCTGCTTCCAATGGTTTTGGTTGAAGCATAATACACATGTGGGAGTGCATATCATGCTGACTTCTTAAAAATAGAGATGTCTGTGTAGCCAGCACCCATCCAGAAGCAGAAGATGCACAACTCAGAGGCTCCTCTGCTTATCACTGTTTTCTAATGGGACCATTCATTTGGTTTCTGAAAAAAAACTCAGTCTGTTTGCCTGCTTTGAATTTGGGATGAAGTGAAATTGTGTAATAATCTGGTCTGACTTTCTTTATTAATATTGTATTTATGAGTCATTGTTTGTTTTGTTCCCACGCTCAATGATTACTGTATTATAGAAGCATTTCATTTGCTTCACAGTTGACAGGCTTTGGGTTTTCGTGACTGGTGCTACTGCAGTTTTATAGCACATATGTTTGGATGCACATATTTGTTTTGCTGTACCTGAGTGGAATGACTGGGTCCATCATCAAGAACATTGGCATCCAAGCCTAGCAGACATTAACAGTAGTTTCTAGAGAAGTTGTGCAGGTCCACTATCCTCTCTTCTCATGAGTTCCCTTGCTTTTATCCTAACACATTTGGCTCTGTTTTGATCTTGGGACAGGAAATGAATAATTTATGAGAAAAACATCATAATACTTCTTTGTGACATTTTATTTGGGTTGCAGTATATTTGGTCTCTGTGATTCATTTCCTGTCTTTCTCAGGATGCGTTCCTTGAAAATAAAATAAAGGAATATGCAATAGTGCTTATGAAATGTCACATGTGATACAAAACTGTTATGTTCCATATTTCTTGTCACTGCAATACTGAGAACAAACCCAGGAAATTTTCTTCTCCCACTGTATATGTGTTTCTTGGTACAAGCACATGAGTGAACCATGTACCTACACGTGTAAGGGCAGGCAGAGGGAATATTGAAAGCAGCAATATCCTGGGTGCTACCCCGAGTTTAGAACATGTGGAGTGGTTACCGCTTGGTGGCAGAAAACCAGAAGTAGGGGTGGGCTGGGGAAGGGTGAAGGGAGTGTGACTTATAATATTAGTGGAGATATTAAAATGCATAAAATAGGGTTAAGCAGGAATCAACCTAAAAGAAAATATTGAATGAATACATAGTAAAATGTTATTAATGTAAAGTTCAGTTTTTCTGAGTTTAACTTCTTTGGCAAAACTAAGTATATGAGCACAAGCATAGAGGCTAAAACTTGTTATTACATAGTTTTTATCACTTTAGGAAAAAAATAGTCTATAAGGACATCACAAAACTATATACTGCAGAAGATATGGAAAGATATGAAATTGCTTGACACTCAATATCCGGCTTGAGAAATGAAACATTAATAAGGTGCCAGTGTGTTCCTTTCTGGCTGTTCCCCCTCCCTCCTTCCTCTTCTTTTAGAGACAGGGTTTCACTGTGTGTCCAGGCTGACCTGGAGCTCACAATCCTCCTGCCATGAACAGCATGCTTCAACTCCTCTGGCTTCTGATTTAGTCTTAATGGTAAATATTTGTTTCTTTGTTTTTCTGTGACAAATGCTCACTTCTAATGTTTTCTTCCTTTTTCTCCAGTGCCTCAGCCTTCCTTCCTCCCTCCTTCCCTTCCTCCTACTTTTTCTCCCTCCCTCCCTCCCTCCCTCCCCTCCCTCCCTCCCTCCCCTCCCTCCCTCCCTCCCCTCCTTCTCTCCACCCCCAGATTCCTGTTTTGCTGCAAGTGCTTGGTGCTCAGCTGTCTCTCCTCCCTACTAAGTACTCATAGTACTTTGTATTTCTGTAAAGTCTTGGGATGGTATGTTAGGTCATCTGGAAATATTTTGGGATTTTGGTGGAAGTAACATTGAAGTAGTAAGTGCATTACAGGAAGAATTGATGCCCTAGAATATCTGTATGTCCAAGAATGTGATATTTTGTTATGTTGATTTAGTCTTTTCAGCAATATTTTTCTTTTGTGTTTTATTATTATTATTAGTTACATTTTATTAACTCTGTATCCCAGCTGTATCCTGCTCCCTTATTTCCTCCCAATCCCACCCTCCCTCCCTCAGCTCCTCCCTGAATATTTTATAGATTAGTTTAGTTTTATTAAATGTACTTTGCTGTACTGAAAGTTATATTGCTGCTTGTAAGTGCTACCATTTTTTTTTATTTGTTTATTTGTTGAGACAGGATCTCACTTTATAGCTCAGGGTGCTCTTGAACTCACTATGAGGACCAGGTTGGCTTTGAAATCATGGTCAGTCTGCCTCAGTATCTCCTGAGTGCTACAATTTCAAGTACATTTTTTTTTTCAATGCAGTTTATTCAGGAACCTTGAACAATCATCTGACCCTGGGGAAAGCCAGCCCACAGCTTAATTAGCCTCTGGGTAGCCAACCCCAGCATGCCACGTGGGCAATGCAGATAGTTTCACATACATGGAAGCAAGCCAGATCCTCAGCCTTAGCCAAATGTGGAGTTGTTCGTGACAGAGAGCATTTTTAAAAATAAATTATTTATACATACACTATCCTGCCTGCACGTATGCTCACAGGCCAGAAGAGGGCACCAGATCACATTATAGATGGTTATAAGCCACCATGTGGTTGCTGGGAATTGAACTCAGAACTTTTGGAAGAACAGCCAGTGCTCTTAGCCTCTGAGCCATCTCTCCAGCCTCAAGTACATTTTTTAAGACCAGTAACTTTCTTGAAGCTCAGGGCATGGGTTTGCTGGATCAAGCCACATATTAAAGTATATTTCCTGCTAGAAAGTTTATGCTCAACATTACGTGGACTATTTGGGTAATTTTGTGGTTCTGTGTACATTTTAGGATTGATTTTACTAATTTTGTGAAGCAAGTCCCTGGCACTTTGATAGGGATTTTATTGCATCTGTTAATTTTTGTGGGCAGTATTTTTGTGAGGTATATATCAGAGAAGAGCACTTGGACATAGGTTCAAGCCAATAGAAAGTCTTTATTAGCTGACCAGCAACAACACTGGGTGTCGGGACCCGAGTGCAGCCCTGAGCCTTTCTCACGGTGGGCTTTAAGCACAAAACCACACCATCGATGACACACCTCCATTAGAAAGAACATTTAGCCAGAAATAGAACTACAGAAAACAAAGAACAAGGTTAGTACATTTAGGGACTTTTCCCAGAACTTTAGACTTTGATAGATTAGGCCTTTGTTCTCATGCTGGCAGGTGTTGCTGCCTCTGTGCTGGAATTCAAGGCCTGAATGGTACTTCCATCATGGTGTCAGTTGTACTATGGTCTCAGGGCCTATTACAGTATGAAAACTTGAGAATTGTTAATCATTTGCTTGAGTTACACTGTTACATAGGTGTCCCCAAAGTGAACTCTTCTTTCAAGTTCATTTATTTGTTTTTACTCTGTCAGTCTTCATATTCTGTTAAGTACTGTTTGAATGTCAAAAAGTGTGACAGCATTGAAGTCAAAAAGGAGAACCTTATTTTTGATTGTACATCAGTGCATTATTCTTAAAACTAGGTTAAGCCTAGCTTGTGAGTCTTGACATGAAGTTTGTTCATAATAGTTATATATCTATTTAGTTAAGTAAAACCATATAAAATTATTAAAGATAAGTAATAAGGATAAACAGTATTTAATAGAACGTGTTCTAATACAGTGTATACAGATGCATGAACACATATATGCCTGCATACATATTCACTGCATATGGAGTGTACTTGGATGTGACAGGAAGTTTATTTCATTCTATGTCATTTCCAATCCCCACAAAAAAATAGGTAAATTATAGTATATTCAAAATTTCAAATCTAATAACTATAAATGTGTGGTTTAAGTGATAAAGTAGAATTATCACTGTAGGTAAAACATTAAAAAGTAAGTCTATAGAATGATATTTGAGATGCTTTATGAAGAAACCAATGTAGAAAATATTTGCTCTAAAGGAAGGCTAAGTATATAATTATTGTTTAATTCATAGATTATATATGATTAAGGAGAATGGCTAGCTTAGAGTTTGGGATGACATACAGTTGCTAAATAGAAGAATGGTGTATCACAAAGCATAGGGAATCATGCTGCTTGAGCAATGAACAATGAATGAAGATTGAATCTGAGGTGTGTGGTGTGAATATACAATTCCTTGCAGTACTGCTTATAGGTCTAGTATAATTTCAACCAGTATCTTAGCATCATTACATTTGGAATTTGTGAAAATTAGTCCAAAATTGGGAATGTTAAAGGGTAAGCTTTGTGAACATTGGAAAAGATGAGGGGGGACAAAGCAAAACAAAGCAAACAAACAAAATCTTTAGCTCAGGATACTGTGTTAACATAGAGCAGTGGATGTGAATGGGAAACAGGAGAAAAACACTAAAGTAGTCACTGAGAAAAACAAAGACTAAAAAAAAGTGTTGCGTTCTCATAGTAGTATAGATGAACAGTATAGAACAGATTGCTTGTAGGCTGGATGTTTTTAAAATATCAAAACAGAGAAAATTAGAAAAAAAATGCTTCGGTGTGTTTCCCTCCCTTTCTCTTCTTCCTTTAATTTTTTTGGGCAGGGTGATGAGCAATGTCTCATTAGATGCTCTAGGCTAGTGAGCCTCATTTCTTTGCTCAGTGCTGGATATTAAGATTATAGGCATGTACCACCATGCCTGCCTGGAAGTTGGGGGAAGGGCAGTATAGAAAGATACGTTACTTAGGGTGACTGATAAATTTAAACATAGGTTTACACATAGTATTTTCTCAAAACACTATGATAAGGTTTTTTTTTTTAAGTATATTTCAACACTCATGTATTTTTAAATATCAGGTATTTTTCTTTTGTCTAACATGCTTGCTTCAAGCATCTCTTAGGATCAATTTACTTTTGAAAAACTGAAAATCAGGCTTTATAAGTCTAGCTTTTATATTTTCAAATATTGCTTGAATTACTAGATTTCAAACACCATAGATCAATTACAGACAGTAGTTCTCAAAATTGTTAGTTGACATTGTGAACTGTATTCATTGTGATTGTATTCATTGTCTAGATGTCTTTGAATTTATAAACAAACAAACATAACCACCTTTGAAAATAAAAAAGAAGCCCTTTCCTTTTCTTGTGCTGCCTGTCTTGAGATGTGTCCGTGACCTGGGCACTAAGCCTGTCTGAACACAAAGCAGCTTTGTTGACATCACTGATGATGTTTGTCAGCACAGACTGATCAGTGCTACCAGAAGTTTTTGCTAACCATTTCAAGATTTCATGTCCGTTGTAGCTGCTCTGGAACTCATAGGAAGACCCCAGTTTTTGCAAACTCATGGGAGAACCTCCTGGGTAAGATGGCATTACCAGATTTCTAGTGGTTAATACGTGGAAGCTAAATGTCACTCCAAAATTTACTTTCATGCTGTCTCAAAACAAGAAATGCGGAAGAAGTTTGGCTGAAAATAATCTTTTCATGCTTTACATGAGAAGGTGTAGTCACTTTTTATAAATTCCCAGTGTAGACTGGGAATGTAGCTCAGTGGTAGAGCTCTTGCTGAGCTGGAACAAGACCCTGGATTCAGCTCTCAGTCTAAGAACACATGTCTTATTCTGTGATTTGTGGATGAATACATTAGCATTATAATTGCATTTAGAATTTAAAGTTTAAAGAAACTGGTGATATTTCCCTCAGTAAAGCCCAGAATATTTGGGCAGTCATTTAATTAAACTGCTTAGGTTTTTTGTTGGTTTTTTTTTTCAGTTCTTTGCTTTGTATCTTATTTTTCTTCTTGTATTTGTTGAATATGCTTATGCATAATACTCAAAACAGTGTCCAACATCAATAAGTATTATTTCCTTATTGTGTAAATTGTGAAGTTAAAAAAAATCACGTGAAGTTATTTCTTAGTATTATTTGTTAATTAATGTATTAATTTATAGCATGTATGTGTATGTGTCTAGAGGCCAGAGGACAAAGGACACCTTGGAAGATTTGATTTTCATCTTCCACCATGTGGTTCCTGGGAATTGAATTCAGGCCATCAGGCTTGGTGACAGGTGTCCTTTACCTGCAAAGCCATCTTTAAAAATATAACGTTTTCAATTCATTTATAATTTTCTTCCTTATGTTTTTATGAGACTCAAAGTATTTTCTAATTTTGGCCCAGATACTTTCATCCTAGGCGAGGTTAAACAGATAATATTAACATTGTGAATGTCTTACTTAAGGGAGGAGTATAGTTTTACTAATTAATTCAGGTGGGGAGAATGTTGATGATCACTGAGCTCTTGTGCTTTGATCTAAGTAAAAGCCATTTCTCCTCTTTGATCTTCTAAATCTAAATTGCTAGGCTTTAAAAATAGAATGCAAGATTTTTAGAAATTTAAGATGTAGAAACAACTTAATTAGTAGTGATTCCTAAATCTCTTAGGATGGCCTATACAGTCACCCCCCCCCCCCCCCGCCCCAAGTGTTTACAGTATTAGTTTGGGAGCTGGGAGATAGCATAGCTGGTAGAGTGCGGGGCTTGCCTGCAGGGTTTGGTTCTCACTCCCTCATTAACTATGCATGGGGACACTTCACATGTAATCCCAGCACTTGGGGGGTGAGTCAGGAAGATCTGGAATTCATGGTCATTCTTAGCTATGCAGCAAGTTTGAGCCCAGCTTGGGCTTCATGCCACCTTATCTGGGGAAAAGAAAATTGAGTATATAGTGCCTTGGGTTTTGGGTTGACTTCTTATCTTCACACCCAGCTAATAAAGAACAGTACTGATAGGAAATAAATTCTTAAGGATTTGTCAGTGCCTTTGTAGCTTAGAGACGTTTGGCAGTTTTGCTTATCAGCTATAGAAGTTAGCTTTGAGGCTTTAGTGTATGTTCAAAAAATATTACAAATGAAGTGATTAAATAATACCAGGGCTGGAGGCATGGCTCAGAGGTTAAGAGCACTAGCTGTTCTTCTAAAGGTCCTGAGTTCAACTCCCAGCAACAACATTGTGGCTCATAAGCATCTGTAGTGAGATCTGGTTCCCTCTTCTGGTGTGCAGGCACACATGCAGGCAGAATGATAAGCAGTAAATAAATAAATGAATAAATAAATAGATAAATAAATAAACCTTGAAAAAAATTAATAATGCCAGCTTAAGGCTTCTTGCAGCTTCCTTGTGAGTACTCTGCTTTGCTTGGTTCCCCTACCCCACCACTACTCGGCTTCCTCTCTCCTTACCTCTATTTCTCTACAGTGCTGCTGTATAGCTCATACTGCCTCTGACCCCCTTCATCAGTGTCCTTTGTGCTGGCATGTGCTGAGATTGTTTATTTTTGTATGTATGATTTCATTCCTTTTAGATAATTGAAGTATTCAGTTGTATTGCCTTGTATTCATAGAATTAATCTCATTTGTTCGTGACACAATTTACTTTTCAGATACCTTGATTTTCAGTATTATGGTAGGGAATTTTTCATGTTTGAAGACTATTGGTCATAATTTACACTCTTTTTCGGTATTGCTGTAAGGAATGTGGACTTATCACTAAACTGTCAAAAACTTTAAAATTTGAATTCATGTTTATTGGTAGTTATAGGCTTACACAGGGTATTTGTTTAATCTTAGATGAATTTAAAACTTTCTATTTTTAGAGAAATTTCTTCCTTTTATATAAGTTTTCAAGTTTGTATATGTAGAACTTGAATGTCATGGTTCTTGATTCTCAATATCTGAGATGTTTAACGACCTTCCACTCAGGCACTGGTCTTGGTCTGCATTCCTCCAGCTGCCATTGACAGTTGTGATACATGTTTTTATAGTTTCTGAAGAGTCTGGTTTTTGTGTTTTGTTTTTTGTTTTGTTGTTGTTGTTTGTTGGTTTTGTTTTTCTGTTTTTAAGACAGGGTCTGGCTTGGAACTTAAAGAAATTGGCCTGCCTCTGCCCCCCAGTGCAGTGATTAAAGGCAGTCACCGCCTTACCTGGCTAAAGAAACTGTTATTAGTTTCATCAATTGTGTTTTTTGTTTTATTACTTCCTGCTCCTTCCTGTTTAGTTTCTGTTCTCTGCTTGTTCTTGGTTTTTATGTTCTGGTTACTGTTGTGACACGTTTTTATTTAGGTCAGCCTTTCCAACCCATCACTTCCCCTAAATACCACTGTAGTTCCATACCGCAAACGTTGGTCTATAACAGCTTCATTTTCTTATTCCTGTGACTTCTTCTAATTCTCACACAGGCTTAGAAGTTTGGTTTTCTTTCCATCTGTTAGGAGTCTCTCTGCTATTGAAGTGAGCGTGTCTTCACAGGTCCTAGGTTTGGTGATCAGTTCTTTGAATAGAGCTCCTTAAACTCTCAGCTCTGTGTTTCATGTTTGCCCACTTCTGTGACACCAGTGACCAAAATAACCTTTTGTTACTGCCCTCACACACTCCTCAGCAGACTCTGTTGTTTTTCCTGGTCAGTGTTTTTTCTTTTCATTGATTATATTGAACCATTTCTGTCGAACTGTTTTCTTATTCACTCTATCATCCCAAGTACTGAAGTGAGCCTTTATATTAAAAATAATAATTATTTTTACCTTACATATTTTATTTGTAGAGGGAGACATTTTCTATTTACATCAAGAGTTTAGCTTTAATTTTGAAATTTTATGATAACTCTTATTAATACATCTCTTCTAATTAATTCTAAAGCATTATGGCTTTGATGTTTTGTGAGTTGACATTTTTCTGTTTGTATAGTAATTTTGCATTGTGTCTTGCATACTTCAGTGTTATACGTGGTTTTTCATCTTGTTTGAGTTCTATAGTGAATTCTCCCCCCCCTCACATACACACACAGGCTTCAGTCTACAAGTTCCAAATCAAAACCACAGTTCCTTTCTCAAATGCCTTTGTCCTGTGGTCTAGCTCTATTTGGTGTTCATCAGAGGCTAGTTGGCGCCTGGGTATAATTTTAGTTTATTTCTCAGCTATCTCTCAACTTTTGATAAGCTGTTCAAGAGCAGTTGTGTTTGGCGTGTACCTAGGAATTTAGATCCAACTTAATGGTTTTCCTGATTTTTTTTTTAATCCCTGGTTTTTCCCCTGGTTTGGCTGAACTCTTTCCCCCTGCCCCCCCCCAATAAAACTGGGCTTTTCTTTTTCTTGCCCTACTGCATAACTTCCCACGAGTACACCCACAGCCATTGCAAAACAGTATGTGCTGTGTTTTCTCTCGTTCTATGGTGTTCTGTACAGTAGTCAAGAATATATTTAGATATTTGGAAGTAGGCCAGATTTTCAGAGCCTCTTTTTCTCAAATACAATTTTCTTGTAAAACTTATCCTGCATTGACATGCCATGTCATTAGAGTAAAAATGAACTTCTTATTGAGATATGTGTTATAAAATAAACACTCCTTTCATGCCTTTTCTCCTCTCCCTTGTTCTGGGCCCAGGGGGATAACTCATTCCAATGCTTGTCTTGAAAACCAAGGATCTGAATTTTGATTTCCATTACTCATGTAAAACTGTCAGGTGTGTAGTAGCACTGGGAAGGCAGAGACAGGAAGAAATCCCTAGCCTAATTGGTAAATCAGGCCCATGGAAGACCATCTCAAAGGAAAAAGTTTGTCATTCCTGAGGATGACACATAGGATAGTTTTCTGCTCTTCACATGCTTACATGCACGCAAGCAACTTTCTCCCTCCTTCCTTTCCTCTTTTTCTTTCTCCACCTCCTCCCTTCCTTGTTACCTTCCTCCCTCCTTTTCCTACTCCCTCCTTCCTTTCCTGTCTTTCTCTTTCCTCCTTTCCTTCTCAAGTCTCAGTGTCCATAGTATCACTAGAAGAAGTGTAATTTGTTCAATTTATGAGAATCTGGCAAATGCTTATTAGTTGTAACTGCAATCTGTATTGCTTGTTAAGCTTTGCTATTCTTAGCCCATATCTACTGAATAGGTTTAGTGTACAACAAACGGCCCAACTGCTTTCCCAATCCTGTTCAGACACTTCTATTTCAGGTCAGGTAAATCCTGGTCCTGCAGACTTTGTTGTCCCTGAGGAGGGTAATGCTCTCAGAGCTTTTCTGGTGGTGCTGCAGTGCTCAGACTCAGTTCCTCAGCCTCGCTCTGGCATTTTCTGTTCTGGTTCACCTTTCTTGAATTGTCTCTTTGAATCATTGTACATGGGATTTATTTTTTAAAACTAGTAAATTAGTTCAGCAAAGTCTAGAACTTAATAATGTTCTCTCATTTTCAAAATATTTCAAAAAAGATATTTTGGTTTTTTTCACTTTTTCTTAGTGACGTACATTCTATAGCTAGTAGAGTGCTTATGACATATTCATCATGAGCTTGACCTTTGTATGTTGGTTTGTATAGCACCATCTCATTATCTCATTAAGACATTTCCCGCTTCCTCTTCAATGTCCCTGGTGTTCCTCCCTACTCAGTACCTTTGTCTGTGTCTATCGTGATCCGGCACAGAACATCATTTGGCTTTTTTTCAGATGTTTTACATCATGCAATACAGGTTCTTGGGTCTCTACTATTTAATTTTTATGGCCAAGCTTTGTTGAGTTTTTAAATTTACTTTTGAATTGTTTATACTCAAAACGTGTCTAAACCAAAAAAAATTCAACTGAATTTCCCACTCTTTTCTTAGCTGAGTTAATTTTAAATGTCTTTAGGACATTTCCTATAGTCCTTTTCTACAGTCAGTGGTTCTGCTGCTTCCTCAGGCTATATTTTTCTTCTTCCCTTTCTCTTCCACATTTTTTTCTGCCAGTTCAGCGGTGAAAGGAGTTTTCTGAAGCCTTACTTTTTTTTCTTACTTTCTTACTTGTTGTTTTTCAGTGTTTGAGCTGGGGGAATTGGAGTTCAAGTGTATATTGATGATTATTGTATTCACCTTTCATTTTTATCTTTTTTTCCTGGTAGCATGATGGAAGTGGATCATTACAAGATGTTCAGCTATCATTGCCATCCAGTCCAGAGCCAGAAGACGGAGATCAGATATATAAGGTATGGCTAGGTAGTTACACTGAAGATTTCAAAGTCTTCACTATAAAAACAATATAGCAATAACATTTTAAGCTTTGAATAATAGAGGTATGAGATAAACAGAACTTTTAGCAGGTTGTAGTGGCACATGCCTATGGCTCTCACCACTCAGGAGTCTGCTTTGAAGTCTGTGTGACATAGTGGGTTCAAGGTCAGCGCAGGCAACTATCATAAAAATGGTCTGAAATCTTAACTCAGTGGCCGAATACTTGTTTAACATCCACATGGCTGTGAGAGAGGTCTACTTCTGCTACAAAATGGACCAACCTAGAGCTTTGCTATCTGGGAGAACAATCAGACTTCCTCTGAACCTTTACCACTGTGTGGAACTACAGTGATAGTCTAGTGATGCTGTAAGTTATGTCTTGTCAGTTGGAAAGTAAGTTGCCCCTCTGCTGCTACTGTTGCTTATACCCATGAATAATAATTATCAAAATAAGGTTTTTAATAGAATTAAAATGTTAGGTACTTATATTTAGAGAATTGAAGAAACATTCAGGTAAAGGCTACTTTTTCCATGTTTGAAAATTCAGTTATAGAATCCATGCATATTTTAATAAGTATTGAAAATATTATTTTTATGCTCTTTAGATTTTAGTATAGGCTCTTTTATAACTATTTCTCTAGCCTACATAAATATTGATTCATTTAATATCTTCAAGTAGGGGCTGGAGAGATGGCTCAGTGGTTAAGAGCACTGGCTGTTCTTTCAGAGGACCAGGTTTCAATTCCAAGCACTCACATGCCAGCTCACAACTCTTTGTAACTCCAGTTCAAGGGGATCTGACACTCTCATACTAACACACATAAAGTAAAATAAAATAAATTATTTAAAAATATTTTCAGGTAAAGACATTCACATCACTTTCTAAGGTGTAATTGCTCATGTTTGTTAGTCACTGCAAATGACAGATAATTTCAGAAATATATTAAAATAACATAGCACTAAGTCTCACTTAATTACATATGGTCTGGATATCAGCTGAAATTCTGCTTCATGTATCTTCTTCAATCCATGAGCCAAACTGAGGGATCAACCCTGTGTTGAGCTATAGCCTTACTGTGTAAGGGAAAAAGAGCTTTGGGAAATTCATCTGAATTCTGCTTGGACATGGCAGATGCTACGTCCAGATGGTTCACATGTCCCAGGCTGAAAACACTGGACAGAGGAGCAGAGGCTGCTTAAAGAACCAAGTGGTATGTGGAGCAATCATAACCCTGAGACTGCAGTGCAGTAGTTACATTGGGTTGCTACTCTGGCCTCCTCCACTTGCCGTCCACCTGTTACTGCTCAGTCACTCCCAGCCTGGGGTTCCCACCCTACTGGCTGTACGGTAGTGTTCCACATCAGCAGACCTGCACAAGAATGACTTCTAAAAAAACAGTTTCATGTATGCATCTGGTTTAAAACCAGTGGTGTAGATGACCTTAGAGAATATCTAAATTTTTCTCAGCTTTGTGGATGACATTTTTTTTTCCAAATAATTTTTTCCTCAAATTTGAACTGCTGTGTTAACAAATATATGCTACGACACCAGGCCAGGAACTTGCTATGAAGAGAAATAATTATTTTCAGCTTTTTACATTGCCATGTTATCATTGTTTTTCATTTCTAGTTTGTCCATGTGTTTTATATTACATGACAGACACATTGAAAACTGACATTAATTCACACCCTGTTCTTTTTGTATGTGGGTACCTCATTTATGGTCTACTTCTTATCCAAGCTGAGATCCAATAGTTTACTGTGTCCTGTATTCTCCATTTCTTTTGGTTCATAGCCATTTGTAATACCACTCAAGCTCGAGATGGATTTGGCTTCTCCCACTAGGTGTAAATTGCCAATTCTCCTCAAGGCTGTGACCATTCTTTGGTTCAGGCTTCTTTCTCTTCAGGAGTATTATAATGCCTTGGATGCAGATTCCTAATAATGACAGTGGTTAAAATTTTCCTCCATACTGTCAAAGCCATCTCAAACTCAAATGCAAATCTGTCATTTCCTGACTAAGGCCATCCTGCTAGCCTTGGTCATCTTCAATATGACCTTTGCCTAGTTTCTTAGTCAAATTACTTTTTACCTTGTAGCCACAGCAAGTATGTGGCCGACGTACTGTGTGTAGCTCACTGGGTGTGCTACGCTTCGCCTCACGTCCTGCGCTCAGAAGAGCCACGTTTGCAGTGTTTCTTTGAATCTTCAGTCCTTCTGCTCATTTTCAAGACTTTGATGGAGCCTATTTGCTGGCAGGAGCTTTTCCCTGTGACCTAAGGTGTTACTCCACAGAGCAGTGTCCACTGTACTGCTTTGTACTGTATCCAAATGTCACATGGAGGCACATTTTCTCCAACACTGTAGAATCCATATTTACATAAATAATGGCTACACAATGTTCCATCATGATGTCTGTCATGTTGAAAAACAAGCTGTAGGCTTGTGTTTAGATAGCACCTTGACTGCCAGGTCTGATAATGCCAGTTTTTATTATATTGGATATGTTCCCATTGATTAGTGTCTGCAAAAATACTTCCAACACTCTCTGTTTCTCCATTAGTTACCACTTACATATTTGTGAGAGTTGGTAGGCCTTTTCTTGGAGCCTTGAATATGGTCTCGTAATGTTCATGTTTTTAACCTTGATGTTAGTGATACAAATGTTTTAGGATCTTGTGTAATGAGTTATATATGTCAAATTTTAATGACTTTACTTTTTGTATAGTATAGAAATGTATCCTTAGTATATTCATGTAATTATATCTTTTGTCTTCTCTAATCCATCTTTTCCTCTTGATTTATAAATTTTTACTTCCTCTTTAAGTTCTTCAGTCTTTCTTTTATACAATATTCAGCATGCGTATGTGCCTGCGGGGCAGCAGAGGGCACTAGATCTCAATATAGATGGTCATGAGCCACCAGTTGTTGCTGGGAATTGAACTCAGGACCTTTGGAAGAACAGCCAGTACTCTTAACCTCTGAGCCATCTCTCTGGCTCTTCAGTCTTTCTTAATTACAGTATATATGATAGCATTTTATAAACTGATTTTTCCTGTCATTTGAGCTACTTATGTGACATCCTAAAAACCTGTTTAATGTTTGTGATCTTTTGTTAAAATCATTGTATTTTTTTAACTTAAAAAGGCAATCTCTTACATGTATGTTACATATTTTTATTATATTCACCCTGAATTGCTGTTTCATTATATCTGAAGATGACATATTTTGTTCAGTGACAACACATCATTATTTTACATGCTTTTGTTACAAAAAAAAATACTTCATGAGAATATAAACTCTAATTTCTTATTTTGCTTCCTCAGTATATTATATATGTGGATAATTGAATAATGTTATACAAACTTGTTAAGGATAGGTTAACAGTGATGCCATTTTAGAAATGTAGTCAGACTACTGCATAACTTGACAGAGGCTTCCTTTTTACAGTATTGGGTATGTCTGTTGATGATGTTGGCTGGTACCTTTCTCTTTAATTCAGGCAGGCTTGTCAGGACAGTGGCTCATTGAAGAACATTCCCTCCCTGGCACTCATCTGGCGTATTTATCTTTTGCTGAGTTCTGAGCCAATCTTGAAATTTTTCTTGTACATTAGTCACACCATTCCCTCTGTTTGTCCTGTCCTTGATGTTTTCTGACAGACAACTGAAAACAAGTGTCCCTTGAAATTTTAGTTGAAGTCAGTTTTGCATGGTGATTTCCTTTTCTGTATGACCTTTGGCCCAGTTTCTTTATTATGTTAATGAAAGGGAAGCAGCACACACCTCTGGTATTCAGCATCACCATAAATGCTTATCCCAGTGGGAACCTGGTGATAGCAGTTATATGAGCATTTTTGCTCATTGTTTACATGTCAGTTGCCATTAGACCATGAAATCATTTAAAAATTTTTAGATTTCCTTTTATATGAACAAATCATTCATTCATTGTTTGACTTCACTGACTGTGTTTCTTACTATAAAATTTTACATAACAGTATTTTTTCATATTTTAGAATGAAGATTTATTAAATGAAATAAAAGAACTTAAAGAGGAAATAAAGAAAAAAGATGAAAAAATTCAACTATTAGAGCATCAGCTTGTAAGTATTCTAACAGACTGAAACAGGCTCTTCATTGTGGGACTGGGTTTCTTTCTGTAAGATTGATTGGGTAGGAGTGGAGTTTGACATTTGTTTTGGCTTTCAGAGTTTCTTGTAGCATTGTGTTTAGAGTATATATGTTCCAGTAAAGTATATGATTGAATTTTGAAATAAAATGTGAAGTATTCATTTGAACAATTCTTTGTTGGTTCATTGTTGATGGCCTCTTTTGTGGGGATATAAAATTCTCCATTTTACTTTCCTTATTGAAGTAGAGTAAATGGCTTTCCTTCAAACATGTTTTGAGAAATGAGTACCTGGTATTTTCTCTCTGTGAGCAGAGTGACAGTAAGTACTTGGCCTTAAGAATTGCGTTATACTGAAGAGGATTCTAGGGAAATACTTCATCTCTGTGGCAATAAGTGATCCGTCGGATCCCTTAAGCATGCTGGAATCTTCGTATTTTTATAGTTGTTGTGATTTCAAATGTTCATAAGAAAACCATTTGTATAGTACCTTGAATTCAGTTATAGAATAGTTTATAATAATTAAAAGGCCAGGTTAAAAAGAACATACTGCATAAAATTAGAAAAATAAAAAAAAATTATTGAAAGTCAAAAAACAATATAACAGAGCAAAATCAGCTTTATAAAATACTGCTTTCACTCATCATGTCAAGGGTATAAACAGTGAACTCTGTGCCACTGAGGTCATACTATAGGCATCCAGTTCATGAACAAATCAGGACAGGTCAGATATGGTTAAAAGTTCAAAGGCAGATGATTGGACTTGTGTAGAGAGCTTATTGTTCAATTAATAATCTTCCAGTATAGTAAAGTTAGTGGATCATAAAGAGGCTCCGCAGCACTGCCCAGAGGAACAGATACAGCATGTGGACTGTTTGTATTTAACACCCAGGAGAGTTTCTTCAGAGGCTCATTTAAGAAACCATCCTTGTTGCGGAACAGTTTCCTCAGAGAGTTTTAAACAGACATCATCTCTTCATTATAGAGCACCATCACCAACTTGAAGTGCAGTAGTCCAACATGGGCGATCAGTGAGTCTGCTAAGTCTCCTTTCAGAGAATGAGTGAGGGGTTGCAGAAAGGAGCCTGGGTGAGCCCAAAGCATCCACACCACTGGAAATCCTCACCCAGTAGGTGCATAGATGGAGTTCCTCCTTAGTTAATGCTCACAAAATATAAACTCTAACACTCCCAAAGATAACAGGGCCGCAGTCATTGGGGCAGAAGTTAGATGTAGTTGGTTGGTGGATGCAGAAAAGAGTGTCAAGAATCTCAGGTGAATTGTTGGGACCTTTCCACCCTGTCTTATGAAGCAGTGTCATCAGGCCCAATCGTGAAGTTCTCTTGTAAGTAGTTACAGTTGCTCTGATGAAGGTCATGTTATGGGCCAGCAGCAGTGCTTTAAAACAGGATCAAATAGACCAGAAAAGAATATAGTTCATTCTTTTCTTTCTTTCTTTCTTTCTTTCTTTCTTTCTTTCTTTCTTTCTTTCTCTCTCTCTCTCTCTCTCTCTCTCTCTCTTTCTTTCTTTCTTTCTTTTCTTTCTTTTTTTCTTGATTGATTTTTACAGTCTTTTGCCTGCACATATGTCTGCAGGTCAGAAGAGGGCACCACGTCTCATTACAGATGGCTGTGAGCCACCATGTGGTTGCTGGGATTTGAACTCAGGACCTTTGGAAGAACAGGCAGTGCTCTCAACTTCTGAGCCATCTCTCCAGCCCAAGAATATAGTTTTTTGGTAGTATTCTTTTTATGCCCTTTATTGCTATATATATTTTACATCTATATAAGTAATGTTGTATATATATATCTACACACACACACACATGTTTATACATACACATAAAATTATATAGTGTGATTTTTTTTTTTTTTAGACAATTTAAGAGATTGTCAAGAGAAATTTTGACTATTTAAAATTGTAGCTCACTGGCTTTTCATTAAATCCCATTTTTGAAAAGGGAGAGATGACTGAATAGACCTTGATGTTTCATGTAGGCACATTTGCCATAAACGTAGCCAGGGATGCATTGCACTTTGTGACTTGAGATTTGACTTGTTCTTTCTACCACAGCCTGTAACTGCCTGTGTGTATGTGTAAAATTAACCATTTTAAATATCTGTGGTTTTGTCCAGGCGACCCGGTGTAACTGTCACCAGAAATCTAAAGAGGGCAAGTGTACATATGCTGATAAATACACCCAGACACCCTGGAGAAGACTTCCTGTAAGTCACCTGTTCTTGACTCTTGTCCTTTGCTATTTTAGGTGTGTGTGTTGCTTTGATTTCCAATCTAACCACTAATAATTTTGAATCTGCCATAGCTGTTTTGTTTTGTTTTGTTTTCCTCCTTTAGGTGAGTTGCTCTTCTGTTGTTGCCTAGGTACTCTGTGCTTTTCAAAGCTTGTCTTGTGTGTTCCATAGAAGCAGATGTGCTTTTTCTAGCTTTTCCATCCTGTGCACCGTTGCCCATTTTGTTTGATTGTCTACTCTTTTCCCATTGCATGTTTTTGTGGGAGTAGTAATACTGTGGTCCCACTTGTACAGTATATCCCACTTTGGAGGTGTATGATGTAGCATATTTCCTTTTGTGTTGAAACTTTTCCAAATAGGTTTTATTGTTATAATTAAAAATTAGTGGGGGAATTAGAAAATATTAATACATGGAAACATTGTTAGGGTATGATTTATTCGAAATAGTAGGAAATAGCCACCTAGATATTGTTTGTTGTTTTTTGGAAGTGTTATACATTAAAATATACTTAGTGCTGAAAGTACCCTATTATTCACTGCCAGTACCTGGAACTCACTTCAGGATGTCAGTCATTATCCTATTATATGGCTTAAGCAATAGGTTTCTGTTAGAGTGTAGTATATCTTGTGATTCTATTTGTGTTCTCTATTGCAGTAGAATCCCAGCAATACAAATTAATAGGAAAATATAAAGGCTAATAAAGTCAATCTAATATAGAAAACATAACTATAAGCCTTTAAATTTTACAAAATTGTTACTTTGCTTCTTTTCATATAATATGTAATAGCTTTCTCTGTGTGGGATGATACGATATGATAATAGAAAATAAACCTATTTTAAGATCATCCTGGTTCTTGAAGGAGAAGTGAGGAATTAGAGAAGGAAATACATAGATAAATGCAGACTGCTCATTCGGTTCCTAAACAGCCAAAGGAACTACTTTGCATCTTTATGGAAGTCATTAAACTTCATAACCTCCCTGGCTTCGAGCCAGCCTCACTGTTCTGGAAATAGGATATTAATTTTATTCCTAACTCTAGGGAAAAGTAACTGGTCCAGAACAACCTCAGTATATTCAATTTTTACAGTGATCTTGGGAGAAATAAAGGCCAGGTTTTAACCAAGCACTATAAAAACCTCAGGACTTTAGCTTTCTTTATTGTATTTTTTATAGGCATCACCTGACTACATTCTTTTTGTTGTTGTTGTTGTTGGTAGGAATAAAAAATAAAGGGACATTAAATAGCCTATTACATTTCTATAGTAAAGAGATGGCTGGGACAGTTCTGTAATTTAGGACTCCTGACTACTGGTCCATAGTTCATTATCCCCCAAAGCACACTGAAGAGCCTTCCAGGATGATAGGAATGGAATATCCTTAACTAATTACAGAACAGCTAGTAAAGGCAGAGGTGGGGGTAGGGTTTAGCAATACTAAGTACATAGTTAGGCTGAAACACAGATGTGTCCTAAAGAAAACTGTGAAAGTAAGTGTGAAAGCTCATGTAAGTACAGAGTCAGAAAGTCTAATTTAGGACTTCCTAGAGTTTCACTGAGCTTCACTCAGTGAATAGATAAATGCTTATTTATTTACTTCAAGTTAAGAATGAGTTTACTCTGTGGTCTTTTCCCCCTGCTTTTTGGACTTCACTTGAAATACATTATTTTGGAAACAGTTACTGTAGTTATAGAGATAGTCTTTTCACTCAAAAATTATACCTTGCTCCAAATGTTAAATTCAGAGTCCAGCATATTTAGACAAGGTTTAGGTGATACAAATGTGGGGATGCAGTGTAGTTCTTGTTTATCTTCTTTAGTTTTTTTAGAGAGAAATTTTAGAAATCAAAAGACTATTTAAAAATCTTTTTAGTATAAGTAAATTTTTAAAAAAATTCTGCCTAGGCTTTTGAGAAGGCTGCAGATTATAATCTGGTTTGTCTTTTTCACATTTTTTCAAAATAACTTGAGACATTTCAGTGTTTTTGACATTGCTACAGTCATTTGATTATTAGCATCTACTTGGGCTTTCTGTGAGAATTCCATTTGAACATTGTGTAAACATGAAGAAAGAAATCTGACTGCATTGAAAGATGGAAAAGGGTGATGGCTGAGAGGTTTCCTGACTAGGGTTTGTTGGAAGCCATTTAGGAGGTAGAAAGAAATGCGAAATAGTTGGACACCTGAGTTGATGTATACCAGTGAGAACAGAATGGTAGAAAAAAGCAAACATTTTGAAGCCACTTGAATTTTTTCTGAAGATTTGTCAGAGTGGAGTAGGCTATCCACTAGTGGCTACAAATAAGATATCCAGAGTAGAGAACCCACAAGAAATAAGAAGCAAAGCAGGGCAGCAGAGAAAAAGAAAAATAGCAGATTGATAACTGCATATTACTCTGTGCCAAGCTGCATTCCATTCAGTGTGGAAAAAACAGCCACAGTTCTCCGGAGGCTTGCTTTACTGTAATTAACAGTATGCCTAGATGCCAGTAATTTCATTTCCTTGCACACAAGGAAGCTAAAACTGAGCAGCCACTTGTTCAAGTAATTGCATGACTCAGGAATGCTGTGGGAGGCTAGTGCTGTGAGCAACCAAAGTTTATTTCACTGTTTTTATTTTTGTTTGAGACATGGTTTCAGTGCTTAGCCCTGGCTGCTGAAACTCGCTGTGTATACCACGCTGCCCTTGAATTCAGCGGAGCTCCACGTGCCTGTGTTTCCTGAGGCTTTCCCATCAAGCCCAGCTAAAGGCTCATTTTAAATATATAAAGTTACAGAGCCATCTGTGGTTGGTGCAGCCCTGTTGATCCAAGTGCTTGGAGGCTGATGGAAAAGGATGGCCATGAGTACAAAGCAAGTGCGCTTTATAGGAGACCTTGTTGCTTTTCTCAAAGATAGTCTTTAATGATCCATGCACTAGCCTACCCTTTTTTAAGTTAAATTTTTATTTTTTATATTAATTCCAGTTTATTCACTTTGTATCTCAGCTGTAGCCCCCTCCCTCAATCTCTGCCAATCCCAGTCTCCCTCCCTCATATCTTCCCAAGCCCCTCTCCAAGTCCACTGATAGGGGAGAGCCTCCTCCCCTCCGTCTGACCCTAGCTTGTCAGGTCTCATCAGGACTGGTTGCATTGTCCTCCTCTTAATGATAGCATTATTTGATACTGACTTCTAATAAATTTAAAAGAAAAAGAAACAATAAATTCGTGAAGGGGTAAGGGCATATGGGAAAGGCAAGAGGATGAGGGAAATGATGTGATCATACTTAATTTAAAAACCAAAAAGAAATAATTTGGGTGAAAATCATAGGGCAAGGGCTGAATTCTGTTACTGTGTGGATTTCCAATAAAGTTTTTAAAACATTTAATCTTAGCATTTAAAGATAGAAAGTCAATTTGCACATTAAAATCCAAATTATCATGACATTCTTTTTACCAGCCATTTGTTTGAACATCTTAACTTAAATAATTAAAAAATTAATTCTCAATCAGACACCAAAGAAAAATATAAAGGATCTGTGTGTCCTGTCACATAATCAGCTGTCCTGGATTACTATCAAAACAAGTGTGGGAATATGCAGGCTGTCATGTCAGGTGGAAAGGCTAGTACAAGCTAAAACTCTATTCACAGTTGGACCTAATTCTACATTTTTCTCCTTGTTTAATAACTGATTGTTGCACATGAGGGAGTCAAGAGAAAATGCTCTAGCGTATATTTCCGATTGTTCTGTTGGAGTTACTTCTAACGCTGAGAGATTCTTAGTTCCTGTCACTGCATGTAGCAGAGTCATATACAGCTGGTATTCCATATACGATTGCAATAATGTGTGTTGTAAGATAGTGGAGTCATATACAATGGATCAGTTTAACAAGTTTAATACCATTTGTAGTAAGCAGTCATTCCTCTAGGAACTAGGTGCTTGTGCTATAGACTCATGTAACCAATGTTTTCCATTATATTTTCATAAAATCAGAATGCTACTGTTTAACATCACAAAAAACATTGATTTCTAAATGCTATGTTTATAATTTTATTAGCAAGAAACCTATTTCTCCTTTCCTTTGTTGCCTGAGAGATAGGATGTCAGAGTAACTGAAACAACAGTGTGTCTCACAGCCTTCTCTTTTGAGTTAATCTGTCCCTGTGCTTTTCTTTTGAGACCAATGCTATCCTGATCCTGAGCCTGGGCAGGATTACTAGTTAACATCTCTGCAGGATTATCCTAACTTTAAACTCAGACTTGCCATTTTCCTCTTCACTGGGAGTTGCCATATTACAACTCAGAGATACTTGTGTGTATATTTTGGTATATTTGGAGATAGGTACTCAGAGGGAATTAAGGAATTAACTTCTTTGCTAAGGGGTCTTATTCATTTATTATTTTTATATTTTCTACTCAAAAGGGTTTGTGTATGTGAAACCACACACACGCATAAACACACACTTTTTGAGCACTATTTGAACAAGTGAAATTTGTGAGGTGGTCACACAATTACTTTTACACTGTATAATGTTTATAATTTTCAGACATTAGATTTTGCACATAGCATGTGCCAGCTGGCTTTTAAAGACTGGCAGGAGCCACCTGTGCTTCTGAGACATCATGTTCTACAGACATAAGTCTGCACACAAGAATTCATTGTTCATGTCTGATGCTGTTTGTACAATTTTATAGTTATATATTTTATCAATATCTGAGTGGAATTATTTTTCAAGGCCAGTAACAAATAATTCATGGCTGTTATAGCCATCGACTGATCTGTATGTAAGTATCTGTCATTCAATTTGGTTTATTCCAGACCTATGGAAGACATTTTTGAAAGTGTTTTGAGTATGTTTTGGAAGAACTGTGATAAATTAGCAAACAGAATATAGCAGCAAAATAAAGAGAATATTTAATTTGTGTGTTGTAGTTTTATCTATAGGTATTTTTAATTTGGCTACAGTGGTGAGATGAAGCAAAATGTGTTTCTGGTTCTGTTAATGTTTGACATCTGGCATACAGATCTTCCAACTTTAGTAAAATACGATTAAGTTAAATTAAGGAGCTTTTAGTTACACATACTAAAAAGCATGCATCACCTATGGCTTGCATGTCACATTTTGTAAGAGCTTATTGTCACAATATTCTAATCATTTCTAACCCCAGCTTTCTTTTTGTTTTCTAATCTTTTGAAAATCAGTGACTTGAAAATAAAAATTTTGTGTGCTAATTCTTGCTTTCCTGACTCATAAATTAATGTTTTCTGTATGCTAAGACATGTAATTTATCTCCCCTTCTGTAGTCCTTTTTCTGTAAAATAACAGATAATCTGAGTCTTTGAAGGCTATTTGATGATGGGGTTAATGATACCAGAAGGTTTATTTGTGTGTTAACTACAAAGAGTAGACGGTATTCTTTGTACAAGTATTTGACAGCTGGATTTGAATTCTGATGTGTTAATAATTTGAGCTGGCTCTATGGTAAAGATGGAGTTTACTTCTCATTAACATTATTGCTGTGTTATTTTAAGAAGCGAAAACAAATATGACTGGTTTCCTGGTTCCCTTCTTCATTATGCCTCCCTGCCCCGTCTCTTTCTGCACAGGGTGGGTACTCTGCTCCCTCCTTCTCTCCTTGGCAGGGCTCCTTCCAGGGGATGCCACGGACTGTTCCACCGCACCGCAGACAGAGTGAGTCTGTGTCTCTCACTCCCATCCTGCTCTGGCTTCCCCATCATGGTATTTCCCTTCTGCATGACCTGTCCCTCCCCAGTACCTGCTTTTCCCTCCTGAGTAATCTACAGGCACCTGCTACATGAGCACTCCTGTGGTCTGCTCTCCTAACACTTCCTTGACTGCATGCAAAGAAACCTCCACTATGGCTACCTGAGAGCTACCAGAGGTTAACTTCACCACAGTGCTGTTGAAGTCTTTCCTGGTGACCCTAGACTGGCTGACATGCATCTGTCTTTAAAAAAATCTTATCAAGATTATTAAATATATAAATAAAAATTGTTTTTTACCTAATTATTTTTTAAATATGCACAGAGTTAATGGACAGATGCATACTGTTTAGGGATCAGGCTTACACTTATATAAATATTTATAAGGCTTATACACTTATACACTTATATAAATATTTCCTTATCAAAAGCTTTGATTGTATTCAATTGCCATCTAAAAAAATCTTTTAAAAAAAGTCAAGGCCTTTTTTAAAACCACTAATATGCCTTTATACTTTGTTAGCTGCTTCACAGCGTAGCAGCAGTGGCTTTGAATATGCATGGTTTACTAACGCTTGTAATGATTCAATTATCTCTTGACCCTTCAACATGTGTTGACTGCTTTATATTATGCATTTAACTATACCTGGTAAGTTGACTATATTTTATCTTTTTTGAAAAGTCACCCCCTCAAAAAAAAAAGCTATTATTAATGAAAAATACTTAATCAGAATGCCACACCTACTCTGTGGTTTATTCTGATAGTGATTCCTACAGTTCTTTTCTACTGATTTTCCTTGAATGAAGTATTGAGAGTCCAACGGGGAATTTCAATCAACTAAGAATAAAATTTATTTTTTTGAAAAATTATGTCTTCATTTATCAAAATTAGAAAAAAGTAACATGAATTCCAGATAAGACACAGTTTGGTTGGTGCCCCTCCTTTTCTTCTGTGCTTTTTGTTTTGATGAAAAGTAGTTTGTAGGGCTATGGACAGGTTATTCTGAAGCCAGCTCTCTTAGACCGAGGCAGTGAGAAGAGGAATGATATTGTACTATGTTGGTGAACTTTCCCTTTTACTTCTAGAGTAGTTGCATTCATTTCTTCTGTCTAAACAATCATAGCACATGGGGAACCGTATTTTTTTTTTGAATTGCTAAAGTGGTAATAGGAAAACCATTAACAAAGGATGTATTTTGAGGATTATAGTCAGTAGCCAGAGCTGCTTGACAGATTCACCTCAATTCAGCCTCCCTGCCTCTGTGCTTACCGAAGCCCCTGCCATCTCTCTGCTAGCTGCAATATGAAATTGAAGTAAGGTTAATTGTCCTGTATTCAAATGGAGCTGGAGGGTTCCTTGTTTCTGTTTTTTTGTTTTGTTTTGTTTTGTTTTTTGTTTTGTTTGTTTGTTTGTTTGTTTTTTATATCTCTGGAAATATCCCTTTTGCAAATTTCTTAACTTATGTTGCCTTAGAATTTCCTTATCCTTTCCTCTGGCCATTGGCCTTCTGTTGGGGGGTGCTTCTTCCTTTTCCTCGTGGGTTCAGTGCTGTTGGGTTCTGGTTAGGTGCTACAGTGTTGCAATCAAGACTGATCTCTGGTTTTCCTGGATCAAATCCCTTTCTGCATCCCCAGTTTAGGAAAAAGGGTTTAGTTGTGTGATTTGGCTCTGCTGGCCACTCAGAGATGGGTGGGTATGTCTTTTTCTAGAAATTCTCATAGGATCTGTGTTGAGCCATATCCACAGGACCATTTTACACCCCTTCAGCGTCTCTCACTGTGTTTCAGAGTTTCTTTCAGAAAAGAAATATGAATTAGCTACTGTGCTATCTGAGATTCACACCTGCAGATAGCCAATACTGTATGCTATCAAAGCTGTTTTTCTACCTCCTGTGTGGGTGTGTTTGAGAGAGAGAGAGAGAGAGAGAGAGAGAGAGAGAGAGAGAGAGAGAGAGAGAGAGGAGATGAAGTAAGGCTGTGAAATCAGGAATTTAGTGGTTTTCCAGAGAGCGTAAGAATAGATGTTAATTTTTTTTCTGTACTAAACGAATGTTCAATGGGGTACTGTCCATTTCTGCATGTAACTGAATTTCGGTTCCTAGCACTCAGTTTTTATAGAGGTTGACTAGAAATAATAGAAGAGAATTAAGGAGTTTCTCTTTTATTGTAATGTTTCATTTACAAAGTTCTTTCTGATGCCTACTTGAGCATTTGCTAGAGTGTACTATGTTGATCAGCAAATGCAGAGGCGGGAGTTGTGCTTGTGCTTCCGGCAATGGCAGTCGTATTTTCATTTTAAATTGTAAGAGTGAGTAGCAGATATTAGTGGTAGTCGGTACAGTGTGGGAAAACAGCCTGTTCCAAACACACAGATCATGAAATCATCAGTCATTAGGAGTATGTAGCACAAGATGTTTCACAAGCTGCACTGACCAAAAATCTTCTTGCTAAATTTAAGACTAACTCTAGGAAATGGAATAAGTGTACAGGGTCCTGACTTTTACATGGCTTTCTCTGGATATGTTGACTTGGGTTTTTTTTTTTTTTTTTAAATTAAAAATGAATGCTAATACTTACTTTGTGCTGTTTTTCTTTTTATTTCAAATAAACATTTTATAGGGTAGCAGAAAATAATTTGTGTAGGTGTATGGAGCCCCTTCCTGCTGTGTCAGTGGAGACCTCAGTTAACTGGCATTGGTTCTCCTTCTTCCCTCATGTCCACCTGCAGGTGGGTGGAGAATGACGAGTAACCTGCTGCAGAGTAGGGAAACGTAGTAAAAGAATTGCTTCTGTCAGGTAGAAGGTCTTAATGACAAGGCCAAATAGCTTCTCAGAATCACTATTTAAGAACAACATGCCTTTCAGCATTTTCTCTTCCTATGCTACTTGAAAGAAGTCAGGAATTCTCCGTATCTCTGTCATCTGCGTGAAGCAGCTTTGATGGGAAGAAAAGGAAACAAACCATAGGAGTACATCTCCATCTGTCCTAACAGCCCCGTAGTTTCTGAATGTGTTATCTTGATGTCTAAATTTATATTCTAGTAATTATATTTGCCAGAATTACACTGAAATCATACAATTTATAGTTTTATATTTTTCTTTTCCTGTATGACCTTCAGGTGCTACTTAACAAATAATTTTGACAAGTGATAATAAATTTATTTTGCATCTCAGCCCAGTATTATTTATTGGATACAAATATGTATTTATAATTCAATACCTGTGTACCTCCATTTAAAATTCAGATAAAATATTCTTTTTCTTTCCCCCTTTGGTTAGTTTTATTCTTAGATATTTTAGTTTTTCCATATATGTTTTGGTATCCTGCGTCTTCATTTTCATTTGTTTCAAGAAACTTTGTTTTCTAATTAATGTAATTCTTTAATTTTTTCATTTATTATTATTAATTACAATTTATTCACTTATATCCTGGCTGTAGCCCTTCCCTTATCTCCTTCCAGTTCCACCCTACCTCCCTCCTAACCCCCTAATCCACTGGTAGGGGTGGGGGACCCCTACTATCTGACACTAGCCTATCAAGTCTCATCAGAACTATCTGGATCCTCTTTCTCCGTGGCCTAGTAAGACCACCACACCATGGGGAGGTGATCAAAGAGCAGGTAACCAAGTTCATGCCAGTGAGTGCCCCTGCTTCCCTTCTAGGGAACCCACGTGGAGACTGTACTGTCCATGGACTACTCCTCATTCAGAAGGGCAAACAAGATAGACATCAGAAGCAGGAGAAGACAGGGAATAGAGCCTACTACAGAGGGCCTCTGAAAGTCTACCCAGCAGGGTATTAAAACAGATGCTGAGACTCATAGCCAAACTTTGGACAGAATTCAGGGAATTTTATGGAAGAAGGGGGAGATAGAAAGACCTGTAGGGGACAGGAGCTCCACAAGGAGATGAACAGAGCCAAAAATCTGGGCCCAGGATGACCTGCAGAGACTGATGAATCAACCAAGGACCAGGCATGGAGAGGACCTAGACCCCCAGATAGAAGATAGAACCTAGACCCCCAGATAGAAGATAGAAGATTCTTAAATAGTACTTTCTATAGGACATCATAGATTCATTCTCTTGCTAGTGGACTTAACTTTTTCCTTAAAATGTTGTTAGCAGAACTTTGAAGCTTAGCCAGGGTCTGAGGGTGTGTCCCAGCAGTTAAAGTACTCAAGCATGAGGAAGTGAGTTCTGATTCCCAGAAACCCATGCAAATATTGGTAGGTGTGGTGGCCCACCTGTAACTACAGCCTCAGAAAGGGTAGATGAGTTCCCCAGAGCAAACTACTCAGCAGCAGGCTAGCAATATAAAAGAGCTTGAGATTTGATTTCGAGACTGCCTCAGTGATTCTGGTAAAAAATGTCCAAGAATGATTCCTGGTGTCAGGCTTGAATCTCCATATGTACATGCAAAAACATGCATACACAAATATGTACATACCACATCCACACATGAAAAATAGGAAGAAAGAAAAGGGGCTTGGCTAACTTTATATAAATTTTATGTTATCATAGCAAAACATTTTTTTACAGAAATGTCTTTATTATTTTTAGTGCTCTTTCCTGAGGATTAAACCCATTTGTCAGGAAATCCTTTTTGGTGTGGAAGATGAAGAACTTTCAGGAATAACCATTCTTCAGTTCAGCCAGATGTTGATCATTTGGCTTGACCTGCCTCACTTGCTGCTAGTCTGCTTATTTTCAACAGCTTACTCACTCTTTGCTTTCTTCATCATTTTTTGGCTTAAGAATTACCATCTCCTACCTTGGGCCTTTGCAAGACTGCTGATTGAAGTATAGAAGCAGAGGCTGAGACTTATAGCCAAACTTTGGGCAGAATTCATGGAATTTTATGAAAGGAGGGGGACATAGAAAGACCTGGAGGGAACAGGAGCTCCAAAAGGATACCAACAGAGCCAAAAAACAAACAAACAAACAAAAAACAAAACAAAACTGACCCCTGGGGGCTCTGAAGAGACTGATATCCCAACCAAGGACCGTGTATGGAGAGGACCTAAAACCTCAGCTCAGATGTACCTCAAAGACTCAGTCTCCAAATGGAGAGGGGCAGGGCTTTCTCTACCATGAACTCTGATCACCTACTCTTGGGGGGTGCAGTCCATAGAGGAAGACAATGCAGCCAGTCCTGATGAGACCTGATAGGATAGGGTCAGATAGAAGGGGAGGAGGACCTCCCCTATTAGTGAACTAGGGGAGGGGCATAAGGGGAGGAGAGGGAGGGATTGGGAGGACATAAGGGAGGGAGCCACAGCCAAGATACAAATTGAATTAAGTTGTAATAAATGATAATAATATATATATATATTAAAAAATAAAATAATATTAGATGATGCTTTAAGCTTAAAAAAAAAGAATTACTGTCTCAGGGATCATAGCCTTAATCTATTAATTAAATATTTCATTTTGGGTTTATTTCCAAAATATTTAGAAAAATGTATGTGTAGAGCTTGCATCTTGCAATTTATTTTAGATGACCTTTTATGTAAAATTTAAAATTTCCTCTGACATACAATATAATAGAATACAGTATAGCTATATATAATACAATATAGCCAAAGAAGCTAAAAGAACTAAACTATTTCCTTTTGGTCTTTTATAAAATAAGAATCTTTTGTAGTTCTACATATTCTTGAATCATAAACATTTTCCACACAGTGTAACCTGAAACTACTTTTTTTTGTGGATGACAGTGTATTATCATTTGGGTGAATTATCATTCAATTATGATTGAATCTTTTTCTTCCAGCCCATGTAAATTACTGCAGTGGATTTCATCTTTGTGTATAATCCAGCACATCTGTAGGCAGAGCTTTGGAGGCACAACATTTACTAAATTCCGTGTGTGCTCAGTTGGGGAAGGTACTGTGTGTTGCCCAGCTGCCAGACATGCTGATAGGTTTGATTTACACGGCCCAATCTGACTGACTCCGAGATGTGATTTCAATCAACTTTGTATGCATGGTTGTTTCAACTGCTGTGATTTAGGAGCAATTAGCTTTGGGAGTGACTTTTCATAAATATAAAATATTTTGAATGAAATAGAAACTAGGATAATTTGGTAGAAACTGAAAAAGTCAATTATACATTAAGCCAGTTTCTTTCTGTAATATATATATATTTTGCAGTCAGTTTTAGATGGTTATTGGTTTAATTATTTCTTGGTTAATTAGAAATGTGAACCCAATTCATGGTCTAGTAGGACTTCCCATAAATTTAGACATGTGTTAGTTCCTGTCAGTACCTTTAGTTGCGACAAGTGCAACATTGAATGTTTTCTGTCTGAGGCTGCTGTGACGCCTCCTCTGCAGTTGGTGGGCGTGTTTCTTGTGCCAGCCCTTGTAACTGAGGCATTGTACTTGCAAATCCCACCATATTGGTTACACCAGTGGAAATGCATTATTGCTAAACAATTTACAGCCTTTCCCCTACAGTACTTTGCATCTGCTAGGTAGATTTGATAGTCTTTAAGAGATAGTTTCATGGAGTCAGTCAGTCTCAATGACTGTGCCTCTGCAGTAAATATGGTCCCTCTTATTAACCGCTTTGATAATTTTAAGAGCAGTTAACTGGCTGTAAACTCAAAGGATCTGTGAATTTTGTATTTCTATAGTTTTTAAGCAATATATTTATTAATCATATGTCCTTTTAAGTTTTCTGAGATCTGGAGGTGTGATTCTGAAATCTAGAGGACAAAAGAGTATTTCTGGTTTCCAAAAATCACTGGGATCCATGATTGGCCTCCTTTGAAGCTGGTAAAATGTTTCTTCACAGTGATGTGTGGGACTTCGTGTAGCATATCTGACATCATTTCTAAGTGAAATTTCAGTTAGCTATACTTGAAGAGATCTTTAGTGCAGTTGCAGCAATAAAAACAAACCTGCAAATACTAAATTTATCTAGTTTTATAATGTGCTACAATTTTTTTAAATTACTAAAAATATTTTCTACTTTTTTGGTTCATAGGGGGCTTTATGAGGCCTAACTTCCTTAGGTTTTTGGAATATTAGTATTAGATTATGTCAAAATTCTTTTCAGTATTGTGTTTGGTAAAATTCAAGTGATTCCTCTGTGTAAGAAGTGTTATACATACTTTTCTTTGGACATGAATATTTGTATTAACTTGTAAACCACTTTAGCAAAAAGATATAAATCTAACAAATATGATTTACCATATGCAAATATACTATGTACAATAACAAGTAATGCCTAGAAAAACTCAGGCAGAACAGATATCCTCGGCTGCTGCCCAGTCATGGCAATCCGCAGTGTTCTGTCTAGTCTCTGATGCCATTGTCCTGTCTTTCTCTTGTCTCTGCTCTCCCATTGTGCCACTGGCAAGGAGTTGAGAAGTTAGTCCACTACTTCTCTGACAAAGCGTGGTACAGTACAATTTCAGATTTTTCCTACCACCTTCTCCATGGTCACTTTTTGCTTTCTGTTTTCTCCCAGTTTGCATGGTGCATGTCAGAGCATGCATGCATGAGATTACAGGCATGTAACACATGGCTCCATTTTCATCTCCCCGTTAAGTGTTAAAGTGTGTTTAAAAATAGCAATAAACATGTATGTAGCCCAGAAAATGGTTTTAGGTATTTCATGTGTGTTATACAGTAGCAATTATATACTTGAATATTTCCTGTTTTCTACTTTACAGACTGTGGAACCTTTTTACTCAGGGCTTGACACTTTAGCTGCCATCTTTTTGCTAATAACTAGAGGGGCATGATGCTTATGAAACCCAACAAGATATTTTTAGATATTTTTAGAGACCTTTGGGGTGTGATGGCACAGTAATGATGAAGAGATTTCCTCAGGGTTTCTTCCAATGAATAACTGTAGGACCACCTCTGTCCAGACAGCTGCTGCACCAACTGGCTTGGGCTTGGTGTCTGATTGTTCTCTTTTGTAGGTGAGAATCAACTAAGAAGCAAATGGGAAACTTTTCAGGAAAGCTATTACCTATGTGACGGTATTGAGTGTGTAGATTGCTTACTCACACTAAAACCTCAGATAATCTTCTGATTATACTATATATTCTGAAAGCCCATGAATTTTTAACTGCCAAATAACATAACAGTAGTAGGTTTTAGTACTGCATTTTTAAATCTCTGATGGATTAAAATTGACCTTTGCCACTTGCCAAAGTGTGAAATTTGACCATTACTTCATTAAATGTGAGTATACTCATTTAGAAAAAGAATAGGCTAATGCCACTTGCCCAGACTCTCAGGAAAAGAAGCCTTCATGCCTGCAAACTTGGAATTGGGGTTTCTATGCTCTGGCAGAGGGAGACCCCTGCTTCCCAGTCTGGAGAATCACATTTCTTCAGAGTTTGTAAATGCTAAGCATTGTGTTAAGGACCTCATAGTCATGCTATTATTTGCAGAAATTTAATTATAAAATTCCATTTCAGAGCACTGTAATCATTTGTACAGCATCTCACCAATTGTAAGGAATAGATCCAAAAGCAAGCTAACTACAGTCTTCATATAGACACTAAGTAATTCAATGCAGCATTTGACTAGCCCCATCACAGAACCATCTGATAACCCTTTAAAAACTTTAAACTTTGTATGTTCTAACTCCAGTTCTGCTGTCCGGGAAGGCAGTTTCATTGTCACACATGATAGTTTGGTATCATAGCCACACATGACTACTCCTGTCACTAATCTTATTGAACTGCATTTGAACCTAGAAATTCCATGTTCTGTAGCAACTGACCTATTTTCATGTGATAAAGATCTTGGCTGTTCTACCAGGCCCAGTTACAAAAGAGCCTTACCTTGAACTTACCATGCTAATACTCTTTAATTATCATAGGTGACATATGTGTCAGGAAGCCCTTGCTAAGTGGTCTGCATGTTCAATCATACTGTTACAACTGAATAGGGAAACAGCTAAATGCCCATTGAGATAGTTTTCCAAAATGCCTATTCAAGTAAAAACAAAACAAAAACCCAAACCAAAAAGCACTTGATGGCTAGGTCATTATAAGAGATACTTCTGTTCAAGCGAATATGTTATTAACATCAAACATTTAAAGAAAAACAGGTTTATTTTCTATTATCCAGATTTATTTGTCCATTCATTTTTAGAGTTTGATTTTTATTTAATCACTAATGATTGATTATTGACTTAACTGGTTATCTTTGCTAGTTTATGGCCAGTTGAGCTATTCTTTAATACACAGCTAATAATTCACTTGCTCATTTTTATAGCAAGCATATATTTAATCACCACTATATGACAAATACTAGGAATACTGACGAGTGTTAAAAAAGAAATTGTGATAGCACTTGCATGAAGAGCCTCGTGGTCTCTGGCTCTGCTTGCAAGCAGTCCAGATAACACCTGAGGTTATCACTAAAGAGGACCGTCAAGCCTTTGCACAGTTCCCCACTAGTACCTGTTGTTGACACTGTCCTTGACATATAGAACCACTGAAACTGAGACTTTGTAGATTCTGTAGAATTTGTAGAATGGTAACATTTATTTATTTAAAACTCTGATGTGAGACTTGCAGTTACTAAGTCCAGTTAAAGGCACTAAACATCAGTCTTTATTTCAGAGCTTTCGTAACAAACTCTCCACAAGTCCCAGGGACAGAATACTAAGCCTCACTCATCTTGTGACTACAGGCGGATGCCTGAATCTTCCAGTGGTGCTTGGGTTTCTGTTGTCTTCTTGTGTTAGGAGTCTTGTGAGCTGCCAAGGCAATGAAATGCATGGACTAGTTGGTATTTCTCCAGAGACCTTGCCCAGATAGCAGGAAATGCTATGAATTTCCCTCTCCTCGAATCTGTTGGTCAAGTCTCCCTGCTCAACAGTAGGCTGACTTTTGCATTTAAAATTTAACTTGAGCTGTTGTGATAGTGTACTTAGGCTGCTGATAGCTCACTCAGCTACCTGACAGTTTTACTTAGTTTCTTCCCCTCTGAGTTTCTCACGGTTCCACCTTGAGATCCTGAAGCAGTCTGTCTCCTCTGCTCTCTATTCAACATTCATCTGTAGCTCTCACCCTCTAGCATACCCACTAAAGTAGTTTGGCCTGAAAGTGTCCGCCTTGCCTGTTCTCTCAGCAGGGTTTTCTCCACATAGCATCTAAGGGACGGAACATGGTGGTTTTGTCACTCAGGGCCTCAAAGCAGCCCATGTTTCAGAATTCCCTCCCTTCCTATACACCTGGCAATTCCTGCATGTCCTTTAAAGCCTCACTCCAGACCATTTGTACGTTTTGTTTTTTCTCCTGTCAGACTTTTGCTTTCTTTTGCTCGCGTTGTTAGAAGTGATTTTGTCATTTATTTGTCTGAGCCCCTTAAGGAGCTCCATCAAGCACAGGAAGTGCTGTGAGCCCACCTCCGGGTTTTCTCATTCCTAATACTGTACATTTAATAGACATGTATTTTTTAGCAGTTACTGGGTAGCTTGTTGTTTGTTAGTGGCAGTCTAGTCCATGGTAAGATGCCTCTCCCACTGTTGTCTCATTAGATCTCACAGTATAGCAATTTTTCACTCTTTCTTGAAGTAAACCTTTTCTCTTCATAATAGTGGAGCTTCCCAAATTACAGTTTTTCAGTCATAGGGCATTCATTTTAGGATAGGGAAATTATGTTACTAAAATTAATTTTTTCATGAAGTGTAAAATTCACATTTATCCTACAGAAATCACTTATCATCTAATTACATGGTAATCTAAACTTTGTGTGACTATTTAGTCTTATTTTCTCAAATAAAGACTCAGCATGGTATATTCTTAGAAACCTTGTCACTTTCTAATTGCCAATTTTGTTATGTTGAATACATGCTGCACGTCTTTCTGACTGCTGTGTTTCCATGTATTTCTATAAGAAATAGAGAATGGGAGTAATCAGCAGTGTGAATGCATGTCAGGTCCAGGTCCGTGGTCCTTTTCTGGAATGTTGGCTCTCTGATTACCTTGTCTTAATGAGAACAGTAGATACTTGCAGGCCAGTAGCACCTCTTTGTTCCTAGGGCAATAAACATTACAAAAAAGTCATTTTTAAAATTTGTCACTGATATTTTCAGTTCTTAAATTGCTTTAAGGTCTTTTAAGTTGGTATGAGAAAACTGTTCTCTTTGGAGGTGAACAGAGAATACAAGTGCTGTGTACTTGGCTGTTTGTACCGCCCTTCTCCACACCCCCATCTTTGGAAGATTTTGACTTCCTTAGTTTGGCCCTGCTTGGTCTTTCTCGTAAATCTTTTTGACATTTGTGATTACTTTTGTATGCTCACTAGGAAGCCTTCAGGAGAATCCACTGAACTAGTTAATAATGATTTTTTTTACTACCTTTCATGTTGTAGGACATTTTATTCATCTCCATGGTAATAGATTGTGAAAAGGCCCGCTGTCCTTGAAGTCTGGGATATTCAGCTTTAGGCAGTAATTGGGCTAGCTTCATTTTAAACATTCTGCAGTTAGAGTTAATATTAACATTCATTTCTCTGCACAGCTTAGTTTTGATTATTGTTTCACCTTTTAAACATATATATTTTATTCTTCCAGAATTTTATGTATGCAAACAATGTAGTTTGATCATATTCATCTTCTCAGTTCTTCCCCAACCTCCTCACCTTTTCATCCCCTCACTACTTTGTATTCTCTTTAAGGAGTAAAAATTAAATTAAACCTATCCAGTCTAATTTGTGTTTCCCATGTTCTCCCTGATTAGCCTGCCAGGGGCAACACCCTTACAGAAAATTGACATTCTCCCCCCAAAGCCTTTCGCTGTTCATAGCTCCTCAGAGTTGGGGCTTGTGGGCCCCTCCTTTCTCCAAACTGGAATGTTGACTGGTGGGATGTATCCTGAGTGGTGATCCTTTTCTCAGTCACTCCAGCCATGCCATTCCAGTCTGTCACTGCTGACCATGGGCAGCCACTTCCAGTGATGGTCAAGGAGTAAAAGAACAGAATGATGCAGTCAGATAGGTCCATCCGTGTACAGCAGGAGATGTGAGAAACGCTGTGTAGGTTTCTTTGTAGATTAGCATAGTTAAAAAAGTATTATTTAAACACGATCCATTAAAATTCACATTTCAAGCCCAAATTTTTTGACATTTTAGCCCTCAAATAAGTGTACCTATGGGAGGAGAAGAAATAAGTCATGGTCATTGATTGTTTTAACTGACCCCTGTGTTAGTTTGTACCTTTCAATAGCCAAAAATAAAGGAAGTTAGTTACTTGTTCACTTGAGTTTGTAAAGGTCCTGTCACAGCACAGGCTGCTGAAGTATGCAAGGCTGCTGGGCTTTGAGAACTTGGCTGCTGTACTTTGGTTCCATTTCCAGGTGGTGGCATGTCTGTGCTGTCTCAGCCGTCACTGAAAAAATGTTGGGCTACTGGGGGCTCTAAGAATTGAACTTAGGTGCTCTTGGTAGTTCTTGAAAGAGATACAACAAGCATAAAAATGAACTTTAAAATGCATAATAGCTGGAGAAATGACTTAGTGGTTAAAGATTTCTGAATAGGACCAGGGTTCAGTTCCCAGCAACTACATGGCATCTTACAACCATCCGTAATTTAAGTTCCAGGGGATCGGATGCCCTATTTTAGTCTCCATGGGTACCAGAGACACACATGGTACCCATATATACATGCATGCAAAATAATGATGTGTACAAAATAAAATGGGTAAAATTCTGAAGGTTACCGTTAGATGTGAGTTCCACTTAAGGTAATTAAATAGAAGTGCCAGACTTTCCCCTTTAGATAATAGATCTGATGATGAGGGATTGTTTTTCAGTAAATATTTAAAGACTTTCTTTTGTCCCATTAAATTTTGGAACTTGTTCAGTGTTTGCTGCCTGTATCATTTTTGTTTGCATATCATTTTTATATGTCATGAATTTGTAATTCATTCTTTACTTTAAAAAAATCACACATTTTCCATATTAAAGAATAATAAATAGAACTTTTGCCTAATTAGAAACAAACTTTAATTAATTCTGGGTAAATATCTGATATAAATTGTTGCTAATGTTTGTTTTTTGTTTTGTTTTTGTTTTTATTTTGTTTTGTTTTTTAATTTTAACAGCCTCAAGTACTACAGCCTTCCAGCAGCCTTCCCAGACCTACAGACCACGCCCAGGGAAAACTAATAAAGCCACAACATATCGAGGCCCACAGTGAATATTCAGTCCAAGGCATGTGTCAGGATGGGGCACATCCAGATGGAAGCTTTACACAGGGCTTGCAACAAGAAAACAGCTGTGGTTTGGAAGAACGCCCTTGGTCATCAAGCCCACAGCTGACAGTGGACGTGGTGCAGGACATAGCTTCTGAAGCGAGTCTGAGCGTGACTGTGGATGCTCAAGAGCCTTCCAAGGATCAAACTAGTGACAAGCAGTTCGTAACTCCTCCTCCGCAGACAGCTTCCCAGTCAAGTACAGTGGACCATACTAAGAGGGTTGGAAGAAACCAGTCTCCTCAGCCCAAGTCCTCACAGCTCTCAAAGCCATCCATCTTAAGTTCTTCAGCACTTTCTCCAGATTCTGATTCATCATCAAATAGGACTTCCACATGTAAGAAGGCACCAGTAATCACACCATGCAATTCAAAACTTCAGCTAGTATCTAATCAAAACAATCTTGCAAACCACTTGAATCTGAAAACATCGAAACTTCGTCCCCCTTCTGGCTCTTTCAGACAAAAACAAATAAGCAATCCCCAAATAGAACCTCAAAACTCCCAGGCCAAGACAAGCATCCCGAGGCCATTAGCACGACCAAAAGAACTACATAGTCCACACAGCAATTTGCATTCTGGGGATTGTGTGGCCTCTAATCGATATTCTCGTCTTCCTAAACCAAAGATACATTAAGAGCATAGCCATCACCTGCCAATTTGTTCTTTAAAAGCAGTCTGCTCTGTAATAGCTTTATGTGCAGTTTACTACTATGTTGGAGGTTCCATTACAGCAAATCTTAACATTAAAGTGCAGAAGCTTCTACTAGTTTGGCTCTTCCATTCTATGTCCTGGTTGAATTATATACCATTTGCACAAACTTGTCTCAGGTAAACACAGGTTTACTTATCCATCTCAGAGGCCCAAGTCCCTATTCATACTATCCAGCCCTCTCTCTGCATACCAGAAAAGTAAAAACATCCTATTTTCCAGGCAAGATATGTACTTTGCTGGGTTAGTCCTGTCATGGTTTGTAATAACTGTGGTTATCAGAACCCCACCCCTTTGCTTATTCCTCCTGTGAACATGGCTGCTGTGTGAACTAAAGATCCATAGTGATGATGGAAGATGGCTGTCCGTGAGCAGGGTTCTGGCCAGTGTTTTATATTTTTATGAGGTCTATGCAAAAGCTCCACAGTAAATAAAGAAAGACCAGGCTTTTAATGGGGGGAGGGGTCCTTATTGGTTTTATCTCTCCTTTCTAGGATCAGTAATCTAGTGCTATTGTTTCTCCTTTTATCAGACAAATTTCCAGGCTGACAGTTTTTATTATCTTCTATAAATCAATGCGATGTTGCTATCACACCTTGTTGTTGCTGTCACACACATATGATTTGCTTTTATTGTCACTTACGTTGTATATTTGGGGAGCTGAGGTGCCTGTGGTGTATCAGTTGTAACTTCTGTTGGTGCTAGAGTTTTGCAGGTAATTGAGTTAACCCTATTAACGTACAGATCTATCAGATTACTTTTAAGTTTCCTAACATATATTGAAAATTTTAAATTAAGTCTTTATTGTAATATTTGTATTTATTGACTTTTTGCTAATATCTGAAGACTGGAATAATGGACTTGAAATATTTGCACAAAAATTTGATGGGATATGAGGGATTTAAAGCTTATTTTCTATAAAAAATGAGTTAAAACACTGAGAAAAATATATATGTTTAAGACTATCATAAGTCACTTTTCTGGGTTTCCTAAGTTTCCCTTTTCTGATTTTGTAAGTTTAAATGACAGTTTCTTGAAAAGTAGATTTGGGGGAAAAATTAATTGTAGGTATGAAACAGTACTTCGTTAAGAGATACTGCTACAGATGTGCTACCAAAGGTAGCTGTGGACCTCCAGGTAACTGTGTACAGGAACCCCAACTGTGCTGCTGGCCACTTCTAAATAGCTGAATAATTTACCGTACGTTATGTCTGCCCGAACTGTGTCACCTTAGGTTAGTGAGCCATAGTTCATTTAGAAGATTTTTCAGACAGATAACTTTACAAGATCAGTATCTGATTAACTGACCAAAATGTATCAAAAGGAATTAGGTCTGTGGCTTCCTTTTCAAATGTCCCTGGGTTACAAAGAGAAACATGGTATCAGATGCATCAGTGCAAAGGTTCATAGTCACATTTGCTGCCATCTGGGGCCATTCCTCCCTTACTGTCAAAACCCTTCAAGCGAATTTGCCATTTGTAGATGCAGACCTTTCTCCGGTTTGGGGGGGCACGTGAGCACAGGCTTATACCACAGCACCTTAGTCAGAGAGGAAGCTAAGAGCGCCCTGCGTGTAGGCTAAACGCTATTGAGTCATCACTGCTGTGGGCGAAAGCGCTGCTGCTTCACGAAACCAGCCAGCCAATCCGGCAGCCGTATGTGGGCGTGTGCTTCCCCTTACAGAGACTGAAACTTAATCTCACGCATCACAGGTCAGCTACAATCATGCTCTGTTCTCTGCAATAGAACATACTAATGGATTTGTGTTTGTTTGTTTTTTTAATTAGAAACTGGTATAGACCTTTATGAAATAACTTTTTCAAGTTGGCCTTATTCTTAGGTGAAAGTAAAAATTTTAAAATTTATTTATAACCCTCTTGTCTGAGGGAAATGTCTTTGTCTGTTGTATAAAAATGTCAACTCCAGGAATTTGTTAATTCTAATCCTTGGCTCACTTTAATTTTTTTCTCTCTGATGAATCTGCAAACATGTTTATCCACCATTATACCCTTTAATTCTTTGTTGAGCCTCAGTACTGATAGATGATATAGGCAGGCTCATCAGTATAATTTTATTTTTGATTCAAGAGCCTCATGTGTGCCAGGCTGGCCTCTAACTCACTTGTAGCCAAAGAGTACCTTGGAGTTTTGATTTCCTGCCTCCATCTCCAGAGTGCCAGGATTAGTCATGTGCCATCACAGCTGCGTTTATGTAGCACCGGAGACTGAGTCCAGGGCGTACTTTGTGCTAGGCAAGCCCTCTACCAAGTGAGCTGCATTCCCAGCTCTTGTCAGTACACCTCTGAAGCATATTGTATGCTTCAGTACATTTCCTAGGGAAGATATCTAGGATGCATTCATAAACAACATAGACTGGTGTCTGCTCTTAGTAACAGTAGGGCTCAGCACTGCTGAATAAGCAGAGGTCATTTTCTCGATCTGGCTTGGTCTCTTGATTGCATTTGTAAACCAACTTGCTGCCCACAGGAACATAGTTAACTCACTCTGTTCTGTCAGGGAAAACAGTGGGAGTGGGTGAATTCTAAGTGTTAAGGGTGAGGTTGGTTAATTTTCACATGCATGAAAGAGAAAAAAATACAGGATTATTTATTTGGCTTTTAATAGGATATGTTTCAAAAAAAAATTTTTTTGAGCTAGAGTTTTCCTGTGTAGCCTTGAGTTTGTTCAAAGAATGCTTGGTCTATGGTGTTTATTAGCATAGGTACAGGCAAGATTTCAAGGTGTCTGACAAAGGATTATAGAGTTGTATCGCTTAGAAGATTTCTTATCACTGAAACCACCTACCTGTTATTTTTCTTTTGTAGTCTCATTTTCCATTTGTGCAGTATTTCCAGGCACATCAACTACTGTTTGTTGTATTTATATAGATGTTAGGGAACTTACTAAGCATTTTAGTAAGCAAAAATCTGAGTATGAAAGAAAATATCAGATATGCACTTTAAATGAGCTTAATTGCTTGGAGTTGTGCCTGAAATATCAAAATGCCTCCTCTTGGTGTGGCTTTAGTGAAATGAACTTCTCTGTAATCATTGCTGTTTGAGGGTAGCTGTGCAGCCTTTCACGGAACTGTATCCCAGCATGCCACTTTGCTCATGATAGCACTAAGTTTTCTTTAAATGTCCATTGTCCCTTTAAGTATTTTACTCAACCTATCAGACACAGCTTGATCGTCATAACTGTCACTCCCGAAAAGACCTATGCCGTTGATGGTGTCCCAGACGTAGGTGCACTCCTGGTTTGCTACCACAGTGGTTCTGCCAGTTTCCCGAGGATGCACCGTGGGGTCAAAAGAGCTTGTACTGAAGGCAAGTAAGACTGCAGCACCATTTCCATACCCTCTCCATTCACAGCAGCTTCCGTGTTGCTGAGTTACGTCTGCACGCTTATGCACACATTTGAAAATGAAGTATAGCTGTAATATAAACAGCTGGGTTTTCCTTGGAGATCACCTATTTCTATGCTTGAGTTCTACTTTCTGTTGGTCTTTCCATCTTTCCTTGGGTCTCTTTAAGTTTGTGCTGCAGCAATTTGAGAGGATATGTTTGGACAGATGATTATGAGGTTTTTATAATTATGTAATTGATTAATGATTTGAGTCTTCACTTTGTTGAGTAAAAGTTGCCCCTTTGTTTTTGGTAGAGCATTGCCATGATGAGTAATGCTTGCCTTGAGAACTTAGTCATGACTAACTCAAATCAGAAACAGTATCTGCAATGTTGTTTTCCCCGTTGATTTTACAATCCAGTGCAGAGTACATAATGTATATTACAATTTGCCTGTAAAATGAATTATGGAAACCAGATGTAAAGTCTCTTTCCTGAAAGTGTTGGCTTAGTAAATAAAAAATAAAGTTCATAATTATGAAAATGTGCTTGTCTCTCTGCAGTTTGTTTTCCTAATATCTTTCCCAATAACATAGGATACTGTGATTTTCAAGTTCTTCCACACACGTTATACCCAGGCCATGATAGTTGGGAATTCCAGGACTGAGCAGTAGTTTCACATCTTCACTGGTTGTAGCAGTGTAGTTCTTTGGTTCCTATTTGAATAAAGTATTTTCTTTAAGAAAATATTAGGATGGATTGTGATACCTGAAGAAATACCTCAATTGCAAAGCTATGCAAGTGAGAAAATGTCATTTTCAGTCATTTTTAAAAAGTCCATACACCACAAAATACCTTGAATAGAAACTTATTTAATAAAATTTTTTCATATAAATAGAGATTATATAATTTTTATTTTCTAATCAGATATGATACAAAAAAATTGATAAGGATCAATTTTGTATTGATCCAAAGTGGAGATTTATATGTGTGTGTCAGTTTATATAAACATATATATAACATATCGCAGAAAAAGTTGAAAACGTCCTTAATAATTAAGTTCGGCAATGCCATTTGCCACACCAGAAGGTGGGGCCTCTCTCACCCTCCAGGCTGTCTGACTTACTCGTGAGTACAGGTTTACAGTGATGCAAATCTTCCGCTCAACCAGTACTGACCACTTCGGTGCCTGTGCTTGCACTGTTGGTTCTTCTATATTTTCCATGCTAAAACTGGTCTTCCCCACAAAAAGGACAGCCAAGCAGAAGTGAGTGGTTCTGTCTTCTGTTGGTCAGGTTTGAGGTGAGGTGGTGTAGCAGCCCTGCTGGCTGCTGTGTGCTCAGGAGGCTGAATGGCCTGCCTGGACCTGAAGGCCAGTTCAGTTTCACCTTTTTGCTTTAGGAACAGCAGCCTGTCCTTGCACTCCCCGTTTAACACAGCAACAAGGCAATGCTATGCTGACTTTTATCCAGCTTCATTTCATCCTGTGCTTTAATTTCCATGCATTGTTCTATTGGATGTTTTATTATGTTTATTCTTGTTATACCTTTGCACATGTATATGGAATATATGTCAATATGTAAGGGAGAATATTTTAACTCATTTTGAAAAGGGATTTATATCACATAGTATATTTTATATATAAAGGATGTGTATTTACATACATACATGTATCTATATTGAAGAACTCTAACCACAAAAGAGTAGTATCCTGCTTTCTACTGTAGATTCTTAAAATTTAACATTGCGGTTTCTCAACCTTCCTAAACCAACTTCCCTTTTTGTATATCACACCAAACATCTCATTTCTGAAGTCTTGCTGTGGTATTGAGATCCGTGCCCATCCTCTTCCCCCTCCTCTTATTCAGACACAATCTATCTATCTATTTTGAAGACCTTCCTCCCCCTTATCCAGGTGAATCTCTAGGGACTTAAGTTATCCAAAGAACCTTTTCTCCACTGTGGGTCAACTCCCCACCACAACCCTCCTCTTAATTTCTATTCTTTGTAAAAAGGATAAAAGAAACTTTCTCACAGGCTCTGTTCTGCTTTCTCACTATAAACATGGAATTGCTGTTTCCCAGATTCTAAAGCATGACCTGTTAATTCAGTTGGTCACTTTGGGGCTAAATATTACTACAGAGTAAATGCTTTCTATAGCATAATCCATCTCAGGCATCAATCACCACAGTGAAGAGAACAGTAGGGACACTTGCTATATGGGGTTTTTGGGGATGTCCAGCAGCACAGATGCTATAGCCAGACAGAACCTTCAGAGCTCAAGGGGACATTCCAGGTGTTCCAGGCCACAGGGGAACTCACTGTGAAAGTTCTGCTTCCATAAATAAGACTTGTGCTTGGGGTTTTTTAAATGACTGATAAACAAAAATAAGATCATAAGCACATACCAACACACCAGTCTGAACTTTTTGCAGGCATGTTAAAGATTTACAGTAGTTTTAAGTTGTAGAGAGCTAAGTTTACATGACAATTTGTAGCTGACATTTTGTACATATATGACAGTGCAAATGTGAATTGCACTGACTACCAGTCTGTGATGCATTATTCCTGTACTTCATTTTTGTTGCTAATGACATGCACATAGGAGGCTTTCACAGATCTGGGGATGCAGATTGGCTGGTCTGACACAGTCCAGCTGCTCAGGAAAGAAATTTGGGCAGCCATGGGCACTCTGGGAAGCTTGGACCTTGGTCTGGCTACTGTTATTCTGAGAGAGCTTGGCTTGGGCAGTGGGGGAGCCTTTCAGAACTCCCAGGAATTCAAGGGGGAAGCCCAGGTAACCATGATTCTAACACTGAAGAATGATGCAAAATATCACAGCACAAAACAACTATAGAAATATGAAGTCAACAAAACATGACATTGACCCTGGCCAGTTGTTTGAGACATGCATGGCGCTATGACAGTCTACTTACGATAAACCTTTTTATTAAAAAACATTGGTATGGAAAGCCTGAAACAACCTACATCTTGAGAGAATGACTAATTTCCACACACAAAATAATTACACAGCCAGGCAATGATCTTCAGTATTTACCAGAATATTCACTTATATTTGCAGCATTCAATAAGTGTATTATAATAATTCATAAGCAATATAAGAGAGGTTCAAGCACTTCCATCTCATGTAAGTACTTATAAATACCTGTATAAAACAATAACAGTAATGGTGATACAATTTTATATGTTTTACTTTTGTATCTTTATAAGGTACATTTACTTTTATTGTGAGACACCTTTTTCAGAGAAAAGCTTGCATGCGTTTTTATTTATTTTAATTATTTTTATTTTATGTACATTGCTGTTTTGACTGCACGTATGTGCGAGGGTGTCAGATTCCCCTGGAACAGGAGTTTACAGATGTGAGCTGCCATGTGGGATGTGGGGAATTGAACCAGGGTACCAGGGTCCTCTGGAAGAGCAGTTGATGCTCTTAACTGCTGAACCATCTCTCCAGCCCACCCCCACCCCCATACGTGTTTTTAATGAGGTCGTTTCTCTTTACATTCAGTAGCTGATCTCCCAGGCCAGAGCTAAGGAGCTGTTTACAACTTCCTGTGCACACAGCAAAGGGCCCATCTACCTGACATCAGAACTACCTCTATAGCTTCATGCTTCATGCGCTCCTGGTTTCACTCAGGTTGTTGTGCTTGAGAATGTGTGTCAGAGATAGTTCGGCTCTTAGTGACAAGACTGTTCTTCTCGAACTTGGCTCATTTGTTCCCTTGGCGCATTCAAGATGGGTGTGTGGAGATTCACCCTTCCTTACTCCAGACTCTCTCAGGGTTCTCCATGTTAAATGTCCTTACTTACTCATCATTGGTCTGTCCACCCCCTCCCAAATAGGACTGCCACAGATGTAAATCCACTCTGATCAGTGATTTCCTGGGTCCCCTTGCAGGAGGACTGTTTGCTGTAAGGTCCTGGCTTTCACTGTATTAGCTTCACCTTCACGTCCTGGAAGGACGACGGAAGGCACACACCCACGGTTTTTAAACAATGGTTTCATAGTGTTAGACACTAGAACAGGCCAAATAGGGGGTGGAGGGCTTCTTCGCTTACAAATCACTTTGGCTGAAGACTTGAGGCTTTCGTGGCTTTGTTCACTAATGTCTGCTGTCTGTTAGGCTTGGATGAGCTTAAAGGCAGGCTACTGAATTTTGCCTGGTTTTAAGCCAAAGAGGGAGAGCCAAATCTTTATGTTCTTTATTTACGCCAACCAGAGTCAATCAGTCGCTGTGCTTCCTGGAGTTCCCTTTTTAAAGGAACGGGCTTCCTGACTGCATGCTGTGAAGCAATAGAGGGCAGCACAAGCTAAAGTGCTAAACACTGAAGCCACTATTGACTTTGTACAGAGAAATAAATTTCTCAGGCTGGCAGCTGTTTTCCTATTACCATTTCTATTCTCAACAGCCAGCGGCCAGTCTAACCAACATCTCTGTAATATCTGCTAAGGACAAATGAACTTATGCCATTATTTCCCCCCCCCCCCCCGAGAAAATGGCCTTCTTTTCTCTCTCTCTCTCTTTCTCTCTTCCTTCCTTCCTTCCTTCCTTCCTTCCTTCCTTCCTTCCTTCCTTCCTTCCTTCCTTCCTTCCTTTTCTTTTTTCTTTTTCTTTCTTTCTTTGTTTCTTTCTCTTTTCCTTTCTTTCTTTCTTTCTTTCTTTCTTTCTTTCTTTCTTCCTTCCTTCCTTCCTTCCTTCCTTCCTTCCTTCCTTCCTTCCATTCTTTCTTTTCAAATAAGCTTTTTCTGTTGCTCAATAGCTAGAGATTAAATGTGACAAATTCAAATTTCAAAGATAAGTGCCCTGCCCGTGTACCTTCACTGTCTTTTTATGTGCTCGGTCTGATGGGAACAGGAAGTTTCTAGAGGGCCAGGCATGAACACATGGCTGGCTGCACAGCAGCTCTGGGCTGAGAAAATGACCAAGAGAAGCTAAGCTCTCTCTTCCCCCCTCTGCCTGAAGGCAAAGAAGTTGACACTACCTCTCTTGATGCTTTTAAGCTGTGTGGTCTGAGCTTTCTCCAGTCTTTATGTAGTCTCAATAGGTCAGGATTCTGCCCAGCGTCCCTCAGTACTTCATAGTGTTCATTTTATGTTACTTGAGAATTAGGCATCTTTCAAACAAGGAATCCTGGGCCCATTCCCCTCCCCAGACTTACTGGTGAGATTAGTCATCTTTATGTTGGTTGGTTTTCAAACTGTCTGTTCTCTTTTTATTTTTTTATTTTTTTCCCTCAGCTGATAGATTCAGTCCTACATATATACAGGTTTCTTATTAATGTTTCAAAAATATCAAGGGGACATTCTGGCTTTATTGAACTTGTACATATTTTATGTGTATAACATATATTTGCATATGATTTACAGGATATTGAGCACTTAAGTTATCTTGGAGTCATGAAGTACGTGAGGAGAGGTGTTTAGTTTATATGTAAGCAGTATGTAGTTTTGTTTAAGGATTTTGAGCATATGTATGTTTGGCTATTAAGAATCCTAGAACTAATCTCCCTCAGACACCAAAAGACAAATGTACTTTATTGGTTATATTTTACATGTATAATTTACCCAATTCAAGTATGTAGTTAAAGGCATCTTAGTTAGTTTATCAAGTGTACAGCTCTCATTATAAATTTATTTTATGTTACTCTATAAAGACCTACATACTCATTTATTAATGCCTACTCTTTCCTGTCAGATACCACAAATCTCCTTTTTGTGTTTATACATTTTCTTCTGTATTTTTGTATGAATAGCATCATACAGAATATAGTATCTTATGTTAGACTACTTTCATTTAGCAAGTCATAGGATATGTGAGTTCATTTCTTTTCTTACTAGATAGTATTCTATTGTATGGGCATACAAAATTTGTCTATCATTCACCAGGTGATACACATTTACTTATTTTTAATTTGGGCCTACAATGGATAGAGACCCCAGTGACATCCAGGATTAGACCTTCATATGATTTAGTGTCCTTTCTCTTGGGTATATGCCTATCAGTGGAATTGCTGCGATGTGGGATACATTTATGTTTAATCTCTCAAATAGCTGCCAAGCTATTTTCCAAGGTGTCTACTCAATTTAATATCTTTACAAGACATGTTTGATGGCTCTCATTTCTCCATTCCCTTGCTTTCATTTGTCACTGTGTTTTTCTGGTACATCTATTCCATTGGGTGTGAGGTAATTGATGCCTGACTGTGTTTTGTATTTGCATTTTTCTAATAACAAATGTGTCATTTTTCTGTGCTGTCATTAGCTATTCATGTATGGTCTTTGGTGACAGTAGTACCTACATCTTTGTGTTTTCTTGTGGGCATCCTTTTTACTGCTGAAGTGTGAAGACACACTGTGTGTCCTAGATACAAGTCACTTAGCAGATGTATATTTATTTGGCAAGATTTTTTTTTTTTTTAACCAGGTGGTTGCTTATCCTCACATCTTAGGGAGTACAAATATTTAAATCTCGATATGGCCAAATGTAATGATCTTTAAATTGACCTTATTGCTCTTTTGCTGTCATACCTGGCTCATTGCTAAGCCCAAGATCTTGAAGATAGTCTTCTGAGACGTCCTGTAGTAGTCATATTGCTGGATTCCTGCACTGAGGCCTGAGGTGCATCCCAGTTAGTTTTGGTACCCAGTAAGAAGAAAAGGCTTTTATTCATTTGCATGTGACTATCAGTTTCCATTTCCTAAAGGCCCTTGTTTTGGCACAATACTGAAAATCGATTGAATGTAAAGCAAAGAATTTCTGCAAAGTGAGGTTTGCCTTAAGGTTCTCTGTCCTTGTGCCCATATGCACTGTTCATAGTTGCGGGTCTTTATCTTAGGAAAGAAGTCCTCCCTTGTCAGTCAGGACTATTTTGGCCATTCAGTGAATTTGGGAATCATTTTGTCACGTTCCTGGAAAGCACACAGGATTTCAGTTAGGACAATGGGGTCTTCTGTATTTAGGTTGATCATCATCTTAGCAGTGCTGAATCTTCCTTCTACAAACATGGACTGTCTTATCAGTTATTTCTGTTTCATTATCTTCAAGGTATAAATCTTATATTTATTTCCAAATATATTATTCTTCTTGATGCTATTGTAGGGGGAATTATATTGCCATTTTCTGTTTTTTAGATTTTAGATCGCTCAGTATTTGTATACAGAAATGCAGATGATTGTTGTATATGGATTGCATACGATACTGCACTGAGTTACTAGTTTCAATAATGTTATTATGGGCTTCTGGGGTGGTCTGCTTACACGACTATGTCTGCGTGGATGCCCCCTTGTCACCTTGTTTAAGTGCATGTATGCACAGACCATTTCTACCCTGGGTCTGAGTCAGCTAAAGCTGAACACCCTGGGAGAGCCACTGGTTCGCTGTGGTCACAGAGTCTTGCCTAGGAAAATGGCTGTTATGGCCCAAAGCAGCCTTCTTTAAGGATAGAATAGGCAAAAGTCCGGCTTGCTTTCACAGGCTGTCACAGGGATCCAAGGCACAGTGTGAGGTGTCCAGACCTCCTATATTTGTAACTCTATTTCTGGGAACCTTACTAAGCATGGAGTTTTTTGTGTCTACCTTCTTTTCCCAAGTACACGTTTTGCAGCAGAAGCCAGCACAGGGCCCTCAAATACTTTCATAAAATTTATCATATCTCTTATCCATGAGGGAAAGAGTGTCACTCTTAGGAATTCAGCCAGAGCATTTGGAAGTCTCAGCTTTTAGACTTCTAGACTACCTTTGGCTTTAGATAAATGCTCCTACAAAAGAGATAAGGATCTGATGTCTGGCTTAAAAAAAAACAGACACACACATGCACACACACACACACACACACATGCACACGCGCACACACACACAACATTTAACAGATGTGGAATTGGGGGTGGGGGTATTTGTTATGGGAATCCTAGTGCTTCAGGAGAGAGTTAAAAAGCTTTTAGTGGGAAGAATTAGATTGTTCTCCAGCTGTGAACTTCTTTTGTTGCAACACAAATTAACAGAACAAATTGTGTTATTGAAGAGTGCAGAAAATAGAGAGTGTTTCAAAGGCAACCTGGTCTTTGGGGACTGGAATTGTGGTACAAAGCCAGCAGCTGAACGTGTGCAGATTACGGAGGAAGAAACCACTGTTGTGGCCCCAGGTAGAGCCAAGTGTGCCTACCCCAGCAGTTACTGTTTGTGGAAAACCGTTTGCAGTGTTAAGCATTTACGGATGTGGACGTTGTGAAGGCTGGAATCCCATATTGGTTAGGATTGATGCTGCATCAGCGGAGATGGTAACGGTGGTACCCAGAGCAGGTTGGTGGCTGCGTATACGTCGCTCTTGCTTCATCAGAAACTCATGGGATGCAGACAATCTTTCTGCATGGCGAAACTCAACTTTTAAAGATAGCTGCTTGCTTCGTTATATTTTATAGTTCCGTGTGAATTTTATAATTATTTTGCCAAGGTTTGCAAGACAGAATGCTGGGACTTTGATGAGGATCAAGAGTTACCCCTGCAGTGTGGGGAGAAATGAGAGGGCAGCCTGGTCAGCAGCACCTTTCTTCATTGTCTACTTAGCTGGTGCCTCCTTTCTACTCAGGCTCCCACCACAGGGAACCTCAAGACCCAGAACCAACTCCGTCACCATGGCACATACACAAGTCCCTGGGCCATCTAGAAGCCACAAAAACATCTCAGGCACACTGGTAAAGTGCTGAATGAGCTCGGTTACACATGTGGTGATGGTGCCGTGGGTGTTAGGTGATGACGGCGGCTGATCCTGATCTGTCGGGTGGTCTGCGTTTCCTATGCTGCCGTCTCATTCTTAGAAGAGTCCGACAACAAAGGCTCTAGCGTCCCCGTTTTGCAGGGAGGACACTTGAGCTCAGAGAAGTTAAGTAACCTGCCTGAGCTCACCACTATTAACAACATGATAGCATTAAAAATAAGCCCTCTTCGGCAGAGTCCTCTTGCTTAATCACAAAACTTTTGTGAATTCTCAAGGTGCGTTTAATCGCAGTTCAGTTTTTTGATAGAATTCCCTTTGTGACATAAAACTAAGCTTCTGGTGATAAAAGTCAGCCACTCAAAGTCACTTAGCAGCCAAATAGAGGCGAAGCCTGGTGTCTTCTATTATATGATGCTGCCACCTGCTGGTCAAATTGGCAAAACTTTCTTACGCATGCACGCTTTGTCCATCTCTAAAAACGATATGCAGTTTCTTAACTTTTCAGAATCAGAATCATTCCAAAAGACGTGAAATTAGAGCTCAGGAGCCAGGGCGCTATTCATTAAGGGCAGATGTATCTACGGGTTCCCTGGCCTCAAAAGAAAATAGGGAAGCAAGCATCTCTTTGTCCTCCCTGCCCAGTGAAAAGCAGAACAGTTTGTAACAGGTCTTGGAATTAAGTAGCAGTTCAACAACAGCACTGAGGGCACTGGGTGTGGCCTTGGTGTGGACACCAATTACCAAAGGAGCCAGCCTAGATGCCTCATTAACATTTAGAAGAGCCCTGCCCCAGCCTGGGCCCTTTTTCCTGGGACAGTCACTTGAGACGGGAACACCCTGTGATTTTGGCTCAAGTATGTTTCAAAGGCAGCACCGAGGGTCCAACCCTTGGGGGTTGACAGTGTCTGGCTGTGGTGCTCTGTGCTCTGAGTAAAAAATGAACACCAGGCCTGGGCTCTTGTGACCACATGTGACTGCAGAGTTCTTGAATCAAAGCTGCTCCGAACTGCACTGTCTTAGAATTGTAAAATCCACACCATGCCTCAATTCAAAATCAAGTTACAATGTCTAATTTTAAATTTTGAATTACTACACCCTGAAATATGTTATTTCAGGCTGGAGACATGGCTCAGTGGTTAAGAACACTGTCTACTCTTCCAGAGGTTCTGAGTTCAATTCCCAGCACCCACATGGTGTTTCACGACTGTCTGTAACTCCATTCCATGGGATCTGACACCTGCACACAGACATGCATGTTGGTAAACATGAATGCCCATAAAATGCAAATAAAGAAATAATAAATAAATAAGATTTAAAAAGCCTGGTGGTGGCAGCGCATGCCTTTAATCTCAGCACTCTGGAGGCAGAGGCAAGTGGATTTCTTGAGTTTGAGGCCAGCCTGGTCTACAGGGTGACTTCCAACATAGCAGGAGCTGTAGAGAAACCGTGACTCAAAAACCAATATTGTGTTTATTCTCTCTGTCTTTGTCTGTCTGTCTGCCTGTCTCCCTCTGTGTGTGTTTGTGTGTGTATGTGTACGTGTGTGTGTGAGCAAGTTTAGAGGTCAGAGGACAACTTGGGGATGTCAGATCTCTCCCTCTACCACGTGGGTCCCAGTGATGGAATTCAGGATTTCAGGCTTGGGTGCAAGACCTTTCACCTGCTGGGCCCTCTCGCTGGCACCATGGCTGTAGATCTGTTAGAGCTAGTTGCAGGCATTTGACAGCTTCCTATGAATTCTGAGAGACTGTGAGATGGACTAGAGAAGGCCTATACAAAAATCCTAAGAACGTACACCAAGCTCTTTTCTGTGTGTGTCTGGGCAGCACTCTGTCCTTGATCCCCAGATTCAGGCTGGCTTGGGAGTCTGCGATGTCCTAAGGGAAGTGCAAAGCTGGTTGAAAAACTTGGCTGCAATATTCAGTGTCCCCAGTCCTGCGCGGGGACAACTGATTCTTTGTATAGCAACAGTCCAGGAGTAGAAAGGTTAGCAAGGAAGGGTGTTATTAATTGGCTAGGAGAAAAGGGAAAGCAGGCGTGTTTTTCAGGAGCCCAGAAGGAACCCCTGGGTCTCTTTCAAATAGGGTTCTGCCCTCTTCCAGCAGGAGACGGGCCTGGGCCACAGAATCTGAATTTCCTTGGCTGGATCTGCTTCATTGTCAGTGAAAGCCTTCAGAGGCCAGCCTTTGCAAACTTCCTTTTGGCCCTAGAAAAGGCTGGAAACAGAATCAACTAAAATGGTTCTCATGTCACTCAAATCTCAGCATAACGTGGCCTGTATTTTCAAGTACACAGAGACAATAGGTCTCAACACCAGTCAAGCTGGTCAGTCTGGGGTTATGGTGTGTTAAAGTGTTAATAATAGTAATAATAGCCAGCTTCTCATTCAGCTGCTCTTCTCTGGCTGTGGCTGCACCAAACTCTCAGCAGGGTTTCTCTCTCTCTCTCTCTCTCTCTCTCTCTCTCTCTCTCTCCATGGTGACTGAGTGGAGCAAAATTCCTAGAAAAGTCCTTGACGCTTGTCTTAGTTCCTTAGTTGCTGTGATAACACACCATGATGGAGACAACTGCAGAAAAGTTTATTTGGCTCCTGTGGTTTTAGAGTATTAGAGGCCATGAGCCTCACGGAGGAGAACTCGGCAGCAGGCAGGCATGGTGCTGGAGTAGCAGCAAGGGGCTCATGTCTTGATCCTCAACTAGGAGGCAGAGAGAGACAGCTAGTGGCACATCTCTTTCAACAAGACCAAACTTCCTCATCCTTCCCAAACAGTTCTATCAACTGAGATCCAGGCATCCAAATGTATGAACCTATGGGGGCCATTCTTATTCATCTAACATCAAAAGTCTGAGTGTCTTTTGCCAAATCAAAGGCGGCATCAAACCCAGGGAGGTTGGCCAAAATAATGAATGCTGCTTGCCTGAATGGGCTTCTTTATGTTCCAGTTTGTTTATTTTTGCAGTGCTGGGGCTGGGACCCAGGGCTTTGTATATACCATGCCAGTGTTTTTGTGCCCCAGTCTGTGAAGTACATTCCTAGCTTTTACTCATGCTTAATGCACCTTTCAGTATACTCTAGTTCTTAGATAGATAGTACCGAATCTGATGAATGGCCACCCAGGTGATCAGAGATGTGTGGTCCTACCACACTGTGTCTCCCCACGCAGTATGAGTTTATCAGAGTGCTTATAGATGGACTCAGGTGTATGGACAGTCTTTTCCTGGGGTTTCATTCAGGGAAGGTGTCATTGCTGTTCTTGGTTGTCTACTTGATTACCTATGGAACTAACTAAAACCCAAACACTGAGCAAACCTGTGTGGGTTTGTTTCTTTCTTAATTAAATCCTTTGGAGTGGGAAGACCCACTTCTAATCTGGGTCTTGGAGGTAGGAAGGGCCACCATTAATCTGTACCACAGTTTTTGCTGGCAGCCTATGTAAGGACATGGAAGAAGGAAGCTTTTGTTCTTTGCTTGCCTGCTCTTGCCTTGCTAGCAAGTCCATTTCTTCGTGGGTATTAGAGCCTACTTCTTTGGGATTCTGGCATATACTGAAGGTCAGATGAGACGTCCAGCCTCGTGGACTGGACAACTACTGGATTATTGGACTTTCTGTTCACAGGAAGTCATTGTTGTATTAGCTGGACCACAGCCTATAAATCATTCTAATAAGTCATATATATATCACATAGGATATATCACATTACTGTCTATATAATAAGTTCTGTTACTCTAGAGAACCCTGGCACGTACAGAAGGAAATGGTGGACAGGGCTCCACTGAGATGCACAAGTCCCCCGGAAGGGACCGGCCTTGTGGCAACTTTGGTAAATCTGAATCACCATGGTTGGTTTTGAGTGTCTCCCATAGTGTGCACAGGACACAGACTCTTGGCAAGGTGCCTGGCTCATGGTTGGCACCTGCTAAGTTCTGGAGTAAAAGTGGAGACAGTGAGCACTCTATCGTGCTCCCTGTGGTGCTCACTTCAGGGCACCACACCTTGCCCACGGCTCGGACTACAGTTCTCAAGACAGATAAATTGCTCCAGGTCCTTTAGGTTGTCCTGAGCTCCCAAAGGGGAACTTTGGGGTACAGGAGTTTGGGCTGTGCCACTTGCTGCACTCCGCTCGGGAAGGGGACATTATAAGAAATTCCATTTCTCTAAGGGTCTCTCAACACGCCAAGTTCAGATAAGATATATCTAGGGGTTTCTAGGCCTCTTGATCTGCTCCAGACGGGGCTTGCTCAGCAGTTTCACCTGAATCAGTGTGTCCCCACGGCCAGATGTGCGTTCCCAAGAGCAGCCACACGAGGGCGGGCAGCTCGCTCTACAGTTCAGCGCTGCTTTCATGTCTGGAGAAACACCGCGGACTGCCCTATTTCTGAGCAGCTGGTCTGTAAAATGACAACAGCACCCTACCTGCAGGATTGTGGAGTCACACAGAACTGGCCCCTCTTAGGCCTTCTGAAACACAGGGAAGCGGAAGGGCCCTGATCCAGAACAGGAAGCGCTGGCAGCCAGGTCCTTGGAAAGATTAATAGGCCTCCCAGACTGTGTTCCTATGGAGGGTTTGCGTGGCATGTGGCTTCCAGGCCTAAGTGATGTGCTGGTCACATCTCCTGGTACACATGCCCCTCACTTTTCTCCTTTTCTTCATCTCTGGGAAGGAAACATTGCCTTCTGAAGAGGGGTTTCTGGGAACCAGGCAGAAATGCATGAATTTGAACTTCCAATCAGGTTTTATTTACTGGAATGCATTCTGCCAGCAGGGGGAGCTGCAGGGCCACCAGGTAGGCCCTAAGGGTCCCAATTCCTGATTCAGGCCCTAGCTAGGTGTCGTCTATGGGCCTAGAGGAGTCACTACATGGCACCGTGGAAGTTAGGCCTCCTGCTCAGGAAAGCTCTACCCGCTCTGATATCTTACATGTACAAGTGTCTTTCTTTTCAAGATGGAATTAGATTCACTAACCATTCACCTCTGGAGTTGCCATTTTGTTCTAATCTGAACCAGAATTTCCTGGCTCTAGCACCAAAGAGTTCCCTTTACAGATAGCCCTTCAGGCCTGAGAAAATGTGGGAGATGGGTTAGCGTGGTGCCTAGGGACATTGGCTGCACCTTGAGAGGACCAGCCATCCTCCCAAGGCTTTTGCTTGTCCCCCCACCTGTGGCCTGTGGGTAATGCCTGAGGACTGTTCATAGGATGCTGGTTCTGCTGGAGTGGTGCACACGGCTGGGCTGAAACCTAAAGGAAACCAAGGCTGTGAGGTCACCAGTGGCCACTCTGGAGAGGGATGTTGAGGTCTGCGTTCTGACAAGCCTCAGTTCAAATCTGTTGTGTGATTATGAGGAAGTGACCATCCTCTCTATTGAGTGAGCCTCAATAGTCTTGCGATGGTAAAGCCATCAGGATGCTGCCATGCCTGTCCCTGTCCTTCCTGAGAGGCCCCTGTGCTGTGTCTCATGTAGGGGGTTTCACCGCCCAATCTTCTGTCTGGAGGCTCTCTCAGTCTCATTCCTCCAGCAAGTGCAAGCTGAGCTCTTTCTGTGACAGGTGCCCTGTGTTTGTCCTAGACACACTGCTGAGTGGAGATATTCCCTCAGGGGGACAAGCCTTGTTTGTCACATGGCTCCAGCATTCCAAGCCCTACCTTAAGGGCTTTAGTTCCTCATGGCCCGGAGTCCCTCCAGCTCTGCACTTCCCAGAAACTTCTTGGATTTCCTCTCTCAAAGCACTCCCTCCTTCCTTCCTGCAGAACCAGAACACAGACTTTGATCATAGGGGCAGCAGCCTGCTTCCCCATGAAGTTAAAGTCCTTATTTCCTCCCCTGCTGTCTGTATCACCCAGAAGAGGGCTCATGGATGCCATAGGACCTGGATGTCTTGGTAGAGGAGGGCAGATCTAGACCCTTGGACTATGGAGATGAGTATGCTGTGAGTCATGTGTGAACATACCATCTGTGTGTCTGCGGTTTGGGTGGGACTGCATGCTTGGGTTTCTCTGTAGTTGTTTATACATGTATATGTTTGCCTAAGTTAATGTATATGTATGTGTGTGAGAGCATGTGTGCAATTTTACAGGCATCTATCTATCTGTCTGTCTGTCTATCTATCTGTCTATCTGTCTGTCTACAAGCAGGGTCTCATGTCCTCTAACTGAACTTTTGATCCCCCCCTGTATAGGGACTACAGCCATTTACCACCATGCCCAATTTTATAAAGTGCCAAGGGCTCTGTGCATGCTAAGGCAGCATACTCCAAGCTGAAATGCATCTCCTGCCCTAAGACAGTGTATTTCTGTGGGAGCATGTCATCCCATATGTGGTACCTGAGCTTACACGTGTGGCTACAGAAAGTCAGTAGCCACAACATACCAGGCAATTTCCATTCGATATTCTGCTTGAGGTCAGGAGCTGGCTCTGACTTCTCTGAGTCCTCACTGGTATCTTCTGCCTTTTCTTCACAAGCTCAGCTCTGCTCCACCTTCCGCAGGTATGCTCACACATCCCCTGCACGCTCAGCCATGGTCCCTTCCTGCTGCTTTCATTTGAGACACTTGAATTGTTCCCAATGGAACAGCTCTGTCACCCAGCCCATGAAGTGATTCCAATTTCATGTTCTCTGCCATTGGGCTTCTTTGACAGCTTCTCATTTGCAGACCCTGAGATCTGGCCATTTGTTCCTCCCCAGGGGAAACTCTAACTACCCTCTGCTGTCACCCCTAAGCATGGCATTCACTCACTTTGCTGGATTCTCCATGGGGTTTTAGTCAGTTTATAGTCAGATGAACAAAAGTTCATTGTGTTACTGCAAAATTTCACTTGACTCAGCCATCTCTATCCACCTCAGGGCTTCACCCAAGCTGGGAATGCATGGTGGTCATTTACATTTTCATGTAAATGCAGTCACTCTGGGTGACATCTTTTGGGAAGGTTGGGGACTTTCCCCCTCTTTCCTAGTGGTAGAAAGATCAGTGTTAGGTCTCAAACCCAGGACAAATCTCACTCAATACCCATGGCTCCTCCTATCACCTCTCACCCTGACCCTAACCCTAAACCTCTTCCTCTCAGGGGCTGGGATTGTACTTCCCTGTCCCTCCCCCAGCCTCTGATCCTGTATAACCTCTGCTATTTTGGCCACACAATCTCTTGTATCCCTCTTGGTCCATTTACTCCTCTCCCTCTCTTCTCCTCCCCTGCTGCTCTCCCCTCCCACCTCCTCTCATGGCTCAGTTCAGTCTGCTGGACATGTTAAGTCTGGTCCCTTCCAGATTCCTCGGGCTGTGCTCTCCCTCACATCTACAATAAACTTTCTCTTCAAGGAGCTAGCATGTCCTCACGTTTTTATACAGGGGGTCAGAGCCTTCTGTTCTCTAGTGTCAGATGAGAACGGTGGTCTACTCAAGGTTAGGTGGTAGCCCTGTCCCCATTGTTCTCTCTGGTGCCACCACCATCTTCACTTCATCTCCTCTTCATCCAGCTCGGTATGTGGTACAGTGCCCAAGAGCTGGAACCTGTGCTGGAGGGTTCTACCTGCACAGCATGGCGCTGGTGTGCTGGTAGGAGGCAGCATTTCTCCTTTGTTGTTCAATCTTTCAAGCAGTAAGACCTAAGCTACTGGCCATCCTCTCACTGACAGTCTTCAGCCAACAATGACAACGTGTGTGCTTCCAGCCAGGAACCATCTTGACTGCCTCTACTGCTCAACAGCTCGCAGAGCCAGGATGCCAAGTGAGCTTTTCTAAGAGCCTACTGACTTGGACAAAGCCCTGTGCTGGCTGAACAGACCAAGCCAATGTAAAACTTTGAGTGTCTTAGGGTTAGTAAACTGTAGAAGGCTCTGTAACCAACCGTGCATGTGTTAACATGTGTATTGTGTTGCATGGGTCTATGGTACAGTATGTCTAGACCAGGGAGCATAGTGTCTCTTGTCAGTATTCAGACAAGTGGACTGTAATATGAGAAGATGAGGGAGGAGCTACTCCTTTTCCCCCATGGGATGGAATTGCTACTCTCCAGAGAGGCTCAACTTGATGCTGTGAGTCCTTGTCAGTCCTCTCCAAATGGTGTGTGCACCCATCCCTGGTGGAGTAATGAGCACCATGTGGGGAGATTCTGGTTTGTGCTCTCTCTGCTGGGTGGGGCTGGGCATTTATATGTCTTCATTCTTAGACTGTGGAAGATACCATGCCACCTAGACCAGTGCCTTCCAGCCCTGGCATGTGCTACACTGTGATTTAAGAGCGATGACTTGTCCTGGTGATCCAGATTAGCCTCAGGTTTAAGCAGCAGGTAAGTGCTTTTCTGAGAGTCGCAGAACCCTGTAGCTGAGTCTTTGGAGCTCATTACAGAATTAGAAAGCCATTAGCCTTGCGAAAGCTGTCATGTGCATGTAAAGGTACTGTTCAGGCTGCTTCCTGTTCGGCATCCTTCTGGATGGATGGTCCACCATGCTCTGGGTGTTGGCATTACTGTTGGGCTCCAGATATCCCTCTATCACTGTTGTTCCTTTCCTCCCTTGCTGTGATCTCAGCACAGCAGGTGATTAGGAAATTCCTGGCCATATGGGGGTCTGTGGGGTGCTCCTTTGAGTTCCTCTATGAACTCCTAATTCCTGTGTCCTTCGGAAGCTTTGCTTTGTATAATGACAAAGCTTTCTGGGGCAGGTGTTAGAACATGTAACCTTACTCTCTTATGGTCTCCTAGGCGTCAGCACACCTGAGGTCTGAGGGATGTCCCCTCTGAGTGCAGCTTTGAAGGCCTGAAAACAGCCGATTTTTCAAGAAACCTTCCAACTCTTTTAGTGTGATGAAATGATGGGAGAATTGTCCTGTGATACATGATACTATTTCCAGTTAATAACAAGATCATTTTGTTTATAATGAGATAACCAGGGAGCCATGCTTGGTAGGCCTTGGTGTCGCTACAGAATCATTTCAATGTTAATGGCAACAAGAAGAGAATGCAGACATGACTGTCACAGATTGAAAAGGGTCGCATTAAACATGTCAGTTACAATGCAGGCAGGCAGGCCCCATTCAATGAAGAGGGTGAAAAGCAGTTTTTATTATACCCATGTATGTTTCTAGATTAAAGGGCACTGATGCTCCTTAGAGGACCGGACCCAAGTCAATCAAGCGATACCTTATCTTCTCCTGTCAGGCATTCGGTCCTCTAGGCTGAGAGGCAGTAGAGACAGGACAGTCCTGAGAGCATTGGGATGGCTGCTGTAAACCTCAGATCATCAGCCAGTACAGCGGGCTGGTGTGGTAGGGCCTGATGTAGAGTCCTAGAGTCGATGACACAGAGACTGCCTCTGAGCTGGTGAAAGATGAAGCCACGGGATTCTGAGGACAGTTGGAAGAAAACATCCACATTGGCTGAGGTGGGGATGTATCATACCTGGGAGCCCAGGGACTCACCATCAATTTTCTCCTTAGAACTTTATTTCTCTGGGCTGGGCCTACTCCCTGCCCTCTTTACGGCCTGGTCCTGCCCGTGGCAATGCAGTGACAACTTGTCAGGCCCCAGGGATAGCTGAAGGTCCTTTTCTAGAAATCCCAGTGCAAGTACCATGGCCTACTTATGCTCCAGCTGTGCCGTGTTCACTCCTGACCTACTCTACCAGTCAAAACGCAACATTGTGATGGCTGGGCCTGGGCTGTGGGTGCCAGCGGGACCTGTGGGACATCTACGCAGATGATGGCAGGACTAAGCCAGTGTTCCTCCCTCAGGAATGGTTGAGTTCCTGGCTTTTTACATGGCAGGTCTGCTGCAGCAGTTATACTGGGCTATCTCTCCTCTTCCCACAGGTGAGAGACTAACAGTAGGAACAGCAAGTGCCTAGCGCCAAAGGTGGGGCACGTTCACTTTACCACACATTGCTGAGGCTTCTCCATGCCTATGTGTGCCTGTTCATGTGCCCAGTGTGGTACTTCAGCTCTTGGTTACCACAAACCTCACAGACACATACTGTTCAGAAATGTAAACAAATGAACAAACAAACAAACAAAAACCTGTTGATTTGATAGGGAGCAAATGATATTTTGTGCCTTAACAGTGACCTTATCCCTGTATTCTCCCCAGTTCAAGATGCAGGCAGCTTGACTTCTTTCTATTGGCAGCTTGAATTCATGCAGATATGCTAGGAAGGGATCTGCCTGGAGCTCAGACCTTGGAAATCTGAGAGAATGGACTGGGTAGATGGCCTGGCAGGGCAGGAAGAGGAAAGAGCTACACTAGTTAAAATGTGCCCCAAGGTAACACTTTGTCCAGGGTAGCCTAAAGAAGCCGAAGGGTTGGGCTCCTTTGCTGGTGAGTAGATGAGCCAGGGAAGTGGGGACACTATAGCCAGAGCATGAGAATGGCCAGGAGGCCTCTCTGAGAAGAACAAACAAGCTCTTGGCCTGCCTTGTTACCATCAGCAGCTATTGAGGATGCCTCTTAGCCTCTGGGAGGCAGTAAGAAATCCAGGGAAATCCCTTTCCCAAAGTGCATTGGCAACAGTTGTCAGAGACCATTACTCAGGCTCAGCTTATGCCACTATGCTTGGTGCTGGGGAGGCCTTGACAGCTCCTGGGATGTCAAGGGATAGTGAAGAGATGTGAAGCCTGACCATTTTCTTACTTACCAAGAATCACCTGCAGTACCAGTGGCCAGAGCTCAACTCTAAAGTATATGTATGTGATTCATTCAAGTTAAAAATCAGTTAAGAGAATGGGAATCACAGTTGAGATTGCCCAAGCTTCCAATACCTATGAAACATCAGAAGAATTATCTATAAAACTGGCAAAATAGCCAGAGTAGTCAAAGCCACAATTAGCAATTCTCCCTGAGTTGTCTCTGAGTATTAGCCCAGCTCAAGGGAAATATCCCCAGGGTCTCACTGTGCTTTAGAAGATCGAATCAAGGACCGGGGAGATGGTTCAGTGTTTAAGAGTACTTGCTTCTTTTCCAGAAGACCGGAGTCAGGTTCCCAGCACCTGAGTCAGATGGCTTACAACCACCTGAGACTCCAGGGGACTGGACGCTCCTCTGACCTTTGAGGACACCCCCACAAACACTCCCCACACACACCACATACACACCACAACACACAGACAATCTATCATATCCACACCCTAACACAGATACACACACAGATAAAGATAGGGAGAGAGACAGAGAGAGGAGAGAGAGGAAAGAGAGAGAGAGAGAGAGAGAGAGAGAGAGAGAGAGAGAGAGAGAGAGAGAAGGGAGAGCCCTTTAGGGAAAAAAAAGCATTGACTCAAATGATTACTAAAATTTAAACAAAACAATTCATATAAAAAGAACAGCTATGAAAATTCTCACATGGAAAGTGTCCAGATATTAAACTTGCTTCGGATATTAAAACCAACCCTAAAGGAACAATAATAGAAAGAGTCTAGTTACTGATACAGAAGTAGGTATTTATTTCATGGGAAATATTAAAATACAGAATTTAGTTCATAATGGAAATGGCATTTCAAAGAAGTGGAAAAATGATAATACAAGCAATGGTGTTGCAACCTCTGGCAAAATATTTAGAAAACAAGAGCAATTAGATGGGTCTCATCCATGCACTAGCATTAATCACAGGTCCAGAGGGAAGGCTTTTATAGAAGGCAGTTTTTAGACCCATGGATGCGTAGAGACATCTTACCAACATTTCCTCTTCCCTGGAGCTCCAGAGGTTCTGAGACCCTGACATTGACAAATATTGTCTCTGAGCCCACATGTCCCATGGGCTTTGAGAGGTTTGGGAGCTCAATAATAAAAAAAAGCATGAACACAAGAGGCACATTCCCAATTCTTTAAGCCATGCTAGAATGTGTGGGTGTCAAATTTCTCTTGCTGAAGTGTATGTGCAAACTGAGGGACCCATTGGCCATTCCTTAGAGGGAAAGGAAGCCAAGGGATCTCCCAGGAAGGAAGGAATCTGAGGTGAGGGCTTCACATCTAAAACATCCCATTAGCATGGAGGGAGGTCTCTGAGCCCAAAATTCTCAGCAGCCTTAGCAACTTCAAGCCTTGTAATTGCCAGGCCATATCTTATCAGTGGTTAATAGCTGCTCAGTGAGGTGTATAGGGAAACAAGGAAGGACGTCTCTAAACTGCTAAATAGTTACTGCTTTGAGCTATTTTAGAAATAATTAGACACACAAAACTTTAAGCTCGGTGATAGCAGGGTTTCTGAGCTAGTTCATCCCAGCTCAAGTGAAGTGAAGAAATGAAGGAAATAAAAGCCAGCATATATAGGTCATCTGTGTTAGTCAACTTTTAGCTGCTGTAACAAAAAGACAGGAACTGCACACTTTCTTTTTTTAAAAGAGGTTTATTTAGCTCACAATTTTGAAATCTAAGATTGGCTTAGCCTCTGATGAGGGGCTCCTGACAGATGGTATCGGAGCGTAGAGTGGGAGCGAAAGTGAAGGTGAAATCAGAATCAGAGACTCAGGGTCTGGACGTGTGTTCTTTTTATAACCAGGTCTCAGAGGAAGAACTGATACGCTGTGAGAATTACATTAACCCCTTCCATGGCAGCCCCTCTTCCTTTCCACCCTGCAGACCAAGTTTTCAGCACATGCATATTTCTCTGTGTCTGTGACCAAATGCATGCCAAAGACAATTAGAGGAAGGTTTATTTTAGGTTAAAGAAGGCCTCACAAGGATTGCAGTTCCCCATATCAGGCAAAGCACTGAGAATGGTTCTGCCCATGGTGGTGAAAGTACGAGGCAATGGTAGTTCCCATGACTTTCACCAGAACACAGATGCAGGCTGGAACAAGGGCCTGTCCCCAGTGACCAACTCCCCCACCTCCTAAAGGTTCCATATCCCTCAAAATAATACCACAGCTGCGGACTACCAGTCAAAACACGAGCCTGTGGGAGACATTTCAGACTCAAAACCTAACAGCTTGTGCATTTGGAGAATCACGTTCAGATCCCAGCACTGTATTTGTTCCACTTTTGTAAAAGTCCCCCTCAGAAGGTTCAGTGCCTGGCAATGGCAGAGGCTCACAGTCACCTCCTCTCTTGCCAGAGGAGCTGTGTAAGCACAAAACTTTTCTGCTTCTCAGTGTGGGTGTAGGGTGAGCCGCAGGCAAGCCTTCTGGCACCCAGAGTCTACTGTGGCTACTTACACCTCATGTTCCTGACCTTTGGGCAGTCCTAACAGCCTGGCTTAGCACAAACAAGGTTATAGGTGGAGAACTTGTTCCTGGAGAATTTCTATGCCTAGAGTACACTCGCTAAGCTTTGTTTCTAGTGGAAGCTGTCTTTCTCATTATGAAGTTTACCGAGCAGTAGCACTAGCTGGAGATCTCCACACCACAGATGCCATGAATCTGAAGCTCTTGGATGGACCCTGTGGTCTATGAGAACAAGTTCTCCAGGCCACCCAGACACCTGCAGACAATGGAGAACAACTGGGGAGAGAAGATCCCAATTTTAGAACCCACAGGGCTACTCACGCTTTAGTCTGAGTTGGAGGTCGCAGCCCCAGAAAAACGGTCCTCGCTCTTTGCTGCCCCATGGTAGACTACTTGGAATGGAGGGACTCCAGTAGTGATGATAACTGTGTACACACGAAAGCCCACACCCAGGCCAGTGAAAAGGCTCAGTAGGTAAAAGTGTTTGCTGCGCAAGCCTGATAACCTGAGTTGGCTTCCTGGAACCTACAGTGGAGGATGAGAACTGACTCCAGAAAGTTGTTCTCTGACTTCCACATGAGCACCGTGGCACGTGTGTTCGCCCCCTTCTCTCATGTACTCCCAAGTGTGAATAACAGCAACAACAATAAGACACGGTAAACTGAAAGCCAGACTTGGCCTCCCTCACACACACATGCTTTTAAAGCCAGGTAGGTCAGATTCTTTTCTTCCTTAGGTGTGGGTCACATGCATTCAGGGCTGAGAACCAGTGAATACGGCCTGGTGTGAGGGCCGCTGCCTATTTCAGAGAAGCAAAGAAGGGGCTGCCTCCAGGGCTATGATACTGGTCATAGTAGGAAAAGAGAAAGCAGTCACTGGCTTTCCACACATACCAGAAGATGTGCTGCTACTTACATTATATCACAGAGACTCAAATCAACCCTGGGACCAAAGTCACTGACTTCACTCCACACAGGCCCCTGCTCTCTCCCACTCCTGTATTAGTTTCACTCTAGCATTGTCAGAGTCCCAGAGCTGGTGACTCCTGAAGTGGTCTTAGCTACATAGCTCCTGCTCCTACCATCTGACAGTTCCTTCCAGGGCATTCGAAGGGGTTCAAGACCCACAGCAAGGGATCTGAGAGGTGGGGAGGAACTCTTGCCAGGGGGATCTGCTCTTAGGGTCAAAGGCAACTGCAGGAGCCTGGAAGTGTGGAAAAGGTGCTTCAGCCTCAACACTCAGAGGACAGGGGGAATGGAGAGCATGGCCGAGGTCATGTACTGAGCTGTCCAGGCAGCCTCTCATGGCCCACTGTGTGCTGTACCCACCCACTGGCTTTTGAGCCAGGTGTGCTGAGCTGGTCACTTGTGAATTGAGCCATGGCTGTCCTGACTCCAGCTCACAGGAGCCGTCCCTGTGGTCATGGGAGGAGGCTATGTTACTTTTCATGATATACATCACATCCCATTCTGTTGTGGTAATTTCAAAAGTACATGCTAATAATGCTTATTACTAGCTCTATACTTATCACGACAGCATTATCTAACCTGCTATCATAATCAATAAAAACACAGACACCTGTTAGATTTTAGATTTGCCTTATTTCACCTTGGGCTGGGCAGATTTTCCACCTGTGCTGTCTCACTATCTCTCAATCCCCATCCCATGTCAACTGGTTTAATTATTTCTATCTGGATTATTTTCCATCTATTATTCCCAAATGCTTGCTTATATTTTCATCTGGGCCATTTCTTTCCATCTTGGAGTCCTTCCTCCCAATCCACGTGGTTCTCTCTCTTTTTCTCTTTTTTTAATTTTAATTTTTTATAGTTTATTCATTATATATCCCAATTGAAACCCCCCTCTCAACTGCCTCCCTCTTCTCCCATCCCCTTTCCCTAGTCCACTGAAAGGGAGAGTTCTCCTACTTTGCCATCTGCCCATAGCTTGTCATGTCTCCTCAGGACTGCCTGGATCCTCTTCTTCCGTGGCCTGGCAAGGCCACATCGCCAGGGGCAAGTGATCAAAGAGCAGGCAGCTGTGTTCATGACAGAGGCAGCCTCTGCTTCCCTTACTTAGGAATCCATGCGGACACTGAGCTGCCAATTGGCTACATCTGAGCAGAGGCTCTAGGTCCTCTCCATGCATGGTTCTTGGTTGGTGCATCAGTCTCTGTAAGCCACCCTGGGCTCATCATTTTTTTTTTTTTAGCTTTGTTGGTCTCCTTGTTGAGAATCTGGAAACAACCTAGATGTCCCCCAACAAAGGAATGGATACAGAAATTATGGCACTTTTATACAATAGAATACTAGTCAGCTATTAAAAACAAGGAAATCATGAAATTTACAGGCAAATGGATGGAACTAGAAAAGATCATCATCAACAGAAAGACAGGTATGGTATCCACTCACTTATAAGTGGATATTAACCATATAATATAGGATAGCCATACTAAAATTTATAGACCTAAAGAAGCTAAACTCTAAGGAGTGGACCTTAGGGAGGATGCTTAAATCTCATTCAGAATGGCAAACAGGATAGACACCAGAAGTGGTGGAAGAGAGGGAACAACATGGGAGCCTACCATAGAGGTCCTCTGAAAGACTCCACTCAACAAGGGATCGAAGCAGATGCTGAGACTCACAACCAAACTCTGGGCAGAGTGCAGGGAGTCTTATGGAAGAAGGGAGGGGTGGGGATAGAAGGACATGGTTCTTTTTCTATCCATGGCAACTTTGCTTTCTCCTTTCTCCTCCACCTTCTCCTCCTTTCTGTGATCCTCTTTTGGCCCAAAGCCTGAGAACCCAGGCCACACCTACCCCATCCACCTGGCCCAGGTGTGTGTGTGTTGGCATTTTTTTGGTCAAACAGAGAAGCAAGGTTGCAATGTCATTTGGGGCTTGAGTGTTTGCTGGTAAAAACAGCAAGAAGACCTCAGGGTGGAAAGCAATTAACATTAGAACAGATAGCACCAGACCAACCTTCAACACTACTCCTTTCAGTCGCTGTCTGGAGAAGAAAATGATGACAGTGATGGTGACTGCTGGATTTATTGAGGATTTCTATGCCAGGCATGCTTCCATGTAGTGTTAAATAGACAAAACCAATTGGTGAGGTGAGGACTTGTATCAGGCCAGTTTTACAGATGAAGAAACTCAGGCACTGAAAGGCAAAGCAACTTCCCCAAGGCCACACAGAGAAAAAAAGCATTTGGTTCTTACCCACCATACAGGTGGGCTTTACCACTTCCAGTTCCTTCTAATCTGCAGCGTCCTCACTTCTCATTTCTTCATCTCCTTGTGTTCCAAGTGTTTCATGTGGTTCTTGGTAAGACTTCTATTAGGTCTGGTCCATCCTTATTCATTAGTCAGGATCCCATTAGCAGACAGATCTCATCAGTCATTTGAGCAGAGAGAATCTAATACATCCTGTGCTATAAAACTGTGAGCTGTGTAGCTGAAAAGGCACACAGAGGACTCCAAAGCATCGCCAAGGTAGGCACTGTTCTTCTTTATGGCTGGATAAATAAGAAAAGATTATCAATTTCCAAAGCAGATCAAAGAGCCACCCAGAGCTGAACCCCAGAACATTGACTGGGATTCTGACAGGTGCTGAGGTTCTTCCAGTGGACATAAGGGAGGGGACATGGAATGCAGACCAGATACAGCTGAAGTTGCAGATAAAGAGGCTTCTGTGTGATGCTCACTAGAGGGACAGGCCATTGTGAGGAAGCAACACCACTCTCTCAAATTCCTTCTCCAGTACCTCTCCTGGGAGAGTCCGACAGATCATCTGGTAAGGTGAGCATGAAGTCAGAACCTGAGATGGGGTAGGGGTGGGCTTTAGAACTGAGACAGTAAGTAGCCTACCCTCCCAAGGCCAAGGTGAAGGCCTTATCTCCCATACTGTAGGGTAAGCTCTTCATCTACTTCCTCTCTGCTTACCTACAATGCTTTGCAGTCCCACATAGCCATCGTGCCTCTTTTATTGGATACAGAGGACAGGGATGCAGAGGACTTCTCCAAGCTGAGTGATGGGGATAGGCATTAGATTGCTCTCAAGACCTTACTCCTTATTGAGGAGATATTTACAGTTGATAGCTCCTGGGGGAGGGGAATTGATCTTCTTTGAGGGTGTGGCCACAGGAAATTCATCCATGCTGAAGTGGACAACATCACACCCAAGCACATATGGGCAGAACTAATTGGATTTAATGTAAAAAAAAAAATAAGTGAAGATCTGAATTTTGGAAGGGGATGTTTTAGGGGTAACCTGAAGGAGTTAGAGAGGGAAAGGAGGGGAGGATATATAACATTTTATTGTGTACATGTATGAAATTCTCTAAGAGTAAACACAGAAAATATACACACACCTTATGTCTTTGGCCTTTCCAGAAATGAATAATTAAGTTTCTCAGAAAGATACTGAACATAAGGCAGGATTTTTCAATACCAAAGTATCACATCAATTAAATATCTGCCCTTCAGTTTTTTCTGGCTTTCCATATTCTGAGAGGCTTACAATAAAATTAACTCCAAAGTTACTGAACTGAGAAATTTACCATTACTGTCTTGGTGCAATAAACTGGAAAGGATTGTTTAGGCATTTAATTGACACCCAACAACATCATTGGTGTGTTAATTAGACATCAATTACTGTACAGTACTAACTGACATTTGATAAGCATTCTTACTGATAACCAATGTTTGCTCTACCAAATTAAATGCCTTGGTGAACTGGGTGTGACAGCTGGGAAGGGGTGAGGGGATGGCTGCTAGTGCCTAGCAGCTTACAGATAGAAGGGCTAGTCTGTAGAACTGAAAGTCATTCTCTGCTTGGGCCAAGTGATTGGGATGTCATCAGATGTCACTCTGGGAGAAAGAGGTCATATTTTGATGGAGCCAGTCCTTGCAGAAGAGCCAGCCCCTTCTTTGTCTTCCTCCCTTCCTAATTTGCCCACTATATGAGCCCCATTTCCGTGTGTTTTGGAATCAGCCTGCTACCTGTAGTCTAAATGTGTTTTCATGGCTGTCTAGACATAGGCCCTGACTTGGGCTTGCACATTTCCTTTTCTGTGGACCAGGAGTCAGTCATTTGCAGAGGGGAGAGTTCAGGATGTTTTAGTATCAGCTTTGCTTAGACCTCTTTCTCTTTCGACCTCCTATTCTCACCACTAGCTTTGTTCCACCCTTGGACTTTAGCTCTGACACTGCCTCTTTGATCCTCCAGCTGAGCTGAGATCACATTTTGACCATTACTAAGAATCCATGAGCTGGAGTTCTAACTGTCCATTCAGTAACACTGGGTCGTCACTTAAGAGCTCTGTTCTTGGCTTTCTCTTCTCTGTTTCCATCATAAACAGTACAGTCAGCACACTGTATCCATGGGTTTGGCATTCAGATCCAACTAACCAAAGATTAAAAAGAGTCTGAAAAAATTCTGTACTTTTATCATTTCTTATTATCATTCCCTAAACAAAATTTTGTAACTGTCCTAGCTTTTATGTTGCATTAGGCATTAGCAACAATCAAGAGAAAATACAAAGTACTCAAAAGGTCATGTCAGTTACTTGTTGATACCATGCTGTTTCATAAGGACCTGGAGCCTCATGGGGTTTGGGTATGGTGGGGATCTCAGAACAAATCATAAAGGCTTCAGGGTATGACTATTCTTACCTTGTAGAGTTGGTGCAAGGATTTAGGGTAGTGCCTGTGCTTGCCAAGGGCTTCGTGATGACTGCTGTGATTCTCTGAAACCATTGAACTTGGCTCTCAACTAAGTGATTTTTTTTTTCAGCAACCAATTTGGGTATATTCAGGCTTCTGTAATCTTCTGTTTCCGGTGGCAAGTGGCCAAGTGGCCTCATTCCATCTTCTTTACCTCCCTTCTTGTGAGGACTGCTGGGTCATTATGAGCAGAGTCTGGCTGCAGTAGTGTGGCAGCTGCATGGTTTGCAAGAGAGAAGAGAGAGTGGGAGCACATTTGATACACAGTGATTAATAGCTAGTGAATCTTCGTTTTTGTAAAGTATAAGAAAATGTGATTCTTTGCTCTCAGCCAATATTCTGATTAAAATAGTACTTGAGAATTTAGGTTGCACATGGATCTAGGTCAATTCAATGAAAAATTAATTTATTGAATGGCTAATTTGCTGAATGTCAACTCATAAGGAGTTAATTTGCTGGAAGTCAGTTTGCTGAGTCATCTGATTGCTGAATGGCGATTCCCTGGGAACTGTAAGGACCTCTGCTGGTTTAGGATGGGTGGTTGCCACTGCTGTTCCGCTTTCAGAGCAAGAGCCCCTGTGACAGTCACCTCACAAGCTGAGGAAAGAGCAAGGCCCACATCCTTAATTGTAAGGAAGACAGCCACTTGCATTTAAGAGATGGCCCAATGGCTGAGTTCACAGATGTCACTTGTGGGTGCAGTCTGGCTTGGAGCCTGGAAACACATTAAGACTTTATATCTGACTGAGTTGGCCAGACTGATCTGGGCTTAGATAGCTGTAATAAAACTTTGATAAAACTAAAACACAATGTAATTCTTAATAATTTCAAGCCTTTATCATTTTCAAATCAACCTTGGCAAACAGATTATCAGGAAATCGGTCTATTTCCTCCCCTAGCATAACTTTATTTTTTGTTATGCCACTACTGGGGAGAGAAAAATCTGTCTGTCTTTAGGGAAGATGGCCTTTGACCTGGAAGCTCCATCTGCTAGGCCAGGGAAGACTTTTGTAGAGCAATCTGCAAGGAACTGAAACATTCCCTTCAGGAGGGAACAGTGCTCACAGACTCAAGATATAAACAAACTTCTTGGAAAATCAAACTTGCAAGAGTCAGGAGAACCCCCCCCCCCGAACCTCCTCCAGAGTTATAGAAGCTGTGAACAACTGCTAAAAGAGGAGACCAGCTGAGCTGCCTGAGGAGACTGTGAATCCCACTTGAATGAGAGTAAAGACCATCACCCAAGTTACCCAAATTTATAGCAAGCCTCATTATATTTACACAATATGTAGCTGGTCCAGAAACTGCATCTCTCTAAATGTGGGGTTTGAAAGGAAAAGTGGCCTTTTATAACCTCCAAAACTGCATGGATAGGGGTTTCCCAAGGGTTGGAGGATTTCCAGAGGAATTTTATTTATGCAGGAACTGGGCAGAATAGCTCAAAATCCTGTGGCAGAGAGTCTTATGCAGGGGGAGGTCAGGGTGGTATGGTCGGACTCTGAATTCAAGTTCTGTAGGGTGCAGAACATATCAAGTTCCAGAAAATAGGTCAAGACACAGTCAAACATAAGCTTTACAGAATACATGGACTTATTTTGACCTTGTAATAAGATGGTTTATAATCTTAACGTGGAGTAAGGCTGTTCCCTCAAGATGCCTGAGCATATTGGGTTTCTTAGCTGCCTGCAAGCCAGAGAGCTCCAGTGTTGCAGCTTTCATGACTTACCCCATGCTCCGTTGAGCTTTTCTGTGACACAGCTTCATTTGATTCATCCCTGATCCTGTAAGTAACCCTGATCGATGCCCTTGTTAGCAACCCCGATAAAAACTAATCGGTTCACCAAATTGGACATCGATGTGGTTGTCACTTTGGTCTGTTCTGTGTGGGTTTCCTCTCTGGGGTGAGTAGATATATGTGCATGTGTGAGCACATATATGTTTCTGTGGTATATCTAACTATGTATAAGGAAATCTGCAAATATGGTAAATTCAAATACTATATGATACAAAATTATCTCTTATCCTCAGCATTATTCATAAAATAAGCTGATACTTGTATTATCTTCTGTCTACTGATGTATATATTGTTAAAGTATATTAATGTAAATAGATAGATACATTTGCATCATTTCCTGTCATAAAATGTATATAAGAAGCATACCATTCATCCTTATACTCCTCTCAATTAAAACATGAATGGGATTTCTTCCTACATAAGTGTATATAAATACTCAGTCTTCAAAAGAAGCCAAGTGTTATCCCACTGTGTAAATCTATTGAACCACATTTTATTTAAACATATATGAGTGTTCCAACTGTCACGCTTAACAAAGCTTGGTGCTGCCAGCCTTTTTAAGTTTAGACGTTCTGGTGGGTGGGTGTGCATGATGATGGTTCATTGTGGTTTAATATACAATTTCTTAATGACTGTGGAGTATAGTCCATCCTCATGTGCTTATTGGCCACGTGTTGACCTTGAGTGTGATGGACCTCAGGCGCCTTCTCTTGTAGTAGACATTTATAGATTCAGAATCTCATTGTCTCTCAAACTACATCTCTATACTGCAAATATTTTCTGTTTGTAAATTGATTTTTCACTTTTGTTTTTAGATCAGCTTCCCCAGTTTTAATCAGGTCTCATTCAGTAATTGCTTCTTTTATAGTTAGTGCTTTTGGGATCTCATTGATTTAATCTTCCTTTATCCTTATTCTCTCTTCCCACATCATTTCTGATGTCCAATTGCTTTATGTTTCTCTTTAAACCTTTGGTAACAGGTGCTTGGTTCTTTGTATGAGATGTAGAAAGTATATTGAAAGTTTTTATCCAGTGTTGACCCAAGGTCAGGTTTATGAAAAGACCATCATCAGAAACTAACTAACTATTTAATTAATTATATTCTGAATATTGGATTCAGGGCCTTGCACATCATAAACTAGAGCAGGACTCTTTCAGGCCCACAAGCGGTGAAATAATGACTTCAATATTTTAAGTCTTAAGCCTTTTGCTTGGCAGATTGCAAGTCAGCTTTCTAGCTTAAACCAGCTAAACGTGGGACTATGTCCAGCCATATGGCCAGCTCTACCTCTCTGTTCCTGTTCATCTCAGTGTCTCACTGGCAAATCTCCCAAGTCTGAAGCTTCTCCCTGTCTCTGCCTGGAAGTTCTGCCTTCTACTTCCTGCCTAGGTATTGGCTGTCAGCTCTTTATTAAAGCCAATCAGATATAATTCTAGACTGCCTTAGGCGGGTCGTGAAGGAAGAAGACCAAAGTCCTGCCAGCATTTAGCTCTCTGCCAATACAGAAACAACAGTTGAATATACAGAGACACACCTTCACATAATGTACCCAACACTAAACTTGTGCCTCAACATTAAAGTCTACTGCAGCCTCTGGGCTTATATTTAAACTGATACATTAGAAAAAAAATAGAACCGGAGATATGGTTCAGTATTTAAGAGCATTTTTTGTTTTTGCATAGGACCTTAGTTTTATTTCCAGCACCCACATGGCCTCCAGTTTTATTCCAGGGGATCTGATACCCTCTTCTGGGCCCGATGGGCACTTGTACATTCACAGTGCACATACAAACATGCAAGTACACATACATACTTGTAAAATGTGTTAAAAATATAAAAAGTCATGAATGCCAAACAAAAGGGAGGGAAATTCAAGCTAAGTTTCAGCTTGAATTCTCTGGGTCCAGTATTCAGGAATTTTTATGTTTTGAGACAGGATCTCTCATGCAACCTCGACCTCATTAATTTGACTAGGCTGCCTGGCCACCAAGTTTCAGCATCCACCTATCTCTTCCTCTCCGCTCCTAGCAGTGTTGGGGTTACAGCCATGCCCTGGAGTAACTGGGCTAAACGTACAGTCCACTTGAACTTGCTACCCTCTGCCTCTTCAATATTTCTCACCAGCACACACTACCACAGCCAGGTCTGGAAATTCTTGACCCTTGTTTGTAAGAAAGATCACCTGCCTTTTGAGGAACTGGACATTTGCTGCAGCCTCTGTGATTGACTTTCTTTTCTCTTCTCCTTCCAGAAATTCTAAGGAAGGCTATTACTTTCTGTGAGATTGCAATCACTTGTACTATTCTGTCACTAGTTGGCACCAGCACCCAAGTTTGCTGTGAGTCTGCTGTTGGATTGTTACTGATTCAGCTGAAGAGAATAAGCCAAGCCTGTTTTCCCTCAAAGCCTGGGTTTGATATACTGTTCTGGATATACTAGAAAGTACCTACCAAGATTTTTCTCTGGGACTGAAGTGGGCCTAGAAATGTCACTCATATTTACCATTCTGTTGTCAAACATAGTGGAGTTCTTCCTGACTCTAGGCATAATCACTGTGATGTGACCAGACTAAGTCTCATATGCATTGCCTGTGGCTACTGACTTTGATCATTGTGTCATAACCCGAAAGTAGTCTACTGGCCTCCTCACAGTGGTAGAGTAATACAAAGTTCACACCGGTGTGGGCTTCCTACTGTTGAGTTAAATTCATCACCAAAGACTGTTGCTATCATCTACTGATGCTGCTGGCTAGCATAGAAGTATGATACCCTGGGCCGCCTGACGTGACACTGGCTTAGGGAAAGGGATTATGAGGATCTGTTGAGTTCAAAGGTAAAGTCTTGTTTGTGCTCTCTTGATTTTGTATCAGTGAACAGCATATTGCTGGTGAGCACACCCTTGGTTATCAACGCTGATACTAAATTGGGTTGTATCTCAGTTTTATAGCCTGTACAGTCTCAGAAAAGCACCCCAGACCCCACCTGGTTGGTGTTAATGCAGGCCAAACATGGATCCATCCAGCCAGAATACAGTGTTCTGTCTGGGTGCTGAGCAGTTCTGCAGGCTCAGAATGTGAGCAATGGCATAAGGATAAATGTTCTACTTGGGGCGGAGTAGAGGCACTAAGGAAGCAAGCCAAGGCTGACACCAAGCTTTGCTCTCTTTGGACTTCATAGCCACAGGGACCTGAGCAATACTGAGGATGGGAGAGTATAGGCTCATTTGGTGACTGACAATGATGCAGGTTAAAACTTGAGTTTGTCCCACTGGCCTGCTTGTTTCCACCTGATGCTGCATAAGCCTATAAGCTCTGCCTATAAGCTCTGGCCAGTGTAGAGGGCCCTTTGGTTCCTCCCTGATCCTGGAACTCACTGCAGTATGCTTGCTATTATCACTTTCCCCTTTGATAGTCATATTGAGTCTGTTTCTTAACAACTTATTCTACTTTACTTGTTCAATTAGCACTTTAATTACTTTGACTTTCTAAGTATTTTTGTTGAATGATTTTTAATATATGTTGTTTATATATTCACCTCCCCCAATTCTTTCCAGCTTTTCCTTATTTCCGTACCCTACTTCATGTTTTCTCACGGTCTCCCTCTTTTCTTTCCTCTCTCCCTCCCTTTCTTTCTTTCCATCTCTCTCTCCCTCCTATTCTCTTTCTCTTCCTCTGCCTATCAAAAACAGAAAAAAAAAAAGCAAGAAACAAAAACAGGAGTGTAGTGGTATACAGTTTTAATCCCAGAAGCAGGCATATCTCTGTGAGTTCGAGGCCAGCTTGGACTACATTGCAAGTTCAAGGACAGCTAGGACTGCAAAGAGAAACCCTGTCTCAAAAACGAAATGATAACAACAAACTAACCAACCAACCAACCAACCAACCAACCAACCAACCAACCAAATAAAAACCATAACCCCAAACCCAAAATTAAACAAAAACAAAAGAACTCAAGATATAAAACAAAACAAAAATCAAAATAAACAAGCAAAGACCAATAAGACAAAGAAAACAAAACAAAACAAAACAAAAAAAAAAAACCCAAGAAATATGAAGCAAAAAAGTTCACAAAATACCCTTGAGATCATTTTCTGTTGGCTAGTTATTCCTGGGCATGGGGTCTGCCCTGAAGTATTGTTGAATACTGCCCAGTGAGATTCAGGTATACACCATCTTGAACTGGAATGAAGCATTTTTTAGCCTCCTATTGGCTGAAATAATTGGCTGAGGTAATCTTGTATCCAAGATTTTTGCTAAGAAGTGTTTATCAGCTGTAGCAGGTTCCGGGTAAAATTTTAGGGTCACATATATACTCTCATATCTTCTGCAAATTAATTTTTGACTTCTTCATTTCTGATTTGTGTACCTTTGATCTCCTTCAGTTGTCTTTTTCAGTTTTCCTCTAGCCAAAACTTTAACTACTATATTGAATAGATGTGGAGATAGTAGACAGTCTTGTCATGTTTCTGATTTTAGTAGAATTGCTTTGAGTTCTGAGTTTCTATCCATTTATTTTGATGTTGGATATGCCTTTGCTGTAAATTGCCTTCATTATCTTTAGGTATGTCTCTTGATCCATAATCTCCATAGACTTTTATCATGAAGGAGTGTTAGATTTTTGTTATTCTTTTTCAGCATCTAATGGGATGACCACATGTTTGGGTTTTTTTTCAGCTTGTTTATGTGGTGAATTACATTTACTGATTTTTGTACGTTGAACCATTCTACATCTCTGGAATGTAGCCTAGCTGGTCATGACGAATGATCTTTTTGATGTATTCTTGGATTCAGTTTGTAAGTATTGAGTATTTTTTCATTTATGTTTATGAGGGAAATTGGCCTGTAATTCTCTTACTTTGTTGGCTCTTTATGTGGTTTGAGTATCTGGGTAACTGTGGCCTCAGATGAATTTAGCAATGTTTCTTCTCTTTCTGTTTTGTGGAATAATTTGAGGAGTGTTGATGCTAACTCTTCTTTGAGAGTCTGGTAGAATTCTGTGCTAAAACCATCTGCCCCTGGGTTTGTTTTAGTTGAGAGAGTTTTAATGATTGCTTTAATTTTACTAGGGGCTATTGGTCTAAATTGTTTATGTGATCTTAATTTAACTTTGGTAAGTGGTGCCTATCAAGAAAATTATTCATTTACTTTATATTTTTCAATATGGTAGAGTACAGGTTTTCAAATATGTCCTTGTGATTCTCTGGATTTCCTCAACGTATGTTGTTAGGTCCCCTTTTGTTTCTGATTTTGTTAATTTGGATACTCTCTCTGTTTCTTTTTGGTAGTTTGAATAAGGGTTTATCTATCTTGTTGATTTTTCTCAAAGAACCAACTCTTTGTTGCATTGATTCTTTGTATTGTTTTTTTTATTTTATTTTAATGATTTCAGTCCTCTATTTGATTATTTCTTGCCATCTATTCCTCTTCAGTGTTCTTATTTTTATTTTATTTTAGTTTTTTTGTTCTATAGTTTTCAAGTGTGCTGTTAAGTTGCTGGTATGAAATTTCTCCAATTTTTTTTTAATGTAGGCACTTAGTACTACGAACATTTTTCGTAGCATCGCCTTCATTGTGTCCCATACATTTGATTATGTTGTGTATGTATTTTCATTGAATATATACTCTGGATTCATAAGTTGATTTGTTTTCACTTGTTACAGGATTGGCTGATCTTTCTCATCTATTCTATTATGTAGTAAACTATTTTTATTTCTTTTCACATGTTAATCTCTCCTATTTTTTTTCTGGAATTTACGTGTATATGTTGTGGTGAATTGATTTTATAGTTTTCTATATTTGTATAATTTTTAATTCATCCCTTAAAGAGAGATTAATTTGTGACTTTAAAAAATTACAAATTATTAAAATTAATTTGTGAATTTTTTTTGATTCAGGGTTTTGAATCAAAGATTATGTTTGTTATACAGAACGGAAGAGAAGTAATGTGTACTTGTACAGAACAGTGTTTCTGGAAGATAATTTTGTGATAACTATTATTTCTCCCTTAAATGTTTGAAAGAATTCACTAATGCAAGCACATGTGCCTAGAGTTTTCTGTGATAAAAAACATATTTTATATATTTACTCTGTGCTTCTCTGTGTGTTTATGTATGTGGATGGGCACATACCGTGGCGCTCTTGGGAAGGCTTGAAGACAACTTTAGCATGTTAGTCCTCTCCTTCCACCATGTGGGGCCTGGAGATTGAACATAGGTCGTCAGTCATGCTGGCAGGCACTTTTACTGCTGAGCTGTTTCAGCGGCTCTGGATTTAACTTCTTTAAAACTCATATTGCTGGGTCATTTAGAATTTTCTTAGAAACAGTATTTTCTATTTAAATAAATTGACAAAATTGCTCATTGTTCTTGTGTATGGTCTTTAGTTCTTGGCAGGTGTACAATGGACTCTTCCATTTTCAGAAGTTTCCCTTTCTCACCATGTATCATTTCCCCAATGACTTATTAATTTTATGAGTGTGTTCAGAGAAAAAGGTGTGGTTTGAACTTTGGCTTTCTCAGTTGTTTACTGCTCTACCTTTATTTTCCCCTTTCTTGATTCCCATCCTTATTGTCATTGCTTTTTCCACTTTGTCTGAGCTTAATTTATTCTTTTTTCCCCTAACTTCATGAGATGGATATTTAGATCCTTGCTTTTTGGCATTTCGTCTTTCCTCTTTTGTGAATTTAATGCTAAACATCATAGGTATTCAGAGCTTTAAAGGCATCCCATAAATTTTGATATACCACTGACAATGTCAAATATTTTCTAATATCTATTTAAATGTTTTATTTTTCTTTTGTGCGTTGTGGAAATATCTGGTTAATATATGAACATTCGAGATTATTTGTTATCTTATGGTTACTGATTTCTGGCTTATTCTATTATAATCAAGGAACATATTTCATTCAATTTTTATCTCTTAGTTATTGTTTTCCTCTTTCACTTATTGTTGAAACCTGCTTTATGGATCTGCATGTGGCTTGATTTTATTAGCTATCTTTAATTTTAAAATAAGGACCATCTTATAGTTTGAGCCATAATGTGAAGTAATGTGTGTTAAACACATTTTAATATTCTCATTTCTAACCTTTTAATACTTATTCTATCAGTTATGGAGAGAAGTGTATTAAACACACTGTAATTATTTATTTATGTTTCTATTTACTTGTAGGTTAGTCAATAATTGCGTTTTGTATTTTAGTCTTACATTAGTAGGAACAAAAAATGTTTATCATTTTTATTTTACTAATTGTTGGCTGTGTTATCATTATGAAATATACTATATTATTATGTAAAATATTGTGGTCCTAAAGTTTTTTCTTTTTAATAAAATGGAAGTTAAGCAAAGTTTCTTTTAAGTGTTTGTTTGGTACACTTTATTTTTTGTTTACATCCTTTCTATGTGCTTATAGTTTGGATATATATTTTGCAGGAACCATAAAATAGTTGATTTTCAACCTGTTGACATTTACTTTTCATTTTGGGTATTTGGTTTATTTATTTAATATCGTTTCTGATATATTTGGTTGTAGAGCTATCATCTTAACTGCTGTATCTTCTTCCTGTTGGTCACTCTTGAATTTATGTGTATTTTTGCTTTCTTACTTGTTTTATCCACAAAGTAGTTTTTACTTATTATTTCTCCTTGTTCAGGTTGATAGTTTTACATTCTGTCACAGTTTAACAATTTTTATCTTAGATATGCAGAAGACATTTTAAATTTGTTAAAAGCTAACATAAAAAATTTATGGGCTAAACATATTAATAACTTTTGAGTGCTTTACAAAACTCTGTTTTTATTTTTCTCATGTTAATTGCAGCTTTAATTTTTTTCCTGAAAGATCCAAAAGTTGTTAAATTATAGTAATGAACTGGAAAAATTAAAGCAACACAACAATAGCAAAGTCCTGCAAAGCAAAGGAAAACAATAGTATTACTAACAATCTCCTCTCTAGAAGAGCAGAAAATATTTGCCAAATATCATTAATGAAGAATTCACACTAAAGAACTCAATGCAAAAATATACATCATAGCGAATGTATAGAAGAAACAAAGAAACACTTAAAATACAAAATAACACGCCAAGAAATCACAAAGGAGCAAGAAACAACATCAGAAAAAATATTCAAAATCTTTAGCTATCATAGGAATGTTTATTAATACCCAGTCACAACTTCACCTTACATTTAGAAGGACTCTCATCAAGAATTTTAAAATGTTCATAAAAATATGGGAAATACTGAATTCTCATGGGAATGTAAATTAATGAAAGACTGTGAGGATGAATGTAAAATTCCTCAATGCTATAATATAATAATTTTGCTATCTAGTCCCTGGTCATATCCTGGAAGGAATCGAGGTTACCAAACCCTGTTCCCTGAGTGGTTAGTCACGGCATGAAAGCTGCAGTACAGAAAAGGCTTACAAGTCCATCAATGGCTGAATAGTTGAAGAATCATGAAACATACACAGTGAAAGCTGGATGAGACAAATGGTCATTGTACTAAACAAAAGCCAGACTCAGGCAAATAATACTCGTTTTCTTTCAAATATAGACACTAGGTTTTTTTTGTTTTTATTTTACTTTTATTAGTTACACTTTATTCACTTTGAATCCCCCCTTAAGCCCCTCCCTCTTTCCCTAGGGATCCCACCCTCCCTCCCCCTTCTTCACACATGCCCCTCCTCAAGTCCACTGACAGGGGAGGTGCTCCTCTCCTTCCTTCTGATCTTAGTCTATCAAATCTCATCAGGAGTGGCTTGCAGCTTTATTTTTAAGCCTTGAAATATAACATCATCGTTATTGTTTACTACAGTCAATAGTCATTCAGACCTTTCTGTTCTTTGTATTTATAATGCCCCTTTGCCTGCCTTTTCTTGCTTTCTGGAAGTTTATGGTTTCATCTAAAATTATTTTTATTCTTTTTAGGGCATTTCCTTTAGTTTTCTATCTAGCACAGATTCCTTTGGATTTTGGTTATGTGAAATGTGTAATTTTATAGTTGTATTTCATTATTTATGAGAGGAGTTTTGGTTCTCTCTCTCTCTCTCTCTCTCTCTCTCTCTCTCTCTCTCTCTCTGTGTGTGTGTGTGTGTGTGTGTGTGTGTGTGTTTCTGTGTGTGTGCAAGTTACAAGCAGTTGTAAACTCACCATGGGTGCTGGGAACTGAACTTAAATCTTGTAGAATTCATTAAGTGTTGTTAACCACTTAGCCATCTCTGCAGGCCCCATGAAAAATGTCTTGATCTTGCCTTTATTTTGAATAACATAAACAACTTTTATGCTGTATATAAAGTTCTTCATTGGTTATTTTCCTATTTCCTATTTTCCTATTTTCCTTTAACATTACACACACACACACACACACACACACTTTTCAGTGCTCTTCCTGAACCCTATCAGGTAGCAACAAAGTAATAACAACATTGTAACAGTTTTTTATAGCTAAGTTCGGTAACCTAGGCTGTACAGACTGAGTTTTTATAGCTTGCTGGTTCATTTTCATGTGTCAAGGAGGATTTCAATTTCTAGTGTATATGGTAGAAAACTTTCTTCCTTACTATGAGCTTTAATCTGTTAGAGCTTCACATGATGAGAAATGAAAGCAAGCATTTTGTGTCCAGTAGCTGCACACATTTCCATAGAATTGTTTTATGGATACTGGTCAACAGTGAAATGGGCTATGGTAGAAACTCTATGCATCACCTGTCTTTCATAAACCTCAAGTCTGACTTTTCTGGTGCTGTGCTCTTTTGAGGCTGCAGGGATGATTCTCAATTCAGTTTTCATGTCCAGCATCTCAGAAAAGTCTAGGCACCATGAGTTCATTTGCAGATTCTAGGAGGAGACGGAAAGAGTAATTTACAATGTGAAACTATACCAGGGTTCTTGCAGTTAAGTGCTTCATGTTTGTAAAGTGGGAGCACTCAGGGAATTAGGGGAAGGGGATCTTCCCTGTGCTGTCACTGGACCTAATCTCCAATCACTGTGTTCTGCTCATTGTTATTTGTTTACCGAACCGATGAGTTAAGATTTTAGGTTTCTGCTAAGCTATTTCAGATCCAAGGACACCAAGACTATTGACAAATGTCTCCATGTATAAAAGTATTTTGATAAAATCATTTAAACTTTCTTCCTACTAGTGATCATCTCTCCCCCATGCCTGTAGTTTAATTGCTTGCTTCGTTCATTCATTTTGATTTGTTATGCCACCCCCATGATCTTCACCTAGAAATGCAGGTCAGATTCGATCCTGACCTACTGAGTTAGAAACTCTGAGAATAAGGCTCATTATATCCTAAAATCTGAGAAACACCAACATATCCAATCATCCCAACTATTTTGTCATAATACTGTTCATATCCAGTGAGGATAGACATTACAGAGTTTCAGTAATGATGCTGGTGTTGCTAAGCAATATTTTTCATTAATGAATTTATTTTCTTTAAATTCCTATTACAGCTTCCTCTTCCTCCTCTCCTCCCAATCCCTCCCTTTCATTTCCCCTCCTTCCCATGCCCTCCTTCCTCTCTCATCAGAAAAGAGGAGGCCTCCCGTGGATATCAACCTGCCTTGGCATATCAAGTTGCGCTAGGACTAGGCACATCTTCCATTGAGGCTAGATAAGTCAGTCCAGTTAGGAGAAAGGGATTCGAGGGCAGGCAACAGAGTCAGAGACAGCCCCTGATCTGGCTGTTAGGGGACCCATATAAAGAACAAGCTGCACATCTGCTACATATGTGTAGGGGGCCTGTGTCTGTTTCATGCATGCTTTGAAACATCTTTGGCTGGTGATTCAGTGTCTGTGAGCACTCATGAGCCCAGACATTGGAATCTGTAGACTGCTTTTGGTAGAGCTGCCATTCTAGCACGTTAGTCCTGCACATCAATGAGCATGGGAGATCCTTCCATCCTCTGATATCCTCTTCAGTTTCTTTGTTCAGAGGCTTGAAGTTTTTTCATAAAGGTCTTTTGTTTACTTGGTTAGAGTTGCACCAAGATCTCTTATAGTATTTGTGGCTATTGTGAAGGGTGTGGGTTCCCTAATTTCTTTCTCAGCCCACTTGTCATTTGTGTACAGGAGGGCTATTAATTAATTACGACAATTTATTTACTTTATATCCTGGCTGTAGACCCCATCTCTTGTCTCCTCCCAGTCGCATTTACCCTCCCTCTTCTCCTCCTATGCCCCTCCCCAAGTCCACTGATAGAGGAATACCTCCTTCCCTCCTATCTGACCTTAGCTTATCAGGTCTTATCAGGACTGGCTTCATTGTCTTCCTCTGTGGTCTGGTAAGGCTGCTTCTCCCTTAGCAAAAGGTGATCAAAGAGCCAATCACTGAGTTCATGTCAGAGATAGTCCCTGTTCCCCTTACTAGGTACCCCCTTGGAAACTGAGCAGCCTATGGTTTCCTCTGAGCAGGAGTTTTAGGTCCTCTCCATGCTTGGTCCTTTGTTGGAGTATTGGTCTCTGCAGGACCCTAGTCCCAGGTTTTTTTGCTCTGTTGTTCTCCTTATGGAGCTCCTGTCTCCTGAAGGTCTTTCCATCTCCCCTTTCTTACATAAGGTTACATGCACTTTGCTCAAGGCTTGGCTATGAGTCTCAGCATCTGCTTTGATATCCTGCTGGGTAGAGTCTTTCAGAGGCCTTCTGTGGTAGGTTCCTGTCCCATTCTCTGTTCTCTCCCTCTTCCAATCTATCCTGTTTGCCTTTCTGAATGAGGATTGAGCATCTTACCCAGGATCCTCCTTCTTGCTTTGCTTCTTTAGGAGTATAGATTTTAGTATGTTTATCCTATATTATATGTCTAATATCCACTTATAAGGGAGTACATATCATGAGTGTCTTTCTGCTTCTCACTCAGGATGATCTTTTCTGGTTATCATCATTTGCCTGCAAATTTCATGATTTCCTTGTTTTTAATTGCTGTATAGCATTCCATTGTGTAAATGTATCACAATTTCTGTATTCATACAATGGAAAAAGATAGCATCTTCAACAAATGGTGCTAGTCTAACTGGATGTCTACATGTAGAAAAATGCAAATAGACCCATGTTTATCACCCTGCACTAAAGTAAAGTCCAAGTGGCTCAAAGACCTCAACATAAAACTAGACAGACTAAACCTGTTAGAAGAAAAAGTGGGGAAGAGCCTTGACCTCATTGGCACAGGAGACAACTTTCTGAACAGAATACCAACAGCACAGGCTCTAGGATCAACAATCAATAAATAGGACCTCATGAAACTGAAATGCTTCTGTAAAGCAATGGACACTGTCGTCAGAACAAAATGACAGCCTACAGACTGGGAAAAGATCTTCACCAACCCTATATCTGACAGAGGGCTAATATCCAGAATATATAAAGAGCTCAAGAAGCTAAACACCAATAAACCAAGTAATCCAATTAAAAAATGGGGAACAGAGCTAAATAGAGAATTCTCAATAGAGGAATATCAAATGGCAGAGAAACGCTTAAAGAAATGCTCAACCTCATTAGCCATCAGGGAAATGCAAATCAAAATGACCCTGAGATTTCACCTTATACCCATGAGAATGGCCAAGATCAAAAACTCAAGCGACAACACATGCTGGAGAGATTGTGGAGAAAGGGGAACCCTCCTCCATTGAATGTAAACTTGTACAACCACTCTGGAAATCAAACTGTCGCTTTCTCAGACAATTAGGAATAACGCTTCCTCAAGATCCAGTTATACCACTCCTAGGCATATATCCAAAAGAGACTCAAGTACGCAATAAGGACATTTGCTCAACCATGTTTGTAGCAGCTTTATTTGTAATAGCCAGAAGCTGGAAACAACCCAGATGTCTCTCAACTGAAGAATGGATACAGAAATTGTGGTACATCGAAACAATGGACTGAAAAATAAGGAAATCATGAAATTTGCAAGTAAATGGTGAGAACTGGAAAGAATCATCCTGAGTGAGCTTTCCCAGAAGCAGAAAGACACACACGGTATATACTTACTCATATAGACATATAATATAGGATAAACCTACTAAAATCTGTACCTCTAAAGAAACTAATCAAGAGGGAGGACCCTGACTAAAATGCTCAATCCCCATCCTGAAAGGCAAAGAGGATGGACATCAGAAGAAGAAGAAAACAGGAAACAAGCTAGGAACCTGCCACAGAGGGCCTCTGAAAGGCTCTGCCCTGCAGACTATCAAAGCAGATGCTGAGACTTATGGCCAACTGTTGGGCAGAGTGCATGGAATCTTATGTAAGAAGTGGGAAATAGTAAGATCTGGAGAGGAAAGAAGCTCCACAAGGAGAGCAACAGAACCAGAAAATTTGAACACAGGGGTCTTTCCAGAGGCTCATACTCCAACCAAGTACCATGCATGGAGCTAACCTAGAACCCCTGCACAGATGTAGCCCATGGCAGTTCAGTGTCCAAGTGGGTTACATAGTAATGGGAAGAGGGACTGCCTCTGATATAAACCGATTGGCCTGCTCTTTGATCACCTCCCCCTGAGAGGGGAGCAGCCTTACCAGGCCACAGATGACAATGCAGCCACTCCTGATGTGATCTGATAGACTAAGATCAGAAGGAATCAGGATCAGAGGAATCTCCCCTATCAGTAGACTTGGGGAGAGGGCATTCGTGAAGAAGTGGGAGGGAAGGTGGGATTAGCAGGGGAGGAGGGAGGGGCTTATGGGGGTATACAAAGTGAATAAAGTGTAATTAATAAAAGTTAAAAAAAATAATGGGGTTCAGAGCTAAACAGAATTCTCAACAGAGGAATATCAAATGGCAGAGAAACACTTAAAGAAATGACTTTTTTGAGTTAACTTTGTATCCAGCCACTTTCATGAAGGTATGTATCAGCTCTGGGAGTTCTCTGCTAGAATTTTTGGGGTCACTTCTGTATACTATCATATCATCTGAGAATAGCAATAATTTGTCTTCTTCCTTTTCAATTTATATCCCTGTGATATCCTTTAGTTGTTTAATTGCTCTAGCTAGAACTTCAAGTACTATGTTGAATAGATATGGAGACAGTGGGCAAGCTTTGTCTTGTCACTGATTTTAGTGGAATTGCTTTAAGTTTCTCTTCATTTAATTTGATATTGGCTATAGGCTTGCTGTATATTGCCTTAATTGTGTTTAGGTATGTGCCTGTATCCCATAACTCTCCTGTACTTTTAACATGAAGGGGTATTGGATTTTGTCAAAGGCTTTTTCAGCATCTAGTGAGATGATCATTTTTTTTTCAGTTTGTGTATATGGTGGATTACATTGATGAATTTTTTTGTATGTTGAGGTATCCCTGCATCTCAGGGGTGAAGCCTACTTTACCATGGTGGAGGATGTATTTGATGTGTTCTTGGATTTGGTTTGTGCATATTTTATTATTTTTGCATATTCAAAAAAGTAAATTTGGTCTCAAATTATCTCTCTCTGTTGAGTCTTTGTGTAGTTTAGGCATCAGGGTGACTGTGTCCTCATAGAATTATTTTGGCAATGTTTCTTCTGTTTCTATTTTGTAGAATAGTTTGAGGATTATTGGTATTAGATCTTCTTTGAGAGTCTCATAGAATTCTGAGCTAAAACGATCTGGCCCTGGGCTATTTTTATTTGAAACTTTTAATGACTGCTTCCATTTCCTTATAGTTATAGGTCTATTTAAATTGTTTGCCTGATCATGATTTAATTGTCCATTTCATTTTTTAATTTTGTGGATTTTGAATTAAGACCTAATAATTCTATGGATTTCCCTAGTATCTGTTGTTATGTCCCCCTTTTCATTTCTGAATTTGTTATTTTGGATATTGTCTCTCTGCCTTTTAATTAGTTTGACTAATTTTCTATCTTGTTGATTTTCTTAAAGAACCAGGATTTATTTGTTTTCCGTGTTTTCTTGAGTTGGAGTTTCTCTTGTAGTATCTTCAGAAGGGCTGGATTTGTGGATACTATTTAAGTTTGGTTTAGTCATAGAATGTCTTGTTTTCTCCATCTACGGTGATTGAATTTTTTTCATAGTAGTATGGGCTGACATCTGTAGTCTTTTAAAGTCTTTAAGCCAGCTTCTCAGGCCCTTCTAGCTTTTAGAGTCTCTGTTGAGAAGTCAGGTATTATTCCTATAGGTCTACTTCTGTACGTTACTTGACTTTTTTCCCTTGCAGATTTTAATATTTTATTTGTTATTGTTCTTTACATTTTGAATTTTGATTAGTATGTGGCTGAGGATCTTTTTCCCTTGTCTAATCTTTTTGGAGTTCTGTAAACTTCTTGTATGTTTATAGGCCTGTCTTTATTTAGATTGGGGAAATTTTCTTTTATAATTTTGTTAAACATATTTTCTGGGCTTTGGAGTAGGGAATCTTTTTGTTCATTTATTCCTATTATTTTTATATTTGATCTCCTCATACAGTCTCAGATTTTTCACATGTTTTGCGTTAGGTACTTTTTCAATTTACCATTTTCTTTCACTGCTGTATCAATTTTTTCAATCATATCTTTCATGCCTAAGATTATCTCTTCCATCTCTTGTATTCTGTTGATGATGCTTGCATCTCTACTTCCTGTTCTCTTCCCTAGATTTTTTTCCATCTCCATAATTCTCTCATCCTGTGTTTTCTTTATTGCTTTTATTTCCATTTTCAGGTATCAAACAGCTTTATTCATTTCCTTTACCTATTTGGTTGTATTTTTCCGTATCTGTTTCATTTCCTCTTTAAAAACCTCTATCATCTTTATATGATTTAGGGTTATCTTTTCTGCTCTAGTAGTATAGCTGGGCTCTGCTGGTACCGTATTGACCTGCTTATTTTCGATTGTGTTCTTATGTTAGCCTTTAGTCATCAGGTTTTCCTGGTGCTGACTGGCTTACCGGGAATGCAGAAGAGTTGTGGGCTGGAAAATGGAGCACAGGGGAGTGGGTGTGGTTTACCACTCTTGGGTATGCTTTATGGGGACTTGGCAGGCAGGGGATTGGTGGGGAGGGGTTCGAACCTGGATGTTCCTGGGGCTGGAAGTTCTCCTCAGGAAGGCAGGCAGAGCTGTGCCCTGGATGATAGATCTCAGGAGACAGTCTATCAATATATTTTGTAATGTCTTACTAAATGTCATTCCTGAATGTCTCTTAGGCCATGCATTTAGAGTATGTTGAGTAGATAAGACATGATAAATATACTCTGATATTCCATTACACCCAAGAAGTCTTGGCATTTAGTGTGGGTTCTATGTAATGAACCTTGAAATCTTCCAGAATCACTCTCAGATGCTTTATCTAATGTACTGAATCAGAATTTCCGGTTATAGTATCCACATGCACAAATCAGTCTGGGATCACAATTCTCTTTGTCTCTCACTATTCTAGTTTACCCTGTTCATCTATCCATAAATTATCTGTAAGTGTTTACTGATATGGGGTAAAAAAATGTTTTAATTCTGTTTCTGTATTCTCACGTATGCATGTGCATATGTAATGTTTACATTCTTCCTAAGGTTATGTTGGGGTATTATTCAGTTATATTTCTTAAACAGGAGTGTGTGGAGGAGTGTGGGTCTTTTTAAAAAAGTTTTATTTATTATGTAGACAATGTTCTGCCTGCAGTTACGCCTGAAAGCCAGAAGAGGGGACCAGTTCCATTATAGATGTGAGCAACCATGTGGTTGCTGGGAATTGAACTCACAACCTCTGGAAGAGCAAGCAGTGCTCTTAACCTCTGAGCCATCTTTCCAACCTGGGTGTGGGTCTTAAGCAGAATAAAATTTGATAATTAAAATTCCATTTCTTTGTAAAGCAACAAATTGTTTTATTAGTATTTATTGTACATAATGATTTCATTTGATAATGATATTTTTCATTTACATTTATCATGTATTTTGACCATATTTATGATACTGTACCATCTTCTTTTCTTCCCATTTCTATTAGTTCACATTTTCTCCTGATATTTCCTCATCTACTTTCATGTCATTAATTGTGTTTCTGTTTATGTTAGTGTGTAGAGAATCTTTCTGAGTCTGATTTATTTCACTAAATGTGATTATCTCCACTTCTACCCATCTTCCTATGAATGGCATTTTTTCACTTATTTTATACACGAATAAAATTTTGTTGTGTATACATGCTTTATCTTCTTTGTGTATTCATCTCTTGATGAATCCCTTGGCTGATTCTACACAGGAGCTATTCTTAGCAGTGCTACAATGGTCATGAATATGCAAGCATTATCCCTGCAACCTGCTGACTTAAGATTTTTTTGGGTATATTCTCAAGGGTAGTGTAGTTGGGTCATATGACAAGGTTAGTTTTAGCCTTTGGAGGAACTTCCATATAAATTTTCATAGCTACCTGATTAATTTACATCCTCACCAATAATGTGCGCTTCTTTTTCCTATATCCTAATCGGCATTTTTTATTTTTTAATTAAATTTTTATTTTTTTAATATTCGTTACAGTTTATTAACTCTGTATCCCAGCTGTATCCAGCTCCCTCATTCCCTCCCAATACTACCCTCCCTCCCTCATCATCTCCCTTCCCCTTTCCAAGTCCACTGCTAGGGGAGGACCTCCTCCTCTTTCATCTGACCCTAGCTTATCAGCTATCTTCAGGCCTGGCTGCAAAGTCCTCCTCTGTGGCTTAGCAGGGCTGCTCCACCCTTGGGTGTTGGAGGTGTGTGTTATTTTATTTTAATGACAGATATTCTGACTAGGGTGGGATGGATACAGTCTTTATTTCCATTTCTTTGATGGTTATGGATGTTGAACATTTTTCAAATATTTACTGGCTATTTGATTTCATCATTTTTAGAGCTATTTATATGCTCATTTATTAATTGTATCTTGTTTTATGTGTACTTTTTGAGTTCTTATAGATACTAAACATTACTCCCTTAGTCAGACATACAGGTAGAAAATATAAAAATTCTATTCTGAAGGCTGTGTGTTAAAATGGCAGTTGTCTCCTTTATTACGCATAAGCTTTTTAATTTTATGCAGTTTCATTTGTTAATACTTGGAGTTATTTTTTAGGGGACTTGGGTCTTTTTCAGAAAGTTTTTGCCTATGTATCTACCTTAAAGTGTTTTTGCTATGTTTTTCCTCTAGACATTTCAGGTCCAACAATAGGTCTTTGACTTATATTGATTTAAGTTTTGTATAGCATGAGAAATAGGGATCTAGATTCATTCTTCTGTATGTAAATATACAATTTTCAAGTGCCATTTGTGGATAAAGTACAAATGTTTATTTTTGGTTTCATTGTATTCAAGTTGATATAGATGTCTGCTTTTTAAAAAATCAATATCATGTTTTTTGTTTGTTTGCTTATTTTTGTTTTTAGTTACCATTAACCTGAAGTATAATTTTAAATAATGTATAATGATACTACCACCATTTCCCTCTCCTTAGCATTGTGTTGACAGACTATTCAGGGCAGAAAGCTCAGGATCATCTCAATAGATTCAGAAATCCTTTGATGCAGTACCAGATTCCTCCATGATAAAATTCCCGAGGAAATTAGAAATAAAAAGAATGTATTTGGACATAATGAAGGCCATACATGACAAACCTATATTCAATATTATGCTTGATGGAGAAAAAAAATAAAAGCATAAAATTTGGAGCTATTACAACCACTTTTTAAAACACCTAGGAATAAACCTAATCAGGAGGTGAAAGAGTACCTGTAGGAAAACTATAAAACACTGAAGAAGGAAATGGGAGAAGATACTAGATGATTGAAAGACTTCCTATGCTAATGGATTGGCAAAATTAATATCAGGAAAATAGCAACTTTACCAAAAGAAATGAAAGGATTCAATGCAATCTCTATTAAAATTTCAATGGCACCCTACACAGAACAGGGACAAAAAAGGCTCTCAAAACAAAACCCCTACAATCCTAAAATTTATGTGGAAGCACAGAAGAGCCTGAATAGTCAAAGTGATCTAGCTCCCCATCCACTCCTGGCTGGTTGGTGCCTTGTAGGGAGAGCATAACCACTGGCAGTGCTTAACTTCCACGTTGGTCTTGTTTGTGCTACAGTTTGGTTTGTGTGTGTGGTGGTGGGGATTGCCGTTACTTTCTGGGGGCACAGACAGCTTCGAGCTGCTATGTAAGTGCTGGGAACCAAATGCGCACTCAGTTACCAAGCCATCTCTTCAGTGGCCTCACTGTCATTTTGGCTTCCAGAATAGAAATCAAATTTGTATTACCCAGACTACCAACTGTGTGGGAATATGTTGTGATAATACTAGTAAAGTAATGCAACAAGAAGAAAGGTAAAGCGAAACAGAAAAAAGGGGGGTGGGAAGGGAGCAAGCCACAGATTTAGCTAACTAACATGTAGAGAAATATATGAGTTTACTGATGAAGCAGAGAGTTTAAATGGACACAATCAGACAACATACTTTCCTTTTCAAATTGGCAGCTAATTAAGCAACTGATAATAGTTCTCTGCGATAGTAAAAAGTAGGCACTCAAACGTTGCCGATGAGAATGTGAATTATTATAACTTTTGAAAAAGTAAGAGATGATACATAATATTATAAGTAACACATATATCCTTTGAGCAAGTAAAGCCAGTTTGTTTGAGCCATCATTCTTATAGAAATAATAGGATCATTTTTTTTCCTGTAAATGTCTGAGAAAATTTATCATGGTGTCAAGAAGCCAGAACCAATCTAAAGATCCATCTTGAGGAATAGATGAATAAGTGATGGTGTATCCATGGTATGAAATATTAAGCGAGATGGAATTACCTAGATTTCTACATAGATTTCCACTAGCTGTCAATTGTATGCTATTGACTGGCAAAGCAAGTCCCCCCCCAAAAAAAATAAAAAATGACAACTGTAGGGGACCCCATCAAGATTAAAAAATAGTACATCAAAAATGAATTGAAATTTACATAAAGATATTTGCATGCTCATGTTTGTAAGAACAAGATTCATGAACACACTCAGCAATTACAGCATTGGTGTGGGGAGGCATGAGAAAGAGGAAAAGTAACGCTGTTTATACAAGTCTGTTGACTACAACGAAATCATCTACAAGGTTAGGCACCTTGCCTACAGTCTTAGAAAATGGAAGAAATCTTACAATCTTGAACATGCCCCTCTGCCTAGGAGCTGATTGATGATCTCTGGCTGGCACTGGGCTCTTTCCACTGACAATAAGTCCAGTGTAGATTGCAATGCACCATCTTTGTTCACATTCAGAGCACCTTTATATACCTGCCTGAACACTCAGTGGCACCCCATTCTTCTTTTTTAAAGATGAGAGGAAGATGGAGGGGAAATTAAACTGCAGATAAGAAGTGTGGGTCCCATAAATCTCAAGCAGTAGAGTCAAAGGTGGAATCATTAGGCATGCCGAGAGTAACGTGTCTTATCTGAAGCAGATGAATAGTGAACATGATTTGTGAAGGCAAAGAACAAAATTAGAAAAACAGAGGCAAAGCCACTTTATCTTTTGAGATAAGTAAGTGCACATATATATATATATTCTTTTCCTTCTAAGATGGAGTTATCTCTTAATGTCTTCAAAAGCTTTGTAGGTGTCAGTCTGTCGATGGTGGCACATGCCTTTAATCCAAGGGCTTAGGAAGACAGATGCAGGTGGATCTCTGTGAGTTTGAGGCCAGCCTGGTTTACAAAGTGAGTACAAGACAGCCAGGACTATACACAAAAACCAAACCAAACCAACAAAAAACAGCTAGGTGTCTTGCAGATTCTTCTCATATTTGACATTGTTTTCAGTGACACATTTTGTGTGTGTCATGATAATCTCAAATGCAATACACAGTGCATATTTCCAATTATTATCTCTAGTCAACCAATGTGTATCTTTTTCTTGTTTGATTTCTTATAGCCTTTTTCAGTGATTTTGTTCTGTACTGAGAATAACGAAATGACTGCCACGCTTCAGGGGAGGAAAGGTTGGTGGATAACCAAGGCCAATATTGTAGAGTAAGGAGAAATGACTAGTGGTCTCTGAAGAGCTGTTGCATGGAACTTCTTTGTGTTCCCATGAAATTTCAGCCAGAATGGATTATAGAAAAACTATCAACCACAACAGAAGTGTGACCCATACGTAGCCCAAAGTCTAGCAATTCTGTACAGGATCAATGTAGACTGGAAACCATGGTTGTAGCCAATCAATACTTTGTCTACAGTTTCCTAACCAGTTCCTAGACAATCCCAGAAAATCTGTGGTAAGGTCGCAAGGAGAAGAGGTATATAAAAAAGTTATGAATCAAATGAAAGAATCACAAGAACGGCATTCATGCTGAGGCAGCATGGCTGAGGAAGAGAAAATCTGTAGAGATAAAGGTTTTGTAATGAGGTTCCTCTGGCTTCAATGCAATGTAATGAAGAATACGAGAGTGGCAGGCCTCTAACTGATTCTAAGACAGGAGAAGATACAGCTTTAGCTGGCAAGGATACAGTAGTCATTTTGTCATTATTAAACTGAAATACATGAAGTGGTCTAATTTTATAAAGAAAAGAGGTTTATTTGGGTCCATAGTTCTGGAGGTGCAAAGACTAGAGGCCTTGATCTGACATTGGCTTTCGGGCTCACAGAGTCTTGGGCATTACACTTCTATGGCCGTTCTCCCTTCATGGTATTTTTTTTTTTGATAAATCGGTATGTTTAATTAGGGTTGCTTGCATGTGCATGGTGTAGGGTTATTTAAGGTATGGGCAGTTTACCTGTAGTTACATACCTAGAGAAAAAGAACTGCTCTTCCTTAGCAACCATTCACTGGCAATGGCTCCTTATCAAAAAGTTAAGGCTTGTTTCCCAATCCATGCTGCATGTGGATGAGCTTCAAGGCATACAGGTACTGTTAAGGTAACCACAGCTGTTGTGAGTTCGTGAGGGCAATGACTGTACTACACTCAGTAGATAGTGTTTCACAGTACTTTCCCCTCCTCTTCCAGCTTCCTTTTGCGTGATGTTCCCTAAAACTTGTGGTTAGAGGTCATATAGACGTCTTGTTTAGGGCTAAGCTAAGCTCTCAAACATTAATTATTCTCAGTACTTTGATCTTTATGAGTGTCTGTTAATTGTTGACCAGTGAAAAAAGGAAAAGAAACTTCTGTGATCAAATTTGAAAATAGCACTAATCTATGACTATAAACATATTTTTGTTTTACTGTAGGTTTTTTCCTAGGGTTGGTCTATGATCTCCTTGGCCGTGGGTTTTTGACAACATTTCAGCTTCCTGGTCCACTGCCATTTACACAGCAGTCCTCTGCCATAGACTCCCACTTGTGTACATGAGGCTGAGTAACTATGGACTGAAGCTTCTGAAACTATGAGCCAAAATAAATCCTTTCTTTCTTAAAGTGTTTTTATTGGGAACCATAGTTACAGTGACATAAAAGTAACTAACTACTACTTGCATAATCTTTTTAAATATGTATACCAGCACACCTCTGTCAAACATTTATGGGGACACTCTGTACATCACTAGCCTTTGCCCTGTGAAGATCTGTCTCCCTGCTGTCTGACTTGACAACCCTAGCTACCTGGATCATTCTGTACTCAGTGGGGCTTTTCTTCCTGTACCTGTCTTGGATCTCATTAACAATGCAAGATTTTTGCCTTAGTTAGGTTTCCTGTTGCTTTGATGAAACACCATGACCAAAAAGCAAGTTGGGGAGGAAAGGGTTCATTTGTTTTACACTTCCACATCACTGTTCATCATTGAAGGAAATCAGGACAGGAACTCAAACAGGGCAGGAAACTGGAGGCAGGAGCTGATGCAGAGGCCATGGAAGGATGCTGCTCAGTGGCTTGCTTCCCATAGCTTGCTCAGACTGCTTTCTTATAGAATCCAAGACCGGCAGCGCAGGGATGGCACCACCCAAAATGGGCTGGCCATCCATTATCCTTCACTAACTAAGAAAATGCCTTACAGCTAAATCTTATGGTGACCCCTTTCGATTAAGTCTCTCGCCTTTCAAATAACCCAAGTTATGTCAAGTTCATAAGACTAGCCAGCACAGTGTCATGGGGGGGGGGTAAATCAGGTTCAAGACTCAATAGTAAGCTTGAGGAAAACTTTATTAGACTTTCCAAGCAGGAAAGCTGAAAATTTCTAGTCACTGGGAGGAGGGATTTGGAGAAAGGGAAGAGAGAAGGCGGAATCTTTTAGGTCAGGTTGGTGTGTCTGGCAATGGAGTCAGCAAGTAGCCACATGACAGTAAACAACTGCATGGTGAAACAAGGGTAGCTTCAAAGAAAGGATGGAAAAGCTTAGAGTGTCAGAAAACGCACACACACACACACACACACATACACACACACACACTTAGGCTTTGGCTGATAACAAGGAAGAAAGAAAGACAGAAAGAAAGAAAGAGAAAGAAAGAAGAAGAGAGGGAGGGAAAGGAAGAAGGGGGAGGAAGGATGGGAGGGAAGGAGGAAGGAAGGAAGGAAGGAAGGAAGGAAGGAAGGAAGGAAGGAAGGAAGGAAAAAGAGAGAAAAGTAAAACAAAAAAGTTACACTCTTCCAAGTTAGGACTCTGGCAATTGGGCTGGCACAGCAGAGCTGTAGGGCAGTGGGTTTCATAACCAACTACATTGAAGGCAGGGTTTCTGGAAAGAAAAGTGCATTATATCACTAAGGGGATGTTTGCTCTTCTCATCTCTTTAGCTTTGCTTAGGTGAATCAGCCTTCTAGAGGAGTGGTTTCTTAGGCAGTTGGGTGACCTCCTGCTGGATTAACTTTTGGGGGAAGAGTCAGTGTTACACTAAATTATAATCTCTGAGTGGATCAGAAAGTCATGTCTCGAAGTCTAGAGGTATTTATTCCCTTAGGGAGACTTCCATCCTCAATGGCTTCTATGACTCTTGTAACACTGAGTTGGTAGTAGAACTAGGCAGCATCGTCCATTTACTTGGTAATTTTTTTAGGCATGAAAGATGGAAGAATGAGGGGTAATGAAAGCTTGTACCAATGTTCTGGAAAGCCAGTGATGCCAGCCATTGTGTAGCAGGGACAAAGTCTATGCAGAGCAGGTTCTATAGGCCAGTTCATGAAGCTGACAAAATAAAGCCTAGGATGCTGGAGATCCCAGGACAATCTACTGAGAAAAGCTACAGGCCGAGTAGAGATGGTTTAATATAAAGGGCACATGGGCTATGGGTAGTAGAATTGTAGGAGTAGGCCTTCCCACAATTATTGAGGCCTAGATGATATTATAAGCCCCAGATATTGAGAATAGACCTGTAGAAGGTGCTATTTTCCACTGCTGGTTTGCTTCTGTTTCAGTCTGATCTTTCTTTGCTGTCCTCCAATTCTTCCCTTTTGGAGTGAAATAGGGATGTTTATTGCCTGCTATTGTGTATTGGAACTATGTAACTTAAATAATTACAGGGGGTCAGAGTTATGGATCACCTTGATTATCAGAAGAAACTTTGCATTTTGACCTTTTACACAGTGTTAGAAGTGGTAAAAACCATTGCAGCCTATTCTCCCTGGAACTAATCCATTCCCCTGAGTCCTGTGTTCAGCCTTTCTGGAGATGGTGTCCCATGGCCCTATTATGTCTCAGGAGGCCTCCCTTTCAAATTAATAGGCTCTATTTTTATTAATTGTTGATAAATATATAGCAAACCAAATCAGTCTATATAATGTTATATATATATATATACATATATACATATATATGTATATATATGTATATATATATATACATATATATATATATATATATATATATACATGTATGTTTCTAGGTCTGAACATTTGGATAACCAATTCATGTGCTCTTTCCCTGGGAGGCCTCTTTTTTCCGCTTTCAGCATTCCTTAGATCTCTGTAGATCTTTGTCTTGGGCTGAGGCCCCATGGGCTTTTCCCCCATCCACTTTAACATGCCACCTTGTTGTCCTAGTTATTCGTGTTCAGCTCATGATTAGGCATTCATGCTGGTAAGCTGGGGAAAGGGAGGTTGGCTTGAGTGTTAGAGGGTAAGAGCACTTAGGCAGGATTGGGCATGAGTTACCCCAGCTGTAGACAACTGGTAGTAACAAATATAAGGGCAGAGGCTGAAGGCCAGAGGTCTCCAGGCTGATCTTGCCACTGAGGACTGTCCACTATGGGCTACTTTTGTCAATCCCCGTCTCTGACACTAGCAGGAATTGTTATCTATTGAAAGTACTCAGAAAGTGATGTCCTAAGGGGAGGCCTTAGAGACAGAAATTTCTCTTTGTTGCTTCTCTCTCCTTATTCTTTTTGGAGGCTAGATACAGAAACGAGAACTCACCTTCCCCAGGGTAAGTCATAGAAAACAGAACCTATCTGTTCCATCCACTATCCCAAATCCTGGGAAACATTACTCTTTTTTTTTTCTGCATTTCTGGGTAAAATTTGTCCATGATGAAATCATCTGGTCTATATTATTTGATAATATATCATGATGCCTTTAATCTAGAAGTAGTTCTATCCCATACCCCAAAGGAGAAATGCTGTACTCACAGGACTTTTGGGCTCCATATTTTGTCTGTTTCAATTGGCTCACAGCCCTTGTTCAATCACAGTCTTTGATGGTCTCCGTGCTTCATCAAACCTAAGCATAAATGTTTATTCAAGGTGAGCCCGGGTCTTTGAATCCTGTATCTTAAAACTCTTGGGTCATATAAAACCAGAAGTGAATTAATATGTCAAGACTTTCTCCTACTAATGTGTCTATTTTGAATCTATTTCAGCAGACTCAAGTATGCAACCTACTAGAGGGAAAGTTTGGAATTACCTACAGTTTGAGACCAAGAATCCTGATAGGCATGTCGCCTAGTGGGCTGTGCCACCACATCCATACTCCTGGACCTCCTATGATTTTGGAGGCCACAAGACACTCATCTCCTTCTAGAATTTCCTGTTAGCAAACAGCCTTTGACCCCTATACATAGCTCTCTCAGTTCCCTGTAAAGAACTTACATGATGCCCATCCTCGATGCCCCAGCCTCGGGTCCTGTTGGTGACCTCAGGCAATCTTCATCGTGTCTCCTATTCTTCTTCCAGCTAGTCTCCTCTACCCTAGGACTTGAACTCTGCCCTGTGTCCTCAGAGCTCAGGTTCTGAAGCCCAACAAGTCTTCTCAAGACCAAAGGATACCCGCTTCGCCTCTGAGTACAGGGCTCTAAGAATCACCCTCAAAGCTAGAAATTAAATTCTTTGTTTGGATCTGACATTTTCCCCTTCTTCCTGCAAGTAGTGCTGGGAGAAGACAGGTCTCTCTGAAAGGTAGAGAGAGGGGCCAGGGCCAGAGAAGCCTGGGAGCTGCCTTCTTGTATTATTTAAAGATACTATCATACCACTTTTTGCTTTTAAAGTTCTGTTACATTTTTATTAATTTTCTCTGGAGGGCTTATTAAATTTTGAAGATTATGGTATGAAATTATTAAGGATGACTTTATATATGGCAACATACTTTAGAATCCAGATATTAAACTCCATCAAAGGAAGCTTGGTCCCAGATGAGACACATCTGCAGAAAAGCAGTCCATGACCCCACACAAGCAGCTCAAAGGAGCCCATGTGTCTGTTCCCTCTGCCATGCCTGTTTTCCTGCAGCATCCCAGCCTGGAACTTCCTGCTGCTATTCTCTAACTGAGAGTTTCTCATCCTAAGCCTCCGGAGTAAGTAGAACGCCAGTAAAGGAAGCCATGCAGGGCAGGTCAATGGATAGAGCCGGGCAAGGGAAGGGAGGTGGCTGCCAATAGAACTAAAGTAAGAGTTTCTGTGTCCACCCCTGTGGCTTGCAGCCACATGGTGGTGGACCTGGAATGATTCTCACAGCTCAGTGCACAAATAGCCTTGGGAAGTGTTAGAGGTAAAAACCAGAGGATAGGCCCAATCCTGGAGGCAGGAGGGATAGACTTCTCTGCGATCTCAGTCCAGCTTGGATGGATCCTGCTGTCCTCCCTGCAGGAGTGCCTTTGCTGGGCGTGCAGCCCTCGCTGCAAGTGTGGCTCAGGCAGCAGACCACGGCAGGTGGCTTGACTTGTAGAGAACTAGGCCTAGACAGAGAGAACTGGGCAGCTAGGCTGCATGTCAGCGCCATCATTCAATGTTCTGAGGGTCCATGGCTTCTGTGCAGAGCCAGGCTTCATTATGATGCTTGACAAAACCCAGCGCCCAGACGTTGGGGTCAGTGACCCTCTATAGAGGCTGCGCTTAACTTACTGCTGACACTTCTGTCTCTGCTGGCCAGCTGCCAGGTCCACCCCAGGAAGGAATTCTGTGGTAGGCAAGCTTAGAGTCCCTGCTATGTTTCACCTGGTGGGCATCAGAGTTCTGCTCTTCACCAGTGACCCCAGAACTTCCTAATGTATTTTATGGGGTTAGTAGTATAATTCACTGACCTTCAGCGTTCAAAAGACCTGATGATTCTCTCCTCATACCAGAGTTGTGATGTTTGGATGAGCTGCCAATTAAGCAGTTCTAACATTAGTCTTGTCATTGGTGTTTTACATATCTGTTTGTGTCCCCACTTCCTCCGTAGAACTCTAGAGCACTGGGTAGAAATAATTAAGGAGGATCTGTGGCTTTGAATAGGAAATGGAAGCCTATTCTCCCATGCCCGTGTGCTGACATCTAAAGGATAGAATTTATTAATCCAGAATGTCCCACGGTTTTGACTTCTTATGGATGTGGGGTTGTCTACAGCATCTGAGATTTGCGATTGCAAATGAAGGCCTTGAGTCCTGACCCTTGTCTCTTCTCTAGGCTGCACTACTATGGTCAGTACTCTTGGGTCTGACGGTGCCAGTGCCTCAGGCTGACCTCAGGGTGGGCAAAGGCTCCTCTGACCCTGAAACTCTGGCCTTAGAATGAGAAGTCAGAGCAGCAGGCCTTGCTGGAATTCAGATGTCTGTGAGGGAGCCCAAAGAATCAGAAGAGGATGACCATTTCGTCCTCCCCAGAGCTGCTACACACTGAAACAGACTTTTGGTTCTGCATTAGCATCTGCCTGAAGATCTGAAAGCAGAAAGCAGTTTTACTGCTTTAGAAAATGATTTATTCTGCAAAGTTAATGATCTGGAACGGTAGATTGGCCTTGGTCAAAATCAATTTTTATTATTTGGTGAACGGCCGGATGAAGTCTCCCTTTCATTATCAGGCTCACAGACAGCAATCCCAAATTACGCCTTTCCAAGGACACAGCTGCATTTGGTTTGGGGTTCAGGCACATTCACGATTTTTTCCCCTTTCATTAGTTCCTAGAGCTTAAATCCATACCTGGTGATGGTTTGTGTAACTCTCACTTAAAATAAATCAGCTGGACTAGCTCCCACCTATGGTGGTTACTCCTGGATGTGAGTCAGGGAGGATGGTTATTTATTAAGCGGTTGTTTGCTCTGTGCTGCCCAGGACATAGCAGGTGGCTCTGAGTGGTCACAGTGACTCACTGCCTTGGTAGTTGCCACAGGGTTGGAACTAGCCCCAGGACTTTCACAAACCACACTTTGCTGGTGTTTTAGACAGGAAGAGGAGCAGGAGGATGGGAAGAAGGAGGAAGAGGAGGAGGAAGAGGAGGAGCAGAAGGAGGAAAAGGAGGAGGGGAAGGAGGAAGAGGAGGAGAAGGAGAAGGAGGAATAGGAAGAGGAGCAGCTGTGTGGTTACTGTTTAACAGGGTAAGGTGGAAGCTTAGAGGAAAGAGAGGACAGCTGGATGCTGCCATGGGAGCACCACATGGCCATCTTGTTTCTCATGCCCCAGGTTCCTGTCTAGCATGTCTTTCTCAGGGAACAACCTTGTCTCCTCTTCTTGCCAGAAGGGAACAGAAGTCCTGTTGTCATTCTTGGGCACTTTTGGCTTTATCATACTCAGGCATCTTTGTGATCTGCCACCCATCATTTCTCCTAACCCAACTTCTCAGTTCCCATGCCTAGCCTTCCAGCCCATCAGATCTTCTGTGAACAGAGTTTTCACAGTTTGGTTTCTTATCCCCTTCTTCCTGCCTGGGCTGATCCAACACCTTTGCTTTAAGCATGCCTACCCGGTGAAGGCCAGCATCAGTGTTCTCCTCCTCAGCCCCTCCCTCGTTGCTTATGTAGATCTGTGTCTGGGTCCCACAGTCATGACCGCTGCCTCCCAAGGTTTTGAGACTGAGGTGGCTATTTCTTTTCTGTGTCTCTGGGACTCAGAGCAATGCTTGGCGCTCTCCTGGGAGGTGCTCTATACATATTTAGAGAAAGAATAAATGTATCTATTTATACTTCCCTGGGGTTCTTACCATTGCTGACCTTGACCCTTTCTGAAATTCCAATTTCTTGTTCCATCTGCCATCCCTTCAGCCTTACATTATGACCAGCTGTGTATAGTTATAGCCAGTCTCCTTGGTCAGAGATGATCTACCTTCTTCCTACAAGTCCTCTGCCCTAAGAATAACTCAAGACCCATGATGGTATGTGCTGTTTTTTTCTGAATCTCCCTAGGGAGAAGTGTTTACCCTATATTCATATGTGATATGAATGGCTTCTAGGGACATCAGCACATACTTGCAGTTAGATAATTTCTCTGTTAATAATTCACATGCTGGTGGCTGATTACACCCCCAGAAAAGGCAAGGGTCTTAGGTTCTCACTTACACTTAGAGAAAAGTCAAGTGGGTAACTCCCCCAGGCCATTCCTTAAGTCCTTTCTGGATGTTGCTTGGAGGAGTTACTTTATTTCTCTCTCCCCTGCTCTTCTCTACAGCCCCGATTTTTACTCTAGTCACTGCACTCTAGAGCTCTGCAAATAGCATGGCTTCCCAAGCATCCAAGTCTATGGAACATGCTTTAGGCTCTCCAGGTCAAAGAGGGCCTTTGCCAGAAAGAAACAGCTTACATTGTACCACCTTGTCTGTGGCATCCTAGTCTCTGGTGGATACTCCTATGGTGACAATGAAACAGCTTTTATTTGCAGTCACATTGTCCTTGAAGACAAAGGTAGAAGATGACATCAATCAAAACAACTTTAATGTCTTCATCTTTTCTTTTCTTTTCTTTTCTTTTCTTTTCTTTTCTTTTCTTTTCTTTTCTTTTCTTTTCTTTTCTTTTCTATTCTCTTCTCTCTCTTTCTTTCTTTTTCTTAGAAACTCATGTGCAGTCGATTCAGCAAAGTCCTAGGACAGGAAAAGAGTTTCTGTTGATGGAAAAGAAAGTGGAATAGATTCAAAATCTCAGTTTAGGCATGACAGTGACCTTTTGATCTTTAGAAGCGGACTCGGAGGATTCTTTTAATTTGTTCTCTTAAGTATTTTTTTATATATAATATCCATGTGTAAAATTATTAGATGACTAGTTTTATTTTATTTTATTTTTTTTCAGAGAAAAATGCCAGTTGGCTTCTGAAAGTAACGTGGAAAGGAAGACCTCAGAGGAGTCACTGAGTGTGAGCAAGCAGGGGCAGAAGTGTGTGCAGGCTCAATGCTAGGTGCCGGGTTTGCGGGCCAAGATGTCTGAGTGGCTTTACGATCCTGCATCGGCTACGTTGTTGCTGTGGTGGCCTCCCACTTCCTGGGAAGTAGTGACCTGCCTCTGTGACTCACTGAGTCTGTGGTCCCTATTCATAGCTTGTCATGCTGGCTGTTGTACTGTGTCCTTGATAGCACGTAAGGATCCCCTTTCAGTGTGGCTCTCCATTTCTTTATCATCACTGAGGCCTGTTCTGCAACCTCCATTTACAGTGGCAATGATCTTGTCTCTGTGTATTTTTTAATATGTACTTGCACTATTTATTTTACCCCCCAAATCTTATGATGCAGATAACGCAGGGAACAAAGCTAGGTAGAGATGGAGTGAAGATATTGGTTGGCCTAAGTAACCTAAAATGTTTGTCTTGATCCTCCTTCTATCCCTAAACAACCGCTTTATATATTTTTTTATATAGTGAGCCATAAGAGATGCACTTCCAGCTTCTAGGTTCAGGAATATTGCTCAGAAAAGCTGGGGAGTGCATTAAACAGTCATTTCCTTTTATGGAAGATCAAATTTTAGAAAAACATCTGCAACAGATGTTGTGAGTAGGAGTGTTAGAATGTGCTACTCAAAACAGAAATTTAAACAGAAGGGGAAATTTTTGGTTAGATGAATATGTATGTAAAAATGGATCTTAGCATGTAATTTGTATATATATTAATATTTCTAGGGAAAGAAAATTAAGATATATTAATTTTGCTGTTTCTGACAAACATAACTAGGTAAACAATATAGTTAGAGGAAAATGTGAAAAAGTATATGAGACTATCTTTAAAATTTTATTAACATTTTAATTTACTCTTTGAAAATTTTATGTATTTATGCAATGCATTTTGACTATATCTATCATTACCTCCCTTAGTTTTCCCTGAATGTACCCATCCTGTCTCCCTCTCTATTTCATATTTTACTTGTTTCTTATTAGTAACTTTCTGAGTCCAGTGAAGTTTAAAAAAATTAAAGGAAAACTGAAAACTTATACAGGCTTAAGTGATGATATACTTATTTTCTGTGATCCCATTACCCAAATTCTAATTATTAACCACAGCCAACCTTACTTCTTCTGATTCTCCAGAACCATCTTCAGACAAATTACAGGTAAAAGATAAGGATATTAAACATCACTGAAATCTAATTACTGCATGTAAGAACGGAGCAACAATTTCTTGAACCTCAGTAGATAGACAATGTTCTCATGTCTGTCAGTGTTTAACAAATGCTATTTAGTTTTGCAGTTTGAATTAGGCTACAAACAATATTTGTATTGTCAACTTCACAGATGCCTTCAAAGCCTCTCTCTCTTTTTTTTTCTCATTGTATTTTGTTGTTGAAGAGAATTGGTTCTCTCCTCTGTAGAGTTTCCCAGTTTGCTGTGCGCATCCTCATGGGGTTGTAACAGGTTCCCACATCTTATATTACCTTTAAATAGATCTAGCATCTCTGGCAGCCTTTGGGAGGGTTGTTGGCAAGGTTGCTTCCGAAGAGTGTGGTGTCTTTAGGAGACATGTAATATCTGGTTGCTTCCTTTTCATGATTAGCAGCCACTGGTGATTATGGCCAAAATATATTATTTCATGGGCATTACAGCTTGCTGCCATTCTAAGTTACCACAATTTTCAAATGTAAGTTAAGCTATGACTCTCTTCAGACAGAAAAGGGATCTTGGAACTACAGCCACCATTGTTACTGCCATCTCATTGGCGGCTGTTGGAGCTACCACCGGGGCATTAGCCATGAGTCATACTGGGCAGACTGCTCAGACCCCGAATAATCATTTAGCCAATGTAGCTCATGCCTTAGTTGTACAAAAAGGAATTAATGCTCAACTAAAAGGAAGCTTGATGGTGTTCCATCAGAGGATTGACCTCGTGCAAGAGCAAATTGATACCCTATGGCAAATCGCTCAACTTGGCTGTCAATGAAAATATGCTGGACTTTGAGTCACTAGCATATAACATGAGAATTTTTCCTGTGCTGCAAATCTGTCTAAACAATTGTCGAGCTATATTTTAGGTAATTGGACTGGAGAATTCGATACTACAATGGAGCAGCTGAGAGTGGCCATTGTCACAGTAAATTCTACCAGAGTGGACGCAGGACTAGCCACAGGATTATCATCATGGATTGCTGCAGCCATGAATCATCTGAAGGAATGGGCGGGCATGGGAGCGTTAGCAGGCCTTCTGGTGTTGGTCTCCTTGGTTTGCCTGTGGTATATATGCAAGATTAGAGTCTCACAACAGCGTAATGCAGCCATGATCATTCAGGCCTTTACAGGCATTGAAGCAGGACAGTCTCCCCAAGCATGGTTGGCTACCATAAAAAGCTGAAATGTTACGCTCAGGATGCGAGGCTAAGCACTGCACTCAGGGTCAGCCGCTTTGAACCCAGAGAAGAGCATGTCTGATTGCATGCGGGTTGATGGCCCAGGTCCCGCCTCTGAGAAAAAGGTATCGGTCGGGTCTGGTGCTCTTTGGGTGGATGACACCTAAATGAACATCGGTACAAAGTCCCAATTTATTTCTAATATCAGAGATCAGACCTCTACTCTTGCCTGATGTGTCTAAAACACAAAGGGGGAACTGTAGAGAGCTGCGGAATGCTATGCCTTAAAGATGGAGCTGGTTTCCCGCCTTCCACCTTCCCGATGGTGAGTGCTCTCTGTCAGGAACAATTCCACATTTGGCTAAGGCTGAGGATCTGTCTTGCTTCCATGTATGTGGACCTATCTGCATTGCCCACGTGGCACGCTGGGGTTGGCTACCCAGAGGCTATTTAAGCTGTGGGCTGGCTTTCCCCAGGGTCAGATGATTGTTCAAGGTTCCTGAATAAACTGCATTGAAATAAAAAAGAATATTTACTCTGGGGGCTTGAGAGATGGTTCAGTGGTTAAGAGCATTGTCTGCTCTTCCAAAGGACCCTGGTTTGATTCCCAGCACCCACATTGCAGCTCGCAACTGACTGTAACTCCAGTTCCAAGGGATCTGATATTCTCACACCAACATATAAAATAAAAAATTAAATAAATTTTAAAAAAGAATATATACTATGGGATATTAGCCATATAATATGGGATAAATATACCAAAGTCTATAGTCCTATGAAAGCTAAACAACAAGGAGGACCCTAGGGAAGAGGCTTAATCCTCATTGAGAAGGGCAAACAGGATAGACATTGGGAGTAGGAGAAGACAGGGAACAGGAGAGGAGTCTTCCACATGGGGGCCTCTGAAAGACTCTATCCATCAGGATATTGAAGCAAATGCTGAGACTCAAATCCAAGCTTTGGTCAGAGTGCAGAGAATCTTATGGAAGAAGGGGGAGATAGAAAGACCTGGAGGGGACAGGATCTCCACAAGGAGACCAACACAGCTAAATAAATATGGGCTCAGGAGGTCCTGCAGAGACTTATGAATCAACAAAGGACCATGCATGGAGAGGACCTAACCCCCCTGCTCAGATGTAGCACATGGGAAGCTCAGTCTTCATGTGGGTTCCATAGTAAGGGTAGCAGGGGAAGTCTCTGACATGGAATTAGTGGCTGGCCCTTTGATCATTTTCCCCCCTGGCAAGGTGGCCTAAGTAGAGAAAGAGGATTCATACAGTCCTGATAAGACCTGATAAGCTAGGGTCAGAGAGTAAGGAAGGAGAACCTCCCCTCTCAGTGGACTAGGGGAGGGACATAGTGGGGGAAGAGGGAGCAAGACTGGAAGAGATGAGGAAGGGGGCTACAGCCAGGATACAAAGTGAACAAATTATAATAAATAATAATAATAGTAAAAAAAAATAAAAAAAAGAAGAGTAAGTGATTTATATGCAACATGCAGTGTCCTGGAATCCCAGCTACAAGTTTGCTCAGAGTTCCCAAGGAGTAAGACTGGGCCAGGAGGCTCAAACAAGCCCCAGGAAGATATTGCTCAATTTATTTTCTGATAGTTTTATGCAGCTCTATAATCTATGCAACCCGTCCTCAAGACCCAGGGAAGATGACGGAAAAGAGGGTGGAGAGGACAGAAGGTGGTGTGAAGTTCCGTCTTGTGGACATGGCATGGCCAGGAGAATCATGAACACATAGCAGCCATGGCTACCTACCTCAGATCTGTTACAAAGTCACAATAAGTCAGGAGGATATTTTGTGTGTGAAATGCAAATATTGAGTGTAAGTAACAAAACCTTTTTGACCTAAAGATTGAAATCTACCAAGGAGAAGAAAAAGTAATGAAAACACATTTAAAGTTTTCATGATATAGGTTAATCAAGCACTCCAAATAAAGAATAGATAGTGAACTTCAAGCAAAGATACAAATGGGAATGAAAGGAGGCACTAGTTATAGAAAATTTTCACTATTCTGAACTCTTTTTTTGCCATTCTTTGTCCCAAGCAGCCCTATTTCTTATTTGCATGGTGTCTAACTCTTTCCTTGAGCCATGGAAGAAGGCAAGTGGAGTCAGTTGATAAGAAACCCAGCAGTAATTAGCCACATAAATAAAAGTCAAAGCAAAAAATAATAATATTTACTATGAAAAACATCACCTCATTGTCTATTGCATTAGTCAGTTTATCAACATAGCTATATAGATGCTTGATAATTACAGAATATGATTGATTCTCCCATGTTACTTACAGGTTTTCAAAACAGTGAGCTGATTGTTTAACTTTTTCCAAAGGTAGCCAAAGTTGTTTTCTTTTATGGAATCAGGGCTGAATTACATTCAGTAGGTTTCAAACTACTACCATATATGACATGTTTTGATCTACTCTAACCATTATTTCTATTGATGCTTAATTTGCCCCATCTTTGCCTGGGAAGGTTTATTCAAAATAAGCTTCTTAATCTTTCAGATATTACTTTACTGGTCAGTGACTTCTCCCTTATTTTTAGCTATGGAGGGTGCAGCAAATTCATTCTTTACGTCCAGATCTGACCTGCCATTACTCCATGGAATCTGTCTCTTTTCCTGGAGACTATCCTCTGAGCACTGTGGTTTGTTCATTGGTATTGGGTTGGCTATTGTTTCTAAGTTCCTGCAGTGAAGATGGCTAGGAGATGTTTGTTTATCATTAAAACACACCATGAACTCATTGCCATCTCCAATTTGAATTCTGGATTGCTAAGGTCTTACTAAATTTGGTTTACTTGATTGTTTGTATCTCATGACTCTCTTGATGAAACACCTAGGTCTTAACAACCAAAATAGTTTTAATTTTCTGTAGCCATAAGAGAGACCTGAAATGCTGTGTGGTTTAGAAGGAGTCTGTAGAGGCTACAATGGCTGTGTGTGCATGCTGACAAGTTTATTTGAGGACATAGGAGAATGAATAAATTGGTCTTGATATATTAAAATACCCCTGGCTAGTTCCCACCTGTGTTTATTCTACTGACTGGATCGTGGCTTTACTGTTTCTGAACCTGTCTTTGTAGTTAGTTGTTCCACTGTATGAGGAAGCTCTTCTTGTGCAGCTGTAGAGGTCATCCCCCTGATGATTCTAATGTAGGTGAGTTACATTGTATGAAACTGGCAGTTTCAGATGATCTTGCCATTCTGAGATGCCACCAAATAGAGTTGAGTTTATCCATCTCATGTGGGTAGAATAAATGGCATGGGCCTTCAACCTCTACTATAGAAATATACTACCTGATTTCCATTGCCCACATATTTCTACCAAAACTCTCCCCTGTTGGTTCTCTGGATTCATTTTCATCTATACATATACTCTGTTTTGTATATTTAGACTAAACATTTCAGTGAAGAAGAAACACTCATACTTTCCCATTGGCAAAGCTTTCTCTTTATTCATAGTTTTATTAAACTTCCTCTAAGGAAGGAGCAGAGGCATTGATTTGCCCTGTTCACTAAAGAGCAGGGTTGCCATTCACCAAGGGTCTCATTCTTTGTCACTTTATGATTATACTCTGTATTACTGCTTTGTATAAACCAATATCTGATCATGACATGGTAAAAAGATAATGAGGGCACAACAGTTATAACATTGGTCCTGTCCTTTGTATTGCTCGTAAATATATCCAGAAAGAGATGTGTTGACAAGGTTTTGTACTAGGTTGGTGTATAACTTCCCGTAGAGTATACATGTCCTGATTAATTTAAATTGTTAACTTGGCATAACTGAGGGTCACTTGAGAAGAGGGAATCTCACCTGAAGAACTGTCTCAACTAGACTGGCCTCAGGGCATGCTTGTGGCACACTGTCATGATCCCTACCTGATGATGGAAGTGCTCATCATGGAAATGACTATTCCTAGACAAGTGGTCCTGAAATGTGTAAGAAAGCTATCTGAACATAAGCCAGTAATCAGGCCGCTGCCATGGTTTCATCGCCAGGTTTTTGCCTTGATTCCTGTCCCAACTCCCCTCAGAGATAGATTCTTTCCTTCTTCCCCTCTTAGTTGTTGTTGACCATGGTGATGTCACAGCAACAGCAAGCAAACCAGGACAACACATTATGTCTATTTCTCTTTCACAATTAGTAACCATTCATGATCACAGGGCTGGAGTATTAATTCGAGAGAGCTTTCAACATGGTGTCATTCTCAGTTTAGCATTTTCTTCATTAAAATCTGGACAAGAACTAAACAGGAAATTATTGCTTCATTGCCTGGGATTTGCTTTGTGACATTGGTTTTCCTTATACATACAAAGTAATTGAAGAACCAGCTTGAGCTCAAATTTAAGTCAAATATGGGAGTCAGATTTAGTAAACACTTATGTGGGTTCTTGGCACTCTCTTTGCTAATAATAAAGGGATATTTTAGTTCCTGTTTTTACTGTAATTGGCTGGGTCTTCAGGATCCATGGAATTGGGTAAGACATCTACATCTTTTATTCCCTTAATGTAGTGTTGTTTAATAGCTTCAAAACATAATTCTGGTTGTCTGAAAATTGAGAGATTTTTGTGTCCAAATTTAAATATAAATGAAAACTTCTAATATGCTCCATAAGGCCATGTATGATCCATTCTGTTTACCTCCACATATTACTTATCACCCCAAAGATATCCTATATTTTTGAAATTTATTCTTAAAAAATTTTGTACATGTATATAATGTATGTTGATCATAGATACTCTATTATCTACCTTACCCCTTCCCACTCCTGCTGAACTCTTCCTTCTTGCCAGCAATATCCTGTATTGCTTTCCTGTATCTTTTTGTTGCTGTCTTTTGTTTTTGGAGTATGTGTGTGTGTGTGTTTGATATGTGATACTGAGTTTAATAAGGATGGCTTGCATTAGCATGGGAAACTGAACAGTTGTTATGCCACTGCAAACAACTGAATGAAAAAAAAAAGAAATAAAAGGGAAGGACAAAACTGGTTAAAGGATTTGGCACCAGATGAATTAAAAAAAAAGAAAGAAAGAAAGAAAAAAGGAAAGACATGACTGATTCTAAGTATGGTGGAGGAGAAAGGTTATTGTAGATAAAAGGGAAACATCTGGGAGAGTCAAGAGTAAATATGACCAAACTGAGCTGAGCCATGCAAGGAGAGGCAGAAGCAGAAGGTAGAGGAGAGAGCTAGATCAAGAGGCCAAGAAGGTAGAGGGTAGACGAAAAAGCCAGGTAACTGAATTGGTTGGGTTATATAGGGAAGGGCAGCTGAGAGAAGGGCAGCCAAACCCCTGGGCAGAGGATTTTAGTATAAAGGGTAGGGCATGCAAGCCAGGAAGACCCTGTAACATACAGGGATAGAGAGATACTGGGAGTTCACTTTGTTATGTTAATGGGCACCTTAGCCATTTGTCCTGAGTTAGAGACCTAACAAAAATAACCCCCTTGCTTCAGGTAGCTCTTAACTGTCAGTGGCTTTTCCAGGTAGAGTTGGAGGTGCCTCCCGAACCAGGCCTGCATTGATAATGAAACGTTGATGGGTAGTATTGCCAGTATTGTTCATCTATAGTAATTTCATGAGAACAATGGTCATGGCATGTCCAGAAGACAGGGTTTCACAGCTGTCTTCCCCAACTTTTGGCTCTTCCATTTTGTCTGCTGTTTCTTCCGTGATGTACCAAGAGCATTGGAGAGGCTGTTATAGTTGTCCCATTTATGGCTGAGCAGTTATTTATTCTGAGCACTTACCTGTTATTAATCTTTGTATTATCCAATGTCTTCTAGAAAAAGAAGCTTCTTTGACCAAGGCTGCAAGCATCACTAATTTATGGGTATCAAACAAATGTTTGACAGCACATTTGTTTAGGACGTAACAGTTCACCCCTAGCTTCTATAGTCTTTCTAGGCATGGGCCTTTCATCAGGTCTACAGTACCAAACATGGACTCTATCCTACAGAATAGGCCTCAGATACAGTCAGAATGCAGTTGGTGACTCCATAACATTTATGTCACTCTTTTAACTGTGGACATATTTTACCTGACAGGTCAGTATTGTAGCATGTGGGATCCATGCCTGAGTAAGTACTGATGGCTCTTCTCTCTCAGGGGCCTTCATAAAACCTTCCAGCAGTATGAAAACTAGCCAGGAGGGAGAAAGTTTCCTGTTCAGTTTCACCTTGATCTCTCTGTGTCTTACACCTAAAGTGTATGTTGTCTTCAGGATCATGAGTCTTATTAAACAGTCTGCTGGGCAACCAAGACCAATGGCAACAGCTTATATTACTTTGCAGGCCTCTGAGACCTCCTTGTTCAACAGTTCATAGTGAGATGTCCTATACTTGGCACAAGGATTTTCATTTAATCCATGGTTACTGTGAAAAGCATTGTTTAGTGTAAAAATAATCATAAGGCTTGAAATGTAAAGGGATCATTTAAAGGGATGATTTTTGCTTTGTATGTTAGCCTATAATTAGCTGTTGAGGTAGCAATAGTGTGTAGGTTCTAATAGGATAGGATGGAAATGGATTCTGACATTTCTACTCATGTAGCTTTGGGACTTTGGATATATTAGCTGTCCTCATCAAGTATACAATTCTTAACTATAAACTGAACTGCTATGCTTTCTCAAGTCCTTAAAGTTCAAGGACTGCATAGAATAGCCAGGACACACACTGCAGTATGAATTTTCTTCACAGTCTGGATTCTTGGATAAGATTAGTTCCTGCCTAGGAATCCCCCCAAACCACACTAACCTTTCTCTAGTAGACTTGCTGAAGGCATGATCAGTCATCTGTTGACCCCTAGAAGTGTCTAGCAGGTCTGACAGGAAAAGTGTTTTCTCTTTCAATTTTGCTTTGAAGTAATTTCCTACTGTATTGCATATCTCTCCTCTTCCAAATCTTGCCTTCCTTCCTGGTACCTCTCTTACCCTCCTTTCACTTCCCCTCTTCTCCCTCCACTGACGCTGAGCACGATCACATGACTCATAGTGATGTGACTCTTGATATGTTTTTCATTAAAGCACTAATGCTACAAGTCTTGGGATCCCCTTCTCTGGGAACTTTGTAGAATTTCCAAAATGAAATCTGATGAATTTCTGTTTCTTTTCTTTATTAGAAACTCAATGAATTTGGCTGTATCACAGTGTAGGGTACTTAGAGAGACCACATTCCATGACAAATCCACTTACTCAGTGGATTGTGCTCTGTGTTTAGGGACAGTGGTTGGAGGCTTGGCAAGATTGCTTGGCAGAGTTTCTCAAGCTTTCTTTATAGTTTCTTTCTCACTAAGCACTGCTGGGCAAAATTGAGAAGTCATTTCTATATGAGCATTGGGTATAGAAATTCAGTTAAATTCATATTTCCCAAATTGAAGGAGAAGAAACATTTGCATCGCTCTTCCTTCACAGGGTTGGTATATTTCAAGTCCTGGACTTCACATTTGCATGGGGAAATTTCAAAGGTTAAATTAGGTTCTATGGAGCTCCATTTTAGTCTATAGAACTGGTAGGCTCATCTACTCATTCATCTATCTAGGAATCCAGCCACCAGCCATTAATTCACATGTTTGTCCATGGCCAAGCCATTCATTAATACCTTAGAAAAATATTTATTAAACAAACTGTTTGCTGTGATTATAAATTTTTGTTATTTTATGACAAATATATAGCCTGGGACTTATTGTGTATATAAGGCTGGCTTCAAACTTAACAAAGACCTGCTTGTAACTCTCTCCTTACTACTGAGATTAAAGGCATGAGCCACTATGCCCAGTCTGTGAGCTTTTAAAAAACAGTTTTGTTTTCCAAAGTGGTTGTATAAGATTACACTCCTACTAGCAGTGAAGGAGTGTTCCCCTTTCTCCATACCCTTGCGAGCATGTGCTCTTGGTTGGGACTTTGACATTCACCATTCTGATTTGTGTGAGATGGAATCTCAGAGATGTTTTGATTTGCATTTCCCTGATGACTAAGGAAGCTGAGAATTTCTTTAAGTGCTTCTCAGCCATTCAAGATTCCTTTGTTGAGAATTCTCTGTTTAGTTCTGTGCCCCATTTTTAATTGGGCTATTTTGTTTATTGGCATTTGATTTCTCGAGTTCATAATATATTTTGAATATTAGCCCTTTGTCAGATATAGGATTGGTGAAGGTCTTTCCCTAATCTGTAGACTGTCATTTCTTTCTATTGACAGTGTCCTTTTCCTTACAGAAGCTTTTCAGTTTCAAGAGGCCCCATTTACTGATTGTTGATCGTAGAGCCTGTGTTGTTGGTGTTCTGTTCAGGAAGTTGTCTCCTGTGCCAATGAGTTCAAGATTTTACCCCAATTTCTCTTCTAATAGATTTAATGTACCTGGTGTTATATTGAGGTCTTGCAACTACTCCTACCAGAGGGAAGGAAGCACCAACCTACCCACAAAAACTTTGATCCAAATATACCCTGCCTACAAGATGTGCAGGAATAAAAATAGAGCAGATAGAGCAGAGATTGAGGGAATGCCCAATCAATGAGTGGCCCAATCAAAGGCCCACCTTATCAGACAGTGCCAACCCCTGACATCATGAATGATACACTCTGCTAAGCTTGCAGACAGGAGCCTGTCAGAGTTTCCACTGAGAGTCTCTACCCAGAAGTGCCTTAAAGCACATTTACTAAGACTCATAGCCAAATATTGGGCCATGCATAGGGAGTCTTGTGAAAAAGTGGAAGGAAAGAAAAGAGAACCTGGAGGTGACAGGACCACCACAAGAAGATCAACAGAGCCAACTAACCAGGGTCCAGAGTGGCTTGCTGAGGCTGAAGCACCAACCAAGGACCATGCCTGAACTAGACCTAGATCCCCTACAAAGATGGAGCTGATGGGAATCTCAGGCCTCATGTGACTCCTAGTAAGCAGAGTGGGTCTCTCTTTGACATGACTCTCTTGCCAGATTTTCAATAACTTCCCCCTGGAGGGACTACCTTGCCAGGCCATAGGCGAAGAGGACATGCTCAGTTCTGATGCAACTTGATGAGATGGGGCAGATGGGAAAGGGAACTCCTCTTTTTTGAATAAAAAGGAATGGAGGAGGGAGGGGCTGAGAAGGGAGAAAAGATGAGGTTACAACAAGCATGTAAACTGAATAAAAACAGCATTGTGTACACGGTGTTGCATGTATGGTATTGTGTGATTGTTAGTATCGGTTGTGGGCATGTGTATGTGCAGGTAGACCTGCATGTGTGTTGACTGTTGACTTCAGGTGTCATTTCTGGGTTCTTACACACACACACACACACACACACACACACACACACACACACACATATTGAGATAGGATTTCTCACTGAACATGAAGCTCATTGATTTGCTTTAACAACTGGCCAACAAATGTATTTACCTCTCCTCTCTCCCAGCCCTGAGATTACATATGTGTGCCATCACACATGGCTTTTTATGTGGTAGTTGGGAATCTAAAATCATGCTTTCACAGCAAGTCCAGTCTTGACTGGACCATCTCTCCAGAACCCTGTTCTATGTTCTGTTGGAGATTTACCCTATGCACTCACAGGAGATATTAAATACATTTCATTCAGATTATTCCACCAAGGTGTTCATCATCTGGTAGAGAAGTGGGTGTGGGGCACCAGACTGACTGAAGACTTTTTCAGAGGCCCCAGTGAAAGAACAAAAGAAGTGTTAGTTTTGTGTTTTTTACCAGGAGTAGATTTTTGCAAGGCAGATCTAGAGCTTAGAGCCAGTACCTTGAAGGAGTCAAGGTTGTGGCTTTTGGGGACCTAACTTTCCCCCCTGGTCTGTGGTTGGCAGTCTGAGGTAGCTGTGTGTGAGGCAGCCTGTGTTCTCTTTGCAAACATTGTCTGACTTAGTTGTCTACTGACCTTGGCAGTTTCCCCCTGCAAATAATATATGTAATGCTGTACTTCTTAATAAACTTGCTTGGCACAAGGCACCAGCTTGGGCAAGACCTTCTGGTTCCAGCTATTGATTTTGTCTTTTTTAATCTAGTTTTCTTGATTTCTAGTGCGTGGACTTCTAATCAACACCTCTCCATTTGGGACCCTAACACCTGCTGGTTTACGACAAGTGAGTACTGGCATGTAGATCAACAAGAATCTATTTTCTTGAAGTCCTGATAGATGGAGAACTTCAGAGATAGTTGGTTGGATCAGCCAAAGTCATAGCTCATCCTTGAAAGACCTGAGACAGCTATGGAATTCACAGAACATGTGGAAGATTCCAGTATCCATGTTTTTATCATCAAAGTTCCAACTGGGAAATCTGAGCTGAGGGTGCCCACAGGCTGAATCTCATGGGAAATTTGGTTTCAACAAATATTTTAAGCCATAGCATTTGAAATTTCTGAAAACACTGTCAAGCTGGCACACACAGTATGGGAGGTGAGCACACTCTGGGACAGAATGTCACCAACACACTCTTCTACTGCCTGTCTTGCTGAGATGTGAGCCTTGTAGGGATTCTCAGTGGTGAGCAGCTGGGTCCCAGGTCAACCCCCCTTGCCTTTTTCACAGGCACATTTTCTCTCTTGTATTGTTTTACTTAATCTGGCGAAGACATCAGCTAAGGGAGTACTTTAAGAGAAAGTACAGCGAACATTCATATATCTGTCACTTAGATCCAATAATTGTTAACATCCTGTCGAATTTGCTTCTTGCTGTATTTTTTCCCTCGAGCTGTTTGAAAGGAAATTGCAGGCATCATAAAACTTCACCTCTAAATACGTCAGCATGTGCCTCTTAGAAATAAAGAACTTCTATCACAAAATCACAATACTATTTTCACACCCCAGAAAATTAACAATTCCCACAAGATTTAAAACACAGTTCAAATTATTCCTAAAATGTCTTTTCTGGCTTATTCCTTTGATTTCTCAAGATCAGGATTCAATTAAAGTTCATACCTTGAAGTGTCCATTTTCCTAAGAGAAATGAAAGCTGGTTTTCCTCCTGAGGTAGAGATGCATAGATGTCAAATAAGCAGTGGGTTGTGAACTGGGAGTTCTGGATCATGGGGTAGGAATCTAAGGCCACAGATTCTGCCATACAGTGATCATGCTTCCAAAAAGCATTTTAGATACTGTCCCATGATCGCTGACCTTTTATCCTATCAAATGTGAGAAACCAGAAAAAGAGTACCTATGTTTAGTTAATAAGTGACATTTTAACCCTAAAGCCAAGGTCATGGTTTCATATCTTAAGGAAATATTGGCCTTGCTCAAGGGTCTACATCTATTAGATGGTTGAGCTGGCATATAACAGTGGGGGAATTCATGTCAAGAGATACTTGTTGGTGACGAGAAGAACATGGGATGTGTTGGAGCAGAAAGTGGGAACCTTAGAAATTTGCATGTGAACTATTAATCCTCTTCCTCTTATCTTGGCATTTGCAAGTGAAAATGTTGTACCCCTTCACTAACATTTTATTATAAGAATTTCAAATATACAGTAATAATTATATACTTTTACAGTAAGCACTCATATTCCTAACATGTATATTTTTCCATTTGGTTGGCCTTCCCTCCTAGCTTCATCATCACCCATCTCTCAGAAGTGGTCTCCCACCCAGTGTAGAACCATACTACAAGTTCTTATTTTCACATATCACCTAACTGTGAATTCCTACTTTATCCTCACACTCCCAGGATGTTGGATAAAGGCTGTTTTTTTTTTTTTTTTTTTATGCTGGACAGCAGGGTAAAGGGTGGCCACGCTCAGCCCACACATCATGGGCTTCCTCAGGGTTTTGTTTGTTCATTTGTTTTTATTTTTATTAAGACTGGGTTTCTCCACTTAGCCTTGCCTGTGCTGTAACTCACTATGTAGACCGTGTTGGCCTTGAACTCACAGAGATCCACCTGCCTCTGCCTCTTGAGCTCTGGGTTTAAAGGTGTGTGCCACCATACCTCTCTTCACTCAGGTGCTGTTGATGGCCCACTCACAAGTTTGTGACATATTTACATACACAGCATACATACACTGCGCATGGGACCTTGTGTCCAGCTCCATTTCTGCACAGGCCTGGTTTGTGGGAGAAAAGTGCATTTCCTGCTTTACATGGTTAATATGAATGTTGCTGTACAAGTGAGATAGCCTTTGGGAGAAGAAAGGAACATTAGACCAGATACAGGCTATGGTTTATTGCCCTACAAAGAAAAAAGTATAACTTGGTTTGGGACAGATTGTTCTACACACATACAAGACATGTTAAGGCCAACATATCCATCTGTGCATTCTCTTAGGTTCCTTACCAGGCTGATAAGCTCCTAAAATCACATGCAATTTGGTGAGACAGGCTGTGTTCTGAGATTGTTTCAAGTGTCTGATTTCTGTGTTTCCATCTTGAGGAGTTAGAGTGTCTCGGGATGGCAAATGTGGCATCTTTCTGTGGGTACACAGGGATTTATCTTTCAAAGCCTCTACTTAGAGCAACCATCATGTTTTCATGGGGAAAAAAAAAAAACACCAGGCTTTAGGCTCCACTTGCATGAGTTCAGGAATAGGGGTGGATGGAAACAAGCTCTGGGATTCGGCTTGAAAGAGCTGAGCCAGCCTTTCTTCACTGGAGGCTTAAAGCACAGAGGACTCTCTGAACACAGTGGTGTTGTACTTCCCATTCAGGAGTGGCTTTCAGCCCTGGGGGAGTCTTTACTCCTACCAGATGTGGGTCCAAAGATCTTCTAGGATGCTACATGGGAAATTCTTAGAGCTAGGATCCAAGAGAGAAAGTAACCTTCTTCATAACAAGAACTCTGTCTCCAGATCCTTGGGACCTTTTTGCAAGCTCCTGGAAAACTTATAGGGCTCACATTTCTGGAGAGGTCCCAGCTGTTGGATGACTTTCACTCTCAGTTCCTTCAGTGTCTGCCTGGCATGTATTGCCTGTAGGGCAGGGAGAAGCAGGCAGTTATGGCTTGCTGGGCAGCATTGAGGACTCCTATGAGAGGTGGGCAGTCCATCAAAGAGCTAATCAAAGCCATGTCCGACAACTCCTTTCCTCATGCAGTTCCCAACTGTGCCAATGTTGCTTCATTGCCTCCCTGGTAGAGAGTGCACAGAAGAAATGATACACATTCACACACAGATCACTCACATATACCACACACAACATGTTTGTGCACCATAACACAGATGTACATTCCATATCTTCCACATATACATATTCCAAACACACATGATAATCACATATTCCATATACTCACCACCTTCACACACTCACAATCCTGTGTTTGTCCTGTACACGAAAAGATTACACCATACCACATAGCTCACCACTGTGTATGCACACCACATACTCCACACACTCTTACTTGCGATGCACACATACCATATGTACCATAACAGACATACCACATATGGACATGGGCATATGTTGTGTGTACATGTACATGTACACACTACATGCATCACAAATACCACAAACCTACACCTACACCACACAGATATTCTACACACCTCACACACAAATACTAATCGCAGTCAGAGCAAGCGCACACATATATAACACACAATAATGTTATACATATCACACCCATACATGCATATAACCTCACATATATACCATATTATACACACATGCACATATACACAATTTCCCCTCCTTCCACCTTTGTTTTTTCCAGAGCTGACTTGTGTCTGTTCTGAATCTGTTACACACACACACACACAAAAATATACCAAATAGAGCAACCGTGGGCTGCGTTTCTCAGCCAAAGATGACAAGCTGAAGCTGGCAGTCAGTGACATCTGAAATTGTGAGCCCTATGAATGCATGGTTACCAGAAAGAGAGAGCTATTTTTTTTCTCTAATTTTTACATTTTGGAAGGTGTCTGTTTCAGAGATTGCATACCCACACAAACAAACAAATGGGCAAGAAGAGAACTGCAGACAACTAAGAGGCAGATTTCAGAGATTAGACCCCCAGAAAGCAACTTCTGAAATATGGATTCAACTAGAGTTTGTGGTTGCATTCTTGTGACTTGGCTGTATTTTCAGTCCCTGCAACTAATGCCTTTCAGGAAGGCAAAGAACTGAGAATTTAGAGCCAAACCTGAATCTCCTGAGATGTCCAGTGAGGCTCTGTGCTGAAAGGCCCTTTTCTGTAGCAGAAACAAGCATGCAATGTCTTTACACACCAGTTTTTCCTTCATCTACTACATTACATGAGTTAAAAAAAAACCTACTCTCTTTTAGAGGCTCTGTTAAGTTAGCCCAGCTAGAGGTTGTGTGTGGTTTTGTTGTCCTGGTGAGTCTGGTGTCAGGGTTTCTTGCTCAGCTATTTACTTAGCCTGGCTCTAAGTGGCTGGCCATTATTCTAAGATCCGTGTGTTGCTGAGAAGCCCTGGTCCCTCTCTGGTGTCTAGTGTAGAAAGAAAGGGGACAATGGCAGTCCTCAAGGAGGTGCCCAGTGTCCTCAGTGCCTTGGACTCTACCTTCAAGAGCAAAAGTTTGACATCTAGGATATATCTAGTGTATTGAGGAAGTCTTCTTGGGTCTCTTGATATTTTAGAAGGGAGACACCAGTGGGGACAGGTCTAGGATTGCAGGGGAAGCTGGGTTCTCAGCAAAGATCTTTGAGCTAGTCTCTGGCCTTCCTTTTCCTAGGCTAGGTTGTGGTAGGTCCAGCAAAGCCAGCCATCTGGGTGGCTGTAGACAGGATGCCATCTTAGTCCTGATGCGGGATTCCTCTCTGGAGCTGTTTGAAGGTAAAAGAGACTTGAGTCCTGAGAGTCTTTGGAGTGGAAAAGAAAATGGTGTCATAAAAGTTGGAGCGTTGGTGCAGTCTGAAACATGCTGAGTACTTAATAAGCCTTCCATGAGGATAGACAGGGAGAAGTTTCACCAGAGATGAAAAAAGAGCCATTTGTAGCTTATCACCATTAGGAGAGGAATCACATGCCCTGAGGACTATAGGATGGACAGTTTTGCAGGAAACAGAGACACCTTCATGGAGTCAACTTCACCCTCACCCCTTCTTCTGTTTTGGAAGCTGTGTGACACCCCTACCTTTAACACCTTCACTTCTGTCCTGAAGTTGGAGGCTGCTCTGTGAAAAGCTTCAGGTCAGTACTTAGAAAAAATATTAGTACAGTGTTTCTCAGCCATTATACTGTGACCTTTAATATAGTTCCTCATGGTGTGTGGGCCCCAAGCATCAAATTATTTTCACTGAGACTTCATAAATGTAATTTTCTACTGTTATGGATTGTAATATAAATATTCTATGTGCAGAATATTTGATATGCAATCCCCAAAGGGGTTGAGAACCAATGGTTTAGGGGCCAAGACAGGGATGGAGCATTCGTGTAAACCAGAATTTGCCTTAAAACTAAATCCTTATGGAACCAAACAAGAAAGCAAGCATGACTTGTGTGAAGGAAACAGGGTAGTTGGAGGAAACATGGCAGCTGGAGGGACATTTGAATTTTCCCTGAATTTTTCATTTGTGTCAACAAAAAACAAAAACCCAAACCAAAACCTCTGCAGAGACCACATTGTTTGATGAGGCGAGCATCTTGCACTGGCTGTTTTGGATACTTCTTCAGTTCAGAAATATGGAGGATGCAGGGACTTGGGGTGGCCCCAGGTTTTGCAGGGAAGGCGTAGCTTTTCCAAGTGCCTGCCCAGGCTGTTCTGTGGCTCTGCTCATCCAATAGAGGTGGGAAGCAAGCTTGTGGCAGGAATGGCAGGCCTCCATTTACCTAGAACAGCGCATGTCCAAGCTTGTCAAGAAGAGGGTATGCCTTTCCTTAGTTGGGAGTCTTTTTTCCTGAAAGTGGTCCTAGTAAGTTATGCCAGGCTGAAGCTTGGCTGAGTCCACTTCCTGTTCTGTGATGTGGGTCAGCCAACACACAACTACCCCAAAACCTGAAAATCTAAAACAAATTTGGAATCTGAACAAGTTGACTTTTTAAAAATTTCTTTAGTGAAAAATGTTCCAAGCTGCAAATGAACATACTTCTGAACTTGGCAGAAAAATGTGTGGGTAAGGAGGTTATCAGCTGAGGGAAGAAAGGACTTGAGTGCTGTCGACAAATATGGGAGAAGAAATGTGCCTCTGTGTGAGCCTGGCTCCCGCTTCTGAGGGTGCATCGATCTGTTTTTGTTCCTTATTTGCTTGAGGCTCAGTTGCCACCTCTCAGAGGCCACAGAGGCAGTGGCCTCATCTTATCTGCAGGACTTTGAGACCCCATTTCTGTGTTTGTAGGCCCCTGAGACCATTGCATGGGACAATTCAATAGTGCTGGCTGTCCACCTAACTTCTGAGGTTGAGGCAAAGGCCAAGGTAGGCATTAGATGGCTCCTCTGCCCCCTTGTCTGAGGAAAGAGGGACCGAGCTGGCACAACACTATATGTGGGTGGGTGGTTGTGTAAAGTCAATTCAATCCCTTTTTAAAGTTCACTGGTACCTTGGGTGGGTTTGTAAGAGAGTAATCTGTGAATGATTACTTGGCTAACTGACAAAACAGTGTCTTCTGTCTGTTGACGTCATTCAGATAGTTCTGAAGGGACTGGGGAGATGATGACTCTTGATTAAGAGCACCACTTGTTTTTGGGGGAGACCTGGAATTGGTCCTCAGAACCCATATGTGGTGGCTCACAACTGCCAATAATTCCACTTGCAGAGGATCTGCTGCCCGATTCTGGCCTCCATGAGTACCTGCACAAACGTGGTGTGTATACATCCTTTCAGATCTTGGACCACTCATATACTCAAAAAATTAAAAATAAAACTAATCTCCAGATAGTTCAGGAAAAAAAAAAAAACACATTTCTTTAGTACCAACGTACTTAGTTCCAGCTATAACTCTTCCAGAGCTTTCTACATCTTAGGCCTTTCTGGTTGCAAGGAATGGAAACCAAACTGCGACCATAACCCATCACAAACCTGGAAGGTGTCCAATTCCTTCCTCCCAGTGAAGCAAGGGCTAAGGCTGGGATAAGGTGGGGAGCAGACACTTTTGACCCACACTAGTGCACCTTGGAAACAGCATCTGAGAAGGTTGTTATCATGGCAGAATGGGTTAGAGGAATTTGCTGATGCCCTCAGAGTTGAAGTTAGCCAGCTTGTGGCCAGTTTTACAGCTGGCTGTCTATATGGAGCCTACAGAGCCCAGTGCAGAAGACTGGCGGGGAGGTTGAGATTCAGGTGGTAGCCTGTGCCTTCTCCAGGGATATTCAAATGGCAAGTGAACAGAAAACAGGAGCATGAGGCAACATAGCTCTGTGTTTCTGTATTGCCCTTCCTTCCCTGGCTAGGTTCCATCCAGGGTACCCTTTGAAGTGAACAAGAAAGGGGGTGCCATGCCTAGATTTTCAACAGAAATTAGGTTTTAAACAACTTTGCCTCTTTTGGAAAATTAGGAAATACAATAAGGCTCCCAAAGGCGGGGAAAAACACCTAGAAGTTCATCTTCCAGAAACAAAAAATGCTAGTGTGTGCTGACTGTCCTTTATGTTTTTTTTCTATTAAATTTCACACTGTTGATCCTAAGCCATGAATACAAAATTGTATCGTGTATTATCATCATTAGCTTTTGGCTAATGATATGATTTTTAAGGTGTTCATAACATCCTACTTCCCCCATTTCCAAAGAGCAACAGTTTGATAAAAGTTTTCAGGCTGGGTCCTAAGTACATCCACAGCACTGTCCCTGCCCCAGGCTATGATGAAGGGGCTGTGCTATCCAGCAAATAGTAGATTTGGCTATTGAAAAGATGCCCAGGGGCCTGTTGGCTGCAGACTCTGGTCACAGTGGATGAAGCACAGAACAAAGGAACAATTCTGGCTTCAGAAAAATGTGTATTTTCAGTGTTTGCCTTGTTTACTGCCTCTGCTTATAGCTTTCAACAAGTTTTCTCATCTGAAATAAAAAGTGATAAATAACTGACTGTAGGATTTTCTAAAAGCATAAAATATATAACACACAACATGGAATATATAGCATATAACTATATCAAATACGAAATATGCATTGTGAGTTATATGATAGAATTTTATAGTAAGTGAGAGAGCATATAGAAAATATAGGCTGGCTAATGGAAAAAGGACATAACTTATGTGAGAGCACATATGGGCGGGGTCTCCATTATACCTGTCAGAGACAATAGGGCTTTTTGACTTAGCTGAAAGCAATGAAGGGAGAAATGTATGTGAAGTCTGTTCAGTGGACAGGATCTAACACAGGAGAGAGGACAGGAGAGGCCAAGTCAGTGAGTTTGGTAGTGTCTGACCCTGTGCAGAACTAACCAAGCTCTCCATGGTTCTCCTGGCCCTGAGGAGGCATGGAGTCGTCCTTAGTTTCCACCAAGCCACAGCTTTCTGTTTCACTTCTTGACAGGTCTTTCTAAAAGACGGACATTTCAGGTTTGCTTTTTACTGTTAGCTTTCGGGATTGCAAGCAAAGTTCTTCAGGGAAAAACATCAGCCTCCATGTGGCGGTGGATTTGTAGGCTTACCGTGGTACATGGCAGGACCTCTCTGGGTAGTAAGCACCTTCCTTTGAAATTCTCTGAGCTGGGCAGAACGTGGAGTATCCGGGATGAGCTGGGCTTCCAGACATTGAACCCCAGTCTCAGGTTCCTGGGGATGGTTGCTTGGTCTGGATTATAGCATCGTCACCTCTTACCAGCATGTCCTTGCACAATTCACCTGTCTTTTCTGCAGAATGAACACACCATCCCCATGGCAAGGGTTTGTGAGGACTAAGGAGATGTGCCCAACACATCGAGGACAGCTCTGTTTGTTTAAGAGACATTCTGTTGATCCACCACTTCCAAGCTGCCACACAAGTGCACATGCACGCCTGTACTCAATTCACGCACACACAGGGAAGCACATGTGTACAGATAGGCATGCAGGAACATTCGGTGCGTGCATCCATAAATATGCACAAACATATGGCCACACATACCCATATGCATTCAAGCACATAGACAAGAACACGTATGAATTGACACGTGTGTATGCACAGAGAGCCCACTCATACCCTCACATAGGTGACTGCATGCAGACTGTAGTCTGCCCATGTTGTTCTGTCCAGTTCCCTAAACACGCCATGTGTTTCCTCCAGTGTGTGACTTGGTAAGCATCTTTCCCTCACTAGGAAGATATCTTTTGTTCATCACCTAGTTAGCTCCTCATTTTGTATGATCCATGTCTTCTGGGAAGCATTTTCCTAGACAAGAACTATGAGGTCCTTCCTCGTTTCCCCTGGAAACTGTGAGCAGGTGAAGGGGATATATCTCATTCATCTTTGGGTCTTCAGCGCCTGACAGTCAGGGCTTCTCACGGGATTGCTGAATACTGGAAAAGCAGTTGTCGAGTTTGTTCTGCTTGGTGTCTCAGCTTGCGATCCCTGTGCTTAGGGGGAGGGTATTTTTCTGAGGGGAAGAGCTGCTTAGGGAACATGGGAAGGGGGTAGGCAGGTGCCTTTGCAGGAGGCAGTTTCAAGGCCATCACAGGTGGAAGGAAACAAAAGGAAGAAACATTCTGCTCCTACAGCCTGTCAGCTCAGCTGCCTGGGGCTAAGGACACAGCCTGTGAGGGAAGAATGAATGGAGGAGAGGGAGGCTGGTAAGTAGGAAAGATAATAGGTATTCTGGAAGGACAGAGGGGTATGAGGAGTGCTATCTACCTAAGGTGGGGAACCCAGGGAGTGACCATGGGGAGGGGTGGGAATATGGTGATAAGCTAGCAAGTCAAAAGCATCAGGCATCCTCAAATGTTTAATCGCAGGACCTTATTGTGCTCTTAAAAATTGTTGGAGACCCTGGGGATTTTGTGCTTATGTGGCTTATATAAAATAAATATTAACCAATTATTAATTTAGTGTAGAGATTTTTAAGATAAATATGAACTAATTAAAATGACTAAATAAATTCATTGCTTGTAAATGTAGCTATTTATACTTAAATTATGTATGCTATAACAAATTGGTGAGAAGGTATGCTTTTTAAGCCTTTAGTGCCTGCTTTGATGGAAGGCAGCTGGTTCAAATGGCTGCCTTGTGTTCAGTCGAGTAGACTCAGTGAAGGGAATCTTTGCCTGCATTTTCATCATCCAGCCACCATTTCAGTGCCCTCATGTGACCTTTGTAATATCCCATATCAGCCTGTTTCTGTAAAGTCACATGTCACAGAAGAAAAATATAAAGTGTTAGAAAAACAGTTGGACATTACAGACTAGCAGAAAGGGTCATGGGGACTTTGGGGACATGCTGAATGAAGCCATGTTAAAGTGCTGGTGTTTGTGGTTTCTTTTATTCAGGTGGAGCATCCTGTCTTGATGTCACTGCAGCTCTCCTGTCTTGGTTGGAGTTTCTATCGCCCTGATAAAACAACATGCCCCAAAGCAAGTTGAGTAGGGAGGGCTTTAACTCATTTTGCACTTCCGTATCACAGTCCATCATTGAAGGAAGTTAGGATAGGAACTCAAGGTTAGGATAGGAACTGAAGCAGAGGAATGCTGCCTGCTGGCTCCCTCCCTCCTGGCTTACCTCAGATTATTTTCCCAGGACAACCCACCCAGGGGTGGCATCACCCGCTATGGACAACAACTTCTAACAATCAAGAAAATATGCCTAATAGGCTTGCCTTTACAGTGATCTTATGGAGGCATTTCCTCAATAGAGGATCCTTCATTTCAGATGACTGTAATTTGTATCAAGTTGACAAAAATCCAATTTAGGAGAACTTCCTCTCTGCTTGTTCCCTAGGGCCCTTGCTATGCCACAGGAAGTTTCTCACTCTTTATGGGGAAGTGGGAAAGTTGAGTGAGAAGTAGGAGATGAAATGGAATTTTGAAGTCCAGGGAGCACCATGTGTACTTGGTTGAACCACTTCTCTTCAAGAAATCATGTTCTGCCATACCCTTGTCAGGAGTAGGCATGGGGTCAGGTTCTCTGGGATCTTTCTAGTTTGTCATGGCTGAATTCCTGACCCCATTTTATATGAACAAGTACTCTCTGGTTGTTGCAGGGAGGGGGGGGGCTTCTTTGTAGAGGAGAGTGACAGTTTGCCTTATATAAAACTAACTTAGATTGTTGAGGTAATAAAAAAGTCACAAAGTTATTAAAGAATTGAAAATGGAAAAAGAAAACAAGACAAATAACACTATCATCCTCACCCCTAGGGCTAGCTCCTACTAGTACTGGGATGGTGAACTCTCTATTTTCTCTATGAGAGCATATGCATAAATATATGTTTTATGCTTGATAGACTATTTCTCCTTAAATATGACCTTAAATATGACTCCCCAAAACTGAATTACATTGGATTTCTTTATTCTGGAATTCAAGGCTTCACTTTCTAGATGGTCTTTGTCTTTTACCCTGTCTACATTATTTCATCCCATCTCTCCCCCAAATAAAACATGTTTGTATGTTCCCTGTATACCGTGGAAGCTACCCTGGTCTATGATGGAGCACTCTTCTAAACAGAATGTATCTTTCAAAACCCAGACATTTAGATTTTCTCATTTCTACCTTTGCTTTGTGGGCAATGCCAATGTGTTTTGACCCAGTGCCACCCCAGCAAGAGCTGTTTGTCCCTGTCTCTTCTCAAGTGGCACACTGCTTTCTGTAATTGACTACTGTCCAGGTGTGTCATGCTGAGTAGCTGCTGGGGTAGGGCAGGTGCTGTGTAATCTCTCCATCAAGCAGCATACATGCACTTTTGGCTACTCAGTTCTCCGGCTGGACGATGAGCCCTCTCCAGGTGGTGGCTACAGATACTGATCAACCTAGCTGTGCGCTTGAGAAAAAGTCAGGGCTGAGCTTGAGGCAAATGGGATTCTGGACCACAAGATGTCAGTGTTGCTACAGAGGAAGCAGCCAGGGTCACAGGCACATCTTGAGTTGCCCGGTGCTGACAGTACTGAATGCTTCCAGGAGCTGACAGACAGATGTACCTCCTTGCAGAAGGTAGAGCTGGAGGAAAGGGGAATGTACGGTGACAACAAGACTCCAAAAAGAGGAAGGTACCAGATGGGGCAGCCAGCGACTGCTCTCAGTCTGCCTTTCATGGAGGAGATGGGATAGTGAAGTTGAAGCATTTGCAGGAAAACCACTCATTATCCTGCCACATGTCCAGCTGAAAGCACTAATGGGTCAGAAAGGGCTGCTCCGTGGGTTGGGCTGAAACAGATTTAAGCAAAATCTGTGTCTCTGTCTGCTCTCTTGTTCTAGCTTCATTTCTAACAGCTAACAAAGTAGGGGTCCACTGACTTCGCTATTAGTCATGACTTCTGTACAGAAGACAAAGAAACAACTTCTTTTCTTGGAGGAATTCAGGAGACCCCTGCCTGCAGCCCTGACCTCCATTTGTGAAATCGGTCTGTAAGCCCAGGGCATGTCCAGGAGCAGCAGGCTTACAGGTTGTGGGAAGCAGAGCCATTGAGATTTTGGCTCTAGCATAGGGCATCTGAGAGGTGCTGGGTAAGAAACCAGAGCGGCCCCTCCTATCCCGGCTCAGCCTTGTGGGCCACATGGGCCTCCAAGCCTCACGTCCCTGGATTCCCATTCAGCTGGTTTGCTCCAATCAGCAAAGTGCTATCTGCTCCCCAGGGTGCAGCAGCCTCTCCCTATGCCACTGGAGGATTGGAAGGCTTCTTCACATTGCATCTACTCTCATGACCTAGCTATAAGTATATTTGTGTCAAAAAATAGCATACACATTCTCTTTGATGTTCTGCTATTTATTAACTAGGAGGTAAAATTGAGATTATTCCAAAACTTCAAACCCTTTTTAATTTTGAATGCAAATTTACATAATTTCCGTAAATCTATTAACTTCCCCTGAATTGGGTCTAGCAATTTACTTTTCTGGTCTGCTTGTACTTCTGACACCTTCTGATCCTTTTTTTTTTTTTAAGTCCTAGAAAGCCTAGCACCTTAAAGCCTCACAAATCCTGGGAATTTTGTGCAAACACTCTTGAAGATATAATCTCCATAATAGAATTCAAGTTGATTGTATTATTTAATATTGTCTGAAGGCATCATGGATGACTTATTGATTTCTGGAAATTAGAACTAAGAACAAAATGAAACCCACACGATTATTTGCAGTCCACCAGCTGTTAGGAAAATGTTGAAAAACATTTCCATGCAAAATCAATGAAATATGACAATAATGAAAAGATGAGTGATGATTTGAAACAGCCTTTTGCCTCTGAGGAGTCAATGCTCTCCTGGAAGCATTGCAAGCAGCCATTTTACCTGGCCACAGGTTAAGGTTGGGACTAAGAATGCCTGGGACAAGAATGGCAGGGAAGGAGCAACATTTACTGGGCCCTCTGCAATGGGGGTGGTGTTGGGTATCCAGGATTCCCAGGTGTTTGTTTCACAAGTGAATGGATGTATTGCTAGGCTGCTGCAGCAACCTCCATCCATTCGGTCCCTTAGATCCCCATTGCGCCACGTAGCCCCAGCTGGCTCTGGGTGAGGCTGAGCTTGAGACCCCTATGAGATTGGAATGGAAACCCAGTGCATTTTAGCTTCTCACACGCCACTTCTTTCTGTGTCACTCTCTCTTCTAAGAACTGTAGTTATTTTAATATTTCCGTTGGCCTCCTATACCAGCCAATGAGGACAGAGTTCTGTTCGTGCTGTTAGGGGAGGCCACATGGTGTCCCAGAGGGATTAAATAATTTAATGGAGGTCACAGGACTAGGGTGAATAGGAAGAAGCAGAATTCTGATTTGAATGTGGGTGTAAGGATTGCATGTGGCCACTCTGCTTAGTCATCTCCATAAGAAAAGGACCAACTGTCTCATCCTATAGAGTCTCAGCAATTGGATTGTGAGGAGTGGGTGTTTTCAGAGAAAAAACAAGAAATTTTCTTTTCAACTGTCTGTGTGATGGCTAGGAGGGGCTGGGTTTCTTCAGAGGTGAAGGCACTTGCATATGCCTGACAGGTATGTCTTTTCCCATTCTCTTAAATTTTTTTCTAGCTGAGACTGCAAACATGTAAAGCAGAAGTTATATAGTGTAAGGTTATGTATAGATCTTTGTGCGTGCAAATGGACACTTATGTAAAGATACGTGTCAGGAAAGAGATTCTAGTGAGCTGACATTTAGTTCAGCATACCGGGATGAATGGGACAGCTTCAGAGAGAGCAGGTCTGAGTACATATGTTGGGGTTAGAGGCTGACATTGGGAAGGGACATTCACCTTAAATGGAGCAAATACCACAGTTTTGAGAAGTGAGACAGTTGCATGTTATCAATTCATTGTCAAAGTATAATACCCAGAAATATGCAGTGAGAACATGGCAAAGATGAATTGACCCATTGAAGAAGGAAGAAATAGGATGGCAAGCCTGCTTCCAAAGGGAATATGAAGATTTAAAGCATACTGTCAAGGAAAGAATTTCGACATAGGATTGTGTTAGACACCCAACCAGCCTCTTACAATGAAACTTTAACATTTGCTTATTTTCTACAAAATTCTACCAAATCCAAATCTCTTGCAACTCATCAGCACTTTGAGGTTGGCATTTACTGTGACAAAGACCTAGCAGCAATCAGTAGAAAATAGTAAATTAGAAAAATTTAACAGAATATCAGGATGTGTGTGTGTGTGTGTGTGTATGTGTGTGTGTGTAGGCTTACTAGACAGAGTACTAGTTTCACAATGAAGGGTATTAGAAGTTGGTTTGTCTTATTTTCAAGCTTGATTTATGCTTTTATAAATACTTAAAGGTTAGAAGCAGGAGGGAATGAGACTGTTAAGGGAGGTAGCTTTGCCTGCTCTCATGAGGATTGTAGATGTCATTCTTGTCTAAATGGTTTTGATCAAGGAAGTGAAATGATCACCTCTCCATCTGTTTAACAATCCATCCATCCATCCATGTCCTGGCCCTTGTATTTTCTCACACAATCCTGTGTTTTGAACATGGGTGCAAAGAATGAGGAAAGTTGTCTGGGATGGGTCATCCTCATGAGCAATATAGATTTATTCTATGGGGCTAGGCTGACTAGAGTTCTGCTTTAAAAGTATCATCTTGGTAGCTGAGGCAGAGACTTTCTAAAAAGCATGTCTAGAAATAAAGGCCCAAGGGAGGAATTGATGAGTTTGCAGTAAATAAATAAATACATAATAAAGAAATAAATGTAAAAATTTGAAGGAGAGGTTTCATCTCTACATAACTGACAAGTTGCTCCTAATGAGGATCTTTGCTATCAAAGAGAGGGTTTACATACAATTTCAGTTAAACCAGTAAAAGGATCCAGGTGTTGCCCAGTCATTGGTATCTGTAGAAGTAGAAGTACCATTGTAATGGACTTTTAGGTGTTCCCTAGGAGGTGGTGACATTGGATAACCCATGGATGATTTCAAAAGGAGAAATGAAGGCAGCCATTTTCTACTCCTGTACACAGCTGAGATAGCACAATCAAGTTGCAAGGCAACATTTTAATCCAAGTCTTGGTCTCCCAAGTCTTGTGCTGCTCCAGTGCCAAGCTGGAACTATTTCCTCAGGGGAGCTGCTTTCAGTGAGTTTGGAAAAAGTGCCCCTGCTCAAGGTTTAGGCTGCATGGCAAAGCCAGGGTCATTTAAGTAGAGCCTGGAGAGCTCCAAACTCCTGGCTTTCTTTCTGGTTTGAGTTTTTAGACACTGACCTTACATGATGAAAAGGTATTTTCCCATTCCAGAAAAGAACGGCTCCTGCGGTCCGCAGCTAAGTGGCTTTGTATTTATGCAGGAGTCTAAATGCCAGGACTTGGGGAACACAGCAGAGCCAGGTGAGGTCTCATTTGCTCTAATATGTAACAAGAAAAATGTGATTGTATTTCCACGTTCTATTCTCTCTGGGTAATTACATACAATGTTATATTTTCCAAGATCAAAGGGTGACTCTTTGGATCTGCTTTGCAAATGAATTATTGCACTGTGCAAGCTAACTCATGCTTTTCTAGGCTGTTGTGGGACGGGGCATGAATGCTGAGAACCAGGGACCTGTGAATGATTGAGCAAACCTACTGAGGCAGACAACATAGAGTTAAAGCAAATTAGTGGGGAGAAGAAAGGTTCAAAATGGGACATAGGACATAAACATGGAATTGGAGATGGCTTGGGGGCTGTTCTCTTATTCAGAGGTAGGACTGTCAGCAGTACTAGTCCCCTCCCTAATGCAGGAGCTAAGAGGAGAAGGTGTTGTGCCGTAGATATTTACAGAGTTGTTTGGAAGGCAGTGTTCCTGAAACCCCAGCAATTGTGTACATCTGTCACTAACAAATGGAAAATGGAAATAGCTTGATAAATAGTCTTACACTCACTGACTAAAGTCAGTGCTTACAAGGCCAAACCTGAAACAATTTCAGACAAAGACTATGAAATTTCTCCAATGAGTATATTGACCCTGATAGAGCAAAGAGATTAATTCAGCACAGAACAGTGAGAGCTATGTGTAGTTGTATGTTTAGGGATGTATAGTCATGTGATCCAAACCTGATAGACATGTTATAGAAGAGATATTGTCTCATTATTTTGATCAGTAAGGAATCTGATATGGAGAAAGGCTAGCCAATTCTGGTCTTAGTGGATCAAATCTCTATCATGACTCATTTATGGGTGCTGGGGGTGTCTCTAGCATAGATCAGGAGGGGGGATATCAGAAAACTGAAGAAGACATTAACAAGACCAGAATAGGCATGCCCTTCCCTTTTTCTGGTATATACTGTCAAGGAGATGAGGAAATACCAACCTTTCTTGAGTTGCATTCTTTAATTTATTGCTGAATTTCTAGCATGAAATGTTAAAAATTACCCTACAAAAAAGGCTCAGTGAAATTTGGGTTAAGCTGATCCGTTAACTGCAGGACTTTTGCAGCCTTTTAATAGGATTGTGTGCAAGAGGAAGAGAAGGTAGAGAATGTAACCAGTTGCGTTTGGTTATGCTGCTCTCCTCCTCCTCTGCTTCTGGTGGATGGTCTCTGTCTAGACATCTGTCATTTAGTAACTTGTGTTTGTGGTTCACTCTCCAGAGAGGTTTGAGTCTTTTTAGTTTCTTTAAGATACTCTGCATTGTGAAGACCTCTACATGTTTAGCAGTTCAGAATTTTTTTGGTGGCACCTGCAGAACAGTAAGGAAAGGGCAGGGAGAAGGGCTTGACTTTGGGGATTGTCAGTTTTAGCTACCTAGGAAAAGGCTGCGTGACTTACACTAATGTGTGGCAGTCAGCTACTTTGGTGGTTAGCACTCTACCTAAAGGGCACGTAGAAGCAAAAGCAAGTTGAGAGATACCAGACTCCTGGAGCGAAACACAGGAAAAATAGGCAGAAAAAGAGGAAGAAGGCGGCCAGCCTGACATACCATGTTCCTTCATTTCCTTTCAGAAGAATTGTGAATTGCTTGCCTCCTTGTGATCCCACACAGGCTACTGTTCTTCAGGAACATTAGCTGGGCTCCACAGTCAAGCAGATTTGCATTAAACAGCTTGTATTCCTATTCAAGCCCTGATTTGTGACTTTGGGTAGAGTTCTGGGACTCTCTCTCCACTGATCAGAACCTTTGCAAGGGTTCAGTGAGAAATGTGGGCAAGGCCAGTAGCTTCTTTTTTCTTTTTCTTTCTTTCTTTCTTTCTTTCTTTCTTTCTTTCTTTCTTTCTTTCTTTCTTTCTTTCTTTCTTTCTTTCTTTCGTATTTTTAAATTAAATTTTTATTTTTTACATTAATTATATTTTATTTGCTTTGCATCCCAGCTGTAGCCACCTCCCTCATTCCCTCCCAATCCCACCCTCCCTCATCTCCTCCATGCTCCTAAATCCACTGATAGGGGAGGCCCTTTTCTTGTTGAGAGGCCCAGGGGTACCTCCTCTGCTCCATGCAGTCTCCCTTGCTTGGCCCTCAGCTTCTTTCTACCTGCAAAGGACTTTGCCTCATTTTCCTTTTTGTTGTCTGTTCTTGCCTCCTTCTCCTCCAAGTCTCTGCCTTTCCTTCTCTTGGTCTCAAGACTGTTCAAATCTTACAATTTCCTGACAACTGGCTGCTTTTGTCACACCGGGGATCTGCTGCTCAGGTAGCTGTTGTTTCCCGGAGTCAAAATCTAAGGTTGAAAGCTGAGTGCAAGGAGCAGCTCCCATGCTGTAGGGTGCATGTCCTAAAAGCTTTTTCCAAGACAGGAGGAGGTGGCTGGAAGTCCCTCTGGAGACGGCTGCCTACTGTGCTCGTAGACCTATTTACAACATTTTATTTTGCCAAATTGAAGGAGAAATTTTAACTCCACTCTGAGAAATCTATTGGTAGCAACAATGGGTTAGTTTTTAATGGCATCTATCTATCTATCTATCTATCTATCTATCTATCTATCTATCTATCTATCTACCTACCTATCTATCTATCTATCTATGGCCACTTGAAGCTATTTGCTGTACACTCTCTCCGGAATGTGAATTAAAGCTTCCATGGTATACTATTTTTCGGTCATCATCCTTCTTAATGTTCCCTGTTTGTTATATATGAGTGGAAGGCAAGCTGAAGGCCTGGAGTAGCTGTCAGCTCTGGAATTCCGGACAGATGATTTTAATCTATCTGAGTGAACAATAATTATTTAGGAGCATCGCTGAGAGGCTAACCTTGGAGAGCACTGTGCTTGGAAAATATTGAATTGAGTAAGTTTTGAAGATTTATTATTTTCCCTCTGATTTATAAGTGTAATATATGCTCAGAGTAAAAACAAGAAATACAGAAAAAGGAAGTGCCATCGTTAGATTTGAGTATTTTTTTTCTAAGCCAATCTGTATTTCCTCTCTATGCCCCCTCCCTGATACACTAATCCCCACCACTTGAAATCAAGCTATGATTAGAGTGCATAATTCACTATTTTTTTCTTAAAAAATTTAATGCATTTTTTTTTACTTATTATGTGTGTGCTTACATGCTCATTTGCATTTGAACATGCCTCGAGGCTATTGTGTGGAGGTCAGACAACAGCTGTGGGAGTCTTGTTCTCTTCTTCCTCTAGTTGGGCGCAACTCAATTCATCAGGTTTAGAAACAGACACCTCTGCTGGCTGGGCCACCTGCCCCGGTTCAGGACCCAGGATGCAAAGCTTCCCACTTTCTGCGCAGGACTTCCTACATACCTCAGCTATACCTCAACTATCTCCTGGACTTTAATGTCTTTTGATTCTTCCTTGGTGCCACCTGCTTTTTTGTGGCTAGAAGAATATTCATCCATGGCACTTATAAAGCTCTTATAATCTTTCTACCTCCTCTTCTACCAGTCCCCTGAGCCTTCGGTGTGGGGTTGTGTTGTGAGTGCATCAACTGCGGATGGGCACCCCGAAATCAGTTGTTTTCTGCATTTTGATTAATTTTGACTTTTTTACCCACCAACAAGTAGGCAGCTCTGAAATCACATACATACATATTTATGCATTTGTGTGTGTGTATAAGATTATAATAATTAAAGAAGAAGAGGCCATGAATTTAAAAGGGCATTATTAGGACATGAGAGGATTTAGAGAGACATAGGGAGGAAATAAATGATGTAACTATGTGCTTTCTTTAATTAATTATGCCCTATGCCCTTTCCCTAGTCTCCTGATAGAGGAGGTCCTCCTCCCCTTCTATCTGACCCTAGCCTATCTCTCATCAAGGCTGGCTGCATCATCTTCCTTTGTGGCCTGGCAAGGCTGTACGCCCCAGGGGGAGGTGATCAAAGCCACTGAGTTTATGCTAGAGACAACCCTTGTTCCCCTTACTAGGGAACTCACTTAGAAAGCATCTTCAACAAATGGTGCTGGTCTAACTGGAAGTCCATATGTAGAAAAATGTAAATAGACCCATATCTATCACCCTACACAAAATTAAAGTCCAAGTGGATCAAAGGCCTCCACATAAAACCAGACACACTAAATCTGTAAAAATAAAAAGTGGGGAAGAGCCTCAACCTCATTGGCACAGGAGACAACTTCCTGAACAGAACACCAACAGCATAGGCTCTAAGAGCAACAATCGATAAATTCTGGCTTTGCTAAGAGGATCTACTCCTTACTATGGCCAATGTGTTGATTTAATCAGATACTTTTCTGTTTCTGACCAGGTAATGATCTTATTTTTTCTTTATGTTATTGAGGTACTACAACATCTTAATAGATTTATAGATTCTAAATGTCCTTCATAGTCATGGATTATTTTTGACATAGTCATGTTGCATATTTATTTCAATGAATTATACATTCAGTTTTACAAATAAACACAGTCATGCTTGCAGCTGATTTATGGTGTTATTGAGGTTTATATTTTTCCCCAGATATTTAAATGTAAAATATTTATTTATTCATTTATTGTGTATGTATATGTGTATATGTATGAGTGTGCAACTACATATGTTGTGGTCAGAGACAGCTTGTAAAAGCTGGTTGTCTCCTTCTACCATGTGGATCCTGGGGACTAAACTCATGTCATGAGGACTAAAGGCAGCTGCCTTCACCCACTGAGCCATCTTGCCAGCCCAGCAATTTTTGTTTTTGTTTTTGAGAGAAAGAGTTGAAAAAACTCCCTTAATAAATTTATACTCATGTTGATTCAGGGGCTTACTCCCCATTCCTTTAAGATTTCCAAGTACACATGAATTTTAAGAACTATAATCCTCTGTTAAAGAGACTTTGCTTCTTTCTAGTTTTTTTTATTTTCTCTCTGTTTCTAATATTGTGCATTTGTGTTTTCTATTTTTTTCCTTCTTCCTCTTTTTAAATTTTTGATACTCTGTAAATGTTTCTAGATCAAAGAGATGACCCTTTTGGCTTTTATGTGCTTTTAGCATATTGTGAGGCATACAGTTTACCTGTTCCCAGCTAAGTAGACTTAAAGACAATTTTCTGCTTTTAACAAAAATAATTCCTAACAATAGAAAAATAGTTAAGATTTTCACAAAATACACTTAGATGGAAGTTGAACCTAACTCAAGCATTAGTAAGTAGCAGCAAAAACTCAACCGATGTCCCCAAAAGGAAGCAGAATATTTCTCTTACTCCTTCATCGTCAGACCCACTGCAGTGCCATGAATAGGCACTCTAAGAGCAATGATGACAGCAGACCTCACCAATGACATACTTACAAATGGGTTGGTAATTCAATCTCCAGAGAGTTGGAAGATCCACGGTGTGTTCCAGGTAGTGTGCTCCTGAACCCGAACATAAGTGTTGGTGGCTTTTTCTGCCAAATTTAAACCTACATTCTCATCCTAATGTGTTAAACTAGATAGCTTGTTTGGAGACTTTTGTCTTTTGAAGTAAAAACAGAAACCCATGCATCACAGAGGATATGTTTGCGCTTGCTTTCATAGTAAAAGCCATTGAAATCTCACATGCAATACATATCATGATAATCTAGAAAAATATTCTTTGTTAGCAACAAAATTTCCATACAGGTGAAATACATCATTGCACATATGAAGAAATACTTTTTGGAAGAAATTCTTTTTCTGATTTACTTATTTATTGATACGACCTTCCTTTGTAGGTCAGCCTGGCCTGGAACTTGCTATGTAGCCTGGGTTAACCTTGAACTTGATAGATTCCTGCCTCAGCCTCCTGAGTGTGGAAATTTGAGGCATGTACCACCATGGCCAACTGCAACAAATTCTTCAAAAAATGAATGCTTTGTATGTAGTTTGCTCTCAGAACAAGTGTCAGTGAGATGCTTCTGTGTAAAGTGGTTGTTAGATGGCCTCTCAGTAATGCATGTTCAAAGCACATTGCCTGTGTGCACTGACTCCAACACATTCCCTAAGGCAAGAGAGAGGACAGCCTCTCAGCAGCCCATTGCTTCTCTGATGACCATTAAAAAAAGGAAAGAAACAACAACACTGTTTTGTGGGAGTTGGGGTGGAAGACTGCATCCCCGAAGCTACAGATGGAGCGGTTGCATCTGCTGCACCAAAACAGGTTTCCCAAACACATGAAATTTATTATTTCTCCATTTCGATAAGGAAATAGACCAACTAAGCTGGTCACTGATGTAGTTAAAAGCAAGTTGTAGAGTTCTTATAAGCCATCAAAGAGGATGGTAATGACATATATGTGTGTGTGTGTGTGTACATATATCATTATATATTTATGTATATATAAAACCCTTATTAATCTCCTAACAAAATGTTTTATGGATTCATTAAACTTTAAGATAAGAAAAATGCATTTTTCTTGCACAGAAAGATAAACAATCCAAATTTGATGATAGTTTTCTTTCAAGCAGACACTTTTGAAGAAACACAGTTAATCTGTCCCTCCAAGGTAAAAATGATATTTTAACAAGTGAGAATCTGTTTTATTATTATTATTATTATTATTATTATTATTATCATTATGTTAAAGACAGAACATTTTTGAAAACAGATGTCTGGGATGTTTCATTCTCACATAATTTTGTAAACAGTGTATACTATAGTATTTCTTCCCCAAATCACAGAGTAAGAAGTTGCACCTTAAAAAAACCCATTCATATGATCATATTAGTTTTATCTTATTTTCTTAAAAAAATAAAAACACATTACCTTTGAGATATTTGGTATGAATAACTGATTGACACCTGGGATGGTGGAGTTTTACTAACATAATTTTAGCAAAAACAAGCAAATAAAAACAAAAGAAAAAAAACAAAACAAAACATACCAACCAACTAACTAACCAACCAAACAAACAAACACACAAAACCTTTTCATAATGGATTCAGTAAGTGCAGCCAACAGTGTGATTCTTGTATGTGGCTGTAGGCATTTATCGGTAGCCTTTCCACCACCCTTAACTCTGAGTATTGATATACACTGCATTTAGATTTGAATCTTGGAATAGTGTCATGGAGTTTTTGTCTTTAAACAATGAACTGTGCTTGGTCTTTGTGCCTTCTCAGGGTAAGTTTCTTCAAATGTCAGGTTGTTCAGAACACTGGTATAGGCAGTTGGGTGGTCCAACCTTTGCTTCTTCTCCATCTTTTCTCACACGCATCATAGCCACTCTTGAGACACAGTTTGAGAATTATACTTCACTACCTTGCCTGTAAATAGGCTGTAGTGGTACAGGACTTATTCAGGCTGTAGTGGTACAGGATTTATTTCAGTACAGAGTAGTGGCTATTCTAAGACTATGGACTTTGCTTGATTTATGGATGTTACGTTGCATGCTAAACATGCTTTTATTCTTTGGATATTAGAATATCACTGTAGAGCTCAACTTTTTCAAGGATAAAATAATCTTATGTGCTCATTTTAAGTTTTTTTTTTTTTTTTTTTTTTTGGTCTTGGAGTTAATGTTGGAATGAAAACAGAGCTTTTATGTTGCACTGAAAATCATACCCCCACTTTTACTTTTGGTTTATTTTATATGATAATTGCATTTTAACCTTCCTATATCATATTCTGTGTTGGGTCTTTGGAAACAGTGTGTAGTTGCACTTCCACCTACACCTCATTGTTGTCTTTTGCTTTAGGATAACAATTTAGTTGCTTTATGTACTCATTGACAGCAGCAATATTTTCTTTTTTATTAAAATTTTCTTTTTTCTTTTTAAAATTTTATTACAGTTTATTCATTTTGTATCCCAGCTGTAGCCCCCTCCCTCAATTCCTCCCAGTCCCAACCTCCCTCCCTTATCTCCTCCCATTCCTCTATCCAAGTCCACTGATGGGGAGGACCTCCTCCCCTTCCATCTGACCATAGGTTATTAGGTTTTATCAGGACTGGCTGCATTGTCCTCCTCTGTGGCCTTGCAAGGCTCCCTCCCTTAGGGGAAGGTAATATTTTCAATGCCATTTTTTTCATTATTTTTTGCCTTTCTCTAACACCTCCACTTTTCAACTCTTCAATTTATGTGTCATTTTCATTTGATTTCTTTCTATCCCATATAACAAGCAAAAGGTTCTACAACTAATTTTTAACTCTACAAACAAATACAATTCATTAAAAACATCTCATTATAGTTTTCTGTAATCATCTTCAGTAAAAATTAAAATAAAAGGAGGTTGGAGATTTAGCTCTAATATAGTAGAGTGCTTGGCTAGCAAGTCCAGGACACCCAGACCAAGAAAAAGAAATTAATAGATGGTCAAAGAAACATCTTTATTGTTCCTGAAGTTTTAAAAAATTTCCTTTCTGGGGGGAGGTTATCTTCTCCTCCACCCATTGTGTTCCAGGAAGTGCACCTCAGTTTCCAGGCATTCATGGCAAGGGTTTATACCCACTCAGCCATCTTCCTGGTTCAATTTCTTTCTGAAAAAAAATTCAATGGTAATTATTAGTTTTGGTAATTCTCTTTGGCTTTAGAATAAAATTTGATATTTCTCTGAAGCCTACTCACAACAAATGTTCAGCCAAGTCTTTACTTATGGAATTTTATTCCATAGCTACCACATTTTCAAATTTTTCTAAGTATCTTAGTTTGTACTTACATTAGCTCAAAAAACACATTTTAAAAAAGCATCCTGCCAGGGATGCTCTAGTCATCTGCTTGTGCTCGAAGGGAAACAACTGAGTCCAGCTTGATGTTTCATTCCTTCTCTAAAATAGCAGACTCTCCCTCCCCCATGCACAACTGAGTCCAGCTTGATGTTTCATTCCTTCTCTATAATAGCAGACTCTCCTTCCCCCATGCACAACTGAGTTCAGCTTGATGTTTCATTCCTTCTCTATAATAGCAGACTCTCCCTCCCCCCATGCACAGAGTTCTTTCCTCGTCCATGTCATTTTGAAAGTCACCACAGTGTAGCTTATGTGAAATTTCTTTTCATTAGTTACACTAGGCTCATGGATTGCAGCTCTACCCCAAGATGTCAGGGAGGGTTGCTCCTGTATGAAAACATCTTCCTTTATTATAGCTCTGATAGATGCTTATGTTCAACACATCTTGGTCCCTCCAGGAGCATTGCTTTGTTTGTGTGTCTTTTCATTCTCTTTAATATATTTCTTTTAATTTCTTTGCTCTGCTATTCCTGAGGTGAAAGGAGTTTGAGGCCTCCTGGATGCTCTGGACTGGATTTATCTTCTGTAATCTGAAAAGCTACAGTAAATGTAAATACAATTTATATCTGTACATGTGTACAGATATATATATATATATGTACACACATATATAAGCACATATATACATATATATGGGGGCTGATATTGGTGTGTAACAGTAAGAATGCTCAGGATGTCCTGGTTAAAGTACTCATCTTAGGCTCCTAGTGCATGGTCATCTCTCATTTTCTTATCTGCCTAGTAGATGCCCTTGTTGGAGAAGCTGAGTTCATTTTCCATGAGAGAAGCTGAGTAGTCAATATGAAGTTTCAGGCAGGCCCTGCAGGAAGCCTGGACTTTTATTGGTAAAGTCACACATTCCAAGATGGGGTCCAGTTTCTCTACTGGCTGAGTATAGTGGTGTCACCTATGGATGATTTCCAGAGGTTAAAGTAAGGTGCTAGGAGCACCTCCTGGGTAACTTGAGGCACGTGTGATGCTTTGCCACCCAGTGGTTAGCCTCTGAGGCAGGTATGCTGCCCTGGGCTCTTCCTATGGAGGGTTTCCTCTATTTCTCTCAGCATGTTTTCTTGAAACAACCCCTTTCTCCATTATCTTTGAGTTCCCGCACTCCAACATGTACTGTCAGTAAATTTATTTTCACTTAAATCAGCCAGAAGCAATTTGTTAGTATTTAAGGAAGTGTCTGCCTGATGTATTCTGCATCCTGCTCTTCGGGTCTGTAAATCTGTGGGATTCTGCTCCTTTCAGCCCTTATCTGCCAGCCACATGTGAATGCTAAGTGCCAAGCTTTGCTTGTGCTAATCACTGCTTTCTAGTTAATGTAACCAGAATCCTTGACCAAGACCATATGTTTTTGTATTAACTCTGATGTTTTTCAGTTCTATTTGAAAAGCAGTCTGGTGTTTTCTCCTTAGCAGGTGGATGAATTTGTTTTGATTATTTCATATTTACTTGGCTGTTAGAATCGTCATCTTGGATTTTAAGCTATGGGATGACAGACATACATAACTTCTGATCACTTTTGCTGAGATGTACAAATCACACATTTAGTGAAAATCTGTTGAGTTAAAAACAATCTTTAGATTCTGCCTTCCTGGACAGCATGCATATGGATGGTAGTTTTGTGTTTAGAACATCAGAGTGAAGAACTCATTCTTACATTTCTGGTATTTTGTCTGGTGTGGGTCCAATGCTACAGTCTTTTGAGCCTTTTCAGCCTTTTCCAGTGAGCTCTTTAACGTCCATCCTCTGAACCTGCTGACCTCTTTACGCTGAGTAGAGGACCTAGCAAGTGTAATGATCATCCTTTTGTGAATCTGTGTTGCTCCTTGAGGGAGAAAACAAACCAAAAGACAAATAAGGCAGAGGAAGCTGAGGACTGAGTTGCAGTGGAGTGGGGTGTTGGAGACCATTCTCTTCCTTTGGTCAGTAGACGATCTTTTATGCATCTGGCAGATGTTTACCTAAATCACAATTTTGATTCCTGTGGAAATTCTACAAATCTTTTTATATTGTGTCTTTTCAGTTAATAAAAAGGATGGAAAGGAGAATTATGTGTCTCCAGCCTGCTACTGGCATAATCTGTTCCACGCCGCTGAGAGAAATTCTTGGCATTCTGAGAGCCCATTGCTGCTACCTCTGAAAATGAGCCTGTAGCCGTGCCCTGTGGTAGAGTGTAAAGGCTTCTATTATCCAGGCACCATGTTAGGAGAAAAATAAAATTGCATATCTACTGCACACTTTATGCCAAGATAAACATACTGAATACTAACATTTAAAACTGGGAAAAGAAAACATGAAGAAATTATGAAAGGGAACACTCATAATGTTAAAATAGTAAAGACAGCTGAAAGGATTTCAAAAAATTTAGGAATCTGAAGAGAAAAGATGAATGAATATAGGCCTATAACATGGGAATGATGTTTATGATGAAAAAAATGAAATCAGGAGCTAGAGATAGGATCCAGCTGTTCAGAGCACTTGTTGCTTTTGCACAGGAACTCTTTGGGCCCCAACACTCATGTCATGCAGTGTGTAACTGCCCATAAACTTCAGCTCTTAGTGTTCAATGCCCTCTTTTGCTTTCTGCAGGTAGCTGCACATAAATTCACATACACACAGACACACATATACACATAAATATATATAAAATGCATCTTTAAAAATATATTGTAAACAAGATCAGGAGACAAGTAGAAAAATATTTGCAACATAGAACAATTAGTGCACCATAAATATGAAGATTATTTATAATCAAATAATTAATCAATCAGTCAATCAAATCACTTCCTAAATAAGTAAAAGACCTAATGAATAGCTCACACTATGGTTAAAAAAAATCATCTTTAACTAAGATCAGAAGGAAGGAGAGGAGTATCTCCCCTATCAGTGGACTTGGGGAGGGGCATGCATGAAGAGGGGGAAGGAGGGTGGGATCAGAAGGAGAGGAGGGAGGGGCTTATGGGGGGATACAAAGTGAATAAAGTGTAATTAATAAAAAAAAAGAAAGTAAAAAAATCATCTTTAGGTTTATCGGAAAGTGCTCAACTTTATTTTTAGAAAATAAATACCAGTTTCAACCAGTGAATTGTACACCCAAACACTAACAAGATACAATAGTCTCGAGACTAATACAGAATCTGTTTAGGTTTTTTAAGGGTGCTGCAAAGCAACAAAGCCACAGTGGCTGCCTTTCTTTGGTAGATAATGCAGGTTCCATCATCTGGCCCCTCACTAGCTGGGGGGCATGCATAGATGTGGTCGACAAGGAACAAGGTTTGCAGGGGCTTTGCATTTGTGGTGTCCTGAGACCCATGTCCCCATTCTTAGTGCTGTCTCTTCAGGAACACTCTCACGCCACCGGTAGAAGGAAGCATAGTATTCTGTGTTTACTCCAGTCTGTACTTTCGGAGCAATCAGGCCTCTGAGGTCCTAGGTAACGCAGTTTGAGATTAATTCTTTCCTCCCAAAGTGGAACTCTGAGAGACAAACAGCTCTGTAGACTGTAGTCACCAGAACTTAGGAGGGCAGGTTGATCACACTTACTCAGATTTCCAAAGCATATTCCCTTCAATGTAGTAGTCTCAGCTGCAGGAATACATCCTCCAGATAAACTCACTGTTTGGTACAATAATGGAAACAACCTAAGTTTGTCTATTGAGGTTCTGATGATATAAATTATGGTAAGTCACTTTATAGAATAACCATACTGTCATTTCAAAATGAGAGAAAGATCTACATGTACTGAGACTGAACAATTTCAGAGCTCTGTGCAATAATCAAGGAACAGAGTAGCATATGGATGTCAAATTCTGTAAGAAAAAGGAAATACATGCTGTGTCATTGTGCATTTGAACAGCCTGCTTCTGGAAATACTAGCAAGACAATGTTGTTAATCCAAGAATTGGGAAAAAGAGTTGCCTCCCAATTTTCCTGTCTCAGGAATGCTTTAAAAGTGATGTATATTCAGTAACTATTCTAAAGATAAGAGTATATATAGGTTTAGGGTTATTGTGGATAAGGGAAAATCTCATTTTTCTTTGAATGAAATTATTTAGTTTATCTAAAAAATAGAAGTAGGAATCGTAAGTCTACAGCCAAAAGCAATACTTCCATCAAGTTGAACTCTGATGTTGGTGTTTGCCATAAGTGTGACAAGATGGAAATAACACTGGTTGACATTTTGGATAGACTTAACTGCAGAGTTGATATTCATTTCCTTAGTTTTCCACCATTATTTTTCATGAAAGTCCTTTTCTGTTTTTTTTTTCAGGAGTTTTTGCACTGCTGAACAGCAATGACTATTATTTCCCAGTATTGCCAGCAGTTACCTTTGCCTACATTTTTGGTGGGTATTTTGTTAATTTTCTTGGCTTTTATGGACTCCTCTCCTCAGCTTTGTTCATGGAAGGACTTTGTCAGAAGAATCCAGGAACTTTCTAGAATGACTGAGCCTCAGGTGAGTCATGGCTGCAGAAACATCAAGAACCTGCAAGGGAGATGGAATCTCTCCCCTCGTCATTCCTGCTCCTATTAGGGGTTGGCACTGTGCTTCTTTCTGTAGGAGGAAAGTGGGCATCAACAGTTCCTGAGAGGTTGTCCTAGAACTTCATCTACTAACAGTGACTGGACTCCTTCCATTCCAAGACCAAAGTTCCAGAGAGGTGATTCAAAGACTCTGCCTGGACTAACGGAGGAGAGCCACAGAAGACCATAGCGTAGCATCTTCTTTCCCTATTTTGCTTGGCTCACACTGAAGACATTCCAGGGTGTAACCTTAGGCTCCAGATGCGCACTCCCTGCAGCACTCATCACCAGCTTGTGCTCTGCAATGCATCATTTACCACCCGTCTCTCTTTTGTTTCAGTGAAGTACTCTTTCTGTTTTTTAAAACCCCCTGAGACAGGATTTTTCTGTGTAGCACTGGCTGTCCTGGAACTCTCTCTGTAGACCAGGCTGGCCTCCAACTCACAGAGAGCTACCTACCTCTGCCTGTGTGCTGAGTGCTGGCTTAAAAGGCATGTGCCAAACTTACCCAGCAGGTGAAGTATTTTTAATATCTTTCTTATTTTCAGCAAACAAGTGCAGAAGTCGGGACTATTTCCTTTGCAATTTCCTGGTCTTTCTACATATGCATGCTGTTATTATGTCTTTCCCCTGTTATTTATTTATTTGAATATTGGCTTATAAGGTATGAAATGGTAGCCAGAGGACCTTTTCTAGTATGTCTGTCTCCTGTGCTCTGCACTGTTATCATTTAATAAAAGGCTGTTATTAAAACAGAGAGGAAGTAGGGAAAAGCCTGCTGAGTCCCAGCACAAGATCCTCAGGCTTGATCTCCCCCCTCTCCCTTGCCATTTGGGTGAACTTTTTGCTGTACTGGAGGCTAGAGGCACCCTTGAGAATGGAGGACTGATCTCACAGGCCTTGGCTTCTGTCACTTCCTGTGCCAAGGGCAATGTACACTCCTAGCTAAGGAGACATAGAGGGTGGGGGAAGGATACTGAACAGAAAGAAGATTCCCCTGGGAGGCACACAACATATCTGAAACCTTCTGGGCTGCATCAGCACTCCCTCCTTGGGGACCAGGATTCTATTAAAGTCACACCCAGTTTTCATGAATTAGACCTCTGAGAGAAGAATTTCCCTCTCATTTCTGCAGGAAAGATGTAATGTTAAAAATGCAGCCAGCTTAGCTGCTGCCTTCTGAGGCTGTCCTTCAATCTAGGATATCCTGGTTACTCCCAGGGGCACAGTTTCTTCTCTTGAGAGTTTCTCTGATGCTTCATTTGGCCCATCAGTCCTGCCTCAAGGCATTTAGGTACACATAAGTCTTTGCTCAGGTGTCCCTTTATTATTAAGATTATCAAATGTTGAAGGTAAAGATGATGACAGAGACAGGATTTTGCACACACTCAATTCTCGCTCCATAGAGGAGTCTAGCAGGGAAAGTAGAGAAACAGGGTCACGCTTGCCTCCATTTTGATTGTCATTTTGAGTGTCATTTTGATTCCTGAAAGGTCTGTGTCCAGAGGACAGTTCAGTGCCATGCTGTTAGATCCAAAGAAGATGGACTAGTCAAGAGTGCTGTGGGCAGGAAAGCCAGGAGTCACATCCAGCAGAGGGCTCAATGGCGCCTGGCTTCTCAGCAGGTGCGAAGCTCTCCTGTCGTCCAGCCTCTGTACTCACATCTTAATCTGACAGACAGCGTGCTTGGAGTAGAGCTCCGGAAGCCCACTGGAGCACAACTTCACCCTCTCCTGACACTGCTGGAAGCTATACCTCCAGTGACTGCACTCAGGCTGTCTTCAGCCCACAGGTTAGATAGCCAAGAAGGTCACCATGGGGACACCTTCCCACCTTTTCCCAGTGCTGCGCATTGCAAGGAGTGATGCTTTGGAGTGGTACTCTGCTGTTGAGGCAGAGTCCCAGGAGGCTTTGCTACTGCTTTTCTTTTCTAGACACATTGAATTCGTCGTTAAGTTTTTTTTTTTTTCAATTTTCCCAAAATATGTCTCTGGAGTCCATCACTGTTTGAGTCCTCCTAATTATTAGGAAGATAACAGCCTCCCTGATATCTAGTCTTTACTTAGCCCTATCAACTCACTCCCAGATGCCCATATGATTAACCCTAAACTGATGCTACAGTTAAAGTAGACGCTCCAGTGGCGATGAGAACACTGAAGCTGTTCCTATTACTGTCCCAGAAATGGATCCAAGAGCTGAGCTGTAGGAAAGGCAGGGAAGGGGTTTTACTGACAGCTTGGCCATATCAAGAACAGAAGTCTTATGACCTAAAATGTCTGCCTTCTTGGTGCTTACAGTAGTCTCGGCATTATGTAGGCAATTCCAAAGCAAGGACCGAGGGCTTCCATAGTGGTGGTCCAAGTCATCTTGGTCTGGTCAGTCACTGCCTGACTCTGTCATAAAGGGCTGTGTCAGTACCTCTGCTGCTCATGAGGTGGTTTTGGTAATTTTTCTTAAAATGTTCATCAATCACATGTTCCTGGGGTCTAGCAATAGAGGAAGATTCGAGGAAAAAACGAAACAGGACAAGCCAGAAACAGAATGAGGTTAGTTAGGTAAGTGAGTAGACTTTCCTTCAAATTACATAGGCTGTTTTGCTCCTGAGAATTTCTGCACTGTCTTGGGCTCTGTCTGAACATCAGGGTTGTGATGGCTGTGCATAGTTAACCATTTTAAAACTGCTATTCTCTGGCTGCATGCTTCTGTGACCTCTGTGTGCCTGACAGTAATAGGCATCAATGTTTGGGAATGGTATCCTTGTGTTTTAGCTTGTGTGGGTCCCAGTGACCAGGTGCTGGTTGTTTCTGGGCATCAAGTTTCTGTACATGTGTGCCTTTGGTTTGTGTGTACTGAGCTTTGTGTGCCTGGATGTTTGCATGTGAGTGTATGTGTGTATAGGTGGCCATGTGAGCTCCTGTATCTTCTCTCTCCTTTGCTGTTGCTCTGAGTCTGTCTCCCTGGGAGAGAGAGAGAGTGATTGCTGTTGATGGGGAATGTTCCAATAAGGAACAGTGTGAAAGAAATCATTTCACACTCTCCATAAAGCAGACCATGTGTCTCATTCTTAGCAAGTGAGTAGTTGCTGAGTTACTAGGAGTCAGCTTCTTCTCTCTTCTGCAATGCTGCACTGCCCAGTGGCATTTCTTTTTAAACACACACACACACACACACACACACACACACACACACACACACACACACCAGCTTCCCTTCTTTTCTGAGCTCCTTCAGGGGTGGGAGCACAGAGCTGGGCAAACTTTCATCTTTCTTGGTGTTTTACTGTATCTTGGAGAGCTTGAGCAACCCGTGGGGGTTGGGGAGAACTGAGCATGCCTGGGAGGAGACATGAGGTCTATGTAGGATTGCAGGCAGGGAGCCACAGTTTTTATTGCTGTGGCTCTTCTGCCTTTAGAGCCGTTTGTAACAGACTTACAGAAAAGGAACTGTCTGAGAAAAGGTAAAGAGGAAGCAAGTTCAAGCCAGAACAGTCTGTGCTCTCAGGAGTCCAAGGCTTCAGAGCACCAGGGCAAGCAGAAGATAGCCTGAATCTCAGTCTAGTATTTTCCTTCAGAGTTTCCTAGGTTCATCGCTGGATGAGAGCAAGAGAACTTATTCTAACCCCCTTCCCTACTCAGACTTTCTTTGTGACTACTTTGAACACCAAGTCTTCTCACTGTCAGACACATAAAGATGCTAGGTAAATTTCAACAAGGAAAATCCTTTACAGATCAGACAACATAGCTTCTGCCTCAGCTCTCCTCACACGGGCATTGTGGAAATGAAGAGAAGGAAGCCTTAGCATGACAGTGTGCCCCTTTATGCAACAGAATATTAGCTGCACAGCCGTGAGTACAACTCTAGTTTCCAGACTCCCCATAGAGTGTCTTTTCCATCACACAAAGGTCACTTGGGATGACTTCTGGGTACCGGGTGACTTTTATTTAAAACCAAAAAATAACTCCCACTTATGGGACCGTAAAAGTGAAGTGGAAACTCATGTAACGAGAGTTAGGAAAAGGGCCTGTGAGAGTGGAAAAGCGTACTTTCATCTGGAAGGAATGTCCCTGCCTTTGAAGAGGCAGTTGTAGGAAGGTTTGATGTAGGCCAGATATGGAGAGTTCTGAGAATGAGCGGCATAGTGGCCAACTTGACAGTCAGTTCAGTGCAGTTCAGCCATCCTGTACTCAAGACCCTTTAGAATTAGGGTCTGGGAAGGGGCCAGGCATACAGAGAAGGTGAAAATGTAGCCTTCCTTCAAGGAGCTCAAAGGCTGGTGGAGAGCCAGAAAGAAAAAAGTACTCCTAGTAAAACATGCAAATAAGCCCAGATATCTGGGCTAGGAATATAGGTCAGTAGTAGAGTATTTGTCTGTCCTGTGCTAGGTCCTGAATTTGACCCTGAGAATAAATAAATAAATAAAGAGAATAAATAAATAAATAAAGTATAAGTAAAACAAACAAACACCCCCATACAAAACAATGACAATGAAAAAAGGTATCTGTCAGGTGTAAGGTTACTAAGGTAATAATAATTAAAAAAAAAGGCATGCGTGTAATGGTTATTCTTGGTTTTCAACATGACTGCATCTGGAATTAACTAAAACCCCAAACTGGACAGCACCCCTGGGAGTGATTCTTGCTTAATTTGAAGTGGAAGATCTACTTCTAATCTGGATTCTTGAGGTAGGAAGACACACTTTTGATCCAGATCTGATCTGGACCATGCCTTCTGCTGGAAGCTAATAAAAGACATGGAAGAAGGCAGCTTTTGCTCTTCACCTATTGCCTCTTGCCTGGCTAGCAAGTCCATGACTTCACTGGTGTTATAACCTACTTCTTCAGGATTCTAGTATATACTGACTCTCTGAGACATCCAGCCTAGTGGACTGAGCCACTACTAGATTCTTGAACTTTTTGTTCATAGCCAGAATTAGCTTTTGAATTAGCTAGACCAAAGCTTATATATCCTTCTGATAAATCCCCTTTCTCCCTATTATCTGTATGGCCCAGAAGATACACAGATGGACATTCAATGCATAGTACATAGGGATTCTAGAGACCTTTGTCTGGAAGAGCTTAATATTCATGGTAAGATAGGAAGAGGATAATGTGACACTTGTTTTGGAGCCAGATAATACAAGTCCTGAGTCTTTTGAGGCTATTATAAAGAGCTTAAAAATGGGAATCTGTCCAAAAGTTTTAAGCAGAATGGTAGATGGATCATATATGTTTCATATTTCTCTCTGAGACCATGTATAGGATCAAAAGTAGAAATCCATGGGGAGATGGTGGAAAGCCTCAGGTAAGAGAGGAGAGATAGAGCTAGGGCAGCAGCAGAGAAGGGCAGAGAAAGATGGGTGGGGCCACATCCATAAGGTCAAAGTTAGAGAAAGTGATGTATCAATGGCTAGAGTTGAGAGAGAAGTATTTTGCAGCCTCACATCTGTGGGACGATGTGGAAAGTGATGTTACCAATGCAGAAAGAAACACTGAGTTTGCAAATGAGTAAGTAAGGTGTGATGGTGAGGCTGAGCACATGAGGGCCTCTGGTATATTCAGCTGAATGCTTCCGAAGTTTGAAAAGAAGCTCAGGTAAAAGTTAGAAATTTTGAGAACTCATATCTATATAGGAGAGTAAAGTCATCAGGAGGGCATGCAGTGAAGGAGACAAGTAGACCAGAGAAACAAATTAAGGTGCTTTCAACCTTTAAGGAACATTTATCAGAAGAAGGCTTGTAAACAACAGAACAGACACAGTCAGAGTGGGACCAAGAAAAAGTAAGCACCAGAGTGAAGGGACTGAAGGTTCTGTGGTCACAAAGGAAGGCCATTTATACTACATCCAGGGGTTGACATGAAGAAGGACTAAGACTGAATGGCAGAAATAGAAGTGAGTTGTGGGTAGTCTTTGAATGAATGGGCATTTGCATTGTGGGTCAGACCAGACTTTAAGAAATCCTAATGTGAAGAAGAAAGACATATTCCCAGAGGGAGCGTAGACAAATGAGACAATTTTTATGAAATGGAAAAAAAAAGAATACAGCTAATTATAAAATGAATATACAGTCAGACATCCATTCCTTTACTGCACTAGGTACAGAGACCTGATCAGGTACAGGAAGTGCAGATGATGGAGGAAGGACCTGAAAATTGCTGAGGATGGATAGATATGGGGACTCTTGGCCTTTAACAGGAAGATAATGGCCAGAAGGTACCAGTTCTGTGTGGTTGCAAATCAGTTTGCAGGATATGAGACTTAAAAAGGGGAGGGGAAGTTGTCTCTTGTGCCAATGAGTTCAAGGCTCTTCCCCACTTTTTCTTCTAACAGGCTTAGTGCATCTGATTTTATGTTGAGGTCTTTTATCCACTTGGACTTTAGTTTTCTGCAGGGTGAAAAGTATGGATCTACATTTGCTGAAGATGCTATCTTTTTTCCATTGTATGGTTTTGCCTTCTTTGTCAAAGATCAGGTGTCCATAAGCATGTGGATTTACTTCTGGGTCTTTGATTTGATCCCATTGATACACCAGTCTATTTCTATGCCAGTAGCAGTTTTATTCATAATAGCCAGAATGTGGAAACAGCCTAGATGTTGCTCAACTGAAGAATGGATACAGAAATTTTGATACATTTACACAATAGAGTGCTATTCAGCAATTAAAAATAAGGAAATCATGAAAATTTCAGGCAAATGGATGGAACTGGAAAAGATCATCCTGAGTGAGGTAACCCAGAAGCAGAAACACACATATGGGATATACTCACTTATAAGTATATAGTAAACATATAATATAGGATAAACATACTAAAATCTGTACTCCTAAAGAAGCTAAGCAAGAAGGAGGACCCTAGGGAAGATACTCAATCCTATTCAGAAGGACAAATGAGATAGATATCGGGAGCAGGAGAAAGCAGAAACAGACCTACTGCAGGGCCTCTGAAAGATTCTACGTAATCAGGGAATCAAAGCAGATGCTGAGACTCATAGCCATGTGGGAAACACAAAGACCTGGAAGGGACAGGAGCTCCACAAGGAGAGCAACAGAACCAAAAAATCTGGGCTCAGGGGTCTTTGCAGAGACTGATACTCCAACCAAGGACCATACAGGGGTAGGTTCCAACTTAGAACTGCTACTCAGACGTAGCCCATGGCTACTCCAATTGGGTTCCTTAATTAGGGGAACAGGGGCTTTCTCTGACATGAACTCAGTATCTGGCTCTTTGATCACCTCCCCATGGGGAGTGCAGCCTTGCCAGGCCACGGAGGAAGGCAATGTAATCAGTCCTGATGAGACCTGATAGACTAGGGTCAGATAGAAGAAGAGGAGTACCTTCCCTATCTGTGGACTAGGGGAGGGGCCTAGGTGGAGAAGCAGGAAGAAGGGTGGGACTGGCAGGAGATGAGGGAGGGGGCTACAGCCAGGATACAAAGTGAATAAATTGTAATAAATAATACATAAAAAATAAGGGAAGGGGATTTATGTTAGTAGTCTCCATGTCTTTAATGATGCAAGAGGCAAAATTTTATGTTAGGTGTGTTTATTGTTTGTGTTTGCAGGCTAGGGGGCAGTAATTAGAAAGATTTAGATTAGGAATTGGGGAAAGGACTAGTTGTAGAAAAGGTGTGGCCTGCAAATATCTAGTGAGAATGTTTGTGGCTCATTGGCATTGGTAGAAGCTTTCTATTATTATAGTTTCTTCAACACTGTTAATTGCTCAGGTATATGATAATATTACCTGGATTTCTGTAACTCCAAAGCATGGTGTGGATTTTGAGGGATAAAGGTAAAGATGGAGGTGATCATGATGGCTAACATTGAACACATGCTTAATATCCTTCTTTACCTTGTTCTGTCTGAAATTCTTAAAAATTCTAGGGTGTGGAAATCATTATCAGATTTATTTAAAAGATAGGAAAGTAAAATTTGTCCAGAGTTTGAATGGCTAGAGACAGGATTCAAAACTAGGTTATCTCATTAATTCTCAGGGTGTTAATGGTGCAATTCTGGCTGCATTTGGAAGACAAAGGGGGCTAGTGTCAGGCTGGTAGATTAGGGAATAATTAAGGCTGTCAGAGACATGTGTCTAACTGAGGCCAAACAATTCATGGGCTCAGAAGTAAATCTGGAGGAATAATTGGTTGTGAGGGTAAGACATTGGTTTCTGGAGGTGAGGAGGTCAAGGAATATAATGATGGTGTGATGATGGAGTGAAGGTGTGGAGATGTCTTAGGATGTAATAACTGGCATACAAGGTCTGAGGTTAACTATGCTGTATATTAACTATGCTTTGAATTACAGATTGAAGTTTGCTTTTCAAGCATCATCGCCCTGTCCATCATCTCTTAGTTGGAAACCACAGCTGCCATCTCTTTCTAAGGAAATGGTGATCCTCCAATGAAGGTCCAGTAATCTTCTCCCAGATTAAGGAGCCAGAGAAGTCACAGAGTCATGAGAGACAAAAGGAGCACTCAAGTCATCATTACTTCCACTGGAATGTTCTGTTAGTTGTTTGACAGATCCATGCCCAAGAAAGTGTGTGCAAGCATTCATGCTCATGTGCTTATGTATGTCTACCAGTGTGCTATGTATACCTGTATGATGTGTTGATTAAAACTATACAATGGGTGAAATGAGTCCCCAGGCCTATATGAATAATTCCTTAGGTCAAGAAAGGCTCTCTGTTAGTCTATATTGGAAGCCTGGAAATCTGTGTTTCTATATCAGCCTTGGAAAGGAACCCAAGGGGCAAGAGAGCCACTTGGAAGAGCTATGAATTGAAGGAAAATGTTGAGCCTTTGAGAGTGACAGTAGGAAGGCAACAGAGCCCAGAGCTTTACAGGCCAAAGAAATACCTATTCAAAGAAAGAAGTAAAGACTTCTGGAATTCTCTGGCTTTTCTTACATCTCAAAGGGAGACTTTTAGATTATTTTTATAATGTTTTCAGGCCACCGATGCCATGATTTATTCCCAAAGCAGTGCTGTGGTTAAAAGAACACAGTATATAGAGCCCAAAGTAATTTCAAACCCATTTATGTGCTTTGTTTTTACCGCCTAGGCCCGTGAAGCAAGTGTGGTCTTTATACTGCCTTGTAACTTGCTTTTTTCTTCTCCCTTGCACTATCTCTTCACTGCCTCTGCCTCCCAGGACATGGTCTTTAAAGTCCCCTGAAAGAGGCCATGGACTCTCACTGGGCAGGGCATATACCCAATTCTCTGTCCCCACCTTCTCTTTTCTCAGACACAAAGGCCCTTGCAATTGCAAAGATATTGATCTTAGGGGTAGCCAGATTTAGAAACAGCATCAAGGCAGCTTGAAAATTGTGGCTGGGGCCACGCTGGGGCACATCTTTATTCCCTTATCTTCTATCTAAGTGTCATGAGATCCAGACACATTCTGCCATTCAGTAAACCCTTGAAGATTCCTACTGCTCACTTTTCAGCCATGGACATCACACCAGACCACACCACACACTCTACGTGTGTGTTAGCTCAGTGGGAGCCTCCAGAAAGTTGATTGAGTTTAATCCAATACTTACCACACTCTTACAGACAGGGGAACCTGATATAACTCTGAAACAGGCCTTTAAACACCTCTGTTCAAAGGCACTGAGAGTCTTTAATGAGAGCAGGAACAAGACCCTGAGAACAAGCAATCATCCATTGCTCTGATTGTCACAGCACAGAAAGTGGGGGCCACTCTAGTCTCCTAAGTCAGTTCCTACTTACATTGTGATGTGCCAGGTGGCAAGTATTCAGTGCCTTCAGATTTTTAGTCGAAGGCCCATCTTCTTCCTTGGAAGGACATTACAAGCCGAGTCTCCAACCAGCATTGGCAGAGGTCCAGCTCGTCTCCATCTGCTAGAATCTTGTCTGTCTATGCTCTGTTCCTGAGGTGTGAAACTGAAGTTGACTTAAAAAAAAGATTATTTACTTATTTTTAATTGATGGATAATTATGTCTTTTGGGGGACATAATGTGGTATTTTGGTACATTTGTAATAAAAACTCAAGATATTTAAGTTACCTGTCATAGAAAACATTTATTCCTTGATGAGAACAATAAAAATCCTATCTTTTAGCTATTTTAATGGTTGCATTAAAGCTTGCTTACTATACTCACTCTTTTGTATGATAGCAATGAAAACATATTCCTCCTATCTGGCTGTGTCCCTGCACCTGTTAGAAACCTTCCATCATTTCTGCTTCTTCTCTCATCTCTAGGAAAGCACAGTTGTGCTTTTATGAGCTGAGGTATGTTAGAATCCACCTAGGAAGGAGATCATACAGAATTTTTCTTTCTGATCCTGGCTCATTTCACTTAATGTTATGATATTCAGGTCCCTACATATTTCTGAAAATTTCATTCTTTTTATTTTTTAAATTAATCATATTTCACTGTTGCATGTGATGCATTCTTTCTGTCCATTTATCTTTTTTGGATTTATATTTTTATTTTTTTGTGTGAGCATTTTGTTTGCATGTGTGTATATGCATGATGTGATTGTCTGGTGTCCCCAGAGCTCAGAAGAGGGCACCAGATTTCCTGGAATTGAAGTTATGGATGGTTGTTAGCCATCATGTGGGTGCTGGGAACCAAACATAGGACCCGTGGAAGAGCAGCCAATGTTTTTATTTACCGAGGCATTTTCCAGCTTCCCCAAACCCACATGGTCCCCTGTTCATCTTTTGATGGCTTCTCCAGCACACATGACTATACTCTCTTATTCTAGGCACCATCATTTTTCTCACTCTGCTTCCTGACTACACATACAATGGGACCAGCTTCCTTTCACTCTTGCTGCTGTAGCTGGAGCCACTATTGCTTCTATGTCTCTGCTTCAGGATGTATTGTATCCTTAAACTACAAGCTAAAAGAAACTGTTTCTTCCTTAAGTTGCTTTTGTCATCCATTTAACAACAGCAGCTAGACAAGGAACTAATATAAGAAACAGGCCTTTTTCCTGGGTAAATACTGCAGAGGTGCTATACCTTATATATCAGTTATTTGTCTTTCATCTCCAAGTTCATACCTTTGTTCCTATTCTTTGTTGTTGGACCTGGGTCTCTGTTCTGGTTTGATCTCTGTTATGTGAAACTTCATGGTCAAAAATAACTTGCAGAGGAAAAGCTTTATTTCATCTTAGAGGCTGCACTTTGTGATAGAGGGAAGCCAAGGCAGGAACTTAAAGCAAGAGCTTGAAGCAGAAACCATACGGGAATGCTGTTTGCTCGCTTGATTTCATCATCGTATTTCCTACTTAAAAAAAACATAATAATTTTATTGAATCCTTGGGGATTTTACATCATACACTCCTATCACATTTTTTTCCCAGTCCTTCCCTGTCTTCCTCCCCCAACCCTTGTTACCTCCCTGCTCCCAGAAAACAAACAAACAAACAAACAAATGAAAAAGTTCAGTTTGTGTTATGTATATATTCACTGGGGCATGGTCAAACTCTCATTGGCCTGCCCTCTAAATTGTCATGAGCCCTTCCACTCCCGCATTCCTGCTGGAAGTCATGTACTGTGGAGGGCAACATCCCAGCATCCTATCACAATTTTTTGTAAATTAAATTTCTATTTTTATATTAATTATAGTTTATTCACTTTGTATCCCAGTTGTAGCCTCCTCCCTCCTCCCCTCCCAATCCCACCATCCTACCCTCATCTCCTCCTATGCCCCTCTCCAAGTCCACAGATAGGGGAAGTCTTCCTCCCCTTCCATCTGACCCTAGCTTATCAGGTATCATCAGAACTGGCTGCATTGTCCTCCTCTGTGGCCTGGCAAGCCTGCTTCCCCATCGAGGTAGGGGGTGGTCAAAGAGCTAGACACTGAGGTCATATCCGTGACAGTCCCTGTTCCCCTATCTAAGTTTTTAAGAGTTCTTTCTAATGGTTCTTATCTAGGCTGTTACTATTTTTTGGGAAGAGGAGGAGGTTGGGATAGAGGTAGAAGCTGTCACTGAAGTCTTCCATATCCCTCTTTCTTAACTATGTATCTGCAGTCATTAATATCACTACAAAAGTAGCTTATTTGCTATTTAAGGACAGAAAGAACATGGATTGTGGGCTTTCACAGATCATGAGCAGGGCTCCAGGAGCCCCATGGACTTGGATAAGGCCCTCCATTGCAGCTGGGATCATGGACATGAGCATGACTTCCAGCCACAGCATAAAAAGCTGACATCTGCCTGGCATTTTGTGGCCACACAGGTCACATACATAGACAGTCCTGGCCACAGTAAGACCATGGGCCCAGACATGGCCCTCTGTGGCTCCGTGTTAACTATTTATGCAGTTTAGTCATACTAGTCTATGGACGGTACTGTCTACAGTGGAATGGGCCCTCCTACATGCATTAGCAATCAAGCAAATACCCTACAGGCGTGTCTGCATGTCAATCTGATGGAAGCAGTTCTTCACTCAAAGTTCCCTCTTACCCACTTCTTTCCTAAGATTCCCTGCACTCTGCCCAAAGGTTGTCCATAAATCTCAGCATCTGCATTGATAGTCTGCATGGCAGAGCCTTTCAGAGGTCCTTTGTGTCAGGTTCCTGACTTGTTCCCTCTTTTCGCCTTTTTCTGATGGAAGATCTGGAGAGGACAGGAACTCCACAAGGAGTGCAACAGGACCAAAAAATCTGAGCACAGGGGTCTTTCCTGAAACTGCTATTCCAACCAAGGACTATGCACGGAGATAACCTAAAATCCCTGCACAGATGGAGCCCATGGCAGTTCAGTATCCAAGTGGGTTCCATTATAATAAGAACAGGGACTGTCTCTGACATGAACTGATTGGCCTGCTCTTTAATTACCTTCCCCTGAGGGGGAAGCAACATTACCAGGCCACAGAAGAAGGCAATGCAGCCACTCCTGATGAGACCTAATTGACTAGGATCAGAAGGAAGGAAAAGAAGACCTCCCCTATCAGTGGACTTGGGGAGGGCCATGGATGCAGAGGGTGGAGGAAGGGAGGGGTTGGGATGGGAGGAGGGAGGGAACCACAGGGGGGAATACAAAGTGAATAAAGTGTAACTAATAAAGAATTAAAAATAAAGTTCCCTCTTCCCAAATGTGTCAAGTTGACAGCCAAGATTAGCTATCACAGACTGGATAGATCTCAGTCTTGTTCTCCCTGCTTCTATTTTATGTTAAGCTTTGCCATGAGGAGGAGCTTAAAGGACACCTGGTTGTTTGAATAAGAATGGTCCCATAGGCTCATATATTTGAATGCTTAGTCATTAGAATATTTGAGAAGGATTGGAAGGTGTGGCCTTATTGGAGGAAGTGTGTCATTGGGGGTAGGCTTTGAGGTTTCAAAAGTCAAAACCAGGCCCAGGGTCTTTTCCTTCTTCCCTTGTCTGTGGATCCAGATGTAGAGCTCTGAGCTACTTTTCCAGCACCATGTCTGGAGACACCCATGGTCACATGATCCTTACCATGATAATGGACTAAATCTCTGAAACTGTAAGCTAGCCGCAATGAATTGTTTTCTTTTATAAAAGTTGTTTTGATCATGGTGTCTCTTCACGGCAGTAAAAGAAATGACCAGGACCAAACCTGAGGGACCATTGGGAAAATGTTCCTTTGCCAACAGCGCTTTACTTGCGCCTGTGATCCTTTTTCAGGGTTTGCCTAAGACCATAGGAAGACACAGATATTTATATTACTTTTCTTAACAGTAGCAAAATTATGGCTATGAAGTAGCAATAAAAATTATCTTATGGTTGGGGGTCAGCACAACATGAAGAACTGTATTAGAGGGTCACAGCATGAGGAGAGTTGAGAGCCAGTGACCTGGACGGATGTGGTTTCTCCTTCTTGAAACAGTATAACAACTCCATTGCCAGAGCTGGACACTGGCTGTTGGATCCTGATTTTAATCTTAAGGGACTCCTAGACATGTTTATTCACCAATTCTTCCTTTGTTCCTCCTGCCTGGGCATCAGTTGCTGTTCCTGCAGTTGCTGCCTCGGCCGCGCCCTGGGATTCTCTTTTTATCTTCAGTTACCCACTTAATGTCTTTACATCAAGTTACCAATTCTGTGCCTTAAATCATATCTCTTCATATAACTGATTTGGGCTTTGTCTTCCAATGGATGTCTGTGCACATATTGGTTTACTTACAAGCCCCAGGCTCCGTCTACACCAGACTGGAAATCCTTACAGCCTCATGTCTATGAATATCTTTTAGTTCTAGGCCAGCCACATCAGCTCTCCTGAGGGGTTGAGGATTTATCTATCTCAGTGTCACTTTATACATGTAAAATTTCTGTAGCACATTCTAAATATGATTCTAAATCTTATACAAGCCCTTGTATCCCCCTATTGATTTCTTAAATTTGTGTTAAATCTCTGCAGTGAGTTTTTCAGGCATAGCTAAACCTTGAGGGAGTCTAAACCCAGCTGTATTCACAGGTTTCAGATTTGTAAGGTAGTAATTTTACCTGTATTGACCAACAGAATCATACAAATATAGGTTACTAATTTAAATATTTTAGAGTTTCTCTATTTAGCTTTCATTAGGTAATATCTACTTGCTAGGATGCAAATAACAAAATCTGATAAAGAATGGGCTAAAGAAAGAAGAGGATTTGTGATTTTCATGGAACTAAGTATCAAAGATGAGAGTATATGGGGTGGTCCATGAGTAGTGACATCTATATATTGACAACTCTTTTTGACCTGTCATTTTTGGCTTCTTATCTTCAGTCTCATTTTCTTCATTGGGTGGAAAAGCCATAATGCTGCTGCTCCATGACAGTAGTGTCATGACCAGGGCAGGAAGTACCTACAAGATGAAACAGAGTTATGAACCTGAAGTAGAACTTTTCCAAATATCCCCAGCAGACTTTCTATTGTGTCTCATTGGCCAGAGCTTTGGCATATGGGCACTCCTATATCTACCCATATAGGAAGGTGGGGATATATAACAAACTACCTGGTACCTTTCACCATCCCTTCTCTCTGCAATGATTCTGCTAGTGAGAGAGAAGTGGCCAATAGGGCCAGATCTCAGTAACTGTGCTGAGTTCAACATATTTTTCTGAATATTTTAGTAATTTCAATTCTATGCCCATCTTCTGTGAGGCCTCTTCACAGAATTGTCATGACTTTGAAAGGTATCCCAGGAGTCCTCATAGTCAATGCTAGAACATCTTTGTTTCAGATACTTGGAACTTTTATAGTGGAATTTATATAATCATGGTGACAATGAGCTTTTGAGTCATTAATATTGTATTATTCCTAATGTACCCAGTAGTGTTGTATTAGTTACGTTTCTGCTGCCATGATAAAATACTATGACCAAAAATAACTTGAAAGAAAGTGCTTATTTGGGTTTATAGTTCCAGAAGGATATTTTCCATAGTGGTGGAAAAGGCTTGGCAGCAGGGGCAATAAACAGAGAGAATCACATAGGGGTATAGGAAGTTAGCAAGGCTATCAACCCTCAAAGCCTGTCTGCATGACCAATATCTTACAGCAAGCTTCTACCTCTTAAAAGTTCCACAACCTCCCGAAACAGTGCCTCTAACTGGGTACCAAGTATTTAACCATGAGCTTATGGGCTACATTTCTCATCCACACCACCACAAGTATACACATCATCTTCCCAGTTTGAATTCTCTGCAATGGGCCATCCCTTTCTTCTATGTTCCTTGGCTCTCATGACAATCTTTCATTTCCTGGGACTCACCTCCATGTACTTTGCTGACTTCCTATATTTCATTCCAATAGTCTTTCACAGTAGCTCAAGGGTATGTTTTGAAAGGAGGACATTGATTGGAGGTTAGTGGGCATGGAGACAAAGAAATGGAAACTCTAGCAGTCTCAGGAAAGGAATGATCCATGAATGATGATGGGTTCAGAGTTTAATCATAAATGTTTGTTCCAAGGAGCCTCAGGAAAATGGCAAGAAAAGGGACTGTGGTCTATCAGGGAGTGGCTAGCTGGCCTGGGGAGTCACTGAAGAGGCAGGAACGACTCTTATGGTAAATGTATTGTGACAAGGAAAGCAGCAGCAGCTTACTGAGGACTGACTTCATGAAAATCTCAGTGAATCATAGTGTATCAGAACTCAGACAATTGAGCTCCTGAAGGCCTGTGGCCTCTTCCTAATGTGGCAGCAGAGATGAGCTAGGAAACCTAACTGTGGCTTTTCTCCCTTCCTTCCTGCTCTTTGGTATTGCTTCTCAATCCCTGACCTGTCTCCCCTTCCACATCCCCCACCCTCCAGCATCTTGTATCATGTTTGGGATCTTTGCCAACAAGAATCCCAGGGTGAATATTTAGAGGTGTCTGTAAGACCTTAAGATCTGTAAAGATGCACCTCCATCCGTGACACTATTGGAGACTTTTACTTAAATGAAATCAAAAGAGCTTTTAATTATATAGAACCTCTCAAGAGCCATTTAAGAATCAAACTAGTATTTACAAATGGATTTGAAAGTTAGTCAGTACAGGGAATTAATTCTGTTACCTCTCAGTGTCTAGAAAAAGCAAACAAAAGAAAAGGAAGCCTAAGTATTTGTTCAGTAATATGGGAAGTCAGGCCTCTGGCCCAAGTCCAGCAACCTTTGGATTTTATCTGGCTGAAAACACAAACTTGTTAGGCAGTGGTGGCAGATGCCTTTACTCCTACCACATGGGAGGCAGAGGCAGGTAGATCTCTGTGATTTTGAGGCCAGCTTGGTCTACAAAGTGAGTTCCAGGAGAGCAAGGGCTACACAGAGAAACACTGTTTTGAATTATAAAAAGAGACCCCCCCACAATTCCAATATCAAAAACAATCCTCCCAAACTTTAGAATTTGGCTAGAGACAAACAGGGTTGCTTCAGAGACAATTTTTGTTCCTCCTGAATGAAATTTCTCTGAGTCAAAGGAGAGAGGATGTAGACAGTAGGCATCATACTTTCTTTTCATTGCCAGATGTTCTTCAGGGAGCATAGCCAGCACAGGCCTGAGCCAGAGAACAGGCAGGAAGAATATGGGTCCACCTGAGGAAGTTGAGACAAATGACCTGCAGTGGTGACCACAGTGACCTTGCACTGTAACAACGTGTACAGAATATAAATAATTTGCTAGCTCTTCATTTCCCCAATTAGCTCATTTGATTTATTAAAATTAAAACTGTCCTAAAACTTTACCGTTTTGTCTGGACATTGGATCCCATTCTGACCTTTGATGACTGGATCTTTTATTTCTGAATGGAAGCCAATTATGAGCCTCATCATCGATTTGAAACTCCTGGCTAGTCACATAAAAAAAAAATCAGAAGGAGACAGGTAAAATTAATTTTAATGATGCATTTTATTTAAATCAATATGTTCATATATTATTATGTAATTAATCTAAATATTCTAAATATTGACATTACCAGGGTATCCTTGAGGGGCAATGAGAGACAGAGAGATTTATTGATATCAAACTGGCTCACTTGGTTAGGGAGCCCAAAAAGACCTATCATGGGACATTCGCATATTAGGAGGACCACGAAAAGTTATGGAGGTTGGTAGCATGGTTCATTTCAAGACTGAAGTTCGCAGATCCAGGGCAGCTAGGAATCATATAGCATGGTAGAATTTTAAAGCCCTTAGAACCAGAGAAGGTGTTTGTGTTACGCCTCAGACTAAAACCAAAGTGGGAGAGCTGGAGGAAGAGCGGGGGTGGTGGAGCTTACTAGTGTGATTTCCAGGATCAAGGGCAGACCTTGGAACTCTGACATCCAAGGTAGGAGAAATAGTGCATTCTGACTATGAAATACAGAGAGCAAGATTTCATTTTTTTCCCCCAACTATTCAGTGCATCTGGGTCTCCAGCTGGTTGGACATTACTTAGTCACACCAAAGACAGATTCTCTGTACTCGGCCCACCAACTCCCGAGGATCATTTCCTCTGGAGATGCCTTACAGACAGACCTGGAGCTGCCAAACCACTGGGTTGTCTTTTAACAAACAGAGGATTCAGTTCAGTGCTCACTGAATCAATGAGAAAAAATAATGTGTTACCAGATGTCTAAATATTCCTTATTTCCAGTGCATTGACACTCACAATTGACCATCGTTATTAGATATTTTATCCTTTCATTTAGATTTTAAGTCTTTGAGACATGATATTTTACCATTATAATTCTTCTCCATTTAGGAGGGCTACATTTCAGGCATGTATCTTCCCTGTTAAACAGCACAGCTGTACAAGGCAGTGTCCCCAGGAACTCTATAACTGACTGGGTTATTGTAGTTTCTATAGTAGTTAATTTGATGTATCAGTTTGATTGGCCCCAGTGCTCTTATATATGGCCAAACAAATCTTGGTGTACCTATGAAGGTATTTCTGAATGAGATGAACATTTTAAAATTAAGTAAGAAAGACCCTCCACTTTCCTTAATGTGGTTGAATGTCACCTAACTCTCTGAGGACCTGAAGGAAATAGAGGATGAGGAAGAGAGTTCAGTATTTTCTTGACTGCATTTGAATTGGGAAATAGTCTTAAACTGGAACTAATACCACCATCTCTTTTGACTCTCAACTTTTGAGCTCAGGCTGGAACTATGCAATGGATTCTCTGGTTCCCCAGCTTTCAGACTAGGTTTTACTGTGTTTTAGTCTTCGTTGGCTCATTTGGGTCAGTTCCTCCCCTATACCATGTTGTATATGTAGAAATTGTATTAGAAATTATATTGGCTTTTATTGGTTTCTCTGGAGAACCCAGACTAATAGCATTCTTAGACTGAGTCCATAGACTTATAAAGCTAATGATAAACCTATTATAAAGACAGAAGTTGTTAGATTCCATATCTCTATAAAAGGATTTAACTGGGACAGAATTCTGAGATACTCCGAAGAGAAGTTAGCAGATACTTTAAAAATATGATTCTAATAATATCAAAGAGCCACCTGCAGAAGATGAAATTCTGAGGAAGAAACCAAGAATCCAGACAACCAGAGACAGAAGGGCTCATTCTAGAAGTGAACAGGAGAAGTGAGAGGAAGACTCTACCTTGTAGATGTTGAGAGGCATTCTGTAGCTGGGGCTGAACTTTGTGATTCTAACACAGGGTAAGCCTAGAGAGCCATCCCTGAGAAGGGTTACGTAGTCTCTTCCTCCTAGGTGCTGTTGTGACCAAGACCTTTGACACCCCAGTCTTCAACCTTACCTTACCTTTCAGAGTCTTTGCATGAAGCAAATCTGATCTTAGTATTAGCTCCTAACTTATAGCATAATTTGCCTATGCTGTGCTTTCAAATTCCCATTAGTGTATATTCAACATGCATGTTCTATCTCTGGTTTATCTTCTCAGACATCCTTTTACATTTTCTGATCTTCTCACACCTATGACACAATACATTTTTTTAAGGTTGATTTCTTTTTTATTATCGTTTATTACAATTTATTCACTTTGTATCCTGGCTGTAGCCCCCTCCCTCATCTCCTGTCAGTCCCACCCTCCTTCCCTCTTCTCCCCCCATGCCCCTCCCCTAGTTCACTGATAGGGAGGTCCTCCTCTCCTTCTTTTTGAACCTAGCCTATTAGGTCTCATCAGGACTGGTTGCATTGTCTTCCTCTGTGACCTGGCAAGGCTGCATCCCCCCCCCCCGCAAAGGGGAGGTGATCAGAGAGCCTGTCACTGAGTTCATGCCAGAGAAAGCCCCTGCTCCACTTACTAGGGACCCCACTTGGATACTGAGTCTATAGGCTACATCTGAGCCAGGGGTTTAGGTCCTCTCCATGCATTATCCCCCAGGGCTCAGTTTTTTTTTTGGGGGGGGGGGTGGGTGGGTGGGTGGAAGGGCTCTGTTGGTCTCCTTTTGGAGCTCCTGTCCCCTCCAGGTCTTTATATCTCCTCCTTCTTTCATAAAATTTCATGCATTCTGCCCAAAGTTTGGCTATAAATCTCAGCCTCTGCTTTGATACCCTGCTGGGTGGAGTCTTTCAGAGGCCCTTTGTGGTAGGCTCCTGTCCTGTTCCCTGCATTTTCCTGCTTCATTGTCTATCACATTTGTCCTTCTGAATGAGGATTGAGTATTTCCCCTAGGGTCTTTCTTGTTGTTTATCTTCTTTAGGAGTATAGATTTTAGTATGTTTATCCTATATTATACGGCTAATATCTGCTTATGATTGCATATATATCATGCGTGTCTTTCTGCTTCTGGGCTACCTGACTCAAGAGGATCTTTTCTAGTTACCACCATTTGCCTGCTAAGACCAAAAACTCAAGTGACAACACATCCTGGAGAGGATGAGGAGAAAAGGGGACCCTCCTCCATTGCTGGTAGGAGTGTAAACTTGTATAACCACTTTGGAAATCAATCTGGTGCTTTCTCAGAAAATTAGGAGTAGTGCTACCTCAAGATCCAGCTATACCACTCCTAGGCATATATCCAAAGTATGCTCAACTATACAACAAGGACATTTGTTCAATCATGTTCGTAGCAGCTCTATTCATAATAGCCAGAAGCTGGAAACAACCCAGATGTCCCTCAATTGAGGAATGGATACAGAAACTGTGGTACGTTTACACAATGGAATACTACTCAGCTATTAAGACAAAGTGCCTTTTATATCACTATGTTTTGCTTTCACATCTATGCCTTTGTGTGTGATTTTCTCCTTGCCTAGAAGTCACTGACCATCCCATTCTGTCACTTAGCTCTCTATTCCCTTCCAAGGAAATAAATAGGTATCACTTCCATGAATCTTTTCTGACATTTCATTTTCTTTTCATCCTACATTTCTTTAGGGGTGTTGTGTTATCAAAAGCATTCTCAGCATCTGTGTCATAGCACCCATCTTACTACATACAGTAAGTTCTCCACATGTTTGCTATGCTGTCACTCTATAAAGTACTTGGAGGGATTTATGTGTTGTCAGGACATAGCATAGAGTTTAACTGGGACATACTTCGGAAAGATTCATTTGATGATGACACTATGGGTCTACCAAGCATCTATAGAGATTATCAGTGGAAAGAGGGGCCTAAGCTAAGTTCTGGGCTTTCTGTCTAGTTTGTATTGTAGAAGCCACCCCTTAGCAAAGACAATGTGTCAGTGCATAGGCCCAGCATGGCCTCTGATAGAAAAGCGGAAGAAACAATTACATTACAATGAATAAGTGAATTACAGCATGTCAGGGAATTGGAATGTAAGCAGTTATAAAAACCATGATTATGAGGACAGTGGAACAGCCTTAAAGGAGAAGCATCACTTTCTGTCCACCCCACAGAGAAAAATCCAACTCATTAAACATCCTGCTTGTGTTAGTTCACTCATGAATTCAACAAATGTTTATTTGATACATACAGTATATATATAAAGCTGTGATCATCACAAGTAGTCCAGATTTTTAACATATTTTGAGTGGAAATGAAAGGCAAAGCTACAATACTCATCACAGCATCTGAGGTAGAAATCCCACTATTTCTCCTGGAAGGAATTTACCCTTAAGTAGTTTTTAAACCTTTTCTGCATTTTTCCAAGGATAGCTTGCCTTTGTTAGTCAGCTTTCTGTTACTGTGACAAAATATCTGAGAAAACTGATTTAAAAAGAGGAAAGGTTCTTGATTTCAGAAGTTTCAGTCTATGGTTACTTCACCCTATTGCCTTGGCCCTATGGCTGTACAGGGCACCATGTCAGAGTGTGGCAGGGAGGACTCTTCATCTATCTTATTATGGCTGACAAATAGAGTGGTGGGGGAGAAAGGAAGAGAGAAGAAGAAGTTAGGGTCCCAACATCACCCTCAAGAAGCACCCCAATAATATAACTTTCTAACTTCCTGTCAGATTCTTGAAAGTTCCATCACCTCCCAGATGGGACCAAACCTTCGACACGTGGCCTTTAGGAACATTCCAGATGAAAACCATATGTCCCACTTACCTCACTCATTGTATCATATCCCTTCTTGTCTTCAGTGAGCAATTTCAGGAATTTCCTATCTTTGCCTAGGCTTATCCACCCTTGATATCCATCTCTTCATACCCCTTTTCATCCTCAGCAAAGAAAGATTTTTCAAAATTTTGTTTTAATTAAAATCAATGGAGGGATTAGAAGTAAAACATTGCATTTACTGCTGTGACACATGTTCTCTTCTGTCACGGAAGGGTCAATACCTCTAACTGAAGAAGTTGATCAGCTTGGATCTTGGCTCATCTGAAACTCAAGACAGTGGTGTAAATACAACAATCTTCAGGAGCCTTTGCAGCAATGCTCCTTGACAAGCAGCACCCATTCCTTGTGGGTTTTCAGGGTGGTCTAACACTCTATCAGTAGTGCTGATTAGGGGTCTTAGGGGAACATTTCATGGCCAAGAATTTTGGTTATGGCTATTTCTTCTTTTCAGGGCTGGGTGAAAATTGCCTGAAGAGGAGAGAGTCAGTTGTCCTAGTTCTAGGTATAGCTTAGTGGTATTTAAATAATTCATATATTTAAAACAACAAAATAAATATTTTATGGGTCTTTAAATTTTAGTAACAGGCTCTACCCTTGAAATGTACAGATTAAAAATTAGACATTAGTCACAAATACAAATATAATTGTCCAGTAAAAATGCTGCCTTTAGTAGAACCCTCAGATTAATGTTTTTATTTTTTATTTTTTTACTCAAGGGCTTAGAAATCAGACTGAACAATCTGGCTTGAGGTGGGTTAGGACTGTACAGGTAGGAGGAAGCCTTTCTGTATTTCATAAATCTCTGTGTCCTATGACCGTTTTTTGTTTTTTTTCCTTAAGATCGGGTGGGGTCCTTCCAGCACACTGATATCTCTGAGAGAAAAATCACAGCTCACTCTTGACCATCTGGGAGACATCTGAAAATCCCTGTAATAAAGCTTGCTGGGAGAATAGGTAGATACAGAGCAGAACAATCATGTTGGTGGGTGTTGCATAATTTTTCTGTTTGTCTATATTTCCCAAGAAGATTTGAAAGATGATGTAGCTACTTGCAGCAATGTGACTAGAGTATCATAACTGAAGGGCCACTTTTTCTAATCCTGTCTGTTCGAAAATATAATGTGTATTGATTTTTTGGTAGAATTATAGAAGTAATGTATGGCCATTATATAAAATTTGGAAAATAGGGAGAAGTATAAAGAAGGAAAGAAAAAGCATCCATAATTGATCACACAATAATAAAATGACATTATTTGTCTCTCTCTCTCTGTGTGAAGTGCTTAATTTCTATGCTTAATTCTTTTTCTCCTCTCTTTTCTCTGTGTATGTGCATGCTGATGTGGGTATAAGCGTGTGCAAGTACCCGAGCATATGTATATGTAAGCTAGATGTGATACTCAGGTGTCACATCTCAGGAGCCTTCTTTCTACCTTGCTGTTTGCGACAGGGTCTCTCAGTGTTCCAGAGCTCATCGAGTAGTCTGCGCTGACTGATCAGAAAGCCCTTGGGGAGCGATCTGTGTCCGCCTGCCCAGTACCGTGGTTACCACTAAGGCACTTGCTACTGTGTTTGGCATATGTGTGCATCCGTGTACACAAGCTCATATGACAGGGGGTACATGTAAAGGTCAGAGGACAATACTGAGAGTTCTTGCCTTTTCCTTGTTTGAGGCAGAATATTTTATTTGTTGTTCATTATTGGATACAGGCTAGCTGGCCCATGAGCTTCTTGGGATTTTCCTGTAGTTTTGCTTCCCATCTCGCTCACAGAAGCATCGGGATTACAGACACACACCACTGCGTCTAGCATTTATGTTTTCTGAAGATTTGAACTCAGGATTTTGTTCTTGAATTACAAATCTTTAAATCAAGGAACCATCGCTCCAGTCTTAAAGTTTGAAAAAAATATGGGTTCTGGAGATCAAACTCAGGCCCTCATGCGTGTACACAAACACTTTTCTTATTTAGTAATCTTAGTAATATCCCTAGCCTCTTTCCTCCTGTCTTTATTCTCTGATTAGCTTTCCACTTAATGTCTCTCTAGATGGAAAACATTTTGAAGAGGGCACTCTCTTCTCCACTTTGCATACATCCCTCATCTGTGTCACAGGTCTTGGCTAGGGCTGTTTTTAGAATTAATCACAAAGTTTTATCTTTTCTTATCATGTGGTAACTTGAACTTTCTGTGTAATGATCCTCAGGGACTGATTAACTATATTGAAGTAATATTTCTCAGCCTTTGTCACAAAGGACATTTGAATGAGAGATCTGTGCTGTGTGAGGCTTTTCTGTGCACTTAAACTCTTCCTTCTATTCTCTAGTGGTAGCTACAAATCCTCCCACAGACTGCGAAATGTCTTTTGGGTGGTCGATAACTACTGTGCTGAAAATCTAAAATTTAGGAATGCCCGAGTTTCTATACTCTTAACTGGTTATGTTTTAGAATATGGGCTGTCAAGACGATGAACATTTAGATGGGATTTCTGAACTGATAAACGCTGGCAATTAGTTTGTTTTTTCTTTTTTGGGATGAGCCATGGTTCAAAGAAATATATCTGAAGTGGAAACCTTCCTATACAGGAACTAGTCAGTAGCACAACCCTTCCAGGTGTTTTAATAACAAAGGGAGTTAATACAGAATCATGGGAGTTTGTAGGACCCGTGGAGAGCTGGTTAAGAGACAAGGTCAGAGAGCATGCTGTCAGCTCCTGGCAATCTGGAAACTAGGACCCTTCGAAAAGCTTTCTAGGCAATGAGATGTTACAAGATTCCCAGGGAGTCTGCTGCTGCTGATCTCAACAGCTCATAGCAGCAACATGAGCCACTGTTAGACAAAGCCAGGAAGAATGTGGTGTGTTCAAAGATCTGCCATCTGCAGACACCTGTGAGCTTGCCCGTAGCAGAATCTTCTTTCTGCCTTCTATGTCTGTGAACACTGTCACCCAGCAGCCTGATGAACCAAAGAACTGCTGGCAAGATGGTCTGGAAATGTTTCCAGGCTTCCAGCCTGGCAGTACTGGAGGTTCCTGAGGATGGGGGCTGGGCAGACATAGTGGAGGAGATACTGTCACATGGCAGGGTTATCACACACAAGATCTTTCTCAGTGTTAGATTGGAAAGGCATACAATACACTCTGGTGGCATTACACGGATTCCTGGGAACTACTGTGTTGAAAATCTAACAGGAACTCAATGACTGGCTCTTTGGTCTCCCCACCCCCGAAGGGAGAGACAGTCCTGTTAGGCCACAGAGGAGGGCTTTGCAGCCAGTCCTGAAGATACCTGATAAAACAGGATCAGATGAATGGGGAGGAGGTCCCCCCCTATCAGTGGACTTGGAAAGGGGCACGGTGGAGATGAGGGAGGGAGGGAGAGACTGGGAGGGAATGAGGGATCGGGACACGGCTGGGATACAGAGTTAATAAAATGTAACTGATAAAAAAAATAATAATAAAATAAAAAAGAAAAAAAGAAAAAAAAGAAAATCTAAAAATTAGGAATTCCAGAGTTTCTAAACTCTAAAATGGTTGCATTTTAGATAGGACAGCACATAAAAATTTAAGTGTTTTTTTGTTTGTTTTCTTTTTTCTGAAAACACAAATACCAACAGCTGCAGTAGGGAAGTGGGATGTGGCTCAGTTGTTAGAATGCCTGCCTAGCATACACAACATCCTGGGTTTGATCCCAAGTGCTTCATGAAACTGAGCTTGATGGTATGTGGCTGCAAAACAAAGATGAGAGTAAATTACAGTTTGAGCTCCTATTTCTTCTCAAAAAAACAAAACAAAACAAAACAAAAACAAAAACTAAAGCCTTTTTATTTTAAATTAAAATATAATTCTACCATTTTACCTCTTCTGTTTTCTCCCTCCAAACTTTCCCATTTAACCTTTTGTGTTCCCTCTCAAATGCATAGTCCCTTTTTCTTTGAGTGTTACACACACACACATGCACACAAACACACACACACACACACAGCTCTGTCTGTTTAGTGTTACTTGTACGTCTATGATTTTGTGTGTCTGATCTTTTCATATTGGATAACCAGTTCAGGGACTCTACCCTTATTTCTTCTGCCCCCCACATTCCTTTCTTGCCTATACCACTTTGTCCAAGAGTGCAGCCCCTATAAGATTTCTCTCTCCCATATTAGCAGGTCTGTCAATGTTATACTTGTTCAGATCTTGTTTAGGCAGCCATATTGTTGAATTATCATCCACGAAACATATTTCTTTAGAAGGGAGTTATATGAGGGTTTCATTTAACGGACCTCCCGGTCTTATAAATTGTCAAGGGTTGGTAGATGCTATAGATGTGGGATGTGCGACAGGGTTGAATTTTCGTAGTTCAGACAAGACAAACAAAGCTTCCTTTACACAAAAATATAAAAATTAGGTCAATAACAACATATGTGGTTTCTTATACTGTTTGTTTATTTGCTATTACCTCATGAGATTTTCTTAGAAGCATTATTTTCAGTGTTCAAATATTATTCTATTTTTAGGTAAGGAGTATCTTTTTCTTCAGCGGAAAGATGATGAAAATGACTAGAATTAATTACATATATGTGTGAAACTATCAGGCAGTTAAAAACTTTTTAAAATAGTAAACTTCAAAGTGCCTTACTTATATTTAAAAACAAAAAGCATACTATTCATTTATATGTAAACACATACATGCACACACTCATGCACACATGTAAACGCACATACACACATACACTCACATACACACACTCTATTTAAAAGCTTTAAATTATTGAAACTTCTGCATGAATCGTTGTTCTGACTGTGGTTAGCTCCTTAAGACAGGTTTTTAGGAGTGGGTTTGCTCATCCAAAGCTGTGTATTCACTGCCAGAATGAGTGTGTGCATGCCCATCAGTGGCATGAGATACTCTTCACTTCTTTGCTCTGTGAGTGCTGAGGTCCTGCTGTTAATTTTAAAACCAAGCAAATCAAATCAAAACAAACATACTTGATGTTTTTATCAGCCTGTACATTAATTTTGCATTTTTTAAAATTTTACGGATGAGGCTGAACTATGTGGTTTCATTTGGATCCTGCACATCTTTAAAGATACTCATTATCACCTAGATGATGTAAGTCAAAGGTACGAACAAAATGGCCTGCACTGAAAAAAAAAGAATGTTTTCTGTCCTTCTGCTCCAGCTGTCCTAACAGCTTAAAACTGTTGTGTTTTTTAAGGTGGACTCCAGAGGTACCCTTTGTTTATGTATACATGCACGCACACATGTTTATATAAATGCAAAAATAGATAGATGTAGATCACGATCATATACATCTAATATTTTTCACATAGCATACAGTTTTATACTATCATTTTGAAATGTTTTAACCATTGTAAGCTAAAGACATTTCCAGATATTAACATTTAAAAAGTCATAAAGATAAAACATTCTATTTATATAAATGCTATGATTTGCTTCACCAGCCCAATCTTAACCATTTCAGGTTGTTTTAGTCTTTCTAAGAAGATTTACTGATTTTTGTTTTATATGTATGAATGAATGCTTTGCTAGCTATCTGCATCTTGTACAAGTAGTGTCCCTCTGGGCCAGGAGAGAACATCAGATCTGTAGTTACAGGTGGTTGTAAGCCACCATGTGGATGCTGGGAACTGAACCCAGGTCCTCTGCAAGAGCAACAGGTTAATTATAATGTCACTGATGCTTGTTATTGAAAAAACCAAACCAAACCAAAACAAACCAAAACAAACCAAAACAAAACAGCAGGGGCCGTCTCTGACATGGACTCTGTTGGCTGCTTGTGGATCACTTTACCCTAGCTGGGTTGCCTTGTCTTGTCTCAGTGGAAGACGATGCTATGCTAGTAGTCCTTATGCGAGTTGATGTGAGTTGTTATGGGGGGCACTCCCCCTTTTCTGAGGAGAAGGGGAGTGGAGAAAAGGGGAAGAGGGTGGGAGGGTAGGACTTGTAGGAGACGGGAGGGAGCTTCAATCAGATGTAAAATGAATGAATACATTTTTAAAAAAATGCTAAAAAAATTAAAAACAAAAAACAAGTACTCATTCTCCCTTGTATAGTATAGAGATACTCCCCTGAGATTTTTTTTTCTTGCAGCAAAGACTTTAATGCCTAATTTTGTGGATCAACTTGATTGGGCCAGGTGATGTCTCGATTAAACATTATTTCTGGGCATCTGAGAGAGTGATCTAGGTGAGGTTGGTACTAGTATCAGTGGACTCACTCATCCAGGTTTCCCTCCTAGTGTAGGTAGATACCATCCAAACTACTGAGGCCTTCATTAGAACAAAAGCAAAGCAAAGAGAAACTGTTTCTGTTGATCTGGGACATCTCATACAATATTTTCCTGCTCTTCAGACCAGGATTTCCACCATCAGGCCTCTAAACTCAGATAAAATCACAACCCTGGCTTTCCTGGGTCTCTTCACCTTGCAGACTGTAGCTGAAGGGCTTTTGTAACCTCTATAATCATATGAACCAATTTCCAAGAACAAAATTGTTCATATGTATCTCCTGTTGGTTCTGTTTCTCTCGAGAACACTGACAAGTACTGACTACTAATACCGTGAATTATCTGCAGGTCACTTTTCCGAGAACATTCAAATAGAAGACTGTTTAGTTGTTTTCACAGTCATATACATTATGCATGATTACTAACATTGGGTGAAAGTCAAGCCTAAAATTTAAATGACATGCCTAAGGCTATGAAGGACAGTGAATGGGGAACTGGGACCCAACGCAGGCTGTTTAGTTCGAGAGCTAAGGGCAGGTGGCAGTGGAGCACATCACCGGGTAGCCTAAGCTAAAAATTCAAAGCAGCAGCTCCTGTCTCTATGTGGTTTGCTTGGTGTTTTTAGGCTTAGTGACTGTGATTAAGTGACCCATCACATGAAAACTTTTGTTAGGACCAAAGAGTACATGTTTTTGGATGAATTATAACCTTGCTTCTTCTCGCATTATATTTTAAATTTTTAGATAATCACGGAGTCATAGTCTCTATAAATGTTATTAACTTGATCTCCTTTACCATACTTGTGCATTGGAATAGACTTCTAGAATCTTATAATTTGACTTTCATAGTCTCCTATCCACTGTCCTTTCAGGTCTTAGAGGAAATAAACACCTACAGTGGTCCATGTTGTGAATGTTAATGGTTGATATTTTGGGACAGAAACTCATGACCCTATGGAAAGGCTCCTCTCTTCACTTACTATGATTTCTTAATATGGAATGAATATTTGATTTTGTTAAATACCGTTTGTGGGTCACATATGGATATTATTTCATACCATTATGCTAATTGATTATATTTGATGATTTCCTGTGTCCTAGTTCTGGATTTAACTATTTCTGTGTAATGAAATTCTCCAATGAGGGATCTAAAAAAATAACCACCATTTATTTTGTTCTTGAATCTGCAAGTTGACCAAGCTTAATTAGGCTGTTCTGGTTGTATAACAAAACGGGGAGTGTGGAATGGGGAGCGTGTGGGAGGAGAGGATCTATATACCTCTAATGTGGTTAGGGTCAGACCAATCGGCCTAGGTAGGCTGGGGGCTCCATATGGTCTTGAATGTGGGGAAATCCTTGAGTGGTCTTGAAAATGAAACAGCTTGGCTCTCTTGAGATGCAGCCAGAGCCTAAGGGAAATAGCACCACCCACGGGGTGCAAAGGAAGCCTTAAGGCCTGAAACACAGAACACTTGTTCAGTGTGGAGGAATCTAAAGGAGAACTGAATTGGGACTACCCAAAGGACTTCCTGTTCTTTGATTAGGCAGTCTCAGACTTCAAAAGGATGGTGGTTCAAATTCATTCTGAAGTCCCTACTGCATGCTCTGAAGAAAGGCACTGTCATGCAGTGGGATATTATTTTTAAGAGTATTATGGATGCAAGGAATAAATACATAAACAAATATACAAATAAAGAAAAATCACAAAGGTGGGTCTTGGCCAGAAGGAGCTTTTGACAGTCCTGTCCCCACTTCCCTTTGATCCACAAGGGCAAGTTCTCCACCATGCCAGTGAACAGCTCAAGTGCTCGAGGTCCAATCCTCCAGGGTCTTAGCTGTGACCCCAAACATTTTGTTTCACCTCTCCATGCCTCAGTTTCCTCATTTATAAAGTGAGTCAGAGCAATTAGCAGCTTCAGAGAGTATTAATAAGGCTTAAAGGAGTAGCCACAAAGTCCCTCATTCCCAGAGTCGATTTTCCGCCAACAGCGTCAGGCATTTCAATTAACAGTAGTTATTATTTTTTCTCCAGTTCAGTGTGCAATCATCAAGTCACTTCAACTATCTCCTCTAAATGTGTCTCATTCTCATGCATCTTTGTCTCATCAATGCTATGGCTATCCTGGCACCCACACAGCCTTCTGACTCCATGAATTCAACCTCAGCTTCCTGTCCTTATTCTAACGACTTTCCACATCAGCCACTGGAAAGCACGGGTTTTCAGCTAGTTTTTTTATCTTATTTTATATTTATATTCTGTCTGACATTTAAGGCTTCATCTGTCTTTAATCATGAAAGCATGTGTGCATGTGCATGCTCACACATGCATACACAGAAAGACTTATTCATACAGTTTTCTGTTTTACATAAATGTTAATTTTTTACATGTCTTATGTCTTATGGACCATTTAAATTTCCCTCTTCACTTTATGATTTTTAATCTATTGTGCAGCTTTCTTTCTTTCTTTCTTTCTTTCTTTCTTTCTTTCTTTCTTCTTTCTTTCCCCTTCTTCCTTCTTTCCTTCCTTCTTTCCAACCTCCTTCCCCCATTTTTCTTTCACAGTGACTTCCTGATACATAGTTTCCTGGTTGGTTCTGGTATCTGCCCTGTTCTATAGAGATCTCTGTGGTAGTAGGATGGACTAGCTCTCATCTCTTGAATGGTGGATTTTTTTATTATCCCCATAAGTAATTTTTTTCCCAATCTCACAAAGGCAAATTACACAGCTGTTACCAAAAAAAAAAAAAAAAAAAAAAGAAGCCAGCCAAACAGAGCAAATCATGGACAGTTACAGAAGGATTGCTTCCCAGATGGTAGGTTACCACCAGCACTGACTGACATGACCCAGAAATCTAATTCTGACTAGTGAGATGTGGCAGAATGATTTCTCTGTTCTTCGAAAGTAGCACAAGAATAGACCTCTTCCCTCTGTCTCAGGACACTGGATCTGGACCACGAAGCCTATATCTGCTTAAGCTACCTTGTGGCCATGAGGAGGTTGTGTGGGGACCAAGCCAAGGCATAGAGGAAGCAAAGGGAGCATGAATGTGGGCCAGAAAAGGAACTGGTATCTGTGAGGATTGGCTTCCTCAGGCCTGAAGTGATTATGGAGCTTTCTGTACTTGATGCTGAACATCTGAACAAAGCAGCTCTTAAATTGGGTTCTTGTTTTACCCTTCAAGAGTCTCTCCAACATGGTGGCATTCTTTGCTGGTCTGAGGCTCCATGTCACTGCTGCAAATGCAGAGGATTCCTCTCAGGCTCTGTAAGGTGTCACTCTGGGATGTCCTGTTACATATTTTGTGACTAAATGATTCTGTCATGAGACTTTAATGTAAGATCGAGTGAAGCTACATTATGGGTAACCCTAATGAGAATATAGGCCCAATTTCCAATTGAATCTTCCATTAAACAAACCCATCCTTACCCATTATTCCTCAGGCAGGTCCCAGTGTCTCTGAGAAGCATTCCTTTGCTATTCCTAGATGAAATTTAAACTCTCTCTTTCTCTATACTATTTTTGTCCTCAAGAATCCTTTGGTTTTTTTTGGATGTATGGGCATCACTTATTGGGCAAAACACTGTAATATGCTCCTTTAAAAAATATACACATCTCATTTAATCTCTATGACAACCAGTTCTGGCGGTGTTATTATTGACATTCTACAGTTGGGGAAATTGAAGCATGGAAAGGTTAAGTGGACTGCCCAAAATTACATAGCCAGTGCATGTCAGAAGTGGTGTTTGGAAAAATATCTGCTTCACTCCAAAGTTTCGCTGTTAACACTCGGCACCCAACAATCAAGCATGTCTAGATATGCACATGTCTGCTCTGAGCTTCTGGAAGGTGAGGAGTAAATCTTGCCCGCTCTCTGAGACCCAGTCTCTTTGAAGTCTTTAGTACATAGGAGACATAGAGAACAGGGATGTTGAACTAAAGGAAGGAGTGCTTTGAGATTATTATGAGAAATACGGGACATTTAAATATATATTTTCTTTGATTCTTTAGTTTGCCTACCAGACACCTATTTGTTGTAATGGCAGTTATATTAACTACATTTAAAAAAAATTCTTGACATTCCATTATCAGGAGGCCTTATAGTCAGTCTTAGGATGAGACTCCTCATCCCAGGGATAGCTAACAAAACTGAAGATAATGGCAGCTTACCTGTGAGATACTTTCATAAGAAAAAGTCACTGTCATGTACATGTTCTCAAACACCTTCTTTTCTAACCCATGTACAAGTCAATGTGTACCTCGTTCTAAATTGTCCTAGGGAGAGGTACAAGACAGCAAAAAACTTTGATAGTCCCAAAGCCCATGAGAATCATTGAAACAAAAACAAAAACAACAAAAGCCAAGCCAAGCCCAAGTACTTACTCAGCTCTACTTTCTTCTCTATGGAGACATAATTCCTCACTCCTGCTTCTACCTCTTGACCAGAGCCCTGGTGTGTCTCCTTTGATTCATCCTGGAGGGCAGGGACCCCTCTTTGGGATGAGTGAGTTTAATGAGATTTTTCCTTTCTGGCTTTGTTCACATCTCCATGGAGTTTACCACAACCACACCCACTGTGGATATTCTTATAGAAAAAGAAAGGGGAGAGAAGAAAAAGGTTAAGTAAGGGAGACAAGGAAGAGAAACTTTGGCCAAAAGTATACCTTGGCCCAAAGAAGAGGTCAATTCGTGATTCCAGCTTACGCCGGAAGTTCTGAATGTGAGATAAGTCTTCAGAGATGCTCTCTCCTGGGGGGGGGGGGGGGAGAGAGAGAGAGAGAGAGAGAGAGAAAGAAAGAAAAGAGAAAACCTAAACTTTCATGACATCTTATAAATATGGGTTATGCTGGCAAGAGGTCATGACATGGGTAAGGGGTGGAGCTTTCTGCAGTTGGGTAACACCCTGAAGCAGATAGCAACCAAGGGCTTTTGGGCAACTGGGAAAATAGGTTCTTTATTCCTGAAGGGATCTGGAGGTGTCTCACAGCCCCTGCCCCTTGACCTAACTCAGCACTCCTCTGCTCATGCTGTTTTTCCTGGTGTGTTTGTGTTGCTGTTGATCTCTCTCAGATGGAGATCGGCACTCGATAGGAAGCAGGAAGCATTTTCCTGCGTGGAAGAGGATGGGACCTCCAGCACTGGAAGCTTTCAGGTAGTTACTTGCTCCAGGTTCTCCTCCTGGTTTGGGTGTTTCCTAGTTTATATTCTCAACATTGCACAAGGTTCTCTGGCTCTTGGAGATTCTGGGCGGCTTCTCTTGAGCTCTGGGCTCTTCAGAGTCTGATGGTGTAAAGGAAAGCCTCCCTCTCTGATCAAAAGAAACCTTCATGTTACTCTGCCCTCCCCCACCTTCAGTAAGGAGGAAAGGCACTGCCTCACTCCCCAGATTGACTGTTGGTGACCGTGTTCCATGGAGACTGAGCAGAGCCTGGCCTGTCTCTGCGTGTGTGATACCAAAACCACTGGGGAATTTTGGCACTCTCCAGAGAAGTAGGTCCTTGCCTCCTGACAAGGACATCTCAGAGGAGGTGTGAGCTCGTTCGTCTCACAAACACAAGATGCTGTTTGCTCATTTTGTGGCACTCCAAAGACAGCACCAAGTTTACATTAGCCAAGGAGCACCAGATCAGAGTAGAAAAAGATGGGGAGCAAGGACTCAGGGGTGGGGCAACATGTCTGAGCAGCGGCTGTCCTCAGCTCTTCCTGGGAGTACATCCCTCCGGTTTGTGGTAGTGAGGCAACTGGTCAGCAGTGGAGTGGTTAGGAGGAAAGAAGACAATTCCCCTGCCTTTGGACATGGCCGTGATGCTGCATAACCATTCAAAAAATACTAACCATCCTCTTCTGTGCCAGTTACTGCACTGGTGAAACAGAGGCAAAGTTGAGACCTCAGAGGGCATCTTTTTTCAAAGTAGGAATCTAAGCATATGGACACATTGATAGAATACATGGAACAGTTTCATCATCACAGTCTTTCGGTCACATAGAGAGGTTATTAAATTATCAGATGACCTCTGTGAACACATTGGCCCTTTTTATATTTAAATCTTACTTTGAGTGTACATGTGTTTGTTGGCTTGTACCTCATGGGGGAGAAGTGTGGTGTATGTGTCCATGGAGTGTGGGTGGAGGTCAGAGGACAACTGACCTTGTAGGAGTTGGTTCTTTCCTTCCTTCATATGAGTTCTGGTGGAACTCAGGTCAGCACACTTGGTGGCAAGGGTCCTTACCTGCTGAGCCATCTTTCTCGTCTCCTTTGTTATTTATTTATTTATTTATTTATTTATTTATTTATTTTTAGGTTTTTCAAGACAGAGTTTCTCTGTGTAGCAGAGACCTCAGTGTCCTAGACTCACTTAGTAGATCAGGCTGGCCTCAAACTTACAGAGACCTACCAGCTTCTGCCACTTGGTTGCTGGGGTTAAAGATGTGTGCCACCATACCCAACAAAATTAATGTCTTGGAGATGCCAGGAAGCCAACCTGAGGTCTCACCAAAGGAAAACGTGTGCTCTACCATTGAGCTACATCCCCCTGTACTTTTTATTTTTTTTATCAGTTACATTTTATTAACTCTGTATCCCAGCCATGTCCTGATCCCTCATTCCCTCCCAGTCCCTCCCTCCCTTCCTCATCTCCACCGTGCCCCTTTCCAAGTCCACTGATGGGGGGGGGGACCTCCTCCCCATTCATCTGATCCTGTTTTATCAGGTATCTTCAGGACTGGCTGCAAAGCCCTCCTCTGTAGCCTAACAGGATTGCTCCTCCCTTCGGGGGTGGGGAGACCAAAGAGCCAGTCATTGAGTTCCTGTTAGAAATAGTCCTTGTTCCCCTCACTTTGGGAAACCAATTGGTTACTGAGCTACCACAGGCTACATCTGAGTGGAGGTTCTAGGTTATATCCATACATGGTCCTTGGTTGAATGTCAGTCTCAGAAAAGACCCTGTGCCCAGATATATTTGGTCCTTGTGGAGCTCCTATCCTTTCCCCATCAGACTAACTCCCCTTCTTTCATATGATTCCCTGTACTCTGCCAAAGGTTTGGTCATGAGTCTTTGCTTTGAAAACACTGCTAGTTAGAGTCTTTCAGATGCGCTCAGTAGACTCCTGTCATACGTTCAATGCACATCCCATCTGTCTTTCTAAACAAGGATTGATCTTCTTGCCCCATGTCCGCTCAATTGATTATCTTTTTTAGGTGTATAGATTTCATTATGTTTATCATATCTTATAGGTCTATATAAGTGAGTATATCCCATGTTTGTCTTTCTCCTTCTGGGATATTTCACCCAGAATGATCTTTTCTAGATCCCACCATTTGCCTGCAAATTTCATGATTTCCTCCTTTTTGATTGCTGAGTAGTATTCCATTGTGTAAAAATACCACAATTTCTGTACCCATTCCTCCGTTGATGGACATCTGGGTTGTTTCCAGGTTCTGGCTATTACAAATAAAGCTGCTATAAACATGGTTGAGTAAGTATCCCTTTTGTGTACTTGAACAAACTTTGGGTATATACCTAGGAGTGGTATAGCTGAGTCTTGAGGAAGCACTATTCCTAATTGTCTTAGAAAGCGCCCTGTACTTTTAAAAAATATTACAAACACAATATTAGAGAATGTTTCCTTCTTCCTTTTTCATATGAGGCCAAAGTAGCAGGCTATGTTTGGCTGTGCAGGCGGTGTACTTTGTTTGGTGTTTGGTTTTTACTTTTTCAAGACAGGGTTTCTCTGGGTAGCCTTGGCTATTCTGGACTCACTTTGTAGACCAGGCTGGCCTTGAACTCACAGAGATCCACCTGCCTTTACCTCCTTTAGTGCTGGGATTAAGGGTGTGTGCCACTACCCTGGGCTAAAGTATGTTTCTTATCCCTTCTTTTATACTGTTCTTCAAGCATATCCTACCATATAGCACTTGATATCTGAATAGTTTAGTGCATCTCTATGTAACAAAAAAAATAAAACAACAACAAATTGAACACTTAAAAAATAACTGCCCTGCCAGTAACTCACAGTTCTTTAGTTTAAATATCTACTGAATGCACAATTTTTCATCATTGTCTAATATTTATGAACAATTTGGATTTTTTATCAGCATCCAAGTAAGATTAAATAGTTACTTTTGTAACTGGTTGTGTCTCACAGCAGAAGTGTGGACATGGAAATGAATATCCATGGCAAAGATGCCAGATATCAGCAAGAGGGACTCCTTGGGTGGTACTCCAGTGAGTTTCATGGTGCCTATGAACACTGGATTTGGGATCTCAGGTGTCTGAGTCTGAGGCAGTTAACCTTTCCAGACTCAGCTCCTTTTCTGTTTACTTATGAAGTAACTGAGAATATTAACTGAAATAATATAGATTACTTAGCACAAAGGCCAACCTATACTGCAGGCACACAATACTTCTTTATACAAGGACATCAGTAAAAAAGATGATATTTAATTGAGTCCCTAAGCATACAGCCTTGTACAAGTAAAGAAGAAATGGTGTGTTTTCAGACAATAAAACAGCTTTATCACAACTATATAACTATCATAACCATGCAGTAATTCCACTCTGGGTATGTATTGAAGGAAAGGCAATCTGTTTGTTGGAAAATAGTATTTTGGGAAAATGATGAGGAGACTTAGGAGAGGGTCACGGGGAAATGAGGCCAATGTAGTAGGCTGTGGCTAGATCACACATCAAGAATTTTATGCAGCTGGGATGTAGCTCAGGTTGTAGATCAATTGCAGAGCATGCATGAAACACTGGATTTGATCCCAAATGTTTTATAAATGAGGCATGATAGCATACACCTGTAATGTCCAAAATGGATAGGTACAGAGGGATCAAAAGTACAATATTATTCTCTGTAACTCACTACAAATTCAGGTTGAGGTAAGCCTGGGATATATGAGATCCTGTCTCAAGAAAAAAAAGTTTGTAAATAGAAGCCAAGTGTGATAGTGCAGCCTTATAATTTCAATGCTCAGGAGGCTGAGGCAGGGGGGTTATTCTAAATTTGAGGATAGTTTGGGACACATGAATAAGCAAGCAAACAAATAAATCTTGTGAAAAGAACTGAAGCTCTAGGACTTAAACTTGTAGACAAAATGTAAGTAGAGGTTTATGGAAGATGGATAGCATTGGATTTCAAAAGCAGTGTTGTGGCAGCCTAGAGAAGGAACAGAGGGCATAAGTTGTATCAATAGCCCCATGAGGATCTGATGACTTCCTGAACCAACCAGTAGTTATGGAGACAGGAAAGAGATATTGCTGAATGAGTCTATCAAGGATTTATAGAATGGTTAAATGTTGCTGGATAAACAGAGATGGAGAACTTAATAAGTATTCCAAAATTTTTGGCCTGGCTTCTAGGTGGGAGAGGATGTTGTTATCAATTGAGAGTCCAAACAGATTTCAGTGGTGAGGATAATGGATTCTGATTGTAACGTGTGCACTCAGAGCTCCTGCAGGACACCCAGAGAAAACTATGCCTTTGCCTTTTTATCTTTAAGTGCAAGCACAAGGAATCATCTAGAAGGAAAAATGATAAGGACCAAAGGTTGTATCTGGTTATATGGTGTTCTCTTCTGCCTCCAGTCCATGATAGAAAATTTGATATCTCCTTGCACCGAGAAGATTTGAGGAATGAGTGATGACCTTTATGAAGGCCAGGTTATCAGTTTTTATGGCCATGAAAATCTAGATTTTGTGTATTTATAAAGATATTGTTCACCAGGGCATATGGTTTTGATGGGCACAAAGGACGATTTTCACCAAGAAATAGGTCTACAGTTCTTCTTTCTCGGTCTCTCTCTTTGTGCACACACATGGCATGGAGTGCCTTTCTGAATTTTGCTCCTCTTTATTGTTTGAGACAGGCTCTTTCACTGAACTTGGATCTCATCGATTTGGCTAGGTTTTCTGGCAAGTGACTTCCAGGAATCTTCTTACATTTGTGTGCTTAGTGCTGGATTACAGATATACACCCCACTGCTTGGCTTTTTTTACAAGGGTTCAGGCCCTCATGTTTGCATATGAGTTGCTTTCTCACCTCAACCATCTCCCCAACTCCTTAGCTACAACTCTAATCATTATACCCCATCGTTATTCTTACCTTCCCACACTTTCCCACTTTTCAGCCTCATCAAAGTGGCCTGACATGTAGCCTGATACTTTATATAAGATAAGGAACTGATATTGTAAAGCAAATGACCAGATATAAAATGGTTATTTCAGAGAGAGAGAAAGAGCCCTGTCTTTAGAAGGCCAGTCAGACATTTAAGCAGAGGTGTCTGTAAGAGATTGGCACCACCTGGGTGGTGGAAAGACAGATTAGCTGACTCTGACATATGATCTTTGCTGTGAACCTAATAGCCATTTTTCCTTCTTACTTGATGTAAGACCTTTATTTTATTCAGCTGTTAGCCCACTTATCAGAGTTCTTCCATCCTCTTTTGTCAGAGATTGGTTTGGGGGTGGATTTAAAAAATGACTCCCAACTTCCTGACATAATTCATATTGGTCGCATGGGTTTGTATGCCCTTCCATTGGAGCTGAAAGATTGTGAACTCAAGTAGAGGACTGTGGAGATGGTAACACTAAGGACTTTTTAGTTTGGGTGATATAGATAATTAGGTATATACCCAATTCTATTGTCAAATCTCCCCCACAAGGTCCTCCCTCGATTTGTGGATGTTTGTGGATGCCAAGGTCTTATGGAGAAGATCCATATTAGCATACTGCTATGCTCTGATCCATCCAGGTCATGTCTATCACAGCTTGGTCCTGGAATCCTAGCTGGGGCAATGAGGGAATGGAGAAAGGACAGACATGTGGACACATGTGCAGAAACCCTGGGATCAGCTGTGCTGGGATCAGCTGTGCTGTGCTTAGTTGGAGCAGTACCAACTAAGAAATGGCATACTGGAACTTTCGCACTTTTATTATGTACAGCACAGGGGCAGGGGCTGACTAGTGTTGACAGGATGTTTCTGAAGGGAAGCAATCTGAGGTTGCAGTTATCCTGAAGGAGGAAGCTGCCATCGCTAGTTTTTGTACACACTGCCAACATTCGCACTCAGAGCATAGGAAGGCTTTGGCCCCTCCATGGGTTTGAGGCAGTGGTTGTTGACATGGCTGTGCTCATCACAAACGATGCATACTTACTTAGGGCTTTATGCACTCAAGCATTCAACCAAAGGCTTCCTCAGCTGGCTCAAAAATTCTGAGTTCTTGGCCCAGGTACTCCTAATCTGGAGATAGTCTCTTCACTCTCTTCAGTACAGTGCAGAAGCTTTCCCAGTTGAGCGATCCCATTTGTGTGATGTTTACTTTCTTACCTGTACTTTTAGGTTCATATCCATTACTTAGCCAGACTAATATAATTTTCTTTAATACTTTCCCAAGTAGTGAGATGATTTGAAAGAGAATGGCTTCCATAGGCTCATATGATCCCCACTGGGCCCCAGTTGGTGGAACTGTTTGGAAAGAATTAGGAGGTGAGACCTTATTGGAAAAGTGTGTCATGAGCTTTGAGGTTTCAAAACATTTGCAACATTTCCAGTCTGTCTGTCCGTCTGTCTGCCTGACTCTCTCTCTCTCTCTCTCTCTCTCTCTCTCTCTCTCTCTGCCTGCAACTTGCAAATCAAGGTGTAAGATCTCAGCTGTTCCTGCCACCATGCTTTTGCTCTAACATCATGAATTCTAACTTTAAAATTATAAGCCCTAAATGAACTACTTCCTTTTATAAGCTGTCACAGTAATAGGGAAGTAACACAAACATTTTTTTTATAGCGTTAGGTCTTATATTTCATTTCTTTAATCAACTTGAAAATTTATTTTTATATCTGGAATAAGATGATGGCCTATTTCATTCTTTCACATGTACATACCCAAATTTCCCACCCATTTATTAATAAGACTGCCTTTTCCTCACTGTGTATTCTTGGTACCTTTGTTGAAAATCAATTGAGCATAAATGCATGGATTTATTTTGGTGCTCTCTGCTCTGTCTTGTTACTCTTTGTCTATTTTTATGCTTCTTCCAGGATGTTTTGATCACTGTCCATTTGTAATAAAATTTTAAAAGAAGGGCATGTGATGGCTCAAGCTTTTCCTTTAGCTCAAAACTCTGTCAGCTACTTGGGGTATTTTTTGATTTCAAATGAAACTTTATGATGATTTTTGCCTATGTGGACAATGTCATTAGAATTTTAGTAGGTATGACATCAACTCTGTAGACAGCTATCAGAGTGCAGACATTTAAATAATGTCTGTTATTCTAATGTATGAGCATAGGATCTCTTTTCATGTATTTGTGTATTCCATAATCCCCTTCATCATTTAATAACTTTAGCACACAGCTCATTCATCTGCTTACTTCACTTTATTCTAGAATATTTTCCTTTATTTTTACATCATTGCAACTGAGATTGGTTTCCATGTAGTTCATTGTTAATGTAGAGAAAACCTCCTCCTTTTCTACATTAACAATGAACTGCATGTTTTCTCTACATTAACAATGAACAATGTAATGTAGAGAAAACAATGTAGATGTTTGCTTTTATGTCTCACAAGTTAATTGCAGTCTACCATTTAGATAGGTAAACTCCTTTGATATATAAGTACAAATAGAAGTGTGTATGGTAGAAAGGGAGGGTTATTGAGAATTCCAGCCTTACCTGGGAGCTGTGATACTACATTGAATGTGACCATGCAGGTATTCAAATCTTGTGGCAGTGGTGTTTTTCTAGAAACCTTATATCTTGTTTCTTTATTATGCCCCAACTTTCATTTTTTTCCTTCCTTCCTTCCTTCCTTCCTTCCTTCCTTCCTTCCTTCCTTCCTTCCTTCTTTCTTTCTTTCTCTTTCCCCTTCTCTTTCCATCCTCTTTCTCTCTCCATGGATTTGATTTTAAAGATATTTTTTCATATATATATGAATATATATATATACTCAGCCATATATATATATATCTTTGAAATCTGTATCTGTTGCATGCATGTAGTCTCAGTGTTCAGGATACTGACTTAAATGGGTCATCTTACATTTAGGGGTAGCCTCGTGACTTCATGGCCAACCTGGGCTACATAATAACAGCTGTCCCAATTTTGTTTTTCACACTGAATCAAAATTTGGTGCTGACATGCTAATTCAGAATGATGATACAGTAGGTAGATAAGTGGGCATCATCATGCTTAAGGAGCTGAACATGAATTTAGTTGAAAAGACTGTGAATTTTCCTTTTCTCTGTCCTTTTCGCTTCTAGAATGTTTAGATTTACTTTGTTCTGGGTTGGGCGTGATTTGTCTCTCCAGGATGTGCCATAAACCTGGTTTCCAACATAACAGAGTTGAAAGAAGCATGAGGCCTTTAGGAGATGGGGCATGTGAAGGTGATTGGGTCATATGGTCCTCATGAAGAGATTAATGCTGGTCTTACAAAATAGCAAATTACCTATTGGATTTTCTTAAAAGTAGTCCTAATCTTCTCTCACCATGCTTTTGCCACTAGAACAAAAGCTAATATTCTTTCCATTTTTTTTTTAATTTCCAAAACCAGGATTCCAGACAAACCTTGTTTCTTTATAAAGTACCTAGCTCAAGTATTTTTTTTTTACAGCAACACAAAGTGGACAAAGGCTCTGTATTCAAATTGTAGTTGAATGTCACTTAGTGTATTTGTTGGGTTTATGAGAAATACTCTCCTAATAAAACAGTATTTAAGATTCTAATTCAGCCTCCAGCAAATTGAAGCTGATTCACTGTGCCTCCTATTTATACTCATCCATTTAGTTTTCATTGCCTGATTTTTCTCTCAGGGGTGACTGGATGAAAGGCAAAGATACAGCTTACCAGCACAGCTTGGGGGCTTCGTGACCTTACTCAGGATAGTGAAGCGCTCCAGAAATATCCCAGCTTTCTTTTTCATATGCAAATGACAGGACTAGAAAGTTCTGGGGGATACCAAGTCTCTGAATATTCTATGGCACCTTTTCTAGGGATTATCCAACAATATCCTGGTTTTTCAGTGAGGAGTCTAATGGAACACATATACATGATGGCACTCAGAGCCTTGGATTTACAGGGTATAATCACTGAAAATGATTCTTAAGAAAGCAATGTGAAAATGTGGGCTGTACATACTCTCAGCCTGTCCAAGATTTGCTGAAAATCCTCACTGAAAAACCGTTTAGGGAACCTAAGAAGTTTGCTCTTCCCAGTGATCATGCATAGAGAATACAGGAACAGGGTAGCAATGAACTCTCACCAGCTAGCGTCCCCAGGGTAGTGGCAGCTCTAGCTTTGAATACTTCACTTTCCTGGCAGGCACTTCAGGAGTTCACAGCATTGTGCTTCATGGGTATTGCTTTATATGTCTCTCTCTCTCTCTCTCTCTCTCTCTCTCTCTCTCTCTCTCTCACACACACACTTGTGTCATGTACTTCTGTGGACTGACACCACAAAATTCTGTAAAACTTCTGCTGTACCAACCTTGCCTTGTTATATAGTGCATATGTGATATTCCCCACAAATTCTTCTGTTCTAGGTTCAGGTATCATTCCAATTCTTTGTTAAGGGACTGAATAAGTGTCTCTAGATATTGTGCTCTTGAAGAAAGAACAAAGCATGGAGTAGAAGGAAGTTGGGACCACTTCCTTTCTACTATCCCTTGAGCTGAACCTTGTGGAGAACAGCCCTAGCAGGACAGGTGTGCCCATTCCATGGGTACCCTGGGACTATCCTGTAGACTACCTTGTCTGACTGTGTTCTCTTCCTTTTCTGCTGTACAAAAATGGGAGCCAGAGCTAGCAAGGTGCATCTTTCTGAAGCTTCTTTCCGAAGCATCTTTGTAAAGCGTTTTCTTTAAACTACGCCTGCATTTTCCTGTGGCACTGTGAACTGTGTAGTGCCGAAGTCCTAAAAGCTTTTTAAGTACCAGTTCTAGGCAGTTGGCTTTACTTTCTGTTCTTTGAAAACAGCAAAGGAAGCAGAGTGTACTTTAAGGACAAAGCAGCAAGAAGTCTTTGAGATTTGAGGTCCTTTCAAGAGCTGAGGATGGGTGCTGGGCAACTGTCTACATGAGTTAAGAGTCATCGTGTGCCCCTGTGGCTCTTACAGCAGAGGGTTCATGATGCTCAGGTTCCTGTCTTTCTGTCTGTTACCTGTGGAAACAAATGTGTCCTTGTCATCCCCAATTTTATGGGCACATAGTAGATAATCTTTACCAGTAACGTTTCTGTGTCTGGGCTTGTCATGGGCAGTCCATGGCCTGTACTTTTCTGGAGTGTAAGCTCATGAGAGTGGTCCTCTAGCCACCTTGTTCACTGCTATAGCCCCATCTTTTATAACAGTGGCTGGAGTACATTGCTGATCAATAACAGTAAGTGATCTGTCACCTACACCAAGTCTCTTGCAACCTGAGCCTCAGTTCTTATACAATGAGAGTTTTGGACTACTAGAGTTGTTTGGATAACAGTGGACTTGGAGGTCTCTAGGAATAAATCCATCCTTCACAGTCAGCAGCATGCTAAGCTAGAAACTGAAACTTCAGAATTCCAACTCCTGGTCAAAAGAATGGGGCCTGAGTTGCACCTTTACTTTTAAGCTGAGATCTGGCATTCTTATCTTCCTAGAAGATCATGAGACCATCTAACCAGAGGCTTTCTGGTACAGGGGCCTTCTTAATACATATTTGTCAAAATGGACCTGTCAATCAACCACGGAGAAAGAATGCCCTTCAGGAGAAGCTATCAGTTCTGGAGAATTTTGCAATAATATAATATCTGTCTGACATGTAGAGCTCTGCAATGGTGCCTTTAGCCATTGTCTCCTCATCGCCCAAGAGCACTTCACTTCACTGTGTAACAAACACTGCAATCTTCTACACCACATTGCATATCTCACCTGAAATCTTTGAATGAAGATTACAGGAATGGGCCCAATGGGAGGCCAGAACAAGATCCTGAAAATGGAATGTTTTTTTTTATTAGTACTATTATTAATTTGGATTATTAATGAATTATCAACTTTAGATTTGGGCTTAATGGCAAATCTTATAGACTATGAATTTACTGCAACCAGCAGACTGTTGTACCAGCTTGGGACTGAGAGTAGCCTATGTAATAGTATCTGAGTTTCTTTGAATTGGAGATTTGTGGTTTACACTATCAAAACTACTGCCTCCGCTCTATTGGTAAGAAGCCAAGTAGAAGCCAGGCTTGGTTAGGACCTGTTAGAACCAGATTGAAGTTCTAAGAGTGTTTAACCCCATGGAAAGTAGTATTTTCCTAGGTACCTCTAGCTGTGGCTTTGGCCAAGACAGGTAAAAGCCTCAGACATAGGGAGCAAGGGACAAAAAGGTGGCCTTTAAAGACAGGCTGTTACTGGGTCTTAAAAAGATGTTAAAGTAGAAGAGAGACTGGGGAGAAGAAGAGGCTAAGAAAGAGGGAGAAGGAAAGCCAAGAAGGGGAAATGGGGAGTCAATATTATCAAAGCACATCATATATATGTGTGAAAATGTCCTAACACATTATCCTGTACAGTAACATATGGAGATTAATGGAGGACCTGGGAGATGGCTCAGTAGGTACAGGGACTAGGAGACTTGAGTGTGATATGTGGAACGTATATGTTGGAAGGAGAGAACTGACTCCAGTGAGCTGGAAGCAAATGGCCTCACTGCCTTACACACATGATTCTCTGTCTTGAACGGGGGAATGATGATCTACCTCCCATACGGCAATCATGGTTGACACGATGAACTATGCCTGACAAACTGAAGGACACCCTCCATCATGCCCCACACAGTCTGTGTAGCCTCTGGATTCTCCAGGCATAATCTGACACAAAATCAACCACTAGAACTGACCTTGAACTTTGCATTGAGGTCTTTTTCATTTCTTCCATATTGTCCAAGAACCTGATAACACGCGCCTCAAACAGGGAAATCATCTGGAAACCCTGAATCCACAGAGGGAAAATAATACAAATAAGTAAGTGCCATACACGCAGTATAAATTCATAAGGTATATTGCACAGTTTAGAAACATGTCACCTCAATATATATTTAAAATGTCACATAATAGGCGCAGTTTTCTGATAGCTCAAATATATCTCCCAGGCTGCCACATATATTTTTAAAATGAGTATCTTTTTAATGGTCTGTAGTGGTTAACCTGGGCAGAATAGGAGAAAAATTCATTATTTCTCCTGGTGCTAAGTGACTTGTATATCCAGGGGTAGTCAGAGAGAGTGAAAAAAGAGATAGTTCTTTTCAGTTTGTGGTTCAGGAGGACTTAGGGAAGAAAGATTCCATCACAGGCCACTGGATAAATGGCCTGGGTGGGAGATAAAAACTATGCTAAATAATGAAAGGAAGGCAGGGTGGATGGGGGAATCCACATTGAGCCAGATGAATAGCTTGGGCAGTGAAATGCTGGCCAGCACCAGCCTAGAGATGCTGCTTAAAATTCTAGCTTTGCGGCACCTTCCAGGAGGAAAAAGGAAAGATTTCTTGTCATTGCTGTGGGGACAGTGAAAGAGAACGATGCAGCGGGAATAGGCTGTATTGGGCACTAGCTACATGACAGGTTGTTTATTTAGGTTATCTGTTGAATCCCCCTTGGATCCTAGGAGCGTGGGATAGCATTTTTATCTCTATTTTGCTCACAAACGAACAAGTCCAGAGCTAAGTAATGGGTGAAAGGTCAGATGTCTGGGGTACAGACCCCAGCTCTGCATGGCTCAAATCCAGCCTCGGTCTTCCAGGGTACAAAGCTAGCAAGTCCCTGTGCCTTTGCTAAATGGCTACCCAGCTGAAAAGGCTGCCCTAAATTTTCTTTAGGAGACACATTCCTGCAGGTTGTTTATTATTAGCATCAGCAGCAGCTGCAGCAGCCGCAGCAGCAGCAGCAGCAGCAGCAGCAGCAGCAGCAGCAGCAGCAGCAGCAGCAGCAGCAGCAGCAGCATACATCTGTGCACAACACAATCAGCCATAAAGATCTGGTGCAGAGCAATAGTGTGTAGAGAAGTGATAATGGAAATAGTTCCTGCCTAATCATGTACATTGCCTGCTCTGAACAGACCTTAATTAACAGTTAACACTGCAGGCCTTCCTCTATTGACCACTAAACAAGGTCCCCCGATATGTAGGCCTGACCTGAAGTTTGGAGTACCTGGAGAGCAGAACCAGCCAGAAGTAATGGACAGGGAATTCTGTAGATCCTGCAGGCTCATAGCAAGAGTAGGGACCAGCGCCTTGGGCCCAAGAAGCAGATGAGAGAATCCACTAATGTATACTAAGTTAGTTTGACCTGGTACTGGAGCTGGGGCTACAAGGGCATGTTGGGATGAATCCCAAGGGTCATGAGTCCTGGGCATTGTCTGGCTTTAGCCTGTTATTGCAGAGGCTTACCTGGCTGAAGTCAGGGTTTAGTGGTAGATGTCCATGAGCTTCAGAACAGAGAAGCCCCAAGGATACAGATACATGAAACTTGGAACTATGGCCCCACACTCAGGTCATAGACAGATGCCAGGGCTATGCCAGGGCCCACTATCCCTTTTTCTTCCTTCTCCCTGAGAAGAAACTTTGATCCTTCAACGAAAGCCTGCAGAGAAAGGTGAAAAATAAAAACAAACCCAGAAGCTTCAGCAATCTTCTGAATGTATTGTATCCCCCAACCCTTCCTTCTCCCTGCCTTTTGTACTTCTTATTAATCCCACTGAACTGATGATTTTTATGCAACTCCCCATTTAGTCCATGAGGGTGGGACCTTGGTTGATATCCTGCCCCTAGCTCTGTCAAATCTCTTTATTAAATAAGGAGAATGGAGGTAACCCAATGCCTCAGCAGACTCCGCCTTCCCAGGCCTGGAGAGCTGCCCAGTCCCTTAGCAGATTGGGCATCTCTGCTCAGGCAGAATCCCCTCATCAGTCCTTGTGCCCATAGCCTTAGAGTTGGTCTTCCACTTGACAATTCTATGTCATAGGAAATGGAGTCCTCTCAGAGGAGAGAAATGGGACTTTCCATTTCTCCCTAGATTTGTTGAAGAAAACCTCACATAACTGAACTGCTGGATGAGACACTACCCACCAGGCAGGTTATGGTGCTGTACACCTTTAATTTTAGCACTTGGGAGGCAGATGCAGGTAGATTGCTATGAGTTCAAGGCCAGCATGGTCTACAGAGTGAGTTCTAGGACAGCTAGAACTTCATAGAGGAACCCTATCTCAACAAAACAAAACAAAACAAAACAAAACAAAACAAACAAAAAAAACTACTCTGGCCCTGTCCTAGAGGGTGATAATAGATTTTTACTGATAATGATCATGACCATTAATATTTTAGATAGCTTCAGTTTTTAAAGCACTCCTTAAGAATTAACACTACCAGCCAGGTGTGGTGGTGCAGGCCTTCCTTTAATCCCAGCACTCGGGGAGGCAGAGAAAGACAGATTGCTGTGGTTTTGAGGCCATCCTGGTCTACAAAGCAAGTCCAGGACAGCTAAGACTACACAGAGAAACCCTGTCTTGAAAAAAAAAATACCAAAACAAACAAAGAAAGAAAGAAATAGTGTTTCTTATGTATAGCTCAAAGAGCTGAAGATACCCATTTTAGAAATGGAAAAACTGTTAAAGACATTGAACTGAGTTATGATAGATGCAGGATTAGAACTCGAATGCAAATGCTAATCCAGGATGGACATTTGGCCCGCATTCCTGCTGGCTGTGCTGGAGGGAAAACATTGAGCATTCCTGGAATTTGGATGGAACCTCCAACCCAGAACAGTGGTTTAAAGGCAATTGTGCCTTTAGAACACAGGCTTTCAAGTGAGGCAGTGACACAATTTGGAATCATCAATTTTGTGGCCTTGGACAAGTAGCTGTGCTTTGAACCTCAGTTTGCCCATGTGTAAAGTGGGCTTAGCCATTTCTTATCTCTAGAAGTATTGTGTGAAATAGAAATCACTGAGTAGTATACCTTGAACATGCATCCTGAAAGATCAATGGCCGAAGGCTGTTATTACCAGGGTATAGAAAAAAATCCTTTGCAGACACAGGCTTTATAATAAGTCATTGGCAGAGGCCATTACACTCCTGCTTGAGGCAGCTCTGAACAAATGTCAAAAATGACCCAAATATTACAACAGATGACTTGAGAGAAACTTATTATTGATATCCTCTTTTGTTCTTTCTCTTGCACAAAGGTTTTTTTGCAGTTGCTTTTATATGTTACCAGTCAAATTCTGGAACATTGGGAGGTAAGATAGGAGCAAGGCCCCTTCCAAAGAGGCTTCTCAACAGTAGGAGACAACAAGGAGCAGCTTGTGGGACACTCTTTCATGAATGGCCTTTAAAGGTCACACTTCAAACCATGCTTGTGCAGACCCCTCAGACCTGCCTTGGCCAATGAGACACCAGCAACTGAGTGAGCACAACTTTGATAGGTCTGTGTGCATCACAGCATGTCCTCCCAGTGTCCAGCCTATGATAAAGCCACAGCATGTGGAGAGCCCGTGTGGAGAACTGAGTGACACGCATGAGCTGCACATGACAGACAGGTAAGTGAGGCCACCAGGTGGAAACTACCTCTCGCTGATATTCCGTGAGCACCAATACACATTAGCCTACATATCCTAAATACTAGACACAAACTGGGGTTTCTCTCATGCATCTCCACGGGTCTTGTCATTAGTCACAATGTCTTATTACACACCCCAAAGGTGGCAATAGGATCATTTTAATCCTCAGTGGCTTTGGAGGGTCATCTCTGTTCACACAGTGGATGGTGACTTGCATAGTGACCATGTCTATGCGATAGTCTGCTATGTTGCCCTTGGGACACATTAAGTATGTCTAAACCCCAACAACCTCTGCTGCTCCTGAACTTCAGGCCCTGTTTCATTAAAGGAAAGCCACAGCAGCTACTATCTTATGCAGAGTAAATTTCATGTATTTGCATAAGATTTTTTCTCCACATATACACCACTAGGTTTTGCTTATCTTTGTGACAGCCCATTTTTCTCTGTGTTAAAGACAGTACTTAGGCTAGGAAGCCTCCCCATTCATTCGCAGGACACTTGAGGCAGACCTATTTAGGATGTGTAGCCAGCCTGACACTACTCTTGTGAGCGGTATTAAATACCCACACACCGCAGCGCCAACGAGGAACAGGGATAAATATGGCAGGTGTGAAATGGGTCTAAATTGCTCTTGATGGCTCTATTCAATAATGTTGGTCTTTCCTTACAGTACTATATAACAATAGTCATTTTCAAAATGGGGTGCTGCAGTTGTTTTTAAGAAAAAAATTGACAATTTTGACCTACAGACTAGTGATTTGCAAAATGTTCTTTCTTTAAGCCATTCACTGAGAAATGCAGGAAGCCCACAAGTACTGAACTTGAGGCGAAAACCGCTGTAACTAATGATAGCGTTAAGTGCAGTGAGAAAGAGCAGCTTTGGTGGTGATGTTCCCAAGTCAGAACTGAGGCCACAGAGAGGCAGAAATGAGAGCTTCATCACAGACAATTGGGCTCAGAAGTCCCTGAATAAATCTTATTTTACTTCACTTTGCAGGTACATTTTACATTGTCAGTTCTGCACTTTACGGCCCTGAAATGGGATTCGATCCAGAGAAGTAACTGCATGAGACAAAGGGACAGTGGCTGCTAGAACCACTTATCAGCTTTATCTGTTAAGTGCTCTGACTCCAGCAGAACCTCTGCTGGGCTCTTGGATTCTTTATGCAAATGCATAAGAAAGAGTCGGAGGGGCTTCTGGGCTTGGAGTTGATTGCACTTGAAAAGTCACAATGAGCAAAGCACCTGTGCTTTATGCCTCCATGTTTGCTTCTGATGGTCATTGGGTTGTGGATATATAGAGACAAAAAGTGATAGACACTCATTTGAGGCACTTCTCTGTCTGCTCCTGGGAAAACTCATTTCAGAGTATTCTCATATTTCTCTACCCATGATGTGGTGGCTAATCTCTTTTTCATTTTTAATTATGCATATGTGTGTGTGTGTGTCTGTATATGGAAACAGGCCTTCATGAGTGCAGGAGATGGGGATGGATCCCCTGAAGCTGAAGTTACGGGTGACTGTGAGCCACTCAACAAAGGTTCTGGGAAATGAACCTGGGTCCTCTTCATGAGCAGTATGTGCTCTTAACCACAGAGACATTTCCCCAGCCCCAAGCCTTGATCTTGACTGTTAATTTGATTGGACTGAGAGATATCTAGAAAAATGTCACAATACATGTGTGGGCCTGGGGGAATGTTTCCAGACATAATTGACATATGGCCTATAACTGAGGAGAGAAGAGCCACTCTAGGCTATCCAGAACATGCAAGCTCCACTCTTCCTGAGCCAGTGTGACTGTTGCTGACATTGTGGCCAATGGACATCAGATTTTCGCTTCAGATTTTCAGTGTGGGTCCACAACAATGACTCTCTAAGGGGCTATTTGTCTTTTAACTTCAGACTGTTATCTGCATCACTGGTTACCTTTATTTTGAGGCTTCTACCTTCTTCAATTAAGCAGTTATTGGGCGTTCTGGTTCTCTCGGATACTGATAGTCATTGAGGACCATCTAGGCTCTAACTGTGAAGGCCAGTCTAATAAACCTCTTTTGATAATTGTATATGTTATTTCTTCTCTTTTTCTAGAAAGCCCTGAATAATTCACATGCACAGTAGTCCACAAGGGTAAGTAGACAATGGATGGATGTAACGAGAGGGGAGATAATATATTACAGGGCCCAAAGCAAAGAAGCATTACCTTTTCTGTCTTTGAACTACTTAAGTCTAAAGCACTTTGAAAAAAACCAGTAAGAGGAGAGAGAAAGTAGGTTTGTTCCTTTTCTTTTTTGTCTTTCTTTCTTTCTTTCTTTCTTTCTTTCTTTCTTTCTTTCTTTCTTTCTTTCTTTCTTCCTTTGTACAAGAAATTAATTCAGGGGACAGATGTCAGGATAAGAGTTCTAGACTCAGATTTTCCCACACTGCCTAACAGCAGTTTTTAGAGGGATACAGACATGGTGGGTGGAGAGCTGAATTTTATGTCTGGTGAGAATGCCATCTTCCCATTCTGCTACAGAATTCTCAGTCTTCACAACTGACCTTTGTCATGTGTCTTGCAAGGAGCTATTTCTAGGACTGAAGGAGTAGCTTTGACCCTGGTGTCAGAAGTAGCTAGGATTAGAACTGTAGGCCTTGACGCTGAGCTATGGGCTCTACAGGCCCATTTGTTATGAATGTGAGGGAGAACAATGTTCTAGTAATGAGTGAGATTAAATTGTTTTTTCCTTCAAAATTTTATGATTTTATCAAAAAGAAAGCTAGTTAATAGACTATAGATCAGAAGCTAGGCTTTTATGTTGGCTAGACAAAGGTGTCTAGGAGATCAGCCTAAGGGAGGCCTTTGGTTCATGTAGAGGAATTTGAATTCAGAACATGGCTGCTCTGTCAAGAGATCACATCCAAAAACCTTCTAGGTATGTGTGATTCAGCTAGAATACAAACACCCCTTTAATCAAGGAGACAGAGGCAAACAGATCTGAGGTCAAGCCCAGCCTGGCATAGAGCAAGTTTCAGGTAAAGAAAAGCTTAGATCAGATGTGGTGGTAGGTGCCTTTAATCCCTAACAATGAATGTAAAGTTAGTTTATAGAAGGAAGCACCCATGTTTGAAAGTGATGCCTAATTGAGTGGCAGAAAAAGTGATGAATCAGAGAAAGATCTGACAGAATAGGATATGTCCAACTCTTATAAGAAGGGAGGGGAAAGGGAAGCCACTTAAGGGGCAATACAGAGAGAGAAGAAACAGTTTTTACTGGTACAGTAATAATGAGACAGGTTGCAGAGAGAGAGAGAGAGAGAGAGAGAGAGAGAGAGAGAGAGAGAGAGAGAGAGAGAACTCAGGAGGAGACCAAATGAGCCAGAGAATGAGAAGAAGCCAGGAGATCAAAGAGATTGTGGGAGTTAGTTTGACACCAAACAATTCAGAGGCTGAGAGAGAAGCCAGATTGACTAGGTCAGCTGGGAGAGGAGTTTGAGCCAGAACAGCTGAGTTGAACCAGCAGCTCTGAGCTCAGAAAGAACAAGAAAGGGTCACCTTATTAAGCAGTAAATTTCAGAGGCTGAAAATATTCTAGGCTTAGGTTGGAGTGTAAAGAGGCTAGAAGCTTCCAGGACTAGGCCTAGGTTAGCAGACAGAGGCAGTAGGTCTCTACAATTGAAACAGGCAGATAAAAGTTTCTTTTATAGGTTTCTGTGTTCTTAAAATTTATGAAAAGCCTTCGAGGGAAGACATTGAGTCAAGTGATGGGGAGACCCAAGAGACTGTAGAGTAAAGCAGCACAGCTGAAGAATGGGTAAGATGCAGGGCATTGGTCAGATTGGTCAAATCCCTGATTTTGACTCACTATGTCTAATTTCTGCCTTTCACAGGTAAAAAACAGAATTTAAGTGATATTATGGTGATATTAAGATTGTAAAATAGAGAACTGAACTTCATCATGTCCTGGCCTTTTTGTGTAAAATACAAAGAAAAGTTTGAGTTAAGACTACCATGTTGAGCATTTCTTTGAGTGTTTCTCTGCCATTCCATATTCCTCTGCAGAGAATTCTCTGTTTAGCTCTGTACCCCATTTTTTAATTGGATTACTTGATTTGTTGTTGTTTAACTTCTTGAATTCTTTATATATACTGTATATTAGTCCTCTGTCAGATATAGGGTGGTTGGTGAAGATCCTTTCCCAATCTGTAGGCATTCGTTCTGTTTTGACGACAGTCTCCTTTGCTTTACAGAAGCATTTTAGTTTCATGAGGTCCCATTTGTTGATTGTTGATCTTAGAGCCTGTGCTGTTGATGTTCTGTTCAGGAATTTGTTTCTTGTGGCAATGAGTTCAAGGCTTTTCCCCACTTTTTCTTCTAACAGGTTTAGTGTGTCTGGTTTTATATTGAGGTCTTTGATAAACTTGGACTTCAGTTTTGTGCAGGGTGATAAGTATGGATCTATTTGCATTTTTCTACATGTAGATATCCAGTTAGACCAGCACCATTTGTTGAATGATGCTATCTTTTTTCCATTGTATGATTTTGAGATCTTTGTCAAAGATCAGGTGTTCATAAATGTGTGGGTTTATTTCTGGGTCTTCAATCTGATTCCATTGATCCACCATTCTGTTTCTATGCCAGCATGCAGTTTTTATTACTTTTGCTCTATAGTACAGCTTGAGATCAGGAATGGAGATACTTCCAGAATGTCCTTAGTCATCAGGGAAATGTAAATCAAAACGACCCTGAGGTTTCAACTTACACCCATCAGAATGGCTAAGATGAATATCTCAAGTGACAACACATGCTGGAGAGGATGTGGAGAAAGGGGAACCCTCCTCCACTGCTGGTGGGAATGTAAACTTATATAGCCACTTTGGAAATTGATCTGGTGCTATCTCAGACAATTAGGAATAGTGCTTCCTCAAGATCCAGCTATACCACTCCTAGGCATATATCCAAAAGAGGCTCAAGTATACAATAAGGACATCTGCTCAAACATGTTTGTTGCAGCTTTATTTGTAATAGCCAGAAGCTGGAAACATCCCAGATGTCCCTCAGTTGAGGAATGGATACAGAAATTCTGGTACATCTACACAGAATATTACTCAGCCATAAAAAAAAAAAAACAAAAAACAAAAAAAAAAAACAAAAAAAAAACAAGTAAATCATGATATTTGCAGGTAAATGGTGGAAACTGGAAAAGATAATCTTGAATTAGCTGTCCCAGAAGCATAAAGACACACAGGGTATATACTCACTCATAAGTGGGTATTAGACTTATAATATAGGATAAACATACCAAAATCTATACACCTAAGGAAGCTAATCAGGAAGGAGGACTCTGGCTAAGATGCTCAATCCCCATTCAGAAAGGCAAAGAGGATGGACATCAGAGAAGGGAGAAAACAGGGAACAGGACAGGATCCTACCACAGAGGACCTCTGAAAGGTTGTACCCTGCAGGGCATTGAGGCAGATGCTGAGACTCATAGCCAAACTTTGGCAGAGTGCAGGGAATCTTATGAAATAAGTGGGAGATAGTAAGACCTGGAGAGGACAGAAGCTCCACAAGGAGAGCAACAGATCCAAAAAGTCTGGGCACAATGTTTTTTTCTGAAACTGATATTCCAGCCAAGGAACACTCAGGGATATGGCCTGGAACCCTTTCATGGAGGTAGCCTATGGCAGTTTAGTGTCCAAGTGGCCTCCATAGTAATGGGGATAGGGACTGTCTCTGACATGAACTGATTGGCCTGCTCTTTGATCACCTCCCCCTGAGGGGGCCACATCTTTACCAGGCCACAGAAGAAGACAATGAGCCACTCCTGATGAGACCTGATAGACTAGGATCAAAGGGAAGGAGAGGAGGACCTCCCTTATCAGTGGACTGGGAGAGGGACGGGGTGGGGAGGAAGGAGGGTGGCACTGGGAGGGGAGGAGGGAGGGAGGAACAGGGGGAATACAAAGTGAATAAACTGTAATTAATAAAAATAAAACAATTATAAAAAAAGACTACCCCGTTACTAGTAATTAAACATTCTTAGAAGTGACAGCATCAGGAGGTATATTGAGGTTGTAGTTACAGTTTTATTGCTATGAGGAGACACCATGACCATGGCAACTCTTATAAAGGAAAACATTTAATTGGGGTTGGCTTACAGTTTCAGAGGTTTAGTCTGTCATCATCATGATAGGGAGCATGGCAGCATGCAGGCAGACATGGTGCTGGAGAAGGAGCTGAGTGTTCTACATTTTGATCCAGGGCAGCAGGAGACTGTGTGCTACCTTGGGCATAACTTGAGCATAGGAAACCTCAAAGCCTGTCCCAACAGTGACAGAGTTTCTCCAACAAGGTCACACCTTCTTAATATTATCACTCCTTAGGGGCCAAGCATTCAAACTCATGTCCATGGGGGCTAACCCTATTCAAACCAGCACAGGTTGACAATCACTCCACAAACCTTCCCTTCCTCCTTCACCATAAACTTAGAACTGACATGACTGTAACATGTCCACCAATCAGAACAAACAGTTTCTGTGGTAACAGTAATGCTGAATCCCAGTGGCTTAAAACAGTAACATCTTCTCTTCTACATTACATCCTTTCTTCAGGTTAATGTGATCTTGGGTTTTATGTTAACTTCACTCATGCAGGGTGTAGGATTTTTTATCATGTTTTTCCAGGGTGTGGGGAGTCTGTTCTGATTAAGTGCCTCTAAGTGCCCTGGTTTTTGTAATTTCTTCTTTAAAATTGTCTGTATCCCTTTCTACTGGAGGTGACTAGCAAGTTCTGGTAGAAAGTTCTGAATCTCTAGATATTTTGTCAGTTTACACACACACCAGCAGGACCACAGCTGGAAGAGTAATTTGGTGGTTCTTAAGCTGCATCACTGGGTCACACATAGACTCACTGCTGATTTGTCTTTTTAAGGGTACTTAACAGACTTCTAGTAAGTATGTGGGGTTAACCAGATATCCTAAGATCTCAACTTTTCACCTCAAGGCATATCTTGGTCCTATACTCAGACTCAAGTTCCAGGATAGGAATGTGACATGGTGTTTGTGTTGTGAGATTGGCCAACTAGGATGGAACAACAAACAAGAAGAAGCTGACTTAAGGCTAGTCTCACTCATGTTAGATACATGTGATGAATATGGTTGCTGGACTACTAACAGCACACATTATCCACTAGCATATGAACTCTGTGTGGTTCTGGATATCTTTCATATTTCAACCACCTCTGACATACAGCAGGTTTAGAGGAATTTTAATCCAGCAACAACATGGCTGCTTTGACACATTCAAAGACCTTCTAGGTCTACGTGATCCAGCTGGGATCACATGTCCTTAGTACACAACTTTAATCCTGCTCACTGCAATCCTTTAGTACACATCTTTAATCCCAAACAATGACTCCTAATTGAGGGACAGACATAGTGATTAATCAGAGAAGATTTGACAGAATGAGTCAGAAATAGGATACGTTCAACTCTGAGGAGAAAAAGTGATTTAAGAGCAGTGCTGGGAGAGAAAGTCAGTCATTTCTTTTCTGTTCAGGCAGTTAAGTTCAGTGCAGTGGAGTAGAGCTCGTTTGTGAGTTCATACAATTCAGTGCAGGTCAGCAGAGACCAGCTGAAGCCAGAGACTAAGAAGGAGCCTGAACATTAGAACAAATTGCAAGAGTTAGTTTGAGAAGCAGAGCAATTCAGTGAGAACTGAGAGAAGCCAGATTGAATCAGTCAGCTTGGAGAGGAGTTTGAGCCAAAACAGCTGAGTTGAACCATTCAACCAGAGTTCAGAAAGAATTAGGAATTGTGAGATTATTCAGCAGTAAGCCTCTGAATCAAAAATTGCAACTGGTGACTAAAAGTTACATTTACAAGCAAGTAAAGGCAGCTGGTGGTAGCAGGATGACTTCATGGGTGCTTTTGTGGCAACCAAAATTGGCACTCCACTTCTTTCACAGAGTCTGTGACAAGTTATGGTAGCCTGTGTGGTTATCTCTTGCTAAATGTCTTGAGCACTTTCAGGACTATTTCTTTCATGCAATAACACCTCCACTGGTTTCTGACTTGTTGGTGATTCATGTATTCTCTCTGACTGATCTAAAGTCATTCAAGCTAAGGCTAACTCTTTGCATAGATAAGATGATTCTTTTCTCTAGACTCATGTGCTACTTTTGTACTTACCACTTGAGATGTTGTTTGAAAAGAGAGTGTGGCATCAATATTGGTAGCAATTTCATTCTAGCAATGCAGTGATTTTGGCCCAAGGACTTTTGAGAAGATACAGTTGGAAGTTGTTTTAGTTTACTTTTACTAAGTAAAATACCACGTACTAAATTTAAGAATGTTACAAAATGAACTTTCCTCAATCTTGGGTACTATGGTTAAGAACTACATTGTGAGTTGGACAAAGTGGCACATGTTTGTAATCACATAACTTGGGAGGCTGAAGCAGGAAGATTATTGTAATCTCAAGGCCAGCCTGTGCTACATAGTGAGTTCAAGGGCAGCCTGGGCCACATGGAAGACCCTGTCTCAAAACCCAAAATATTGCATTGTGTAGTCACTGTAAATAAAATACCGTAATGGCTTATAAGGAAGTTCTTGGAAGCAAGTGTTCATGGATGGCAAGAGTTACAGGGTAGCACAAGGAGTAACAATGTTGTCAGTATTAAATCAATTAAATAGATGATGTTTATAAACTTGAAAAGCAAAAATACTAATGCTATTCAACATAATCATGCTCCAGAGACTAATTAGTGGCCAGGGATGTATGAGACATTATTGTTGGACATTCATATTCATAGTGAAAAATATAGTTTCACTACTGGCATGGGTATATAGATACTTATTTAGTTATTCTGTGTCTGATTTGCATACCATCTCTTTCTTTCAAGTCCAGGTAGCACTCTTGAAGGGAAATGGAGGAACGGTGGATATGTGGGAGAAATAAAATGGCAGGGAGGGGGTGGCGTGGAGGGAGAAGGGGGATTGCAGTTGGGATATATTGTATGAGAGAAGAATAAACTAAAAAAAGGTACACCACTCCTAGCAGATCATCTATCTTCTCCCACAAGAAAACAGTAATCACAGTAATTGTTCATTCTGACTACATTGCTACTCTACCTTTTTTTGGAATGGCTAGCTAGATCATCTGCCTTAAATATGATTACCAATGTGGCTGAGTTTAAATAATATTTTGCTGATTTGTTTTCAGTTATTTCATGTTCTTTGCCCCACCCTCTTCTGCTTCCTTTCAGACTGAGTGTGTTTTATGATAGCTCATTAATCTATATGTCAGCAAATTTGTTATGCTTATGTGTTTATTAGTTTGTGGTTATTTTCAAATTCACAGTATCTACCTTTTGCCCATAGTATCTTTACAATACTGTACTTCCAGTGTTTTTCCTCTTAGCCTAGTATGTTTGTTTTCAAACACTTAGTTCTACAGGTATTTAAGCCGTAATCTAATAAATGACTTTTACTTTAAACAATCAGAATCTTTTAAAGAGATTTCAAACACATGATTTAATTCTCACCCCACCCTTTCCATTTTTGGGTGCCCTTTGATTATTTCTGTGGACCCTCATTCTCTCTGGAATCATATTCCTTCCACCTGACAATATTCTTTACCATTTACTGTTGTCTGTGTCTGCTGATCCTGGATTCTTCCAGCTTTTGTATGTCTGGCTTGTTTTCATTTTGCCTTCATTTGAGGGATATTTTCAGTGGCTATAGACTTGGCTTCTGCTTTTTTCTTTCTTTTCAGTATTGGCTGAAATGTTCCCCGTTGTCCGGGTTGCTTGTCTCTAGCTGAGAAGTCTACTGTCTCTTTATTTTAGTTTCTCTTTATCTCTCTGGGTGCAGTTAAGATTTTCATCTTTATTGATTCTCAGTGGCAATGGGCTTTACTGCTGTTTTCTTCATGTTTCTTGTGCTTGTGCTCTTTAAGCTTCTTGGATGTAGAGTTTTATAATGTTAGCATTTTGAAAAGTTTTGAGTTAGTTATTAAAAAAATTCTTTTGGTCAAACCTTACTTTTTTCTGCTAAGATTGTAATCATATGAGTCTTAGTCTTTGTGAAATATTTACATATTTAACATGATGTTCATTCTTTTAGCATTTTTCTTTTTAGATACAATTTTGGACATTTTCTAGTGAAATATCTTCAAATTCCTTATGTTCCCCACTCATCTTCCTTTCCCCAAGTGGCTAATCTTCTAAATCCACTTGATATGGACTTGTTGAGTGCTGGATATTTTTGTGATTCTGTAATTTTCGTGTGTCTTGGGATTCAGTTAAACTGTTTTAATTAAGTTAGATAATTTTGGTTCTTGCCTTCCCTGTTTATCAGACAGGACTTAGCAAGCAGATCAGTACTTAAAGCTTAAGGAAAGTGTCTTCACTCCCCAATCAGTTAGGATGTTAGGATTCTTTGGCACCTGTTCATCGACTGTTCTGTGAATTATAAGTTGACTGTTGACTCTTGGGCTCTGGATGTAGAGCTCTTCACACAGAAGGAAGGCAAGCTTTGTAAATAGTTATGTCTCCTAAATTTTTGTTCTGTTCCTGTGCTGGTATAAAAATGCTTCTGAGTTGCCAGGCTCAGTGGCGCTTGCCTGTAATCCCAGCACTCTGGGAGGCAGGTGGATCTTTCTGAGTTCGAGACCAGCCTGGTCTAGAGAGTGAATCCGGGACTCTTTTTGAAGTAAAAACAAAACAAAACAAGACAATCCCACAAAACAAAAAACAAACAAACAAACAAAAAAACCCGAAAAACACTTTCTCTTCTTTTTTTCTGTCTGCTTGGCTTTTGGACTTCTGTGGTATTTTAAACTTGACTTTCAAACTTTTTATTTCTTGGATCCTACTTTAATGTTTTCAATTTCTAAGAAAACTCTGTTTCCACTTTTCCCTCTTTTCTTCTTTTTTAAAATTTTATTATTATTATTATTATGCTTGTTATTATTTTCAATTTATTCACTTTTTATCCCAGTTGTAGCTCCTTCCCTCATCTCCTCCAGATCCCACCCTTCCTTCCTCTTCACCTTCCCCCACCTGACCATTCCCCTCCCATAGTCCACTAATGGGAAAAGTCTTCCTCCCCTATTATCTGATCCTAGCTTATCAGGTGTCATCAGGACTGCCTGGATCCTCTTCCTCTGTGGCCTAGTAAGGCCATCCCTCCAAGAGAGAGATGATGGAAGGGCAGGCAATTGATGTCAGAACATACCACTGATCCCCTTACTAGGGAACCCACATGGAGAGCTGCCTATGGGCTACATCTGAGCAGGGGTTGTAAATCCTCTCTATGCATGGTCCTTCATTAATGCATCAGTCTCTGCAGCCTCCTCCCACCCCCGGATTCTCTGGAAAAGGCTCCTCCCAACTTCTACTGGAAAGTTGGGTTAAGTACCCGTTTTAGAATTTCTAAAAGAAAGTGGTAATTGGTTTGTAGCTTGTGAGATGCCAAAAGCCCTCTTTTCTACATACTATTGTATGTAGTTGTATTGTGGTTAGTGCTTCCAATATATTCCATTCTCAGAGCAAATTTTCTCAGAGTCCCTGTCGTCAGGAAGAGGCAAAATTCTTCAGCATCCCTGTTGTTAGGAAGAGACTTTTTCTCAGTAGAGTGTAGCTGGTACTGAACAATCTATTTATTTGCTTCTTTGTAAGAGTTTACCAAGTTCCAGACATGGGTATGCATACTTTCCAAATCTTGGCTTTAAAGAGAGAGAGAGAAACTGTTAACACCCTGGTTTTGAGACAAAGACACTAAAGCACAGGGTGGTGATGTAACTTTCCCAAGATCTCTCAGCAGTAAACAACCAGCTGACAACTTGCCACCAGGCCACCAGACCACCAGGCTCCTTCCTGCCTCATCTTGGTGATGTCACACAGCTGGTGGTGAGTGTGACAGTTACAGAGCTTTTCAAGCAACTGACACTCCTTTGCTTAGCCTCCCCACCATTCCACCTTACTTCCAGAGGTGACACCTGTGTTCTCAACTCCTAAACCTCTCCAGGACTCTCATTTGGGCTGCTTCCTGGCCCTCTCCAGTATTGACTGGCCACTGCTGAGACAGCTGCTGCTCACACATTTGCTTCCCAGACTCCAGGATTAGATAGTGTTTTCTCTCCTTTTAGTCCTAATGATGACTTCCTCCTCTTCCTCCTCATCCTCTTCCTCCTGGTCCTCGTCCTCGTCCTCTTCTTCTTTACAGAGTCACATCCAGCCCAGGGTGGAACTTGCTGTATATCAGATCATGGCTTTGAACTTCTGTCCCTCCTCCCTTTACCTCCTTAGTGCTGGAATTGTAGGTGTGGGCTACCATACTTGGTGTTTCAAGTTTACTCGCTTGACCAGAATCCTTTGCTGTAGTTCTGTGGATTTGTGGGAGACAGTGCATTAGATTTACGTGGTCAAACTGACACCTCTACTTTGAGGTCCTGAAGTTTTGCCACCCTGGGCATGCAGATTTACATTGATTTCTCAGCTATAGAAAAACAAATGTTTCTTGCACTCCTACATAGACAGAAGTCATCCATCTCATGTACTCTGGTGTGCATATATCCTCATATCTTTGAAAAAGTCATATGAGTACATCTGAAATATGGACATTTGGGGAATACATGAGAGTTCAAAGCAGCCACAGCTCCCTTGTCCCCATGCATGCAAACACACATGGAAGCACCTGATTTGTGAAAGATATTAGCACCAAAGGACTTAGCCCTATCATTGGTAATACCCTAGTGAAAGATCCTAGGCTACTGCTGCCTTACCACCACTGGTGTACTTGATATTAAGACTTTTAGTGGGCATGTAATGCCCCCATTTTGGTTAATTTTTTTCTGCTGTGCAGCTTCCTCATGTGAGTCTCTTTGTTTGGGAGTCACAGTTATTATAGATACCTTGTTGGTTCCCAGGTGTTTTCTCACCTAACTTGTTCAAAAGGCCAAAGCCTTAGCAAGTCATGCATTCAACCTCACTTACAGTATGTATTGACTTCTTGCTCCGGCTGCCAGTTTGTTTGCATGTGGTGCACACAGAAATGAACTAGTAGGTTTCCTGCTGACCCAGAGTTGATGATCCAGCAGAGAAGACAAACTCAGAGCTTACAGAATGGGCATGTAGCTCAGTGTTACAGCACGTGCTTAGCATGCATGAAGCCCTAAGTTTGATCCTCAAACTGTGAATATAACAACAGCAAATAAAAATGAGCCCCCAAACACAATATCACACCAAGACATTGGTGCCTTGATAGCACTGAGAATGTAAAGTGCTGGGGGAGAGAGAAGAGAGAAGACTCTGGGAGAGATGAGGGAAAAGGCCAAACCACACTGTTGTTTATATGCCAGTTCCTGAGGAAAGTGTAAGCATCCCAGGACATGCAAACATTGGTGGAAAAGGGATAGCTGGTGAGGGATAGCCAGAGGAAAGACCACCGAGCAATGTCAACTTCTGTTTCTATTATTATACATATCGTGAGCACAGTAGAGATGTTGGAGAGCACAGGGTGTCAGGCATAGGAGACAAGGCTGGCTGAGCAGAGTTAAGTCACCTTGGTTGCAGATGTCTGGACTTTACTGCTCTGTTTCCAACCTTGGTCTTCTGAAAGATACATTCTGATTCATATATATATATATATATATAATGGGTGATTAAACAGGCTCAGCCAACAGATCACATCCATCACTTGGTATAGTATGGAATACCCAGTACAAGGATGCTAGTTCAGGATGGCTTGTTGTCTGTGTTTTGACTCTCCATACAGTGATCCATATCTCTCTGTGTCACACAGCATTGGGTGTAAAGATTATAGTAGCCCTATCTAAGACAGAATATGAAAATTTAGGGTTAGCGATAATAAGTGCCTGAGAGCCTCCAAGTAGGAATGTCAAACAGATTACAAACTCAGCTTTCAGCTGTTTAATGGGCAAGTTAGATAGGTATGAAAGTCCTAGATGAAGACAAGGGATGAAATGTACTTAGACCAGGAAGATGGCAAAGACTGTGGGAGACTGGGGCATCTGTGGTGGTTTGAAAAGCAAATGCCTCCCTAAGTTCATATAGGTATGACCTTGTTGGATTAGGTGTGGTCTTGTTCTTGGAAGTGCCTATGCCAGTCTGTTTTTCTCCTCTATTTCCATCTCTGTCACTGTCTCTGTCTCTTTCTCTTTCTCTCTCTGTGTGAGCATCTGGATGTACCTCTCAGCTGCTCCAGTATCATGTCTGTTGCCATTCTTTCCATGACAATAAGGGACTAAACCTCTGAAACTGTAAGCAAGCCCCCAACTAGATGCTTTCTTTTTAAAAATTTTTTTTTAAATTTATGATAGTTCTTCTCAGCAGTAGAAGAGTACTAATACAGCCTCCGTAAACTGGGGAGAATTTTATTTCAAAATAGGCAGAGGAGGAGGGCATTTCCTTAGTTAGCTCAGGCTGCTCTGAGAAGATACACACTTTTGGTGATTTGAAAATAAATTGATTTTAGAAAGAAAATAGTCTCTTTCAAATTATAGTGTGTGTGTGTGTGTGTGTGTGTGTGTGTGCACATGTGTGTGCCCTTGGAGGACAGAAGCATTGGATCCTTGCAGAACTGGAGTTACAGGCAATTGCTAGACTATTGATGTGGGTGCTGGGAACTGGACTCTTGTTCTTTAGAAGAGTAGCAAGTGCTCTTAACCACTGAATCATCACTTCAGCCCCTGGCTTGGTGATTTAAAGATCATGATTTTTTTTTTCTATAGTCTGGGAGCTAGAAGTCCAAGACCAAGGTTCATAGGCTCAGTTTCTGGGAAAGTTCTCTCTTGCTGTGTCACCACTTAGCCTTTGCTTGGTATGCAAGCAAGAAGCATAACTAGACATGAAGAGATGAGGGAGAAGGAAGAGAGGAGAGACAGAGGGAGGAGGGCAGAAATAGGAGAGGGAAGGAGAAGAAGGAAGAGAGAGAAAGAAGAAGAGGAGGAGAAAAGAAGAGAGATAAGAGAGAGACAGAGGAAGAGACAGAGGATACAGAGAGAGGAGGGAGACACAGAGGAACATAGAGACAAGAGAATGAAAGTGAAAGGCAGGATAGAACAGTGAGATAGAGCAAGATAGGTAGGGTAGAACATGAAGCAATATACCTGGAAAGTTGAATGATCTCTCTCCTATCTTGTGCGTGTGTGCAGGCGTGTCTGTATGTGTGCAGGTAGACACACCTGGAGGTCAGAGGACGATCTCTGCCCATGCCCTCAAGATGTTGGGATGGCTGTTCACCTGTATGTGACCTAAGGTTTCTGATTGAGCTGGGCTTTCTTCACAGACTAGGCTGGTGTTCCACAATCCCTGTGGAATTACTTGATCATGTGCTCTGAGATGAGAGTCTGAGCATGCACTACTGTGCCTGCCTTTTTATGTGTGCCCTGGAGACTGAACTCAGGTCCTCATGGCTGTGTGGCGAGTGCTTTGCTAGCTATGTTGTCTTCTAAGCCTCTGATGACCCTTCTTTAATATCCCATCTTTAAGGACACTAATTCTTCCAGGGGTGCTGGTGAATGCCTTTAATCCCAGTGCTTGGGGAGGTAGAGTCAGGCAGATCTCTTGAATTCAAGGCCAGCCTGGTCTACAAAGTGAGTCCACAACAGCAAAGGCTACACAGAGATACCCTGTATCACAAAATGAAAAAAAAAGGCATTTATCTAACAAGGTCCCTACTTTTATGACCTAATTTTGCTTTTAAGTCCCTCTCTGAAGGCGCTAGCTCCAGATATAGGCATGGCGGTGGTTGAGAACTTAATATATGGATTTGCCTGAGGGACAAGGTTCAATCAGTAATAAGAGATGACTTGGATCAGAGGACGACAAGGGAAGTAAAAAACAAAATGTGGGCTGTTGGCTATATAGGGAAGAGAGAAATGGAAACACATAGTAGCAAGGTCACTGGCAGCAGAGTGTACAGCTGCTGTGGCCATGCCTTTGGCAGGAGTTGCTTGGTAATTCCCTGTGTCGCCTGTCCTACCTGCTTCATTCTGGACTTCAGGAGACAGGCACCTGTAGAGGTTGAATAACCTGAGTCTCTGGTCTGGAGATTTCTGTTGTTTTCACTGTACTTGACTGTTTTGATGGAGGAAGATCAGGAAACGGGCCACTGGCTTAGAGAAGGTTAAGGAAGGGTCAGTGTGGTGGGTAGTGGTGGCACACACATTTAATGCCAACACACAGGAGGCAGAGACAGGTGGATCTCTGTGAGTTCAGGGCCAGCTTGTTCTACAAAGCAAGTTCTAGGACAGCCAGGCCTACACAGAGAAACCCTTTATTTGGTTTGCCTTTTTTTTTTTTTAGATTTATTTATTATTTATACAACATTCTGCCTGCACAGTAGATCTTACTATAGATGGTTATGAGCCACTATGTGGTTGCTGTGGATTGAACTCAAGATCTTTGGAAGAACAGCGACTGTTGTTAACCTCTGAGCCATCTCTCCAGACCCTTGAGAAACCCTTTCTTGGAAAAAAAAAAAAGTCAGTGGTGTATGGACATAATAATGGCAGTGGACTATTTACTTTCCTCATTGTTGTGACAAAATACCTGGCAAAAGCTTTTTAAAGAAGACAGGGTTTATTTTGGCTTACAGTTTGAAGATGCAGTCCAGCCTCAAGGAGAGTCAGGGTGCAGGAGTGTGAGGCAGCTGGTCGCAATGTAGAAGCAGAGGGTGATGAATGTTGAGAGGTACTCAACTTTCTTCTTGGTCATCAGTCCAGAACACTCACATTATGGTGGGTTTTCCTACTTCAGTTAACCTAAATTTGAAACTCCTTAGAGAGATACCCCAAGGCTCATCTCCTAAAGGATTCTAAATATTATCAAGTTGGCAGTTGATATTAACCACTAGAGGTATGCTCAGAGTCATGGGTTGTAGAAGCCGATGAGCAAGTATGGTCTGGAAGACCTAGACCATCGCGAGGCATGGTGACTTTTCTGACAGAAGCAGCTGGACACTCCTGACACAGAGGCCAGATGTCCCTGGGAAACACAGCACACCCTCTTCCCTGGCTTCAGAACTCAAGGCTGTGACTTTACTTCCCTCTTGTAGCTGCATCTCTGGCCAACATTTCTGCAGGCTCTGCTTGCAGCCAGGTACACATTGAACCTCACACTATCTTTGACTACCTTCTCTGAGCTTGTAGTCTCATGGATGCATTTTCCTCTTTTCTCCTACACGAAAGGCAATCCTGAGGTAGTGTTCTCAGGGATCAACACCGGCTATGTGTAATGGGAGTCAGCTTGGCAATGCAGGCTTTTTTCCCCTCTTCTTCTCTACTTGTCCCTCTGGCAGACTCTACGTGCTTGCTAAAAATGTAATAACACACAGGGTTCCTGTTTAATTTTTTTAAATGAGACTAAGACACCAGACCACAACATTCCTTTCTCTGGAAATATATAGTGTGCAGAAGCCTAATGTTGTTTCTGAGTATCCTTCCAGAAACTTCCCTGTATAATGAGAAGGTTCTACATTTACAGAATTTGAGACTTTCTTGTTGTACAAAAAACAAAAAATCCCTATTACATTAATTTAGTTCCATGATTATGATGTTTTTATGGACCACAGGTTGCCTTTAGCTGGTATAATCTATTATGAAGACATGGGTCAAAAGAGGTTTCAATGAAAAAGATCAGACAGCAAACATTTTAGGTTTTGTAGGGAATAAGTTCTCTCTCACCACTATTGAATTCTGACATTATGGCACAATGATAGACACAATCAATGCAGACACAAAAAGATATCTCTATAAAACCTTATAAAACATTACTGGCCATAACAAAAGTTGGTATGAACTTGGACTAGGGGCCAGAGCTGGATAACTCTTGTCAGCAGAAACATATCTGTGAGTGGAAAGAGGAAAGAATTTGGTGACTTGTTAAGTGGTTACATCAGAACTGAAAGGGGATGCTGAAAAATTTTCTCTGCTGAATGTCATCTTCTTGAGGCTCCAGGATTCTCTAATATTGCCACTTCAGCAAACATGTGACACAATTTGCCATTTTCTTTAATGTGTGATCAAGGTAGGGCAGGCATTTAGAGTTATCTCTTGCATCCTCTGCCCTTGTACTTAGGCCCATAGCATTTATTTATTTATTTATATTTATTTGTTTACTTATTTATTTATTTATTCTTTATTTATTTATTTATCTTTTTTTGTTTTTTTTTTTTTTTTTTCAATGCAGTTTATTCAGGAACCTTGAACAATCCTCGGACCCTGGGGAAAGCCAGCCCACAGCTTAAATAGCCTCTGGGTAGCCAACCCAGGCGTGCCACGTGGGCAATGCAGATAGGTCCACATACATGGAAGCAAGCCAGATCCTCAGCCTTAGCCAAATATGGAATTGTTCGTGACAGAGAGCACTCACCATCGGGAAGGTGGAAGGCGGAAACCAGCTCCATCTTTAAGGCATAGCATTCCGCAGCTCTCTACAGTTCCCCCTTTTTGTTTTAGACGCATCAGGCAAGAGTAGAGGTCTGATCTCTGATATTAGAAATAAATTGGGACTTTGTACCGATGTTCATTTAGGTGTCATCCACCCAAAGAGCATCAGACCCGTCCGATACCTTTTTCTCAGAGGCGGGACCTGGGGCATCAACCCGCATGCAATCAGACATGCTCTTCTCTGGGTCTACAGCGGCTGACCCTGAGTGCAGTGCTTAGCCTCGCATCCTGAGTGTATCATTTTAGCTTTTTAGGCCCATAGCATTTCTAAAATCCTCTTCTGCCTTATGGTGTGAATGGTGAATAAAAACCCACTATTCCTGTCCATGGGAAGGCATTGCTTTTATGGTTCTGTGACTATGAGCATGCTCTTTGTTATGTAATACATTCTATGAAGCTCTATGGTACCAGACCAGATGGGACAGGAGCATAAGTCATTCTTTCCATCCCCAGCTGGGTTTGCAAATGCCTGTAAACAGCTTATCAATGCAGAGCATCAACTGTACTCAGCATGGCTCAAATCCTAATGTTTTTCTTTCCATAGGCAAGAAACTAGGCATCCATCAGTGGGGCTGATTCTAACTAGATATGTGAGGATCAAGAAAAGGAAAATTCTCAGGCAGCTGGCTCCTGCTGATATCATGGCCCCTGATAAGCACTTTGAATGCTTTCTCATACAATCCTGAGTACTCGAGAAAATGTTACTTTTCCCCCTAGACACCCAAAGATATGCATTCTGTCCAAAGTTATGCAACTAACATAAAAGGCAGCCAGAAATAAAATTCTAATGAGACAGCACCGTAGACTGTACAATTCTTGCTACCCTCTTTGAAATATGCCTCCTACTTAGAAAGTCTACAAATGGAATCCCAGTGACACTGCAGTTTCTTCCAAGTGTGAGAAAACACATGACCATACTTACCAAGCACAGAAAAGCACATGCATGCTGAAAATCAGATGTTGTTCAAGCTTACCTTCTGACAGTCATATTAGAATACAAGAGAGGCTATGTTTCCATTCAGTGCCCAGAGTAGGAAGCAGTTGATGTTTACCCTTCTCTCTCTGTGTGTGTGTGTGTTTTCCATAAAAATCTCAATTGTTTGATTTTTACCAATAAAGACTCAGGAGCCAGTTGCTGGGGTGAAAGCCTGATAACTTAGAGAGGCAGAGAAAGCACCCAGTTGACCTTCCTCCTCAGCCAACATCCTAGAAAGAAAGAAAGAAAGAAAGAAAAAGCTCTCCTTTTCCATGCCATCTCAAAACCCCCTCAAACTGAATGTTCTTCCTTTCTACTTTCTGTGTATCTCTCTGTTGGTCCTTCTGACTTCCTGACTCTCTATGTTTTTTTTTTTTCCTATGTTCACTTCCTGTCAACTGGTTGCTTGGTCTGCCTCTTGACCTAGGGTTAACTTCATTTAATCCTGTTTACTATACTGAAGCAGAAAGCTCTTGCATTAAAGGTGTGTGCTAGGGCTAAGTCACACCACAACTAGAAACAGGTTTTCCCAGCAAAGAGCCCAATCTTGGGGTTATTTGTGATCAATATCTTGCAACACCTGTCCACATGAATCCACTTAAATAACAAAAGAATTAACAAAATGAAGGAGCTTATTGGCAAAATTAACTGGTTGGAAGCCCCTCCAATCCTTTACCGACTTGCATTTTTCATTGATAACAGAAATGATATGGGACAGATGGAACTGAGTCCATATTCCTATGTTCTGTCCATATTCTGCCTGTTCTTTGCGGCCCAATCACTTGATGATATCCTAGAGAGGGTTGTGTAGAGAGACAGCAGATTAGGCCATCCAACAAAGACAAAGGTCACAGCTTTTACAAAAGAGATTTCAAGTAGAACCATGCTCAGGCTTTATTCATTTCTCTATTATTCAATCATTTTTAATTTTGTGCATATGACAATATGCATATGTATTGAAGAATTATTAATATTTAGCATTGATTCATATAATTATCAAGGCAGCAGTTATTCCTTAAACTGCTATTTTATAAATGCAAGACACAGAAACCTTTTAGAGTTTTGAAAGACTTAATGCACTGCAGCTGGGCAGAAATGGCCCCTCTAAGCTACCGTGTCTGCTCCCCAGCCCAAATCCTCATAAACACTTACACATGTTTTCCATTTGGGGTGCATCTCTCCATCATGCCAATCCTCAGAGCAAGCTCCTCCCAGCCACATGCTTCTAGTCCATGCTAGCCCATAGTGACCTTTGTCCTCCTTCCTCTCTCTCCTCATGGTCCTTTTCCAACCCCTAAAGCCCATGAACCTAGTTTCATTTACCTGTCTTCTGCTTATCTGAGGTGTACAAAACTATTTGGAAATCATGAACAATTTGGGAGGCAAGGTTTATCCCATGCCAATTTGGATATGTGAGAATTTCCTCATAAGGATCTTAGGGAGGAAGCAATTAACATTTGAATACATAATAGCTACAGATCAACCCTGCTACATATGTGTTCATGTTCATGTTTTACAGATACAGATATGTGTGTGGGCACATATTTGTGCATGTGTGTATCAAGCACAGAGGACAACACCAGGTATTGTTTCTCAGGATCCATCACTTTAATTTTTGTAGACAAGGTTTCTCACTGGCCTGAAGTTTACATGTTAGGTTAGGCTGACCCTAGTTACTTAGTTAGGCTGATCTGGTCAGTCTTAGTCACTTTTTTTATTGCTGTGATCAAACACAATGACCAAAGCAACTTACAGAAATAAAAGTTTATTTGGGACTTATAGGTCTGGAGAGTTAGAGTCCATGATAGTAGAGCCAAGGTAGCATGAAAGTGGAAGGCAGCTGGAACAGTAGCTGGGAGATCATATTTCCAACCACAAGCAGGATACAAAGAGAGCTAACTCAAAATGGCAGGAGTCTTTTGAAATTTCAAAGTGGTCCCCAGGGACACACTTTCTTCAGCAAGGCCATAACTCCTAAACTTTCCCAAACAACCATCAACTGAGGACCAAATGTTCTCATGTCCAAGACTTACAGAGGGCATCTCATCCATGAGTCCCAGGGATCTACTTGTCTCCACCTCACCATCACTGAAATTACAATCATATGCTATTGACCTTGGGTTTTAATTTTTTTATATGTGTGAATTCTGGGGATCAAACTCAAGTCCTTGTGCTTATGAAGCAAGCACTTACCAGACTGAACTTGGTTACCCTACCCTGCATAGTTTACTGTGAAATCAAGTGTGCTGTATTGTATCAACCTGTCAAGCTAGAGACTGGCATGTGTAAAGCGATACAAAGAAATTCATATATGTTATTACTAGAAGGCAAGCCTGCTGCCTCTGAGATGATGGCTGAGCTGTGTGCTTTTGATGGATCTGATATCATACTGGGCAGAGATCTGATCAATGCTGTAGTCATAGGGAAAAGGACTGATAGGCAGAAAGTATCTTTCTTCCCCTCTTGTTCTTTTTTTTAAGGCTGTGCGGTAGCTTCTTGGTTTCCATGGAAGTCAACTTGACAGACAGTACAGTGCAGTGATGGACAAACTGTGTGAGGATGGGAAAGCTATGCTGGGCAGGTGACTCCTCTTTTCTTGTGGTAAGTTTTCATCCTGGATACTATCATGGCTTGTCTGTTTGCTGCTCTCCCAGGACAGGTGGCAGGACAGGGTGCATGCAGCCTTTGATCAAAGCCATTAGCATCAGTTCTGAGGCCCCTGAGTGAGGTCCCTGACCATTTGGCGTTAAGAGCCCACATTGAGGACTTGATGCTGTCTCAGCTTGGCTTGTGCTAACTATCCCTGTGGGATATGGCCATAATCGGTGTCTTTGTAAGACAAAGATAAGAAACTGTGACACATGTCTGTGCATAACCATGTTTACTAGCGAGGGATCTCTAGAGAAAGCAAGCCAATGACAAAGATAGATTTACTAAAGGAGAGTCACTGTAGGAACTGTTTTTAGTAATTATGGAGGTTGAGGAATGCTAAGATCTGTTTGCTAGGTGGGGACTTAGTAAAGTCAGTGATGATTTTCAGACTGAGTCTGAAGGCTGAAGAACCAGGAGCACTGATAGCCAGAGGGTGAATATTTTCAATAGGTAGAGAGGGCTGCTCCCTTTCTCCACCAGTTCATTGTATTCAATTGGCAAAGGGATGGGTGATGCCACCTACATGGGTGGAAGCTTTGCCTGGTCTTCTAGTGAAAATGCAAAGCTTTTCCGTAAACAATTCCTTTCCCCACCAAACCCAGACATAATGCATTGCTGGATAACCAGAGATCTCTTACTCCAGTCAAACAGTGTATAAAGTTACCCACCAGACTACAGGAAGTAGTGTCTGTCTTAATGGATAACACCTAGGAAGCAGCTATGAATTACCATAGGATGGGGACCACTGGGAAAAAAATAAAATAATTTCCAGCTTCCTTTTTGCCACAGTTTTCAGCAGAAAAAAAATTTAGACAAGACCAAGCATCTTCAGATCTATGGCCTCCTCTGACTTTAATGTACATGAATATGCAATAGTGACTTGCTTTATCATAATCATAAGCTGGAAAAAAGTAAAAATATCCACTAATAGATGAATGGATAAACAAACCAGGATATATCCATATAGCGGAATACTACTCAGCAATAATAATGAATAAATAGTCCTTTCGTGAGAAAGCATGGGTGAAATTATGATTTGTTACACTGAGTGACAGAAGCCAATTGCACTTACTACATAAAATGCAAACTGTAAAATAAGATACTGTGACAGAAGCCAATGCCCAGCTGTGTGAGGATTGCAGAGGGTCATAAAGGTGAAGGAAGGGAATGTAAAAGATCAGGAAGGAGCATTGACAGATGTTAGGATGTTGAATTTGTTTATAATATTGATAGCGGGTTTCTGGGAAGAGGCACGTCAAAACATCAAATTGTATTATGCACACTGAGATTGTTAAACAACAATGCTATCTCAATATTCTTTTTTTTTCTTTTTTTTTCAATGTAGTTTATTCAGGAACCTTGAACAATCATCTGACCCTGGGGAAAGCCAGCCCACAGCTTAAATAGCCTCTGGATAGCCAACCCCAGCATGCCACGTGGGCAATGCAGATAGGTCCACATACATAGAAGCAAGCCAGATCCTCAGCCTTAGCCAAATGTGGAGTTGTTCGTGACAGAGAGCACTCACCATCGGGAAGGTGGAAGGCGGAAACCAGCTCCATCTTTAAGGCATAGCATTCCGCAGCTCTCTACAGTTATATTCTTTAATAAAAAATCTCAACTTCAGTGCAGCTTCCCTGACCTCTACCTATCTCTACCCACATTATTCCTTTCCAGTTTTTTCCCACCCTCTTAAGTGTACTTCAAGATGCCTGGACAGGCAAGAGGTTCATCTATTCTACCTAGCATTGCACTCTCTCACACAGGAAGGCCCCTTAAGCAATGTCAAGATACTTGTTGAGTGACAACTGAAAAGGTGTGATCCTCAATGTGAAGAGTGTTTGGACTGCAGCTCTGGCTCTTTCACACTGTGTTTTTGATCAATACTCTGATCCTTTGTTTATTTTTAAAGCAGTGATAATCAGCCCCACAGAGGCATTGGGAGGATTATGTGTGGAAATAGCAGTGCCCTTGGCAGGGTCTCTCAGGCACAAACTCCCTCCTACTCCAATCTTCCTCAAGGGAAGCTTCCTAAGGAAGGTAAGTGTAAGGTCCTGATGTGCCTGGAGAAGACATGAAAACATTCCCTAATATTTTCAAGAAAACATTCTCTGTACTATGGAGGAGAGAGGGCTACTTCCTTCACATTGCTAAATGAAGGTATTAGGCTGAGGGCTTTGAGGTGAGCAGGCAGTCCCTCTTCAGTGTGCATCAGGCTGCTCTGGGACTGTGGCAGAGTTCAAAAGCTATGCTAGAGAAACTCTCGAGGACTCAGGAGAAGCAGCATTAAAAGTTGAGAACTAGTTTTCCGGACTTTTAGGGCTGGTGTGCCCTGAAGAAAGGGCAGGTTGCATGGCTGTGTGCTACCTCCAGCTGTTTGCATACCCTTAAAATTTCAGGGTTGAAATGATTACAGAATCCTCAGCAGATAAGTCACTGATCTACCATCTGTGCAGGATGACCTCATTTGTTCCTGAGTGGGTTGCTTCTGCTTCAACAGCTGCTGGCAGCGGCACTGGACTTGCCTGGCTTCCAGTTCTGAGAAGAGGCAAGGTCTCGGGGAATATGTCCATCCCCGAGGAAGACAGAACAACATCCTGGAGAGCAATGAGTAGGGCTTTAGAAGGAACTGAATACCTGGAAACCCTTTCCCAGATCCAGCTCCCTCCCTCCAGGGTATAACTGGGGGCAGCAGCCACTTGAGGCTGAGCTCCATGTGAGTCCTCAGTGTCTTACCACATCACTCTCTCTGGCTTTGTGTTCTTTCTTCTTATCTGAGACCAGAAGAGAGACAACTTCTCCATACTGAGTGCATGTGCTACACTTATGAAGGGAAGTTCATACTAGCTAAGTATTTCTGAATATTGTAAGGATATTTTAAGATCCAGACAATCAGTGGATCAATGTTTATTGGATAAGTAAAAACAGAGTGAGAAGTTACCTGAAGTAATCCTGGAGTTGTCTATTTTGGAAGCTCATGTCTTTAATACTAAATCCAGATCAACCTTATCCCAATTACAGAGAGGAATGGAGAGTTTCATGTTTTTTTTCTAGTGGGGGAGGTTCCTCAGAAGAGATATTATATGTAGTTATGACTTGTTTAAAATATATCATGGACCATTAATTTAACATCTTTATTATTGACTCATTTATTGATGGTTTATTCTTGTTGAGTATAAATGCTATTGATGTTTTGTTGTGGATTTTGAACATTAAATTGATTTTCAATGGAGTATTTAGGGTTTTTTTCCATATAATGTCATAAAAGAGTAGGCAATCCACTTTTCCAAACTTCATTGAAGCAATGTATATCAGGAACACAGAACGTTTGAGTAACTCATTGGGAAAGTAAATAAATAAACAAATGAGTAATACATCTTCAATACAAAGCAATAAGGATCTAATTTGATGAATTTAGACATGTGAGCCAGCATTCACATGGAGGAACAAAAGGATAAAGTGCTGAAGTCGTACTGTTCTTCTTAGGCCTTGTTGTGTAAGGGAGTAACAGTACATAATGACCCACCCACTGATTCGCTCATGCGAGTGCAAATGCACAATGTGTGTGTCCAGCTTTCTGAGAGTCATCTATGTTTTCCCATTTGCTTGAGAGCTCTTTATTCTCTTACTATATAGTATTTCACTTTGTTCTACCCTCGATGGCCGTGTCATCAGTTCTACGATCAATATTCCAGTGCGTGTTCTGTGGTGGCGACATACGTAGTGGAATGCAGAGAACAGGACCACATGCACACACACAATCATGTATAGATAGTTCTGTGTGAAGCATGCTTGCAATTGGAGCATCTGTGTCACTGGGTATACACATGGTAGGTTTTCATACTCTTTCGAAAGTCTTTGTTCTGAGTTACGGCTGGTATACAGTGTCCCAGAGTCTCCATCTCTTCATCTCTATGGAGAAATGGCCTCTCTGGTGTTGACATGGCCTGCGTTGTTGTTTGTGAGTTTTTCTACTTTCAAAACACTGTAGCGTAACAATGTAATGAAGTGCATACTTCTGAAGTGAACAGTTTGATGAGCTTTTCGAAACACATATAATACAAGATGATATTTCAGCACTCTATAGCAGTGGTTCTCAATGTTCCTAATGCCACGATCCTTTAATATAGTTCCTCATGTTGAGGTGATCGAACCATAACATTATTTTCATTGCTACCTCATAACTGTAATTTTGTTATGCTATAAATTGTAATGTAAGTATCTGTATTTTCTGATGGCCTTAAGAGACCCCTGTAAAAAGGTCATTCGATCCCATAGGGGTTGAGACTGACAGGTTGAGAATGATTGCTCTAGAAAGTCACTTCGTATTTTCCCGGGTAATTCCTGTTTCCTGTCTTGGAGGCAGCTACTTACCTTATTCCCTCTTCTCCAGGCATGCTGAGTTTTGCCTGTTCTGGAACTTCATGCTAACTGAGTAGGATATTATAGTCTCATATCTACATTTCCTTTCTCAGCTCAGCAGTGTTTTGCTGATCCAGCCAAGATGCAGGCCATAGCACTGATGAGTCCCTTTTCATTGTGGATATGCATATGTGAATGTGTTTTCACTGTTCTTGGGCAAGTAGATGTGGTAACAGAGTCATTGGGTCACAGAGTAGGTGTAGGTTTAAACTGGAAATAAAGCAACAGTCTGTGATAGAGAGTGTTTCTCTGTTTTACAGCCCTTTCCACCCAGAAGGAGAATCTTTGGCTTTTTAAATCCTTGTTAAGATATGGTATCATTGGGATTTCATTTCTTCAATTTTAGTTACTTTCTTGGATGTTCAATATTGGTTTGTCTTTTCCTTCATGCCTAATGGTACTGAAAACTTTTTATTGTGATTATTGATGATTCACACATATCCAGCATTATCTGCCACAGCTTCTGCCCAAGTGAATTTTTCTTGGAAATGATTTTCTTCTCCCTAGATCTCTTTCTGCCTCCCTCCCTCTCCCTTTGTCTCCTGCCTTTTCCCTCCCTCCCTCTCTGTCTTCCTTCCTCCTTCTACCCCCTCTCCATTTATCTATCTGTCTGTCTTGTCTAGGTCTAGAACACTCATCATATATATATCTATGATATATATATATATATATATATATATATATATTATCATTTCCTCTCAAACTGTCAGCTTTAGATGTATCTTGATGAACAGAACCCTTAGACTTTAATGCAGTCTAATTCATCAGTTTCCCCTTGGAATGTTGCTGTGTTCTGCGTCCTATATAAGGTCTCTGCCTCTCCTGATGTAGAAGCTCTCTCTTTCATAAAGCTTCCTGAAGCTTTATGGCTTCGAAGTTTAAATTTAGGTCTTTAATCCATTTCAGAATAATTTTGTGTAAGGTGTGAGTAGAGATTAAGATTTATTTTTTTCTAAATGGATATCCACTGAACTACCACCATGTGTTGAAAGGATTTTCCCCCTTCTCTTCAATACATTAGTGCTTTTATTTCAAATCTTAATTGAGAGCATAAGTGTGGTTCTATTTCTGGGCTCAATTTTGTCTCATTAATATATTTGCCTATAATCATTTCTGTATTATACTGTCTTATTTTATAGCTTTATGATAGTCTTTTATATTTAATGCTCAAAGTTCACTAGATTTATTCTTATTCGTTATTTAAAATTTAAAATATTCTTGGCTGTGGAAACATGACATTCAGATAATCCTTCAAAATGAACTGATTGCCTGGTTGTGAGGCATTGGGTTAGCGGGCCTCTTTCAGCTACAGTTTCTTTTTGATGCCTCTTAAGTTTTTCTTTTAAAGTATTTTTCTAAATTTTCTATACAAAGCAATATATTTCATTGTGACATTTTCATAACTGCACTGTCTCATTTGTTCCTTTCCTGACTTCTCTCTCCTAATTCCCATACCCTAATCATTGGTTTCCTTCTGCCCTTCTAATACTTTCTTCTGCTTTCATGTCCTGTGTATTTCATTGCCTCTTTTTGCCCACCTATTTTCTCCCTTAAGATTGCTTCTTCTCCATTCCTGGTTCTTTTCTAGTCTCATGAGCCCTCTGCATATTCACATGTGCAAACACATACACACACCTATACAAATTTAAATATAGGCCCCACAGATGAAGGGAATCATGCAGTATTTTTGCTGAACGTGGTTATTTCTAGTTCCATTCACTTTCTTGCAACTGCAAGATTAACTTTAATCAGTTTATCTATGTTGAGACAAGGCTTTACACTGCAGCTCATTTTGACCTGGAACTCTCTGTGCAGTCCAGGCTGGCTTCAAACCCACAGTGACTCTCCTGCCTTAGTCATTCAGATGCGTGAAGTACAAGTGTGAGCCCCCACATTCAGTGTGGCTTCATTTTTCTTTTGTGAATGAGTAAAATTACATTGTGTGTATTTACCACATTTTCTTTATCCATTTATCCATTGAAGGACATCTGGGCTGCTCCCGTATTTTAGTTGTTATGAACGGTGCAGCAAAGAACATGGGTATGTGCGCATCTCTGCGGCAAGAGCATATACTTGGGAGTGGAGTAGCTGATTTCCATAGCAAACTCATCCTTTTACATTTCCACTAGCAGAGCATAAAGGTTGCTCTTTCTGCCACATCGTGGTAGGCACTTGCTGCCATTTGTTTTCTTAATACAGCCAGTCTGAGTAGGGGAAGATAAAATCTCAGGGCAGTTTCACTTTGCATTTTCCTCAGGGCTGAGGACATTGAACACCTTTTCAAATATTTATTGTCCATTTGCATATCTTCATTTGGGAACTTAAATTAAATACCAAAACCCTATACCCAACAGATCATCCACAGCAGTTTTAGACCTGAGGTCATGCTCTTCTCAGAAGACAACAAACAAAGCCCACTCAGAAGACTTCAGGCTCCTCCTGGTGTAATCTTCACTCCAATTACTGAGAAAACATCCATATCCAAGCTCAGAAATTTCTTACTAGTTTGAATTCCTCTCAAGCACTTCTTTTTCTATGAAACTCTCCACCAACATGGTATCACATTGGCACTTCCATCTAATCACCCCCCAGCTTACTCTTTCCTCTGTATTATTTATTACCCAATGAGTCCTTTGCACTTGGGCATCCATCACAGTGTCTGCTTTTTAACTGAACTTTTTAGTTTCAAAAGAATAAATGGTGCAAGAGAATTTTGTAATTGGATCACTCTCCAATGGCCAATGAGACCCAATCCCGGGTGGCAGGGAAAACATGGACTTACCCTGGCAAAAAGTGGTGGCCTTATTGTTAAAAATTCACTGTGACTTAAAGGAGCTCTCCAGCATAGGTACAATGATCAGTATAGAGTCACGCTTTTGGAACACAGGAAAAGGGACACTTATTAGGATGATAATGATCATTAATAAATCTCATGGACTTTATAAATAGATTACAAGTTGAAGAATTAACAAATGATTGTATATTAAATGTTAGTCTAATAATTGCTTTGGTAGCTTACAAATTGCCCTTTTATCATGCAGTGATGAAACAACCGATAATCAATCAAACACAGAAACAAATGCACAAACAAGCCTGAAGATTAAATTCATGGTTTAAAAGAGTGGTTATAGTTTACAGATGAATGAATGCTCAAGGAATGCAGCTTTCTTACACCCAGTATATGGCTCTAATTAGAAATATCTAGAACTCTCACACATAACATAAGAGGAATTATGTGAATATTTCCAAAGAACTGGTTTCCTCAGATTTCTGTAAGTCTACAGTTAGAGCCATATCCTACTGTTTCCTATTAACGTTTCACAGCTGCTCTCAGTGGTTAAGAGTCCTGGCTGCTCTTCCAGAGGACTTGGGTTCAGTTTTTCGTACATATCTAGCAGCTCACAATTGCCTATAACTAGGAGTCCTAGGAGATCCTACACCCGCTTCTGCCTTCAAAGGGCACTGCATGATGTGGTATACAGATATGCATGTGAACATTGGCTGTGATTCCAGAGGACTATGGTTTGATTTCCAGCGCCTATGTGGTGGCTCACAATGTAACTGTAGTCCCAGGGCATCTAGCTCCCTCTTGTGGCCTCGGCAGGCACTATACACATACGTGTACAGACATACACGGAGACAAAAGAGACATACACATTAAATAAAACAAAAGAGTAAATAAAAGCTACTATCTCCCAACCCAGCATGGGACTGTAGTTGAGACTTTTCCAAGAGCAAACAATATTGAAATGGCAGGATTTCTATGACAGGTGCTGAAGGAATGGATTAAAAGGATCAGAGAGATGGCCATACTAGAATGAGTATATTATCTGAAGCTAAAAGATCACCAGAGGTGAGAAGGCTTTGAGGATATGCATTCACTAAGGCTCCCCAAGGGATGCACTGGTGTGAGTATGTTAATAGCCCAGAAAAATCCGGAGGCAGCTCTCTTTTATAGGCTAGGCGAAGAGTTGAAGAAGCCAACGGAGAATCAGTCTAGGAATCTGCCAGAAGGATGGGAGCACTTCTTGCAAGATAACAGGGCCCAGGGTGCACATTCGGAGAATGGGAACTGCAATTAATACAATAGTTGGCAAGATTGGAGAACCAGCAAACACCTGACCCAGAGAAATTATGGTTATGTTTAAGAAACCAGGGCTTCTGCAGGGCCAAAATAGTTTCAAAGCCTAGAACAATACCGCTTAAGCTCTGGAACCATAGCAGCCAGGAGTGAAGGAGCAGGAGAGTAAGGGTGATTGCTGCAATAGAAGCCCCAATCTTTTCAGTTACTTTTTTTTTTTTTTTACCCTACTGAGTTTTGTTTAACCCTACTGAGTTTGAACATAATATCTCTTTACTGAAGATGTATCCGGGATACCAGGGCAGTAGAACACTGTAAGTAGCTGCTATAATCAATCCCATGTCCTCTCCATGCTGTCTGTGAACATTTGGTCACATGACTGTACATTGGGAAAAGGAAAATCCTCAGGCATTTTGGAGAATTTGGGGTAAAGAGTCCTAGTTGAAATTGATTCATTGTGACCCACCTCTACATCATATCTTCTCTTTAGAATAGAAGCATCTACTGCAGAAGAAATGTAAAAGAATCAATTAGACAAAAATATTCAGCCAGCTAATAGTAAATTCCCTAACAGCCACCAGAGTGATGGCACAATGTACTTACAGGATAAATAGACAAGGTGTATAAGGATCAAACTATAAACACACAGACAGACAGACACACACACAGTGTGACTATAATGTTTCTGTCTCTTTTCAACATTTCATCAATGGAGGTCTAGCCATGTGCCTGGAATGGCATTATTATTTGAAAATATTAATTTTCTGCTTGGGGATGATTGACTACTTTGGTCTTTTCTGTTCTGGAAGAACCAGAGGGTTATTATTCTAGAATAGTATCCACTCTCATTTTTTTTCTCAGACTCTATCCATAAACACCATTGAATAACAGACACCTCATAGAGGTTAGAGTTTTACACAATAAGCACAAACTTCCTGTGTTGCTGCCCCTGTTTATCAGGCTTATGTGCTATTGGTATTGAAGTCGCGGCATTGCAACATGAGCTTTTGTGATGGTGGTTCTGTACCTATGCTACATATTTATACTGAACTCTGCCTTCAGTAAGCATTCCAACAGTCTATCAGGCTTTCAACTTCCATGTGGTGGTCTACATAATAGATGGTAGTTCTTACAGTGACTGGGCTACAGCCGCTATACTGCTACTGGGCTACAGTTTCACTATAAATTTGATTGTCTGCTCTGCTGCAGCTATATGGGATTTTGTGAATAATTGTTGCTAAATTATATTAATGTATTCTTATAGGGATACAATGAACAGCAAGTTCCTGTTGAAGAAGAGTGTTTGGATGCTATATGGGTACTTTGGGCTATCTGGGTCCAAAGATAAAAAGGCAAAAGGCAAAAAGAAGTTATAATCTTGTCTCTCATTCTCATTCACAAGAAATAAATGTTTCTGTTACGCATTGGGATTAATGGCTGGGGGCAGAGAAAAACGTAGAATCGGTAGTATAGAAAGAGAAGTAGAGAATACTAGTTGCAACCTTCAGGCCATTTGAAGCAATGAAGTATGCAGTTTACTTCCTCTCACATTACTGTCTCTCTCTCTTTTTTTACATTCGTTCTTATGAAAGAGGCTCCACAGAGATAGCTGTTCTTGAAGCATGGGTGGGTGAGTGTGTAGAGCACATGGTAGACAGTGGTAGCCACTGAACTGCTCAGAGTCCCTGTGGATCAAGAACTTGCTGAGCATCTAAGATTTGTTTGAGCCTATTTTAAAGTCAAGGTTATTAAAGTATAACATTTACACATTAAATTCTGTCTGGTTTGTATATATGTCTGTGTTTTCACAAATGCTCACAGTTATGTAATCAATATTAAAACTATTTCTGGCACTCTAAGAAGTCATCTCATGGTTCTTTCCATACCTCTACATTCTGATTGCTCTGTTTTCTATTCTAATTTTTAAGCTAAAATATGTTTTATAAGTAGACACATATAGTATTACACTTTTGGTGACAAGGTCTCTCTGCAGCCCAACATTGGCCTTAAAGTTAAATCTCACCCTTTCAGACCCCAAATGCTGGAATGACAGGTGTGTGTCATTACGCCAGGTTTAGTATGTGATCTTCTGAGGATAGACTTTTTTTTTCCTAATTCAAATCTTTTACATTTATGTGTCTATTTTAAACTATTTCTTTTATTTTTGAAATTATAATATAATTACATCATTTCACCATTTTATTCCCCTCCTCCAAGCCTCCCCATATACCTCTACTTGCTCTCTTTCAAGTTAATGAACTCTTTTTTCGTTACTAGTTGTTATACAAATATATGTATATACATATATATTTCTAAACACAAAGGACAACCTGCTCAGTCCATACAGTTAAACTTGTAAATATGTTTTTGATGCTGACCATTTGGTGTTGAATAACCAGTTGGTATATGCTTCTCTGGGAAAACTTCTCATGCGCTCAGCATTTCTTAGATGCCTGCAGTTCTTTGTTTAGGGTTGAAACTCCTGGGTTGCTACCCTCCCCATCTACATTGTCATGTCTACTGTTGTCCTTAGCTCATGTTTAGGCAGCCATGTAGGTGAGACTTTATGGTGTTTCTTCTGACATTCCTAGGAGATACTATCTCCAAGCAAACTCCTTGATCCACTGCTTATCTATTTTTGTCTGTGTGTACATGTGTGTACGCTCATGGTAGTGCATATACCTGGGAATCAGTGTACAACTTTCCATGCTTGGCTCTCTTCTTCCACTACGTTGGTTCTGAGGATTGAACTTAAGCTATCAGTTTGGCATTTAGCACCATTAATGTTGAGCCTTCCTCTGGCCTTGGACTTTATTATTTAGTACAAAGCATTTGAGAGTTGTCTCTAATGCGTTTGTCAGCATTTGTTCTCTTTACTGGTGAATTTCATCTGTTGCATAATGATAATGAAACACAATTTACTGATGCATTTGCTGTCAAAGGACGTTTTGCTGTTTCCTTTGATGATTATGAATAAAATCAAAGTAACATTTGTTACAAGTTTTCTGTGAACATATGTTTTTATTTCTTCCTGGACAAATATCTAGGAACAGAATCTCTGGGCTGTGTATTAAACGTGTTTCACTTTCAAAGAAACAGTCAAGTCATCTTTCACAATGCCCATTGAATTTTGGGTGTTCACTAGCTCTACATGAGTGTTGTAGTAGCTTCATATTATCTCCAGAGCTGTCAGCAACTTTTTTCTTCTTCTAAATATTTCTAAGTGTATCTCATTATTTCAACTCAAGTTTTCCTAACGACAAATAAGGCTTAGCATATTTTCAGGTTTTTCATCTCCATTTTAATTTTTATTTTAATGATTTGTCTGACTAGTTCTTTCTTGTGTTGTTTGGTTTACCACAACTGAGTTTTGAGAATTCTAAGTTCAATATCTTTAACAAACATCTTAGTTGTATGCATTTTCCTTTGATCTATGGTTTATCTCTCTTTTTAAAATTTCAGAAACCTTAAAAAACCTTGGAAAATATCCTAAATTTAGTTTCTTTATCAAATACCAGGTTTGAAAGTGTTTCTTTTGAAAATCTGTGGTTTCTCTTAGTTTTACAATTCATTAAAATGCATTTCTAAAGCAGTTTTAGGTTTGTAAAACTTCGTAAAGAGAGTTCCCACACACTCCAACCCTACCTCATATCTTTCCGTAGCATCAGCATCCTACATTAATCTGCTACACTGGCTACAAATAAGCCAGTATTGATACATTATTGTTAGGTAAGGCTTATCGGATATTATTAAGATTCATTCTGTGTTGTACATAACATGTGTTTGAGAAACACATAATTTCATATATTTACCATTACAATGTCTTACAGAAAAGTTACATTGTACTAAAAGTGTTTGCGTTCCACCTACCTATTATTCTTCCTCGTATTCTTCATCCCTATTGATTGCTGTCTTTCTAATACATCAATAGCTTTTGCCTTTTCCAGAATACCACACAGAAATATACCAATTTGTTTTTCAGACTAATTCTTTCCCAAACCAATGTGCATTTGTTTTCTATATTTGAGGGGACTCTATGGCTCATTTAATCTTATCATGTAATATTATTTAATTTTTTGTTCATTCATTTTTGAAAGATAGGTTTTTGTGTCTAACATTTTAGAAATTATGAGAAAGTTATTAAAATGCTCATATGTATATTTTGTGTGAATACAGTTTTCAACTTATTTTGAAAAATTCTTAGGAGTATTATGTTTTAAGAACTGTAGCTTTTTTTTCTTGTCTTCTTTTTTTAAATTCTTTATTAATTACACTTTATTCACTTTGTATCCCCCCTGTGGTTCCCTCCCTCCTCCAGTCCCAATCCCTCCCTTCCTCCACCCTCTGCATGCATGCCCCTCCCCAAGTCCACAGAGAGGGGAGATCTTCTGTTCCTCCCTTCTGATCCTAGTCAATTAGGTCTCATCAGGAGTGGTTGAACTGTAGCTTTTTAAGACACTGCCAAACCATTTTTCAAAGTTGTTCCAACAAATTTCCCCTCCAATCAAGGGAGTGTAAACTCCTGTCCCTGTGGTTTGATGTCTTACCTCTTTGGTATTATTAGTGTCTCATAATAATTTTCACTCTTTTACTAGATGTAGTTATTGCAATTATCTAATGATAGATATTGTGAATATTTTTATATTCCGATACATTCTGTATATCATTTTTGGCAAAATGTGTTGCCTGGTTGTAACATCAAGTTTTGTACTGTTGGCTTACAAGTTATTGCATATTCTGGATGAAAAAAATGTGCTTTAAAAATATTTTCAGATTCACTTTGAAAATGAATAGAATTTTCTCTTGATTATATTATTATTATGTCTTTTCATTTTTTTCTCAGTCTCTGGAGCTTCTTTTTTTAAAATTCTTTATTAATTACGCTTTTTTCACTTTGTATCCCCCCTTTGATTCCCTCCCTCCTCCCGTCCCAATCCCTCCCTTCATCCACCCTCTGCATGCATGCCCCTCTCCAAGCCCACTGATAGGGGAAGTCTTCTTTTCCTTCCTTCTGATCCTAGTTAATTAGGTCTCTTCAGGAGTGGCTGCATTGTCTTCTTCTGTGGCCTGGTAATGCTGCTTTCCCCTCAGGGGGAGGTAATTAAAGAGCAGGCCAATCAGTTCATGTCAGAGACAGTCCCTGTTCTTATTACAATGGAACCCACTTGGATACTGAAAGGTCATGGGCTCCATCTGTAAAGGCATTCTAGGTTATCTCCAAGCATGGTCCTTGGTTGGAGTATCACTCTCAGGAAAGTCCCCTGTGCTCAGATTTTTTGGTTCTGTTGCTCTCCTTGTGGAGTTCCTGTCCTCTCCAGATCTTACTGTTTCCCACTTCTTTCCTAAGACTCCTTGCACTCTGCCCAAAGGTTGCCCATAAGTCTCAGCACTGATAGTCTGAAGGGCAGAGCCTTTCAGAGGTCCTCTGTGTCAGACTCAACCATGTTTGTAGCAGCCTTATTTGTAATAGCCAGAAGCTGGAAACATCGCAGATGCCCCTCAGCGGAGAAATGGATGCACAAATTATGGTATATCTACATAATGGAATATTACTCAGCAATAAAAAAACAAAGATATCGTGAAATTTTCAGGTAAATGGTGGGATCTGGAAACGATCATCCTGAGTGAGCTATCCCAGAAGCAGAAAGATGCACATGGTATGTACTCACTCATATAAACATATAATATAGGATAAACCTACTAAAATCTGTACACCTAAAGAAACTAATCAAGAGGGAGGACTGTTGCTAAAATGCTCAATTCCTATCCAGAAAGGCAAAGAGGATGGAAATCAGAAGAAAGAGAAAAGAAGGAACAAGTCAGGAGCCTAGTACAACATTCTTAAACAACACTTTAGGCATGGTATAATATGTTGCATTTACATTTTTGAGTTGAAAATATTGTATATTTTTCTTAAGATTTCTTCTTTGAATACATGTGACTTAGAAGTTCCCTGTTTCCTGGTAAGGCTGCTCCCCGCTCAGGGGGAGGTGATCAAAGAGCAGGCCAATCAGATTATGTCAGAGGCCGTCCCTCTTTCCATTACTATGTAACCCACTTGGACACTGAACTGCCATGTGCTACATCTGTGAAGGCATTCTAGGTTATCTCCATGAATAGTCCTTGGTTGGAGTATGAGTCTGTGGGAAGTTCCCTGTGTTCAAATTTTCTTGTTCTGTTGCTCTCCTTGTAGCATTCCTGTCCTCTCCAGCTCTTACTTACCAGGCCACAGAAGAGGACAATGCAGCCACTTTTGATGAGAACTGATAGACTAAGATCAGAAAGGAGAGGAGAACCTCCCCTATCAGTGGACTTGGGGAGTGGCATGCATGCAGAAAGGGGACGGAGGGTGGGATCGGGAGGGGAGGAGGAAGGGGCTTATGGGGGGATACAAAATGAATAAAGTATAATTAATAAAAAATAAAAAACAAAAAAAAACAAAAAATAAAATAAAATATAAAAAAAGAAGTTCCCTGTTTAATTTCCAATAGTTGGAATTCTCCAACTGTTCATTTTCTGATTTGTAGTTTAATTCCATCATGATCTGAAAACATATTCTATGTGATTTATATGATCTTCTACCTGTTAATATTTGTATTATAACCATGAATATTGGCAGTCTTGGTGACTGTTCAGTGTTGAGCACAGGAGCATGTATATTTTGATGTCTGTGGACAGATCATCCTATGTCATACACATTTGGTTAATGGAGCATTTAACCTCAGTTATATTGTTACTGATTCTATAACTATGGTCTGTCAATTGATGATAGAGGTATATTCAAGTTTATGATTGTAACAGTAAGTTTTTTCATTTCTCCATGGAGTTCTAAAATTTGTTGCCAAATGTATTTTGACTGGAGGCTTATTTCTAGGCTCACTGTTCTTATATTTTATATGAATATTTGTCCTTTTTCCTAATACCAAGTTCTCATGATTGCCATAAAAATATAATTTAGAAACTGGAGTAATTTACTGCTTTTCTTTTTCATAATTTACCTACTGTCATGTCTTTATTCATATTAGAATCTGATTATTGCTTCTCTACTCTTACCCCCAACTTCAACCCCCCAATGATTCTGCTGGAATTCTTATTTTGACTACTTTAAATCCAGAAAACAATTTGGTAAGAATTGTTATCTTAAGCTTCCAATTTTGCTCACAGTATGATTTTCTACTTACATGTTTAACTTTTCTCACCAGTGTTTAATGTTTACTCCATATATTTTGTACTTATTTTCTTAGGTTTATACCTGACTTATATTTTGTATTAGTTTGTGTGTCATTTTAATTTTTGCTTGTCCATTGCTTGTATATTGAAAAACTTCACATTCCCCTTCTATCCCACAATCCTGCTAAAGACATTTATACATAGCAGCTTGTTTTTAGTACTCTTCAAAAATATTTTTCGTGTATTTAATACTTTCTTCAAAGGTAAAATTCTTTACTCCACCATCACCAGGTCTGGTCAGTGTTCTTTTATGTGTTTGCCAGGCTAATCTTGGTTGTCAGCTGGGCGTACCTGGGAAGAGTGAAACTCAGCTGAGGTATGGTCTTCATTAAATTGGCCTATGGACATATCTGTGTGACATTTTCTTTACTGATAACTGGTGTGGGGGGATCCAGTCCACCGTGACACCCCTCACAGACTGATTCCGGCATGTGTAAGATTTGCAGCTCATGTGAGCCGGGAAGCAAGCCAGCAAGCAGCATTCTTCCACGGCCTCTGCTTCAGTTCCTGCCTCCAGTCCCTGACTTGGCATTCCTCCATAACGAACTATGATCCAAAAGCTGAAATAAATCATTTTCACTCCTGGTTGTTCTGCACGGTGTCTATAACGGCAATAGAAAGCACATTGGGATGGGACCTTAGTCTGTCACTTCCCTTTGAGCTGATCAAAAACGTCATATTGGAAGGGAGTTGCACACAGACGGCGCATTCTCTTAGATTAGCAGTCTGCTAATCTATGTCCTGTAGTTGTTGTGCTCAGATGATTTACGTGTAACTGGTATGTTTGGAAGTAGATTTACCATTTTATTGTTTGTTTTTAAATGTGTGTGCGCCACGTTGTATTTGTGGAGGTCAGAGAACAACTTGACTTAGTTGGTTCTCTCCTTTCCCTACATCTGCTCTGGATAATGAACTTAGGTCATGAAGCTTAGTTGCCTTAGTCCCTGAGCCATCTCAGTTCTTCTTCTTTCTTTGTTTCTTCCAGTTTTTGCTTTTATTTCCTATTTATTGCTTTTTTCTAGTTTTTTGACTTTTGAAATTTTTTTGAAAAATTTTCCTATCTTGCTTTAGCCACATGGAGTTTTTATTACAAACATTTATGATTGATTGCTTTATAAGACTTACAAGACTTTATCACAGTCTGATGAGAGCCAATATTTCATTAGCTTCAAATAAAATACTGAAATATTACTAATATATTCATCCCATTATCCTCCTCTTGATGTAATTTTTATAGTTCATTTCTGTAGGCATTGAAAACGCTTTGAGACAATGTTATAATTTTAACTTTTGACTGGGTAGGAAATTTAAGAATCCCAAGAGCAAATAGCCTGTTGTCTATATTTGGTGTTTTCTTTTGTTCCACATGCTCCAATTTCATTTCTGGTATTACCTTAACTTGGCATGAAAACTTTCAATAATAGTTATTGTAAAATGAGTCTGGTCACAAAGAACTTTCTTATATTTCATTTTGCTGTATTTGGAGCATCTTTGTCTCTGAAGAATATTTTCAGGGTATGATGAAATCTGGGTAACAATTCTTAGCTCCATGGTTTGTGATAAGAAAATCATCACCATCTGAATCCTACTTTTCCTCCAAGTATTTTCCTTGGTTCAGTGATGTCATTGCTTTTAGTTCTTAGTGGTTGTATTGTATTTTACTGCTCATTTTCTCCTTGCTGCAAACAACAAATATCTGATAAAAGTAACTCAAGAAAGGAGGGCTTTATTTAGGCTTAGACTTCTGCAGATACAGTTTATCATGACAGGAAACCATGGCAGCAGGATTTTTTTTTAATTATTTATTCACCTTACATCTGTATTGCAGCCCCCCCATCCTCCCAGTACCCCTCGCCACATGCCCTTACCCATAATTCTACTCAGAGAAGCAGGATGTCCCCCATGGGTTCCAAAGGGCTCTGGCACATTAAGTCACTGCAGAACCAGATGCTTCCTCTCTCACTGAGGACAGATAAGACAGCCTGGCTAGAAGAACAGGATTCAAAGGGAGGCATCAGAGTCAGAGAGGGTCCCCACACCAGTTGTTGGAGGATCCACATGAAAATCAAGCTGCGAATCTGCTACATATGTGCAGGGGGTCCAGACCCAGTCCATACATGCTCTTGGGCTGGTAGTTGTTCGGTCTTTGTGAACCCCATGAGCCCAGGTTAGTTGATTCTAGAGGTCTTCTTGTAGAGTCCTTAATTCCACTTGCTCCCTTGATCGTTCCCCCAACTCTTCCATAGGACTTGCTAAGCTCTATCTAACGCTTGGCTGTGGGTGTCAGCATCTGTTTCCACCAGCTGCAGGGTAAAGCCTCTCAGAGGAGTCATGCTAGCATTCTGTCTATAAGCATGGAAGAGTAACAGGATCTTGAGGAAGCACTCTCAGTCAGAAAGTAGAATGGATGACTACCTCTGCTTAGTTTTCTCTCTTTCTTATTCAGCCTGAGATTTCAGTTCATAGAATGGTACTCCACGTATCTTGCATAGGTTTTCCCACCTCAACCAATTTGTTCTCAGTAATCTTTCACAGACATGCTCATGGTTACTCTGAAGCCCATCACATTGATAATCAAGCTCAACAATCATACTTATAGTCTCCATGTAAGGGTGGATATAGATTTATCTTCTTTGAGATTTACTCATCAATTTAAATTTGTATATCTTGTCTTATTGAACAAGAAACTATGCCACTAATTAATCTCACCCCTCCTGTCCTGCCCATCTTTATTTTTCTTTCCTTCCAGAACATTATATTAAACATTATTATTACTCCATATGTCTCTAATGCATGGCTAATCTTTTAAAATTTATCTTCTTTTTGTTAGGTCTGAACACATTTATTGGTATGTCACTGCATTCATGTGCTCTTATTGTATAATTTCATCCTGTAATTGAGACCAGCTAATAATGTTTTTATTTAACTGTAGGTATTTTAGTTTTTAGTTCTAATGTCACCATATAATTCTATTTCTTGAGATTTTCTGTTTTTATCCTCTGTTTCATTTCATTCAGTCTGTGTTAACAATTACTTGATCCTTTTTTATTAAATACTTTGATAGATAATTTTAGAATATTTTTTTAAATTTAATTTTTTGTTTTTTTGAGAGAAGGTTTTCCTGTGCAGCCTTGGCTGTTCTGGACTTGCTCTGTAGACCATGCTGGCTTTGAACTCACAGAAATGAGATTGCCTCTGCCTCCCTGAGTGCTGGGCTTACAGGCATGTGCCATCATGCCAGGCTTTAACTTTTTATTGATTCTTTGTGATTTTCACATCATGCACCCCTGTCTCACTAATCTCATGTCCCTTTCTATCTGCCCTCTGCCCCTGCAACCTTCCCTCAAAAAGAAAACAAGAAGACTCATTGTGAAAGCTGTAGTGCATCACAGTATGTCCCACAGTATATCTTTTTGTCTACACATCATTTTTTGCAAATGTTCATTGCAAAGAGTCATTGGTCTGGTTTGAGGTCTCTGGCTTCTATTATACTATCAATACTGAATCCTCATTGGGACTCCACTAAGATATCCTGTTGTTGCCCTGTGTAGGCCATCCTGCAACACTGGATCTGTAGGACTAGTCCCTTTATGTACTCTATCAGCACATAGATGTTGGGGTGGCCAACTCACAATCCTGGTCTGGGCCTAGCTTGTAGCTGTGTTGGTCAGCCTACCAGCTCTCCCACACCCAGTTTCATAGAGTGAGTCCTCCAGCACAGCTGCAGCTAGCTCATCCAGTGCCGAAGCCCACAAGGAGCAGGCCAGATCTCCTGCTCTCACTCCCCTGGGTGGGCAGCTCACCTGTACCCAGACACCAGGGTCAGCTGTACTGTACTTCCCCAGTGAGGTACAAGGCCTATTCTCCAGAGTACCACAGGGGTTGGGACAACTCTCCATCTCTCATGATCTTGGGGCAAGCTCTTCTGCCTGTTGCAGGTGGGGAGGGTTGAGGGAGGGAGGGAGAATTGTACATCTTTTATTTTTGCATTAACATTTTTTTTTTTTGTTGATTCTCACCCTAACTTGTAAACTGATACCTTTCTGGTTTTTCAGATCATGATTAATTTTGTATTTTATCTGGTTATTTTGAATAACCTGTTTTGAGGTTTGGAGCCTTAAGATACCACATGGGAAATGCTATCATTCTTTTAGCAGATAACATATTTAGGTTCAGGCTGCATGTATTTCTGTCCTTCCTGTGGTTTGCCCAGTTTTCAAAGCCTTAAAGTTAGAGTTTAGAACTGTCCTGAGTGTATACCACCCCATGGTTAGTCTGAGCTCTAAACTGTATTCTTATTAGTCTGACTCTCAAATTTATGCTGTGCTGATTATCCACTCTTATTTAACTTTGGATTGAATTCAGAACTTCTTTTTCAACATTTATAAAAAGCCATGGTGTCTTTCCCTCACTGATTTCCTGCCTGCTATTTTCGTGTCTCTTAGATAGAACTCCTACTTTTAATTCTTCAGCCATAGAACCAGGGTTTAGTCTGCAGACTGTGCCATACACTTTTGTAGCAGGTTCAGTATTTACAGAGGAATGAATGGTGGGGGCAAAGTGACAGTAGGGATTCCATTCACACTCCCTAGTCTGTAGAGCCTGGATCCATTTTCTCTCTGCTGCTGCCACCAAGGGTTTTTATAGGGTCTGTGTTCCAAGAAGGTTGGCATTGGAGAATTAGCCCCAGGAACGTTTCCTGATCTCTCTGAGGATGAACAACCTTCTCTTTTGCTTTTTGAACCAGAGACAAAGTGCTTTTCCTAGGGTTCTGTCTACATATAAGTGCCCAGTCTGGATTTCACATGTTCTCCCCAGTGATGTCAGATGGGGTGAACTTTCCACCAGTCTCATGGAATTTGAATTATGCTCTTTTCTCCAAACCTGCTTGCTATTACTTATATTTTATATTCCTGAAAAAACTGAGTCATGCACATTGTCCAGAAATTATTCAATGGGAGAGACAGGGCAGGTTGTACTTAGTCTAGTGTGTCTGAAAACTATAACTCTCTGGTCAAATATTTTATTACAGCAATTCCATACTTTACATATTTTACTGGAGAATAAAATATTTTACTTTATGTTTCTTTGAAAAGATGTCTTTTGTTCTCAGAACTTGACTTTCTCCTTTAATATTTATAAAAACATCTTCAAGCAGGTAAGATTTGCTTATGTAACCAAGATGGGAAAGGAAGGCACTTGCTGCTAGGCCTGTTGACTTGAGTTCACCGTCCCCCTCCGCCCCCATCCTACAGGGTAGATAAAGAGAACTGATGCCTGCTAGGCGGCTTCTCACCTCTTCACGTGTGCTGTACTCATCCCCACTACACACACCACAAAATAAGTGATAAATGTAGGAAATCAAAAGATAGGAAAGACATGTTAAGATTTCAAGAATGAAAATGTATCATTCAATAAGATATTTCTATTATTCTTTTTATTTATATTGTAACACTTTTTACATTTTTTGAGTTCTAGCAGTTCATTGAACAAACCTTCTTCTAATGCAATTATACTAATATTTATAGTGGTAAAAATATAAATGATGTTTCCCTGGAAACCCTCTGGCCACACTGGCCAGAAAATCAAGTAAACAATTTTCACTCTCTTTCCCACCCTCCAATTCCAATTCCCCAGTCTTATTCCAAGCTTTGTATCTGACTACTTGCTACATATAAAGGCAAAATCACCTGCTCTACCCTCTCCTTCCTCTCTGCCCCCAATTCAAGGGAACTAAGCACATTTTTTTTTTCCTGAAGCTTTCTTTCCTCAATCCTTTTGTCTTACATGCCAACACATAAGAAGCCTTTTGGAAACTTGCTTGCCTTATTAGGGAATTGGACTTTCAACACAGACCCAGCTTTCCTTCTTCCTGTGGATCCTTTCAGCCACCTGTTCTTCTGGCTTATCCCCATTCCTGCATTCATTTTCCAATACCAGGAAATAAGATATTCCTAGCATCCCAGGGCTCACACATGAAGCAGTCCCTAACAGGTAACCCATACTCTCACAACATGCTCTTAAGATTCAGAGAAGGCAACAGAAACCAAGTAATGGAACACCTATCCAACAAAGACAAGACCAGGAATGAACACCTAGAATTACAATCTTCCCAAAACCAGATTCCTAGAAGACAGCATAAAAAAAATGATCAAGAAAAAACAAGGGCACTGTATCTTCACTAGCACCCAGCAACCCTAATAGAATGGGCCTTGAAAAATATGATACAGATGAAGCACAAGTCAAGGACTTCAAAACAGCTATTATGAATATCATCAAAGACCTTGATGAGGACATGAATAAAATCCATTAATGAAATCTATGAAAACACATACACACAAACAGCCGAACAAAATGAAGAAAGCTGTTCAAGACATCAGAGTAGAAATAGAATCACTAAAGAAAACTGAAATATGAGAACACTGGAAATGAAAAATGTAGCTGCTCTTACAGGAACCTCAGAGACAGATCTCACCAACAGGAAATGGAAGAGAGACTCTCAGGCACTGAAGACAAGACAAAAGAAATGGATACCTTGCTCAAATAAAATATCAAATCTAAAAAATAATCCAGGGATAAAACATCCAGAAAATCTGGGACATCATGAGAAAATTAAATCTAAGAATAATAGAAAAAGCAGAAGGGGAAGAACTCAGGACAAAGGCACAGAAAATATTTTCAACAAGATAATAGAAGAAAGTGTCTCAAACCAAAAGAAGGAGGTACCATCAAGGTACAAGAAACATACAGAACACCAAATAGACTGGGGCAGAAAATAAAATTTCCATGATACATAATAATCAAACATTTGCAAGGGGGAAAATATTTGGTAATTCTCAACATCAATGGTATAAATCCCCCCACCCCCAAAGAAACAAAATTAACAGATTGGATTAAACAAAAGACCCATTTTTTTTCTGCTGCATCCAGGAAATACACCAAGGATAGACACCATCTAAGAGTAAAAAGATAGAAAATGATATTTCAAACAAATATCATTACTCAAGAAACAAGCTGGTGTAACCATTTTCATGAATAACAAATTAGATTAAAAAAAAAAACTAGTCAGAAGAGATAGGGGCAGTCACTACATCCTCACCAAAGCAAAAATTTACCAAAAGGACATGGGATTTCTTAACATCTATACACAGAAAACAATGATATTGTAAAATAAATACTACTACAGCTTAAATCACATATTGATACTCACATACTGATAGTGGAGACTTAAGTATCCTTTTCTCAACAATAGACAGGTCATCTACCAATTGACATCATAAAGCAAATGGACTTACCAGCTATTTACAGAGCATTTCATCCAATCATAAAAAGAATATACCTTCTCAGCACCTCGTAGAACTTTCTCCAAAACTAACCACATACTCAGACACAAAGCAAGTCTCAGCAGATACTAGAATTATGAAATAATACCCTGCATCATATCTGACCACTATTGATTAAAGTTTGACATCAACAACAGAAATAACAGAAAGTTTACAAACTCATGGAAACTAAGCAACTCACCACTAAACAATCATCTGACCCTGGGGAAAGCCAGCCCACAGCTTAAATATCCTTTGGGTAGCCAACCCCAGCATGCCACGTGTATGCAGATAGGTCCACATACACGGAAGCAAGCCAGATCCTCAGCCTTAGCCAAATGTGGAGTTGTTTGTGACAGAGAGCACTCACCATCGGGAAGGTGGAAGGCGGAAACCAGCTCCATCTTTAAGGCGCGGCATTACACAGCTCTCTACAGTTCCCCCTTTTTGTTTTAGATGCATCAGGCAAGAGTAGAGGTCTGATCTCTGATATTAGAAATAAATTGGGACTGGGTACCGATGTTCATTTAGGTGTCATCCACCCAAAGAGCATCAGACCCGTCCGTTACCAAAAAAAGATTCTTAATATGTTACAATCTTTAAACTGAAAGAAATTGTGTAATTTTTGTGTTTCTAGAGTACTGAGTTGGTATCATTTAATGGCTATTCATCTTTTATTTTTGCACCATCTTCAGTGAGCTGAGGATGTGTGGAAACATTTTCCTCATGTTTGTATTCCAGCAGTCAGAGAAATCAGGGTACAAGAGTCTTATCCACTTTCTTTCCCATGCTGCTAATTTATTTGAAATCTTGCATGTTTCTTAAGCCTGTTTTCTATTTGACTAATTGATACATTTTTTGTAGTATCAGTTTATATTAACCACTTATAGTTCTGATTTCAGTTGTTCCATGATTTGATTAAAGTTTATCCTTTTGAGCTTTCAGCAGTGCCAAAGAAACACCACCCTGTGGCCTTCTGTTGTCACATTTGTTAAAGATTTTCCAGTAATCAGGTCTCTTGAAACACTGTATGAGGTTTCAGTAGAGGAGGTGAGTAATTAAAATAATAGACTTGGGCAGTGTCATTCTTGAAGGAATGTTCTTTACTCCCTCCTCTTTCTTTCATATTTTTATTTGTTTTTAGTAGCTTTGTTTGTAATAATCCAAAACTAGAAATAACTCAAACCAGGAAATGGGCAAATGGAATATTTCTGAAGCAAAATATTTATCGGTAGTAAAAACTGGATGAATTCCAGATAGGCAGAACAATGTGGAAGAATCTTAAGCAAAAAAAGGCAGATTTTAAAGGACTGCTGACTTTATGATGCCACTAACATCACATACTTTCTAAGACAACAAACACTAATCGAGAAAGAAGAACATCTTGAAGAGTCATTCTTTACTTCCCACCTGAGCTGAGTGATGCTGGCTGGGGCTGCTGAATTTTATAGCTTCCATTTGTCACATAAGCAGAAAGAAATGATTGTTAATATTACTTCAGAAATTGAAGGTTTAAAGAACTTTATTATTTCTATCATTCCAAGTACTTCTTTTTCTTCCTTTTTCTTTTTCTTCCTTCTATTTTCCATTACCAGGGAACTCACTTGGATACTGAACTGCCATGTGCTACATATGAGCAGGGGTTCTAGGTAATATCCATGAATGGTCCTTGGTTGGAGTATCAGTCTCAGAAAAGACTCCTGTGTTGCTCTCCATGTAGAGCTCCTGTCCTCTCCAGGTCTTACTAACTCCCCCTTCTATTATAAGATTCCGTGCACTCTGCCCAAAGTTTGGTTATGAGTCTCAATATCTGCTTTGATACACTGCTGGGTAGAGTCTTTTAGAGGCCCTATGTGGTAGTCTTCTGTCCTATTTCCTGTTTTCTCCTTCTTCCAAGACGATCCCATTTGGCTTTTTGAGTGAGGATTGATCATCCTACCCACGGTCCTCCTTCTTGCTTGGTTTCTTTAGGTATACAGATTTGTGTAGCTTTATCCTATAGTATATGTCTAGCATCCACTTATAAGTGAGTACATACCGTGTGTGTCTTTCTGCTTCTGGGATACCTAACTCAGGATGATCTTTTCTAGATCCCACCATTTGTATGTAAATTTCATGATTTCCTTGTTTTTAATGGGAATGGAGACTGTCTCTGACATGAACTTTGTGGCTGGCTCTTTGACCACCTCCACCTGAGAGGGAACAGCCTTGCCAGGCCACAGAGAAGGACAATGTAGCCAGTCCTGATTAGACTTGATAAGCTAGGGTCAGATGGAAGGGGAGGAGGCCCTCCCCTATCAGTGGACTTGGAGAGGGGCTTGGGGAAGAGGGAGGGGGCTACATCTGAGATACAAAGTGAATAAACTGTAATTAATATAAAAAAGATCTGTTTTCTAATTTATCTGTACATATTATGTCAATGCATGTACGTGTGTGTATATTGGTGTGGTTCCCCACAGAGGCTAGAAGGCGGCATTGTATTCTTTGGAACTGGAGTTACAGAGTGTTGTAAGCTGTCTGACATGTGCTGAGAACCAAGTAAGGTCCTTTTCATTCTTAACCACTAAGCCATAGCTTGAGCCTCTTCGAAGTATTTTCCAATATGGAGCATAGCTCATAGGAGAGGTTGTTGCCATATGAGATGAGAATAAAAAGCATCCATCTTTTTGTCGAGTGCTATTCTGGCTTTAGCACTGGTGTTGGGTGTCAAGTCTTTTGGTACATTTGCCCCTCAGTGTCTCAGATAAGAAGAAATTAGGTACTGACAGATCATGAAGCTCCTTCCTGGAAGAGTTCTGTGCTCCTGTGTTAAGTGTCAGTACTGTATTAATCCCTAAATATTTTCTCTTGACCCTATGTGCCTTCTGATGCAGGGTTCTGGGCTTGGGTTGGCAGCTGGTTCCAACTTAATTCTTTCTAATTTTATGATGCAGAATCTACTTTTTTGCAGAATATGAAATATGTTCAAAATTCTTGTCAAACATTTTGGGTGTTAATGTGTATTTTTTTTACCCTTTGACAAAAAATGTCATGGATATTTTAAGAGGGAAAAGGGAAAAAAAGGACTTATCTAAATTCTTTCTAGTGTCTTCTTTCCAGAGTGATGATATATTTTCATCTTCATTTCCTTACCTGTTATTTTTATCTGAAAGTCTTCTACGTGTCATGTACAGTTGATTCTTACTTTTGAAAAAGTTTTGTAATTATTATAAATAACGTCCAACATCATCTCAATTCAATATAAAGTCTCATATTCTTCTCTATAAAATTATGTAATTACTTCAACAAAGTTTTCTCTGTCTTCTCCCAAATTAGACATTCTTGTACATAAATTCATAAGTCAGGAGAGGAAGTCAGAGGGAGTCATAGTTTCAATTTATTTCCTTCTCCTTCTTCATCCTCCCCCTTCTCCTCCTTCTTTTTCTTCTTTGTATGGCATTGATGTCCTTCTTAAGTAGAAGAGAAAAATTCAATATATTACCACTAACTCTATATTTTTTTTTTAGTTTTCCCTTGGGTTCCTAAAATCTCTAGATGTGTAGAAGATAACAAAGGAAAAGGCACGACCCATGTAGTAGGTACATGTCAAACTCTCCATTTTCTATCAGATTCATGTTTCAAAAGAGAATACTTGTCATAGCGATGTGTGGTTTTCTAACCTAGGCATTTTGATCACTAATTTGCCAATTACAATAGGTTAGCATAGTCACTAAACTGTGGTTTTATGAGGGTTGATGAGATCGCTGTAGGAATCTGTAGCAATAGATATCTCTGTATCTATATACTGATACACAGAGAGATAGTTCTGTCTATCATCTATTATCTATCATTATTTTTATATATGTAATGCACATATATGCATATATATATGTGTGTGTATACATATATATCAATATTTTTCTCTTCTGTGTTCTGAGAAAGCATCTATAATTATTAAAGAGATCAGCATCACTGAAAAGAAATCTCCAATGCTGCACTGAGACAATAAGAATGGAGTCTCATGGTGAACACCCACCTGTCAGAGCTTCTGTTTTGTGAAGATGCAAACTCATTTGAAGGAAGAAATTCTAAACTTAAATAGTTTTGTGTTGCCTGAAGACCTTAGAAAAGTGTTTCTCCAGGACAGACACACAGAAGCTAACACAGCAGTGAGAAGCTCCATTGTTTGCTGGTAGCCAAACCTGGTATATCATCCAGGTGTTGCTTGTTTTGCAAGAACACAAGTTAAAATACTGAGGGGGTCATGAAGGCTTGCTTCATAGTTTCAGAGAGCAGCTGAGCCAGGCAGTGTGTGACAAGGTTGAACTTACTGCAAGGAAGCTCTGAGAGGCCTAAAAGTGTGAAGATGAAGTCTCGGTAGTAGTGATAACCACAGAGTCTTGTAGGTAACGGGGCCAACAGTGTCCACTGAGGAAAGCTACAGACAGGGTTGGAGCTAGCTTCAGAGAGCTCACATGTGCCTCAGGTAGCAGGACTGCAGGGGTGTGAATTCTGGAGCTCTTTGGAGTCCAGGTGATTGTATTATGAGTCCTGGTTGCCAGACACAGCTGCAAGACTTAGGGTCTTCCCTGCTGAGTTTCATTCTTCTTTGGCTCTGATCATTCATTGCTATGTTCCTTTCTTCCTTTTTGGAAGAAAAAAATATTTATTTTGTGGAATTTTATTTTTGGGAGAGGAAACTTGTTTTGGATTATAAGAATCAGTTAAGACAGGAGAGTGTTCAAGAAGTTGTCTGACCTTTAAGGAGTTTGAAGTTGGTACATTGCCTTCAGTTTTCCATAATATTTGGATCACAGACTCTAAACACTACTGGAATTGCTAAAGACTATGTGGACTATCTTGATTAGGGTTTCTGTTGCTCTCATGAAACACCATGACCAAAATACAAGTTGGGGAAGAATGGGCTTATGCAGCTTACACTTAAACAGCTCTGTTTATCGCTGAAGGAAGTCAGGACAAGAACTCAAATAAGGTGGGAACTTGGAGTCAGAAGATGATGCAGAGACCAGGGATGAGTGACACTTACTGACTTGCTTCACATGGCTTGTTCAGCCTGTTCTTTTAGAGAACCCCAAGCAGCAGCCCAGGGATGCACTCCCACAAAGGGCTGGACCTTTCTCCATTGATCACTAATTAATACAATGCCTTACAGCTGGTTCTATGGAGGCTTTTGTTGTTGTTGAGGCTCCTTCTCTCTGATGATAATAGCTTGTGTCAAGTTGACACAAAACCAGCCAGCACAGGGACTTTTCAAGTTGGATTGCATTTTGCATTATAAAATTAGCATGGAACTATGGGCCAATAGTTATTTTGTAGTGTTTCGGTGACAAGTTTATGAGGGGTAGAAGTGTGAATTTTTGTTGTTGTTGTTTCCAAGATAGGGTTTCTCTGTATAGCTTTGGCTGTCCTGGACTCACCTTGTAGACCGGTCTGGTTCGAACTCCCAGAGATCCACCTGCTTATGCCTCCCTGAGTGCTTGGGTTACAGCCATGCACTAATATGCCCATCGAAGTGTGATAATTAGTTTCACTTATCAACTTGAGGTAAAGTGATGAATCATCTGTAAATGGCCTCTGGTTGTATCTATGGCAAATTGTTTTGATTACGTTAGCCTTCCCTGATATGGGGTCATGTTCTGTGTAAAAAGAAGAGAGTAAGCTGGGCACACGTGTTCACTACTGTCTACTCCCTGACTGCAGACACAGTGCGACTAGCAGCTTCAAGATTCCACTGCCTTGCAAATTTCATGATCTCCTTGTTTTTTATTGCTTAGTAATATTCCATTGTGTAGATATACGACAATTTGTGCATCCATTCCTCCACTGAGGGGCATCTGGGCTGTTTCCAGCTTCTGGCTATCAGTGAGCTATCCCAGAAGCAGAAAGATGCACTTGGTATATACTCACTCATAAAGACATATAATATAGGATAAACGTACTAAAATCTGTACACCTAAAGAAACTAATCAAGAGGGAGGACTGTTGCTAAAATGCTCAATTCCTATCCAGAAAGGCAAAAAGGCTGGACATCAGAAGAAGGAGAAAAGAGGGAACAAGTCAGGAGCCTGATACAGGGACCTCTGAAAAGCTCTGCCCTGCAGACTATCAATGCAGATGCTGAGACTTATGGGCAACCTTTGGGCAGAGTGCAGGGAATCTTATGAAAGAAGTGGGAAACAGTAAGATCTGGAGAGGACAGGAACTCTACAAGGAGAGCAACAGAACCAAAAAATCTGAGCACAGGGGTCTTTCCTGAGACTGCTATTCCAACCAAGGACTATGCATGGAGAAAACCTAGGACTCCTGCACAGATGTAGCCCATGGCAGTTCAGTATCCAAGTGGGTTCCATTGTAATAGGAACAGGGACTGTCTCTGACATGAACTGATTGTCCTGCTCTTTAATTACCACCCCCTGAAGGGGAAGCAACATTACCAGGCCACAGAAGAAGACAATGCAGCCACTCCTGATGAGACCGAATTAACTAGGATCAGAAGGAAGGAAAAAAAAAAAAGACCTCCCCTATCAGTGGACTTAGGGAGGGGCATGCATGCAGAAGGTGGAGGAAGGGAGGGATTGGGACGGGAGGAGGGAGGGAACCAAGGGGGAGATACAAAGTGAATAAAGTATAAAAAAAAAGATTCCACTGCCTTGATTTCTTTGTATTATAGATGATGCCACAAAGCATGAGTGCCTTTGTCTTGTTTTTTTATCACAACAGCAGGACATATCACTATGATGAAAGGAGACAAGAGGGGAGAAGAAATAAGATATCTCTTGGAAACCCACCTCCATTAACCTATGTCTCCATACTAACTAATGTTTTCACAACATCTCCAAACAGAGACTTAGACTTTGAGACATGAGACTGTGGGTGACATTTTCTATTTAAATAACAACAAAAGAAGTCACTAACATGACCTACCCCCCAATTTTTCTCATAGAAAATTTCTGGCTGCCAAGTTGTCTTGGACATGAAGAGTGTAATTTCCTTTCTCTTTTCTTCATCTTGACTTCTGGAGTCTGGGATGTTTCTATTTCTCCAGAATGCCTAGTGTTCATCTTCCAAGAACTACAAATATGTAATTTTAGCTCTAAAAAGCTAGAGAGTCTGAATTCTTTAATCCATCTTTCTAAGTGCCACTTTCCCTATTTGTAAAAAGTGGACCAAATTATATTTCTGGCTATTGGAAAATTAAATAAGATTATGCATATAAAAAGTGCCCAGAATAGTATCTGACATATGGCATGCATGCAAACATTTTTGAACTATAGTCAGTCATATTCTTATCCTGGACACTAATTTATCCTTGTTCCTTAAGCGTTTTTCATTTTTCTGGACTCCTTCCTATTTGTCTTTTTATGACAACATGCTCACTGTGGTTTGCAGAATTCTGCTCCTTGGAGATTGGAATAGCAATTGTCCATTTCCACTGTGTCAGGAGTCTTACATTTTATATTAGTTTCTCAAGAAACACTGGCAGAAACTTGTTGATTTCATTTGAAAATTTTCTTTTTACCTTGATTTCTTATATCTCAGGAAAGAGATTTGAAAGCACTAGAGAGACATGGGTATCTTCAGATGCTTGTATGACTCTACTTTTCCCTTTTTCATGGTGGTTCAATTCTTTTCTTCCCAGTCCAAACACTAGCCTCTTCAAGAAGAAGCAAGTGAATATGAGAAAAAATTCATTCTTCCGTATCCATCTGTATTCCGTAGCTGATCTCAATTTGGACTTCCCCAGGCTTTCAGAGTAACTGAGAAAGTCTTTGTTGAGTCTTACATTTTTTGCACACTGCAGCTCACCCTTGTTCCTGCCCATCATATCCATTTCATCATGCATTTCCAATTTTTTGAGTGTTTAATTTCATAATTAGAAATAGACAACGCTTCACTGAGCTGATTCAGTGTCTCTCTTAGATAATGCCTTAACTACCTGACAGACAAAATGATTAACTTATTCTACACTTGGTGGTTGGGAAGGTTTGAGGCAGATGTAGCTATGTTGTGCTAATCAATACCCATTGCACTGTAGTTATTTAAAATGGCAGACAATTGCTTGAGGGCAGAGACCACGGCTCATCTTTTATCCTCTGTACTGAGAGCAGAGTCTGGAACTAAAGGGAACAATAGCTACACTCTATTGAGCCTTTACTAGGCACCAGGCACTTTCAGTGCATTATCTTGTTCAATAATCACTGTAATCACAGGAAACAAATGTGGCTAGTTAACAGGTCCAAGAACCTTTTCTAAAGTAGGGTCTGGGGTCCAAACACTTTGACTAAACTCCAGGGTCAGGGTCTGGGATGCTGCACTGTCTCACCCATTGTGAACCTCTGAATGACTGTTGAATTGAGTGAGAGAATTCTTTTTTCTCTTAGTATCATTTTCAGATGCAAAGTAGAATCATTTTTTGAACATTATCTTCCTTCCCAAAATATCCTGATTCTGTTAAATTTCTGTGATCTGCCTTCTAAACTTTAACATTTGTATTCAACTTCACATAATTTCCCCTCTACTAATCATTATATTTCCTGGTGGTTGGGAGAAAGTATAAGGTGGCACTTCTAAATACTTCCTCCACTTTCTGTAGCTCATTGCTCCAGGTCATGTCCTATGCCTTGTCTAAAACAAATGCATTTCCTATGTTGTACTGAAATTTTCTTCATATGTGTGTATTTTATTTTTTGGATGTTAGAGCCATGCTTATCACATGGTTCACTAATCTTTTGTGTGAACATGGCTATTGTTAGAATTCCTAGTTACTCTATTCTGTAGGAAGTTCTCTCATGAGTTCAGGACTTTTCCTGAAGGTTGTAAACCATTAAGTATCACAGACCCCTGGGCTCAGAGGTTTTTTTCCCCATAATACTTTTGGATTTTAGTCTGAATGTTTTTCTAATTAATTTCAAAAACCTATAACTTATGTAACTTAAAATATGGCAAAGGAATAGCAAATGCAGGCTTATTTCCACAGTGATCTCTTGCTTACAGATGTGGAGATGGGCACTGGGTAGATGGCCACTAGACAATAGTCCAAAGGCTTATTAAAGTTTATCCTTTGTTTCTAGTAGGTCTTAGACATAAACATATAGAAATATGGCTCCTGTCCTGTTCCCTGTCTTCTCCTGCTTCCAATGTCTATCCCATTTGCCTTTCTGAATGAAGATTAAACATCTTACTCAGGGTCTTCCTTGCTTTGCTTCTTTAGGTGTACAGATTTTAGTATGTTTATCCTATATATTATCCTATATATTATAGACATATAATATATATGGATATATTATAATATATATGGCTACTTTAGAAAAGGATATATATAATCCTATATATTATATGTCTAATATCCACTTATAAGTGAATATATACCATGTGTGTTTTTCTGCTTCTGGGACACCTCACTCAGGATGATCTTTCTAGTTTCTACCATTTGCCTGCAAATTTCATGATTTCCCAAAACAGGGAACAGGATAGGAACCTACCACAGAGGGCCTCTGAAAGAGTGTACCCAGTAGGATATTAAAGCAGATGCTGAGAGTCACAGCCAAACTTTGGACGGAGTGCAGGGAATCTTATGAAAGATGGGGGAGAAAGAAAGACCTAGAGGGGACAGGAGCACCACAAGGAGAGCAACAGAACCAAAAAATCTGGATACAGGGGTCTTTTTTTTGAGACTGATACTCCAATCAAGGACCATGCATAGACAAAACTGAGAACCACTGCACAAATGTAGCCCATAGCAGCTCAGTCTCCAAGTATGTTACCTAGTAAGGGGAATGAGGATTGTCTCTGACATGAACTCAGTGGCTGGCTCTTTGATCACCTCCTCCTTTTGGGGGGGACAGACTTACCAGGCCACAGAGGGCAACAATGCAGCCAGTCCTGATGAGACCTGATAGGCAAGGGTCAGATGAAAGGGAAGGAGGACATCCCCTATCAGAGTACTGGGGAAGGGGCTTGGGAGGAAGAGAGGGAGGGAGGATAGGATTGGGAGGGGACAAGGAAGGGGGCTACAGCTGGGGTACAAAGTTAATAAATTGTAATAAATTAAAAAAAATATAGAACTATGGAAAATTATATGTTGACATAGCTCCATGTTAGAATTTAAAGCTTATGGACTTCAGAAAAATTTATGTAAATATAAACAGAAGCTATCATGTCTATAATATGAGTTCTCCACTGCAGCGCAGAGGGTATTTGTGAGAGAGATTTGAGCTCTTGTTGTTGTGGTGGTGTTTTTGGCCATGGTGGCGATGGTTTTGTGTGTGTGTGTGTGTGTGCCTACACATTTGGTGAGATTTTCTGCTCACCCAGTCCTTTCTTTTTCAGTATGATCTCTTCTTAGTTAGCCCAAAAGGTCTCTGGATCCAGACATGAGAGTTAAGTAATGTCCTGGCCAAGAGATTGTGATTTTTATCACTTTCAGTTTTGTTGCAGAAATCTAATCCAGTTTATTAGTAAAGTTTTCAGGTTCTTCTCTTTTTCACAGATTAAAACCTTCCTTGGGATGAAGGTTGTGTTGTTCCTGCCTTCCCCTGCAGTCCTCACTGTCCTTTGTGTTTCTCTGAGGTTCTTCTCTCTTGAGAACTTCCTAATGATGCCTTTCTAGTACTTCAGAGTCTCATTTGCTCCAGAGCTCCAATGGTTGCTCGTGTAGTTGCCTGTCTACCAAAGTAAATGTTGAGCCCCCCCCAGGCCATCTGGCTGCTTATTGGAGGACCTGGAGGACTCCCCTCCCTAAGATCTATTGTCCTCTCAAACCTGTGTTGCTCTCCTCTCAGGGAGAGGAGATCTATTGTCCTCTCAAATCTGGACTATCCTCATAGGCTTAAAAGTATTAAAAGTTTGGTTGCTACCTGGTGACATTATTTTGGGAGGTTGGGGAAATTCTAGAAGGTGTCTTTTAATAAGATGAAATGAGTTACTGAGAGCATGCTCTGGAAAGATTCAGGTCTGATCCACTCTCTGCCTCCTAGCAGCCACTAAATGAATTAATTCATTCCCTTACTCCCTCCCTGTCATGCCAGAGGACTAACACCTCTGAAACCTGGATCTTTACATTCTTCCCTTAAGCTGTTTCTGTAAGTGTTGGTCACTGCAGTGATGCAGTGATGAAAGTAACTAATACAGAGGGCCACCCACTCTGCCCTGGTGCTCAAGATGGCACCATTTATCCCTGGGTGAGCAGTTCTCTGAAGGTAGAGCTCCATGTGTACTGATCTGTGACCTAGAGGCCAAAGAGAATAATTTTTTGCATCTTTTAAATTTTATTTTGTGTGTGTATGGATGTTTTTGCCTACATGTACTCTGTACACCATGTGTGTGCAACGCCCATAAAGGCCAGAAGAGCATGTCAGAACCTCTGGAACTGGTACCACATATGGTCGTGAAACATATATAGTCCTGAGAGTCAAACCCAGATCCTGGAAGAGCACCCAGTGCTCTTACTCAAAGAGGTTCTTGTTAAGGTGCAGGCGTGGGTCCTTCATTCTGTTCCCACCAAAGAAGTATTTCCAGTCGCCAAAGATTTCTTTAACACATATTTGCACTTTATCTGAAAGGAGAACCAGCTCGGGAAAGGCTGGAGACACCTGCAGAATCGGCACAGGACCCAGAAGACAGAGAGTACCAAGATTTCCCCCGAGCGTTTGGGGATTTAGCTCAGCGATAGAGCTCAGAATATTTCCTGGTTTTCTCACAATGCGTGTCTCTGAGGAGGCAGCATTTCTGAAAAGTGGCTGGCTTAAAGGGAGATGCCTACGTGAAAACTTGAGAGAATGGGCTATTTTCAGTTTACTTTGCTTCAAAGCTTGGAAAATCAGGAACCACACAGAGGATTAACCTAATCTATTTCCTGCTGTGCTTCCACTGGGACAGCCTCTGAAGGCATCACTGCCTGACTTTCATTAAGAGAGTCACTGTCGCTGGGTGAATCCAGCCCTGACTCTGTGAGACGAGTTTGCAAGATATATTCTGAGCAGCTTGGCAGCACGCCCATCGCTTTAGACATGGCCAAGAAGGAGAATGAGGGTTTGTTTGGTGATAAAATGAGATTGCAGCTACTGTGGGAAATAGGAAAAGAGGGAATTTCTGATGAGCATATTTTGCAGGACCCCTAAAGCTTCAGCCTAGACGTGACGAATTGGATCAAACCTAGAAGTTCAGACATGTCTGTGTTAAGCTTGAAGTAAAATGTGGGGACAAGTGGCTTATTTCAGCAGCTTTGGGCTGGTTTACTATGCTCTGCCAAATGGGAAAAGAAGAAAATTCAAAATGTATGAATCACTCATCAGAGGTGCTTGCTACCTTAATTGTGTTAGCTTACTAACTCTTAAAAAGTTTAACTCTTTCAGAGGGCACAAAAATTAAGACACAAAGTCTTAGACTCAGTTACTAGGTCAAAGTTACAAAGCTGGTGAGAGGCAGAACCTGCCTTAGATCTAGTAGCCAATGAGATGACAAGTTCTTCCTCTCACACTTCTGTCTCTTACATGCTGTCTAGCACTGTGGGTCTGTCTGAGGGCTTCAGGCTTTCTAGGGAAGTGCTTTCTACCAGGCAGCTGTATCTCTAGTACTCTTCAAACTTCTACTTGTCTACCTGAAACAAAGTCTCCCTAACTTTAGACTGCATTTCAGACACTTATCATCTTCTTGTTCCAGCCTCCCAAGTATCTGGGGTTACAGACTTATGCCACTAGGTTCCACTCCATTTTATTTAACTTTTTTCATTTTGCTGGGTAGGAGATAGGTTCCCACTGTGTAATCCTGGATAACTTTGAACTCATGATTGTCCTGCTTGATCAACTTTTAACTAATGATCAACCTTCTGGGTGCTAGGATTACAGCCTATGCCAGGTTTTCCTTCCTTCCTTCCTTCCTTCCTTCCTTCCTTCCTTCCTTCCTTCCTTCCTTCCTTCCTTCCTTCCTTCCTCACTCTGTCTTTCTCCCCCTTCTCTGTCCCTCCCCCTCTCCCTCTTTCTCTCCCTTTCTCCCTCCCTCTCTTTCCCTCCCTCTCCCTCTTTCTCTCTCTCCCTTTCTTTCTCCCTTCCTTCCTTCCTTCCTTCCTTCCTTCCTTCCTTCCTTCCTTCCTTCCTTCCTTCCTTCTATTGCATGTGTTGTTTCTTTATTATAATGATCTGAAAAAAAAAGATTTAGTATAGCGAGTCTCAGAAATGAATACTGGCCTCATATGGTAAGGTTAAGCAACTAGAACATGATTCAGAGATCAGACAGTGACAACACATTTGGAAATGATTAAAGGAATTTTATTGCCACAAAATAAAGCAGAAGAGGGCTTCTAAAGCATACATAGGAAGAACACGAGGCACTCCTGTTCTTCAGAGACAAGAGACTTACCTTCTATTGATGTGAAAAACACTTTATGCTGACCACAAGAAACTTAAATTGGCTTTCTTCTCTATGGCTAAATCAAGGTGACCCTCAATCATTTTATACACACACACACACACACACACACACACACACACACAGAGAGAGACAGAGACAGAGACAGAGACAAAGAGAAAAGCCATGTAGAAAAAATGTGATTACCAACATATGGGTTTACTAACTAGCCTCACTCCATTTGTTAAAGGAGTTGATGGGTGTAGCATGTTGGCAGGGGTGACTTTAACACTTACTGCCAGAGTTTGCAATTGAGGCTGCAGATCACTTCTCATGGCCTGAGTAGAATATTGTTCTAGCCCCTGTGACCCCTGCAAGCATTTCTTTGCTTTCTCACTTGTAACCCAGCTCAGGTTTTCACTGGACTCTCTGGTTTGCTCCCTCAGGGGCACCACTTTTAACTTACTCTTATAGTTTGCTTTGTATTCATAGCTGTCACAGAGCCCTTCAACTTTTTAAGAGCCCCCCACCCCCAGCTTTTTCTGAGGCTAACATCAGTTTTTAAGTTCTTTCATAAACCTGACTGATGGTCTAAAGCAATGCTAAAGATGGAATGGAAATGAGTCATCAGTTCATGTTGTTGAAAGAGAAATAGCATATCCACTCACAGTATGGTGAGGTGGCCAACACAGCCCATGCTACTTGAGAGAGGTGTCAGTGAAGGCTCCATCACATCTGCCTGATAAGCAGAACACGTCTGAAGTGGGAGAAACAACAGCTGCCTTGGCTTTCCGTCACTGTGTAACAAATCAGCCCCATATGTTGTCACTGTAAACAATACCTGTTGAGCCTCCTTAATCTAAAAATCTGTAATTGTAAATGCTCTGTCACTGAAAAGTTTTTGTGTGTTGGCATGGTCACAAATGGAAAGAGTACATACCTAACTTTTTAACAGTCCCTAGTCAGGACACATGCATTAAAAATATTATAAAAAGTTACCTCATAGGCCATGCCTATAGGTCATACAACAGGACACCATGACCCTTGTGTTTACATGCATATATTCTTTTTTTTTTTTTTACAATATTTCAAAATCGGGAAATTTATTGTATTCACTCAGGTCCAAACATAATGCAAAAGCAAACACATTTTTCTCCCAGGGTTTGAAAAAGAAATCAAAACACCTCCACTCCTAGGCAGTCCTCAGATACTGCTCCAAGGTGCAACCTGCTATCCCTAGCTAAACTGACAAGGCCAGGGGACTCCCTGGTTCTTCAAGAGGGCTATGCCCAGCAAATATAGTTTAAGAGCAGCAGCAGCAGCAGCAGCAGCTCACTAAATTCAGAGCAAGAAACCCAGCAGCAGGGCAGCCGTCTCCAGGACTTCTCCTAATGAGAGGAGAGCCTTCCTGAACACCAGCGTTAATACACAGGTCCATATGCCTGAGGTGAACTATGACAATTCCGGAGAAGCACCACCATTCAGTTGACCATACCCAAAAAGCTGAGGAGATCTCCTTCAGAACCCTGCTAAGGGGATTATCCCCACCCCAGGACCCCTGCAAGCACCAGAAATTAACAGCCAACACCTGAGACAGCCAGATGGGGAGAGGCCAGTGTAAAAGCACAACCAACAAAAAGCAAAACAATATGGCATCCCCAGAACCCAGTTATCCAGGGGCAAGTAGCCCTGACACCAGAACATAAGTGAAATTCAAGAAGATGACCTTATATCTATGCTTATGAAGAGGTTAATGAAGGAAGCAAATAAAATGTGTTAAGAATTAGAGGAAGATAAAGTCAGACAGATTATGGCCATCCATAAAGATATACAAGAAGATGCAGCCAGTTTGTGGCTTTCAGTGAGGAAATGATTATATCACTGAAAGAAGTAATAATAACAATAATAATAAAACAGAGGAATGTTCAAACAAACAGGTGAAGAAATTGAAGGAAAAATAGGAAAATACTGTGAAGACAGGTGAAGGAAATCAACAAAACAGTTCAAGATCTGAAGATAGAATTGAAAAAATCAAAGAAAACACAGACAGGAAATCATGGAGAGGGATAACTTAGGAAAGAAAACAGGAACTACAGAGATAAACATAACCAACAGAGTACAAGAGATGGAAGAAAGAATCTCAGGTGTGGAAGATACAATGGAAGAAATTGATGTATCTGTCAAAGAAAATAATAAATCTAAAAAATTCCTGACACAAAGAAATTCCATCCAAGAAATCCAAGAAAACATGAAAAGACAAAACCCAAGAATAATAGGAATAGGAGAAAAAGAAGATTCCCTTCTCCAAGGCCCAGAAAATATTTTCAACAAAATCATAGAAGAACTTCATATGTGTGTTTGTATATGTTAATCCACTGCCATGCTTTACAGGATGTGTCTCCACGAGCCAACCCTGGAATAGCATAAAGGACAGGGCTGCACAGCCAGCCTCTGGGACTGCGTCAACATGTTCAAGGATTCATGTATTCCTTAGTACATGATACAGAAGGTCAGGATGCTGAGTGCTCAAGTCAAACATAATGTATTACATGAAGCTGTGTGATATTTGCTAATGCTTGTGAGCTTGACAGTTTACTTTGGCAGGAAGAACTCCTAGGTAATGGCCAATCCACCTTGTCTCACAGAAAATGTTTTCTGGTGACACGTGTACCAGATGATTAAGACCTTTGAAAATGATTAAATATTATGCATAAACATAAATTTTGCTTTTTATTTTAATATAGGAGAAAAAAGTAATCTGAAGACTAAAATTAGGATAGGCAAATGTATAGGTGCTGTTTTTAAAAACTATTTTATTTGGGGCTACTTAAGCCTCTACCTCCCTTCCAGCCCCAACCCTACGTAGGAGAGAAGGAAGGTTAGAAGGGAAAGGGGACATAGAAATCTTTAGACTTAGCTCTGGCTGGTTGGGGTCATCAGGTTCTTTGGGAAAATCCCGAGTTTTCAGGATATCCAGCAAATGTCAAATGGCAAACAGCAGAGGGACAAATAGGCAATCTTCTTCCTCTGTCAGTTTTCTCCAAGACCCTGTCTGGGTTCTCATATTTTTACCCTATCAGAGTCCTTGGAATTCCATAATCTGCAGCTGGCAAAGACCACACAAGGCAATTTTCAACTGTGGATAAACTAAGGTAATCCCATATCCCACACTTGGAATTAAAACAAAAACATATTCACATAACATAGTTAAGTTTTTGAAGAAACCAAAACTTCACTACACAATTCCTTACCTGCGAATGATAGATGTTAAACAAACTGGTTTTTATACAGCCTGTTTATTTGAAGAACTGGTTTCATTTAAATGGTGTCTGTGGTTCAGTGAGGAGCATCAGCTTTCAGAGAAGTTAAATGCACCTGAATTCTGAATAAAAAGCATTTGCACCTGGTTGGAATGACTATGTTTGCATGCAGAGTAAATTTCATTGTGAATACATGATTTTCTTTCTTGGGTCTAAACTACCTGAGAGAGTATGCTCTTTCACTCCCCTTTAAGGCTTTGAGATACTTGTCAATAGATCAAGAAAGTTAGAAAACTCATGCATCATTTAAATATAAAATAGTCTTATAAATTGTAACTTTTTTGGGATTAGGTGCTAAACAGCAAACTCTACATTTTACTTAATTGTATTTAAATTGTCAGAAAACAAACATTTATCAAGGGGCTCCTCTGTTTCCAGTACTGCTTCACATGCAAGGCAGGTGGCAGAAGAATACCATTCACTACCCTCAAGAAACTCTAAGTTTGTTTAATAGGGAAGTGAGCATGTAAATAAATACAAACATGCATGCATGCACTGGATCAGGTCATTTGAGGAACTGATAGGGGTTTTCAGAAATTGACTTTTTCATCAGGAGGGTCTCTCTAAAGGGTGCATTTGAGGAGAAAATGTCTATTGATGACATTTCTACAGAGGAAGTTTTGAGTGGATGAACTTGGGAATGAGCAAGGATAGAAATAAAAATACTGGTTTGTAGATAACGGACAAAAGAGTCAGGGGAGGGAAAGGGATTGTAGAGAGAGGCAGACAGGGTTGTAATAGTTCAGTAACCCTTGGTTGTAAGAATTTCTTTCACTCTTTAGGAGTGAGAAGCTATAGGTTTTGACATGAGGATGGTGTTGCCTGATACAGAATTTATGAATATCACTCTGCCTGGATGTCAAATAAGACTGTAGAAGAACAGGATTGGAAGCAGGAGGCTACTGATAGTCCAGTAAATATACTGACAGCTTAGTCTAGGATCTAGAGATGGAAATGGCAGTGTGATTTGCACTAGGCTCTAGGAGTTGGAGTGATAGATTTGTCAAGTGGCTTGGATGTGAGCTTTGAGCCAAATAATGGAAATAAACACAGCTATACTGGCCTTCTCTGACCAAATAGATGGTCAGACTATTGTCTTAAAAAACAGAGCTGAGTAAGAGACCTATAGAGTATGGATGTGGAAGATAATATTTGATTAAATTCAATTCTGGACTTTTATTTTTGAGATTATAATTCCATTATTTTCCTCTTAACTTCTTTTCCTTCATAACCACCTTGTTTTCTTTAAAATTCATGGTCTCTCTTTCATTAATCATTTTACACACACACACACACACACACACACACACACACACACACAGACCACTGCTAAATACATGAATATAACCTACTTAGTTGGTGTAATTTTACTTGAATGCATGTTATTTATCACCTAAGTGAAGACATTGACAGGAGGTAGAAATCAAGGCAAGAGTGACAGATTTGGGAGTTAGCCATCAAGAGATGTTCTAAAACCAGTGGACCTGGATACAATCACCAAAGAAGTGTAGAAAGATCTGGAGAAAAGAAAATAAGAGGCCAATGTCGAAGCTCCTGAGTTACCCATGTTCAGAGGAGAAATAGTGGATGAGGACATGAGAAGAGATGAGAGAGGGCAGGCAAGCCTAGCTCTTGAGAACGAGGAAAGAAAAGCATTTCAGAAAGCAGTTCACAGAGAATACAACCGAGAATACAACCTTTGGATTCAGCAATATGGATATGGCCTTGAGAAAAGCCAACCCACTGGAGTGCTGGGGGAGAGAATGGAAAGCGAAGAGCCTCAGTGTTGAAGTTTCTTGTGAAAGTTACCACATGCATGGGAGAAACTAGATGGCGATATATGCTTTTTTTTTTTCAATGCAGTTTATTCAGGAACCTTGAACAATCATCTGACCCTGGGGAAAGCCAGCTCACAGCTTAAATAGCCTCTGGGTAGCCAACCCCAGCGTGCCACGTGGGCAATGCAGATAGGTCCACATACATGGAAGCAAGCCAGATCCTCAGCCTTAGCCAAATATGGAGTTGTTTGTGACAGAGAGCACTCACCATCTGGAAGGTGGAAGGTGGAAACCAGCTCCATCTTTAAGGCGCGGCATTACGCAGCTTTCTACAGTTCCCCCTTTTTGTTTTAGACGCATCAGGCAAGAGTAGAGGTCTGATCTCTGATATTAGAAATAAATTGGGACTTTGTACTGATGTTCATTTAGGTGTCATCCACCCAAAGAGCATCAGACCCGACCAATACCTTTTTCTCAGAGGCGGGACCTGGGCCATCAACCCGCATGCAATCAGACATGCTCTTCTCTGGGTCCAAAGCAGCTGACCCTGAGTGCAGTGCTTAGCCTCACATCCTGAGCGTAACATTTTAGCTTTTTATGGTAGCCAACCATGCATGGGGAGACTGTCCTGCTTCAATGGCTGTAAAGGCCTGAATGGTCATGGCTGCATTACGCTGTTGTGAGACTCTAATCTTGCATATATACCACAGGCAAACCAAGGAGACCAACACCAGAAGGCCTGCTAACGCTCCCATGCCCGCCCATTCCTTTAGATGATTCATGGCTGCAGCAATCCATGATAATAATCCTGTGGCTAGTCCCGTGTCCACTCTGGTAGAATTTACTGTGACAATGGCCACTCTCAGCTGCTCCATCGTAGTATCGGATTCTCCAGTCCAATTACCTAAAATATAGCTCGACAATTGTTTAGACAGATTTGCAGCACAGGAAAAATTTCTCATGTTGTATGCTAGTGACACAAAGTCCAGCATACTTTCATTGACAGCCAAGTTGAGCGATTTGCCATAGGGTATCAATTTGCTCCTGCACGAGGTCAATCCTCTGATTGAACACCATCAAGCCTCCTTTTAGTTGAGCATTAATTCCTTTTTGTACATCTAAAGCATGAGCTACATTGGCTAAAAGATTATTCAGGGTCTGAGCAGTCTGCACAGTATGACTCATGGCTAATGCCGTAGTGGTAGCTCCAACAGCCGCCAATGAGATGGCAGTAACAATGGCAGCTGTAATTCCAAGATCCCTTTTCTGTCTGAAGAGAGTCATAGCGTGAGGGGTATCAATGGGCACAGGCACGCAGTGAGGCATGCGAGTAACCAGGGCATACCTAAATTCACTAGCATTCCAGCATTGGGCAAAAAAGCAAGTATCATCACCACAATTACTTGCCTCTATCTGGCTAATAATGAATAAAAATGGGGGATATAAACAAACAGGTGTGGGCTTATAGGAAATATGATGAGAAGCCTTAACCCCCTCGTTGGAACATCCTGCATGCGATATATGATTAAACTGGGTTGTTACCATTTTAAGAAGGGTAGTAATAACAAAGAGAGAGACAAATGGACAGACATACAGAGAGAGAGAGAGAGAGAGAGAGAGAGAGAGAGAGAGAGAGGCAGAGAGATAGAGACAGAAAGAGAGAGACTGAACACAGCAGTTGTGATGGATTTGTCAAGTTATGGAAGAGGATTAGATTATACAAAAATCAAATTACTTTTACTTGATTAAATATATTTTATTTACTTTAAGTGAGGTCAATGGTGAAAGTGGGAACACAACTGAATAGATAGTATGATAGTCATGGCAGGTAAAGTTGGATGTTGAGTTTTGAGGACATAAAGCAAAAGCAAGGCCAGTTGGGATGGCTGTGAATTATTTAAAGGAATGGCTCAGGGAAGAGTTTTACACATTTATTCTGTAAACAGACAAAGTATGTTCAGCTTTGTGGGTCATAGTTTCTGTCCCACTATTGAATATGACTATTGTTGCATGAAAATATGGAAATGGATTAATGCTGTTAAAGTTCAATAAAACTTTATATTTAAACCTGGTAGAGGTCTCTGGGTAGGCTCTGATAATAGTTTAGTGGCATTTGGTTTAATTGTAGTCATGTGGCAGCAGAAGTTATGACATCTGTAGAAAGTTTTCCCCAAAACCATAATGATGAGAAGCACTTATAAAATACTCAAGTAAGTGTCTTTTATCATAGGCTTTATGTTGGCTGAGGAGGAAAGGGTGGGTGAGTACAGAAATGGGCAAGGAAGATAGGTGCTATCAAGGATCGTCTGTCCCAGTGACATCATTGCTCACCACTGAGTGTCACTGTTGAGAAGGCTGCAGGATGTTTCACACGCACTCTGGACAAACGAGAAGCTTTGTCATACCAAAAAAGTTCAGCCAAAGTCCAGAGCTCCTGGGGAATCATACAATAGTGGTACATGGGCTCCTGCTACAGAAGCTCTTCTTCCTAAGTTGGAATGGTTGGGGCCATTGGCAGTACACAACGGCTTGATCCCTCAGGGAAGTGACATACTTTATCTATTGCAGGGGAAAAGCTTGGCATGTGACAGTCAGGAGACCAGACAATGGAAGCCTCTAGATCACTATTCCCACTGTGAGTATGTAGACAGAATCTTTTCAATTCCTTTATTTTTAATACAACTTTAATAACTTTCCTTCCTTTCCCTTCTCTTTTCTTGCCTTCCCTTCACCTTTCTTCTCCCCCCTCCCCCCTGCAATAAAAACATTTTTGAATAAGGTTAGCTACACATTTTGCAATCTGTACATCTGGGGCCATTTACTGGTGGGTCAAATCTCTGATAAATGTATGCAAAGTAAGACACCACAATGGGTAGGCACTCAATGACAGGTGATACTATGCACTTCACAGGAAGTGCGAAATGGCTTTTGTTTCTCACCTTTCCTTGCACTTCTTTTCTTTCTTGCCCGTTATTTCCAGAGCATTTCTTAAAGGGTGCTGAAGCATTTCCAGCACACAGCTTTGGTATAGTACATGGACATGGAGGTTGGCAGTGAAACCTGGCCAATGTGATGAAAGTGAGTTGGATTATCTATGCCACATGACTCTTCAACTTTCTCCAGGGGATTTAGATATCTGCATACTATCACAAATGATAAGAATGTCTTTGCAGTAAGGGGAGTGATGCATGTTGGAATTTGGACACATAAAGGCATATTCATTGGCAGATTAAAATCTGATAAATCCATGCAAAATAAGACACTATAAAGGGAGGGTACTCAGCAACAGGTGATAGACATGATGGCATCACAGAAAATGAGAACTGACTTCTGTTCCCTTATGAACAGAGTATTGTAACTTAGCATTTTCTCTGCTAACAAAAAAGGAGAAGAAAGGAGAACAATAGTATGTGATAAAATGATATGGAACAGCTGAGAAATGGGAAAATAGTATATATTAATACAATTTTCATTGTATAATTACATTCTTAGTTTGGATGGCTGCCTTACTTGCTCCTTGTTTGGGTGGGGAATATTTTTATGAACAAATGTGAAATTTTATGTACTCTTTTGTAGACTATGGGTGAAGGCATAATGGAACTTAAAACTGGATACAAAGCTTCAGGCTCTACTCAAACACCTGCTACTAAACTCTGATAGAATTTCCAGGGAACCGCTAAGCCATTTTGATTCTGTAATTTTCTCACAGTGTGTATAGGCATGTGTGTTTGCTCTAGTTGAAAAGGATTCCAGAATTGTGCCAAACATGCCCAGGAACCAATTTAAATAATTTGGGGGACTGCCTAGGAGAAACGGGGTATGGGGAAATTTCTAGAACTGAAGAGGTAAGCAAACTGTTCCGACACCATTCTGGAATGCCATGTCAATAACACCATCTTCATGGAAGGAAAACAATTTTCATTTAAAATTTAACTGACACCTATAATCAGTTCCCTACAGAGAAAAGGGATCAATAAATAGATTGTAAGAAATTGTCAGCTTTTGAAATTCAAAAGATGACTGAAATCTCTTGAAAACGTGTTAAGAGACTTCTTTTGGCATACATTAAGGAATAAGTTAGGCATGTCCAAGTAAGTAGCAACCACTTATCATTTCCCACTAATTTTGTTTTACTCTTTTTCATATGCTGAGCATTTACTGTAGGCATAGGGGCAAAACAATGATTGAAACCTAAGTCCTATCTCTTCTATTGAAGTAGAGAGGCCTAGAGATATGGCTGGGAAGATTCAGCTTAGTGTGTGCAAGTTTAGTTCCTAGTACCACAAGAAGAAAAATAGAGAAACCAAAACTTTAGGCATAAGATAGCTAGAAGAATGAGTAAATAATGCTGAGATGGGGAGTTAGAGTTTTTAGAGTAATGAGCAAGAGAAATGTTTCTTTCAGCCACTTTGTCATTTCAGGATAGGAAGAACAAGTGAGGTGTACGAATGAGCTATCCAGGCAGAGGCAAGAGTGGTTGTAAAAGCACCATCCTTCTAGCTTGTCCTGTGAGTCTGCAGACCAGCAGGGATATTTCATGACTGCGGAAGGGCAATAAGGGATGATGATGGGAGGAGGTAGAGGGAGCACTTCCTCCATTCTGGAAATGTTCACTCTGCCTTAGATGGGATGGCTTAACCTGACTTCTATTTGAGGAGCTGATTGTGCATAAAATGTCGAGATGTGACTAGATTTTTCATCGACTGTGCAAGCTAGAAGGCCTATTAGGAGTCCATGGAGTTGCTATAGGTGAGAAACAATTAGTCTTCTTGGATTACTGGGTGGCTATGGAAGATGAGCTACCAGTTTTGTCTACAGACTGAGTGTGGGAAGTGAGGAAAATGAAAGAATCGAGTATGGGCTAATCTTTGAGGCCTGAAAATACTATATCAAGGAAGGAATTGCAATTAATTTTACTAGTAAAGGCTCTGTGGGAGTTTGTGGGTGGTGACAAGTGCCTAGGCTCCAGTTTTACACTTGTTATATTTGAGCTGCCTTTTAAACATCCAAGTAGATAGTCTGGGCCAGCTGCATATTATATCAACACCACACATGTGAGAGCCCTATGGGAGGAGGGAACCCTAGTTGAGAAATTGCCTCCATAAGATCCAGTCCTAGTCAAGCCTGTAGGACATTTTCTCAGTTATTGATGTGGGAAGGCCCAGACCCTTGTGGGTGATGCCACATTCCTGGTGCAGGTGGTCCAGGGTATTATAAGAAAGCATGCTGATCAAACTATGAGGAACAGTCCTGTAAACAGCACTTCTCTAAACACTCTGCACTAGTTCCTACCTTTAGATTCCTGCCCTGTTTGAGTTCCTGCCATGACTTTCTTTGATGATGATCAGGGATACAGAAGCATAAGTGAAATGAACCATTTTCTCTCTGAGATGCTTTTGGTTATATTATTTCATCACAGCAATAAAAACCTACCTAAGACACAGTTCTAGTAGCAATTGGATAAATGTGCCTGAAAACCAAAGGAAGTCTAGCCTTCAGCTGCTGCTAAGAGAATCATCATCACAATGATATTGTCTAAGCACAGTTCCCTGAATGAGGCCTTAATGAATGTGTGTAGAATAAAAGAGAAGGCCAAGGCAATAAAGATGGAAAATGGTCATTAATCTTGTCAGCCTTGAGGTTGGTAAAGAATAGTGAAGATGAACTTGATCTAAAGAGATCCAAGAGATAACTAAAAAGAATTGAAGGAGAGATATTTGGAACCATTAGCAAATGCAATATAATTTTCTTATAAGAGGAAAAGAGAGCTGAAGCAGCAGTTGGAGCTGAAGTATAGTCAAGAGACTTATCCATTTAGAGAAAAAAATGATAACACATTTGTTAATGATCTCCCACAGGAGAAGAGAATGAAAGAAGGAAGAGAGGCAGGAGCATTTCCAGCTCTATTTGTGAGTAGGTGAGAAGGTCAGAGGTCCTCTGCAGAGGGGAATTGGTCACTCCTAGCCATTTATGTTGCTATTTTATGATACTTGAAGAAAAGACCTTAGTCTTTAAGTCCTGCTTCTGGGTGAGGGATGGAAGTATTGGAGTTTATCCAAGGTGCTTTCAGATGGATTCTCTGTAATTAGAAATTACAGAAGAGGTGTGTGGAGTATGAAGTCAAATATATTACCTACCAGTGAGCTTGAGGTAAGGCTAGATCTGACAAGATACTTGGTTGACTATGAAGGTAAGTTGATGGGTCAAGCTGTGTCCTTTTATGGAGTCCCGTATATTCAGTACCATTTTGTTTTCTGTCACCCAGGTTTCAATGACTAATAAAGTCCCATGTGAGAGATGCCTATTTCTCCATTGTTTTTTAGTTTTACATTTCAATGTTCTGAAAAAGGAGATACAAATAGATTTGATGATGATGTCGATGGGAGTTGTAGGTCTGGAAGTGCTTGTACAAAGGTTTGACTTGTAAAGGTTTTAAAACATTTAGGATTTTTCCTAAAATTTGTAATATGGCAGTTTCTATTCATCCATGAACAGTCCCAGGATCCCCCATGCCTCAGATCTTAGGAATAAACCTTGTTATTCCCTGTAACCAATGCAACAACTCAGACAGCCACTGCAGAACTGAATTGACAGGTAGTTACTCCTAAGAATACATGCTAGACAACAGAAAGATCTTGTCCTAGATCAGACTGAATAGGATGGTATTTCATCTTACCATTCAGATTAGAAACAATTTAAAGCACTTGGATTGTTTATTTCCTGGACTTTCCATCAAATATTTTTGGATTCTACTTGACCAAAGGAGTAGTTGAAACCATGAAAATTAAACATGAGGGTAATAGAAGGCCACTGCACACACATAACTAACACCTTCACTTTGGTACGTCTTCACTGCTTCATAGTGGGGCTACTGCACAGCTGAGATGTGCAAATCCCCTCCTCCTCTCTGTTATCACAGTTTTGCTATTTAATTATCAAAATGCATCATCACCTAATATACTGGTACTACCATTTTGAAGAAATTGTTGGCAGTTGGGCCAAAGAAGAATAAAAAAAATAAAAGATTTCACTCAATCTATATATCTTTCTTCATGACCTCTTTCTAGGCACATCTGAGTTCCTTATTAGTATCATTGTCTTTTTGTCTGAAGAACTTTCAGCATTTTTTACAAGTCAAGTCTACTGGTGATGCCAGTTTTTGTTTATCTGAGAAATACTCTATTTCTCCCTCATTATAGAAGGATGATTTCACATCATCCACAGTAGTTGTTGCCCTGCAAAGTGAAATCCATTGTAATTCCTGTTCTCCCTGTTGCATGACAAGTAAGATGCTTTCTGTCTGTTCCTTCAAAAATTCTTTCTGTCACTGAGTTTCTTTCTTTTTATTGTACTGGGAATTGCATCTTGACTTCAATTTCCTACAATTTGAATATGATGTACCAAAATTGGACTTTGTGTATTTATTGTGCTTAGTGTTCTCTGGGCTTCCTGGAATCATAAAGGAAAAAAAGTTAAATAAAAATATAATTACATCATTTGGCCTCTCACCGTCATTCTCCAGCCATGCCCCATCTCTCACGCTTTCACCAGAATCTTCAGCATCTTATTTTCAGTTATTTAAAAATTTAAAACTTATAATTCTAAAACATTATTCTTGTTCTAATGTCTCAGTTATCTACTTATAACAGACACACACACACACACACACACACACACGCACACTTTTGTCTTTATCATCATTTTGCCCCTTAGAATGGCCTGTAATTACTTTGTTTGAAAAGTGGGTGTGCTATATTGGATAAAAGGAACTGGATTACTCGGGCTCCTAGTATGGTGTTTTCTGTCTGTCTGGAGGTTAGCTGCCAGTTTTCAGTTGGTTGTGCTGCCAGTGTCAGCTGTTCTAGTGGCATTCTACGTGTCTTCTGTTGTATCTAAGTCTCCCAGAGACTCTTTTGTCAGCAGAGTCTGATCCTGGCAGCTTTCTCAGTTGTAATCTCTTGTTGTATGGGACAACTGTTGATATGTGACAGAGTGTAGACGGAACAAAAATTATTATCATCTTCCTTGGGACTGTGTCGAAGTCTGTGACCTTCAAAAGCACATCTCCATACCCTTCCCCCTTCACCCTTTCAGTGACACGGGAAGACTAAAGTTGCCTGAAGTTGGGTGTTTTCTTTATCCCTTGTTTGTGAGACTCAGTTAAAACTTACATAGCTCAGTTCTGTTAAAATAATTTCTCTTTGTTGAAGGTTGAAGCCACTTGGGCTTTTCCCTGTCTATGTTAGCATGTGTATTATTTTCATCCTTGTTCAATTATGTTTAGACAATCATGTTGGTGAGACTTTCTGGTTGTAGTGTCTGACATTCTAGGGGACCAATCTCCCAGGAAACTCTTTAATTAGCTGGCTCTTACAATCTCTCTGCCTCCCAGTCTGCAACTTCCCTCAAGCCTTAGATGCGGGATTATTTTATAGATGTATCATTGGCACTGGACTCCACAACTCTGCACTTTGATTGTGTTTTTCTGTAATTGTCCAATGTTACAAAGGGAAGTTTTCTTCATGAGGCTCTAGGACTATGGGTACAGAGAACTATAGGCAACTAAAAAATGCTGAGAGCAGGAGAAATATTTTTCCACAGGAAAGACCATGTGTAATACAAAATAGTATTCCCAGAAAATATACATACAAGAAGCATTATAGAGACCAAGAAGGTTGAATTTATGTATTTAGAAATTTGTACATATATGCACATATACAACACACACACACATATATGTATACAACAGCACCTAATGTTAAAAGATGCCATGAATTTGATAGCAGAAAGAAGGGTTCCCTGGAAGGGTTTAGAGGGAGACAAAGAAGGGGAAAATGATGTGATTGTAATCTCAAAAGGGAAGCAGGAGAAGACAGGGAACAGGACAGGAGACTACCACAGACAGCCTCTGAAGCACTCTACAGATTAAGGTATTGAACCAGAGGCTGAGACTCATAGCCAAACTTTGGGCAGAATGCATGGAATTTTATGAAAGAAAGGGGGGATAGAAAGACCTAGAGGGAACAGGAGTTCCAAAAGGAGACCAAAAGAGCCAAAACAAAACAAAACAAAGAAACAACAACCATAAAATGAGCCCTGGGGGCTCTGAAGAGAGTGATACCCAAACCAAGGACAGTGCATGGAGAGGACCTAAAACCCCTGCTCAGATGTAGCCCATAGACTCAGTGTCCAAATTGGTTCCCTAGTAAGGGGAGCAGGGGTTCTCTCTGATATGAACTCAGTGACAGGCTCTCTGATTACCTCCCCCTCGTGGGTGCAGCCTTGCCAGGCCACAGAAGAAGACAATACAACCAGTCCTGAGGAGACCTGATCAAATAGATCAGGGTCAAGTAGAAGGGGAGGAGGACATCCCCTATCAATGGTCTAGGAGAGGGGCATAGGGGGAGAAGAGGGAGAGATGGTGGAATTGGGAGGAGAAGAGGGAGGGGGCCACAGCTGGGATACAAATTGAATAAATTTTAATAAATAATAATAATAAAGAAATAAAAAGAATCCAAGAAACATTAAAAAAATAAAACAAATAATAAAATAGGAAAATTATTTTGAGAGCAGATTTTGATAATGAGAATCTGGAATCATTCTAAAATGGCTACCCCTCCTCTTCCTTTATTTGAAGGAGAGGAACATTTCTCTCTGATCTTGCCTTTGATGACTTGGTAAGATTTTAAGCGTTAAAATTCACAAAGCATCCCTCCTTCATGCTCCCCCAGAGGGTATACCCAATAGTTTTTGTTTTTCCCATCAGGCCACACTAATTCTCCAGAAATTAGTCAATGTGCTTCAACCTGGTTTGCTTAATATAAATTCCTTGTGCTTCTGCATCTGCTAAACTCCAGCTCTCTGAATTTACCCATTACTTCAGAGTTTTCAACTTCTTTAAGCTTTTTGTTGTTGTTGTTGTGATGGTGGGAGTGACAGTGTCCAGGGTCCTTATATGTCACATTAAAAGTCAGAGTCCCAAGGCTTATCCATGGAAGATGACCCTGGATGAGGTATCCTTCACCTGAAATTTAGCAAAGAGAGAAGTCAACATCAGGAGGATTGTTAAGTAAAAGAGAAATAAGCAGCCCAGAGGGCTAATTCCAGGGAAATAGAAAGGAGAAATTCTTCTGTTTAAACAGTGGCTTGCTGTCATGATCTGATTTCTTTCCTAGTTTTGCCTCTTTCTTGCTCTTTCTTCTCATACCCTTTTCCTCTCCTCTACTCCTATCCTTTATTCTACAGGTAAGGAAGGTTTATCAAATCTTGCTATTTCCTTTCTCTTCTTTTTCTACTTTCAACACTGTGGATTTAACCTAGGGCCTCACTCTTGCTAGATAAGCAAGCACTGTGTGCTATAGCCCCTGACCTTTTCTAAATTTATTTTGAGATGGCATTTCACTTGCCTACGTTAGCCTTGAACTTGTGATCCTTCTGCCAGGTCTGGGAGCCATTGGGGAAGACAGATTATTTCATATTGGCTCCTCTGGAGGGTCAATCAGTGGCAGCAGGTTAGGGTCAACTGAAGGCTTACACTGGAGATTTAGCATGATAGATCATGTGGACTCCAAATTGTAAAAAAAATTAAAGCTCTTATTCAAGATAGAATTTCTACATAAGCTATAACTACTTACTGTATAAAACCTAATGAGTTTGGAGGCTGGTGGACTTTGGTAAAACCATGTCTTCAGTCTTTTAATAAACAACTATCACCTCTGAAAGGAAGACTCTTGAATGATCCTCACTGTCTATCTGGTCTTGGCTGACAATAAGACAGATGGAGAAGGGCATAGGTCTCATGGGCTGTCTTTTGTGGCAAGTGCTTGAGTCCTTGGAGAAGGCTTATTTGCTCGCTTGCCAAATGCTGAGGATGACTGTTTTTGGAAATGACTTGGAAGCTCTGAACTGCTCCTACCCCTCACTGTGTTCAGAGTTCATGCTTTTTATTGTTTTTAATATGCTTTGGTTGTACTCTTGTGATCCATTTCAGACTTTCTTAGTTTTCACAGGGCTCTAGTTATAGAGCGAAAGTGTAAGCTCTTCTTTTCAGTGGGAAGTTATTCAGGAGCAACAACTACAGCCTGCAGAGTCAGCCTTTCAGTTTTTGGAAGTGGCATTCTCTGGAGTTCTGTGAGTCTACATGGAGGCAAGCTGGATGTTGGATGATAGATAGAATCATAAGTGGTGTGGACAGTGACAAGATATGAGCCTCTTCAAGTGGGTAATTCAGTTAATAATATTAATAAAGACATGCAAATGTCATTACATTCACAGTTACCAGGAGAAACTATCTTACTGGGGCCTGAAACCTAAAAATTGAAAAAAAAAATTGTTATATAACTGTTGGTCCCCTTGAGATCCTGGAATTGAGTTAGAAGGCTGAGGCTTAGGTTTTACTAGGTCCCACACTCAAATTATTTGATGAAGTTCCAAACAGTCTTTAAACTTAGTACAAAGTACTCAGGAGCCTTTCATAAGGGAATAGTGGAAACAGAACACACTGCATTGAACTTGAGTGGTGGGCAGTTGAGATATACCCAGCAAAGAGTACAGAACATCAAGTCCTAGAATCTTTGCAAAGACTGTACAATGGCCTGAATTGGCACAAGGAGTGTAGGTATAAAATGACCTGTGGAAGTGAGAAGATGGAAGTGAGTTAGACTAAGGTATTTTTTGTTTAGAAGAATGTAACAGGGAAGAAAGATGTAATTAGAGACCTTTTCCTCTGTATCTCAGACTTACTTAGCTTTAGAGACCTGAGATTCAGAATCCAGCATTCTGTAGAGTAAAACCCAGTTCTTCTGTTTATTATCTGTTTAACTATGGGAAAATTGCTTAACCACTCAGTTCCTTCGGACATTGTGAAGATTCAATGGACGAATAACCACAGAGCTGTTTAGAGTACTCCCTGGCATGGTGTAATCACTAGTTTATGTATGCATCCTCAGTCACACAGGGTAGCTTGCTCCCATGTGTTGCAAGGATGGAGCCATCTGTTACTTGTGTGCAAATGTAGAGTTTCATTCTGTCTCTGAGAAAGCTTTTGAAAACAATATCAGGAAGAAAAAAAATACTACTGGTAAAGTTTGTGAGGCAGGGAACCAGGTTGATTGTTGACTTTACCTGATCTAGAGTAACCAACTAGAGACTACTTTTGTAGAATTTTCCAGGCTTTGCAACATGTCTACTAGCATCTATTCTGTAACTGTCCTTTGCTGACTTGATGAAAATATCTAGGGCATTCTCACTGCAGCAATGGGTGGTTTATAGGTCTAAGACAAGACTGTTCTATTTTATTTATCCTGTTGTGATAAAAAAAATTCTGGCAAAAAGCAACTTAAGAGAAAGGGTTTATTTTACTTTTACTGAAAATAAATTATTCTCTCATACAATGCATCCTGACCCTCCCTCTACTTCACTCCTTCTACTTCTCCCATCTCTCTCCACCTCCTTTCTTCCCCAGAACAAACCTCCCTTCACTAAATAGCCTCCAAAGGACAACAATCACACACAACAAAATAAGACTCAATAAGACAAGCCAAAAGTCCTCATACTGAGGCTAGACAAGGCAACCCAAAGGGAGGGAAAGAGTCCCAAGAGTAGGCACAAAAGTTAGAGACACACCTGTTCCTACTGGTAGGAGTCCCACAGAATCACCAATTCAACAGCCATAACATATACACAGTGGACCAGGTCCCATGCTTTGCTGCTTTTGTTCCCGTGAGCCCATATAAGTACTGCTTACTTTTCAGGGGCCATGTTTTCCTGGTGTCCTCTATCCCCTCTGACTCCAATGATCTTTTCTTCCCCTCATCAATGGGGTTCCCTGAGTTCTGAGAAGAGGGATATGATGGAGACCTCCAATTTATACCCTCTCCACATAATGCTTGGCTGTGAATCTCCGCACCCACTCCCATCTGCTGTTGGAGCCAGCCTATCTGATGACAACTGAATGAGGCACTGGTCTGTGAGTATAGCAGAATGTCATTAAGAATCATTTCACTGTTTGTTTTTTTTTTCTTTTTTTGTTTTGTTTTTCCAGTCAATTGTGTTTGGCTCTACACTATGGTTTTTGGGATGTCCAGTCTCTGGTTCTTGGCCATCCAAGCAGTGCAGGGTACAGGTTTCCTCTTGTGAAGTGGGACTCAAGTTAAATCAGACATTGGTTGGCCTTTCTTACAAGTTCTGTGTCACCATTGCCCCAGAACATCTTGCAGGGAGAACAGATTGTTGGTTAAAGGTTTTGTGTCTGGGTTAGTGTACAGGTTTCTCTTTCAGTAGCTGGCAGAATACCTTACCACACCAAAGAGACTAGAGCATAGGGGTGAAGTCTCCATGAAGGCACCAGCTCACAATCTCTATGTTCTGTGAGCTATGTGGCAGTTGTCCTCAGCAAAGGGCCTCACTGTTAGTTTTCAGACAACAGCCCTCTGTCCAAATGTCAGCCTAGGTTCTCCATAGGACTCCATTGGCCAACAGCTCAACTAAATGCCACACAGTCACACCATTGGAAGACTTGCCTGGCTACAAAAGATGGCTAGTTCATACTCTGTACCCTCTGCTGTTTGGAGTTCTTTCTAGGGACACTGAAGGGTTTGGTTTTGCTCACAATTCCAGGGAACAAATAATGATAAGTGGGAGGTCAAGGCAATAAGACTCTGAAGTGACTAGTCATACATAGCACATTCACAGTCAAGAGCAAAGAAGAATGAATACAAACATGTTTACTTGTAGTGAGTGGTTTTCCTCCCAAATATTGACTCATGAGACTCAAGATAATTATTTACAAATATCTTTTGTACTGCAGTTTGAAATCACTATAACTATAGATTGATTTAATTTAGCAATTGCTCTTTTACTTAGGTCTGTTCCATTTTCACTTCTCTCAAAGAGGTTGTACAATATTACTATTGAACATACAACCATTTTGATGTTTATAATCAAAACAAGACTGTATGGGATCCAAATATCCTTCTCTACAGTGATACTTGTCTTTTAGTTGTTATTAAGTTAAGGTTATTCTGTGTAGCCCTGGCTTTGCCTCTGTTTCCTGAGTGTTGGGAATAAAGGCAAGCATTTATTTCTTTTTTTCTTTTTTCTTTCCTCAGTAATTCAGCTGGCAAGATGAGAACAGATACATTGTACATGAGTACAGGTAACCAGACACCTGGCAAAATGTAGATTATAATGTATATGTAATTAGCATAATGTAAAATAGTTTATTTTACATTATGAACTAGTCAGAGGAGCACCTAGCTATGTGGCCTAGGCATTTGCATAATTTTTAATGAGTCTCATGAGTCATTTATTCCAGTAGCCAAGGATGAGAGGAAAAACTACCCACAACACTTACTTGCTTGATTGTTTTCAGCTCAGTTTCTTCACTCTTGAAAAATCAGTAACCCCTGCTTGGGAAATGGTGCCATGAACACGAGGTTTAGCTTTCCCATATACTTTAATGTAAGTAAAGCAGTCCATCATAGACATACCTATAAGCCAAAACACTATCTACGGACAATCTCTCATTGAGAATCTTCCCAGATGTTTCTAGCTTTTGCCAAGTTGACAATAAAAAAGATCAACCACCATGGCTGCTGGTCAGCCCAAGCCCTTCTTTGCTGGTCTCACCACATCCATCAACACTGATATCTTTTCTTTGTCATTATGCAGTACATCTATGCACTCTTTGGTCCACCTGCACACCTTCCTTTCACTTTCTCCTCTTCCTGCAAGGTTGGGATATGTGTCTTCTTGTGGAGGCAGTAGACTCAGACTCTGGAGATCTTACAGATCCTTGTGCTGGGATATCAATCCCAGAGAGTAGCTTGCTTCTCAGGGAGACCCAAGACTGGCTCAGGGCTTTGTTGGCAGACCTTGACTTTACCTTGGAAATCACTTATGTCCACAGGGCTCAGGTGGCATGTATATCTTTATTTCATACTGAGACAGACACCATTGTCTTTGTGAAGGCAGAGAGTCTCAGGACCGCACTGAACACTGCTTGTGTTCTGAGCTGCCTACATAACACTTTCTTCCCCATAGTATCCTGCACCAGGAATGAAGAAGGACACTAAATAATGAGTAAAGGGACTGAACTAGGCATAGTAAAACCACAAAACAGCTTTATTGTTCGCGCACACTGCTCCTACTTCTTTTCTGCCTGTTACTATACCCTATAGAGATTTAACTAGGGATGATACTGTAACTCCTGTGGTATGCTACAAATATCTAAATTGCCTGTCTTCACATAGTAAGAGGCTGAGACCATTTCATTCAAAATTTTCTTTCAAGACTCAGTTATTGCTGCTCCAGCCTGGTTTTGCTTACTGGCCAGCACTTGATTAGCTCTTACCTTTTCCTTTACTGTTCCTACCATTGCTCTTCTTCATTGTACACAAACTAGCTGCTTCATTCTCCTGTATTTGCCCTTAGAAAAGACAGTCTTTTATTACAATCAACATTCTTAATTGTATGTCAGGTATTAGATTCTGGGTATAAATCAGAGTACAGAACTTAATATTTAATGAAGCGAGGCAGTTGTATCTATATTTGGATCTGTAGATAACAGGGGAGAGACTGGCTTGGACTTTTGAAAACCTCAAAGCACACCCCCAGTGACACACTTCCTGCAATAAGGCCAGACTTCCTAATATTTTCAAATAGTGCCACTCTCTCATGAAAAAGCATTCAAATCTATAAACCTATGGCATTCATTCTTATTCAGAAGTCCGAATAATCCTTTTTCTCAAATCTATTTTAATATGGTTAAGCCCATATTAAAATATCATCATTAAGTCCTAATTCTGAAGAAAAGGAGAAGGAAGGAAGAGAGTGAGGGAGGAAATGAAGAGGTCAGCTTAGGGTTGAATAAAGTAATTTAGGTGTTAGAGGGGTTGACTTGCAGCAGCAGAACAGGTGAAGACCAGCCGTAGTCTGGGTTTTAAAAAATTCCAGTGTAGTTTTTTTTTTTTTAAAACATATATTGGAGAAGAAAAATAAAGGATTCCAGACAGCCCTCCATGCAGTTGGACTGATAGATTTGGCACTTACTGAGATGGGAGAGGCTAGAGAGACAGTTATTTGGGGCTGGTTGGAATCAGGAATTTGATTTTAGAATTCTTAAACCAGAGAACTAGAGTTCAAAGATGTATCCTGGACCTGTAGATTTGGAAGCAATATTACCATATCTACTATGAAAGCAAGGAGAAGGATGCAGCTGCAAACACCATTCATGCTTCCAGGAGAAAACAAAGTACTGGAGGTTTGAAGAACAAGAATGAGGAACTGGAGAAAAGAAAGGATCAGGTAAACATGATTGCAGGAATCCATTGGTTCTAATAGTTCTCAAAGGTTGATGACCATGAAACAGAAACTCATTAGCATAGTTTTAGTTCAGCCAAATTCCACTTCCTGGTACAAATTTAAAAAATATTTTTGAGGACGGTGTCCTTTGCTTTACAGAAGCTTTTCAGTTTCATGAGGTCCCATTTATTGATTGTTGATCTTAGAGCCTATGCTGTTGATGTTCTGTTCAGGAAGTTGTCTCCTGTGCCAATGAGTTCTAGGGTCCTCCCCACTTTTTCTTCTAACCGATTTAAAGTGTCTGGTATTATGTTGAAGTCTTTGATCCACTTGGACTTTAGTTTTGTGCAAGGTGATAAGTATGGATCTATTTTCATTTTTCTACATGTAGACATCCAGTTAGACCAGCACCATTTATTGAAGATGCTATCTTTTTTCCATTGTATGGTTTTGGCATCTTTGTCAAAGATCAAGTGTCCATAAGTGTGTGGTTTCACTTCTGGGTCTTCTATTTGGTTCCATTGATCCACCAGTCTGTTTCTATGCCAGTACCATGCAGTTTTTATTACTGTTGCTCTATAGTATAGCTTGAGATCAGGGATGGAGATACCTCCAGAAGATCTTTTATTGTAGAGGATTGTTTTAGCAATTCTGGGTTTCTTGTTATTCCAAATGAAGTTGAGAATTTTTCTTTCCAGGTCTGTAAAGAATTGTGTTGGTAATTTGATGGGAATTGCATTCAATCTTGGGAAAGAATCTTCACCAACCCTCTATCTGACAGAGGGCTAATATCCATTATATATAAAGAACTAAAGAAGTTGAAAAGCAGCAAATCAAGTAATCCAATTAAAAAGGATCATCCTGAGTGAGCTGTCCCAGAAGCAGAAAGACACACACAGTATATACTCACTCATATAGACATATAACAGGATAAAGCTACTAAAATCTGTACACCTAAAGAAACTAATCAAGAGAGAGGACCCTGACTAAAATGCTCAGTCTCCATCCTGAAAGGCAAAGAGGATGGACATCAGAAGAAGAAAATACGAAACAACCTAGGAAACCTGCCACAGAGGGCCTCTGAAAGGCTCTACACTGCAGACTATCAAAGCAGATGTTGAGACTTATGGCCAAACTTTGAGCAGAATGCAGGGAATCTTATGAAAGAAGTGGGAAATAATAGTTAGATTTGAAGAGGATAGGAGGTCCACAAGGAGAGCAACAGAACGAAAAAATTTGAGCACAGGGTTCTTTCCTGAGATTCATACTCCAATCAAGTACCATGCATGGAGATAAACTAGAACCCCTGCACAGATGTAGCCCGTGGTAGTTCAGTGTCCAAGTGGGTTTCATGGTAATAGGAACAGGGACTACTTCTGACATGAACTGATTGACCTGCTCTTTGATCACCTCCCTCTGAGGGGGGGAGCAGCCTTACCAGACCACAGAAGAAGACAATACAGCCACTCCTGATGAGACCTAACAGACTAGGATCAGAAAGAAGAAAAACAAACCCTCCCCTACCAGTAGACTTGGGGAGGGGAGTGTGTGGAGAAGGGGGAGGAAGAGAGGGATTGGGAGGGGAGGAGGGAGGGAACTAGAGGGGGGATACAAGGTAAATAGAGTATAATTAAAAATATTTTTGACCACATTTTGCTTTTTAAAATGGCAATGGTGTCAAACTGCCATCAAAATATTTATGTCTATGGTCATACATTTAATGTACAAATGAGCTTCTTATTGCAAAAGGCAGTATACCAAGTTAGTCTAGAGACTGAACTCAGGTCACCATTCTTGATGGAAAGTGCCTCTATCCACCTGAGCCATCTCAACAACTCAACAGGACTATTAAAAGTAAATACATCCTACATCCAATGTCCATCCCATATGTCTTTCTGAGTGAGGATTGATCATCTTACCCTGGGTCTTCTTTCTTGTTTATCTTCTTTAGGTGTATAGATTTCAGTATGTTTATCATATCAAGTAACAGGACAGGAGCCTACCACAGAGGGCCTCTGAAAGACTTCACCTAGCAGTTTATCAAAGCAGATACTGAGACTCATAATCAAACCTTGGGCAGAGTGCAGGGAATCATATGAAAGAAGGGGGAGTTAATATGAGCTGGAGAGGATAGGATCTCCACTAGGACCAAATATATCTGGGCACAGGGGTCTTATATGAAACTGTTTTTCCAACCAAGGACCATGTGGATATAACCTGGAACCTCTGCTTGGATATAGCCCCTGGTAGTTCAGTAACCAAGTGGGTTTCCCTAGTAAGGGGAACAGGGACTATTTCTGACAGAAACTCAATGGCAGGCTCTTTAACCTCCCTACCCTCCAACAGAGGGGCAGCCCTGCTAGGCCACAGAGGAGGACTTTGCAGCCAGTCCTCAAGATAGTTGATAAAACAGGGTCAGATGAAAGGGAGGAGGTCCTCCCCAATCAGTGGACTTGGAAAGGGGCAGGGAGGAGATGAGGGTGGAAGCTTGAGATTGGGAGGGAATGAGGGAATGGGATACAGCTGGGAGACAGAGTTAATAAAATGTAACTAATAATAAAATGTAACTAATAATAAAAATAAATAATAAATAAAGAAAAATAAATAAATACATCCAGGAATATAGTATTGTTTGGACTTTATATTACTTAAAGGGAAGGAATATAGGCAAGGTTGGAAGGGTGTGTTTACTGCAGAGATACATTACCATTTGAAGTGCTGAAAATAAGTGATTGTGAGTACTCAGCCAATAAATGGGACATGTATACCAACCTCCACACTCCTTCAGCCCACAGCTCAGGGAAAACCCCTGAAAAGGGGTACAGAGAGCCAAAGGAAGAGTATTGTGAAATGGTGACCTCTGGACCTGACATGGCTGTTGTACCCATGAGCCCCCAGCCACAGAGACCTACACACACAGCACAAAATCAAGCCAGCTGAAACTGTCAACACCCTAGAAGAGGAACCATTGGCAGTTAATGGCTGCAAATGGAGGGAGGGGCACTTTTGCCTAGGGATGTGGCTTCAGGAGGGTTCACTGTGCTCAGTGTATGATGCCCATGTACATATGGGCAGCATTAAGTGAAGTCAGCAGACTTAGGCAAACAAACAAATGGAGGACATGAACTTGGAAGATGTGGCAGGAGAGAGGGTCCTGGGGAGAGTGAGAGTGGGAAGAAATAAATATAATCAAGACATAGTATAAGCATGTATAAAGTTTTCATAGTGATTTGCATTTTCTTTGGATTATTCCTTAGATTTTATCCCTTAGATAAGAGACTATACAGTCTTTCAACTTCTGATGAATCTTTTCAGTGCCTCACTGTCTTGAATGTTCTTTATTACGTAAAAGCTATTGATTTTTAATAATAACAATTAAAATACGCTCAAGTATACAACAAGGACATCTGCTCAACCATGTTTGTAGCAGCTTTATTTGAAATATCCAGAAGCTGGAAACAGCCCAGAAGCCCCTCAGTTGAGGAATAGATACAGAAATTTTGGTACATCTACACAATGGAATATTACTCAGCAATAAAAAAACAAGGAGATCATGAAATTTTCAGGTAAATGATGGGAACTGGAAAAGATCATCCTGAGTGGGGTATCCCAGAAGCAGAAAGACACACAGGGTATATATTCACTCATAAGTGGATAGTAGATATATAATATAGGCTAAACATAGTAAAATCTGTACACCTAAGGAAGCTAATCAGGAAGGAGGACTTTGGCTAAGGTGCTCAATCCCCATTCAGAAAGGCAAAGAGAATGGACATTGGAGGAGGGAAAGGCCCTCTGTGGTAGGCTCCTGTCCTGTTCCCTGACTTCTCCTGCTTCCTATGTCTATAGCATTTGCCCTTCTGAATGAGGATTGAACATCTTCCTTAGGGTCTTCCTTGTTTAGCTTCTTTAGGAGTCTAGATTTTAGTGTGTTTATCTTATGTTATATGTCTAATAACCACTTATGAGTGAATATATGCCATGTGTATCTTTCTGCTTCTCAGAAAATTAGGAATAGTGCTACCTCAAGATCCAGCTACACCACTCCTAGGCATATATCTGAAATATGCTCAACTACACAAGGACATTTGCTCAACCATGTTTGTAGCAGCTTTATTTGTAATAGCCAGAAGCTGGAAACAGCCCAGATGTCCCTCAACGGAGGAATGGATACAGAAATTGTGGTGCATTTACACAATGGAATACTATTCACCTATTTAAAACAAATAAGTAATGAAATTTGCAGGCAAATGGTGGGGACTAGAAAAGATCATTTTGAGTGAGATATCCCAGAAAAAGGTATTGATTTTGATGGAAACAAATTTATTTTTCTTTCACTATTTTTGCTTTGCTGTCCTAGCTCAAGCCAACAAAAACCCCATCCCACACAGCAGCTTAACGGAAGAAGATAGACATGTACCCCTGTGTTTCATTTTTAGTTTTATAGTTGTATCTTTTGTATTTTTGAGTTAATGCATGCTTTAAGGCACTATTTTGCATATGTTGTGTTTAGGTATTTATTTGTTATAAAAACTTTTGAATTATATTCCAGTCGAATTGTCTTGGCACAGAGGATGAAAATCATTTGGCTATAAATGTGAGCATTCATTACTGCCCTGGTTCTGTTTCACTAATGTAGAGATACATTCTTTTGCTGTTACCAGATAGCTCTCAGATCTTCAGAAAGGGTTGGTATTAGGAAAGGGAAACTTCTAACTTTATTATTCATTCTTAATATTGCTTTATGACTCAATACTTTAAATCTCCACACACACTTGAGGGTTAGAAATATCATCCCCAGAGTAGGAGGAAGCTGAAATCTTAACAGGAATTTCCCTGTAAGTTTCCCATTTTGATAAACATACACCTAAGCATTTTCTTCATTTTGATATGCCACATGTAAAGATCACTCTTTTCCTTGACTTCCTTTTGGCTTATTCTTGCTGTGTAGAAATGCACTTAACTCGGACACCACCACTGCTAGTTCTAGAACTGATGCAGGATGTTCCAACGAGGGGGTTAAGGCTTCTCATAATATTTCCTATAAGCCCACACCTGTTTGTTTATATCCCCCACTTTTATTCATTATTAACCAGATAGAGCCAAGTAATTGTGGTAATGATACTTGCTTTTTTGCCCAATGCTGGAATGCTAGTAAATTTAGGTATGCCCTGTTACTCGCATGCCTCGCTGGGTGCCTGTGCCCGTTGATGCCCCTCACGCTATGACTCTCTTCAGACAGAAAAGGGATCTTGGAACTACAGCCACCATTGTTACTGCCATTTCATTGGCGGCTGTTGGAGCTACCACCACGGCATTAGCCATGAGTCATACTGGGCAGACTGCTCAGACCCTGAATAATCATTTAGCCAATGTAGCTCATGCCTTAGTTGTACAAAAATGAATTAATGCTCAACTAAAAGAAAGCTTGATGGTGTTCAATCAGAGGTTATTGACCTCGTGCAGGAGCAAATTGATACCCTATGGCAAATCGCTCAACTTGGCTGTCAATGAAAATATGCTGGACTTTGAGTCACTAGCATATAACATGAGAATTTTTCCTGTGCTGCAAATCTGTCTAAATAATTGTCGAGCTATATTTTAGGTAATTGGACTGGAGAATTTGATACTACGATGGAGCAGCTGAGAGTGGCCATTGTCACAGTAAATTCTACCAGAGTGGACTCAGGACTAGCCACAGGATTATCATCATGGATTGCTGTAGCCATGAATCATCTGAAGGAATGGGCGGGCATGGGAACGTTAGCAGGCCTTCTGGTGTTGGTCTCCTTGGTTTGCCTGTGGTATATATGCAAGATTAGAGTCTCACAACAGTGTGATGCAGCCATGATCATTCAGGCCTTTACAGCCATTGAAGCAGGACAGTCTCCCCAAGCATGGTTGGCTACCATAAAAAGCTAAAATGTTACGCTCAGGATGTGAGGCTAAGCACTGCACTCAGGGTCAGCTGCTTTGGACCCAGAGAAGAACATGTCTGATTGCATGCGGGTTGATGGCCCAGGTCCCGCCTCCGAGAAAAAGGTATTGGTCGGGTCTGATGCTCTTTGGGTGGATGACACCTAAATGAACATCAGTACAAAGTCCCAATTTATTTCTAATATCAGAGATCAGACCTCTACTCTTGCCTGATGCATCTAAAACAAAAAGGGGGAACTGTAGAGAGCTGCGGAATGCTATGCCTTAAAGATGGAGCTGGTTTCCGCCTTCCACCTTCCGGATGGTGAGTGCTCTCTGTCAAGAACAATTCCACATTTGGCTAAGGCTGAGGATCTGGCTTGCTTCCATGTATGTGGACCTATCTGCATTGCCCACGTGGCACGCTGGGGTTGGCTACCCAGAGGCTATTTAAGCTGTGGGCTGGCTTTCCCCAGGGTCAGATGATTGTTCAAGGTTCCTGAATAAACTGCATTGAAAAAAAAAAAAAAAGAAATGCACTTAACTTTTGCTTTATTTTATCCTGCAACCTTGCTAAACACAAACATTATCTCCAACTGTCTCTTTTCAGATTGATACGGTTTTGTGTAAATAATCTTATGCTGTGTAGCAATAGCAGTAATTTCATTCTTCTTTCCAAAGTGGTTGCCCTTCCTTTTCTTTTATCCTCTTCTCAGCTACCTTGCTATGAACCTGTAACACAATGCTAAAAAGAAGAATAAGAATAAATACAGGTGTTGTTTTCTTAGTCCTAATCTTAGGAGCAAGGCTTACAGTCTTTTACATCCATGCAATATTAATTGTGGACTTTTCCTTTAGCCTCAGCCCTTGGGAGGCAGAGCCAGATGGATCTCTATGAGGTTGAGGCCAGCCTGATCTACATAGCAAGCTCCAGACAAGCCAAAGCTATCCCCTCAAGTAAACAAACAAACAGAAAAACAAGAACAAAGAATGTGTTGACTTTTTATATATAACCTTTATAAGGGTTTTCTGTTTCTAGTTTGGTTTTTGTTTATTGAGCATGGGTATTATGTCTTTTCCAATGCTTTTTCTCTGTCCATGAAGATGATATGTAAGGTCTTTTGCTATTATATTAATAACATTTATTCTAACTGATTATTTTTATCAATCTTCAATGTCAGAGATAAATTCTAATTGGTAATAGTATACATGTCTTTTAATAGGAATATGTTTAGTTGTGTGGTTTTATTGAAGTGATTTTATGTCTTTATCCTTAAAGGATGTATGTCTGTAATGTTCTTTGCTGATGGTATATTGTCTTTTGGTGTCAAGGTAATTTTCACCTTGCATAACAAGATGGAGAGTGTTTTCACTTCACCTGTTTTCTGATGTTTGTAAAGACTGATTTAAGTCATTCAGTAATTGTTTAGGAAGAATGACTGAGGAAGGTCCAGGCTCCTAAACTTTCATTTATGGGTTATATTTTCATTACCAGTTCAATTGATTTATTAATTACAGATATAATAAAATTTTTCATTCATTCTCAAATCAGTTTCTGCATTTGATCTTCATAGAAATTTATTTATTCTGGTTATTTGATTTATTGGCATGTAGTTTTTCATGATATCTCATTTTTTCAGTTCATCAAATTTTGTAAAGATGTTCTCACCTTCATTTCATAATTTTTAATGTAAATTTCAGCTTTTCTTATTTTTTGCTTGTTCATTCTGGCTAATTTTTTTCCAATTTTGGAACATTTTCAGGGCATAAACTGTCATCATTGGCTTTCTCAATGTCTTTCTAGTCTGGTTTATCTTGCTTCTCATATTTCCTCTTCATATTTGTCTTGGGTTTAGGTTGTTCTCCTGGTTTCTTAAGGTGATAGTTTATTTATTTCAAGTCTGTTTTTTTAAGTGTACTTAATATTACAATTATAAAATTTCCTATGAATACCACTTTTGCTGAAATCCCTATCCTGACATTCAATGTTTTCATTTTCGTTCATTGTAAAGTTTTTTTTTCTCTAATTTATTCCATGATCTCTTTACTCACCTGTTATTTGAGCATATTTTAAGTCATTGCTATGTTTCTGAATCATGCATTTTTGCAATTATTTCCATCTTTATTCTATTGTGTCCAGATAATATTTTTATGGTTTCAGTTATTTTAAATTTATTGCTTTATTACTCAGCATCTAATGTAACCTTCAAATCATTCCATGTGTACTGGAGAACAATATGTCTTTTAGTGTTGTGCAAAGACTCTACTAATGTCCACTAAGCCTACTTGATCGATAATATTGCTTGAGTCTTCTTTCAGTCTAGCTATTCTATTCATTGTGGAACATGAGGATTTATAGATCACTAACTGTTTTTGTACATGGGTGTTATTTTGTTAACCTATGGGGAAAAGCTACATTGAAAAACTGTATGGACTTTACAGCTGTGCAGACTTCAAACCATAAAGGAACATCTTCTTGGCCCTTACCTGGCTTCAGTTATTGGAGATTGCTCCCTACATCATTACTCTTGACTTGAGAGACCCAGGCAACTTCTGACTCAAAAGAAAAGTCCCATTTAATACACTCTTATTGAAGTGTCATGATAAATCTGAGCAGAGAAGACATAACAGATACCAGAGGCTGAGCCCTGGGCATGGCTGAGATAATCTTAGAAGTATGGTACAAATGCAGGTGTGACTAGATTTCCACTTCTGCTGAGAAGAATTTCAATTATAGGTCAATAACAGAGTTAGATACTGAACTGGTTGAGGTCAGAGTGGTCAGTGTAACTCACGGAAAGTTGAAAGTCAAAAACTCTGGAGGGACAAAGGATGAATAGATATCACTGAATTAGAGATAAAGAGGGCAGGTGCAAACATGAAGATCAGGAAATCCTACCATGGCAAAGCAAAGAATTCCCTCAGTGTGCATGCTGAGTCTGGAATAATCCATTTTTATTGTTTGAGATTTTGAGACATGAATACAATGCCTTTTGATAAAATCCAGTCTCCAGCTCTTCCCATAACCTAACACCACTTTCTCTTTTTAACTCGAGGGATTCTGATTTTGCCTGAAGTCCACATAGTATGATCATGCGTATAAGGTCATTCACTGAAACATGGGCCAGTTTTCAGGGATGCATCCCTAAAGAAAATGGCCCTGCTCTCCTCCAGTAGGTACCAATTGCCAATAGCCACTAAACTATGGATGATGCCTCTTAGGATCCTCCTTCATTCGTGCTGGAATTTTGGCTCTATTGATCTTGCGCAGTTCTTGTTCATGCAACTATAGCTGCTGTGACTTCTTATGGACAGTGCCCCTGTACTGCCTGGAGAATACTGTTTGCAACAGGCCTTTAAAATCCCTGGTTCTTAAACTCTGCCTGCCCCTCTTCTGTTGTGACATAGATGCCCATTCTTGCTGCTTTGCTCATGCTTTTTCCCCAAGATGATATTTCCATCTTCTTAGTTGCACATAGTACTTCCAACTTCACTTAGTTCCTGTGCTCTGGCAAAAAAATAAAAAAATAAAAAATAGAAGACACTGGGGACAGATCTGCAGACACCTAGCAGTGGCCATCATATAGTCACACTTCATCAAGGCAGAGTATTTTCCCAGTCTTCAGCTCTGAACGGAGTCTCTGAGAATCAACAGAGATCACTTCTTATTCATTCTTCCCAGCTTATCTGTCCTTTCCAGGTTGTGGCATGTCTTGAATGCCAGTCAGCTGACAGTGAAATGTATTATTTATTTATTGTCTCTGCTCATTATTGAGAGTATGCTCCATAAAAAGCATAGTATAATACAAAGAAGGCTTTGGAGCCACAGACCTTGAGCCTGACAAGTACTGTCATTAAGGAAGTTATTAAACATTTGTGTATGAACATGAATACACACACAGAAGTGCAAGAATATGCATACATTGGCACATACTCACTAGAGCATGGCAGGTTTGTTCATTACCCATGTAATCTGTGAAACACTAGCACTATGTATGGTGATGAAAACGGTCCTTTTGCTATTGAGTGTGAGGGCAGGGAGATTTAACTCAGTTAGAAAAGCCAACTACACAGGGGCATTTGCATTTAAGCAAGCCAGCCAATGGCTTTATAAGATTTGTTTCTGAAAAAGACCATTTCTTTTAGCTAAACTCACTAGATAGAGCAAAACCTTTGATATTAGGGAGAAGAACATTCCAGCAGACAGAGGGTCATTTTTTGTTCTAAAACAGATGTGACTGTTTTCTCCACAGGATGGACGTGCATCCCTGACAGATAGGGGCTCATGTGGTATCTCACTGCCTCTCCTATCCTTTGACCTCTCTGTGCTCTCTCCATCCTCACAGAAACAGTGATGGTGGTGGGGCTGCTGCACCTGGATTTCGTTACCTTGGTTACAGATGTAGTCCCTGGTGGAGAAAGAGGAGAGAGCTGTATTTTTATAAGGGCAAATTATACTGACATTTAAATTGGAGGCAGCACAACAGAATACAGCTTCTGTCAAATGGGAGGGTGTATGTTCCTTTTACAACCCAGATGATAGGAAGACTCTTGCCCCTCCCCAACTGCCCTCAATGTTTGCGTGTGTATGACAGGAGGGTAGGGGTGGCCTCATCTCTTAGCCTGTGACTTGTTCTGAGGAATGGAACTCTGTCTAGGAACAGGGGAGGAGCTATTTTAAGTGAGATTCTGAGAGATCTGGTCTGATGAAGAGGTTCTCAGAACAAACTGGAAAAGATGAATCTTAATTATCAGATGTGGACAGGAAGCCTGAAAGATATTACATGGCTTGCCAAATGGAAGGAGCCAGAGATGATGGGAGAGTCGAGTTAGGAATTGGATGAGAATGAGAGGTACAGGGAGCAGAACAGAACACTGACCCCAGAGCCATTCAAATTCGTTATGTTCTACTGGGGCAGAGGGTCTGTGCTGATGGAATTTGCCAGAACATCTAGCTGAACATTCTAATCTTAACTGGAAAGGAGGAGAACAACCAAGTTTTGAGCTTCAGCTTCTACCTGATCTTTAGAGGAAAAAATTAATTTAGGGATAATTTGATTGCAGCATCTTTTTAGGAGCTATAGATAGTCTGAAGTCTAAACACATCTTTATCCACCAAAGCCGCTTGGAGCTTCTCACCTTCAATGTTAGTCAGTGAGCCACTCAACGGCCAAATCCTGAATTCTGCCAGTGCTAGAGTGCTAGTTGCTGAAGATGTGTTGTTCTTCAGTCAGGCTCAGAATCCTTACCTTAAATCAATGTCCCTACTTAGAAGGTCAAGTGTGCTTCCAGTGAGCGAGGGAACTGGATTACAGATCATTGGTAAAGCAAAAGTGCAGAGCCCTGGAAAAAAATCTCCAAGTGACTATTGCTCTGATATATATGGTCAAGGAATCCTTGGAACCCCATGCCAGTCAACCAGAAGCCAGGAGCCCAGGAGTGGGTATAAGGAGCAGCTGGTTTGCCCACTTTTAACTTACTTTTCTGATATTGGGTCAACCAAGTAGAACCATCAACTCATATGAGCCATCATGAGGTGAAGAACTCGAGCCAGTCCGGAGAGGATGTGCACATAGACAGGTGTGTATGCACAAGGTGGTATGGACTTCTGATTGTGTGCTTTCTCTGTTTACATGTGTAAGGGAAGTGAGCATGTGGACAGGTATGCACATGTGTGTGTGTGTGTGTGTATGTGTGTGTGTGTGTGTGTGTGTGCGTGTTTGCATACTTATGAAGGAAACATCTCTTGGTGTAGGTACTTAGTAGGTAGGGGGCTCTGACTATGGTACTGAGCATTCCTCTGTGGTCTTGAATAAGCAATAGTATGTTTTTAAGACATGTTTTTCTCATCAGCAAATGGAAACAATTAATCATCTTTCACTGGCATTGTTTGGGGGATTATATACAGTAATTAATATAGAACATCTGGCAGATGCCTTGTGCAGAAAATATAATTAACCAATATTTCTGCTCGCCTCAATTTACACACCACACCTTTCTCTCTATCATGGAAAGGCATGCTTTAAATACAGTTCTTATTCTTATTCTGAAATGATGGAGGAGCAAATGACTTTTAAAGTACATTCATCCACAAGTGTGGATGGCAGGCAATTCTGAGTGCTTTGTAAAAGGTCCATGTCATAATATAGCAATGTGGCAAGATGGTGTTAATTGATGACTTGCAGAAGAAAGAACAAGAAGGACCAATCAAAGGAGCCATTATTACGGATTGCAATACCCAGTTCATGGCTGTCAAACACTTTGACCTGGCCAGAGGCTCAGGTATGTCATTATAGTCAGATGCAGATAAAATGTTCTCTTCATCCCATAGTCTTTGTTCCTGGCTGCAATTAGAATGACATCTTAGTTCAGAATTCTGTGTTTTAAATCTCCTGTCTCTCCAGACTGAAGTTATCAGTAATTTATCATTTCCACAGAAAGTCTTGTAGTAAATACATGAGGCTCTGGCCTGCCTCTCCTTTTGATTCAAAAAGGAATGTGTCTTTACTCTGAAGGCTTCATCCCTGGCACAGCTTGTTGTGAGCACCACTCTTGAGCTGGATCATTCCTAAAGGTGGCTCATGCTGGTCTTGTGAGGCCAGCACCCACCCAGTATTCAGGACTCACAACTCTTGAGTGTATGGTGCAATTAGACCTTCAGCAAGCAGCATGGCATAGTAGCCTCTGTGGAGTCTGGACCAGGCTGGGCATGGGCAGTCATGGTGCATGGACTCCAGAAGCCGGAAGAGGAGAACAGCTGGGGTGTAAAGTGCAAAGAGCAGAACTTAGATAAGATGCAGAGGAAGGTAATGCTGAGGCAACACAAGGAGAGGTGTGCCAGAATGCTGGGTTATTTCTTTTCATGGCAGCTCCTTTAGGATGTGGCTTTGCCAGTATTGAGGTGGGCAAGGGGAGTGGCTGAAGCAAGGTAGCCCTTATGCCCACAGGTACGACCAAAGTGCAGGGATGCTTGCGACAGCAGCACTACTTTTGTGCCTTCTAGGTCACCACCACTTATATGAGAAATAAAAGCAAGAATCCACGGTCCTTATTAATTTGTATTCCACAAACCAGAGCCTTAGGAAGCATGCAGCAATCTCTTCCCTGTCTCATCTTTGAGGACCAAAGACAGATTATATTTTCTCTGTGAATTGTCATCTCTAATTACCAGGCCACAGAAGATGACAATGCAGCCACTCCTGATGAGATCTGATAGACTAAGATCAGAAGTAAGGAGAAGAGGACTTCCCCTATCAGTGGACTTGGAGAAAGGCATTCATGAAGAAAGGGGAGGGAGGGTGGGATCGGGAGGGGAGGAGGGAGGAGCTTATGGGGGGGATACAAAATGAATAAAGTGTAATTAATAGTAAAAAAATCTATTTTTTTATTATTAGTTACATTTTATTAACTCTGTATCCCAGCTGTATCCCACTCCCTCATTCCCTCCCAATCCCACGCTTCCTCCCTCATCTCCTCCTTGCCCCTTTCCAAGTACACTGATAGGGGAGGACCTTCTCCCCTTTCATCTGACCCTATTTTATCAACTATCTTTAGGACTGGCTGCAAAGTCCTCCTCTGTGGCCTAGCAGGACTGCTCCTCCTTGAGGGGTGGAGAGGTCAAAGAACCTGCCATTGAGTTCCTGTTAGAAATAATCCTTGTTCCCCTTACTATGAGAAACCAATTGGTTATTGAGCTACCACGGGCTACATCCGAGCAGAGGTTCTAGGTTATATCCATACATGGTCCTTAGTGGAGTGTCAGCCTCAGAAAAGACCCCTGTGCCCAGATATATTTGGTCCTTGTGGAGCTCCTATCCTTTCCCCATCATACTAACTCCCCTTCTTTCATATGATTCCCTGTACTCTGACGAAGGTTTGGTAAGCCTCAATACTTTACATTAATAAAACTTTTTGGTTAGATCACCCAGTGTTCTGCTGTGGTTTAGTAAGCTTTCAGGATTTTTAACTGGTACATAAAAATATAAAACTGTACATTTTACTGGGAAATCATATAATACTGTAGTATGTGAGTATGTGAGGGCAAAGGTTTAAAGAAGACTAAGCATGTATGTCTTCTCAGTTTTTCTTACTTTGTCCTGAACACATTAAATTTTTTTTTCTATTGTATTTTGCTCAAGGTATTGCTCCCCAAATAACTTGAGAACTATAGTGTTAAGAAGATGAGATCTCAAAAACAGAGTGATGGAATACAAGATAGAAGGTGGTGAAATGACTGCAACTTGTTTCCATGGACTAGAGGAAATTAAAAACTAAATGAAAATAATAAAAGAACATTGGAATCCATCAGTGTTCTGTGCTAGTCATCCTTCCTCAGCTTCATCATCATCTTCTTCACCTTCATCCTTATCCCTTTCTTCATCAATATCTTCCAATCTTTCTTCTTCTTTTTCTTTATTAGCATCACCATCATCTTCCTCTTCTTCATCATCCTCCATATCAGGAACTAAATAGTACTGCAAGTGATGTGGCCAAATATTGTCTTATTAATCTCATATAACTCACGTGCACCTGCATGAGAATCATCAGAAAACTATTCCCCACACTGCCTCTTCCTTACCCTGCAGCAGACTTGAGCATTCTGTCATCTCCTTTCCAGATTTCCATTTGGTTTCAGTGGGCTTTGAAGATGAACAGCCATGCTCATTCAGATGAAATCCTTTAGAGAGAATGTTGTTTTCCAAGTAACAATTTTCATTAAAATAAAAGTCTCTTCTGTAACCTGATTTTCTGTCTTCAAATTCTGTCACTTCTACTCTGTTCAAATACTGCAGAGCCTCTTTGTCCTCACCAAAGCAGTGCAGCCACTTGTTGATGGTTGACAAATGCTGTTACCCAAAAATGCTGGGTTCTGTCTAGACAGGGGAGTGTCTAGAAGTCAGAAGCCAGAAGCCACAGCACCCACCACCTCCCATATTCGCATGCTCCCTGCAATACTCACAGAAGAAGCTGCTCAGGCACTGAGATGGCCTCAGGTGTGGGAGGTTTAAATTGACCTCTGTAGTGAACACATTTAAATTTTTTTATTTTTAATTTTTTAGATTAATTACAGGATATTTACTTTGTATCCCATATGTATCCCTTACTCATTCCCTCCCAATCCCACTCTCCCTCCCTCATCTCCTCCCTGCCCCTCTCCAAGTCCACTGATAGAGGAGGTCCTCCTTTCCTTCCATCTGACCCTAGTTATCAGGTCTCATCAGGACTGGCTGGCAGTGGCCTAGCAAGGCTGCTCCTCCCTTAGGGGAGGGGGGAGGTAAAAAAGCCTTCCACTGAGTTCATGTCATAGACAGTCCCTGTTCCCCTTACTTGGGAAAACCCACTTGTATGCTGAGCTGCCATGGGCTACATCTGAGCAGGGGTTCTAGGTTATATCCATGCATGGTCCTTGGTTGGAGAATCAGTCTCAGAGAAGACCCCTGTGCCCAGATATATTTGGTCTTTGTGGCGCTCCTATCCTCTCCAGGTCTTACTAACTCTCCCTTCTTTCATATAATTCCCTGCACTCTGCCCAAGGTTTGGTTATGAGTCTCAGCATCTGCTTTGATACACTGCTAGGCAGAGTCTTTCAGAGGCCCTCTGTGGTAGGCTCCTGTCCTGTTACTTGTTTTCTCCTACTTTCAATGTCCATCCTATTTGTCTTTCTAAGTGAGGATTGATCAACTTACCCTGGAACCTCCTTCTTGTTTATCTTCTTTAGGTGCACAGATTTTAGTATATTTATCCTATCTCATAGGTCTTGTATCCACTTATAAGTAAGTATATACCGTGTGTGTCTTTCTGCTTCCGGGATACCTCACTCAGGATGATCTTTTTCTAGATCCCACCATTTGCTTGCCAATTTCATGATATCCTTGTTTTTAATTGCTGAGTAGGATTTCATTGTATAAATGTACCACAATTTCTGTATCCATTCCTCTGTTAATGAACATCTGGGTTGTTTTCAGGTTCTGGCTATTACGAATAAAGCTGCTACAAACATGGTTTGAAAAAATGCTCTTGTTGTGTTCTTGTAGCTTTTGAAATACATAGTGCATTATTGTTATCTATAGACTTTCAGTCAGTTTTGTTGAAAAAAAACATATCAATTTTATGCCTGTTAAAATGTAACCATTTTTATTGTCTACAATACACCTTTTGTAACTCCAGAGAGGTAGATATAGGTTTTTTTTTTTTTTTTCAAATTCTTTGAAGTTGAAGAAAAGTGTGAACTGAAACCTATTTCCTTTAGCTTAACTACACCTCTTACTCAGTTTGGCTCCAATCTAAAGAAGCTTCTGATGGGTTCCTAAACTTGTGAGGATCACTTCTGTTCTCATTCTGGCATTCATGTCTTATCTGTATCCTACCCACTTTTCACAGATGGCATAGATTTCTGAAATGGCAATCCCATTGATCAGGCTCTTTTAATACCCTCAAAGAATAGTTGTTTGAACTCATGTCAGAGTTAAAGCTCTGTCAATTGGGCTTCACTCTATCACTTGTAATCACTCACAATACCGCAAAAAATGTGGATAAAAATTGCTATCACAAAACTTAGTTGAGAAGCTCACCTATAAATTAATGTATTTTTCAGTTCATCTCATTAACACACACACACACACACACACACACACACACACACACACACACTGTAATGTGCAGACTCTTCTGGATTTTCTTTATTCCCTACCCCCTGAAGGCTCTAGCATGAACTTGGATGCCTTCTCTTTGATCACCTCTCCCTGGCTGGGTGGCTTTGCTAGGCCACAGAGAAAGAAGATCCAGATAGTCTTGATGAGACCTGATAGGCTAGGGTCAGATGGAAGGGGAGGAGGACCTCCCCTATCAGTGGACTAGGGAAAGGGCATGGGAAGGGAAGGGAAGGAGGGTGGGATCTGGAGGAGATGCGGGAGGGGTCTACAGGGATGGAATACAAAATGAATAAATTATAAATAATAACCATAATAATTTTAAAAATAAAATTTACATATAGACAAGAATATTTTGTAAGTAAAATAGACTCTTCCTAAGCCAGTTTAGGTTAAGCACAGTTAGTATGGGATTTAGTAGTTTTGGAAAGCAAAGTGTCAAAGAATAGAATTGACTTAGGCTGGAACAGTCTCAAAATACCAAAAAATCATCAGGAAAATGATCACAGCCCAAGTACCATGAAGAAACTGAGGTTTCTTCTGTGTGCTGTATTGCCTGGGAATTTACTTTTTTAAAAAACGTCTCCCAGATGGGTTGCCTCTGGGTTTTTCTCAGGCAGGTGTTTTCTACATTTAGGCAAGATGGCTATAAAAGTTAAGACTTATAACTGACTAGCTCAATGCACAGGCAGCAGAAATTCAGTTCTCAAACCCCCCTAGAGAGTCCTAAAGCTTGATCTGGAAAATGCTTGGCTGGGTTACCAGGCTTGCCCTGACCTCTGATATGGATCAGCCAGGCGTGATCACATGCAGACTCATGCTTTGATCAAAGAATGTGCTCAGCCTCACTAAGACATGTATGGTCACAGGGAGAAATGAGTTCTTATACACACACACACACACACACACACACACACACACACACACACAAATGGAAATAACTTCGGACAAATGACCAAACAATATACCTAATGGTTCTATTCAACTTTTATTCATTTGTCTTTTTTAATATTTGGGGTCATGGGGTCCTATGTCTGCTGCCAAGTCTGTTTTTTGTTTGTTTGTTTGTTTGTTTGTTTTTTGTTTTTTTTTTTCTCCTCTAACAGAAACCTTGTGCTTCCTTTGGGAAAATGCAACACATTCAGAATGAGTAATTCTATACTGAAGAATTTCTTCCTGCTTTTTTAGAGCCTTTCCATGGTCCCTGCCATACACAAGGATTCTTGAAGCTGGTGGTGGGAAGAATTCACCTGACCAGGGCACTGGCATGGTCCTCCTTCATGCCTTACCTTGGATTTTAAGAAGAATTTAATTCTACCTCTGATGTCTAAATATTCTCCACTTAAATAGTTATTGGTACATATTTCAATATAATATGAGTACATAGTCATTAAAATATTTGGAAAATATAGGAAGTTAGGAGGCAGAAATAGCACTGGAAATCTCACACCCACAAACAACTGCTGCTAATATGTTTCAGAGTACTACCATCCTACAATTTCACTATGAATGGCTTTTAAATTTTTTTGTTTGCTTTACATAGCAGTAATCATGCTGTATACACAATTTTGTATCCCTAAGTATAAAATTATAATGATAACACAGCAGAAGCTTTTCCTGTGTTATTATAAGCAGTTCCTAAGTATGCATTGTGAACACTACCTATTGATTGAATCATTTCCTTCCTATTGGACAGTCGGGTTATTTGCAATGTTTGAATAATGCTGTGATGAACATTTTAGTAAATAAAACATTCCCCACATGGGTTTTTTTTTTTTTTTTTTACTTATTGCATGGAAATAGAGCAACTCTGCTCATGTATGTATGTTGCCCTTGCCAACCGCTTGTAAAACAGAGTGTAAACTAGAAAACAACACCCTTTTCTGCCAGAAACTGTACTGTGCAGGAGAATTGTCTCTCAAATGATGCCTATTTCCTGTATGATGAATTGTGTAAAACACAACTTGCATACCCCAAGGTAAACAACAAGCTTTCTAAGATTCTAATTTTTTCCTTCATTGTATGTGATTTAGTCTTTTTAATAGTATTATATGAGTTACACCAGTCACCTTATTCGGTATGTAGAATTTTTAAAGTTTTGGTTTTATGAAGGAGGTGGTACTTAGTTTTAAGCTACTTACATTATTTAGATAACTAATGAAGATTTGAATTGTCATTTTTATTTGTTTCTCCACAGAAGAAACAACAAAATTCTACTTTGACTAGGGATAGCCTTTTCATCTTTTACCACAGAGAATGTTAAACGGAAGTTGATTGTGACACCAGATTTAGCTCATAGAGAGGCAGAGGTGTTTTGTGGCACGCACTGAAGATCTCTGCCTTCAGTCTCTGTGACTGGACACATGCAACCGGATCATTATTTTTCCAAACTTCCCTTTCAGAAGAAACCCATTTGCATTTTGCTGTGCCATGCTGGACTTCTGCAGGGAAGCCCCGGGACACCATCTAGTGGGTCTAGAATGGGAGGGTCCAGTAGGATCTGACCTCTTTGAAACTCCTTCCCTACTTAGATGCCTACCAGAAGTCTGGGATGTTATGGCTACACACCAAAGACAATTCTGTACTCTACAGCTACTGGCCCTTGTTCAGAGCCAACTGCTAATCAGGAATCCATGGTGTGCCTGTGACTCTTTTCAGAAGCACTGTCCCACCACAAAGCTAGCTCAACACCTTCTTGTCTTGTTCACTCTGTAAGAGAAGGTGAAATGCTCTTTAGTGACTAGGGTGGCAGAGACTTTTGAATGAGTGGTCAGGAAATCACTTTTAAGGAGATGAGCCTTGAGATGACATCCAAATGACTTTCTAAGTGACTATATATATGATGAAGGAGCAACTGTCTTTTTAGATATTATGAGATAGTTTACAGATATAATTTTATTTAGCCCATATTTCAAAGTACAAGGTTGTGCATAGTAGAGATATGGTTTTGCGGCTTCTAAAAAGGACAGAGTCAAATTTGTAGCTATTTGAGTGTGAGTCTAAAGCTTGTGTTTTTGTTTTTTTTTTCCCCCCACCATCCACATTAGCTTTTAAAAGGTTAGATAAGCTAGGAGCACTGATGTCCCAGGCACTGGTGAAAGATGACAAAATCAAGGATAGGAATTACTCAATGTTTCCTGTTTTAATCTGAAGCTTCCTGTGATTTTTAACTGGAATGGCTTTTGGTGGGAAAGTCTGAGTGAGGGGAAAAAGAAACATGATTTATTGGCCCAGGAATTTTTATATGTGAACGTCTTTACATCCAGGGACATATATACTGAGGAGATAAAAGACACCTTTCTCTTCATTATCCTAGCACTAATACCATATTAGTGCAGGGGAGGCTTTGTCGTAGGTAGACAACCAAGTTTGACCTGGGATGGTCCCATATGCTGCCCATTCTGGGAAAGCTGTGACTTTTGGGTGTTAGTTTGGCCATGGATGGCTTTCTACATCCTCTTTTGGTAGAATGAACCAGGAAGCAGTGGAAGATTAATAGCTAGACAACACCAACACAGACTGAAGCCCTGTTTTTTTTCCAAAGTAAACCATATATTTACCACTGATTTCTGACACAAAATGTGGAAAGCATGGAACTAGTGTCCTTTGACTTGGCAGGCACTGCGGCCCCAGAGAAATAGAAATCCCGAGATTTACTGTGCCCAGACACAGCAGGGTCCGACAGAAACTTTGACAACTTAATTGTGTTCTTGTTCAGTCACCCACAGCTAATGCATCTTCCTGGCAAAGCAGGTGTCTTCCATAAGGAGCACCATGGGGCAGATTGTTATCATAAGAGCCTGCCAAAGTCTGCTCTAAATTGTCCCTGGACCAGTTATAATAAACCAAATAGCTACAAATAGACACCAATTTGCAGAAACGTGAGCTGTACAAAGTATGCATTCGGCTTGGGGGTGAAAGGAGAATGTGTGGCAAATGTCACTTCAGTAGGGAAGAAACTTCAGGATGTCACGTGGGGCATCAGTGGACAGAACTCTGAAAGAGCGAGCTGCTCCATCCTTTGTGCCCTCTGGGCCTTTTCTGCGTCCTGCCCCAATACATGTGCACTTTTATTCCAGATGACTTCAATCTTGGAAACCCTTGGGCTCCAGAGAGACAAAACATTCAAGTTACAGTATGAATAGGGCGGAGGGAGGGGTTGCAATATGATGTTTTTCTTGTCTTGCATCAGGAATATATAGAGGGAACTGAAACTCAAGATCTCCTTGAAAGCTGTGGATCTGGCCAACATCATTCAGTGTCTCTCTGTTTAGTCCACTCCTTACTCAGAACTGAGAATCTATTCTGGGTCTTGGGGATAAAAAAGAGTAAACCTGTCACTTATCTAGATGCTAGAAATTTAGTAATCTAGATGTGAGTACACTCTACTGCCTCACCAGCAATTCACCAACAATGTTGCCATGCAACTTGTCACTCTAATGGGCACATTCTATGGGTCAAAATGGGGGAAGAGGAATGAATGCTTTATTTTCTTTCCCCCATCAGTTAATATGCTTTCATGCCTTCCTTAAAAAAAGCAAAGACAATTGTTTTATTAAAAATGTATTTATGAAATTTAGAAAGAAAACAAAACAGAGAAGAAATATTGCTCACAATCATACAATGCAAAGACAAGGAGTAACATTTCAGGAAACTCCCTTTCATGTTCTTTGATCTACTTGTTGCTAATTAACTTTTACTCATATCTGATTTTATATTATGTGTTGTTACTATATATTTTAATTAAATTTTTGTTTTTAAATATTAGTTACAGTTTATTAAGTTTGTATCCCAGCTGTATCCCGCTCTCTCTTTCCCTCTCAATGCCACCCTCCCTCATCTTCTTCCTACCCCTTTCTAAGTCCTCCCCTTTCATCTGACCCTAGATCATCAGGTATCTTCAGGCCTGGCTGCAAAGTCCTTCTCTGTGGCCTAGCAGGGCTGCTCCTCCCTTGGGTGGGGAGGGGTCAAAGAGGCAGCCATTGAGTTCATATCAGAAATAGTCCCTGTTCCCCTTACTATGGTACCCACTTGGATACTGAGCTGCCATGGGCTACATCCAAGCAGAGGTTCTAGGTTATATTCATACATGGACCTTGGTTGGAGATATAGTCTCACAAAAACCCCCTGTGCCCAGATATATTTGGTCCTTGTGGAGCTCCTGTTGTTTCCAGGTCATACTAACTCCCCTTTCTTTCATATGATTCCCTGTAATCTGCCCAATGTTTGGTAATGAGTTTCAGTATCTGCTTTGATACACTGTTGGGTAGAGACTTTTAGAGGCCCTCAGTCGTAGGCTCCTGTCCTTTTACTTGTTTTTTCCTACTTCCAATGTCCATCCCATTTGTATTTCTAAGTAAGAGTTGATCATCTTACCCAGGGTCCTCTTTCTTGTTTATTTTCTTTAGGTGTACAGATTTCAGTATGTTTATCCTATCTTATAGGTCTAGCACCCACTTATAAGTAAGTATATACCATGTGTGTCTTCTTAATATGTCTTTATAAATCACTTTAGTGAATACAAAATATTGCAACAGATGGGGATAATATAAGCTATGTAGCAATTGCTGAGCACTTAGTTTTAAATATTAATTTTCACAAATAATTTAGAATGCAATGAAGACCTGAAGATAAATATTTTTCTGGATTTAGAAATATTTCCTGAGGATGGAGTTTTTAAAAAGTACAATTACTGCCTCATGATAAATTAAGTACACCCAGTATTCTTTATTTTTTGTGTCTTTTTCAGAATTGTATGTTCTTAAACTGTATACCATGATACTCGATTCTTGTAGCTAATCTGCCTTTCTGTGTACACTCTGTGACATCACCAGTATCCAATACCAATTAATCAACTCTAGTCTGCTCATTAGGTCTCTGGAGTTATTTGTCCTACAATACAACTCTGTATACTTTCACTTAATCACTTAATATTCTTTAACTGTCAACTTCCAATTTATTTAAATAAGTTTTATCACGCACTTCATGTAGTAAAAGTTAACTGGAACATTTCTTTTCTTTTCTTTTCTTGCCAAAGAAATCAGAAAACTTTCTTTTAAACTTTCCATTGGTTCTCTGTGAATTTCAAACCATGCACCTCATTCTTAATCCTTTTTCCCTCCCCTTGTACCCATCTTCCACCCTTGCAACCTCTCCCCAAAAGAAGTCTTGTTGTAGAAGCTGTAGTGAGTCACAGTATGTCCGACCGGACACCCCTCTGTCCACATTTTTTTTTTTTTTGCTTGCAAATGTTCATTGCAATGACTCCTTGGTCTAGTATGAGGCCTTTGGCTTTTGCTATTCTATCAATACTTGAACCTCACTGGGACTCCTCCCGTATATCCAGTTGTTGCCCTGTGTCATGGAGATCTTGAAGTTTTGGTTCTGTAGGACTGGCTGTTTCATGCACTCCAGTAGGTTAGATCTTGGGGTGGGCCAATTTAAAGGCCTTGATCTGGGTCTGAAAGGCCTTCAAGCTGGTCAGCCTGCCAGTTTTTCTGCTCTCCTGCCCTAAGGGCTGGTTCAATAACAACTCCCACCTCCAGGGCCATCTCTGCGATGCTGCTGCGGTGAGGTGAAGAGCCTGTTCTTCTGAGAGCTGTAGTAGGTGTGAGGCAGGGACAGCTCTCCCACACTGGTGACCTCAGAGCCAACTCTTCTGCCTGCTGTTGGTGCCATGGGGAGAGAGCGGGTCATCTCTCCCTCACCCGTGTCATTGTAGCGCAGACAAGTTGCCAGGTCAGTTCACCCATGCTCACACACACGCATGATCCTCAGGGTCAGCTCATACCCACCTCTGCAATCACAATCAACTGGACTGTGCTGCCCAAGTGAGGCGGGAGGCTCACTCTCTTGAACGCTGCAGCTGGTAAGGCCAGGGACAGCGTTGCTGCTTTCATGACCCCAGTGCCTGGTCCTTGCCCAAACAGGCTTGAGTTCACACCTGCCCTCCTGCCCTCCGGCAGTGGTCCTAGGTGGGGTTTTCTAGTCTCTGGCTGGCTGCCCACACTGGGAGCCCATCCAGGCCTGTATGGTACCAGATAGGTGGTAGTCTTAGGCTCGCTTTTTTTCAGGGAGTGTTAGGCTACTAATCATCTAGATGTTCACAAGTCCTAACTCCGATAGACCTAGCCTCTCTCCTCTCTGCCACCTACTGACGCGCAGGCGACACAGCAGCCATACCTGCAATGCCTCTACCAGCCTCTCTTAAAATTCTTCGTGTAACAAAAAGAGCGAGCGTTTATTTGTGTCTATGCGTATGTATCTAAAATGTTTTGTGAAAGTGAAATTTAAAAAAAACGAAATTTCCTAACTTTTGTATATTATACTAAATGATCATAACCACAACCACAACAGCCTTTAGTAATTGTATGCGATTTGATTTTCACGTTGGCACATGTGTGAACTATTTACTGGCATATTTCAGATTCATTTGATTGGAAAGTGGGTTGTCTGTGATACATCTTCTTTATTAATGATTGATGCGGGAGGGCCTAGACCGTGGTGGGCAGTGTCATTCTTGGGCAGGTGGTCTCAGGTTACACGAAAGCAGGCTGAGCAAGCCATTGTAAATCAAGCCAGTAAGCAGTGATCCTCCATGGCTTCTGCTTCAGTTCCAGCCTTGGCTTCCCTTGGCGATGGAGTATAGAGTACTTCCTGGAAGCCTAAATAAAATCTCCAAGTTGCTTTTGGTCAGTTTTTTTTTTTTTTTTTTAATAATAGTGACAGAGAAGCAAACTTAAAAAAATTATAAAGTGAATATATAAGAAACTAGAGTAATATCTTTGGTAATTTAAGTTCTTGGGTCCTAAGGAAAGTCCTTTAAAATAGGGATAAACAATGTGTCTGTTTCCATAGTATCTATACCTAAGTAATTATATGTAAATACATGTTTAATTTTATTGTAATTATAGGCTCATACATGCATATGTATAGCCAAATTACTTTAATAGATTATATATTTATAAGCATTTATTTATCTTATAAGCACAGGTATTATATATAATATATACAAATATATGCATATATGCATACATAATATACATAAGCATATATATATATATATAGAGAGAGAGAGAGAGAGAGAGAGAGAGAGGATGGGAGAGCAACCCACCTTTTTGTCTCCTTTTCCTCAGGCACACTAAACATTTCATTTTCTACTAAATGATGCTATTTCAGTACCTGAGAATTTATCAAAGAGCTCTTAGGAGCGTCACCTGAGTTTAGCTCCTACCACAACCACAGAATCAAGAGTATGAGGCCTGATACACCATGTCCTGTATACTGTGTGACTGTACCCATGTTTTCTTGTTTGGTCCCATTTAGTTGACTGACATTGTTTTCAGTGTATAGGCGAACTGACTGATCTCTTGAGCTTAAAGAAATCACTCACATTGCAGAATGAGTAAATGATGAAGTCTTAGGGGTCATTCTCAATGTAAAGAAATGATGAGTAATTTTGTGGTTTCATTCCTATGTATTCTTGCTTGGAAATTTTGAAGACCTGCCAGTAAGAGCTTCACTGAATGAATGGGGCAGATTCCTATGTAGCACGGGGCCTGCAATGCTGGCATTTAATTTAATAGATTATTCTATCAGTGCCCACTAGGGTTGGTGTGACCCATGGCTAAAGCTTAGAGAAGGGTATTAATTATCTCACAGCGAGCCCCAAAATAAAATATTGAGGGTTCCATGCAGTTGTAAAATCTCTCCTAAACATCTAGTATTTTTAAAAATGTAATTGTACTGATAGAACTTTCTTAAATCATAGAGAAAACACTGGGAACACCATACAATAAACACACTTCTTAGGTGCCATGACAGTATTTCTATGGTGCCTCTCGAGCTCCCAGGGCCAGTGGCAGATAAAAACAGATGCATCTCAGGGAGCTAGGAGGTCTTCATGTACTGGTGTGGGGCTCACCATTCAAATGGCGAAGCTCTAGAAAGAGGCGTGGAGCACAATGTCTATGCTGGGAAATGACAGCTTGGGTTTCAGGAATGAGACCCATGTAAACTGTGCCACAACCCTGCTGTATGGACATTTCCACATGAAATTTAGGAGCTATGCTTCTGAATGCTATATGTTCCATTGTGTGTAAACTTAATTTTTGTCTGTGAGTGTTCATATGACAGTTTTTTAACCAATAATTCAGCTTAACTAATATTTCCAAATGCACTTGGAAATTTTTCACAAGAAACATATGGATTCTAAGTTCAAAAAATAATCAACAGTCAATCAAAGGCTAGAATATGCAGTTTCAGGCCAAACCCTATCGTAGATGTTTATGAAAAAATTTTGTAGCCTCAAGCATGTACATTTTTAAAAGTGGAGAGAAGAATAAAATCATTATGAATCTTAACATTAGAAATAGAAACAAACTGCATCATGATAAAATGGAACTAAACATTAAGACACCACAGAAATGGGGTTGGGGATGTAACTCAGTGTTTGCTTGCCTAATGTGTTTAAGACCTGCGATTTGATGGCCGATACAGAAAACAAAATTAAGACATGAAGAAAGTCACAGAACAGAACAAGAAATAAATAAGTTGTCTGAAGCACAGATTGCAGAAGAGGACCACGGTGCTGTTGAGTCGGCCTTGAACATTCCCAGAGTACTCTGCCTTGATCTTGCTTCCTGGAGTGTGAAGGACTCACATCGATCAGACACATGCTCCGTTTCTTAACAGATACATTGCAAGTAGAAATTTAGTTTGCTTTTGTGGTAGTAGCAAACCATATATGAGGGCTTGAATGATGGGGTTGTATTATAATCTCAAAACTTTATCAGGCCATGAGGATAGACATGAATTAGTGTGGTTAGCCTAAGACTGAGTTAGTTAACTTGAAATCAGATTTCTGGAAAATGTTGAGTTTGATTCAGTTCTTTATCTGTCTTATGTGTGTTCCCTACCCCTGTCACGTAATGGTGCAGCAGGAGGACCTTGCCATTTTAGTTCCTCTCCTCACACTTGTAGTGCACTAGACTTAGAAATTGTGAGCCAAATAATTGTACATTGTTTATAGGTTTCCCATCCTTAGTGTGTTGTTATAGCCCCAGAGAACTCACCAAGACACAGGGCTCCCATGAATGCCTCAGTGTGTCAGTGTGGTCACTCAATCATGATGTTAGTGGTATTGCTTGCAGCTCCTATCCTTACTGAGTCAACAACCCTGCTGCATTAATTCCTCTGTCCTTATACTATCTCCACAGGCAGCTATGTTTTCTGTGTCACTAGACAAAAGGACATAGCTACGTTCCATTTAGCTAATAACTGTTGAGTGACTTCTTTGTAAGTCTTCTCAGTGCTGAAGACACACTACTGTAAAACAGCAACTGACTAATCTCCCTGATTTCACGAATTTTCATTCTAGAAACAGCTGTTCAAAGTTACATGAAGTAAAACGTTGAGCCTTGCCCATTCTCTCCATTACTTTTAATTTGCCTCCATTAAAAGGGGTGGCACCAGAAGAGACAGTTTTCAGCATTAGCATATACTGAGCACATGACTCCACAGCCTCCATACACAGCCGTTTCCTTCAAAAGGTGCTTTAGTAAAGGATGCAGCATGATGTCTGGTGCATAAAGGAGCATTGTAAACACTAGCTAGTTATGGCAATATTCATTTTCTTATCCTCCACTCTTTGCCTCTTTTACCTCCCCATCTCTTCTACACTGAAGGCTTAGCAGTTCTGCATAGTGAAGAATTTGATGCTAGTAAGATGTTTGGCCCTTGTCCTTGAATTTTGAATTCAAACAGTTACTACAAAATCTTCAGAATACCACACCCGATAGGGGCTGGCTGTTTTTCTGGGGATGTTGAGTGGGATATTGAGTTAGGGTGGGTAATGATTATATCTGACAGCCCTATAGTTGGGAAATAACAATATAGGGTGGGGGCTCTGCCAACCAACTTACAGAGGTACTGGAGACTATAGAGGTCAACTATACAGATAATGATGTCATCATTTCCACATGATTATTCCTCAAGAAACAAAACAAAACAAAACAAAACAAACAAAAACTCAGGTGAGCTTCCTTGGTAGATTATTCTGTCTGTCTGCCTCTCTCATTCTCTCTCTTCCCCATTTTTCTCAGCTGTATCTATATATCTTGTATATTTATGTATGTTGTGTGCATTCCTATTTACATGCAATTGTGGTGAGAGAGGCAGTGTCCTGGCTCCTCACTGATAGGCAGTTGGAAGCTCTACGCCTCACATACCTCCTGGAAGCTCTCCTGTGTGCTACATTGCTTAACCTGTTCAATCTATCTTTTCTTCTTGTTAAACACTAATCTTGGATATAAGAGCTCCAAGGGAATTATTTTCAGTCTTGATACATACCTAATCCTAACAGTAATTTTTGAGAACCATTCTGTATTGGTTCATTTTTTATTATTGTTGTTGTTGTTTTCAAACACCCAAGAAGAAGCAGCTTAAATAATGAAGGGTTTATCTGAGCTCATGGTTTTATGGCTGGAAAGCATGGTGCCTTGTGTTCCAGCCTTTCTGTGGGAACCTGCAGTGGCTCACTTCTCAGCAATAGATGGGATGTGGAAACTCAGGCAGCGATGGGGGAACGGGTAGGCCATCAACCATAATCCAACCCTACTCACACTTTCTCCAGCCGTTATTTACTTCCTGGAGATTTCACAACCTCTGCAAACTGCCACCCACTGGGGAAGAACTATTCAAACACATTAGTATGTGGGTGACATTTCTCAGTCAAACTGTTAACGTGTGCCAGCTTGTGAACAATGTCAGAAGGGAGAGCAGTATTTTAGACTGTGTCACCCCACCTCCCAATTTTTCAGTTGTCCATCTTCACCACTCCCAAACTTTCCCAGATCTCAATTGGGAAGATGTTAGTATGGAAAGGACCATTCATAATATCTAGAAGATGCATATAAAACTCAAATATAGGAGGGAAAATATGAAGCAAGTTTGAAATAATAAAATGTTCCACATTCAAGCAGAAGCTAACGGCTGATGATATGAAAAGCTCCAGCAATGGCCAAGGCTAGCTGTCTTGGGAATAGAAGTAACAAGGTCACCAGTTCTCAGCCCATCACTTGGCAGCTGGGGCTGTGCCTCTGGCAAGGGCATCAATGCCTCTTGGGATCTGCATGTCATTCTCCCACCTCCTTTGGTGAAAACATTCCCTCCAAGCCTTAAAACACTATTCTTATTTAACTATTTACAGCCTCTATCGTTCTGAAGGGATTTGAAGGAAATTGAATATGTGTACATATACCACTTGTTTCCTTTAAAAGTAATTAAACAAGAAAATGAAGTAGAAGCAAAGGTGGGAAGTTGAGGCAAGAATGTAAAATTGGAGAAGAGAGGAGATGGGTTAAGATTAATGTCTAAAGTGCATGCTCTAAAAAGTCCCTGCACATATTCATTGCACTGTGTGAAATCTCCACATGATTATTTATTTGTTTGCTTTTTCCTTCCTTATGCATTGATTTTTTGGCTTACTTGAGCTAGCTAACATTTCACGGTTCTGAGAGCCTTCTATTGCGGTTGCTGCCGTCAGTTTGTGCCTGGATTCCTAAGGGTTGTTGCTCTGCACTTCGATGCTATGTGATTCATTTCCAAAGAATCATGATTGTTAGGTCTTCATTATGGGCTTTGCTTTCTATCTGTGGGAAGTAACCTTTTCTCCACTTAGTGCATTTTGCCTTGACTTCTGATTTGACACAGAAATAGCTACCCTGGAGTTATATTTACTTGTGGACAGCCAGTATAACCTTTTAATGTTAATGTTTCACATTCATTTGGTTTGTGTGGTGTCTTGTAAAAGCAGCATATATTTGTATTTTGTTTTTGACCTACCGAGAGAGAGAGATGCTGATTTTGAGAGGAGTGTTTAAAATACTCATATTTTTAAAGCAGAGTTGATGTTTGGTATTTTCTTATAGCCACTAGGACATGTCTAAGATGAGATTCTGCTTTCTCCCACATATTCACTACCCAGTGATATAGCCTCAACTTTCTTATTACTCCATAGGATCTATGACAAGACACCTGATTTAATGAACCTTGTTGGGTGAAAGTGAGTCTGATTTTCAAACAAGAATCTCTTCAATAGCCACAAACACTATGCAAACGGGAGAAGTATGTATCTAAAACTCACTTCTTTGTTGGATTTGCAGGCATGAAACAAGTTACCAGATGCCTCAGCTGCCAAAATAACAGGGGCTCTACTTTGTAGGTAAAATTTCTTTAGTGTTTCCTTTAATAAATTCCATTCATTTCTCATTGTCTACTCATAAACTCTAGCATTGCTTCAATCTGTAGATTTTCTTTCAGAGACTGGCACATTTGTATTGGGACACGCCTTCTCTAGAGTACTCCATTGACCTTAGCATGGGGTCAGTGATCTTTGATTCTAGAAGCTGTGTCTTTTGTGGGAAGGAATATTGGGAAAATTATTTCTACAGTTGGGTAATCTTTATGTTTTAAATCAATTCCCTTGGTAATATCCCAACATATTCTTTGTGTGTGTGTGTGTTTGTGTGTCTGTTTCTGTCTCTGTTACTATTTTTGTTGAATCTTTAAGTATAGTTTCTCCTAGGTTATATTAGTATAGATTTTTGATTGCTTCTATTGTTTGGAGTAGTTGCCTACTGTTTATATTATTATGACTTTTCTGTCAGTCCTATTTCATATGTATTTCTATTTCTGAAAAAAAGATTTTCCAAAATATTCAGGCCAGTGAAGGTGATGCCTTGTTACCAAGAATTGTTTTGCTTCATGGTACTAAGGGTTGTCTTGTGAAGAAGGTCAGTTTTTGTGTTCCTCTGTATGAACACTTGTTATTATCTTATACACATAATAATTTTAGGATTCTATTGAGAATACAACAAGCAACATTTTTAAAAAGGGCCTGTCTTTTTTTTCCATAGACAATAATTTTTAGAGAGCACCTTTCCTTCTAATTTTCTTATCATTTGTAGTCTATCTTGGCCTGTGTGCTTGCTTCCTTGCCTTTTCTCCTGTGTTTTTCAATTGCTGACCATTCATTGCAAAACCATTTATTCAGTCCAATGGCTTCTTCTCAGAAAACCTTCATTTGTGAGCTGGTTCGGGTCATGAGAAGAACACCCCTGGTGAGAAGGGTTGCACATACATTTCTGTTGCTTTCATTGGGGTTGTCATATTGAGCTTCAAGAAGTGAGTCAGTTCCTTTCACTTGTTTTCAGCAGTTGTGGTGTTCAAGTGGTAGCGGGTAAAACTAAAAGAAACAGAAATATAACATCAAACATTCTTTTTTTCCACTAATAATAAATTTACGAATTATTTAAGTAAAGGACAAGTGTATTTTCCCTCCAAAATGACTTGTTTCTCAGGATTTTCATGTGAGACAAATTCTACAGTTCATATGGTTTTAGTGAAGAAAAATATGTGTTGGAGACCCAGAGACACAGCACTTTATCATTGACTTCTAGGCATCCTGCAGAAAGACACACTTGTCCCACAGCCTTTGGAATCAAATTGAACTCTGCCTTAGATGAGAGATATCAGCCGAGTCACCAGCATCTTGTTTCTAACCAGGTCAGTGTGTTGCAGTAACATCTTGCTCAGTGGGGGGAATGTTTGTACCTCAGTATCATGAAGTCTAAGGCCAGATGCTATTTGTTTAGTGCAGTTTGAAATATATAACTGGAGCCCCTGAGAAACTTTGCGTCTTCTCATAGGAAAAAAGATCATGAGTATCCAGGAACAACTATATTAAGCCAAATAAATACCTGCCCCTGGGTTTGAAATCACTTTTGTCTCAGCTAGATTAATTCAATAGCAATACAAGCACTCTCTAGAAAAATCTGCAAGAATCACTTTGCATGCAGCTCTACTGTTTCTCCATCAATGAGAATGAATAAAGGACTTTAAAATTTGATCAGTAGCAGGAATATCTTCAATAGCCTGCATTTGACTTTGAGAATCTACAGATTTGTGACCTTAATGTAGTATGTGTCTAGCACAGCCCATCATATAACTATTAATTTATTTTACACTATTTTATTTTGAATAACATCCCCTTTGCAGGAAACCTGTGATGCTAATATCAGGAGATGTTATATAACCATGGAAGAGGAAGAGTGTTTCTTGTTTAATATGTTAATGTTCTAATTCCTTGACTTTATGAATATGGCACCTTACGTGACTAGAGGATTTTGAAACTGTAATTGGATTAAGGTTTTCTTAGGTGAGGGAATGAGTCTGTATTTTTTTCTAATAGGTGCAGCCAAACACATAAATACTTATAGAAAAATGGAGAAAGTCGGAAAACAAGACATTCAGTGTTATATCACTGTCTCTGAAGATGGAAATGAATCAGTCCAAACACAGGCAGCCTATAGAATCTGGGAAAGGAGAAGAACATATTCTCTAAAAAGTACAGATGTTCAGAATAGGAAAACAAAAAACTTCTGTAGATAGATGCCTTCATTGTTATTGAAGTTTAGGAAGTCTCTAATTTCTTTTTTCATTTCTTTCTTGACCAAGCTGTCATTGAGTGGAGAGTTGTTTAGTTTCCATGTGTATGTAGGCTTTCTGTTATTTTTGTTGTTGTTGAGGTCTAATTTTAGGCCATAGTAGTCTATTAGGATATAAGGAATTATTTCAGTATTCTTGTATCTGGTGAGGCTTGCTTTGTGCCCAACTATATGGTCAATTTTTGAGAAGGTTCCATGAGGAGCTGAAAAGAAGGTATACTCTTGTGAGTTTGTGTGAAAAGTTCTGTAGACATCTATTAGGTCCATTTGATTTAGGATCTCTGTAAGTATCATTATTTCCACATTTAGCTTCTGTCTAGATGATCTGTCCCTTGGTGAGAATGGAGTGTTGAAGTCTGTCACTATTAAGGTGTTGGGATCAGTGTGAGATTTGAGCTTTAATAATATTTCATTTACAAATGCAAGTGCTGTTGTATTTGGGGCATAGATGTTCACGATTGTGGTGTCCTCCTGGTGGATTTTTCCTTTAATAAATATAAAGTGGCTCTCATCATCATTTTTTATTAATTTTCATTGAAAATCTATTTTACTAGATAATAGGATAGCTACAACAGCTTGTTTTCTGGATTCATTTGCTTGAAAAACATTTTTCCAGCCCTTTACTTTGAGGTAGTATTTATCTTTTTTGCAGAGGTGTGTTTCTTGGATGCAACAGAATGTTGGATCCTGCTTCTACAAACATCCTGTTAGTCTGTGTCTTTTTATTGGAGAGTTGAGTTCATTGATGTTGATAGAGAATAGTGACCAATGAATGTTAGTTCCTTTTATTGTGGAATTGGTGGTGTTACTGGGTTTCAATGCTTACTTTTTTTTTTAAAATTCTTTGTTGTGACCTATATCCTGTGTTTTCTTGGGTGTAGTTGATTTTGTTGTATTGGAATTTTCCTTCTAGTATCTTCTGTAGGGCTAGGTTTCTGTGTAGATATTGTTTAAGTGTAGTTTTGCTACAGAATATTTTGTTTTCTCCATCTATGTTGATTGAAAGCTTTGTTGGGTATAGTAGTCTGGGTTGGCATCTGTGGTCTCTTAAGAGTCCGCATGATATCTACCCAGGCCCTTCTAGGTATCATAGTTTCTGTTGAGAAACCTAGTGTGATTCTGATAGGTCTACCTTTTTATGTTACTTGGCCTTTTTCCCTTACTGCCTTTAATATTTTTTCTTTGTTTTGTAGGTTTAGCGTTTTGACTATTTTGTGATGTGAGGCGTTTCTTTTCTGGTCTAGTCTAGGCCTCTTGTATATTTATGGACATTTCTGTCTTTAAGTTGGGAAAATTTTCTTCTATGACTTTCTTGAATATATTTTCTGGACCATGGAGCCTGGAATCTTCTTTTTCATCTATTCCTATTATTCTTAGATTTTTTTTTTTCTTTTTATGGTGTTGTCTTTGATTTCTTAGATGTTTTACATTTGGAACTTTTCTGATTTTACTTTTTCTTTGAGAGAGGTATCAATTTCTGCAAGTGTATCTTGAGATTCTCTTTTCTATCTATTGTATTCTGTTGGTGATGCTTACCTTTGTGGTTCCTAATCTTTTCTCTAAATTCTCCAGCTCCAGGGTTTTCTCTGCTTGTGTTTTCTTGAATGATTCTAATTCTGTTTTCATGCCTTAAACCACTTCCTTTATCCGTTTGAATGCAGGTTCTGGTCTTTCCATGATGGCTTCTATTTTTTTTTTTTTTGTTCATTTCCTCCCTATATGCCAGTACTTGAGCCTCTACCTGTGCCTCTATTTGCTTGACTGTATTTGCCTATATTTCTTTGAGAGCTTTGTTTGTTTCCTCTTTATGTGCCTCTAACAACTAATAAGCATATCTTTAAAATCATTTTCCTGTGTTTTCAATGAATTTAAATGTCCATTGATTTTGGGGGTTGCTGGTGAGATCATGATATCCTGATTTTTGTTGGATTTGTTCTTATTCAGACCTCTAGCCATCTGCTTATCAGTAGCCTTAGTTGTTCCTGGAGTCTGGTCTTCAAAATTGGTCCATCTTTCTCCGGTGTCTGTAGTGTTCTTCAGGAAGATGAGAGAGGTCCACTGGTTTGAGAGTGGATGTTGGTGTTTCAGCTGTAGCTAAGGGTGGAATGTCATAGATGCATGTGTGCAAGTGCAGGCATGTGCGTGGCAGTTTGCTTTGGGGGTGAGTGTGCTAGAGTGTGTAGATGCCTGGAAGGGTGGAGCCTAAGTGAGCGGAGGGGTATTGGCCCTGTTCACAGGCATAATGCTCATGCTCAGGTGCCCTGAATACCTCAGTGGCCTGCATGCCTCTTGCACTGTCCTTCTGCTTTACAGATCTGTCTGGGCTCCAAGTATTGTTTGCCTGGACTCCACTGGTAGACCCATAGAACATGGGCTTTAATCTTGAGATGCTGTTCCAAGGATCCCTATGTTGCCCATAGTGGGGATGTGGGTGGGAGGGATCTGTTGTCTGGCTGCTATTTTAGAGGGACCCTGGATCTGGGGCTCTGCATGCGCTCACTTGAAGGCACACTCACTCACTCACAGGCCCAATCGGAAAGCACAGGGGATCCCCCTGTTCTCTACGCTCAGATTTGGACCTGCAGGTGCAAATGAGAGTGTAGGAGATCCATCAGCTCGGTAGTATCTACTGTTTGGCCGCCAAGCAGGGATGTCTCTGTAGCCTCAGTCACCAAGCATGGAGGTTCCTCCTTGGACTAGCTGCTGCCCTTCCCCAGTGCAGCTCTGGGAGGCCCACCTGTGCTGTTTCAATCACTGCACACAGAGGAGGTTTTTACTTGAAGTAGCTGCTGTCCTGCCACAGTTGCAGCCCACCAGGAGTTCAACCTGTGCCTTTTCAGTCACTGAGCTCAGAGGCTTGTGCTTGGGGAAATCACTGCAGTCTCAGCCAAGCATGGAGGCCAGTACTTGGGGCGTAGTAGGCCACTGCTGGTAGTCTCTGCAGACCTGCGCTTGGGGAAAAGGGAAGTGCAGGGACTTGAATATTCTCCACTCTTAGTCCTTCGAAACATCCACAAGCAACCTGGATCCAAACATTCCCAGTTCACAGGTTGTTCCCTCTTGCCCAGCAGGTCTCAATGTGGATATTCAGCTGCCCCTCCACTCACCAATTTCGGAGTATCAGATCCTATGCTCCTCAGATACATTGTGTGCTGGCTGTCACCATCTTGGATCACACAACATTCTTAACTAGACTTAAACTTTATTTTTATAGTCCCAAATTTTGCATTCATGCCAACACTCTCTTCCATATCCCGTTTAGTGCACTTAGGTGTCTTGCACTTAGGTGTTATGGGTTTTACTTTAATGACCTTAACTTTTGAGGATTACTGGTCAGTCCTTTTACATTCATTAATGAAGGTAAGATTGATGGTATCTCTTGATTTCCTCCCAAGTTGCTTTTGGTCATGGTGTTCCATTACAGCAATAGCACCCCTGACTAAGGCGTAGACACATGCACAGGTGGCATCACCCGTTGTTTTATGCTGGTGATGCCATCTGAACTCATGTTCTCATGCTCAGATAACAAGTGCATTTCTTCACTAAGCCGTCTCTCCAGGTCTCATGCTAGCAATTAAAGAGCCCACAAAATTAATTGTCACTGCTACATATAGGCTACTTCTTAGTCTTACAGAACTACAACACCCCCACCCCGAAAGATCTCCATATATTTCTGGCCTTCATCTATAAAACTGAGAGTGATATCTCTTATCCCTGTCCTGTGGATTGAATGAGATAGAGTAGCTACTTGTCCAGCAGGCACTCAGTAAGCACCCATAAGCTAATAGGAGGCACTTTTAGTGAAAGAGATGCTGTGGTAACTCTCAGCAGTGAACAAATGAAGATACAGACTTGACTTGTGAGCGTTTCCAGCATGACAGGAGAGATGAATTGTTGAATGAAGACCTATGTGTATTTCAACTGGGGAAGGACAGAGTACCTGCCAAATGCACAATATGAGGATCTTCTGTAGGTATCAGGGACGTCACTTAGCACAATGCCTGGTAGATGTATGCCCTTGAAAGGGGAAGGCCGCCTATCAGTTTCCTTTTCTGGATCTCTTCCTTATCTCCCAAACTAACAGGATCACGTAAGGAGGTGATTTTCCTTTGTCCTTGTAGGATTGAGTAGAGCCTTTAAAGTATTAATGTTCAGGAGGAGGAGCTAAGCAGACACCCAGTGGGGAGCTGCCTTCTAAGTGCACATGACAGTAGAAAACATTTCTGGCTTGGCACTTGTCACCTGCTTGCTGTTGTATGGCAAAGTGTTAGGCCAAATGAAACCCACCTCACAAACCCTGAGTTTTCAGCGTGCTCAGATGTTCACAAGCATTTTCCAAGGACCCTTCATGCATCCACAGTCCAGATGCCCTCACCTCTGAAGAACAGCTGAACCTTCCCAACTGTTATGGAGGTATATATACACAATAGCCAGAGGAGTTCTTTTCTTTTAACCTTTAGACATAAACTATAGGATAAATAAAAATTTAAATGAACACTTACATATTCCTCACCAAGGTTCAACAGTTACTGAGATTTTCTCATGTCTGTTTTATATATCATTTTTCTCTTTTTAATGTCTTTGGCAGCTAAAATATTTTGAAGTACATTTGATCATATCACTTTAATTTCTTTGATGTTTATCCCCAAACTGTGTGCACCTGTTACTACGTAATGATGATCTATTATTAAATCTAGTGAAACTTAACAGTGGTTAATTGGTGTCACCTATGAAGAATTCAGAGCTAGAAAAGGTCCACTCACCTGCTCTAGAATTATATGGGAAGTTAGTCTCCACTTGGGATATGTATTTTCTGTGCATGGGAAGATCTTCAAACACCTGTTACCGTCCATACATCTATCTCAGTTTTGAATAGGGGAGTTCACCAACAACCATGGGACAAAAAGAGGAAGACTGGAGACATATATTCTGAACTCAGAAGTTCATCAGAAAGTTAGGTGTTCCAAAAGGCAAGACTTATTTCTGTATGTAAGATGTATAGGAGACTGTGAAGATGAAAAAAGGGTCATTATTATTCCCACAGGATTCCATTTTTCTTCACTTAGGGTCTGAAAATACAATTAACCTAAACAACAACAGGGCAATTCAGGAATAATAATTAAGCTTATTGTATTGGAGGTGGACATAAGTAATCTAATGACATTGAATTTCAAAAGAACACTTGGGAGCTGGAGAGATGGCTGGGTGGTTAAGAGAACTTGCTCATCTACAGAAGGCCATATAGTATCTCAAAACCATCTGTAATTCCAGATCCAGGGCATCCAAAGCCCTCTTCTGACCTTCATAGGCATTAGGCATGCACATGGTGCACAAACGTATATGCAGTCAAACCACCCAAAAAGCCAGAGAGAGAGAATGATCTGTGGAAATTCTTAGTTGCTTTGCCTCACAGAAGGACTTAAGGATGTCGATGTATGTCCTATTTCTAAAGCGTCTGGATTAACCCAGAATAGGGTTGTAGTAATCAGGCCAATTTTCCACTGCCTGGCCTCATCCCTAGACTATCATGTGGTTGGATTCTCAAGCTGAAGGAGGAGCCTCTCCTCTGCTCCTCATTTCTCATGAGAAGAGGCTGTGATTGTATGCTGCCTAGCTGTGGGCTTCTCACTGGACCACGACGACCTGAGCAGGCATTCTATTTAGCTGACAGCTGAATAAGCCTGGTGAACAATGCCCAGCTTGCTTACAAACAGAAAAATTATGGCCTTCGTGTACATACACTGGTAACTTCTGTTATTTACCTTAACAAAACAACTCAACACAATTAGTGCAAATGACTAGAGGCTCCTGGTTATATTTAGCTAACGGATTCCATTTAAGGAGCAAGCAGCTAATGAGCTGAAGCATGGGCTGCTATCACAGCAGCCCTAATAAGCTGAAAATCGCCCAGAGAATAAGCAAGGGACATTTGCCTGATGGGGAAGTGATTGGACCTGGAAAGGCACCAACAGGTTCCAACCAGTGTCCTCAACCATTTCACAAAGACATGTCTGTAATCTGGTGGACACATGAGACTTTGCCTTTCTTGTATATTTAAAAAAAATCATTTTTAAATTGCTAGACCTCTGGTATGGGCTCCTGGATTCAAGCGTAAGGTGGTCTATAGAGTCCTGACAGAATTTAGAAAAAAAAAAAAAAAAAAGGATCATGGGATCAATGACACAAGCAACTGGCCACTGTACGATGTTCAGAGGTTAGGGAGGAAGTACTAGGGAGATAAGAGATGGCAAAGTTTAGAAGGAGGACATGAGCAGGTGCCCTATCACATGGGCGCAAGATACAGCTGTTGTGGAATAGAGATAGACAACAGGAATGTTCGGATAGTAAGAAGAGGAGGCCTCAAACTCTAATTAATTGGGAACAGTAGTAGAATGTTTGCAGGCACACTTTAATTTTTAGAGGAGGTCCAATCATGTGGTCCTTTATATACACATTAAAAGATTAAACTAACCTTGGAAAGAAAATATTCAGAAAAATGGTTTCTTCTGCTCATGATCTGTAGAGACGTTTTTGTCTTCAGACCTAAATGATACAGTATGATATCTACTGATATCACACTTACACTGTGTTTGGTATTAAAAGTGCTTGGGAAGATGCCCATGCACTGAAAGGTAAGTACATGCAAATATTATGCCAACTTCTCTGAAAGACTCAAGCATCCATGGACTTGAGTATCAATAAGGGTTGTGATACCAGGGTCCAAGGCACAGAGGTGACACCAAATTTCTAAAACTGTTATTTCAAGAAATGTTATAATGTTGAAAATGGAAAAAGTGATCTCACAAAGCTTGGGCATGGATATACCCCAGGTTACTGTTTTGGTCTTCGTCATTGCTGTTGCAGTGCCGGTCTTGGTGTTTCTGAGCAGATATTAGTGAGTTGCAAAGAACTGTTTTCTGTGAAATGTGTTTTTCTTCTTTGACCTTTAAAAGAAAAGAGGGGTTGGAAGATGGCTTGAGGATCAAACTTCTTGCTTTGCAAACATAATGATCTGAGTCCTCCTGAAAAGCTGAATCCCTAGCATACATATAAAAATCCAGATGTGGTTGTGAGAGCCAATAACCCCAGATATGGGGGATGGATACCAACAAGAGGCTGCTGAGGGCTTCTGAATAGCTAAGCCTTGTAAAACAGCAAAGTTCTCATTCCGTGAGAGACCCTGTCGCAAATCAATAAAAGGGAGAGGCATAGATGAATGTACACACATAACCCCTGTATACTTACATGAATGAATACACTCCCCCACCCCCACCCCACACCAAACAAACAAAAAGGAATGTGGTTTTAAACTCTACTCTGGGTATGTTCTGGGCCACAGGTTAAATAATTTTGACATTCTAGTTAGACTTGCTGTAGATACTGTGGGTCATTTTTGATCTTTCACAGGATGGTATACCAAGCTACATTTTCTAATTTAGTGCCCCTTATCTTCAGTAATTGTTGGTTATTTGCCATGCTCTAAATCTTCTCTGACCACTCTCTGTGAGAATTACCCACTTATTGAAACACTTCTTTCAACCAATAACATCTGATCCCTGATGCTCATTATATCCTTTTGTTATGAGGGTACAGATACCTTACTTAGATTCTACCTGATCAACATGAACAGCTGGAGGACCAATAAGGACCAAGAGTCTCCACTTACTTCAGCTTTTGCAATGAGTAGGTTAGTTTCCTAAAATCCCTGAAAAAAACCCATCATCTACAATTTAGAACCTGAACAGAAACTCTGGATTAAGTGCTTGTTTTCATTTCATGTTGTCACTGCAGCTAGGAAACGTTCTTGACTGTGTCCCACACCTCCTGTTATTCTTCATGGCCTCATTTTGGTAGACCCATTTGGATGTTGTCCAGTGTCACCTCCATCTATAAATATCAGAGTTTGTGCAGAGAATTCCAGCCACATCCTGTTGTCTGTTTTTTCCTGGCTGAGCATTTAGCTGCTTGTATTATTATTTTTAAAGGTTTTAATGTTTTATTATTATTATTATTATTATTATTATTATTATTAATTACACTTTATTCATTTTGCATCCCCCCATAAGCCCCTCCCTCCTCCCCTCCCGATCCCACCCTTCTCACCCTTTCTGCATGCATGCCCCTCCCCAAGTCCACTGATAGGGGAGGTCTTCCTCTCCTTCTTTCTGATCTTAGACAATCAGTTCTCATCAGAAGTGGCTGCATTGTCATCTTCTGTGGCCTGGTAAGGCTGCTCCCCCCTCAGGGGGAGGTGATCAAAAAGCAGGCCAATCAGATTATGTCAGAGGCAGTCCCTCTTCCCATTACTATGTGACCCACTTGGACACTGAACTGCCATGGGCTACATCTGTGCAAGGGTTTTAGGTTATCTCCATGAATAGTCCTTGGTTGGAGTATGAGTCTCTGGGAAGTTCCCTGTGTTCAAATTGTCTTGTTCTGTTGCTCTCCTTGTGGAGTTCCTGCCCTCTCCAGCCCTTGCTATTTCCCACTTCTTACATAAAATTCCATTCTCTCTGCCCGACAGTTGGCCATCAGGCTCAGCATCTGCTTTGATAGTCTGCAGGGCAGAGGCTTTCAGAGGCCCTCTGTGGCAGGTTCCTAGGTTGTTTCCTGTTTTCTTCTTCTGGCTTTCAGAGGCCCTCTGTAGCAGGTTCCTGGGTTGTTTCCTGTTTGCTTCTTCTTCTGATGTACATCCTCTTTGCCTTTAAGGATGGGGATTGAGCATTTAAGTTAGGGTCCTCTCTTTTGCTTAGTTTGTTTAGATGTACCGATTTTAGTGGGTTTATCCTATGTTGTATGTTTATATGAGTGACCATATATCGTGTGTGTCTTTTTGCTTCTGGGACAACTCACTCAGGATGATCCTTTCCAGGTCCCACCATTTACCTGCAAATTTCATGATTTCCTTATTTTTCATTGCTGAGTAATATTCCATTGCATAGATGTACCACAATTTCTGCATCCATTCTTCAGTTGAGGGGCATCTGGGTTGTTTCCAGCTTCTGGCTATTACAAATAAAGCTGCTACAAACATGGATGAGCAAATGTCCTTTTTGTGTACTTGAGCCTCTTTTGGATATATGCCTAGGAGTGGTATGGCAGGATCTTGAGGAAGCGCTATTCCTAGTTGTCTGAGAAAGCCCCAGATTGATTTCCAGAATGGTTGTACAAGTTTACATTCCCACCAGCAGTTGAGGAGGGTTCCACTTTCTCCACAACCTCTCCAGCATGTGTTGTCACTTGAGTTTTTGATCTTGGCTATTCTGATGGGTGTACTGTGAAATCTCAGGGTTGTTTTGATTTACATTTCCCTAATGGCTAATGAGGTTGAGCATTTCTTTAAATGCTTCTCTGCCATTCGGTATTCCTCTACAGAGAATTCTCTGTTTAGCTCTGTTCCCCACTTTTTAAGTGAATTACTTGGTTTGCTGCTTTTCAGCTTCTTTAGTTCTTTATATATACTGGATATGAGTCCTCTGACAGATAAAGGATTGGTGAAGATTCTTTCCCAATCTGTAGGCAGTCGAGGTCTAAGGAGAAATTGGGATTCAAGGCTAAGCAGAGTATCAGATTTACCACGTTATAGTCCCTTGCCTTGGGTACTCTGAGACAAATCAACTACCATAATTTTTTTCTACAAGGTTGAAAGAGGTATAAGAGGCCCCCTCTATTTCTTGGTGGTATATTCCAGCCATTATAGGAGATGCCTAAAAGGACTCATAGAACTAAGTCCTGTATTTCAAATGATTAAGGGGAGGTGGCATATGCAGTATGGAGATTTGGGGAGAAAAGACCATTCATGTCCCAGACAGGATAACATGAATTCTACCAAGATATTAATATATTTAAACTTGCTTGTAATTTAATACTTATAGAACTTTTTTCCTCCCTGAAGTTTTCCTTACCACTTTTGAACTGTGGTTTGTGGCTCTCCCTTGTTCCTGGGGCTGTTGGCCACCAGTTATCAGGACAAAGGGAGCAAAACCAATGAATTAGGGGTTTGCTAGCCTGTGAACACAAAGGGAAATAACCTTCCAGGACTAGCTTTGGGGAGGCAGATCAATTTTATATTTGGGGTGAACAAGGGTTATATAGAACTCTGGGGAGGGGGGGATATCCAGGGTGAGCAAATGTCATTGGCTGAAGGGCTGAGGTACTCAGATGCCTCATTAACATCGAAAGGCATTCCAGAAATTCCTAGTGCTTGCTGAATTGGTTCTTTTTAAAAATTCTTTATTAATTACACTTTATTCAGTTTGTATCCCCCCTGTGGTTCCCTCCCTCCTCCTGTCCCAATCCCTCCCTTCCTTCCCTCTCTGCACACATGCCCCTCCCCAAGTCTACTAATAGGGGAGGTCTTCTTTTCCTTCCTTCTGATCCTACTCAATTAGGTCTCATCAGGAGTGGCTGCATTGTCTTCTTCTGTGGCCTGGTAAGGCTGCTCCCCCCTCATGGGGAGGTAATTAAAGAGCAGGCCAATCAGTTCATGTCAGAGACAGTCCCTGTTCCTATTACTATGGAACCCACTTGGATACTGAACTGCCATGGGCTACATCTGTGCAGGGCTCTTAGGTTATCTCCATGCATGGTCCTTGGTTGGAATATCAGTCTTAGGAAAGACGCCTGTGCTCAGATTTTTTGGTTCTGTTGCTCTCCTTGTGGAGTTCCTGTCCTCTTACTGTTTCCCCCTTCTTTCATAAGGTTCTCTACACTATGCCCAAAGGTTGGCCATACGTCTTAGCATCTGCTTTGATAGTCTGCAGGGCGGTTCTTATTGGGAGAAAGAAATTTGGACCAGTAATTGCCCTATGGTCTGTCTATGTGACATTCTTCAAGAAGAGGGAAGAAGAAGGCAGAAAAGAAGAAGCCAAAAAAGAGAGTACTCCAATTGGCACTGAGCTCAGGGCTTTCCAGTAATGGTGGACTGTGACCTTAGCAACAGGCTTTCCTGACAATGGTTGATCCTGGATAACTGAGATTACTGATAAGGAGCAAGAAACATTATTGGTTCTTTTGTAATTCACTAAGTGCTCTGTTCACAGCCTTCTTATCTAGACTGGGGTCAACCATAACTCTAAGCCAAGTCTTTGCAGCCAAGTCTGGAGTAATGGCTTTGGATGCTTGAGTTTTCTAGTATTGTGTTAACTCTTTTTGATATTTAGCTTGTTGGTAGTGTTGTTACTGACTGGAGAAAACCTGTTCCCTCTATAGTCTCCACTGTCTATATTTCCTTCTACTAGACTGTGACAGAACTAAAAGCAATGTCACCATGTAAAACAGAAAAACCAAGGTTTGTTTGGATAATTTCTCAAATCTGCCATTTAAAACTAATGTATCTAAAATTTTAAGTCTGTTCCGGTTTTTACTTATTGTGCCAGCTTGTGTGTGTGTGTGTGTATGTGTATGTATGTGTGTGTGTGTTTTGTCTTCTGGGACATATCCACTGAATATTTTGATATTACTAATTCACACATAGCTAAAAACAAAACTTGTGTAAAGCTGATGGCATTTCTGCTCCTTTAATTTTTTTAATTTATTTATTTTATGTATATGAACACTGTTTTCATGCACAGCAGAAGAGGGAACCAGATTCCATTACAGATGTTTGAAAGCCATTATGTAGTTGCTGGGAAATGGGCTCAGGTCCTCTGGAAGATCAGCCAGTGCTCTTAACCGTTGAACCATATCTCCAGCCTCTCTGCTCCTTCAAGTTTTTGACTTATACCTTTTGTCTTTGGTCCTGATTAGTTTCAAGAAGACTTTGTTTCTTTTATCCCTTTTTCCTTAGAATCAACTTAAAGATTAATTGTACCATTTTTCTAGTTGTTCATTTCTATTTTTGCTTGTTATGAGTGTATGATACTTCTCTTGTTTTTCCATACACGCTTTAGAGGAACACTTGCTGGTGTTATTTTTGACTATACATTTTTATGCTGAAGAGTCATACGTTGCTCTAATTTAACAAATAAAGCTTGTTATGCCAGTAGCCTGTAAGTGTTACTATTAAAAACATTGTATTCTGTATTCATCTTACCACTTTCAGTTTCTATTTGTTTACTTTGTATGGATGTAACACAGAACTATAGAAAGGATATTTCACAAGGATAGGGGCTAATGTAGCTCAGTGTGACAGAGGCAGGAGCAAGGTACCAGCATTCTAGGCATCATAACATGTTGGAGGGCATCACATATCAAGACAGAGAAAATGTGCTAGCTCAAGCCTTTCCCCCCTTTTACTGGCTCATAAGTGTGAACACAGGGTTCCCACAGTCTATCTCTCACTTATCCCTAACTCCCAAATAGAATAAAAATGTGGACTAGGATTAATTTTCTAACACATTAACTTTTGTTTATATAATTGCTCTATTTCTATTTCGCATGTTCTTTTCTTCACTTTTGTTCTTTAGTACACCATGAAAGCTCCAGGTTGGGCCTCATCATTAGACTGGGGTTGGGCTAGAATTCACATTTCTGATCTAAATGTGACCCTTATGTATGTGTGGTGAAGCCTGGGAAAAGAAATCCATAAAGGTTGTTTTGCTGTTGTTGTTGTTGTTGTTTTGTTTTGTTTTCTGACTCAGTCTGCATGCACGCTAAGTGAAGTTTCTTATGATATTTTCAAGAGCCATTAAATATTTGGGACGGCGGCGTGTAATTTAAAATGCAGGAGTTTCTACACATATGTGACATCTTCAGCTTTGTATGACTCTGTGATCCCTTTCCCATGGTTGCTGCTGTTGGGTTTTCCTTTGTGCTTTATATGTGCTTAGAGGTCTTCCTTTGAGAATTTGATGCCTTCAGTAAGCAATGTCTTCTTCCTGCACAAAACCACACCGCATCTTCATTTTTTTTTTTGCTTTTTTTCTACTCTATCTTTTGTTGTATGTACCAATATTTTCATATTTTTTTACTAAACATTCTTGTTTTAAATAAAGTGATTATTTGAAGTCATTAATGGGCACTCTGATGTAACTACTCAGGTTGGGGCCACAGGACCTTCTGAATAAGGAAAGGGAAATCACAGAGTAGAACTGTCTAGACAAAGAGGATGAAAGAACAAGGCTCCACCATTCAGATATGACAACATCATAAAAACAAGGAAGACTTTTGATAAAGGCAGGGGTTCTCCAAAATAACCTTGGCATTCTATGCCAATGTCACTGCCCTTATTGAAAGCATATTCTCTTTTTCTTTTTTAAGTTTGGTTTTCTTTAAGTTCTGTACAGATGATGTCATTTTTAACTTTTTAACTGTACTCTCTACCTCAGCAGAGTCTTCTGAAACCATCAGCTGGAACAATCCTGTGAAGCTGCAGTTGTCTTTTGGCATCTACAGGAGCTTAGTTCAGGAACTTTCCAGGAATACCAAAATCTGTAATGTTCACGTTTCCTATCTAAATGCATAGTATATTTATAGAACCTATGTATATCCTCTTGTACACTTCAAGTCACTGCTACTGTAATAAAATACCTATTGTAAGTAAATGTTGTATAAATTGTTATATTGTATTGTTTAGAGAAAAGGAAAAGAGGAAGTCTGTTCCTATTCAGTAGAGATCACGTGCTCTGGATGTTTTAAAGTGTGGTTGATTGAATATATTGATGAATAACCCATGAACAAAGTGGTTGACCACATCTTTCTTCATGGTACAATAGATACAGAGATGTTTCCAAATTTACCTTCAACACTGAAAGTTTTGTTTCCTGGAGTGTTCAATCCCATGGAAATTGCCCATCAATGGAAAATGTTACTGCTCTCAAGGACATGCCTCTTCCCTGGGGCAGGTTGTGTCTCACAACCACATACTTACAAGAACAGGGCCTGTCATCTCTCACAGTGCAAAGCACTGCTGAAGAACAGTCTGAACTTTAGAGCTCACTTTTCTGGTGTAACTATATTATGCGTGAGCTTTCCATTTATTAAACCTGTTCTTTCTCCTTTCTGTCAGTTTCACATAGCCCAGGCTGGCCTCACATTTGCTATGTAGCCTAAGATAGCTTTGAATTTCTTATCTTTCTTATCCTCCTTCTTTTCTGAGTTCTGGGATTATCGTAGTATGCCACCATGCCTTCACTCTCTTTCCTTTTCTAGGTATCAGTCCCAAGAACATTCCTGATGTAAACTTCTTCATGATAGTTTCATTCCCAGCGGCTTCTTCATTGGGGTCCCTCCCAGCCTATGCCACTGGGTCACTTCTTTCGGAACTCATGCTCGTCTGTCACAGTGTCTACCCTGCGACATCTTCGTGCTTTTGACTGAATTCTATGTGTTGACTTCTTCCTTTTTATTCAAATATCTGCTCAAATATTCTCTTATCAAGAAGGAATTCAGGATCTCATTATTAGAATAAACCCCATCTTTCTTATTACCCTAATTTATTTTCTACCTCCATCTGTGGCCTTTGGACACACATATTTTTCAGTTGATTTTGTCTTCTTCTAAGAGTGCATATACTCCATGGGGATATTTGTTTATTGCTCTTTCTCCAGTGTCTGGCCCACAGTAAAACCTGAATAAATGTTTGCAGAAACAATGAATAATGAGTGAATTTGATTTTTTTCTTGTTTATGTCTGTAAGTAAATTCACTTTTCAGGCTCTTCATTTTTGGTTGCAGTGGGATGGCTGAGATTTGAGTAAAAATACATCCTGTGCTGCTGTGTCCCTGACTAGCTAATTTAGCTGGGTTGATTCTGCTGGGTAGGATTTCTGGAAGGTTGCCTGGACATAGCCCGCTTACCCAAAACACACATTCTCTCTCTCTCTCTTTCTCTCATTTTGGAAATTACCTGTCCTGTGCTATATTTGAGCTATTATATTTCAAAGCATTGCATGGGATAGGGATACCGATTCCTGTCTCTAGCCATTTATTTATTTATTTATTTATTTATTTAATTTATTTTTACCTTGAACTTCATCACTGCCTCTTGTGTGTGGGGATTACTTAGTTGTCCCAGGGGGAGGTGCTCAGCTGTCACTCTAATGAGTGATCAATAGCCCTTGACACGGCCTTAACCCTAAACATTCTCATTCTGGAGAGCCACTTAGTTATTTGTGGGTCAACCTGATTTGCATGGTTCTTGAATTCACAGCCACTGTACTGTTTTGATGTTATAAAATCCTTCTTTGTTGGAACAATAACCATGGCTAGAAACACAGCTCAATCAGTTAAGAGTCCAATGCATAAGCACAAAATACCCAGACTCCATTGCCAGCACCCACATATAAGACCCGGTATGGCAATGGGCTTCTCATCTTAGTGTTGGGGAGGTAGAGTCAGGGGGACCCCTAGAGCTTGCTGGCCCAGCAACGCACTCAGTTGATCCTCAGATACCAGTGTGCATCTTCTGAGGGACAACACCCGAGGTTAACTTCTGCCCTCCATGTGCACAGGCATATACTTGTATCTGCACCCTCACATGGACATGCAAATATATGAACACCCATCCAAACACAAGGCTTGCTAGAGAGCATTTCAATTAAAAGCAAGGGGAATGAATAAGCATGTCTTATGCTTAGCAATTTTTTCTTTTGTTTTGGCTTTCTGTTCATTTACCCATTTGGGAATAAGAGTCTGAACACCCTTTCCCACAATGGATGGATCTCATATCTGGAAGATCATGATTGAGAAGTGTTGTTTGGAGTTCCCATCAGAGGTGAGCAGGCAAATGAGCAGTGACTGATTCAATTAACTGATAAAAATTGAATATCATGGGTCCAAACCATCTTGTCTGAACACAGAGCCTCTTGTTCAAGCTCCAGGGTGGTAGTTTCTAACAGAAAAGATGAGGAGTTAGTGCCTACCATAGTCCAGAAGGTGGCGACATACACATTTAAGGGACAGTTGATGCCAGGTAGTCCTTTGTGAGAAAAATCCTTGAATCGAATGGTTGTACAGCAGAAGCCTTCCTTTTTCTGACCTACAGGTTGTCAGCTCTCAAAGGTCAGGTCATTCACAGTATGCCTGTTTCTTTTACTGTCCAGTACAGTAGGGAGAACACTGTATGAAAGTTTGAAATCCTGCCCTTGTCGCTTGTAAGCTCTGTGGCCCTGAGGATGGCACTTAACCTTGGTTTTGTTCAAATAACTTAGGATGAATGAGAACTCTGTCATTGGGATTGGAGAAGTCAATGAAATAATGAACCTTGAGTATTTCATGTATTGTTGCATTGGCACTGCTCTCTGCATTAGAAAAGGGTTCTAATGTTCAGGCTGAGGCAGGCACTCAGACAGACACGGTGAATTCAGAGGGGGCTGGGACTAAGCACCAGCAGTTCAGAACTTACTGAGGCTTGCATAGCATGCATGGTCTCCTCTCCCCTAACCTCGAAGCTTGTGGGCCTTGAGTTTGTTGATGACTGTTGTGTAAACATGGCTGTCATCTGTTTTAAGGAGGGGACAGGTCTTGTTGCCAGGCACTCAGTCCTCCAGAAGGAGTTGAAAGAGAGGTGATCATGACAGTTTAAGCCTTACTGAAAAAAAATAAAAGCATAACTTGAAAAAAAAAAAAAAGGAGAAGAGGTTTCTTGAATATGTGAAGCAGAAGCTTAGCCTTCAAAGCAGGAAATTTTACCTGCCTGGAAAATTGGATTTCTTACCCTCTAGGTTGGCAAAATTTCTGGATAACTTAGGCTGTCTAAACTGTGGGTTCCTGTGAATGATGGCTATGAACAGCACAGCTCCAGCAGTGGGGACATGTTGCTATGGCAACCTGAAGCTAGAAGTTCCTCCAAGCCTTAGAAAGGCTGTCAATTAGATCCATGCACTTGGGGAGTTTAATGAAAACAGACACTTATCATTTTTCTAACAGCCTTCCAACAATCTATGTGTTTAAAATATGTCTGTGGAAGGAAAGGCCCACGGTTAAGTTTAGCTGTTTATTTTAAGAGAATTCCCCCATGTGGCTTTGACAGGGCAGGTATTTTTCCTCTCTCCGCACTAAAGGAGAAAAGCAAGGCCCTCCAGTGTTGCACAGAAACGCGACTAAGAGAGTCACTTACATGGTTCAGGTGAGGCGATGTGAGGCAAGAGAGCCTCCCCCTACATCCTTGTACTCATTGGGGTGGGGAGTGAAGCTTCCTTTATCTTAACAGCCCTCAAGCTGATCTCCTACAGCTCTTTGGCTTGGTGAACCTGAGCTGACTAATAGGTACCATTCATTAATGAGGCAGCTCTGAGCAGAAAACTTTATTAGACATCGCTCTTTCCAAATGTCAGACACAAAAGAGAAAGGAATCATAATCTTTTGCTTACACTGACTTGCTGTGTGAGGCTGGCTGCCGGGATCTGTCTCTCACTGAGAACACAAATCGATAGTCAGTGTGGAAACTGCAGTTGGAACACAGGAGCTTATTCCAAGATTGGCTAGGACTATTTGTTTCCAGGGGGATATGTGCATGTATGTGTATATAAACAAGTATGTGTCTATCTATTTGTTTACGTTCACCCAAATCTGCCACTTTTGTATTATAATTTGCAGATGAAACATACCTCTTATCTTGAATATGACAGTTCACAAGACGGAAACAATTTTCAAAGGGGGCCGAAAACTGATAATGTCAGGTACATTCAAACAGCTGAAGGCTCCTATTTATTCGAGTCCTTCTTTGCCTAACACATTTTTCAGCTAAATGACAACTAAAAATTCAGTTCCCTACAATGAGAATCCATGACTGATGCTTCCTTGATATCCAAGTACAGGACATTCTGCTCTTTTTACTTTTAAATGTCAGTTTGTAAGTAGGTTAACAGAAAGTTGAGTTTTATTAGTTCTCCAGTTAAGTTTAGTTCATGTAAATACAGCAAACTTAGCTCCATTTGGTTCTCAGCAATATTTGAAAATTGCATTTTATAGTTGGGTCTGATTGCAACTGCTAATTATCACATCTCTGCTCATGGTGAAGAAGCTAACAATATTGGTATGCAAAGGCACAGATATTGCCTGCCCTTGCTGATTGAATGAGGGGGCTGGGTAGGTGGCAGGAATAAAGTGGTTCCCTAAAGTATGCATATTATGTGGCCCCAGATGAAGATTATTCTGAGAAAACCCTTCGTTGTCTATTATACAGTAATTGTGATAATTAGCATACTGAAAACAGAAAGCATAAAGCTGGAGTCAGAGCTCTTCCTGCTCTGCTCTTTCCTCTGATACTGAGTGCAAACAAGTGGTTGCCAGAGTGATGCTCCGATCAATTGCATTAAGACAGGCAGTGTAGCACCATGCATGATCAGAACACAGGCCATGGATCAGTGCTCTGCCATTAATTGTTTAATCTTGGGGAAGTCACTCAGGCTGTCTGGCTTTCGGCTTCATTATCTGTAGTATAAGAAAGTTGAATTAATTGAGTACAAGGTTTCTTTTTGATTCTCCAAATTTGAAACCTGCCACGTGGCCTGGAAATGGTTCCTTCCTATAGTTGGGAAAAACTCCCATTGTTGCATTGGTAACCCTTGTGCACCACTTTCTAGTCTAGTGTTTAGAGGACTAGAATCCATGTCCTGCTGCCCCAGCATGCTCAAGACCTTAATCACTCCCTCTCTCAAACAAACATCGGCTGTGCCGAGCACAGAGTTGAACACACTCCCCTAAATGTTCTTGCATAAATGAGGAGATGCGTTTCCTCAAATGAGTCTTCCGGTTGTTTCTCAAAGAACCAGAGCATTGTAAAGCTAGGAAGTGGTAGGAGCTGAGATTCTCTTAAAGCTTGTGTTTCAAGATTAATATTTAGCTTAAAATCAGATCTTTGAACAGAACAAAATTTGGTCACCTTTCCTAAAAGCTTTATTAATGACAATAATTTTACAGAGAAAATTACTCTTCTCTGGAAAGTGCCTCATCTGATGTAATGCTCTCTGTAAAAGACAAAATTACAACAATTATGAACTCAATCTTGGCTGTGACCCCAGAATTGACCTTTTGAAGGAACCTGGGTTATGTCTGCTTTCTCTACAAGGAGAACAGCTACCTCCAGAATTGCTTTGGGAGCCCAGCCTGTCAACAGAAAATTGCAGTTAGCAATCTTGCCGCATTTTCCAGATTGGGAGCACATAAGTTTGAGCACATCTGATTCCCGGGTTTCCAATGTTATTTAGAGAACTTGATACTCCAAGCACTTATTTTCTTCAACTCAATTCTCATCAGAATCCATCAACATCACAGTGCTTTTATTCTCCATTTGTTTTTATATGGTCCTATTAGTTGGCTGAAACCCAGGTGATATTTGTCTTTACTCTGCCCTTGTCTCATCATTGCTTTTGCTTGAAATCAAGGATTATATACCTCATGCTTGATGAGAATTCATTCATCTTGTAGCCAACAATTTCCATTGAGTTTCTTTGTGGATGGAACAAAGGCAGCTTTTTCTGCTCCATTAAAATGGCTTTTATAATCCATCCCCAAATCAGAAGCTGAAGGTGCTGTTCCTAGATCATAGAAGGATACTTTTAAAGTTAACTTCTGTTCACTCAGTGCTCCTGGTGTCTCTGTGTCCATTCTGTGAAGATGCAAGTGTTATATTTGAACTGAGAGTGAGAGATGCTTCCACACCCTAAGGAATTGGCCCTTACATGGCTCACATGCAATGACTCAGCTGACCCGTGTTTGCTGAGTGTGTGAGGTCATCAAACCTTGGAGATCATTGCTCTATGTCTCCAAATGAAATTAACATACCCAGTTGCTAAGGAGCCCATGGAGCTGAGTGAGCTCTGCAGAGGCGGAGGCTTGCTGGCTTCAGAGATATTTGTGCTTCTTGGGTATGGCTTCCCTCTGTTTTGGAAACCTCACTCACTGATCATAGGCCAGTACTGAAGCACATCTGTGTTGTCTATTTAGGTCATATGAGAAATGGTAATTTCTCCTGTACAACTTATCCCTCTGCCACAGCAGCAGAGAGAAATGTGGTAAAGCACCAGTCTTCCAGTTTAATTTGACAAAACAGTCTTTGAGAGTCTGCTGCACTGGGACTGGTGAGGTGAATAAAAGATGTGACAGTACCTGTGCGTGCAGTTCCATAACACACATGAATTTCTCTCCCTCTTCACCCGCTCGGCCCCCTTGGCCGTGCTGGGACTTAGAGATCTGGCAAGCCGGGAAAGGCAGAGATCTGGGATGGAGCTGAGGAGGCTAACCCAGCCAAGCATCCGAGGGATTCTTCTCTTTCAGTAGGTTGCCAGCACTGCACTGTGTTGCAGAAGGTACCTCAGCGATTTGTGTTGAGTGTCTGAAGGATGGTAAAAAGGGGCCAGTGTGGCCTCTAAAGCACTACAGTTGGGAGCACCTTGAGCTGTCTGGCTTATCCATGTAGACATGGCACTGTTCCTGGTTAGGGAAACTGAATCAAACCCCTTGTTTCCAGAAGTAAGGGACAGTGTAATCTCTGAGTACAGTCAGTAGTCTGCCCAAAGACACAAGAGCTGGGCCTTATCCTGATTATCCCGCCTTTCTTCATAGCTTACTTTCACTTAGCTTCAGATATGATGAAAGGCTTAGGTGTTTGTTGTTGTTGTTTGTTTTCTTATGTTTGTTGGAAGAGGGCCTTTTTATGCAGTGCTGGCTGTTATAGAACTAACAGAGATCTGCCTGTCTCTGCCACTGTCGCCATGTCCGAGGATAAATGCATGTGCCATCAGGTCTGACTTTATTTATTTATTTACCTACCTTTTACAGTCCTCGGTTTTCCTTTCTGGTTCCTTTTCCTCTCTTCACCTCTTGATGCTGTAATTAATGTTCAGAGATGGATTCATTCTTGCTGTCACACTCACTCTCTTATTGAGACTCTTGGCATTATATGGCATCTACAGACTGACAACTCACCCTTGTTCATTTCTGCAGATGTCTCTTTCCTGAATTGCAGACTTATAGGCCCAGCAATCTGCTCAGAAAATGCATTTGGACTCCTCATACTCAATGGGGTCCAAAACCCAAAGGCTCCTTTCCACCTGTTCCTTCTTAGTTTTCTGCCTCCCAATGAATAGTAAATCTGCTCTTCCAGTTGCTCAAAAGAAGGAGCCACAGCATCTAGCTTTCTACCTTTCTCTCACACACAATGTATTTGGTCAGGAGACATTGATTGCTCTCCCTTCAAAACTTTGCTGAAATCCAACACTTCCTACCACTTCCTGTCAGTACTGGCAAACCATTCACATATCCAACATGAATTATTTCCATAACTTTCTAACTGCTCCTGGACCTGACCCTCTTAATAAAATTTCAGCATCGTAGCCGAAATGATTATTAACATTTAAGATAGATTACACTGCAACAGAACAATTTCCTTAACAGTAAAAAGCCAGTGCCTCAAATCTTTTGCAATCAAAATCCCTGCTCTATACCTGGCCTGGAAACTGACTCCTACTGAGGATGGATAAAAAAAAATGAGTGAAAATTACGGGTAAATAGTAAGATAAATAAGCCCCCCACACTGGAGTCTGGTTGAAGCCTCTTGCCAGAATCTCAGTCCATCATAATTAACTTTTGCCGTGGAGGTTGATGACACAACAGTGGTGTTTTTTGATTTATAAACATGCTATGCTAAAATAGCAATGTACCAGGCTTAAGCCTAAGCCTATATAACATTGGAGAATGTCTGGGAATCACAAATGAGACTGGATACAGTGAGGATGTTTGACCTTCTCAAATCCCTGTACTCCAAGCTTTAACAATTGTAATCCTGTTAGGGAAATACCTTGCCATTTCTCCTAAATTCCTTATCGACATTTTGAAGTTAATAACTTCAAAACCACCAAAATCCAATGCTTGAAAATGGTAAACAAAATCCAATGCTTGAAAATGGTAAAGGCAGTACATTGTAGCTTCCTAAGAAGACTCTCCCTCTTTTCTGAGAAGCCCACACCAAGCTCTTGAGTATGACTTGTTTCCTTTCTTACCTCCCTTTACCTCCCAACTTTTGTGTTTAAAATATGTGTTGAAATCTTTTTGAAACTATTTTAATTTTTACTGAAAATAGATTTTTCTCTTATACAATGTATCTGACCACAGTTTCTTCCCATTCTATACTTTCTAACTCTCCCTCTTCCCCCACCAGCTTCCCTCTTCCCCAGATCTATTTCTTACACAGAAACTGAATCAATAAGTATGGGGCCTGCATGTATCTGCACCAGATCCTCTGCATATATGTCATGGCTGTTAGCTTGGTGGATTTGTGTGACTCCTAACAGTGGGAGAGGGTGTGTCTCTGACTCTTTTTTTTTAATTTAAATTTTATTTTTAATTACACTTTATTTACTTTGTATCTCCCCTCTAGTTCCCTCTCTCCTCCCTTCCCAATCCTTGCCTTCCTCCCCCTTCTCCACACATGCCTCTTCCCAAGTCCACTGGTAGGGGAGGGTTTCTTTTTCTTTCTTCTGATCTTAGTCTTTTAGGTCTCATCTGGAGTGGCTGACTCTTTTGCCTTCTCTTGAGATTCTTTTCTTCCTCTTGGATTGCCTTGTCTACACTCAATATGAGGGCTTTTGCCTTGTTTTGTTCTATCTTGTTTTTTCCTGTTTGGTTATTGTCTCTTAGAGACCTGTTCTTTTCTGAAATCTCTTCTTTAATGAATTCTAACTATGCTTCATACCACCTCATCCTTAAAATGATGTTCTGTGTTGAAACAGTGTATCCTGTTATACTTGAGTCAAGGTCACTAAAAAGATTAAAGGATTTCTTGGGGGTAGCTGTGGGTGACAGCGGGGAGCTGTGCCTCTAGCTCTGCCACTATCAATACCAACACTGTCTGGACTGTTATCTTTTTTATTTTCTCCAGTTGTCTGAATGCTCCCTTTTGTTGCTTCTCTCTGGTCTGAACTTTCTGGTTACAATACTTTTAAAAGATTTATTTTTATTTTTGTTTATGAGCACTTCATACATAAGTACTTATATTTACATTACATTTTACCGTCCCTCATTCCCTTCCAAGTCCTCTTTTGTGCCTGCCTCTAAATTTCATTGTCTCTTCTTTTAGTTATTGTTGTTTTACACTTACACACACACACACACACACACACACACACACACACACCCTACTGAGTCTATTTTGCACTGCCTATATGTGCACATGTTTAAAGCTGACTACTTGGGATTGGGTAGCCTATTGGGAGCTCATCTTGACATCATAGCATGGTTCCTCTGATGTGCCTGACAGCATTACAGTTGCTAAAGTAAAGCTTGGGCCACAGAGATATGGAAAGGCAGGGTATCGTCAGACATCTACACTATAAATATTCTCATTTGTGAATCTCAAAGAAAGGAGTAAAGCCATTCTAAAACGTCACACAGGCTTAGGCCTTAAACCTATTCCATTACTATTCTAATATTAAAAACACACATATACACACACAAACAATGGAAATATTCTTTTTTCTCAATGGCTATTGAATTTCTTCATCTAGGAGTGGAGCCTTGTGAAATTTCCCTCATCCACATTGTCATATTGGTTGGTGTTGTCTTTTTGAAGGTCTTGTTTTGGCAACCTTATTGTTGAGATTTCATGGTGTAGCATTGCTGTCATGTTTAGAAGATATTACATCTCAACAGGCATCTTGGGTCCCCTGGCTTTCATAGGCTCAGACCCCTTTTCTGTGATTTTCCCTAAATTCAAGACTTAAGACTTGATTTTGATTTGTAGACATAGCAATTGGGGTGGAACATTTCAGGGTCACTTGTTTGGGTTTTTTGTTGTTGTTGTTTTGTTTTTTGTTTTTTTCATCTTGGCCAGTGGTTTATAGATTTCTGCATTGTCTACATTTGCTGTTTCTTGATGAGAGGTGAAAACTATACACATCTATGAGAGTGAGGGTAAATATTTAGAATACAGTTAGAAGGCATATTAGTTTAAGAAAAAGGTAGTAATTAGTTTTCCTCTAAGAAGTATGACCTTTCCAGATAGGAGTAGTTGGCTAGGTTTACAATACCAGACATGAATACACTCTTTTTAAAAATTTATTTGTTTTGTCTTTAAACTTTTATATTAATTACAGTTAATTTATTATATATCCCAGCTGTAACCTTCTCCCTCCTTCCCTTCCAACCCCACCCTCCTTCCCTCATTTCCTCTCATGACTCTCTCCAAGTCCACTCATAGGGGAAGTCCTCCTCCCCTTCCATCTAACCCTAGCCTATCAGGTCTCATCAGGAGTGGCTGCATTATCTTCCTCTGTGGCCTGGTAAGGCTGCTCCACACTTAGGGGAGGTGATCAAAGAGCCAGCCACTGAGTTCATGTCAGAGACAGTTCCTGTTCCCCCTACTAAGGAATCCACTTGGATACTGAGCTGCCATGGGCTGCATGTGTGCAGGGGTTCTAGGCTGTCTCCATGAATGGTCTTTGGTTGGAGGATCAGACTCAGAAAAGACCCCTGTGCCCAGATTTCTTGGTTCTGTTACTCTCCTTGTGGAGCTCCTGATCCCTCCAGGCTTTCTATCTCCCCTTCTTTCATAAGATTCCATGCACTCTACCCAGAGTTTGGCTCTGAGTCTCATCATCTGCTTTGATACCCTGTTGGGTAGAGTCTTTCAGAGGACCTCTGTGGTAGGATCCTGTCCTGTTCCCCATTTTCTCTCTCTTCCATTGTCTATCCCATTTGCCTTTCTGAGTGAGGATTGATCATCTTACCCAGGGTCCTCCTTCTAGTTTAGCTTCTCTAGGTGCACAGATTTTAGTATGTTTATCCTATCTCATAGGTCTTGTATCCACTTATAAGTGAGTATATGCCATGTGTGTCTTTCTGCTTCTAGAATAGCTACTCAGGATGATCTTTTCTAGTTCCCACCATTTGCCTGCAAATTTCATGATTTCCTTGCTTTTTATTGCTGAGTAATATTCTATTGTGTATATGTACCACAATTTCTGTATCCATTCCTCAAATGAGGGACATCTGGGCTGTTTCCAGATTCTGGCTATTACAAATAAAGCTCCTATGAACATGGTTGAGCAAATATCCTTGTTGTATACTTGGCATCTTTTGGATGCATGTCTCGGAGTGGTATAGCTGGATCTCGAGGTAGCACTATTCCTAATTGTTTGAGAAAGTGTCAGATTGATTTCCAAGTGGTTGTACAAGTTTACATTCCCACCCGCAATGGAGGAGGGTTCTCTTTTCCCCATATCTTCTCATGTGTTGTTCACTTGAGTTTTTGATCTTAGCCATTCTGATGGGTGTAAGGTGAAATATCAAGGTTGTTTTGATTTGCATTTCAGTGATGACTAAGGACGTTGAACATTTCTTTGTGTTTCTCTGCCATTTGATATTCTTTATAGAGAATTCTCTGGTTAGCTCTGTACCCATTTCTTAATTGGATTACTTGATCTGTTGCTTTTTAACCTGTTGAGTTCTTTACATATTCTGGATATTAGTCTGTACTGCAGAACAATAGTAATAAAAAGTGCATGGTATTGGCATAGAAACGGAATGATGGCTGTCTTGAATCAAATAGAAGACCCAGAAATAAACCCACACATATATGGATACTTGATTTTTGATAAAGAAACAAAAGCCATACAGTGAAAAAAGGAAACATCTTCAAGAAATGGTACTGGTCTAACTGAATGTCTACATGTAGAGAAATGCAAATAGATACATGTTTATCATCTGCACAAAACTAAAGTCCAAGTGGATCAAAGACCTCAACATAAAACCAGACGTACTAAATCTGTTAGAAGAAAAAGTGGGGAAGAGCCATGAACTCATTGGCCCAGGAGACTACCTCCTGAACAAAACACTAACATCACAGGCTCTAAGATCAACAATCATTAAATGGGACCTCATGGAACTGAAAATCTTCTGTAAAGCAAAGGACATTGTCATCAGAACAAAACAACAGCCTACATACTGGGAATGGATCTTCATCAACCCCTGAATACACTCTTACTGAGTGGGCCTTAAGTCCAACTAGACAGCTTTTGGTTTCCCTTAAGATAAAATGTACTGCTCTTGGATGCTTGGGGTATCTTGCTGTACTGATTGTTCACAAACTCTGGTTTGTGAGTTTTCTGCATTGGTGAAACTGTTGAGCACTTTTCTCCCTTGGCAGTTTGCATAACACCATTTAATACTATGAGCCCTGGTCTTGAGAGAGAGAGAGAGAGAGAGAGAGAGAGAGAGAGAGAGAGAGAGCTTCAAATCAGTTCTGCTCAGTTTCTACAAGTTTTATGTCCAAAGTGTGTGGTGTCTTAAACAATAAGCCCTTACTTCAAGTTCTGGGAGGCAACCAAGGGCAACATGAGTAACCTGTACTAATTTTTGAAAACGTTTGTATCCCCTGCCCTGCAACTTGAAAGAATGTTTTCCACACCTACCTTGGGATTTTCTTGTTAGTAGTCTGTGACTCTTGAGGGAGCATTCTTAATGTGACCTGCTTGCAACATTCTATTTTAATTAACATCCGACACCCAACACCCCTTCCTCAGCAGGCAGGCATTCATGATTATTTATATCTTGCTCAACCTTTCCTTTATAACTATGAAGATTGCCTCTATCCAATTTACTCTGCTCTTAATTCATCTAATAGTTTGTTGTTTATCTCCCTCCAACGCTTCTATATCTACCAGAGCATAAAGTCAGTGTGAGATTTTTACTAGCATTTTCCATTATTGCTTCACATGTATATTGAAACAGATTTGAAAAATGAAAAGACTTGATATATCTGTTGACTAAATGTATATATGTATGTGTGTGTGTGTTCTCACATACTATACAATTCAAAGTTTTAATCTAGAGGATAGTGGCCATTGGATTTCTAATTTGTCTATGATTTTTCTCAGCTGTGGTGTGTATATTGTGCATACTTTAGATGCAATTTTAGAAGGGATATTACTTAGTCTATCTCCATGCCAAAGGCTCCAGAGGAAAAGATCGATCCTCAAATACATTTTGAGGAAAGCAAGATTCAATGTCTAACTTTGGACCTCTTAGGAATGCCTGGGCGTTTCATTCTCTACATAAACAATAGGCTATTTCAGCTCTGACATGCTAGGTTCAGTCTCTTTACGATAAGTGACTCTATCACTGAAATATGCCATTTGAGTAGGGCACCTGAAGGCACAGCGGTTGTCTTTTCTGGCATTATCAGTGTCGTGAAAATGCTGCCTTAAAACGCTGCCTTTATCACATCCTTCACTGCAGAGGCTTGTGAACATTTTTCATCTTTGAACATAGCTTCCCGTGTCTGGTCCATTTCTTCATGTAGAACACTAATAAGGAATGCACTCAAGGGTTGACATGATCAGATCAGATCCATATTTTCTGTAATAATGAATCAAGTTCATAAAATAGTATTAGCCCAACCTGTCTCTATGAATAAGGTGTGCATTGCTGTTACATAAATTCTTGTCCCTGAGAGCTGCCCTTAACAGGAGAAATCTGCTCTACCTCCTCTTACACATCAGGAGGAAAGAGAGATAGAAAAATGTGTTGGTAATGGCCTTGCAAAATAAAAGAAGAGAGAAGGAACAGCAGGCTCTTTCTGCATTCACACTCTGGTTTTCCTGTGAAAATGGTTCTGTGATTCCTGGTGATTCTTTTAAGACTGGAAGATTAAAGATCGTGTTATAGATGTAACAGCCTCAATTAGTAAAATTGACAAGAAAATTATTACCTCTTTGCATTGAATGACAGGGAAACACAACTGAAGGAATCTGTCACTTATGCTGGCACAGGATCATATTTTGCTTTGTCTTACTTGACTCAACTCGATTAATTCATGGGCAGGATTTTGTTTATCATCCTAAATTATGAATATTGGGAATTCTTAGTTTTTCTTATCAGCAAAGAAAAGCAACTTACAGAGGATCAGAACAAACAGAACATTTTAGATTCCAGATGCCAATTCTTTTTAAAAAGGAAATTCTCTATGTTCACACTTGTATTTCCTGATCAAAGAGAGGCATTTTCATTATTTATTTCTTAATTTTCTGAAGAAAATTACCATAATGCTAAAAGCAAAATACCCCTTCTAGCTATATATATATATATTATATATATAATAATATATATAATATATTATTTATATTCATAAAAGAAACATTTACTAAAACAATTAATGCTTCTGAAAAACACAGGTATTTGTCAAGTACTCCTCCCTTAAAATCATCCTATGAATGGCAGAGCCAGCTCCTCCTCTGCAAGTCATCACTGCTATCCTCTAGGGAGAGATGTTTCCACCACGTGCTTGTGGACAATTGATGCTCTACTATAGAAAACATGTTAAAGCTCTCCACTGGTTTTCTCTGGATACATTTATCATTCATTTGGTATTAATTTCAATAATCTTACCAATCAAAAGAGTAGCTTATAGTCCTTTGCCTCTCATAGAGTAGAGCATTGAGAAAGATTTCCTTTTTTTTTTCTTTTACATGCCAAGCCTGATGAAACCTGAAGATGCCATGCCTTACTGCCATTCTTCATGAAGAGACATGGCGTCTTCTCTGAAAAAAACCAAATACTGATTTGTGCCCCTTTATAGGATGCCCTTCCTCATAGTTTCAGAACTTTTGTTGTTGATTTTGGTCCCTGTGGAACTTGAGAATGGTGAGAGCTCCTAATGCCTGATGGAAATTTCTTTCTATTATCAGTAAGGGTAAACCCATGTAATGGCAAGTCCTGTACAACTGGGTTCAAGAACTGAGAGTGTCATATTTGTAATTATTTCCTGCAGGGAAAGGAAGGATTCTCATTGTGTGCTTCTCCAGACTAGTAAGGTAAATACAAGTGAGTAAATCAATAAATCAATAAGTGAGGCAAGAATTGGCTTCCATGTGCTTCTGGCTGGGATGGAAGGCTAGGGAGGTCTCAAGAACATAGGAAGAGCCCACTGCAATCAGCAGTGTCTGTTTCTATATAAATAATAATTTAAAAAAGGTTAGGACTTTAGTTAGAATTGAGGCAGGAGATTAGGCCTTACATAAAGACTTGATCTATGAAAATAAGTTGGCCAGGAGGAAAGTGGGAACCCTCACCCGAGAATACTAACTCTAGCCATCAGCCCAGAGACACTGTCAAGTGTATAAAGTTGATCTATGAGTCGTGGTAATACTGAAACACACATCTCTAGGTGGAAATTTAAGTTATTTTAAAGCATGTTCTTTCTTGTACCTTTGACAACTGGGACCAGAGATCACCAGAGATCACCAGAGATCACCAGCAGTGAATGAATCCACTCATGAGCTTAGGCTCTTGACAGCAGCTGGGGAGATTAGCTCCTTGGCCTCACCACTCCTTTCTAACAAGTGTACAGTGTTACGTTACTGTGTTTTGATTTACATTTCCCTAATGAATACCCACGTTGAGCTAATGACTGACGACGGATGTATTTGTACTTTTTTGTCATGTGCATCATTTATTGGTAAACTATTCATCTATTTGGTACATTATAAAATGTTTAACTCTTTTTCTTGTCTTTGAGTTTTATGTATTTTGGATAAAAGTCCGTTATCAGTGTTAATGTAAAAATAATTCCTCCACTCAACAAATAGTCTTTGTTTCTATTATTTTAAGTGTCTTTTGATAAGAAGGAAGTCTTCATTTTGGTGAAGGCTAATTTATCTTTATCTTTTAAATTTGGATGGTGTCTAATCCAAGTTCACAACTTTTTCCTTTATATTATCAATTAGAATTTTTTTGTATTGAAAATAGTTGTTACATACACTATATTTTGATTATGGTTTCCTCTCCCAAACTACCTCCAGATCCCACTTTCTCACCCAATGCTCACAGCAGAAAAATGTAGTGTCCTCCAATGGATTCTCACTGGGTACACAAGCCATTCTTAAGAACAGGCCCCATGACCAGCAGTAGGCGACCCAGCCATATTACTCAATGGCATTTCTGGAGTTTCTTTGTCTTATTTATAGTTTTGAACACTGATTTGTGAACATTTTAAAGTTAGTTTTCATACAAAGTGAGAGGATGTACCTCCTCACCTCCTCTCTCTCTTGTTAGATACATGGTCATTGAGATACTCCTTTTTATTTGTTGTCATGTTTTTCAAAAGTTGTACATTTGTGTGTGTTTCTAATATCCTGTTTTTGTTTGTTTTGTTTCTGAGCCATGTTCTTGATTTGTAGCTTAGGCTAGTCTCAAGTTCTTAGTTCTTAGCCTTGCCTTGATTTCTGGAGTGCTAGGGCTTTAGGCATGTACAAACATGCCCAGGTGGCTACATTTTCAAACCCACTGGTGTAACTTATTTCTGTCTTTAACTGTGTTCTCTTTCTTAGAGAGTTTTGGATAGTTTATGTCCATTGCATTTTTACATGAATTTCAAAAAAAATTGCAAATTTAAATTTTTTAACAACTTGCTAGGATTTTGAGGGGAACATATGGAATCTATAGATTAATTTAGAGCAAATTCACATTTTAGAAATTATTGAATATCCCACTCAAGACATAGTATATTACACTATTATTTAAATTTTTATTTTTATTTAGCTATATATAAATTTTCATATATATACATTAGATATATATTTAAACATTTGTTCCTAATAACTTCAAATTTATGATTTATAAAATAATTGATATTTTAATTTCTATTTCTTTGTTGCTGAAAAATAAAATACCATGGACTTTTAGAAAGTGTTTTTTTTTTTAATCTTGTAATACTCTTTAACTAATTGGTTTTAAGAACTTTGTTATAGATATCATAGAAAATAAACTGTATTACTGATAAATAAAGATACTTTTATGTTATGTTTTCTAATCAAGACGATGTTTATTTTTCTCATGATATTGCTCTATCTAAGGACTCCTAACCATGATGATTAGAAGAGATTTACAAACAGAAGTAATTTTGTTTCTTACTGATTTACACATCTTTATTCATTTTCTGTGCCTTGTGTCATTGCCTAAAATATACCAGCCCTGTGTTGGGAAGTCATGGGTAGGAAGTTTTAAAAAGGTTCTTGGTTTTTCAACTAGACTAATTTTTGTCTTGTCCAGTTTTAAATATCTTGATGCTGTTTTGTCTTTATTTTTACCTTTTAGGGACAGATGTTAATTCTTTGCTGATGTCTTTTCTGCATTTGTTATGATGTTTTTTTTTTTTTTTAAGAGTTCTGTTATGGTATTGAATGACACTGACTTAAAAGTTGGTTTTGCATTCTAGGGATAGATTTCACATGATCCTAGAAGTCTTCTGTTTGTGCACTATTGTGTTTGACTTGCTTAAGGTTTTGTGGTAACTGGAGATATTGGCGTAAAACCTCTGTTTTCATTGATATTGGTGTACAACTTTTGTTTTCATTATGATGTTTGTAGTTTTGATGACCACACAGAATAGTAATGTTGTTGCATATACTAGGAAGTGTTCGTGTTCTTTTAATTTTCAGTAAACATTTTTGTATATTTGTTAGAATTTCTTTCTTGAAGGTCTGATGAAGTTAGTGAAGTCATCAATGTGTGCACTTTTCTTTCCTTGGGAGTTTTTTTTTTTAATTCCTTATATATTCAATGAATTTTGGTAATTTACAACATTGTGGAAATTTTCCTTGTCCTGCCATGGTAACTTATGCCTTTAATCCTAGTGTTTGGGAGGTAGAGACAGGTGGATCTTTGTGATTTCAAGGCCAGCCAAGGCTTTACGGTGAGGAAACTCACCTACCTACAAAAGTCCATCTTTTGTCTAAGTCACTGCACTCATTAACACTGGCCTGTCAATATTTATATCCTACTCATTTAAGCCAGGTACAATCTGAATGGTGTCTGTGTTCTGTTCTCTGAAAGTGATAATTAGTGGTGTCCTCATGTGTCTCCTTACAAACACATCTCACTAGTGAATGTTAGTTCTACTGACATCTCTAGGATGTTTTATGATACTATTTTGATTTTTCCTAAATCATTTCATTTGTCTCGTCCTAGCAATTTTTTTGGCCTCTTTTGTTCACCTTGACTTTTATTTGTTTTTGTTTTTACGTATTTTGTGATAGCAATTGTATCCATCAAACCAGAATTTTCTCATTTAAATGGCAAAATTTGGTGATATACTGCCCATCAGTGCATTAATTTCAATACTGCTGCACTTGTATCATGTAACGCCTTCAAAAACCTGAAATATATTGTGCATATTTAAGATCTACACTGTGATGTTACGGGGATCATACCGATTGCTAAAAGGATACTAGACTGAAATAAACTAAAGTGTTCAACTGCTCTAAGTTTTCCTCTTTTGTAGTCTGTAGCAGGTAAAATCCAATCATTTAATCCAAGTTCTAAATTTAAATTGGCATTATCGTCTGCAGTTTTCCTATGGCACTCTTGGTCACTAGATGCGTTTCTATTCTATGGTATCACTTCGTAGTTTTTGATATCTAGTTATTAATTTTTCCCATAATCACCAGTATATAATAATTACTGTTCTGTTCTCTACCTCTGTATGTATGAACTTTTAAAAAACCTTTTCACTTTATATTCTGATTGTAGCCCCCTCCCTGGTCTCATCCTGGTCCCACCCTCCTTTCCTCTTTGCCCCAATCTTTCTCCCCCAGACCTTAGAAAGAGGGAGACCTCCTCCCCTATCAACTGTCGCAAGCTTATCAAGTCTCTCAGGACTGACTGCATCCTCTTCCTCTGTAGTCTGACAAGGTCACCCCACCAGGGGGAAGTGATCAGTGATCCAGAAGAAGGCAAAAGAGTTCATGTCAGAGACAGCCCTTGCTCCCCTTACTAGGAAGCCCACATGGAGACTGAGCTGCCTATCTGCTACTTTTGAGCAGGGGTCTAAGTCCTATCCATGCATGGTTCTTTGTAGGTGCATTAGTCTCCGGAGGCCCTGAGCCCAGATATTTTGGCTCTGTTGGTCTTCTTGTGGAGCTTCTGTCCCTTCTGGGTCCTTGTATGTCCTATACTCTTCCATAAGACTCCTGTGCTCTGCCCAAAGTTTGGCTGTGAGTCTCAGCATCTGCCTCAATCTCCTGGTGAGTGGAGTCTTTCAGAGGATATCAATGGTAGGCTCCCTTCCTGTTCTCTCTCTTCAGGTGTCTATCCTGTTTGCACTTCTGAATGAGAATTAAGCATTCTCCCTAGGGTCCCCCTTGACACTTGGCATTTTTAGGTCTGTGGAAGGTAGTATGGTTACCCTGTGTTATATGGCTGATATCCGCTAGATGGCTCAGCCATCGAAAACTAGGCTCACAACCAGAAATATATATGAAATTTTTATAAAGTCCGCACAAGCAGGATTCAAGTAATATTTCTTTTTCTGTGCTGGCATGTTTCACATGGCATAATGTCCTCTGGCCATAACTATCTTGTGCTAAATAATACCTTATTACTTAGTGCTGAATAATATTTTGTTACATGCATCAAATATGCATATATTATATATTTACTGTATATCCCGGCTTCTTTAATCATTTATTTGTCGGTAGATATGAGGTTGCTTCTGTATCTTTAGTATTGATAGTAATATTGCAATAATCATGGCATGTAAATCTCATTACATTTTAAGACTTTAATTTTAATTGTTTCATTGAATGTCACGAATAGGGGTAACCAGGCTGTATGATGTAGAAGTTCTAATCTTAAATTCTGCAAATGATGTTTTGATATGCTTTTTGGGGGGGGGTATCATCATTTACAGCACTAATTTCTTGTTTTGATTTCTTTTCTGAAGCATTAATGATTGAGAAGATCAATTCAGAGATAGAATTTGAAGTAAACAAGTAAGTCAACACAATAGAGTTTTTTAAAATCCCTTCCAAATTTGAGTAGCCAGACAGGAAATTAATGTGAAATAGTAACTTTTAGCATGTTTTGGTAATACTGGATATTAATTAAAGGTTCCAGAAAGTTTCGCCATAAAGTAAGCAAAATATAGAAATAGGTGGGGATTTTCCTAAGTCAGAGCACTGGTTACTAAACCATACAGAACTAGAGAGGAGGAGAAGGGAAAGGTGAGCAATAGTAAGATGCCTTATCCAGGTAACAGATGAAGAAGGGATGAGGTAGAAGAGCGAAACAGTATTATAGACAAGAGGACTGGAGAATTTGAAGAGCTTTGACCTTATCCACTTAGGAGTCTGTCTTCAAAGAAATTTTACTCACTAAAAAAAGCAAAAGAAATATTCAGACTAAGAAACTGGAAAGCTTTACTATAGAGAAGTATGTCAACTGCTGGCCTAAAAATTGGCACAAACATTCTAATGGAAATGAACAGAAGGCAGAACTCATAGGAAGAAAGCATAGATCACAGAAAATGAAAATACTGTTAATTGAAGAAAGATATCTCAAAAACAAGAGTGAAGAAAACTTAACATAACCTTCTACTAAATAGTAAATCCAATTAAACAAGCATTTGGTTCTAAGTTTAGAATTGTTAAGTGAAAATTAAAAACCAGAAGAAAGTGAAGATAAAATATTAAAATAATTAGGAAAGTATCCAAGGAATAAAGACAAATAATATAAGAAAGGAAGAGTAAATGATGTATTATGTCAAAGTTCAAGAGAGTAGAATAATAACACAGAAGAAAGTGAATGCTAAAGAAAGGATCAAACAAATCATCAAAAATGTATAAGGAGAATAAGCAACAAACAATACAAAATGTATAATACTAGAATTTCTAAAGAAAACAGAATAAAAATTATTTTAAACTATAATAAAATACACATAGACAGAAAACTTTGAAAAATTGACCAGGAATGACCAGTTTTGGTATTATACCATAGTATTATACACATTAAAAATAAAGAAAAAAAAAGTACAGGTCTTGGCCTTCAGGCAACAAAAGGCAGAGAATCCATTTGTCATTCCACTGCTTTTCTATCACATAGAAAGTTTAGCCAGAAAGAGAGACAAGTGCAAACCAAGGACCTATTATCCACACAGACCAATTTCCAAGTTCCTATATTATACAAAGCTGTGTTAGCTTTTATAAGTTGAGGAAATATTATTCTCTGTTCCCTTTCCTCAAGAATCTATGAAATGCAAGCTCACATGCACAGTGACTCACCCTGGGTGATGCTTGTCTGGCCTACCTCCCAACTTGACTTTGTAAAATATGACCACAGACAGACTAGTGACCAATCAGAGAAGGGAATTTTCTAGGCAGAGGTTGGCTGTGAGAGGACTCCTTAATCTTCAAAGACAGACTGAAAAATATTGCTCATTTCAATAGCAAAGCAATTTTTTTCTATGAATTCCTACCACAATGATGGGTGCTCAACCTAGTATTCAGTCCACTGACAACAATGCATGTCAGAAAAGCCCAGGAAGTGCAGCTTTCCTATGAAAATTCTTAAGCCACACAGGCATGAACAGACTCAGTAAAAAGTAAGAACAAGGATGGTTTGGTGTTCCAACTGTTCCAACCTCTTCGCTTGGGAATTCCAAGAGCTGTTACTTGCCAACAACAATGTTCCGTATCCTTCCATATTCATGGTAAATGCATGAGAAGGAGTGTTCTTTTGAGACCACAGTGAGCAGACATGGCACTGACATTTGAATCAATTACAGGAGATAATTGGAAACACACACCCACATTAGTTCACATTTTCTTTGATGTAAACTCTAGCTTTTGCAAAGGTGTCCTTGTGCCCACGGTGTCAGCATCATTGGGGACCTTGTTAGAAATGAGAATATGCTTGCATTTTTAACACGGACCTCTAATTTGCGTATACTTATACACTATCTGAGGAACTTATTAGAGAAGTACAATCTTGGCCAGCACCTGAGATTCTGCATTTCTGACAAGCTCTCTCTCCAGGGCTTTCAGTGTAACAGGTCTTGTAATGTACCAGATCACTTTTTGTTGAGAAATCCTTCCTGATATGCCCTCCAAAACTAATGTTTTATGTTTTTCTGAAAATTTAAAATAAGAACAATAAGACTTCAACATTGTAAGGGAGGCATAGTGAAACCACCAAATTAGACCACTGCGTTGGTTGAAAAGGAAGTTTATTGAGGGACAAAATGCCATGCCGTCAGAGAGAGTAGAGAAGTCGATGGACAAAGCCTTGTCATTTTTGTGGGACAGGTAACAGCGGACGATGGTGCCTGATTTAGAAAAGCTTGAGTGTTAGTATTGGTGCTTTGAGCTGCTGCAGACTGGGTTAATTGGCAACCAGATGTACTTCACTTGAAGGTAGCTGACTGCTGGAGGTGGAGATGGGAAGACACAGAAGCTAGCCTTACTGGATTTCTGAAGAATGCTGAGTTTAGGTTTCTATTTACTAGGTAAGGATTGTTCTGTTTCCCAGTTAAGAATTTGGCCTGGTTCACATAGGTGGGACCTAAAAACAATCATCCTGAGTGAGGTATCCCCAAAACAGAAAGACACACATGGTATATACTCATTTATATAGTCCTATAAGAGAGGATAAATATACTGAAATCTATCCACCTAAAGAAGATAAACAAGAAAGAGGACCCAGGGTACGATGATCAATCCTCACTTAGAAAGACAAATGGGATGGACCTTGGATATAGGAGCAAACAAGTAACAGGACAGGAGCCTACCACAGAGGGCCTCTGAAAGACTCTACTTAGCAGTGTATCAAAACAGATATTAAGACTCATAACCAAACCTCTGGCAAAATGCAGGGAACCCCCCAAAAAAGGGGAGGGAGTTAATACGACCTGGAGAGGACAGGAGTTCCACAAGGTCCAAATATATCTGGGCACAGGAGTCTTTTATGAGACTGTTTCTCCAAACAAGGACCATGTATGGATGCAACGTAGAGCCCGTGCTCAGATGTAACCCTTGCTAGCTCAGTAGCCAAGTGGGTACCCTAATAAGGGGAACAGAGACTGTTTCTGACATGAACTCAATGGGGGGGGCTCTTTGACGCCCCCTCCCCCTACCAGGGAGAAGCAGCCTTGCTAGGCCACAAAGGAGGACTTTGCAGCCCATCCTGAAGACACCTGATAAACCAGTATCAGATGGAAGGGGAGGAGGTTCTCCCTTATCAGTGGACTTGGAAAGGGGCAGGGAGGAGATGAGGGTGGGAGGGAGGGATTGGGAGGGAAAGAGGGAGTCGCATACAGCAGGGATACAAAGTTAACAAAGTGTAACTAATATTAAAGAAATAAAAATTAAAAAAAAAAGAATTTGGCCTGGTTCAGATGCAGGCCATCCTATTAGATTTAAAGGGTGCTGGCTCTTAAGATACAGGTGAGTTTGCTTTGCAAGAAACCAGTAAAAAAATAGTCATATGAAATTCAATAAACCCAAATTCAATAAGCACGAATAAGTAGATGAAAATAGTGCTGTGTGTCTTGAGTGTTGTAATCACATGTGGGCTTCTTTATTTTAATTATATTTAAAATTTATTTTGTTAAGTATTACTATCTTGTGTATATGATTTATGTGTATGGGAGCATGCATGTTGCTGAGCACTCTTGAAGGTGATTTTCTCATTCTGCTTTACTTGGGTTCCAGAAGCAAAACTATTACAAAGACAGAAAGAAGGGAAGAGCTTCAGTAATCCACAAAAGAAATTATGTGCTCTGATATATATATATATATATGTATCTGTTCCTCTATACATATATGTACACTTATATATACATTTATACATATATATGTGTGTGTGTGTGACATTATACAGATTGGACAGGTTCATTTACTTAAGTATTTAGGGATATATATATGTATGTATATACATATATCCATGTAACAACAATCAATAATAAAAGGGGACATGATTTGAAAGATTATAGGGGTATGTGTACGAGGTTTAGAAAGAGGAAAGTGAAGAAGGAATGACATAATTAGAATCTCAAAAATATAAAAGTATTTTAAGGATATCTGAAAAATGTGGAGAGAAGGACTGGTAACATAGTAATAAAAAACAGGTCAAATATATGATTTCTAATTTTCGCTCAGTTTTTAAGGAAAGGTTCTCTCCTAAAGTGCTGTCCCAGTTCTATGCTACAAGTCAGGCACAGTGACACAGGGAGGACTTCTCTCCACTGGGCTTGTGGCCTCTGACACCTGAGCGTTCAACCATCTGGGGGCTGGAGAGATGGCTCAGTGGTTAAGAGCACTGTCTGCTCTTTGAAAGGACCCAGGTTCAATTCCCAGCACCCACATGGCAGCTTACAACTGTCTGTAATGCCAGTTCCAAGGGATCTGACACCTTCACACTAACACACATAAAATTAAAATAAAAATTAATTTGAAATAAGATTAAAAAAATGTATATTTCAACCATTTATATTTTGGCCATCTTACCATTCAGCACTGACATCTGCTTTTTTATTTTTTTGGTTGGTTGGCATCTGCTCCACAGAACACTGGAATATGTTTGCCTATACCTATGACTTGATTAGATGTGGTCTCCTCACCATGTTCCAACATTCCTGCATGTTCATTTCCTTTTTTTTTTTTAAGTTTTACATTTTTTTTTGTATGGTCCAACAATCCTCCTTTATCTTCAAGTCTTAATTTTGTATCATCTGTTTGACCCATTCTATTTGTAAAGCTGTCCCTCGAGTTTCTTAATTGGGTTAATGAGTTTTTCCATTTCATCTTCATTCAGCTTGATTTCTCTTCAGTATTTCCAGTCTTTAATTTGGTTTTCACCTTCTAGATTGTCTTGATCATTTCTATCAGTCTTATGTTTGTGTTCCCTGGAGACCACTCAGGTGTTTATTCTTTTTGAGTTCTTTAAGTTCATTGAGCTGTTCGTTTGTGTCTACTTTAAATTCGTTTTTTTTTATTTTCTTTCTTTTTTTTTAATTTTATTTTTCTCATTAGTTACATTTTGTTAATTCTGTATCCCAGCTGTATCCCTCATTCCCTCCCCAATCCCACCCTCCCTCCCTCATCTCCTCCCTGCCCCTTTCCAAGTCCACTGATAGGGGAGGACCTCCTCCCCTTTCATATGACTCCATTTTGTCAGGTATTTTCAGGACTGGCTGCAAAGTCCTCCTCTGTGGCCTAACAGTACTGCTCCTCCCTTGGGAGGTGGGGAGGTCAAAGAGCCAGTCATTGAGTTCCTGTTAGAAATAGTCTTTGTTCCCCTTACTTTGGGAAACCAATTGATTACTGAGATTCTTTGATGAAGTTTATGCCTGTTGGTTATAAGGTCTCTGTCTTGAGATTCATCTAGATAATTTTTATGGAAGAACATTTCTGCAGGGCTCGTGGATTTGTGTCTTAAGCTTTTATATTGTTCATGATTTTGTGTTAAGTTCTGGGCATGTGGGCTTACTTCTTTTATTGATTGTGTGTGTGTTGTGGCTACAGCAGGCTGGGCTAATATATAAGATGTGTCATCTGGTCCAAGATGGAGGTGAGGTCCAGGCTGGGCTCACCAGTCAGGGCTGGAACTACGGTTTTTCCTATCTGGGCCAAGTCTGGATACTGAAAAGGGCTAATGCAGGATGGAGACAAACAGACTTAACAGGCTTGGCTGCGGTATAACATGTCCTGGCTGAGCTGGGCTAGAAGCTGGATATAGCACAGATGGAATAAAGTCAGGGAGGGTCATGGGAGAGTGACTAGGCTGTTTTATATCCAGCCCAAGCCCAGATCTAGGTTGGTGACAGGACTGATGGAACTCCCAACACTGGGCTTGGGGACTGAGTGTGGGACCCAGGCTAGGACTGAGGGTTTTGGTAGGTGCAGGCATGGTAGGGTCAGGCAGGTGGATTATAAAGCTCGATTGGAGCAGAAAACAGGAAAATATAAAGGAACCACAAATAAATAAATAAACCACAAATAAAGTGTAATCATGACATTTCCAGAAAAATAGATGAAATTAAAAATAGTCTTATGCAAAATAAACTACAAATACAAATGCTGTATTCTTTTTCTCAAATGCAGAACTTATATTTAAAATTATATATATATGTGTGTGTATAGAAACACATATATGTATGAAACTAAAAAGTGTATTATGAGAGGGACAGAAGAGATCTTAAGTGAAGGGGAATGGCTAGTGTTATACAGGTGAGATGAAAGCAGAACAGGAACTATGGTCATTAAGAGGAGACCCGGTGGGATGGAGGAGCAGGGAACGAGGGATGTCAATGGGGTATAAGGAGCTATAACAAAGTATAATGACATACATGTATAAAATGCCATAATTTAACAAATCAGTTTGTATGCTAACTTAATTAGTAAAATCTGAAAATAAATACAAATTTAGAATGTAATATAAATATGTATCAAAAGCAAAGATATTATAAATTTAATTTAAAAAATAAAAAAGCTGGAAATGTGGGATATTTGTTTAAAGACTGTGCTTTCAAAGACTGTCTTTAAACCTTTCCTGATACTGAGATTTTTATTTTAATAACCCATATCTTTTGGGAGAAGCAGTGCCCACCTGTGCATAAAATCTCTGTTTAAAACACTTTAAAAATACATTTTAAAATAGCTTACAAACTACTACTATCATCTGAAAATTTAGAGGGCTTTCATAAAGCTTCATACATGCATAGTTTAGGTTAACCTGTCTTCTGTTCTATTCCCTATCCTCCTCCCCCCACACCTGTTTAAACCATTAGCCCCCCTGTGTTCTGCTAGCCCTTCTATTTTTAGTTGTTTTGCAAGATCATAGGTTTCCATATAGCTTTTCATAAATACTTTGTGTTGGTTAACCATTGTTCTATCCTCTAAGTTCCCCACACCTCACTCCCTACTTCAACTTTTCTGCTCTGACTATTCATCCTCCTTACTTCCATTTTACCTACACTGTACTGTCCTTGTCTCTTAGTGCATTCTTCATCCAAAATCTTCTGTTTTCCTCCCCCTACCTCCTATTTTTAATTTCCACATGGACTGCTTTCCACATGGACTCCAAGTTACATACACACAAAACAAAAGATTCAAAGCTAGAAACCACATATGAGAGAGAATGGAAGCATTTATCTCTCTTGGACTGGGTGACCTTATTCAGCCCAACATAACATTTTTCAGTTCCATTCATTTAATTGGAAATCTTAAGATTTCTATTTTCTTTATAGTTGAGTAATATTTCATTACATTTCTTCATCTACTTCTTAAAGGTTTCATCACCCCCCTAATATTACAATACATAGGACCAAGCTTTCAAGATATGATCTCTAGAGGACACACACACACACACACACACACACACACACCAAATCAAACAACACTCTCCTGACTCCACTTTCTTTCTTTGTGCCTCTCTTCTGGCATGAGAGTAAAGTTTTTTTTTTTTTAACTGTTTGGCTAGAGTATGACTAGCAGGTCTGCATCACTGTGGGGGCTGTTGGGCAATAGGGCCAATGACACAGAGTCTACCAGGATGAAATAGTGGTGGGTGATTTTCTTGGACAGACAACAGTGCCTGATAAAACCAGGTATCTGGGAAATGAGATACATTCTCTTTATGTTTGTTTGTTTGTTGGTTGGTTTGTTTTAGTTTTTCAAGACAGGATTTCTCTGTGGGCATCTTTGGCTGTCCTGAAGCTCACTCTGTGGACCACCAGGCTGGTCTCAAATTCACAGAGAGCCACCTGCCTCTTCCTTCTGAGGGCTGGAATTAAAGATGTGCACCACCACCACCTGGAAAGATATACTGTCTTTTAAATAAATTATAAACAGATGAAAGCATTGTTCTAATTTTTGGGCTAAAAATTTTCGCAGATTAAAACTGTAGACTATTTTAGCATTCAAGAAAGTTCTAAAGAGGGTTTTAAAGATTTTCTTTATGACAGTGGAGACATAACTCTGGCCTTTAAAATGCAGGGTAAAAGGATAAAATTTATATTTTCTGGCATGTTGCTTCCCTTAACTCTTGGGTCTAAACTTTATACACTTTCCTGAAAACTCCATTATCCAGAGCTACACACAACTGTTTTCCGTTTTCAGACTTACCCACCATGGAACAGGCATGGAGGGAGTGGTACCAGTTACTATAAAAAGTCATCTGCCTTTGACAGGAATGCTGGACTGTAAAGCAGAGAAATTTAGTGGATAGATAGGACCATTTGATATGGCTTTTATGGACAATCTGGAGTGATAAGAATGGATCATACTATGGTGAGTTGGTGACCCATTCATGGCCAAAGGCCGATTAATACATAATCTGTGACCTGGAAGGGAGCCTCTGAGGAATGGATGCTGAGATGTCCCATCTGCTTAAGTCTTTGACATAAAATTAAATAAATGTCTGGAAAACTACTTTAAAATATCTCTGATATAAACCTAGAGAACTGAGAAAAAATTTGTACAACAAAAACATGATCCAGGCATCCTGTACTGAGTGCAAAAATGGATTAAAATTTGTAAGAAAAAAATAAGAATCTCTAAATTGTAGGTCCTCAACCTCACAACCATATGTATTCAAAAGACAATAACTTTGGCCTCAAAGCAAAATCCACTGGGATTTCCACTATCTACAGAGCAAAGAAAATTATTTGAAAAATTCCTTCCTATGTTTGGCCTCAGGATGTGATGATTTGATGAAAGATAAGGGGTCTCATTACACCACCTACACTATTGTCCTTGCTCTTATTTTGAGTTTGACAAAACCTTACAATGTCTCAGGAGTTACTCTCAACTCTCTGTGAAAAGGCTGACTCCAGGTGGTCAAAACCAAAAGTTATTTGTAGTCAGACTTTTGTCTACTTTGGTTTATATTTTTTCTACTTTCCTATACCACTCCTATCTCGTCCAGCTCCTTCAATGCTAGGTAGGAGGAAAAGTTTAGAGGAAAAGACTACTTCCTGCTGATTAGGGGCATCAAGTTCCTTGGGGTGCATTTGATCTTCATCCTCAGGATATCCCCAAACAACAATCTAGCTTAGCAATGGGCAAAAGCAGCAGGAGCAGCAGCAACCAGTAACCATAACAGGAACAAACAAAGGCAGAAGCAACAGGGAGAGCAACAGCTGCATCCAGCACTTTGGGGGCTCTGGCACTTTTATGCTCTCCAAAGAGTCTCCATAATTCTAAACATAAACTATTCTCAGCTGGCAAAATCACACTCCTGCTCAAGCATGAGGCAAGTTGTAGTCAGCTGCTGTGGACAATCTGAAGCAGCCCCATATACCACATCTGGGATTAAAACAAACACATATTCCATATCGTTTCTGTGTATTTTATTTTAAGAAACTGAACATTCTCACATTTCCCCTTTTATGTTTTAAGCCATTAATCGTACTGCGTTTGGTTAGAAATTATAAACAGAGACATTTTCAACAATCTAACTTTTAAGATCAGTAGTCAAGGTTTTCAGGAGATCTCTCCTGTTCATTTATAACCTCTAGAAGGTTTGATTATATCTATAGCTTTTCATTTCCTATGGGAACATAAACAAAACCATATACCCAATGCAAAACTGTTGTAGTTTTCCATTCTGATGTTAATACAATTTTATACATGTATAGGTTGATTTAATTCCTCATTTTTTTTTTATAACCAAGTGTTTCTCGGCTACTATTGTTCCTTTTTATTGTCATTTAGAAAGTTTAGAGTTAACAAAGGATTATTTAGTCTATCCCTGGTGTCTTTACTCTTCCTTTTTGTTTTATAAGCATTTTAAAAAAGTACAATTAGATCTTTCTACAACTGCTTGTTCTACAGGATTGTGTGGTATATCTATAATATGCTTTATAGTGCAATAGGTAAAAATTACTTCATCTTACTGAAGGTATATGCAAGGGTATTGTCAGTATTACTTTGTGCAGGTATCCCTATAATAGCTATTATTTTCAATAAGTGTGTTACTGAGGAATCAGGCTTTTCAAACTAAAAGCAGTTGTTCATTGAAACTCTGACTATGTATCAATAGTATGGTATACAAACTTTAGATTTCCAAATTTTGCAAGATGAAACATGTCCGTTTGCCAGATTCTATTTATTTTGCTACTGCTACAGTTACTTCTGGCAGGTAATGGAGTTTGGGTATACAAAGAATGAGTAGGAGATTTTCTCACAAAGTCCTTGGCTTGTTGCCAAGTAACATTTTTTTTCTTTAAACTTTTCCTGTTATCTTGGTGATTTTCATCAAACTGAAGATTCTAACACATTTACTATTAATAACTGGTCGAATTCTTCATTTCCTTATGCCAATGAACCTGGCAAACCAATATGAAACTGAATGTGGGTGATATAAAACAGATAGGATCTATTTTTGGTTGCTTATTGCAGTTGCATAATTAGCAAGGTTAATTCTGAATTATCAGGAATTCAGGAATAAATTCAGCAATTTCTTTTTTTTTTTAATTTTTCTTATTAGTTGCATTTTGTTAACTCTGTATCCCAGCTGTATCCAGCTCCGTCATTCCCTCCCAATCCCACCCTCCCTCCCTCATCTCCTCCCTGCCCATTTCCAAGTCCACTGATAGGGGAGGACCTTCTCCCCTTTCATCTGACCCTGTTTTATCGGGTATCTTCAGGACTGGCTTCGAAATCCTCCTCTGTGGCCTAACAGGACTTCTCCTCCCTTGGCAGGTGGGGAGGTCAAAGAGCCAGCGATTGAGTTCCTGTTAGAAATAGTCCTTGTTCCCCTTACTATGGGAAACCAATTGGTTACTGAGCTATCACGGGCTACCTCTGAGCAGAGGTTCTAGGTTATATACATACATGGTCCTTGGTTGAGTGTCAGTCTCAGAAAAGACCCTGTGGCCAGATATATTTGATCCTTGTGGAGCTCCTATCCTTTCCACATCACACTAACTCCCCTTCTTTCATATGATTCCCTGTAGTCTGCCAAAGGTTTGGTCATGAGTCTTTGCTTTGAAAACACTGCTAGTTAGAGTCTTTCAGATGCGCTCAGTAGACTCCTGTCATACGTTCAATGCACATCCCATCTGTCTTTCTAAATGAGGATTGATCATCTTACCCCATGTCTGCTCAATTGATTATCTTTTATAGGTGTATAGATTTCATTATGTTTATCATATCTTATAGGTCTATATAAGCGAGTATATACCATGTTTGTCTTTCTCCTTCTGAGATACTTCACTCAGAATGATCTTTTCTAGATCATTTTTCTGCAAATTTCATGATTTCCTCCTTTTTGATTGCTGAGTAGTAATCCATTGTGTAAAAATACCACAATTTCTGTATTCATTCCATTGATGGACATCTGGGTTGTTTCCAGGTTCCAGCTATTACAAATAAAGCTGCTATAAACATGGTTGAGCAAATGTCCTTGTTGTGTACTTGAGCCAATTTTGGGTATATACCTAGCAGTGGTATAGCCAGATCTTGAGGAAGCACTATTCTTAATTGTCTGAGAAAGTGCCAGATAGACTTCCAAAGTGGTTGTACCAGTTTACATTCCCACCAACAGTGGAGGAGGGTTCCCCTTTCTCCACAACCTCTCCAGCATGTGTTGTCTCTTGAATTTTTCATCTTGGCCATTCTGATGGGTGTAAGGTGAAATCTCAGGGTCGTTTTGATTTGCATTTCCCTGATGGCTAATGAGGTTGAGCATTTCTTTAAGTGTTTTTCTGCCATTCGATATTCCTCTATTGAGAATTCTCTGTTTAGCTCTGTTCCCCATTTTTTAATTGGATTACTTGGTTTGTTGCTTTTCAGCTTCTTAAGGGGTTGGTAAAAATTCTTTCCCACTCTGTAGGCAGTCGTTTTGTTTTGAAGACGGTGTCCTTTGCTTTATAGAAGCTTTTCAGTTTCATGAGGTCCCATTTATTGATTGTTGCTCTTAGAGCCTGTGCTGTTGGTGTTCTGTTCAGAAAGTTGTCTCCTGTGCCAATGAGTTCTAGGCTGTTCCCCACTTTTTCTTCTAACAGATTTAGAGTATCTGGTTTTATGTTGAGGTCTTTGATCCACTTGGACTTTAGTTGTGTGCAGCATGATAAATATGGATCTATTTTCATTTTTCTGCATGTAGATATCCAGTTGGACCAGCACCATTTGTTGAAGATGCTGTCTTTTTTCCATTGAATGGTTTTGGCTTCTTCTTCAAAAATTAAGTATTCATAGGTGTGTGGGTTTATTTCTGGGTCTTCTATTCAGTTCCATTGATCCTCTTTTCTGTTTCTATGCCAATACCATATAGTTTTTATTACTATTGCTCTGTAGTACAGCTTGAGATCAGGGATGGAGATACCTCCAGATGATCTGTTGTTGTACAGGATCGTTTTGGAGATTCTGGGTTTTTTGTTTCTCCATATGAAGCTGAGAATATTTTTTTCAAGGTCTGTAAAGAATTTAGTTAGTATTTTGATGGGAATTGTGTTGAATCTGTAGATCGCTTTTGGCAGGATGGCCATTTTCACAATGTTAATCCTACCAATCCATGAGCATGGGAGATCTTTCCATCTTCTGAGATCTTCTTCAATTTCTTTCTTCAGAGACTTGCAGTTTTTCTCAAACAGGTCTTTCACTTGCTTGGTTAGTGTCACCCCAAGGTACTTTATGTTATTAGTGGCTATTGTGAAGGGTGTTGTTTCCCTAATTTCTTTCTCAGCCCTTTTGTCTTTGGTATACAGGAGGGCTTCTGATTTTTTTGAGTTGATTTTGTATCCTGCCATTCTGCTGAAGGTGTTTATCAGCTGAAGGAGTTCTCTGGTTGAATTTTTGGGGTCGCTCATGTATACTAGCATATCCTCTGCGAATAGTGACACTTTGACCTCTTCCTTTCTGATTAGTATCCCCTTGATCTCCTTTAGTTGTCTTATTGCTCTGGCTAGGACTTCAAGTGCTATGTTGAAGAGATATGGAGAGAGTGGGCAGCCTTGTCTTGTCCTTGATTTCAGTGGGATTGATGTTGAGTTTGATGTTGGCTATAGGCTTACTATATATTGCCTTTACTATGTTTAGATATGTGCCTTGTATCCCTGATATCTCCAAGACTTTAAACATGAATGGGTGTTGGATGTTGTCAAATGCTTTTTCAGCATTTAAGGAGATGATCATGTGGTTTTTCTCCTTCAGTTTGTATATGTGAGGGATTACATTGATGGATTTCCATGTTGAACCACCCTTGCATGCCTGGGATGAAGCCTACTTGGTCATAGTGGATGATATATTTGATGTGTTCTTGGATTTGGTTTGCAAGTATTTTATTGAGTATTTTTGCGTCAATGTTCATAAGAGAGATAGGTCTGAAGTTCTTTTTTCTGTTGTTGTTGTTAGGTCTTTGTGTGTTTTACATATCAAGGTGACTGTCGCTTCATAGAATGAGTTTGGTAATGTTCCTTCTGTGTCTATTTTTTGGAATAATTTGAGGGGAATTGGTGTTAGCACTTCTTTGAAGGTCTGGTAGCATTCTGAGCTGAAACCATCTGGCCCAGGGTGTTTTTTTTGGAGGGGAGACTGCTAATGACTGCTTAAATTTCCTTGGGTATATAGGGATATTCAGTCTTTTTACCTGATCTTGACTTAATTTTGGAAGATGGAATATATCAAGTAAATTGTCCATTTCATTTAGATTTTCAAATTTTGTGGCATATAGGCTTTTGTAGTATGACATAATGATTGTTTGGATTTCCTCAGTGTCTGTAGTTATGTCACACTTTTAATTTTTGATTTTGAAATTCAGTAATTTCTATATGAAAAACAACTCTCTGCATATTGAGAGTCAGTAATTATTTTAAGAGATTTAGGAAAATCTAATAATATCATAAGGATTGTATACACCTCTGATATTTTGAGCTGAAGTATGTGGATTTGAAATTACTTTACTTATTTTGACTTATACCCTTCCATTTCCAACTTATTTACATCATTATAGAATGTAGGTGTTTCAGGAATTGGTGTTCCATTTACTATACATTGTGAGAATCCAATTAGTTCTTTTTATAAACTGAAGACGCCTGCTTTTAGGATATTTGTTTTTATTTTTTCCAAAGACTTACCAAAAGCTCTTTGCCAATCTCAGTATTGGTAAAATATACTACAATTTTGGTTGGGTCTGTTCCTGACAAATGATGTTTTATTCTACCTTTTATGATTAGATCAGAAACTTTTTCTATGTAAGTTTTTAATATTTTATTTTGTGTGCTAAGAAAATCCATCTCATAATACTGTCTCCCCTCTGCATACTGATCCCAGTAGGAGCATGAGTTGAGGGCAAAAGAACCAATGTACAGTAAAGTTTAAGATGTATTGATCCACATATGCATCTCCAAGTCTGTTAATATCAGGGTTAACTCTCTGTTTCAGCTGTTAGCCATTTTGGACTGTTTCAGTCTGGATCTTTGTGTAATGTTTGAAATTAATTACTTAACTCATGAGTCTTTTTTTTTCTTATTTTTACATTCATTGATTTAGTGTTCATATTGTAAGAGTACGCATGCCATGAAATAGGTCAGAAGAAAACTTGTGGGAATCCTTTTCTTCTACCATGTGGATCCCGATGATAAACTCAGTGGAGCCCTCTTTTCTGCTTAGCCATCTTGCCAGCCCCATTTCTTTATTCTCTTTCAGTCTGGAATTACACACAAGGTGAGCTTGGATCAGAAAATCTGGCAATTATTACAGATAAGGTTCTATGCCTCATCTTGGTCTCAGGTTGCACGAAGAAGGGTTTGCTGGATGCCTGCAAACGATTTCATGAAAACGATTTCATGAAAAGCAGAGCTCCATCATTATTCTTCCATCTCTGTCTCCACCTCTGCTACCTTGATGTCTTTACTGAAATTCGAGCTGCTCATCCTATGGTAGGCATAGACAATTAATATCTCCCATTAATTTTTAAAAATCATTAAGAATATGCAACTGATTTCTTCTTCTCTGAACCTTTTGTGGTTGAATTTATAACTCCAATAGCTAATGGAATCTTCTCTTTGTATTTTTTTTTCCAGAGCAATCTGTAACCCCCAGCAAGGCAGAATTCTTTGTGTTTCCTTAAATATTCTCTTGAAAATATCTGTGTCCAAACCAGCCAGTAAAATATAATTCATGTAATAATAGACAATTCATTAAGGAAATTGACTATGAATTTTTATTTCTAGTAATTGTTTCACAAAATAATGATACAAAGTTGGACTATTTAACACTTTCTTTGAAAAAAAATGATGATATATTTTTTACTGGTCCACCATTACTGTTAGTAGATACTAACAGTATCTACTAACAAACCTTCCCCTATCCTGCTCATGCAAGGGGATTGTGGAAAAGCAGTTTTAAAATCAATTACTGTTATAGGCTATGACTTAAACATGATACCCATGAGAAGGAATATTGGTTGTATCCCTTATCCACTTGTCCATTGGTGCTGCTTGAACCTTTAATAATTTTATACCTTTAATAGCTTGCACCTTTAATAACTCTTTTACATACAGTATTTGCATTCTCAAATGCAAGCGTTTTTATCAACACCTGTCTTACATCAGTGCAGAGACAGCTTTGTTCATAGCTGAGACCCATCTTTGCATGAAATCTGTGAAAGTTTCTCCAGTGCCTTGTACAATCTTGGTAAATGAAGTGTTCTGTTTCCTTGAGATAAAGTTCACTTGAGATAAAGTTTATTTCAAGCTCTTAAAGCCACTAAGCAACACTTTTCTATGACAGCATCATCAAATCAAACTGGCTTTTGTAAATCATTGTACTGCCCTCACCAAGCAACTGATCCTTGATAATATTCAGTCCCCTTGCTCTATTTCACTGTTTAATATTTGCAGCTTCTTTCCTCTACCACGTTGTCTTCATAACTTCCGATTGGCTTCTAGCACAGCTGTTACAGGCCTTTCTAATCTTGGGGAATAATTCTATTTTGGGTGCCTCAGTTATGTAATATTTGTCTTACATAAGGTGAATGCATTCCATAGGAAATCACTGCCTCTTTAAGCTGCCTTGGATCTATCATTTCTATAGAATGCCACACTATCTCATCATAATCATGACCCACACCGTCAGCAGGCATGTGTTGTATGATTACTGGGAAAACTGATACTGATTTTGTAATCCCAGACCACCCCTCATCTGGCAGCACAGTTGGCTCAAGATTAACCCTTTCTTTCAAAACGGGCTGTTTTTCTTTGACCGTGACTTCCTGCACAGCTTCTTCCTTCTCCTGACAGCACGCTCCCTGCCAAACCCAGGAGCTGCGGGGATTTAAAAAATGCAAGTGCATGTGCTCTGCCACACAGGGCTGCAGTGCACCTTCTAGCCCAGTGTATGTCCCTCTTTCATCCTGCAGGAAGCTTCCTGTTCTCTTGCTCAGACAGTGGGTTTGAGCCCTTCTGCTGTCTTTTTTTTCCAGCACTACTCACTTCCCAAGCCCTTCTACCTGCAATTTCCCAGTTGCACAGCCTACTTGCAACCCTTTCAAAAATGATAGAATTGAGTGACACTTTTTATTTTCCCATTTCATCCATTCTTCTTCTTTTTGTTTCTCATATTCCTTCATTTCCACCTGCAATTTTCAAACTGTTCAGCCATTCTCCCATCCATTTTTGAGATGGATTATAGGAAGAAGAAGCAGAAGAAGAAGAATAAGAACAACAATAAGAATGAGAAGAACAAGAATAAGAAGTTTTCCTCTGGGAGCAAAGCTAGGTAGTAGCCACAATAAACCTTTTGCTGACACACTGAAACAGAATATTCATCCAGTTGTCTCCTGATATTTTCTCTATGGTATTAGAAAATTCTTCCTAGTCCTATAGCTAAGCACTACTTGTAGCCAGACTTTTGGCTACTTTATTGTGTTTTTTTCCTACCTCCCTACCCTATCCCATCCCTTCCACAATACTAGGTTGGAGAGAAAGAGGATAGAGAGAAAGGGGGCATTAATATTGTTAGACTACTTTCTGATAATTAGGGGTATTAAATTCCTTGTGATCTTCATCATCAGTGTATCTCCAACCAGCAACCAGCAAACCAGAAACAACAAGCAATAACAGCAGCAGGAGCAGCATCGACCAGCAACAGCAGCAGGTGAAAACAGGGGCAGCAGGTTCCAGGGGAGCGGCAGCTGCCATGCCTCTCAGGGCTCTGGTATTATATACCGTCTGGTCTGAAGAATCTCCAGAATCCCACACAAACTCTTCTCTGATGGCAAATTAACTCGCCTGTTAGATCATGAGACATACTGTAGTCAGCTGCTGTGGACAACCTAATACAGCCCCTCATCTCACACCTGGTATTAAGACAAACACAAAGGAACATATTCCCAAAACATTTCTTCGTTTTGAATTTTTTTAATACAGTAGTGCCTTCTTTTTTTTCTCTCTCTTTAGGGCTATAGGCAGGTGATGACTGGGTAAAATGTGAGTCAGGGAAGACGGATCTGTTGATGCCTACCAATTATTTATGTTGTCTAAGCCTGGCAGTTGTACCAAATTAATTTGGGATATAAGATGTAAGGCAAGTAAGTGCCTAACTTAATTGTTATTTGATTATTTTCTATGTGGACTCAATTTTTCCCCCTAGAAGTTTTTTTTTTTTTTTTTAAATAAGATTTTCTTCTTTCCCAATGAACTAATTTTCTTGGCACTGTTGTTGAAAATCAAAAATCATATAGGCTTTTTAATTCCTTTACCCTTGATATTCTGCCTATGCTATATTTGTTACCATAGTGTTCTTGGTTGCAATGGAGTTTGTCCTACAAGCATCAGTATACTGGAAGACTGGTCCTCAATATGGTGGTGTCAAAAGGTGAGTAGGCCTTACTCTAGTAGAAGGTTTTTGGGTACTTGGAAGCACTGCTCTTGGAAAGGTAGTTTCTTTAAAATTTTTTTGGTTGGTTTGTGTATAAGTGAAATGGTAAAAGGGTGAGGCCGATCCCTAAACCATTTCCCTGTTCTCTGTGTGACTTTTTAAAAATCATACATGCACTACCAATATTTATACTGTTTATCACATATCCTTTAGAGCCTATCTAAACCTGGAATCACACTTTTGACTCTTCAGAACTGTTAATTAAATAAATATATTGATAAAGGTTCCACATTTCTGGTATTTTGTTATAGTAACAAAATTGTACCAATACATGTAGCTTTGTAGTAAATCTTGAAATCATCAAGTATGAGACTTTTAACACTGTTCTTTTTCAAAGTTTGTTGTTTTTAATTTGGCCTCTAGAGATTTTACATAAATTTTATGATGAAAATATTAATCTGTTCCTAAAGTAATCTTTGTAATTTTGATAGTGATGCCATTGAAGCTATGGAATTCTTTCAATAATCTTCTCAACTAACAAATCTTACTGATTTAGTTAGGAAGCACTGAGAAGACCAAGTGAAAGCCATATGTGATAGGTGTGATAGATGTGCTTCTGTTCACTAGTCATTTATGGAAAGCACATTTTGTAATTCAGTTTATAAGGCAGTTTTGTATAAAGAGGCACTAAAAATATCATGGAAGGTAAAAAAATCCCTGAATTTTATTGTTTAGATTATCTGAAAAAGAGTACATCTATATGATAAACCTACCTAGGATAAATATATTTATGAGAGACATGCTTACCAGAGAAGTGAACAAAGGCTGTGCTTATCAGCATGGACTGTAAGGTGCAATTTACAGACGCAGATTAACCATCTCTTAAGTGACTAGAAAGTAGTTCACAGTGCATCTACACATCCTATTTGTAGGCATTCCAATAACTCTAAACAGAAAGGTCAGAAAGTGGAGTGTGGTTAGTGCAACAATTACTTTTCCAAATTAAAAATAATAGAAGTATAATTAAAAGCCTAGTAGAAGAAACTTTTTCTGAGTTAAAATAAAAATACAAAATTTACTTTTATATCGGAAGCTACCTTCATAAAATCTCACTAACATTGCCTTCTAAACATGAACTGAACAAAGAAGATGACAATAACGATGCTAACATGGACAGAAGAATGCTCTCAAAGCCTCAGTGATATCCAAAGAATGACAGGCAACCAAGGAATGCTGAGAGCAGGAGTCTTCCCAAAGAAGAGCATGCCAATTGGTTATTCAATACCAAGTTGGTTGCATTATTGCTGTAGCAGTAAAATTCAGAATACAACAGAGCCATGTCTGTAGTCCACTAAAAATAGAACACTTTTTTGGTTTAACTTTGACCACCCTCCCCCTGAGGGGGGAGCAGCCTTGCTAGGCCACAGAGGAGGACAATGCAGCCAGTCCTGATGAGACCTGATAAGCTAGGGTCAGATGGAAAATGAGGAGGACCTCCCCTATCAGTGGACTTAAAGAGGGGCATGGAGGATATAAGAGAGGGAAGGTGGGATTGGGAGGGAATGGGGGAGGGGGGCTACAGCTAGGATACAAAGTCATTAAACTGTAATTAATATAAAAAATAAAAATTTAATTAAAAAAAGAAACAATAAACTATCTAAAATGAAAAAAAAAGAATGTTAAACTATAAGACCATGTTTATATACTTGTGGACATATCTCTTTTTGATTATGTGTGCATTTACCGATCTACATATTTCTTCATCTATAACCTACAAAGTTTGTAGATACATGGCAATATGTAAAGTTTGTAGGCATATGCAATATCTAGCTTCAGATATATCACATGGCTAGATGTATAATTTCATGAAAAAGTCTGATGGCACACTCCGGTGAATTTATAGATGATATAAAAGTAGAAACTAAACAAACTACATTGAATGAAAGTATTTGAGGAACATATCTGACTTGAACTGAAGCCAGCTGGTTAGCAGCAGAATTCATCATGTAACCATGGGGGATATATAGAGAAATAGGCTCATTGTCCTGTGTGGATTCTGTAGAATTCTCTAGTGAAATGGTGCTGAGCTGCTGTGAAAAATGCTTGTTTCAGAAACTGGTGTTTGTGAGACTGCAGGCAAAGCTAGCATGTGATAATGTAGAAGAAGACAGGATTGAGTCAAGCAAGACTCAAGGCAACCCCTGGCTTCAGAGAATCTCTGGAAAAAAAAATTTACTTAGGTGTGAAAGAGAAAGTGCCTCTTTGGATTATCTCTCATTCAATATGCTAAGTGAGGTTTAATGTTAATTGGGATGCAAAAAGTCTGCATTTGTATAATAGCACATCCGCAGAAGGTGATTGTTCAAGCACAGAGTGTAAGAGAACTGACTTGTCAGCTCTTCATGGGAAATATCCTGAGGCTGATCGCAGCTTATTATAGGTTAAAATTTTGAAGAGACTACTTAAGAATTGATACAGTCCCAAGTAGCAAGGTAGAAATAAAAGGAATAGAAATATGGGGGCGGGGTAGCCTGATTTTATTCACAGCTGGTAAAATCACATTTGAGTCCTGGACTGTGGAAAGAAAAGATTCTTAATATGTAGTTTCAGTCAGATACCGGCTTTTCTTCATTTTCTAATTTGAGAATTAGCCATGGTCCTACCCACTCTATACAACACTGCGGATATCCACGAATAAGATAAAATTTAATTTGTGTCTGGTGTATCCTGCAATAAATTGCTATTCTGTGTATGCTAAGAAGAGGCTCAAAAGATTTGTTTACAGGACAGCAAGATGGCTTAATGGATAAAGGTGCTTGCCACCAAGACGAACAACCTGAGTTCAATTTGTGGGACCCACATGCTGGAAGAAAAGAGCAGGACTTCCCTTTCTCATTTGTGCATATGCACATACTTACAAGTGTGTGTGTGTGTGTGTGTGTGTCTCAGCAAAAATAAATAAATAAAATATAGTTTAAATAATTTAAAAGATTTCGTTGGAGATATACTTGATCAAAACCCCAAAGAGATATTCCTTGTTATCTTATGAGGTACTGAATGCCTTATACAAATTAAGATATTTATCAGTATTTTCACAGGACAATTTATCAAGGCCACAAAATGGTAGATTAAGATGTGGTGGACAGTTCTGTGGCTATAGATCAGTTTGGGCCAATCTGTACCACACTACAAAGTGAAACCGGTGGTTTTATTAGCCATGCCATAATTACAGGCTAAATCTTGATCTAGAAACTATTGCCTTTATTCACCTTTTTGTCTTCCCTTCTCTTCCATGTGCCCAGACTATATTCACCTTTGTTTCAGGAAACTTCCCATAAGAAGGACCTGGGTCATGCTGAGGAGATGGAATCATTTTGATTTTAACACCACTCTTCAAGCCTGTGCCTTAGTATTTTTCATCATTCATTATGGTAATGATGGTCCTTCTGAATTAAACATGATTTTTCTTCTTAAGAGAAAACCCTCAAAGGAAACATCAGAGTTAATTAGAGAAAGTGACAATGTAACCTCTGAAGGAACGAAGCCCATCAACAGTGTTGTTAAGAGAGATCTCCAATCATCAAAGAAGAGGAGTTCTTTGGTAAATTGCTTCCTTTCTAAGCTTTTTTAGGGCTTTTTTTTCTTTCTTTCTTTTTTTTTTTTTTGGTCTGGGGACTCTGGACTGAGACTCTGATCAGGAAGTCCAGGTTGGAAGCATGGAAGAAAACACTGGCTTTAATAAGGGTGTCTACAGAGAAAATCAAGAGTTCCTCAAGGGAAAGTATTTAAGTTTTAATTGAGAGGTCACTCTGTAAGAGGGTTTTATCCAAATGTTGTCCCATAGAGCACTTGCTCTCTGATGTTGGCAGATGTCCTCCATTTCTATGGCTTCTAATACCTTCTAATACCTTCTAATACCTCTGCAAAATTCTGTTTTAGGTGTCCACTGTCCGTGTCTCTGATAGGTGACAAGGAGGTCTGTCTTGGAAAACAAAAACTATTAAACAGACAGAGCATGCTCATATGTGCACACCTGTCTAGTTGGTAATTCATTTGGTATCACTTGAAATAAATACTATTTTGCTCCTGTTCCTGGGCTGTGATGTTGACTAAGTTTGCTTCCAGCCTCTCATAATGTTCTTAGGTTCAATTCTCCCTCTTCCCAACTCTTTCATTTTCCATCAACAGTCAGCCTGTGAGTGATACTTAAATTTCCTTGCTCTATGTGTTCTTGCTTGCTCTATTCAAACTCAAGCCTTCTATCAAACTTTTCTCGTCTCATGTTCTTTCAGCAATTTTCCATAGCACAACTACTTCTATGTCTTTACCGCTATTTTATTCAATAGGTTGGAAAGCTTTTTCTTTGAAGGGCCATATATGTCTTCTGTCACAGCTTTGTCGTTGTACCACAAAAGAGCCAGGAGTAATACATAAATGGGTATCACTGTGTGCCAATAAACCTTTAATTACAAAAGCTTAAGGCCAGGTTGGCCTGTGTGTCATAGTTAGCTGCCCTGCTTTAATCTATACTCTGTTTTGTCTGTTTCTGTTATGTGTTGAAGAAATTACATGTTTTGATCTGTAGATTTTTTTCCCAACCTGCATTTGACTAACTGCATATTTATCTTCTGTATTTATGTATAGTAGATCTGCAGGCACAATAAAACTTAACTTTGATTTTGTTGACAAACTAATTCAAATGTGAAATATATGTCTTTTATGATATTTGTAGCTGTTAATGACTATTCTCAGGCCCATTATTTCATTAAGGCTGTGAAAAAGATCTTTTATAGTGATATCACTCCTTCATTATTCTTTTACTAACTGGAAGATTTCTACAAAGGGAATTTGTCTCCCATTATCTATTTTCTTATCTAAAAACATAATTTGAATAGGAAAATATTTTATTATCTTCTACTTACCAGTTTTCAAAACCATGAATTATACCTAATATGCTAGAACATTAACCAAAATGGGACCTTTTCTTAAGTATAGAAGACTCTTGTGTTTAAGAATATTTTAAGGGGCTGGAACACAGGCTCAGTGATTAAAAACACTCACCAACTGCTCTTTCAGAGGACCTATGTTCTGTTCCCAGCATGCACATGGTAGCTTACTACTTGTTTGTACCTCTAGTCTCAGGAATACCTCTGACCTAACCAGGCACCAGGCATTACCATGATGCACAGACATACATGTGGGCAAACAACCATAACAATAAATAAAAGTAGATAAAAACAAAATGATGTTTTAAAACAAAAACAAAATAAATAAAAAACAAAACAAAAACAAAATAAATGTTTTAAGTGCCTTAATCCATTAAACTACTCTGATTTTGATGGCTCAGAAATTTTTTCAAAGTTGAATCCTTCACCCTCACAGTCCCTCATTTGGTTTTAACATTGGCTCTCTTTCAGGGAGGAAGGGATGCTCTTTTCAGTTTTTCTTTTCTTGTTCTGGACTTGATCCAGGAGACCTTGTTCTTTCAGTGCAAACGTTATTGAGAAACCACAGCATGGGCAGTATGGTGATTTTTTCTACATGGTTGACCTCTTTTCATAGGGTTTATAGTTTTAATAAACAAAGATAGAAAATATTGTTTTAAAGTTAAAATAACCCAAGGCTCATTCTGATCTATGGAACTATAGAAGCTTACCCATCCATCTTCTTATTCTTACATATTTGGGTGATTTCCTCTTTTTATTCGGTCAAATGTAAATACATAATGATTGGAACTGCCTTGTAGTTTTTGCCAGTGTCAACAGCTGTGTTAACTGTCAAAAGGACAAAAGTAACAAGAATTTTTCATTATCTTGTTGGATACTATTTAGGCATTTTTTTTTTCAATTTGGTATTTCCACCAACAACTTGTAAAAACATCTGTTTCCACATAGATATATTCACTTTGTCAACTAGACTGAGAAATTTATCTCTGTGTCTCAGTATGAGTGGGGTTGATCAGTTCATAGTTCAAGGAATATATATTTCCTCTGAATTGGTTATTAGTTTCTTTACTTTTACTATGATGCTTTCTTTTCTGTTTAAGAAGTTTTTATATACATTAAGGACAGTTACTCTTTGCTGTATAAGTTGCAAAGTTTCTTGTCTTTGGAATTATATTTAATTTGTCCTCCAACCATTTCTTTTTCATTTTGATGGGGTCAAATACATAAATCTCATCTTTTTGTAAATTTGAATATGTGTCTTATTTAAAAAGTTTGACCTCACCTTGGATTATTGAAGAAATCATTGACAGTTATCAAGCATCTAAAATATTTTTGAGTGTTTCATTTTCTTTATTCACAAGTTTCCAAAATAATAAGCTGAGAAGATAATATCCTTCAATAATGAGTAGTCATACATATATGTGCATATTAAACTTTTTATAAATTCATATGTAAGGATTGCATCTATATCACTCTCATCTTTCTCCCTACATCTATCTCCTCCTATGCCCCATCCATCCCAAATTTGTAACCTCTCTTCTTTAATTATTATTTTTAGACAAATCCATCTATCTATCTATCTGTCTACCTGTCTATGTAATTACCTAACTTTTCCCTTCCCTTCTTCTTCCCCTTCTTCCTTCTTATCTATTTATTCATACATATGGAATCCACTGAGTCTATTTAGTGTTTTTTTTAATGTAAATGTGTCCAGGGCTAACTACTTGGGGTTGGACAAACTATGTGGGAGCTTGTCCCTTAGAAACACTTAGTATGCCTTTCTCAAAAGCTATTAGCAACCTAATATTTCACTTAACATTTTGGGCAGCATTGATATTTAACCTAGGATTTTATGCATGAGAACCAAGAGTTCTCCCATTGAGCTACTGCCCCACCACTTCAATTATTACTTTAACATTTAAATACCCAATCCATTTGAAATATAATTTTGGGTTACAGTATGAAGGGTAGATACAATTTAATTATGTTACAGTACAGTTGTCTTAATGGAAATCATTAATTTATTTTTTCTCCCTTATCTATTTGTTATTGCCTTTAATCTATACAAAATTTCTATAAAAATTAGGTTATTTCTAGGTTTTCTATTTACATTGATATGTATTGTTGATTACATGTCACCATGATATTGGTTAATTATAAACATTTTACAATTATCTTTAATATCTGAGGTGGCAGGAAACATTTCACAACCAACTTTATTCTTACTGTTCTTCATTCCTCTGGTTATTATTGCTTGCCTTTTCTGACAAATACATATATATTATAGTTAACTTATGTGGCATCTGAAACAATCTGGTAGTAATTTTCTTGCTAGCCTCTTTGTAGAATGTGTCTGTGACACTGAATATTTCAGTCTAAGAATGTAGCTTGTTTTACTTATTGTTTACAAATAAGTGCTTTTGGTTACTAAAGAAGATGAGTCACCAATATTATGACACTAGCCTTGTTTATATTGTTTAATCTTTTTATAGTATTATTGCCCCGGCCTGTAGGGAATTCAATGGGTACCTAAAAGGGAGGGGAGCGAATGAATGAAGGGACAAGAGACACAAAGAATGAGAGCAAGTCTATCATCTGATTAAGTTCTTGTGTATTTGAAAATTTTCACACAAATTTATAGGGAGAAGGCAGGAAGTGAAAATGCATCAGCAGATTAGTTTATGATACAAGAGATAGTAGGGTGGTTTATGATGCAAAATACCACAAGAATGTTTGCTAAAAGAAATACCACAAGAATGTTAGCTAAGATATCTCAAGATGCTCTAGCCTGACGATCAGGTGTCTCATAAGTTCCTGGAACACAAATCTCTCATCCATGACCTTAAATGTCCTCTTGCAGCTGTCAGTAACTTTCCACTAGCTGGCTTTGGCTCCCAGCAATTATATTTTTAATTTTGAGATTATAATTATATCATTGATCCCTTTCCATTTCCTTCCTTTAATTCTTCCCATGTATTTTTCTTGCATGTTCTTAAGATCGTGGCCTCTTTTTCTTTAATTTTTGGTGTGTGTATGAGAGAGAGAGTGTGTGTGTGCTTATTCTGAAATATATTAATATAGCGTACTTAGTTTGTATCATGCTGGTTGTGTGTATATACAAACATATTTACTATATATATATGTATATATATGTATCAAAATATATACATATTTTCCTTCTGTTTTCAGGGTTGACCAGTTGAGATTGGATAACCAATTGGTCTGCTCTTCCTTAGGGAAGACTATTGCTCCCAGTGTGAGCATTCCTTAATTGCTTGGAGTTCTCTGTGTGGTGTTGATCCTCATGAGTTTTCCCTTGTTTATATTAGCATGTCTATAGGTGTAGTCTTTGTTCAGCTCATGCTTAGGTCATGCATGTTGAGGAGACCTTATAGGTATGGTTTCTGACATACCTAGAAGACATATCACAGAAAACTTCCTTTCTTTCCTTCTCTTACTACTTTTTTTAAACCCCTCTTCTGCTATGATAATTCAACCTTTAATGCAAGAATTGCATTATAGATATGGGCTCTAAAACATAATTCAGCATCGTGATGAAAACAACCTAAATGTTCTACCCATTTTAATAAAAAGTCTAAAGACATACATAGCTTATTACTATGCAAAATGGATATGAGTTTATGTCTTCATTGGCCATGTTGACTTAAGGTTCCCACATTTTGCTGTTCTGCACAGCATCATTGGGAATCTTGAGTTACAGGTTACCGGTGTGCTGTGGTATCTTCTATTTAGTCATCTTCCACATGTAGCAGATGTATAAATGTTAGGCAAGAGAGATATTAGAGAAGTTGAGTGAATCCTGGAGAGCATTCCACTTTGAGATGTCAGTCACATTTAAGAAAACAAATATCTGAAATGCTGAACTTGCAAAACATGTCTCAAAACTGACAGGCATCAGTCACTGTTTCTAAAACTCTATGTAATTCTCTAAAACTGCAAGTGAAACAGGAAAGAAAAAGCCTCAAAGAGACGCTTGTGCAGTGAATCAGAATACCCAAGGCTTTCTGCTGCTCCTTCTCTCTCTGTGGTGAGACTGCAACATTAAATAGAACTTAATAATGGAATAATCTCCAGTTTTATCTATTGTCTTCAATAAATTTGTTAACTCGCACAGGTGTGTTGTTTTACCAACATAAAGCAGAACCTAATTCCAAGTACTCAATGTTATCTGAAGTGCTGAAATAAACATAGAGGTTAGTTGAAAACTAATTTAATAAACTGATGTTACAAGGAAAAAAACAGTATAAGAAACCATTATATAATAGTTATTTATTTCATGTTACAAAGCATAAAAAATGCAATTGACTTTATGTAAGAAAATAAATTACTGGGCCAGGAAAAATTTAAATCAAGACATAATATCAAGTATTTTAGGTAGAGTGTTAGAATCTAGAAAGAGACTGGAAAATCTAAGATATTTATTATTGATGAGTTGAATATTTATTTCTACATTTCCTAGAACCTGTGTTAAAAGAGAAGTGCAGCATATTAAAAACATAATAGTAAAAATATATGTAACTGTTTTAGTTCATTTTTACTCTAAGAAAAATATATGTAACAGCGTACAAAGCGTGTGGATCTCATATTAATTTCTAATTAGTGTAGTTTTTGAATAAAGTGACATCATGTAAACATGGAGCTCATTCTACACTCATCTCTCAAATCATAAAGCTTGCTACAGTTTACAGGGTGGAATGCCAATGGAAAAATATGGGCTACAGTGCATGTCACAAATGGAGAAAAGAGCAATTGTGATCTTTTCACAGTGTCACACTGAGCCACCCTCTAATGAACAGGAAAGACAATGCTTAAATGGTACCTGTCATTAACGCACTTCACCAAGCTTTGCTTGCTGCAAGTCAGGTGTAGAGCTGCATCATATGAGCTGGGTATGCCTCCCTACAGGACTGACTCCTGTAGAGCTTTATTTCACATGATCTGAAAACCTGGTAGCCCTTCCCCCCGCCCATTATTTCCACAGTCTGGAGTTCTGTCTACTTTTTCTCATTAAATGAGGACTAAGAAGAAGACTGAATAGACCTAAATCAGAATTAATGAAAGCCTTGTTATTTATTCATCTCTGCAACACCCTTCAATATTCCAGTGAAGTATAGCTAGATAGCTGTATGCTGTTCTAACTCTGAACAGGGGAAGGAGTTCTGCTTTTGGAGTTAGGTGGATTCATGTTTTTCCCTGTCATCTGCCACCCATTTTTTGTTTGTGTATTTATTTATTTATTTACTTACTTACTTAATTGCATAATGCATAAGTTTGGGGTTGCTGTGTCTTTTCTTTTCAACAGTGACAGTGCAACCTACTATGTAGGGCTGTTGTAGGATCCAAATGAAATAAACCATAAAAATCATCTTTTTCTATGCCTGATACATAGTAGGCCCTCAGGAGAAGTTCATGTTCTTGCATTTCTCATGATCAAATGGAAGGTAGAGGCAGGCCCTTTTCAAAGTTGGGACTGTTCATGAATAGCTAGAAAGCCAATGCAAGCTCTAGGGGAGCCTTTGGTCACACTCAGAATGTGTTGGGTTTTATCTGCTCACTCTTCATGCCATGTCTCTCACAAACTCCACAGAAAAGATGCATCCTCTGGGTATTCTGGCAAACAGAGAGAACTATGAGACTTGTAGAAGGGGGTGGGGCCTCCCAGGGAAGTGGATCTTACTTCCTGCAAGGACAGATTTTTTTTCTTCTAGGATTGGACAAGCAGGATCATGGACTGTGATACTGTTAAAGAAACTGTCAACTCAGACCAGGCCTCACAGCTCAGGTTGAGTTTCTAGAAATGCCAGGCAGCATTTGAGTGATACTGACCAAATTCATCAAAGAAGAGAATGAGAACTAAATGTCAAATTAATTTGTGTTGTTATGATTATTCCGTCCACTTGAATCCTCTACTTTTTAACATCAAGGAATCCTATGAAAAATTAGGGATAGAGATTATTATCAGAATATCCTCAGCACATCCAATGAGTATTGCATGCCCATATGTTCATCCCCTAGTTTCTATTTATGACTAGTAACATACTTACCCCGTTGATACTGATTCCTTCTAGCTTCTAGGTTTTCACAATTGCCAGGATGTGAGATGGGTCCACTGCGGATATCCTGCAATGCGGGCATGCAGGTTCTCCAGGGATGGTGGAAGGGTGAAGCCTGGCTGAGATGCCCCGAGGTTGTCTCTTTTTATAGTTGTTACATCAATGGCTGGGCCAAAAACGTATATTGGGAGCATGTGAAACAAGGACTCTTGTGATAGTCAACAAAGTATTTTTATACTTGTAGTAATTCTACAAGGTAGATAATATTAGCTCCACTTTGCTGGAGGAAATAAAGTCTAGAGAAGATAAGCAAAGTAATAGAAGTAATGGGGCTCTAAATGGCAGCCCTATGATTTAAACAGAGGTTTGAATTAACATTAGTGTGTTCTAGGTTTCTCTGATATGGTGCTGAAGTAGTTGTCTTCCATTTGTCCCTCTAGTTACCCTGAAGCAGATGGTCATATAGATTTTATCAAAGTATTTTCCCTTCCATCGGGTTATAGATGTTCACCCGATGATGAGAGAGAGGAAAGAGGGTGTCACCTGGTTAGTTATTTCTTTGGATCTCTCCCTATTAGGTTATCTGGACTCTTTTCCCAGGTAGATGATTGCATTGTGATTTATTTTTTGTTATTTTATTCTATTAGTTCTTTAAGAATATCATACATCGTATTTTGATCCTGTTTACCCAACACCTTACAGACCTGCTCCCATTCTCTACCCTCCCAAGTGTGTATTCTTTCTTTTTTAATTTAAATTCACAAAGTACAATTTGCTTTGCCCATATAATCTTTCCCCCTTCTATTAAAAATAGATTTTCTCATACACTATATCTTGATTACAATTTCCCCTCCTTCTACTCCTCCAGTTCCACCTCACCTCCTCTTACATGTGGATCTACTCCCTATCTATCTTTCATTAGAAAAGAACAGGCTTCTAAGAGATAATAGCAAAGCATAACAGAATAATTATAATAAGATTAAAAATCACCATTTCAAAACAACAGATGAGGCAAAACAACAGAAGAAAAAGAGCCCAAGAGAAGTCACACAAATCAGATATTTATTTTTTTCACACACTCAGAAGTCTCATAAATATACTAAATGGAAAGCTGTAATATATGTGCAGAAGACCTAGTGAAGACTCATGTCAGCCCTATGCTTGCTGCTTTAATCTCTGTGAGTTCATTCTAGCTTTGCTCTGTATATTTAGCAGGCCTTGTTCTTCTATTGTACTCCATCCCCTCTGGTCTTACAATCTTTCTGCCTCCTTTTCGCCTTAGCTCTGAGAGGAAGGATTTGATGGAGACATCCATTTAAAGCTCTGTGATCCAGGGTCTCTCTGGTCTCTCTGTGTGCAATGTCTGGCTATGGGTCTCTGTATTTGTTCCTATCTGCTCCAGGAGGAAGTTTTGCTGATGATGACTGAATAAGACTCTAATCTATGAATGAAGCAGAATATCATAAAATTTCCCTCTCGTATATTAATAATTTAACAATACCTTAACTTTTGGCTACACTTTGCTTTGATGTCTAAGCCCATTTCTACCTTCTTTAGTTGGGTGACATTCTTTGAGGTGCTCATGCATAGAGCTAATCTCTTTAGTTCTGGATGAAGTTTCTCATTTTACTCATAGAGGATCAGAGTATTTTCAAGTCTTTGAGGGACAGTAGAATCCTTATTCCATCTCTCTATCAGGTAGTTAGTCATGTTGCATGGAAGCATAGATTTTTCTCCTTGGAGAGAGGCAGTCTATTCTGGCAGGAGAGGAGAGGCGTGCCTGGCCTCCTCCATGAAAACTCAAGCTCCACCTTTATGCTTATCACTGCCTCTATGTTCTCAGGAATTCACTGCATTAATTTTGAGAAAAAAAAAAAAAAAGACCAGCTCTGGGTTTGAACAAACATCTTTTTATTCAAGGTTTAAAGTTTTTTCTTTATGGATTCCCTGTTGTGCCTTTGATTGTCTCCCTTTCCTATGAGCATGAATGGTTGTTTGTTAAACATAATAATAATAATAATAAAGTAGAGACAGGGTCTCTTAGCTGGCATTAGTTCAAATTCTGATTTAATCTTTCCCCAGCCTCACTTCATTATGACTATTCGGTAATGCATTTCATAACCAGCATGTGTCAGGGTGAATGAAGTCAAGCTTCAGAATAACATGTCAGTAAGATGATTGTTCATGGAACACACAGTACTTCTAGTCTATAATTAAAATTGGGGGAAAAACTGGCTCAAAAATAATGATAAGAAATTTGCTTCACCACACACAACAGAGCTTTCAAGTAGCAAAGACCACTTTCCTCTGTGAAAGGTTTGATTCCTTTGAATGATGGGACAGGGAGAGAATACTGGTCCTGAACTCCAAACTAGGTAATCAGGACTGTTTTGGACCATAATAGAGTTCAGAGGAATGAGCCCTGAATCTTTCAGAAAGGATATGCTTAGAACAATAATAGGCTCTGTTATTTGTGATATAAAGTTAACTCCTTATACCATAAAGTGGGAGTGATAATAATGATATCTTGCAACTGTTATGCATTATAGATAATAATTATATATATTATAGAACATGAGCCTTATGGGGTTAGCAGAGTTGTCTTCACATGGTAGGGGCTACATGCTCAGTCACTGTTTTTCTCAGATTCCATTGTAATTGCCATTAGCAATTGTTAGAAATTAGACTACCTCAAAAAGTTTGTGTCAAGATTGTGTAAAGAGATAAAGATGATGGTGTTCGTCTTCATATATCTTGATGAGAAAAGCCTCAGAAATTGAAGAAAATGTCATATAAGTCTTTTAGGTTAATGGGAAATGGGGGCCATCTCATAGTTTGGGGACTGGAGACATCTCCTCAAAGATACATTCAAATTATATAAAAAGAGAGTAGCCAGATTTCTATATAAAGTCAAAAGTTGAAGAAGAGACAGGAGCCAGTCGTAGTGGAATGGATGGCTAAAGTGGAATGGATGCAGCAGCAAGGTTAAGGGAAATCAGAAACCTACAAAGAGTCCTTCCCAAGCTGTGTTCTAGGGAATATATAAAGGCAAGCTTTTCTTCCTTCCTCCAGGACAGCCTAAGGCACATCCACCTCCTGTGCAAATTCTTTTGCCTGAGAAATTGTTTTTCAGCAGAACTCAAGAGTCTCTGAGTTTTATCAATGGAGTATTATAGATGAAATCAGGGATGGTTTGTGAGGTGGTGGAGGCAGAGAAAGTAAAGACTGCTGACCTAAGAGACAGTGAGAGACCCATCTTTCTTTTTTTTTGCACAGCAAAGTATTTATCAAATACTCTAATGCAGGCCACAGGTAGATGGGTTGTAGCACAGTAGTGAAGACGCTGTTGTATGTCTCAGATGGCATGTGATGACAGTATTGGGACTTGGGCCCCTGGAAGCTAGTGGTCTTTGAATAACACGTTTTAAAGATTTTGATAGTCACAGCGAGGTTAAGTCAGACATCACTGGTGAGCAAATAATGGCTTTCAAAGGAAATAAAACTAGCCCAAGATCATGTGACTGTGCTATCTGGGATAGCCCAACTGTCCACAGTCTTGGATGGAGTCAGTACAGGTATGGCATTTCTTCCAGGAACCTTAGTTCACAAACTACTGCTCTGCTTTAGAACTGATGCAAGATGTTCCAACGAGGGGTTAAGGCTTCTCATAATATTTCCTATAAGCCCAAACCTGTTTGTTTATATCCCCCATTTTTATTCATTATTAGCCAGATAGAGCCAAGTAATTGTGGTGATGATACTTGCTTTTTTGCCCAATGCTGGAATGCTAGTGAATTTAGGTATGCCCTGGTTACTCGCATGCCTCGCTGGGTGCCTGTGCCCGTTGATGCCCCTCACGCTATGACTCTCTTCAGACAGAAAAGAGATCTTGGAACTACAGCCACCACTGTTACTGCCATCTCATTGGCGGCTGTTGGAGCTACCATCGTGGCATTAGCCATGAGTCATACTGTGCAGACTGCTCAGACCCTGAATAATCTTTCAGCCAATGTAGCTTATGCCTTAGATGTACAAAAAGGAATTAATGCTCAACTAAAAGGAGGCTTGATGGTGTTCAATCAGAGGATTGACCTCATGCAGGAGCATATTGATACCCTATGGCAAATGGCTCAACCGGGCTGTCAATGAAAGTATGCTGGACTTTGTGTCACTAGCATACAACATGAGAATTTTTCCTGTGCTGCAAATCTGTCTAAATAATTGTCTAGCTATATTTTAGGTAATTGGACTGGAGACCCATCTTTCTAATCTTATAAACCTGTTCATTTGCTGCTCCTCAGGCAAGGTCACATGGCACAAGTGGAGGTTGTTTGGTCAAGTCTATTTCTAAGTAAAATGGATCCCATGTCTCACCAACCCTCTGTAAATGGTGATAATATTCTGATAGATCATTGAGAGTAGAATTGACATTCTTGAGCATTTTCATTGTCTTGTCCTTGGCTAGCCCAGAATTGAGAATCTCTATTCTTAATTAATTCTTAATCTCAAAGAGCTAGTTAGGAAGGGGGGCATAAACTATCTGCCTTGTGTTATGGCCAACTGTGAGTCCTAGGTGTCCAGGCTAAAACTGTCTATTAAAAGAATCTGTTAGTTATTGAGAGGAGACTTCAGTGGTGAATATTTTTGGTTTCATCATATTGCAGATAGGATTTCTCAATGCTGTAGCTGCATGTAAGCTTCCCAGTGCATATCATGGTGATACAGCCTTCAGTCTTTCATGCTCCTGAAATTAATTACACCCAAACTCATTTTTACTATGGTAGACTTAGAAAGCATCCTGCCTTTGGTTTGGGAGTATTGTGGAGTAACGTTTATTTACATCTTCAAAGTAAAAGTCATACAACAGTCAGTAAATAAGATGTATCCAATTCATGCTCAGTTCACTCTTTTGTGAAGGATTATTAACATTTACCCCATGATGGAAATGCTTTCTAGAATCTGGAAAGCTCTGATGCTCTCATCTATGTTAGATCCAGAGACTCTATAACTAACTTTGTCTTCATGTTTCAGTCTTTGGCTCACTGTTTGGCCATATTAGGGTCATCCAGAGAGACAGAGCCAATAAAAAACACACATGCATATATAAGGTGATTTATTATATTTGTTCATTTGATTAGACTGTGTAGTTTAACACTGTCCATAAGCATGCTGTAAAAGGAGAGAACCTTGTATGTGCTCAGTCTAAGAACCTGAAAGTCTCAGAACAATAGGAACCCTTAATGCAGCCCAGCTTATGATGTGAAATCCTGGAAGCTCCCTGAAGAGTTACTGCTATGTTAAAAAGCTGAAGAAGAAGCTAGACATTGACGTCTATACACAGTAAAAGCAACCATGGATATAATTTCTGGGAACAACGGAACTGGCCCACATTGGTGAGCATTCTCTCTTTCCACATTTCTTTGCCATAGCCACCACCATACCATAGCATAGCATACCATAGCAGCAGTAGCACCATCACATGCCTGTTTGGAGGGCACAGTCTGCATTCAGGTCGGGCATTTCTGTTTCACTTACTATTACACATATTAACCCTCTCTGAAAGTGTCACTCAGAAGTGTACTTCACCAGACAGCTCTTATCCCAGTGGAGTTGACAAGGTTGACATCGTGGTGACTGTATGCCTGTTTCTGTTTGTGTGACCTATCCTGCTTCTGTATCTCTCACCATCACCCATGTTTTCTGTGTCCTTCATTCTCATTCATTCTCCCTCATTTTTTCCTCTTTCTCTTTTCTTGGAGCACTCTACACACGAACCACTTTCGAAGTCTTACTATAGTTTATCATTGAATTGTCTTGAAGAGTCTAGTATTAGAACACCTTTTAAAGATAAGAATTTTGAAATTTGACAACATACTGTTTTTAGGAAACAATGCTCTTTAATTTCTTCATAAATACTCTACATAATTGCTTTTGACAATTGCTCATAATATCCAAAGAAAAAGATTCAGAATATTCATTCTCCCTGGCATCTGAAGGTAAACTGCCTGCCTGTTGGAACAACAAAAAATAATTTCTATAGAATTTTCTATTATTTTCAATAAGGTGCAAAAAACATTTGGTTCAGAAACTTAGAAAATAAAGAAACCCAAGGGGACACATCTCTCTTACTGAATGAAAAAGATTTTTCTGCTCTCCAAATATTTTCATTCTTCTGCTCTCTCAGGTTTGGAAACAGGAAGACAAAATATCTTTATTTAAAACTATTCTGGTAATTTAGGTAATGGCAATAATTATAAAATAAAATGTTCTTATAAAATGGCTTTTGCCTAATTTCTAAGGAAAAGCTTGAAGAGAGTAAAGAGACAGAGATCCACATTTATTCCCAGTCCCAGTTCTCTGTAGCATCCTTTACCTAACTGAATGCTACAGATCCTTTAAAATCTCCTCAGAAACAAATTCATGCACACAAAAACCTATGCACACATCCATAATTATCTCAAGGGCTTCAAAGGGTTGTTGAAAGCTGTTGCTATGTTCTTAGAGTAGATTTCTGGATTGGAGGTTACAGGGGGCTCTGCTTGTTGGGGACTTGCCCAGTTCTTACCTTTTGTTCTTCCTGTCTGTCAATGGGGACTTCACTCTCTTAATGTTGCTGCTCATAGAAAAGATCAGGTCGGGAAGTCACCAAAACTAGTCTGCCCCTAGATTGGGCCTGGCTGCAGCAAGTCTTTGTCCCTGATATTGAAGTCATTTACTTCAATTACCTGAACTGGGCTGTGACAGTCCTTACCTTCAGGATTCCTCCTGGTTAGTGTTCACTAAAAGTCATTTACTTTTTTTTTAGTTCAACACAGAGAAAGAAAGGCTGTGTTGAAATTGCATGTTAGGAGGAAGGGCAAAATCCACCCTCAGTGGTTACTGTGTAGGTGGTCCCACATAGAAAATTATACACACCACTTCCAAGATCATAGCTTTCCTGCAGCCTTTGTGGGAAGAGATTGTAAACTACTCTAGCCTTTTTCATTTTTTTGAGGAAGGTAATCATCTGTTCTTGCCATAGAGCCACCAACAAGAGAAACAGAGGAAGAAGGGAGGCAGCTTGATGGTGTCTTTGAAGAATAGTGTTAAGTGAGAGGTGATGGGGTAAAGTTAGGCAAGAAAGCTAGCAATTAGTGTAGTTCCATCCTCAGACTTCTGTCGGCGTATATAATACATGTGTATACACACACATGTATGTGTGTATGCACACATGAGTGCTCAGGGTCTTCTTGGCTGGGGCAGTCTACATAGTACAGAGATTATCACTAGTTGTGCTGTGAACCTGGACCCTGGCTTCCCTTGGTCTAACACATCTATGCTTTCTTGGAACACAGATTGCTCCCTTTCCTTCTTTTTTCCCTTGAGTGAGAATGATGAGTAGGAGAATAGCTAACAGGTGGGGGCTCTGCAAACCTTTTACAGCCTTCAGAGAGAGGAGCTCACAGCTATAGGAGATGAAAAAGAAATAATAGGTTGTCAGATATAGATGAAACCAAGGAAAGGAAATCAAGGAGGAGAATAACAATATAAGAAATAAGAAGAGGTGATGGGAGAGAGATGAAAATGAAAGAACAGTTATAAAGAAAAAGAAGAAAGACAAGAGAAAACCAGAGAAATATCAGAGTAGAGAGAAGACTGAGCATCAGTTTTAAGTGGTCTCTTGCCAGTGGCAGCCACAGCTATGGCCTCTTCCATTAGAACACAATGCTAGTAAGATGACTGGCACTCAATTCCTTCCTCAGACTGTTATGTAGCTGGATCCAGTTCCAGGAGGAGCTAGACGTAGCCATGACTCATAGGCTCATGACTCATAGGCTGGCTACCTGGTCAAATTCCCAAGCGGTCCCAGTAAAAGCCTCTGTCTTTATTAGGATAAGACCTAGAGGCTGCTGGAACAGTAACATTCCAGCATATCAGGATAGTCACTAGGCGGGGGTCAAGTTAGTTAAGACTAGCCACTGTAAAAGCGCAGGGTAAGATTAAAGGCAAAGGTAACTAACTGCGAGCGACATCCAAAGGACTTCGGTTGGAGATATACAGGCACAGGGTACAGGGGTGCTGGATATTGTAATTTGATGAGGAGTGCATTAGTTGATGGAGGACAGTACGATAGCTGTTAAAGAAAGTATACCTTCAAGTCTTTATACTCTGGCCACCCCCAATAGCTTTATTGTTATGGTTTAAATGAGAAATCCCTTCCATAGGCACATGTATTTGAACACTTGCAATCAGTTGGTGGTGCTATTTGAGGATATTTAGAGCTCTTAGAACGTGGAGTCTTGTGGGAGAAAGTGTATCAGTGGGAACAGGCCTTGAAATAAGTTTAGTCTCACCCCACTTCCTCCTCTCATCTCTTCCGATTCTTGCGTCCCACTTCCAGTTCCTTTCCTCTGTGCTTCCTGTGCATACTTACCATATAATCTCTCAGCCTCCTGCTGTAGCCTTACCTGCTATACCTCCTCCACTATTATAGATTCCCCCTCTGGATCAATAAGCCAAAAATATGATCTTTCCTTTATAAGCTGCTTTCGGTCAAAGTATTTTCTCACATCCACAAAAAGTAGCTTAATACATTTATGTTGGTATTTAATTACTTGGTTGTGTATATTTGCATGTGAAATTGACTGCATGGTGTGTGCTTGGGCACCCAGGGAGGCCAGAAGAGTGTGTCAGATTCTCTAGGAGCTGGAATTACAGAGCTACTTAACATAAATTCTGAGAACTAAATTTCCTCACTACTGTGCCACCTCTCCAAATTCCTATTTATTTATTTATTTATTTTTAATTTTTTTTTATTAATTACACTTTGTTCATTTTGTATCCCCCATAAGCCAAGCCCCTCCCTCCTCCCCTCCCGATCCCACCCTTCCTCCCCTTTCTGCATGCATGCCCCTCCCCAAGTCCACTGATAGGGAAGGTTCTCCTCTCCTTTCTGAGCTTAGTCTATCAGTTCTCATCAAAAGTGTCTGCATTGTCCTCTACTGTGGCCTAGGGGTTCTAGGTTATCTCCATGAATAATCCTTGGTTGGAGTATGAGTCTCTAGGAAGTTCCCTGTGTTCAAATTTTCTTGTTCTGTTGCTCTCCTTGTGGAGCTTCTTTCCTCTCCAGCTCTTACTATTTCCCACTTCTTACATAAAATTCCATTCACTCTGCCCGACAGTTGGCCATCAGGCTCAGCATCTGCTTTGATAGTCTGCAGGGCAGTGGCTTTCAGAGGCCCTCTGTGGTAGGTTCCTAGGTTGTTTCCTGTTTTCTTCTTTTGGCTTTCAGAGGCCCTCTGTAATAGGTTCCTAGGTTGTTTCCTGTTTTCTTCTTCTTCTGATGTCCATCCTCTTTGCCTTTCAGGATGGGGATTGAGCGTTTTAGTTACAGGAGAAAACTTCCTGAACAGAACACCAACAGCACAGGCTCTAAGAGCAACTTCCTATTTATTTTTTAACCTTTACTATTTTCCTTCTGATTAGCATATTAAAGAGCTGTAGATTGAACCCAAGTCTGTCTGAGGCTAAAGCTCTTATGTTTTTGTTCAAGAGGAATGGGTTCCCATAGTAGTAAAATTAAGACATAAGGGCATAAACAAAGTAGGAAATGAAGTACGTGAATCACTACCAGCATTGTCCCCCATGTCAGATAAATGTGTCAGAGGAGCACAGAGTCATCATGGAGATTATGGAGGTGAGAGGATAGAAGGGTAGGAGAAATTAAAATCTAAGGATCCAAGATACTCCAGTCAGAACATGGGGTGTGGTTTCAGAGATGGAGGTATAACCATTGTTGCATCAAATTAATCACCTCTGACTTAAGATTCCTGATCCTGCCTTTGGTATATCACAATTGCCATCTCAAGTACTTTTTAAGTTCTACATTACTCTTGTTGCCTCTTTAGGTGATACAGATCCAGTAAGAAATGAATTTACCTTACCAGAGCATTGCACATCTGTTTCCATAGAAACATAGGAGGATGGGAGAGGAGCAATGGAAGGGTTGGGAGGTGCCACTGTAAGACCTGGGGTCTCACAGCTCAGGAGTTCAATCGCGCCCTTCCCAGAAACTCCCCCAGACCAAGACTCATTGCAAAAGCAAGAGGTTTATTTACCATTGTACAATGGGGTCACCCCCGCTGATCAGCAAAGAGTGGCACTGGGAGACAAAGGCCTTTAGGTTTTTAAAAGAAAAATTGCGGGAAATTTGAAGTTTTAGTTTTGGCAATTTAGGATTGGATGAGGAAGCTATAAAGTAAGATAATTGGTTAGTCTTAGGTGCTCAAGCTTGGCCAGTCCTGCCAAGTGTGGATGCAGCTGCACTTTAAGGTGGGGGTGGTTAGCTCATCCTTGAAGATTAGGGGCTTCGGACTCTTGGCTGGAGGGCAAAAGCTAATCAGAAGAAGTCTAGGTTCGTTGCCAAGAAACGCTATCTCAAGGACAAGGGTCTGGTCCTTCTTTTCTGAGTGAAGGTCATTGCTTGCTTGCCCTTTTTTTATATCTGTCCTCACGGATAGGGTCACATTTCTTTACTCTCTGGAAAGGTACTAAGAGGCTTTAGCTTAACCTGGACCTAAAACTCAAAACTATAGGCTTTAGAAGACATATAGGTAACAAAGTTAGCCTAACCCTTTCACCACAGGCTTGGAAGGACCTTGTGAGTATGCCTTAGCTTATTCAGTTTGCTATCCAACTCACAATATAAATTAAACACTTCATCACTCACTAATGGTTCTAACTGGGAGTTATTATGAACAGTGCCAGCAGCCTGGGGGCTCAGTCACAACCAACAGTGATAAAAGTTGTCTTCCCCAGGGAGACTGTGAATGAGCCAGCATAATTTTTTTTTTTTTTTTTTTTAAATTCAGCGACACTGTGAGCTGTATCCAGGAACTGCTCTTGGGAAGAACAGATGTGTGTGGGAGTGCTTTGTGGGAGAAACCTGTGCTTGGTTTCTCCTACCTCAAAATTTAGCTTCTGAGCGACCTCAAGGATGACACTTTCTCTCTTGCGGTCTTAGGCTTATTATGTGTAGAGTCGCTCTACTGCAGCCAAATATACTTTACGTTACTTGGTATTGCCAGTTATTTCTAATTCCTTTGAGAACTTCCTCTGCCACAAATCTCTGAGCTTTTGAACAAGTTCATTTTAAGAAATACATTGGATGGATTCCCATAATTTAATAGGAGTTATGATTTTTTTCACATGAGTGGCAGAGAACCAACTTGAATTACCTGTTATATTAAGGAACCCCAGGAAAAACTTTTCTAGAGGGCCTACAATGGCCCGTGAAAATGTGATTTTGTAATCAAATTTCTTTCTTTGGTCAGGCTTTATTCCTTCAAGTAATTAAATTTTGAAGACCATAAAGAAATCTGAGGCTACCTCATAACATTGCAGGAGCCAATGTTATGTGTGAAAAGTGGCAGGTGATGACTACTCAGGATCACAGACTAGTGGCATTTATTGAGAGACCCTAGGGACACTATAGTTCATATGAGTGTGGTAAGAAGGAGGCCCACATGGTCTCTGGAGTATCTTCTTTATGTCCCATACTCACTCCTTTATTATCTCCCACTGCAAATTCACTTTCTTCACATTGTGAGAAAAGGAATTAATTGCCAAGCTCCCTTCCTTGTGGGTCATGAGTTTGTTAGATCCAGTTTAAAAATGTTAGGAAAAATTGTTAATAATCGATGTCTCGTCACTGAGCTTCTAAAGAGTCTAAAAAGTAAAAAGTTAGGCTCATCTGGAACACTGGAACATCCATCAACACACGACTCCAACTTTGTATTTATGGGCAGTTTTTTTTTTTTTTTTTTTTTTTTTTTTGAAGGCTGTTTTCACTAAGCAGCAGTTCCAAGTGGAGTCAACTCTAACCACATTCTAGGTAAGCTTCTTTTCTGTACATCCCGGCACTGTGTGCAAATGGAAACCCATTGTAAAATAGAAAGTTTTAGAGGGAGAATTCAGGAAAATCATGTGAGTCATGTTCAAAGGTTTGCATATTTTAGGAGCACTTAGTTCCTCTTTCCCCTGCCTTTTGTTTACTTTCAAATAATTAAGTTATTTTTCCTTCTGATTTCAACTATTTACATGGAACCTTCAGTGTTTTGTGTCTATCCTCCTATTAGGAGAACTTGCCTGACTCAAGGAAAGAAAGGGGTGGGATGATAGCCCATAAGATTTCATTACAGCTACAGATGCTCAGAGGTGGGCACTGAACTGGAGTGGGTCCAATTAGCACCTCTCTTCTAGTAATTCTGCTTCATGAAAGGACCAGTTAACTACTTCCTTGAATTCCCACACAAAGCAACTTGTATATAATTAAGATTTGATAAAGGAGCAGCCAGAGTTTGTGGTTCTACAATAGCAAGTTTTTTTTTTTTTTTTGCTTTGACTCATAGTAAGAACATTTTAGTGTCTGTAAGCCCCCATGGTCCTTGGTTAGTCCATTGATCTTGTGGAGTTCTTGTCCCCCACTGGGTCCTTCAATCCTTTCCCTACTCTTCCACAAGGCTCCCCAGCTCTGCATCTGTGGGTGTCTGCATCTGTATCAATCCACTGCTGAGTGGAGCCTCTTGGGGGACTGTTATGCTAGGCTCCAGTCTACAAGTGTAGCAGAGAATCTTTACTAGTGTGAGGGGTTGGTTCCCTTCCATGGGGTGAGTCTCAGTGGCCCTCAGTGGAAGAGGTTGTGCTTAGTCCAGATGGGACTTGATGTGTCCAGGCCGGTTGGTGTGTATTAGGTGTCCCCTTTTCCAAGGAGAAGGAAAGGGTGAAAAGGGAGAAGATTGTGGGAGGGCAGGACATGGAGGACGGGAGGGAGGAGGCTGTGATAGGGATTTAAAATGAATAAATTAATATTTATTTTTTAAATGACAGTATTTTCTATCTGACTCATAAAAAATGAACAACTGAAAACAAATTTCTATAAAGCACAAATATATTCCTATGTGTGATATACTATATTAGAGCCTTATATGATATCTACTGTTTCATTTACTCCCTCTCTCCCAAAGGGCTGGTTATCAGCTACTAATATTTTCACAATCTACTAACTAGGATGTTTTACTACAATGTGCATAGGTTTCCTTGTCTGGAGAATACCCTGGCAACTTCTGGTCCTTGTTCTCAATTTATATATCAAAATACTCAAGAAAAACAAAAACAAACAAACAAACAACCAAAAAATGCTTCACTGTGCTTGAGTCTGAATCTCTTCTTGCTCTAATCAATAACGATGGGATTTTATTCATGATTTTTGGTGCCTGTGTGGGTGACTCTTCAGGTAACATCTATGACATACATCTAGACATTAGGAATGGAAACACAAAGCTAATGATTTCAGATAGTAATGGATAATGTGGCTCCCAGATCAAGTTACATCTGAGCTGATTCAAACCATAGTGATTCAGTTATGTGCACATGAAAGTAACATTACGAAGCTGCAGAAATGGTCATCAAATAAATTAGAAGACAATCATTTAGGTTTTCAGAATTTGCCAGAGATTGAGCTTCACTTCCTGTAGTTGACCTACGAAATTTTCATGCTGGAGTGAGTGAGAAATCACTTAGATGTTAAGTTGTGGTTTCTCTCAGTAGTGTTAGGGAAATTCTGAATTTTGCCAGGACCAAAGGAGAAAATTGAAATATTTCCACTACAAAAATCAAGTCTGCACTAGAGTCACTTTTTGCTATACTTGCCCCTCTAAATTAAGAAAAGGGAGCTCAAATATAAAGCAGAGTGTGAGAACATATAACTATATTGAGGTTCTCTTAAGGTATTAAGAGTTACTTTTTCCATCGTCATATATGTGTACATTAGTGGTGACCTAGTCAGGTTGCCATAACACCAGGATTCCATGGAGGAAAACAAAACCCACATGAACATATACCTTTAACAGTGGCTACAAAGGCAGAGATATAAAATAGAACTTGAATAGTTCAGGTCTGAAGAGAGAGTCTGTAGGAAACTACTAACAGAAAGAGGGCTGAGCTATATCAAACCATGGCAAAATTTTATCAGCTCTTATCAGCTTTCAGCTGAATATTTAAAAGTTAAAGAAAAGAACCGTGAAGTCCTCTCACTATGTCACTCCATTTGTGTAACAACTTGAAAAGGCAAGTTGTTACCTTGTCTGGGCTTAGGACAGGTGAGATTCATACACATGGGTCTGGTCTTCAAATTATGAAGTATGAAGCCATTCTGAATGTGTCTGAGATAAGTCTAGCAGAGGAAAAGAGAAGACATATCGTGGGCATTTTGTAAGAGACTTTTCTGTTCATTACATCAGTTCTAATACAGATCCCGTGAGGTAGGTATGATCAACATCTCCACAGACAGAGGCTTTGAGCTTTGAGTCAGGTCTTGGAGTAAAGAGAAGAGTTTATGCCTCAAACATATCTATGCCAGTTGCAGACAAACCAAACTCATGATCAGAAGGGTGAGAAGTGTAGTGTTAGGTGTTCTCTCTCTCTCTCTCTCTCTCTCTCTCTCAAGCTTTCTTGCCATCTTGAGAGAGCAAGTGTGTGATATTTAATATTACCTTAGTTCTTTTTAAGTTATAATGGCATTTTTGTAATTATTTATTGTCTCATTCTAAAATAATTAACCAAAGAGGCAATTATTTTAAGTATAATATGTCCCTTGTTGCTGAGTGTGTACTGACATCATATTACTTATCTAACAAAATTTTTATTATTTTTTATATATTCCTTTTTTCTGCTTTGTATTCATGCTGGTATTTTAGCTCATCATGTGATCATTGACATTGTCCTTATCTTATGAAAACCATATATTCTAGTCCATATGAGCTTATGGAAATATTAAGATCGCAATTATGAAGTTGTTTTTATTTATGATCTCAGTCTTCTTCTGAGAAATACAATTCACTTTTACAACCTTCTCCTCCAAATCTATTACATCAGAATAGTAAGTATGTAGATTGTGGTTCCCCTGTGTTTACAGCTTTCCTGGCTTTAGATTATACAGCCTGTTGTCTTTCTGTTTTTAACCTATGACACCCTTCATTCTCGGACATTTATGGTGTGAAGCCCCTGGCTGCCTCAATGCATAGATGCACCGACTTAAATTTGAATTACTTCTATGCCATTACTTGCATTAAGTAGGAGGAATTCAATCAATCTTTGAACTCGGATGAGCTTAATCAACAAGGTAGAAACACAGTGAAACTTCCCCAATATCTTTAAGATAGTTCAGCAATAAATATTTATAATTTTTACTCATTTTAAAATTCAGCCTCTTCTGTCTAGATCTCAGTTGTGAATCTAGAAAGGCTAAGTGTCAGGGTGCTGAAAACATACATTTTGTATAATTCATATTTTTCTCAACTTCTACATGGATCAAGGCCATATCAGCTTCACATTTTTTCTAGCAAACATTATTCAGGAGGCTTTGGTATAGAGTACACCTGTCTTTGTTCTTTTATAATATATACCTTATACACATGAAATCATCACTTTGCATATGAACTAGAACACACACGTATATATACATATGCATGTATACACTATACACAAACGTATATGTTAATTGGAAACATGTTTACATGGGGGATGGAAAATTACCTTTCCCGTAGAATATCCAACAGAGCAGCGTGTGGTGGCACATTCCTGTATTTCTAGCACTTAGGGAGGCAGAGGCAGGCTGATCTCTGAGAGTTTAACACCAGCTTGATCTGCAAAGTGAGTGCGGGACAGCCCAAGCTACACAGAGAAACCCTGTCTCAAAAAGAAAAAAAAATCTAGCAGCATTTTTTTTTTCTTCATCAATCAGGCTCTCTCAACAAGGCTGATTATTACGGTGAGGCAAACCAACAAGATTCTAACATAGATTCAATAATGTACATTTTGGCTTCAAGGATTGTTCTGGTGAAAATATCCAAAATAAGAATTATATATAGTTAATAAATTAATGGCTGAAATAAATTGGACTTAAAATTTTGTCTAGGTAGTATTTTTCTTTCTTGTTATCAAGATTACATGTTATTGTCATAATATATAACAAAAAGTCCCCTATAATCTTATCACAAAGAAACAGATTGACTATTGCTTGTAAGTATTTTTATTATTTGAAACTCTTCTGGCTTTTGACATTCTTACTCTTGTTTATAAACTGATTTCTTTCTTTCTGAAGCTTAGTTCATTGTCTTAAAATTTGAGTAATAATAATCTGATAGTGTTGTTATGAGCATTTGGTGAATGAATGTATGTAAAACATTAAAAAATAAAACGCCAAGAATAGTAAATGTTCAATAAGAGCCAGCTGTTAATGCAGCTCTTACTCTTGTCATTCTAGAATACTTCTTGTTATTTTATCACATTACTACCATTTTTTTCTATATATTTTCTTTACAGAATTGAGTCCAAGCTGTCTACATGGATTTGTACACTGTTAAATCACAAGCATTAAAAAATAAACATCGTGAACAACAACTGCAAGGCCTTTGCACACATAATTAAAAATGGTGAAATAATATTACACTTAGATGGAAATCCTTAATTAATTTAACTGTTGTTGAGTATAGTCATAATTCTTCAACATTACAAATAAGACAAGAAACATCTGTGCATATGCCTCTATGCAGTGCAAAAGCTGATTACTTCAGAATGAAATGACTGGTGCAAAAGTAATACTTAGAATACATGATGTGAAATTATTTTCTAAAAGGGTTGTGACAAATCATATTTCCACAATCAGTGTATAATTGGACATATTTCACTGAGCCCTTGACAATATTTGGGATTCTTAAGATTCATGTGGAGCTTTGTAGGTGATGTGTGTTAAGTCATGTAACCCACATTTAGCTGAGCTGGTTGTATAATTGACTGCATGCTAAGTGACAAGAAAAGAAGCAGTCCATGTGGAAATTCAAGGCTTGCTCAGATACAAGGAGGAGGACACTAGCACAACTCAAACAATAACATTTATTTGTGAGCATCCTACATGAATAAAGGAGGAACAAGTACTACAGAGGGAGATAAATGAGGCGATTTAACATAACGCTGAGGGATCACAGAAGCTTCAAGTCAGTGATACTTCATCTGCTTTATGAAGGATGAGTGGGGTCACTGAGGCAAAAAGCAAGGAACAAGACATGAGATTTCAGTTGGAAAGGATGAGACATGAAATTGCATGAGGAAGACAAGTGGTTTGCTGGTGGAGCTAAGACAGCCATTGAAGTGGGCACTGAGGATAGGAAAGGAACCTACCTCCAGTCTGGGCAGAATGAATTATAAAGAGAGTAGTTTTCTCTGGGGAAAGCGAAAGGTATGATATTTTAGAGAACAGTATAAGTCTTTAAAATTAGGTAATGGCTAGATGACAAAAGAAAGGACTCAGGAAATTGGAAGTTGCAGGTAGAAAGTATGGATTAGATACTGAGAAATTATGCTATAAGAAAGACAGAATGAAGGGGTCCAGGTATTGGTAGACCAGCTGACTATAACTGTATAGAGCCTTTTCCCTAGTATTACATGGGCAGCAGGGGAAAACAGATTCATTTGTAGATAAGGTTACAGGAATGAACTTGGAAACTTGGTGGAGAGTTTTGTATACCAATGCGGTTGACCAAGTAGGGCTAGATTACCTAGATGTTTGGGAATTAAGAAGATATTGGAAAGTTAGGAAAAAAGACACAGTTGGGTCCTGAGGAAGTGACTGTGGGTTATTATGTACTTACCTACTAGGTGATTTTCACTGTGATATACATTGATATGAAAACAGCAATAGTATGGTTCATATATAGTCAGAAAGTTTAAAAGCTGTCTGAAACTTATGGCTGTGAAATCTAAGTTGAAGGCAGAGAATTACAGAGGAAGGTGATTAAGACGTGGTGGAGCTGACAATGAATGGGACTGAGAATGAATGGAGAAAAAGCACAAGTGCTCTGAGGGCTTTGAAATAAGAAGAGAGGATAATATAAACTTTCCATTAGAGTACTTGGGGAAAGTGTTGTCACAAGAAAATGATTTGGTGTTTGGGGACTTCCTGATGGAACAGAATTGATTGGAGAGTGCTCTGAATAAATAAGGAGAATGGAAAGTAATGAGTAACAGTATTCAGTGAGGCTCTTGTCCTTCTCTATCTGTGTGAATGCCGTCGGTAGAAATAGAACCAGGGAGGGAACAGGGAAACTAATGTAACCGTACATCAAGATGAGCATGAAAAGAGGAGATTTAGGGTGGCTTGAAGAGTCTGCCCTCCTCGTGTCAGTTTGTACATGTACAAACGGTATGTTTCAAAGAAGTATAATACGTAGATTATGAAGTGCAACCTGAGTCTGTGAGTTTGGATTTCTAACATGGACTATGGTGAGCTCATGTGAATTCTCTGCTGGTGGTTTTTCCTTTATTTTTCTGTTGGAATTTGAGTGATTTCAAAATTTAGTTCAGAGTGCTTTCTATCTTAGAAATAGGTTTTGCTTTCTATTTCTTAAATAGATTTTTCTAAGTTTATATTTTAATTGTAGATTTATTGATACAATTATTTGTTCATTCACATGATTTAGAACTCAGAGTGGAGTAATTAACATAGAAACTAGAGAAAATTTAGAATCTTGGTGTTCTATGGAGTAAACTTACATTTTTTGTTAATTTATTAACCTGAAATATAAAACGTGCTTCTACCGCCAAACATAAGGTCAAATTTTATTATGTGAATTTTATGTGCGTTAAGCCTTCCTGACATTCAGCATGCCATGTGAGTTTTTCAGAGATGTGAATAAATGTCTCTTCATTCCAGATGGGACACCAAAGAAATGCTTACCTCCAAGACCATGAATTACTAGGACAAAATATCTGACAAAAGTAACTTATGGAAGAGTCCATTTTGACTCACAGTTTGAAGATACAGTTTATTGTGGTAGCAAGTCATGGAGCAAGAGCTGGAGGAGATGGCTGGGCTCATTGTGTCAACAATCAGGAAACAGTGAGAGGTCAATGTTGGTACTCATCTCACGCTTCCCCTTTTTGTTCAGTGCAAGACCACTCAGCTCCTGAGATGGTGCAGTCCCTATTTCGGGTTGGAGTTCCCATATCAATTAACCTAAGCTAGAAACCCCTTCACAAATTCACTCTATATAGATTCTAAATCTTGTTGAGTTCATAAGTGACACTAACCACCACAGGGAACAAATGGTTTTATTAGCTTATTAGCTCAGAGCCTTATGAATGAGGGGTTACTTATGGGCTTATGGATGTCTCAAAAACAGCTTCCTAGCCAAAATGTTCCACTTCAGCATGTATGCTGATTCACTAATTAATGCTATATTGTTGGAACCTGTCCTCATTTGACCTTCTACCTTCTGTGTATTTCCTGAATTCACCTGTAGCTGGGAGATAGGATGAAGTGGTGGATGAAGTCTCAGGTAAGTTTGGTGACCTTCCTCCTTCTGAGAGGGAATACTGACAACTCCCTTACCAAACTGTCATTGTATTGCTTATCTCATTGTCATGATTACAGGGTAAAGTATCCTAAACATTGTCACAGCAATCCCTTCTTCATGGTGTAAGTGGCCATGTTATGCTTAGAGTAAAGATCTGAGTTATCAAAGTATTTAACTCATTCATTTTTCTGAATATTCTCACAATTGGTGTGAGGGAGTCTTTAAAAATTTTCTTTCCATATGGCCACTGAAGAGCAATTTAGTCTCGCCTTAATGCCAAGCTGGTGAGACATTAAGAAGAGTTTAGGGAATCTTATAAAAGAAGTGGAAATAGTAAAAACTGGAGAGGACAGGAATTCCACAACGAGAGCAACAGAACCAAAAATTCTGGGCACAGGGGTCTTTTCTGAGACTGATACTTTATCCAAGGACCATACATGAAGATAACCTAGAATTCCTGCACAGATGTAGCCCGTGGCAGTTCAGTGTCCAAGTGGGTTCCATAGTAATGGGGAAAACAGGGACTGCCTCTGACATAAATTGATTGGCCTGCTTTTTGATCACCTCCCCCTGACAGGGGAGCAGCCTTACCAGGACACAGAGGAAGACAATGCAGCCACTCCTGATGAGACCTCCCCTATTAGTGGACTGGTGGAGGGGCATGGGTGGAGAATGGGGAGGGAGGGAGGAATTGGGAGGGAGCTACAGGGGGGATACAAACTGAATAAAGTGTAATTAATAAAAATTAAAAAAAAATTTGTGAAAGATTGTATTAAATTGGGATGCGATAAATTGAGAATATATTTTTTGAAAAAAGATCATAAAACTCCTGAAAACCTAGCAATTGCTGCTGTAAGCTGCCCACCATAGCTCCAGCACAAACATCACTTCTGCCTCGTTGCTCTGCATAGAGTATTCATTAGGCATCATCTTTGCTTAATTGGCCCTGGTGAACATTGGCAGTATTCCATCAAGTTCTTCTAAAATCAACATGCTTTATGATAATAGTGAAATTCAATTCTTACATTGATCAAATAATGAAAATTATATTGACTACATTAAACTCCTAAATATTCAGAACATTCAATTTGTTTAATTTTACAGTTGTTTTTATATGATTTCCCACATTTCTTTTTCTAAGGTATTTACAACATAATGCTTTTGGTTTTATTATTCATGCTATATTTAAAAAACTGATTATCCTTGGATACTATAAATAAAGATGTTTATCTTTTATAGAGTTATGTTGGGGATTGATCAAGTCTCCCACCAACACTATTAAACTAATTAATGCATTATAAAGACAATTTGCCATTTATAACTCATACTTTTTAATCTATTAAAAAATCAATTTAAGACTAGCAACAGGGTCTATCTCTGACATGAACTCAGTGGTGGGCTCTTTGACCATCTCCCCCTACACACACCCTGAGGGTGGAGCAGCCTTGCAAGGCCATAGAGGAGGTCATTGCAGCCAGTCGTGATGAGACCTGATAATCAATGGTCAGATGGAAGGGGTGGAGGACCTCCCATATCAGTGGACTTGGAGAAGGGCATGGAAGGAGATGAGGGAAGGATGGTGGGATTGAGAGGGAATGAGGGAGGGGGATACAGCTGGGTTACAAAGCAAATAAACTGTAATTAATATAAAAATAAAATTTAATTAAAATAAGACTAGCATATGACAGGAGTCTGCCACAGAAGGTGTCTGAAAGACTCTACCAAGCAGCATTTCAAAATAGATACTAAGACTCATAGCCAAACCTTTGGCAGAAGGGAGTTAGTATGATCTGGAAAGGATAGGAGCCCCACAAGGACCAAATATATCTGGGCACAGGGATTTTTTCTGAAACTGTTTCTACAACCAAGAACCATGTATGGATATAACCTAGAACCTTTGCTCAGATGAAGCTTGTGGTAGCTCAATAACCAATTGGTTTCCCATAGTAAGGGGAACAGCGACTATATCTGACAGGAACTCAATGGTAGGTTCTTTGACCTCCCCACCCCTCAAGGAGGAGCAGTCCTGCTAGGCCACAGAGGAGGACTTTATAGCCAGTCCTGAAGATAACTGATAAAACAGGGCCAGACGAAAGGGGAGGAGGTCCTCCCCTATCAGTGGACTTGGAAAGGGGCAGGGAGAAGCTGAGGGAGGGAGGGTAAGATTGGGAGGGAATAAGGGAGCAGGATACAGCTGGGATACAAAGTTAATAAAATGTAACTACTAATAATAAACAACAATAAAAAAGGATAATACTCCAAAAAAAATTAGACTAGCAAGGTCTTATATAGAGGAATTTCCTCCAGCCTTCCCTAATGATGAAATTCTACAAAGCCAAAGGAAACAAGCCGATTGACAGTGCTCCTCTTGTGCTCCTCCAGTTCCAGAATCCCTCCCCCCCATCTCACTTCCAGCTCTGTATAAAAAGAGCCTGCTGAGTTCTCTCTTTACTTTCTGACACCATTTCCAGTGGATTACAAAGATCTTTTCCTCAAACTTTGTTTTCCTCAATACAACCCATTATCCCAGCCTCCAGCACAAGAAGGCATCCCCTGGAAACACAGCAGCTGAGCAGGCCAGGGAAAAAGTTTTTTCAGGCAGCGCACAACACCACATTCTCCAGGGAGAATTCACCACAAGATTCACCACAAGTCCAGGGAGGAAGCAGAAACCAAGGTAAAAGCACCAACCTAACAGACACAAAAACAGATATCATCACCCAGACTATAATCATCCCAATCCTAGAAGCCTAGAAGCATAAAAAACAAACAAACAAAACAAACAAACAAAAAACCCAACCAGGACAAGATGTCTCCACTAAAGCCTCTAAATCGACCACAGCAGGTACTTACTCTAAGTGGAGCCCAAGAAAAAGAACTTAAAACAGGCTGTATGGAGATAATAGAGGGGACGAATGACTCCATTAAAGAGATACGGGAAAATACAAACAAAATGTGAGGAAGTGAATAAACCTCTTAAAGAAATTCAGGAAAACACAAACAGTAGGAGAAAATAAATTAAAACAGATTAAGACCTGGAAATGGAAGTAGAATCAATGAAGAAAATCAAAACTTAAGAAAATCTGGAAATGTAAAATTAAAAATTTTGAACAGGAACTACAGAGGCAACCTTTACCAACAGAAAAAAAAAAAAAGAGATGGGATAGAGAATCCCAGGCCTTGAAGATATAATAGCATAAATGGATACATAAGTAAAGAAAATATTACATCAAATAATTCCTGATGTAAGGGGACGAATTAAATAAAGACAATTACAACAGATTTTATATGAAAGAGGTTTATTAGATGGAGGTGAAAAGAGGGAGAGAAGAGAGAGCAGGACATGATGGGGGAAAGAGAGAGGGGCATCCTGGCAAAGAAAGGGGAGAGGGCCAAGAGAGGCCAAGAGAAGGGGAAGAGAGCAAGAGAGACCAAACGAGGGGAGCAAGAGAGAGGAGCAGGAGAGGGACCATGTGTCCAATTGTCCCTTTAAGGGTCAAGGTAACCATGCCTTCAAGGTGTGGCCACCTGGACAGCAACAAGATGACATCATAATTTGCTAGGCAACCCAGGAGCAGGTTTAGTTCCAAAATCCTAACACCTGACACAAAACATCCAAGAAATCTGGGACACTATGAAAAGACCAAACATGAGAATAATAGGAATAGAGGAAGGAGAAGAAACCAAGTTCAGAATTTCCAGAAAATATGTTCAACAAAATCATAGAAGAAAATTGTCCCAATTTAATAAAAGAAGATGCTAGAAAGGTACAAGCAGCATACAGAACAACAAATAGATTGGACCAGAAAAGAATGTCCCTATACCACATAATATTAAACACACTAAACATACAGAACAAAGAAAGAATATTAAAAACTGCGAGAAAAAAGAGGCCAAGTCATGTATAAAGGCAGACCTATTAGAATTATACCTGATTTTGCAATAGACTCTCTAAAAGCCAGAGAGGCCTGAACAGATGTCCTTCAGACTTAAAGAGACAACAGAGTCCAGGCTACTGTAACCAGCAAAATTTTCAAACATGATAGATGGAGAAAATAAAATATTCTAAGATACTCCAAAATTTAACCAATATTTATATACATAAAATATTTACCTACAAATCCACCCCTACAGAGGGTGCTAGAAGAAAAATTCCAACTTAAGGAAGTTAACTACAACCATGGAAACACAGGGAATAAATAATTCCAGACCACCAAAACTAAAAGGAAGGGAAATACACACACACACACACACACACACACACACACACACACACAAGAAGATTCTACCACCATCACCACCACAAACAACAAAACAACAAGAATTAACAATCATTGGTTATTGATATTTCCCAGTATCAATAGTCTCAGTTCCTCAATTAAAAGACACAGACTAAGAGAATGGAGTAAAAACACAACTCATTCTTTTGCTGCATTTAAGAAACCCATCTCAATGTCAAACATTACCTAAGGCTAGAGGGTTTGAAAAAGATATTCAAGGAAATGGAACTGAGAAACAAGCTGGCAGAGCCATTTTAATATCTAAGAAAAAAGACTTTAAACCAAAAGTAATTAGAAAAGATAGGGAAGAACTCATCAAAGAAAAAATATACCAAGAAGACGTTTAAATCCTTAACAATTATGCCCAATGCACAAAAGCCCCCAAGTGTGTAAAAAGAAATGCTGCTATAGCTTGAATCAGATATTGTCTCTCACACACTGATAGTGGGAGACGTCAATACCCCAGCCTGACCAAAGGAAGTCACCCTGTTTTGTTCTAAAGAAGACATAAAGGTAGTGGAACAGGATGGGAGGAAAGGTGGGAAGAGCTGGGAGGAGTAGAGTTGGGGGAACCATAATTAAGCTCATATTGTATGAGAAAAGAATCAATGTTTAATAAAAGGGAAATTTAATTAATAAAGAACAAAATTATACCAAGTCATTGTACATGGGTAAGACCAGGTAACTGACACTTGTTTAAGCCAAATATAGACCACTTATTTTTTTAACTGAAAAACAACTTTTTTACATTTTGTCACTGCCTTTACTCCTTCCAGCCCTTCCCATGTCCCTCAGCGTTCAAGTTTATAACCCTTACCCTTGGATTATTGTTATCAAACATACATACATTCACATACACACACATTGGAAGGGGGGTGGTTAAGCTGCTTGGGTTGACAAAGTTCCCCACAAGAACCATGGATTAATAAAATTCAAGCTGAACTGATCTGAAAGCCTGTTTCTTGTGGCCTAGCTCCCATGGTGCCAGAAAATACTGTGCAAGCTGCCAGAGGAGGGAAGTAATTACCCACTCCTACCCAGCCACAATACCTTTGAACCATGACAATGAAAAGATATACATAAAGCTGTAATAAATAGCACTCACATTGTCAGTGGTAACCAGCAGCTATGTAATTGTATGTAAGGTCCTTTTCACAGCAGGAAAAGCATGCTGGTGCTAGAATCCTAGTGAGCTTCCTGATGCTTGTGAGGTCATGGTGTTAGGAAAGAATCTATCACCACTTTGCTAAACAATCATAATTCCTTACTACATTATATATCCGATTCTTTTTTTTATATAACATTACCTCTGTTTTTGTGTGTGTATATATTCTTTCTTTTTTATTTTTTAATTTTATTAATTAGAATTTATTCACTTTGTATCCCCCCTGTAGCTCCCTCTCTTCCCTTCTCCCAATCCCACCCTCCTTCCCCCTTCTCCACCCATGCCCCTCCACCAGTCCACTGATAGGGAAGGTCTTCCTCCCCTTTCTTCTGATCCTAGTCTATCAGGTCTCATCAAGAGTGGCTGCATTGTCTTCCTCTGTGGCCTGGTGAGGCTGCTCCCCCCTCAGGGGGAGATGATCAAAGAACAGTCCAATCAGTTCTTGTCAGAGACAGTCCATGTTCCCATTACAATGGAACCCACTTGGACACGAACTTCCATGGGCTACATCTGTGTAGGGGTTCTAGGTTATCTCCATGAATGTTCCTTGGTTGGAATATCAGTTTCAGAAAAAACCCCTGTGCCCATAATTTTTGGTTCTGTTTCTCTCCTTGTGGAGCTCCTGTCCTCTCCAGGTCTTACTATTTCCCACTTCTTTCATAAGATTCCCTGCACTCTGCCCAAAGGTTTGCCATAAGTCTCAGGATCTGCTTTGATACCCTGCAGGGTAGAGCCTTTCAAAGGCCCTCTGTGGCAAGCTCCTGTCCTGTTCCTTGTTTTCTCTTTCTTCTGATGTCCATCTTCTTTGCCTTTCTGAATGGGGATTGAGGGTTTCAGAGCTAAACAGAGAATTCTCAATAGAGGAATATCGAATGGCCACAAAACACTTAAAGAAATGCTCAACATCCTTAGTCATCAGGGAAATGCAAATCAAAATGACCCTGAGATTTCACCTTACACCCATAAGAATGGCTAAGATGAATAACTCAAGTGACAAGACAACACATGCTGGAGAGGATGTGGAGAAAGGGGAAACCTCCTGTATTGCTGATGGGAATGTAAACTTGTACAACCACTTTGGAAATCAATCTGGCCCTTTCTCATACAATTAGGAATAGCTCTTCCTCAAGATCCAGCTATACCAGGCCTCGACATATATCCAAAAGATGCTCAAGTACACAACAAGGACATTTGCTCAACCATGTTTATAGCAGCTTTATTTGTAATAGCCAGAAGCTGGAAACAACCCAGATGCCCCTCAACTGAGGAACGGATAAAAAACAAAAAAACAAAAAAAGGAAATCATGAAATTTGCAGGTAAATGGGAACTGGAAAAGATCATCCTGAGTGAGGTATCCCAGAAGCAGAAAGACATACAGGGTATATACTCACTCATAAGTGGATTTTAGACATATAATATAGGATAAACCTACTAAAATCTGTACACCTAAAGAAACTAATCAAAAAGGAGGACTCTATATCTGATTATTAATACTCATAGATAAGTGGAGCTACCATCTCTCAGCAAATAGACCTTTGTTTACAGCAAAGGGAAAACATTGTAAGATTTACCACTGACATACCTTTAAAAAATGAACTGAAAATTGAAGTAGAAATGAATAGAATGGACTCCAAAGAAGATAACAGAAAACATGGTGAATGACATGGGTATTATGCTTCAAGAAAGTTTTGTTTCACTTTTATGAGTTGAGGCATAACATTTCATGGCTCTGATCAAAATATTTTGCTCTCAAGGAATACAGGTTCTCTTTTGTAGGCATGTAGTTTCACAGATAAAAAAAAATACAAAACACTCAGAAACTTAAGGACAATTTTATTGGAGGTTGAGAGACAAAACGATATCCAGGCAAAGAGAGAATTAGGCAGCTTGCCTGGAGAGGCGTGAGAGAGAGAGAGAGAGAGAGAGAGAGAGAGAGAGAGAGAGAGAAAGAGAGAGAGAGAATGTCATGTTTTCTGAATTAGATAGAGAAGAAGGAAAGAAAGAAAGAAAGAAAGAAAGAAAGAAAGAAAGAAAGAAAGAAAGGGAGGAAGGAAGAAAGGAAGAAAGGAAGGAAGGAAGAAAGAAAGAAAGAAAGAAAGAAAGAAAGAAAGAAATAGAAAGAAAGAAAGAGAAACCAGAAAGCAGATCATAATGAGCATGTGAGCAGCTCTAGAAGAATGGTTCTAGGAGAAGGTGAATGGACAGAATGTTAGGCCAAGGAGTCTGAGAGATTTGGCCAGTGTCTGAAAAGGTGATATAAAGAGGGAAAAGAAAGAGCCATGCTTCTGAGAACTCAGAAGAATAACAGGTGTGCAGAGAGGACCCATAAGTAACTGTGTTGAGGAAGGGCTTCTGAGTGTGTAAGTACATATCTCACTAAGGAGAAGGTATTCCTCCAACTTCTGAACATGTCTCCAGGAGTGTCATGTTTCTTGAAGTTTCTGAGAGAGCTTCTTCTGTCAGGGAATACTGTCCTGTCTGGAAGAGTGACAGGCTCATTTAGACTATATGCTAGGGAAAGAGACAGTATGTTTCTGTATTATAATAACAATTTGATCAATTTACAATGCCACGTTTTTATCCAGGGCTAGAGTTACAACTCAGATTACATTCTTTGACCAAACATCATGTACTATAGTGAATTTAAAGGCAATGGCAAAAGAAAAACTTAAAAAGAGAAGTAAATCTTTAAGATAGCCTTGCTTTATCAAGAGAAAATGGCTTTCTTTAATGGGTCTCCCAAAGCTCTGCTGTCTCCATCACCCTTCCTTTCTTATGTTTATTATTGTTGTTTAGCGTTCAGGAAGGGCAGTTGTGAAGCTTCCCTCCTCCTTTCACATGCTATTTCAAATTCTGTGGAGGAGAAGTTTGCCAACTTTTCCCTTTTGTAAAATTAGTTTAAGGCTGGAATTGGCTCAGCCAGAAAGATGGTTCAGTAGTCAAAGGCAGTTGTTGTGCAAGCCTGATTACCCCTGAGTTGAACCCTTGTAACTCAGATAAAGGTAGGAGAGGAATGATCTACAAAGCTGTCCTCTGAACCCCTTATGTAAACTGAGGCATGCAACTCTATCCCCACATCATGCGCACACAGAATAATAAGAAACATTTAGAAATCGTGTAATACCAAAATCACAAGAACTTGGGTCCTAAGATGATTTTAGAGAAAAACTCAGCTCATCCTCAGTGATCACTAAGCCTGGCAATGCTTAACCAGCCATGTAACACTTTGAAAATTTGTATTAGAGTCCTTTATTAATTGCAGCAATTTTTGTATTATCTGAGTAAATTTAAAGGGAGAATTTCTATTTTTGCTATTTTGAAAAGATTCAAACAGACATTTATATTGTTTAAAAAGTGCCTTTCCCCTAGGGAAGAAGGAAGCGTCTCTGTAATTCATCATGTCTCTGTAATTCATCATGCATATCACCAAATTAGCTATGAAGATCTCCATTTTTAATACTTGACAATATTTTAAGCACCAAATAGTTTACACAGAGTGGAATTAGGATAAACATTTCAAAACAGTAATTTCGGAACTGAAAGATCTTTAGACAAGTTGGTCAGCATAAGTTAGATAACTAGCTGAGTTCAGGAAAGTCTATAAATTATTGGGGAAACTGAGATTTTATTTTGGGATTATTGGATTGATAAGTGAAATAATTTAAAAGCAGACTCAGAAGGAAGACCAAGAGCAACTTTCTTAGAGGTTGAGAGAATAAACAACAGCACAGGCAAACTGACCACCCTGGCAGCTACCAAGCATAAGGGGGTATATGGAGAAAAACGTCTTAACGTCTTACTTAGCCCTGAAGGTCAGAAGGGACAGGGAGGAAGTTCAGAGTGTCAGGGAATGGATCTGATGAATGCTGAGCTGTGATCTGAATTCGGTGGTTACTTAAGTCTAGACTACTGTACCCTCAGGTAACCAATTACGCTTTGAAATAAAAATGGAAGCAGCTTATTAAGAGGAGAGCAGTACTCTCAGCAGGATGAGTTAATGCACTGGGGAAAGAGCCCCAGTATGTTCAATCACCCTTTTTACCTCTGCCTCTCCCATTCATGGCTCCTGGGTGTCTCTTTCAACCCACTACTCCAACATGCTTTGTTCATCACATGAATCCTAGGTTAGGAAGAGCTTCGAGTTGTCCTCTTGTCATAAGATAATTGTGATATTTCACTTCAGTCCAAATGAAAGCAGGATTGTCATGGCTTTCTGAAGTTGGCATTTTGGCATTTAACATTATTTATATTTGACAAATACTTCTGTTTACGGTGTGTAAAGACTGCTTAATTTGTACTAGTGGCTCTCAGTAGGAAAAGCGTTTTTAATTCTACAGTCATGCTACATGTTGGTTATAATGGTTATAAGTGAAGTTTTGCTGGCACCTATGTGCTAAGCACAGTGTAAGGAAAATGGACAGAACCCTCAATAGCCTCCAATTATGGTTTGTATATAAAATTTTACTATGGGTTCTTGCATCTTGTGCTTTTTCCCAGCTAGTGTCCCTGTTTTGGGAGGCTGTGAAACTTTAGGATTTGGCATCTAGCTAGGGGACTTAAGTCACAGGTGAAAGTGACTTAACTCTAACTACAGCGGATGGAAAAGACAGCCTTTCCTCAAAGCCAGTAAGTGGTAGTGTATTTTGGACTTAATTATGAGTGGCCATGGCCAAGGCACACAGATTCCAGTGACCTAAAATGTATGTTCCAATGTGTAATACTTTATTATGGTAACACAACAAAGAAAGTCATGAGTCAACATGCTTTTCCAATTCTCATTGGTGGGTATATCAGGTAGGCAGCTTAAAGCAAAGTGGAGAAAGTTTTGCCTCAGGCCTCAGATGCCATATAATAACATCCTTAGCTTTCAAGTTGGTAGGACTTAAGGCTCTATTCATGCCTTCCTAAAGATTTACCCAGTAGTCTCAGAGCATTATGTCACGTACAAGGGTGGGCAATAAGTGGTTCTTTAGGGAGCTAAGGATAGACCAAGATAAATTGGCTACTGACCTGTGACATTGCAGCCTCTCCAGATTCTCTGAAGTTCTTTAATGAGCCTTTATAGAATGTCCATATCAGTCATGGCTTCTTCCTGAGAATTGTAGTTATATTATTGTCCATCAAGAAGTGGGAAAGAGCCTCTGCCGTTCATTCCAATGGCTGTGATGCTCTACCTAGATGCTTGAGGCAACCAACCGAGGATGATATTCTGAAACTGTAAGTTAATATAATTTCTAGTTGGAGGTGAATATAAACAAAACACATTGTGGCATGTACATAATTCTCAAAGAATAAGTAAAAAGTACTTTATTTAAGGAGAGAAAATAAATAAATATTTCCTTTATGTTTTTGTCAAATATTGGCAAAGAGACTAATGTAATGGCAAAGCAGGTAAGCCACCCGTGCCTTGAATCCTGAAGGGCACAAGGGTGGTGTGTCGAGGAGGGTAGAGAGGGATAGATATATATGCTTAGGAAATAAAATGCTTAGGAAAGTAAAACGACAGAGATATTTCTCTCTCTTAAATTTGGCCTCATTTGTTAGGGAGGCAGGCTGTGGAGAAAATGTATAATTCTGGCAGTGGCAAATGTAAGAAGGACCCTGGAAGTCAGAAGAGAGGGTGGGCCAGGGGAGGAGCTGCCCTTTGAAGCATCTTAAGGAACTGTAATCAGCACTCCCAACCACAAAGCAACTCTAGCAGGCAGTGAGCCCACACACCTCCAAACTCTCACAAGTGAGTCAGCTAATAATCTTCAAATACTTAATTGGAAGGCAGCCAAGTCTGCATTCTGAGCTCTTTTGCCTATGACAGAAATATCCCAGACCTGACATTAGTATGCCATTGCTTTTGCACTCATGCTGTTGCCTTGATCTGTTGTTTCACAGCCAGCATAAATCAATAGTAACCTCCTGGGATGGAGGGATTGTTGGAGGTTCAGCTCAAAATGAAAGTGGAACAAACCCCAAACCACAGATCTACCCTTAGCATAGACCCATGGTCATCTCTGAGGCCTGCCCAGTCAGGGGGCCTCTCCAACTTTGCAAGAGGGCCACTGGCTGAGAATAATAAATAAGTTATTCACTATTAATCCTTCACCACCTGCATCCATTGAAAGTCTCAGGAAATAAAGGATAGCTTGTTTCCGGCTGGTGTGGGAAAAACCCTGATGAAGCCCTGTGCCCAGATTTTCACAACGAGGCCTCCCTGCCCCCACCCTATCCTAGCCTCCCTGTATATGTGTATAGAGTGTGTGGACCTAATGGTTTGGCTGTTGACACAGCAGGTCACAGCCAGATGCTGCCTGGGTCTGACAGTTACTAAGAGAATCCATTTTTTATTCCACAGCTCAATCCTACCTAGTCAGGTGATGGGGAAGCCTTTTATCTCCCCAGAAAGTGGAGTTCTTAACAAGGGCTTCCTAATTCCAGTGACCGGTATTTTAAGAAATCGAGGTAGAGGAACTTGGACCTAGACTACTCAACAGCTTCTCTTTGCAAATGTTTTCGAGGCTGATAGATTATTTCAGATGCTGGTGGCAGGTCAAGGATCCTGAGGAAGAAACATTCAGCTGGAGATGACCTATGTTTCCCACACATTGTTGAGGATAGGAGATAGAAATGGGGACTTCTGTTTAGGGATAGGGGCCTCCACTCTGTCCTTGGTTATAAGCCCCAAATGTCATTTGTTTTGTGGCTAGAAATGTCAGTGTTTTGTTATACTGGTCATTGGTCTCTTTTCTAAATGATTTTAGTGTTTCTGCTCTCGAGAGTTTTGATATTACAGAGATTAACAGCCTTGGAGGGCATTGAAGATGCATCCAGTCTTCCATTTTCCCTGATAATGCTGTAAAGGTAAGTATCCCAAATACCCCTGCTTAGCTTCTGGCCAAATGAATGGATAGGCACTGACCCCAAGGGAGAAATGACATTTTCATTTGCTCCCCAAATTAAAACATTGCTACTATTCTTTTCCCCTTTAAGAGTTAATCTATTTGGATTTGCAGTTACTTGGCCAAGGGATCATGCCCAGGAAAGCAGGTTCACTGGAGGCCATACTAAAGAGCTTCAAGGAATAATTATTTCCTTAATGAGATAATGTACTTGTTTACCTAAAGGACCCTTTCTTCCCCCAAGTCACCTACCATCCTCCCATCCTATCATGTAGTCAGTCCTGCAGAGCCTGTCCACTTTTCTGTTACTCAGAAAAATATAACTTTTCTTTTCCCTTCTCATCTGCGTCTTTTTTTCTTGGATTCTGTCCAAAGCCTAAGCATGATTTCGCTGACAGTCTGAAGTTTTTTTTTTTTTTCTCATTTTCTGAAGTTCTCCCATCCTCTTTCTACTATATAGTTTTTTGCTTTCCATGCTGCTAGCTGCTTTCTTAGGCTTTAACTCAAAAGGCATGACTTTTATTGTTTCTTTTCTAGATCTTTCTTCTCTTGGCAGCTGCTGAGATTTTCAGTTTGTTTTCCCTGTTGTCTTTCTCTCAAACACACACACACACACACACACACACACCAGAACAACAACAAAACAAAACAAACAAACTGTACCTGAGCTTCCTTCCAAGTTCGTTTCTGAATATATTAATGACCAAGAATACAAAAGATGGAACCCAATTTCTCCAGGAACATGTGCCAACAACTTTTATCACCAACCCTCTGTCACCAGAATTGGGCTTCCTAATATTTCAGCCCAAAAGATTGAAGACCTTTATACCTGTATTAATTATTTTTCCCTTCCAGCAATTTAGTCTCATCAAGTTTCTGAGGCCTGTTTTTAACATAGATAATATGATGAGTTATGTATAAGCATAGACCCATGAGTACATCACATCACACAGGAACCTGATTGTGCAGACTCCAGGAGGAGAAATGGTTGGTCTGGAGTAGAGAAAGGTTCAGCTTCAGTGGGTATCTCATCTTCAGCAACTCAGTAATTTGAGTTAGTTTATCTTTGGCTATCACCATCATCTTTGTCTTTCTTCTAAGAGTCAATTCCCTTCTTAGGGAGAGACTTCCTTCTTTTGTTCCTCATGTCTGGAGATTGTGACTGTTAGTCTGGCCCATGAAGAGGGTTTTTCATGAGTGTTCTGATTTTCTGGTTTTGTTTTGTTTTAAATAACATACATGTTAGGGTATGGAACTTTTAGAGCTTACACTTTTATCATGTAGAGTTGTCTTGAATGTTTTTATTATGCAACTAGTTTCTCAATGAATCTATACTGTTTCTGACTGAAGGGTAGAGTAAGTATAAAAATGAAAGGATATGGGAGCCACCTCAAAACTCATCCCACAATAGTTACAGGCCATAGAACTTCTAGGTGCTTAGATATCCATGAAATCTAATAGGAATTAATATTGTTTTAGAAAATTTCATAATCAGACATGAAAAAGTGAAAAAATTAATATCAAAATACAATAATCTAAACTCATGGTTCATTGATAACATAAGTCCTTACAAATGTAAAACAGTTAATTCAAGTAGTTCCATAGTCTCCCTCAAAACTCAGATGAGGCTTTCAGGTTAACAAAATTTGGCTTAATAAAACAGAACCATATGTTTATGAAAGATATTTTGCATGGTTGTAATCATGATGACTTAAGTTTTTATCATTTATTTTGCTAAGTAGTCTTTCATAATTTATTAGTATAGAATTCTCAAAGTACCACATTGATAGCTGGAAGAGTTTCTTTTTCCATCTCAATGGACTTCACAGCCTCCAGTCTTTAACAATGAAAGCAAAGTACAAATACAACAAACACAAAGAAACCTACAAACAAAGTAAGCACAACACCACCCAATCTCCAAGCATCACTTACTTTCTTTATAGTCAAAGATAATGAGTCTACTTTGCTGGTTTTAGTTACTTTATTTCTCCTTGTCGTCTACCAAGTCACACAAATAATATTCCCAGTTTTCTAAAAAAAACAAGCTTGTTTTGCATGTCCTGGGCCAAGTGGCTCAGGATGACCTCAAACTCTTGATCTTCCTGCCTTAGCTTCCTGTGTGCTGGAATTTTTCTCTATAACAATCCTGGCTTTAAAAGGCTCTTGGTAACACCCCCTTCCTCTTTTAAGTTGCTGTGTTACTCCATGTTGAAATCTATAGAGTAATGAGATACAATAGATATGTAAATTCTAAAACTTTGAATAATGAAACATAATAATATCCAGATAAAAAGAAATACCTGTTTAGAAAATGATTATATCAAATCATACATGTTAAGGAAAAAGGCAGAAGATGTAAAAAGCTTATTGAAATGCGTAAATGCTCACAGAGCATAATAGTTCACTGTATTCAGAAAGAGCAGGGCTGGGGAGATGACTCAGAAGGTAAGGATGGTAACTGCTCTTACAGAAAACCCAGATTCAGTTCCCAGCATGCATGTGACAGCTCACAACTGACTATAAATCAGTTGTGGGGGATCTGATGGCCTTTTGTGACCTCTGAGGACTCATATCTCGTACAGGAGCATACACACACAAACAAGCAAGCAAACAAACAAACAAAAATAATCCTTTAAAAAGAGTAGCAACAAATGAAAGTGCATTGTTCAGTTAATAAGGAATTGAATAGAAAGTGCCTATATTTTAGTATGCAAATAATTGTTCATGAAAAGTACCCACAGACGTCATCTTGTAGCCATTAAAGCGAAAGGAATATTTATGATAGTAGAGCTGGAAGATGGTCCTGTGGACATGATTATTCATTACGTGTAAAGTCAGAAGTGGAAGAAGATCTTTGGACATCACTATGGGAGTTTCAGTCATGAAATTTAAAGAAAATGGTATTTTGACTCAAGAGTTTCAGACCCCATGCCTTTTCCTTACTTCCCATAAAAAGGAAACAGCAAAAACATGCCTGCACAGAAAGCTCTGCTGCAAAGGAGAGGAGAGGGGGGCTCATTGCTGTATTACTCAGGGACAAGTTTCTTTCTGAGTTACCTGGTGGCTTTGGCACCAGTTTCTTTATCTGTGTATTAATAACAGAACCTAAATTGTGGGTCAGGCAAGTGAACAAATGTAGGGTATTTGAAAGGTGTGTTGTAAATGCTGTATTTCAGTAGGTCTATGTTGTCAACACTTACTAAAAGGAGGGCACACTTATCACTTGGCATTATGAGCATGAGAGTTATATGGCTATGACATGATGCTCTCTTTAAAAGAATTAGGATGGTATTTTGAGGCTTCTTTGAGGAAACCAGGTTTAAAACAGAATATTCAGTAAAAACAAAGGACTAAATATATGAGGTCATTATGCTCACAGCCGTGTCAATCAAGCAAGACAAACACCTACAGAAATATCTGCCACAATGGCTGCATGGAGATGGCTTGCAAAACACATCTGTCCTCTCATTTTACCTTTCTGATGAAAAATAAAATGTAAAACCATAACTAATTTCCTTTAAAATGCTTCCTTTGACTTTGAGTTGCTGTTCTGTGCAAAAGTCCGTAGAACAGGGATGCAGGTGTAGGTGATGAGCTGGGCACTGTGAGGCCTGGAAACTAGGAGTGCTGTATGCTTCATGCTCACCTGCTCAGGACATTTGCTGCTGTCATGGGCGCTAGCCACCCTGCCCTAGTCCTGTACATAAAAGCAGGACATTTGGTTCCCTTCTGAACAAATTGCCTCACCTAAGGAGCTTTCTTTTTTTTTTTTCTCTCTTTTTTCTTGAGTTTTTTCTTCTTCCTTTATTTTTCATTTTTATTAGTTGTGATGTCTTTTTTTTTCTAAACACAAGTTTATTGCCGGACAGTTGAATATGCAAACTGCCTGTTTTTAACATAGATAATATGATGAGTTATGTATAAGCATAGACCTATGAGTCAGTTGTAAAGGTCACTTTTGAATTTATTCAGTTTCATTGTTTTGTTTTTGTTTGTATGTTTTCTTAATTTGGCAAGAATCAGGAGAACTAGGGAAACTGTTGAGCACACTTTCCATTTCCCAGGATGCATAACTTCAGGAGACCCAACAGAGAACATGGGGCCATCACTGAACAATGCCACATCACATCCTGAATACTTCTTCAGAAACAAAGATTAAAAAATATTTTTTACTTTTTAAATACTACATCATTTCCCCTTTTCTTCCCTTCCTCCAAACCAGTGGTTCTCAAACTTCCTAATGCTTCAAATTTTTAATACAGCTTCTCATGTTGTATAGACCCCATCCATAAAATCATTTAATTGCTATTTCATAAATATAATTTTGCTACTGATATGAATTGTAATGCAAATATATGATGTGCAGGATATCTGATATTCAACCCCAAATGGGTAGTGACCCACAGGTTGAGAGCAACTGCAAATCCTCCCACATACTCCTCCTTGTTTTCTTTTCAAAGTCATCATCTATTTTGTTGTTATGTGTGTGTGTGTGTGTTCCTGAATACATAATTATAACATGCTCATTCTAAATAATGTTATTTGTTTGTATATGTGTTTCAGGGCTGACCATTTGGTACTGGATAATAAATTGGTATGCTATTCCCAGAGGAAGACTAGACTTTTTGTTTTGTTTGGTTGTTGTTTTTCTGTTTGTTTTTCAAAACAGTTTCTCTGTAGCCTTGGCTGTCCTCATCTCACTTTGTATATCAGGTTGGTCTCGAACTCACAGAGATCCACCTGCCTCTGTCTCCCCAAGTGCTGGAGTTACAGGCATGTGCCTCAGTGTCTGGCTTAAGACTAGAATTTTTTAAATGGAAAAATAAATGCCTGACACTGTGGTGCTAACCAACAGTTTTCTAATTATATTTAAGACCCACTCAAGAAATCACACCTGGTACTGAAAACCAAGTCAGCTACCCGGGACTAGCGAACTCATGGATCTTAGACAAGAACCTACAACTGCCACTTTACTAAACCAGCACAATACCTAAGCAGATTCTAAATATTTGTTCTTAACCCCACAGATAAGTGTAGTCCTCATTTTTCATGAAGAATCCCATTCCAATGGATGAAGACCATGACAGAAAACCACAACCAATCAAAATGTCGAGTTGTAAAGCTGAGTGTGTTTGTCCTTTTAATGTATGAGTTTTCATCTTGTTTTGAGTATTTTTTTTGTTACTTAATTTTTGTATTTACTTGTGCTGGGATTGAACTAATGGCATTGCACATACTAGGCAAGTACTCTGCAATTGAACTGAGCCTGGAGAACTAGATTACAAAACAAATAAAGCAAAACCCCATCTGGAATAGTTGTCAGTGTGCTGCTCCATTAGACAGCAGTGGTCAGGAGCTGGTGTGTTACTTGGCCACACTCGTAGGTCCAGCTCCTGGGCCGGTTACTTTCTTTATCTGTGGAGCTGAGGCAATGAAGGTGCCCTACCTGTGGTGTCAGTAATATCTAAAACAGTATCAGCAACATCAGTACCTGGACCACTATGCATTTCAATGCATTTCCTGATCTGAATTGCTGGTGACTAGATTAGATCTGCTTTAGTTGTCATTAGCAGGGTGTTCCAGAGGCTTGAGGAGCTGCTAAGGGAAAGGTGCATGATGACTTAAATTGTTAGTTTCAAAGATCTTGATAGATCAAACTATCTTACTGCTATCTGCAGCTAAATCTCCCGACAACAGCAGTTATTTCATCCTCAGTTTCTTCATTTTTAAGGGCATGCATGGTTCTTGGCTCATATACCCACACAGTGTCACTAATTTGTCAGAAAAAAGTATGGCCAATGGAATGACACATAGTGACCAATGCTGATGGGCAAGAAGGACTCCATTCTTGGCTTGCTGTTATAAGCAGCTCCATGTATCTCCTTCTCCTTAGGCAGCTGGAGCCAGTGCTAACGTATAATAATGTGTAATAATCAGCAAGTCTCTTTCACAAGAGTCCTAGAGTGTTTAACACTTAGGTGATACTTAGCTGACCATAAAAAGAGTGCTATACTAGGATTACTATGTGTTTTCTAGTTAGTTGTGATGTCTTTAGGTCATCATTCAGTCTCTAGGCTGAAACTAGAAATCTATTCATTTTCGTTACAAAAAAAAATGGATATAGGAAATGCGAAATGTATGAAGGCAGAGCTACACAGTGAGGCATAGGCCCTAAGCATAAGGGCCAAATTGGGGTCAGGCTTTAGGCCAAGCCCCTCTGTTGCTTCACTGTAGAGAGAAACCTGAATTGCAGCAAATGTGTAGTGGTAGAAGGCCTTAAGTTTATAGCTTGATGTGTTAGGAACAAGATTTGTCACTCCAACAGGATTGATTGTATCTATTTGTTTACTCGTGTAACAGTGTCTTGACTTCAACTGTGGGTCAGGTGTTATTCTAGGCCCTAGTGACAGATTGAGGACAAATATTGGTCTATTTTCTCATGAGGTGATAGGTCTGCTCAAAGAGATGGGCAATGAACAGGTCAGACAACACACATACAATGTGATTTTAGCTGTACAAGACTATGAATAACAATAAAGCAAGATAAAAAGCAGAGTATGAAGGATTCAGAGGATACAGGCAGTCTTGATGAGACTTGATAAGCCAGGGTCAGATGTCAGGGAAAGAGAATTCCCCCTTTCAGTGGATTAGGGGAAGGGGATGGGAGAAAGAGGAGTGGAGGGTAGAACCAGGAGGTGATGAGGTGAGGGCTACAATCGGGATATAAAATGGATAAAGTGTAAAAAATAAAAAAAGAAAAACGAAGTCAGGAAATTTCTCCAGGTGAATGTCTGGGGAATCCTCAAAGGGAGTGATATTTGGGAGGAGTGCTGCTCCATGAATTGTAACAGCGTTCTATGAGTACCAGGTAAAGCTGGTAGCTAGGAAACCCTGTAAACTCTAACTTCCAAGTATCCAAATCCATATTACCTTGGACCAAGCTCCCATCAAAGGGTCAGTCTGGCTTACCCAGTACCTGTACAATTGTCTTAAATCTCTCATGATTCTTTTCTCTTCACCCCCACACAGTATATTTTCAAGATGGCATTTGGGTACACCTTTTAAGTTCTGAGGCATAGAATGTCAGTTTAGTGCTGAAGTTCCTAGTTGCTTACCAGTTCATTGTTGTATTTGTTTTGTGTGTGACTCTAACCAGGATGCTAGCTCTTTATGGGCCAAACAATGATTAGGTGCTCATTGCTTACCCTAAACCCAGGGGAACAGAAGCTCCTGATGCCACCTCTGGACCTGCTAGTGTCTCCATACATTCTTATTCTTAGAATAATGAAACTTGAAACTCAAACTTAAAACTGGGAGGCATTCCTCACAATCTTTTTTTTTTTTTCTGGAAAAAATGAGAGAATACTAACAGGAAAGAACTAAAGCCTATCCTGTCAGCTAATGTAAAGCACACAGCTTAAACCTTAATATTTTATAACAACTTTATTTGAGGTTCATGCAAGTACGGGTGTCAAGGATTTGTCTCCTGTACTAGTTCTGAGATCTTCTGGGTTCAAGAAACTTTCGTTTAGTGAACTGAAAAAAAGAGAAATAGAGAATGATATAAAATATTTTGGGACCTTAGCTTAAAGACAGAACCTTCTATAAAAATCTGTGATTTTTAAGTCTTGCCTAGACAAAAATTGATAGTGTTGATAAGACTGTCTTATGTGCCCAAACACATCCAACACAAACAACTTCAAGGTGGAACAATTTCTTTTTCTCATTGTTTGGAAGGTTCAGTCATCATGACAGGGGTGGCACAGGGACAGCTTATATCATAGAGTGCAGAAAGCAGAGTGGGGCAGCTTGCACTGGACCTAACAGGCAGTAGAGTTCTGCTATAGCCGAAGGGACCAGGACAAGAAACAGCCCTTAAACACCTAGTCTAAAATACTTACTTTCTCAAACCAGGAAGAAAGTCCCATAATCTCCCAGGAAGTTATTGAGTCTATCAAGGTATTAAACCATCGATGTAGTCAAAGACCCCGTTATCTAATATTCTCTGAAAATTGCTGGTACAAGCCTTCCCAGAGGTGAGCTTCACTAATATTCTAAGAGTCTATCATCCCAATCAGGTGGACAATAAAAATTTATTGTCAAAGGTAACACCATATGTGCCCCTGTACTACAGAGGAAGGCTCACTCATGGTACTTGAGTTGGTTTATGCACGGAAAATTCTAGACAAACACCGTTATATAATATGGCATGGTTCAATGAAGACACAATATCAAGACACAGTCAGAGATTCATATGTGTTCTCTATGGCTTGAAAATATGGAAGGATGTCAAGAGTTGAGACTTGGAAAGCAGTTGGAGTTATTCATTTGTCCTCTAATCAAAGTTAAGAGGCCATTGAAACATTTTTTTAAAGAACTGTCATAAAGTTTTGAAACAACATTCTGAAATGGAGGACAGGACTGAAAAATAAGGACAAAAGTCAGGAGGCGGTTTTGTTCAGTATCTTCTATCTCAGGATCTCTCAAACTTGGCTTGCACACAAGCTATATTTTACAACTTGATTCATTATGCATTGAATTTATAATATATATGCACATATTAACTATATATGTATGCATATAAAACATATTTAGAACTATTCAGGGTATTTCCAGTTTAGTCTATTTTACTTTTAAAATTTGGGCTGCCACACGATACATTGTATTATCCACACTGTAACAAATTACAAATTTCATATTATAAATCACCGTGGAGCTCATCAAAAGACCCCATTCCATAGTCACTGTCCATGCCACATCATGATAAACAGACTTCTCAAACTTTATCCTAATAGCTACACTATTTCTGGTGTATTTTTAAAATACTTGTCATTTGACTTGTACTGTCAGCAGTGTTTGAATGAGTGGTGAGCAACATGAGGTCTAGGGATTCTTGGTCCTTTTCTAGACCATTCTGGGAGTGTGCCAAGTCAAAGACATTGATCCATTTCACAATAAGCTTTTATCTTCCTTTCTTTTTTTGTTTCTTTTTAAAAACAGAGTTTTCCTTAGTTGTTTTCAAATTAAAAATCCCTCTGTCTCAGTCCCATGAATGCTATGATCTCAGGTATGTGCCACCATGATGACCTAAGAGGTTATTTTAATGTTATTCTTTTACTCTTTCATAGGTATACCCTGACGTCTTCTGGAGGTTACATGATGAGCACAAGAATATTTTATCTGATGGCTAAAAATGGATGGTGTGTTTATTCTGTCTTTCATATTTTTCTTCTTTTAAGTTGTAATATGTTAAATATTGATGCATATAATCCTGCTAATGAAAATCTCAATAAAATATAAGAGTGTGCCTGAGGCCTGAGGCAATGAACTGGCACTTGGATTCCATATCTTCATACACTCATTATTATTCTTAATGACCTGGCATGATTTTGTCACCTTGGACAGCAATGAACACTTTAAGCTGTCATCTGGCTCTCTTTGTCAACAGTTAACAGTGCCCTTCCTCCTGAGCCAAAACAAAACAAAACAACAACAAAACCCAGCTGCACCATGATTTCTCTTTTTTAAATTTTTTAATATTAATTACAGTTTATTTGTTTTGTATCCCAGCTGTAGCCCCCTTTTTCATTCTGTCCCCATTCCACCCTCCCTTCCTCATATCCTCCCATGCCCCTCTCCAAGTCCACTGATAGGGGAGTTCCTCTTCCCCTTTCATCTGACCCTAGCCTATCAGGTCTCATCAGGATTGGCTGCATTGTCTTCCTCTGTGACCTGGCAAGGCTGCTCTCCCCTCAGGGGGAGGTGATCAAAGAGCCAGCCCTGAGTTCATGTCAGAGACAGTCCTTTTTTAAAATTTTATTTTATGTGTATTAGTATGAAGGTGTCAGATCCCTTGGAACTGGAGTTACAGATAGTTGTGAGCTGCCATGTGGGTGCTGGATATCAAACCCTTGTTCTTTGGAAGAGCAGATAGTGCTCTTAACCACTGAACCATCTCTCCAGCCCAGATACAGTCCCTGTTCCCATTATTAGGGAACCCACTTGGACACTGAGCTGCCATGGGCTACATCTGAGCAGGGGTTATAGGTTATCTCCATGAATGGCCCTTGGTTGGAGTATCAGTCTTAGAAAGAACTCCTGTACCCAGATTTTTTGGTTCTGTTGCTTTCCTTGTAGAGCTCCTGTCCCCTTCAGGTCTTACTATCTCCACCTTCTTTCATAAGATTCCCTGCCCTCTACCCAAAGTTTGGTTATGAGTCTCAGCATCTGCTTTGATACACTGTTAGGTAGAGTCTTTCAGAGGCCCTCTGTGGTAGGTTCCTGTCTTATTTCCTGTTTTCTCCTTCTTCCAATGTCCATTCCATTTGTCTTTCTAAGTGAGGATTGATCATCTTACCCATCTTATCCTTCTTGCTTAGCTTCTTTAGGTGTACAGATTTTAGTATGTTTATCCTATATTATATGGCTAATATCCACTTATAAGTGAGCATATACCATGTTTGTCTTTTTCTTTCTAGGATACCTCACTCAGGATGATCTTTTCTAGTTCCTCCCATTTGTCTGCAAATTTCATGATTTCCTTGTTTTTAATTGCTGAGTAGTTGCCCATTGTGTAAATGAACCACAATTTCTGTATGCATTTCTCAGTTGAGGGACATCTGGATTGTTTCCAGGTTCTGACTATAGCAAACAAAGCTGCTACAAACATGGTTGAGCAAATGTCCTTGTTATGTACTTGAGCATATTTTGGATATATGCCTAGGAGTGGTATAGCACCATGATTTTTGAGCCCATTGTTTCTGAGAATGATGAGTAGCTCTGTTTTTGTACCTCAGGTCTTTGCATTGACTTTTAAGCACATCACAACTCCATCTTTTAAGCCTTTGAATTTTGGAGGGTGCCAGTATTCCTGTACTGCATTCCTATATGACATTGTCAGGACTCATGTATTAGTCATATCAGCCCATGCTTTTAAACACTCTTACAGCCTGGAAACAAAGACTTCTTAGTTTTAATTCTGATTTTTTTTCTGAACTGCAGATTTGAATGTAGGTTCCAGCTGCCTGGTTACAAATATCTTGTCACATTTATCAAGTTGTTGAAAATTAAGTTTTTAAAAACTGAACTCAAAACAGATTCCATAACCATTTCTCTAACAAAATTCCTGACCTCTCAACAAAAACTGTTGTGTTTTTTTTTTGTTTTTTTTTTTTTAATATCTCTAAGGCCAAGTTCTTAGCTTGTTTGCTAATATGCTCAGTTCTTTAGTGATATCATCAGCAAGGTAGTATGTCCTCTCAATGGCCTTACTCATGCTAATGTAACTTGGGAGTTTATCATCATCATCTTTTGCAATGGGCCTGTTCCTCTGTTATGATTTAAAAATTGTGCTGTTTGACTTTTAAATCTCTATGCAGCTGATCAGTTTCTCTACAGAACCACCTAAGGAAAAAACCCACTTTCAGTCATTTGTGATTCTGCAAAAATCTCTTCTTTTTCACAAAACACTTCTTTCAATGGGATTCTACATCCTGGTTCTGTGGGAAATATTTATAGTAAATCTTCATACCCAGAGAGAAAGTGATTTCTGTTATTTCTCCAGAACGCTGATCTCAATCAGTTCAAATACCTTTTTAATAAGGCCACATTGAAGGGATGGTATAAAAATCTCGGATCTGCCTAAATATCCTGTACTGTCAATATCCATCATCAAAATGAAAACATACATTCCATTTTCAACTTGAACACCTTGGGAAGATAGACCAGTTACAACTAGTAAGGGAGGTTAGGTATACCAGAGTGAGGACTGAAGATAAGAAAGAGAATAAATCTGAGAATTCTAGTAAAGAGGTCTTTGGTGTTTCTTGAATTCATTACTTGAATTTCCTTCTTCATCTGACCCAGAACATTCTTCACTCATATTTTATTCTGAGTCATAGTTAGAACAAGTGGCTCCCAATGGCTAGGGATATGTTCATTTAGATTAAGAGGCAGATGGAAAGTCACTCAGAATGGGTGAATTACAGTTCATTTCTGGGGCCACAAAAGCTGGTCTAAAGGCAAAATAAAAGCAGCAAGCCATAGGAGTTAATTCTGCAGGACATGATAAAGTGGGAAAACGGGTGGAATTTTAGGGAGGAGACAAAGTTAAGACAGGCACCAAAGCTGGAAAAGAAAGAAACAGTTCACACATCTCAAAGAAACAGGCTAGACAGAGTGATGGCCATGAGACAGATAGCCATGCAGACTTACCAGTGGGAAGCAGAAACACATTAGTAATTTCACTCAGCCAAAATTTTAGGGCACAATGATGTAGACCCATGGGACTTGGCAGTTTCTCTATCTCCTGTATTGTTAATCTTGAGCAGGTAGCTTGGAGTCCAAAAGCCAAAAAAGAACCTATCCTTTGCTTGCTTTATGTCAGTGCTGTGCTCAGCACTGCAGAAACATTTCCTCTTTGATTCTTTAACAGCCTGTTAAGGAGAAGAGTTATTACCCTTATTTTAAAGGAGAAATTACAATTAAATCAATCAGAGACTCACTCAGCAATCTGCAGAGTCAGGGTTTACACCTGTTTGTTCTGACACTGCAGCTCCTGCTGTGAACCATAGCACTATACACTGAACCTTGAGTCCTGGGGCTAGAGAACCATCCTTCTCTGAGCAACCAGACAGAACACCGCTTGAGGGTAGGATAGGATTGCTTTCACCTGTGTCAACAGCATCTGCCATAGGACCCTGCAGGTGCTCCATGAAAATGCATTGCACTAAATTGGGCTAATCTCATCTTTCAAGTAATCAAACATGCGTGAGGGCAATTTGAGCTCCTGATCATTTAAAAATGGCAATGAAAGTTAGTACATCGATTTTTTTCTCTTAAAAATTGTTTGACAGATTCATAAATTTACATAATGAATTTTAGTTATTTCATTCCTGTTCTTTTATTCCCCAGCACTCTGCTCCCACTGAATCTCTTTTTTTGTGTAATTTGCACAGTTCAATTAGAGTTTCTTGTCCAAGTGTGCATGAGGGTTTATTTACTAAGGCAGAGGTATCAGCTGTACAAATTTCACCTTTTTTGCTAAAAAGTATTAATTGAGAATAGTGCCCCAGCCAGGGATAGTCTTCTGGGCTCCTGCTATATCCATAATGAAATACTGATGCTCCCAGTAATGTGGGGACCTCCTGAAGTTGACCATGGCTGCAGTGAATTCATGACTGCAGCATTCATGTCTCCAAGTTGTGTCCAGAAGACATCTTCTTGGTGCACCTTCCTCTATCTTCTAGTTCTTATATTCTTTCTATCCTATCTTCCATAGTGCCATCTGAGCCTTCAAATGGATGATACAGTGGACCTATTTATGGCCTATCATGCCACCATCGTTTATTCCTAGCTCATAGGCAGTTACAGATGTCTGGATTAACTGCTGCCTGCTGTACTGAGCAGCATTAACCTGTGTGTAAATAGTATTCATGATGCATTTTAATAACATGATCATTTCACAAAACAATAGCAGGTTTTCCCCATATAAAGGCTCTTATCCAGATTTACAGTACTGGGCATGATTTCACTCCTGTGGAGAAAGCCTGAGATTCAATCAGGCAGTGTTTGCTTACACCCATAAGAGTTATGGCATTATGAAATGGAGTGTACATCTTGCCTTACAGGTCCTGAATGTTGCTTGCAGAACTCACATCCAGGTAAGGTTTCTAAAGATCCTGCCCTCTTCAGTAACAGAACAGGTAAGTGTTGATGATTATTAATAGTTAATATGGATTTATCTTTTAGTGTTTAACTGCTGTTTAAGTGGTTATTTCTAAACCAGATGTATACCCAAATCACCACACAAAGACTAGGATTTATTTAATTAACCTATAACACAATGCTGGGCAATAATTACTCCATCCTAAACCTCCAAGCCAGCATAGCTTCCTCCCATTCAGATTTCCCACATTATAGTTGCTTTTTAGTCATACCTTAAATCCAGTTCATTTCTCCTGGCGTTTCCTGGTCCTCTCCTCTCATATCTCTCCTTCCACTGACTTCTTTCTCCTTCCCTCTGGATCAGGATGTCACACCCTATTCTCTCCATTGCCCAGCACTGGCTGGTTGTTTTCATTGGCAATACAGAGAACAAATGGTAGCATGTTTACACAAACTTGAGACAGTATCACAATGCAATTTCCAGATTGAAACCAGATAGTGAGGTAGAGACATCAGCATTTGAATGAACAATGGTAAATTATATGTATTCCACAATAGCATTTTTTTTAAGTCATACTTGAGTTGAGTTGAAGGATCCGCCTTATTGGATAGCCTTTGTATGGTTCTATGCAGGCTGCTAGGTGAGAAAAGTGCCTTTATTTTTATCTGTTTGACTTAGTTGGATTTCCATCATTATTCTGAATATTATGCTTTATGAATTTCAAAACATCAATCATATAGATAATATGGATTCACTGTCTGTTCTTAGAAAACTGCAAACTTTGTTTTTAGTGTAACTAGTATCTTCTAGAACAAAGACCATTGCTATCGTGACTAGAAGACTTACACGTGCCTATAGTTCCAGGACTAACAGTATCAGGACTCAATTGAAACTTGCCATTTATGCAAATTGTCAGCCCTTATCCAAGATCATTGAACTAGAAACTCTGAGGGTGGAGGTCAATATGAGTTTTTCCAGGAATTTAGCCCATAGCAAGCTTTGCTACCTTCTATCTTAGGGTTCAAGAGAAGCTCTTTTTGCTGTACTGAGGACTGGTAACATATAGGGAGGCTGGCATTTAATTTCTGCATTGCATTCTCTTTTTCACAGTTGTTGCCACCCAGTGGACTCATATCCAGCATTGAAACTTTATTTCATTCCTGAGAGTTTTCAATGTGAGCCTTTGCCCTTGATGTTCTGATGTTCGGTCAGCTTTCTGTTTTTCTGGGAAATGTATGTTTCTTGTTGGAGGTGAACTTTGATGCCTCTTCACCAACAACTTCTTCATTGACAACTCCAAGACAGAGTATACGATAAGGAACTAACGTTTTAAGCAAGATGCAGGAAATTTGTCTAGATGGCAGCAGAAGTAAAAGTAGCTTTATGGAGGTGAGAAGAGGAATGGCTCAGAATTTGTTGGAGTTAGTTTTCTTTGCTGGTGCAGTGTAGTGAAGGTACGGTTAGGGTCAATGTAAGGCTGGTACTGAACCAAGCAGCCACAACTGTTTTGTGTGGTGAGAAATAACACTGCTAGTACTGGGGTCTGGAGCAGAGTGACTCTATAAAGCAGCATTTGAAAGATAACTTCTGACAATAAGACCTTAGGCATAGCAGCAAGGAGGTTAGACAACGTAGCTGCCCCAGGGAGATGGAGGCAGTAGTTTTAGAAATCAGTGATAGAGAGGACATCTTCTGAGTAAGCTATTGGATCCATGAATAAGTAGGGGTGGCATTGCTCTGCAGATGGCATTTGAAAGGCCCCTAGATTTGTGCTGGTTCTAATGGGTCTTGAATGACATCATGAGAGGGTCTGGATGTAGTTGCCTATGCAAGGAAGAATGAAGGTGTCTGGATCCTAGCTTAGACATGTCTGTAACCATGCAGAAGGGATGATAAGATATTCATTCCACTAACAGGATTTCTCTCCTCACTGTCCTCAGCCTGGCTTTCTTCTAAAGATTAGGAACCAAATTTATGCTGTTAATTTTTCTTTCTTGTTCAGTCATGACCTTCCCCTTACCTTCCATTTTCTGAGTCAGGTCTTGTTAGTCTGTATATTGCTATAATGCAAGGTGGTGTTTGTAAAGCTGTGGTTTCCGTAGAAACAAATAGAGACCTGGCTTTCTGAGTATTGCCGGTTATATTTCTGACAGTTTATCAAAGACACAAGCATGTTCTTTTGGGCAAGATATTTGCCTTCCTTGGAGAAAAAGCATGATAAACAAAGCATTATGTTAGAGGAGAGCCATTATTTTTTATGTCTGTTTTTCTTCCTCTATCATGCCTGGCTCTGTCAGTACACTTCCAAGTACATCGTGTGTGTCTTCAGTTGAGCATGGTTGAACTCTTGGCTGCTCTCCATCCCAGACTGTTGCTGTCCAGTCTCCTCCAGGTAAAGTCCAGAGGGTTCTAATGAGAGCAAGAACAGAGAAGCTTAAGAAGCAGTTGCTTCAATAAATTATGAGAATAATAAATAGGGATTTTTCTTTTACATATACAGTAAAGCTTTATTTGGTTCTTGTTTTAGTTAAAATTTTGTTGCTCTGAATAACATGACCTTGGCACCTCTTATAAATGAAAACATCTAACTGAGGGTTGCTTACAGTTCAGATGTTTAGTCCATATTCAACATGGCAGAAAGCATCTTGGTGTATAGGCAGACATGGTGCTGGAGAGGTAGCTGAAAGTTCTTCTTCTGGATCAGCAGGCAGCAGGAACAGGGAGTGACACTGGACCTGGCTGGAGCATCTAAAACTGCAAAGCCTACCCCCAGTGACTTCTTTCCTCCATCAAGGTCACACCTTCTCCAATAAGGCCAAACCTCATACTAGTGCCACTCTATATGAGCTCTTATACAAGTCATCTTATACAAGACTCATGTACTCTGTCCTAAAAACAGTGGTTTAGTGTCCAAGTTGGATTTTTGATCACAATATCCAAGCAATGTTCATGACTGTGACCTAAAAAGAACAGGGCTTCAGAGGTAAAGACAACATCGAAAGTAATGAATTCAAAGATCCTAGTTTCCATGTCAGAAGGTCTTATAGAGGGGAGATTAAATTAGAAATGGGATCTGTAATTGTATTATGAGTTCATGTGAATAGAAACATGCCTGAGGTCAGCAGATTTTCCAAACGGCTTTAGCCTTTATGGTCAAGCCCTGTCCCCTGTGAACAGCACTTGAATAACCTCCATCCTGTTATCTATGGATAATGCCACTTTATGATAATTCATAGACTCTTATTTTAGAACATACTGATCAGTTGGCATTATGATACAAAATCCCTAGTTAGTAATATAATCTTTCCTCATCCATTTTTTTTAAATCTGTGGGGTTTATGAAAGTTTAACATGCATTAAACTATCCAGTGTGTAGTTGTAGGGTGTAGTGAAGGACAGTATGGGATCAAATTTATATCCTTGGTTGAAACATTCAGTTGTATCATGAACTCTGCATTTGCTTGCTGGGACTCACCAGTGACTTCTGTAGGTGACAAAATATTCCCACGTCCCATGGTTGGTTTTGATCCTGCTGAAATACCCATAGAAAGAGCCCCCATAAGCTAGTTTCTTATTTTCTGTACTGATATTTTTGCACTGGATATTTTGAAACTTTATCTGCTTTGAGTATTTCCATGAACAGGGTCCTGTCCAGGCTTTATTGTCTCACTTCTGCACCAATTTTTATTGAGGGGACTTTAATATCCTTATTGTGTATATTCAGGTCATATGCCCATCTGTGGGCCAGGAAAAGTCATTTTACCAAAGAAAATACTGGGCGCTATTATCAGAAAAGACTGGCTCTCAGCGAGGCAAATAACTACATTTCTTCTTATTCTGAGAACAGGAGACTTTAAGTCTAGACAAGTTAGATTCTTAGAAATAGCATGGCTTCAAATTCTCTCTTTGGTTCCAATGTTTTCCAATGCTTTTAAATGGTCTGTCCTTTCCCATTTGCCTTTTACTCACTGATGGTTGCTGTCAACATACCTGTAAACACTGTGTTTGCATCTCTGACTGTTGTTCCTCAGTGTATATCATCTGTAAAGTTTAATCCAATATCTGTAAAAATGTCACCAGACTATATGGAGACCTGGAGATTGGTTTTCTCTCTAGCCAGGTTCTGAGTTCCTCCGATTTTTTTGGTATCCAAGACGTAATCTAGTCTGTGTCTCTGCAGATCTTTAGCCCAGAATTTCTTTTCACTAAGCCACCACTTCCAAATGTTTTTGCTACAATCATTGTAATAAAATGACAGATGGGTGTCTGATCTTCAGTAGATATAATGAAGATCTATTTTATAAACTGCTAGGACAAACCAAGGGTACCACTCAGAAAAAAAAAAAAATGAATGTACCTCAAATTTGGCTTGATTCAAACAATGTTGTTGATTTACTTGGACATAACCTTCCTTCCAAGCCATGTTGACAGTAAAGGTATATTGTGCAACCCAAGCTTTCACCAGCATGTGACTGCCTTATGATGGACACTCATTTGGAGCAGAACTTACATTAGTGCAAATCACCTGTTTACAATATCATTAAAAATCACTCACACAGAGAGAATGATGGTTATAGTTATTCAACTGTCTGTGTTCTTCAGAAATGAATATTTGAATACCTCATTTAGGCAACCCTTGCAACATAAGTTCAAGTTAAAACTTGATGATAGGAATGGGCATCTTGGATCAGAGTTAACACTGCTCTTAGCTTTTGGATGAGCAAATATATATGGTGAGAAGTTTAGGATTTGTAGAATCATAGGCAACTTTTTACTCTTGGTGGAAGATATCTTCTGAGTATGTCACTTTACTTTCTAGACAACTCCATTCTTTTGCTTATGATGTAGCTTCCCCTCCCTCAGAAAAAGGTTTTGCTTAGGGAAGTTTGCTCTCATGTCAAACCCAGCTATGTCCCTATGAACTGCTATTATTTAGCTACTTTTACCCACTTATTTATTTTGAAATGCTGAGGATGGAACTCAGGGCCTTGAACACCCTAAGAAAATTCTCTACCACTTGGACACATCCCCAATCCTTTGTTTTTATTTTTAAAATAGTACCAAGCAAATATAGCAAAATTATCATGAAATAAATGGCCTCTCTGTCTAAACTCTACAGAGGCTGAAAAGCCACTGCTGGGAATCCACTGATGCGTGCTGACTACTTTGGTGTGTGAATTGGCTCTATACCCAGAGTGAATGGTGCAAGCAAATCATAAAAATAAAATGTACTAAACCACCAACTGACATTATGGAAATAAGATACTGGTTGGCTAAAACCCCACAGTGTATCAATTAGCAGACCTTAGTAGTTGACAGGGAGTATTCTTGGTTCTAGAAAAAGAATGCTATACGGTTTATACAATCACAGATTATTTCTCTTATAATAAAAGAAGGTCTATAACACTTGCTGTTTGTATGGGGGAAGTCCAAATAACATTTAAAAAATTAATATAATTTTTATTTATTAAAATTTATTAACTTTATATCCCAGCTGTAGCCCCACACTCATTCCACCCCAATACTGCCTTCTCTACCTCCCTCAGGTCCTCCCATGCCTTTCCCCCAGTCCACTGATAGTGGAGAACCTCGTCCCCTTCCATCTGACCCTAGCCTATCAGGTCTCATCAGGACTATCTTTCATAGTTTTCCTCTGTGGCCTGGTCAGGCTGCTCCCCCCTCAGGGGGAGGTGACCAAAGAGCCAGCCACTGAGTTCATGTCACAGACAGTCCCTGCTCCCCTTATTAGGGAGCTCATTTGGAAACTGAGCTACCATGGGCTACTTCTGTGCAGAGGTTCTAGGTTATCGCCATGATGGTCCTTGGTTGGAGTATCAGTCTCAGAAAAGACCTCTAGGCCCAGATTTTTTGGTTCTGTTGCTCTCCTTGTGGAGCTCCAGACCCTTCCAAGTATTTCTAACTCCCCCTTCTTTCATAAGATTCCTTGAAGTCTGCCCAAAGTTTGGCTATGAGTCTCAGCATCTGCTTTAATATCTTGCTGGGTAGAGTATTTCAGAGACCCTCAATGGTAGGCTCCTATCTTGTTCCTTATTTTCACCTTCTTCTGATGGCTATCCCATTTGCCTTTCTGAATGAAGAATGAGCAACTTACCCAGGATCCTCCTTCTTGCTTAGCTTCTTTAGATATACAGATTTGTGTAGGTTTATCCTATATTATGGGTTTAGTATCCACTTATAAGTGAGTATATACCATGTGTGTCTTTCTGTTTCGGGGATAGCTCACTTAGGATGATCTTTTCTAGTTCCCACCATTTGCCTGCAAATTTCAGGATTTTCTTGTTTTTAATTGCTGAGTAGTATTCCATTGTGTAAATGTACCACAATTTCTGTATCCGTTCCTCAAATGAGGGACATCTAGGTTGTTTCCAGATTCTGGCTATTAAAAATAAAGCTGTTACAAACATGGTTGAGCAAATGTCCTTTTGGTATACTTGAATATCTTTTGGATATATGCGTAGGAATAGTATTGCTCAATCTTGAGGTAGCATTATTCCTAATTGTCTGAGAAAGCACCAGATTGATTTCCAAAGTGGTTGTACAAGTTTACATTCCCACCAGCAATGGAGGAGGGTTCCTCGTTCTCCAAATCCTCTCCAGCATGTGTTGTAATTTGATTTCTTGATCTTAGCCATTCTGATGGATGTAAGGTGATGATACCTCAGGGTTGTTTTTATTTGCATTTCCCTGATGAGCAAGGTTGTTGAGCATTTCTTTAAGTGTTTCTCTGCTATTCAATATTCCTCTATTGAAAACTCTCTGCTTAGCTCTATACCCCATTTTTTAAATTGGATTACTTGATTTGTGGCTTTTTTTTAATTTAAAAAATTTTTCTTCTTCTTTTTTTTAATACTAATTAACAGTTTGTTAACTTTGTATCCCAGCTGTATCTTTTTTAATTTCTTGAGTTCTGGATATTAGCCCTCTATCAGATATAGGGTTGGGGAAGATCCTTTCCCAGTCTGTAGGCTGTTGTGTGTTTCTGACAACAGTGTCTTTTGCTTGACAGAAATTTTCCAGTTTCATGAGGTCCCATTTATTGATTATTGATCTTAGATCCTGTGCTGTTGGTATTCTTTTCAGGAAGTTGTCTCCTGTGCCAATGAGCTCAAGGCTCTTTCCCACTTTTTCTTCTAAGGGGTTCAGTGTGTTTGGTTTTATGTTGAGGACTTTGATCCACTTGCACTTTAGTTTTGTGCAGGATAATAAGTATGGATCTATTTGCAGTTTTCTACATGCAGATATCCAGCTAGACCAGCACCATTTGTTAAAGATGCTATCTTTTTTTTTTCCATTGTGTGATTTTAGTTTCTTTGTCAGAGATCAGATATACATAAGTGTTTGGGTTTATTTCTGGGTCTTCTATTAGATTCTATTGATCCACCAGTCTATTTCTATGCCAGCACCATGCAGTTTTTATTACTGTTGCACTATAGTACAACTTGAGATCAGAGATGGAGATACCTCCAGAAGATCTTTTATTGTAGAGGATTGTTTTAACAATTCTGGATTTCTTGTTATTCCATATAAAGTTGAGAATTTTTCTTCAAGGTCTGTAAAGAATTGTGTTGGTAACTTGATTGGAATTGCACTGAATCTGTAGATTTCTTTTGGTAAAATGGCCATTTTTACTATGTTAATCCTGCCAAGCTATGAGCATGGGAGACATTTCCATCTTCTTATCTCTTCTAGTTCTTTCATCAGAGACTTGAAGTTTTTTTTTGTGTGTTTTTTTTTAAATACAAGTCTTTGACTTGCTTGCTTAGAGTTATACCAAGTACTTTATGTCCTTTGTGGCTGTTGTGAAAGGTGTTGTTTCCCCAATTTCTTTTTCAGCCCATTTATCTTCCGTGTACAGGAGGGCTACTGATTTTTTTTTTTAGTTAATTTTGTATCCAGCTAATTTGCAGAAGGATTTTATCAGTTGTAGATGTTCCCTGGTAGAATATTTGGGGTCAAATGATTTTCAGCATCTAAGGAGATGATCATGTGGTTTTTCTCCTTCAATTTGATTATATGGTGGAGTATATTGCTGAATTTCAGTGTATTGAACACCCCTGCATAACTGGGATGAAGCCTACTTGGTCATAGTGGATGGTATCTTTGATGTGTTCGTGGATTCCATGTGCAAGTATTTTGTTCAGTATTGTTACATCAAAATTCATAAGGGAGATTGGACTGAAATTCTCTTTCTTTGTTGGGTCTTTGTGAGGTTTAGGTACCAAGGTTTAGGTACCAAGGCTTCATAGGATGAGTTTGGTAGTATTCTTTCTGTTTCTATTTTTGTGGAATAGTTTGAAGAGTATTGGTGTTAGCTCTTCTTTGAAGGTCTGGTAGAATTCTTCGCTGAACTATTTGGTCCTGGGGTTTTAGTGGATGAGAACTTTCGATGACCGCTTCTATTTCCTTGGAGGATAAAGGAATTTTTAATTGATTCAGGACTGGTCTTGATTTAGTTTGGTAAGTGGAATTGATCCAGAAAATTTTCAATTCCTTTTAGATTTTCAAATTTTGTGGGGTATAGGCTTTTAAAGTAAGACTTAATGATTGTTTGGATTTCCTCAGTGCCTGTAGCTATGTCCCCCTTTTCATTTCCAAAGTTGTTGATTTGGATAGTGTCTCTCTACCTTTTAGTTAGCTTGGCTATGGGTTAGTCTATCTTGTTGATCTTCTCAAAGAACCAGCTCTTTATTTCATCGATTCTTTGAGTTGTTTTATTTGTGTCTAATTTATTGATTTCAGCCCTAAGTTAGATTATTTCCAGCAGTTGACTCCTCTTGGGTGTGTCTGCTCATTTTTCCCCCCTAGGGCTTTCAGGTGAGCAGTTAAGTTACTTGTATGAGATGTTTCAAATTTCTTCTTGAAGTCACTTAATGCTATGAACTTTCCTCTTAGCACTGCTTTCATTGTGTCCCATAAGTTTAGGTATGTTGTGCCTTAATTTTCATTGAATTAATTAACTTTAATTTCTTTCTTTATTCCTCCTCTGACCAAGCTGTCATTGAATAGAGAGTTGTTCAGTTTCCATGTGTGTGCAGCCTTTTTCCTATTTCTGTTGTTGTTGAGGTCCAGGTTTAGTCCATTGGTGGTCAGACAGGATACAAGGGATTATTTCAATCTTCTTGTGTCTGTTGAGGCTTACTTTGTGACCAACTATATGGTCTATTTTGGTGAAAGTTCCGTGTGGTGCTGAGAAGAAGGTACATTTTTTCCTGTTTGGGTGAAAGCTTTGGAAGATGTCTGTTAGGTCCATTTGATTCATGACTTCTGTCAGCATCATTGTTTCTTTGTTTAATTTTTGTTTTGTTGATCTATTCTTTGTTGAGGGCAGGGCGATGAAATTTCCCACCATGAATGTGTGGGGATCTATGTGTTATTTATGTTTTATTAATGTTTCTTTTACAAATGTGGGTGCCCTTTTATTTGGGGCATAGATATTCAGAATTGTGATTTCTTCTGGTGTAATTTTCCTTTGATGAGTATGAAGTTACATTCCCCATCTCTTTTGATTAATTTTGGTTGAAAAGCTATTTTATTAGATAGTGGAATTGTGATTTTGATGGGTTTGCAAGTATATGTTACTTGGCCTTTTTCCCTTGAAGCTTTTAGTATTTTTTTCTTTGCTCTGTATACTTAATGTTTTGATTATTATGTAGGAAGAATATTTTCTTCTCTGGTGTAACATATTAGGTATTCTGTAGGCCTCTTATATGCTTATAGGCCTTTCCTTTAAGTTGGGGAAATTTGGTCAATGATTTTTCAGAAAATATTTTCTGGGCCTGGAGAAGTGAATCTTCTTTTTTTTTTTTCTATTCCTATTATTCTTGGATTTTGTCTTTTCATGTTTTCTTGTATTTCTTGGACTCTTTGTGTTAGGAATTTTTTAGATTTAATATTTTCTTTGATGGATTCATTGATTTCTTCCATTGTATCTTCCACACCTGCCATTCTTTCTTTCATCTCTTGTAGTCTGTTGGTTATGCTTACTTCTCTATTTCCCGTTTTCTTCCCTAAGTTCTTCCTCTCCATGATTTCCTCTGTTTGTGTTTTCTTTAATATTTCCTGTCATCTACTCTTCTTTGATGTGTTTGCTTCCTTATGTTCTACAATTTTCAGGTGTGCTGCCTAGTTTTGAGCTCTCCAATTTCTTCTTTTTATTTATTTATTTATTATTACAATTTATGCACTTTGTTTACTAGCTCTAGCAACCCCTCATCTCCTCCCATTCCCACCCACTTGCCCTCTTTTTCCCCAGTGACAATCCCCTAGTCAAGAACAATCCCCTAGTCCCTACTATCTGACCCTAGCTTAGCAGCTCTTATTAGGGGAGGCTGTAACATAGTCATCTGTGACCTGGCATGGCTGCATGACCCTCTGCTCTGGGGAGAGGTGAAAAAAGAAACCTCCAATGAGCTCATGTCAGAGATAGCCACTGATCCACATAGTTGGGAACGCAGTTGGAAACTGAGCAGCCAATGGGCTTCCTCTAAGGGGTCTATGTCCCCTCTATGCATGATCCTTGGTTGGAGTATGGGTCTCTACAGGGAGCATGGTCCCTGGAATTTTGACTTTGTTTGTCTCCTTGTGGAGCTCCTCTCCCCTCTAGTGTTTTCTATGTCTCCCTTCTTCCATAAGGTTCCCTGCACTCTAAACAAAGTTTGGCTAGGAGTCTCAGCACCTCTTTTGATACACTGATAGAGTGAGAAGTCCCTGTGGAATGCTTCTGTCCTGTTCCCTATCTTCTCCTACTTCTGATATCTATCCTGTTGCCATTTTGAATGAGATTTCAACCTCTTCCCTAGTGTCCTTATTGTTTTTTAGCTTCTTTGTGGCTGTAGATTTTATTATGTTTATCCTATACTATATGGTTAATATCCACTTATAAGTGAGTATATACCATGTGTGTCTTTCTGGTTCTGGGTTACCTTCCTCAGGATGATCTTTCCTAGTCCCATCCATTGGCCTGTAAATTTCATGATTTTCTTATTTTAATTGCTGAATAGTATTCCATTGTGTAAATGCACCACAATTCCCGTATCCATTCTTCAAATGAGGGATATCTAGGTTGTTTCCAGTTTCTGGCTATGACAAATAAAGCTACTATGGGCATAGTTGAGCTCTCTCCAATTTCTTTATGAAAGTGCTTAGTGTTATAGACTTTCCTCTTAACATTGTTTTAATTATGTCTTATAAGTTTAGGTATATTATGCTTTTGTGTTCATTGAATACTTATAAACTCTTTAATTTCTTTCTTTATTATTTCTTTCCTGGTCCAGTGGTTGTTGAGTAGGGAGTTATTCAGTTTCCATGAGTTTGCAGGCTTTCCGTTGTTTTTGTTGTTGAGTTCCAGCTTTAATCCATGGTGACCTGAGAAGATGCAGGGGGTTATTTCAATCTTCTTATGTCTGTTGAATTTTGCATTGTGAGCAAGTATATGTTCAATTTTGGAGAAGGTTCTGTGAGGTGCTAAGAAGAAGGTATATTCTTTTATGTTCAGGTAAAAAGTTTTGTAGATATCTTTTACATCTATTTCATTCAAGACATCTGTTAGGTTTTTTTATGTCCCCATTTAGTTTCTGTCTCGATGATATGTAGTTTGGAGAGAATGGTGCCATGAAGTCTCCCACTATTAATGTGTGGTGGTTGTTGTGTGGTTTAAACTTTAGTAATGTTTATTTTATGAATGTGAGTGGTCTTGAATTTGGGGCATACATGTTCAGAACTGAAATATCACCTTAGTGCTTTTTTCATTTAATGAATATGAAGTGTCTTTCCCATCTCTTTTGATTAATTTTGGTTGAAAATCTGTTTTATTAAATAATAGAATGGCTACTCCAGCTAGCTTCTTGTTCCATTTCCTTAGAAAATCTTTACTCTGAGATAATAACTATCTTTATTGCTGAGGTGTGCTTCCTATATGCAGCAGAATGATGGGCCCTGTTTTTTGATTCATTTTTTTTAACCTGTGTTTTTATTGTGGAGTTGATGCCATAGATGTTGAGAGGTATTATCAACTGTTGTTACTTCCTGTTACTTTGATGGTGTTGATGATAGTGCATGTGTGTATGTGTGTGTCCCCTCTTTTGGCTTTGCTGATGTGGGGTTATTTATTACCTGTGTTTTCCTTGATGTTGTTGGCCTCCTTGCATTAAAGTTTTCCTTCTAATATCTTCTGTAGGGTGGGATTGTGGGTAGGCATTGTTTAAATTTGATTTTGTTGTGGAATATCTTGATCTCTTTCTCTATGATGATTAAAAGTTTTGGGGGGGATATAGTTGAGGTTGACATCTGTGGTCTCATAGTGTCAATAATGTATCTGTCTAGGCCCTTCTTGATTTTAATGTTTCCAATAAGAAGTTAAGTGTAATTTTGATAGGTTGCCTTTATATGTGACTTGGAGTTTTTCCCCTGCAGCTTTTAAGAGTCTCTTTTTGTGCAGTAAGTTTAGTATTTTCATTATTTTGTAGTGGGGTGATTTTTTTTTTTTTTTTTGATGCAATCTATTTGGTGTTTGGTAAGCTTCTTGTGTGTTTACATGCCTCTTTTTCTTTGGTTTGGGGAAGTTTTCTTCTATGATTTTGTTGAAGATATTTAGATATTTTCTGGCTTTTGGAGCTGAGAGCCTTCTCCTTCTATTATTCTTAGTTTCATCTCTTGATAGTGTCTCAAGTTTCTTGGCTTTTCTGTTTCAGGAACTTTCTAGATTTAACATTTCTTTGACTGAAATATAGATTTCTTCATTCAGCTTTTACCTCTTGTATTCTTCCATTTGTATTCTGTTGGTGATGTTTGTGTCTCTAGTTCCTGTCCCTTTCCCTAGGTTTTCTATCTCAAATCCAAGTGGATCAAAGACCTCAATGTAACACCAGATACAGTAAAATTTATTAGAAGAGAAAGTTGAGAAGAGCCTCAAAATCATTGGTATAGGAGACAACTTTCTAACCAGAACACCAAGAACTCAGGCTTTATGAAAGCAGACTCCTTGAAACTAAAAAGCTTCTGTAATGCAAAGGACACTGTCAGTCAAATGAAATGACAATCTACAGATTGGGAAAATCAACAATCCAACATGTAAAAAAGGGCTAATATTCAAAATATGTAATGAAGTCAAGAAATCAAACACCAATAAAAAATAATGCAATTTAAAAATGAAAGACAGGTCTAAACAGAGAATTCTCACCAGAGGAATCTGTATTGGCTAAGAAGCACTTAAAGAAACTCAGTTGCCTGGTGTTTAATCAGTTGACCATTGCAAGGTGGTCTTGCCAAGGTTACAGAGGAGGAGGATCCAGGGAGTACCGATGAGACTTTATAGGCTAAGGTCAGATGGTAGGAGAGGAGGGCTCCTCCTATCTTTGGCCTATGGAAGGGCGATAGGGAGTTGAGAGGGTGGCTGGGAACAGGAGAAAATGAGGGAGAAGTCTACAGTCAGGATGTAAATTGAGCAAATTATAATAAATAAATAAATGAATGAATGAATGAATAAATAAATCTCAACTTCCTTAGTCATCATGGAAATCAAAATGACTCTGAGATTCCACCTCACACCAGTCAGAATGGTAAGATCAAAATCTCCAACAACAGCACATTCTGGCAAGGGTGGAAAGAAAAAGAGAACACTCCTCCATTGCTGTTGAGAGTGTAAACTTGTACAACCACTTTGGAATTCTATCTGTTGCTTTCACAGAAAAATGGAAATAGCTTCATCTCAAGAACCAGATATACCTGACCTGGCTTTATACCCAAAAGACACTCTGCTGTGCAACAAGGTGAATTGCTCAACTATGTTCATAACAGCTTTATTCATTATAGCCAGAATCAGAAAACAACCTAGATATCCTTTAACCAAAGAAAGGATGAAGAAACTGTGGCACATTTACACAATGGAATACTACTGAGGTATTAAAAAGAAGAAAGAAAGTTATGAAATTTCCATGCAAATAGAAAAAATCCTCTTGTGTGAGGTAACCCAGACCCAGAGAGACACACATGGTATGTACTCACTTACATATGGATTATAGCCAATAGTACAGGTTAAACATACTATGATGCACAGACCCAAGGTAGATAAGTAAGCTAGAGGATCCATGAATATGACTCAGAGGGGGAGATAGAATAGACAGAGGTATAGGCTAAATAGTGGAAACAAGAAGAGGGGGCACAGAGAATTAAGAGGGTAAACATCAGCCCCAGGGAGAGCAAGGACAAGAAGACAAATGCCCTGTTGAGAAAGCAGAAATGAGGGTGGAGATAACCCTGTTACAAGCTGTAGACCTGAGTCAGGGTAGGCTTCTGGGAAAATATGAAGGGAACTCAAGCAGATACTCCTAGTAACAGAGACCATAGAGAGTGAAACAGACATGTCTAAATAGAATAGTCTCCTAGAAGGGGCAGCAGAACAATAAATGATCCTCAAAAATGTCAACCCCAAATTTGCAATTATGTACAATGGTAAAGAAAGCGCAGATAGAACAGAGATTGAGGGACTGCCCACCCAATGCCTGGTCCAACCAAAGACCCATCCTATTATAGAGTTCAACCTGTGATACTATGAATATTAATCTGCTAAGCTTGCATACAGGAGCCTGTCAGAGTTGTCCTCTGAGAGGCTCTACCCAGCACTGCCTCAAAACAGATGCTGAGACTCAGAGAAAAACTTTTGGCAATGAGTACGGAGTCTTGTTTCCATAAGGGACGAGGAAAGTAAAAAGGACCTGGAGGTGACAGGAGCTCCATAAGAAGACCAAGACAGCCAACTCACCAGGGCCCTAAGTAGCTCTCTGAGACTGAATCATCAAGCAAGAACCATGCACAAATTGGACCTAGGCCCCTACATAGATGTAGCAGATGGGTTCTTCAGGCTTATGGTGAGTCCTCTAGTAAGGGAAGTGGGGACACAGACTTGTTTTCTAGCTGTTGATCATTTCCCCCTGGCAGGACTGTCTTGCCATGCCACAGAAGAGGACATACTCAGCCCTCATGAAACTAGATGAGCTGGGATAGATGGAAAAGGATGCTCCCATTTCTTGAGGAAAAGATAGAAGAGGGTGAAGTGAGGGCAGATTGGGATAGGAGAAAAGTTGGGGTTACAAAAAGGATGTTAACTGAATAAAAATTTTAAAAATAAAAATTAAAATGACAATTAAAAATAAGTAAATGAATAAAGGTCATCTGTGCCCACTAATCCAGAATTCAGGATCCAAGTGAGACATCACAAGATCACAAGATTCTCTCTGTCCAAGAATATGAGTGCTTGGTAGCCACCCTAATTTTTTTCTTTCTTATCATTGTTTGTTCCTGTTTTGTCTGTATCTGTCTTTTCTGGTCAGTTTGTTACTTGTCATTGTGAATTGAAATCTGGAATGTGAAATTATGATCTGTTCTGCTTCTACACAGCTTACTTTTGGGGATGTTTCCCTCACTATTTCCAGGAGGCATATAAAGATAGGGAGGCAGAGTATGGAGTCTGTTTAACAAAAGGCCTCCTCTGGAGTTTTTGTTACTTACAATGGACTTCTTTGGAATGGCTGTCTGCAGGTACAGATAACCACTGAAATGCAAGAACTGTTTGGCTTGGTGTCACAGTAACTCCTGACCACCCTGATGAGTTTCCTCACATAAAGTTTTGGGTAAGTTTATTATGGCTTAGAACCTGTTCCCAAAAAGCTATTATCAAAGTTCTTGTAATTAAGCTGAAAAGATTAAAGGCAGGAAATATTCTATCCATTGACCAAGAGGATGAAGAACTACCTGACACCATTTCCATGTAGGAATGGTGACATCATCCTGGACATCAACTCTACCCCAGGTGTCCTTTCATGTGTCTCCCTGGCACATCTGCAGTGCACCTACAACTTGACTCAGGCCTCTACAGTTCACGCAATTATTCCCCTCCATTAAACCCTTAGACACATTCCTTTTGAGGCAAAGAATCAGAGTAAGGAGCCCCTATTCCTGTTTATAAATAATGTTCTCTTCTGTATCAGTGACCAGTATTAATGATGCCCAATGAACAGCTCTCTCCTTTCTCTGAGACATGCGAGGCACACATCTCTCCTAGAGCATGTCTGTAATACCCATCAGCCTATCTGGAATGATTGGCAACAGTTATTGGACCTCTTGCTCACATCAGAAGAAAGGGACTACAATAATTTGGACACTAATAAAGTAGTGTTGGGTCAGAAGTGGATCTCTGGATGTTAACACTCATTGTACTGAGAGTATGTTTCCATCCAACCAACCCCCAGCGGGATATTAACATTGACCAAGGTATTGGGGCACTAAGCAGCTGTTACTAGACTTTCTTTTTCATTTTATTTTTAAAATTTATTCATTTATTCACTTTACATCCTGATTGCAGACACCCTCCTCTCCTTTCATTCCTGCCTTTCAAATCTCTTTCACCATTCTCTACTCTCTTTCTCCTCAGAGAAGGGGCTGACGCCTCATGTGTATTAACGAGCTCTGGCATGTTAAGTTGCTGCAGAACTATGCCTATCCTCTTCCACTGAGGCCAGACAAGGCAGCATGGTTAGGGAAATGGTATCCCAAGGGAGACATCAGAGTCAGAGAAGACCCCTGATCTAGTTGTTGAGAAATCCAATGAAGACCAAGCTATGCATCTGCTACATAGACATTCCTTGCATGCCGTTGGACTGTTTTTTCCATCTCGATGATCCAAAGTTCACTGACTCTGTAAATCTTCTTGTAGAATCCTTGACTCCTCCAGCTCTATCAATCATTTCCCCTACTTGTCCATGTGAACCCTCAAGTTCTGTCTAATGTTTGGATGTGGATGTTTGCATTTGTTTTCATCAGCTGCTGGGTGAAACCTTTTATAGAAGTTATGCTAGCCTCCTCTCTATAAGCATGGCAGAGTAACACTAATACTATCAGTGAATGGTTCTCTCCCATGGGTTGGGGCTGTTGGGAGTGAAAACTTAAACAACCATGGTAAAATCTATTTGGCAGGTTCTCAGAAATTTGGAAATAGTTCTACCTCAAGAACCAGCTATACCATTTGAGGCAATCATTTAAAAAGTGTTCCAAAAATACTGCAAGGATACTAGCTCAACCAGGTTCATAGCAGCTTTATTCATAATAACTAGAAACTGGAAAAAACCTAAATGATCTTCAACTGAAGATTATATAAAGAAAATATGTTCCAATTATATGAAGAAATACCACTTAGATATTAAAAGCAAGACTATCTTAAATGTGCAAGAAAATGAATGGCTCTAAAACAAATATTCTGAGAGATGTAACTGAGACCTGAAGCAAACATGCATGGTATGTACTCAATTACACATATATATTAGCCATAAAGTACAGGAAAACGATGCTACAATCCTCAAACCCAAAGAAGCTAAGTTACAAGGAGGACTCAGTAGAGGATGCCTGAATCTTATTTAGAAAGGGAAACAAAATAAGACTTACAGGTGAATAGAGAGAGAGGGAACTAGGTAGGAAATGGGATGGTCGAAGATCAGGAGATTGGGAGTCCCAGGAAGTCTATGAGGATCACACTATCTGAAACTCCTAGCAGTGGGAGATGTGAACCTGAGGTGGCCACCTCCTCTAGCTAGGCAAGACTGTCAGTAAGAGATAAGGACACCAACCCACCACAAAGAATTTGGGCCAAACTTTGCCCTGCTGACAAGATGTGTAGGGACAAACATGGCATAAAATGTGGGGCAATGGTCAACCAAAGAATGGCCAACCTACTTGAGACCAATTGCTCTACTTCCTGGCTGAACTCCAGGCAGCAGCAAAGAGACTCATAAGCCTGTCAAAGGTAAGTAAGGTCAAAGAGGACCTCCCAACATCCTGCTAAGCTCCTAGAGTGCCTCCTGGATGCTTTCCCTCCCTATAAGTCCACAGACCAAGATGCACTAGTGAATAGGTAGGTATTCAACATTGCTTTTGTTACGAAGTTGGCCACAAGTATTCTAAGTTACAAATATTAGCGGGATCTGAAGGTATGACTAGGTCTCAGCAGGTGCAGGTAGCTCAAAATATATTTAACAACACAGAACCAAGTGAGAGCCAGAGGGACAGGAAACTTGCCGAGACCATAGTGGAAGCCCTGTAAGAAAATCTGAAAAATAACCCAGTGTGGCACAATAGGCAAGAAGGGTGTCAGGAGACAAGCAAGCCTCCATTGGAGGAAACCAATATACCTACTATAAGGCTAAAGGATGTTGGAAAAAATGAGTGCCCTACGTGGAAGAAAAAGGTCCCAAATACACTATAATTAGAAAAGGAGAGGAGCCTAGGCTGCCACGCTTGAAGCCACCGGGAATCTAGGTCAACACTTAAAGCTGGGAATGAACCCATTGAGTTCTTAGTAGATGCTAGGGGTACATATTCAGTCTTTAAGGATCCCCCAGGCCAACTAACAGATCAAAAGATTTCGGTCTAAGAGGAAAACTAGCCCTGGACCAGCAGCCATTGTATTGACCTAGGGAATGGGTACAAATAATGTACTTGTTATTGGCCATGTTAATTGACCACTGTTGGGATGAGACCTCTTGCATATGCTGAAAGCCATCATCATCTTCTCTGATAATGAGACACAGCTAGGCTTCCAAATTCTCAACAAAACAACAACAAAAACAAAAAGTTTTCTTCCCTTTGTCAGAAGAATATCTTCTAGCTGAACACACTGTCCCAACTGAAAGAATGTAGTTGGACTGTCAACTTGCAGCAGAGATTCAGAAGGGTCCAGGTAGAAACTAAAACCCCAGGACTGCCCCTATATGAAGTCCCTTTAATTGCTCAACTAACCAAGTCAGCTACTCTGTCCTGATTAAAGAATACCCAATGACTCTGGATGCAAGAAAGCGAATTACAGTCCATACTGCCTGGCTTAGAGAGAGAGGCATCCTGATGTCCTGTGCTATTCTCCCTGGAATACAGTTCTTCTTCCTGTAAAGAAACCTAGGACTTCTGATTATAAACCTGTCTGAGATCTACTGGAAATGAATAAGAGGTTTGAGGCCATCCACCCCCATATTTCCTAACCCATACACCCAGAGACTTTTTGGATCTGAAAGATGCTCTCTTCAGCCTCCCAATGGCAGAAGGGATTGAGTCCATCTTTGCTTTTGAATGGACAGATACAAAGGGAGGTTAAAGTGGGCAAATTACTTAGAGGAGGGTCTCTCAAGGACTTAAAAATTGTCCAGCCCTGTTGGATGAGAGATTAAGTGCTGTCCCTCTGTCCATCTGTCAGAGGTGTCCCAGGATCATATTCTTACAGTATGTGGGTGACTTCCTCCCAGCCTCTGAACCTGAAATACATTGTAAAAGAGCCACCAAGGGACTGCTGCAAGAGTTACAGACACTGGGCTACAGAGTGTTGGCTAAGAGAGTCCAACCTTGTACATCAGAGGCTGCCTACCTTAGCTACCAACTGAGGGAAGGCAAAAGGAACCTGTATCTGAGTAGGATTGCTGCCATCCCTTAGATCCCAACTTCAAACACTAAGAGAAAGGTTTAAGAGTGTCTTGGTTTGCTTGGGTATTGCCACCTCTGGATGACATGGTTTGTAGAAATAGCAAAACCTCTATACTCCAGCTCAAAGGGGATACTGAGCCCCTAAGCTAGACTAAAACTGAAAAAAAGGCATTTGAAATTTAAAAGAGCTGATTTTGGCTCCAACCCTCACACTTCCAGACTTTGTGACACCTTTACATCTGTTTGTCTGAGAAATTAAAGGTACTGCAATGGGGGCTGTAAACACATACTTTAGGGCCCTGGAAACACTGTGTGTCATACTGGTTCAATGTGATACATCCTGTAGCCTTCGAAATGGACCACTTGTCTAAGGGCTGTGGTGTCTTCCACTATTCTAATGAGAGAACCAGACAAGTTAACTCTCAGGCAAGATCTTATACTCACATCACTTAGTGCACTTGAGGAACAGCAGAATGTTACCTGTCTAATTCTCATGTGACCCAGGACCAGGCCCTAATCCTGAAAAGTCATCCATTTTGCTGTGAGAATCCCTGCCACCCTCTTGCCATTTGACAACCCTCAGGTGCTCATCCTTGATGGTCTTATATAACAACCGTGGTCCACGGGATCTATCTAGACCTAATAGATGGTCCCCCTGAAAGATGCTGATGCAGTGCTCTACAGAAGTGGGAGCAGCTTCATTAAAAAATGGAACCAGATACACAGAAGCTGCAGCAGTTAGTTCTGAAATGATATGGACATAAGCCTTCAAACTTGGCCCAGAGAGCAGATATGATCACTATGATCTAGACTGTCAAAAGGGAAGGAAAGTCTATCACCACACATAAGACCAGTCACTATACCTTTGGAACTACACATGCCCATGGTATAATATATACCTATAGGGAAATATGGCTCCTCACTGCTGGGGGAAAGTAGATTATAAACAAAGAGGAAATATTGGCTCTCCTATAGGCTATTTGGCTTCCCCTATGTGTTGCTGCCCTCCACTGCTAAGGACATCACGAGATGACACCTTGAAGCAAGCAGTAACCAGTCTACTGCCCAGGGGAACCAGAAACCAGTGGGCCCTACTCATACTTCGGTGACACAACTTGACCTAGTACTGCCTGAGATTCCATAGTATAACCAAGGGGAAAAAGAAGATGCACACAGAAGGAAATGATTGCTTGAACCCACAGGTTGGTGGAAGAACCCAGAGGGAAAGCTTATTCTCCAAGAAACAATTGTCATTGTGATGCCTGTAAGTTGAAATCTCAGGGTCGTTTTAATTTACATTCCCCTAATGACTAAGTTCACTGAGCATTTCTTTAAGTGTTTCTCTGCCATTGATATTCCTATATTGAGAATTCTCTCCTTTCTTTGTACTCATTTTTAATTGGATTACTTGTTTTGTTGCTGTTTAACTTCTCAAGTTCTTTATATATTCAGGATGTTAGACCTCTCTCAAATATAGGGTATGGATATTAGACATATAATATAGGATAATCATTCTAAACTTTGTACACCTAAAGAAGCTAAGCAATAAGGAGGACCCAGGGTAACATGATCAATCCTCATTCAGAAAGGCAAATTGATGGACTTCTGAAGAGGGAGAAAACATGGAAGAAGACAGGAACCTTCCATAGAGGGCATCTGAAAGACTCTCTCCAGCAGGCCATCAAAGCAGATTCTGAGACTAATAGCGAATCTTTGGGCAGAGTGCAGGGCATCCTGTGAAAGAGAGGGAAGTAGAAAGACATGAAGGGAACAGGAGCACCACAAGAAGAGCAACAAAACCAAACATCTGGGCACAGGGGTCTTTTGTTATACTGACACTCCAACCAAGGACCATTCATGGAGATAACCTAGAACTCCTGCACTGATGTAGCCTATGGCAGCTCAGTGTTCAAGTGAGTTCCTAGTAAGGGAAACAAGGGCTGTCTCAGACATGAACCCAGTGGGTGACTATTTGATTACCTTCTCCAGAGGAAAAGCATTCTTACCAGGCCACAGAGGAAGACAATGCAGCCAGTCTCATGTGGCCTGATATTCTAGGTTCAGAGTGAAGGGGAAGAGGAACTCCACTATCAGTAGACTTGGGAAAGGGCATAGGAGGAGATTAGGGAGCAAGGGTTTGATTGGGAAGGACCCAGGGAAGATGCTACAGCTGGGATACAAAGTGAATAAACTTTAATTAATAATAAATAAATAAATTTAAGTAATAATAATAAAAAAGAAGGTGCTGTCCCTCAGCTGCTGCATCTCAGTGTGTGTGGGAGACAGGTAAATTTTTCTCATGACAGGTCAGTGTGATGAACAGCAACTGCATGCAGGAGGCACTTAGGGTGCTTTTTTTGGGCTGGAGCTTAGGCCATGAATGTGTGTTGTCTCACTGTTTATTGTTCACATGACCAAGCTGTCTGAAAGCACCAGGAAACAAGTGTTTCCCAGCCTGCCTCCTGGGTACTGAAATTTGAAGCAATCCTTCACACCTCACCTTCTAGATGCACTGTCCTCTCCTTTACCTTGTATAGACTCACCTTCCTCTTGTCTTTGGGTGTGAATGAACGTAAATGTGCTTGTCTATATGTTTGCAAATTTGTGAAAGTGTGCTTGCACATGTGTGTTCCCATTTAATGTGTGAGTGTGTGTGTGTTCTGTGTGATGAGTGTGCTTATGAGGACAGTGTTACACAAGTGTAGGGACACCTTGTTACTAAACTTTTGTTGGCACTTATGTAAGGAAGCTGTGGGCAATGAGTGGGGCAGACTCAGAATGTTCTTCCCACAAGGTGCCTTTCTAGAAAGAATTGCATAAAGCACTGTAAAGGAGAAAACTTGAAAGCAAGGACCTGAAGGAAATGACCTGGCATGTCTACATTATCTCTGTGAGCTCTGTTGTTTTTCTCCTGGCTTCTGAGTGCAGACTTGAGGGCTCTGAAGGCAAGTGGCATTCTGTGCATCAATGAATATGGTTGAGGAGGCTGTTGACTGGGTCACCTGAAGCATGATAATGGAGGGGGAAGACACCAGATGACCAATGAGTATGCCTTCCCTGTTGAGACATGGTAGACTTGACATTCATAGCTGGTGAGTCTCAAGTGTGATCTTTGAGAAGGAGCTAGGGAATGTTTCATCTGCCAGTTCCCTTCCTGAACACACTCAATGTGCCAAAGGTGGGCTGAGATGAAGCACTGTATAGCGAAGTGCTGTTGTTTGTCAGCTGCCTCTCACAGAAGAACACTGAGCAGCTTCTGCTATGGGAGATCAGTGTGATAGGAGACAGGGAGATACTTGTTGGGGTTCATTGTGAGTTTGCCTGGGCTGCAGTAACTGTATCTCCCAGGCTATGGCTTTATTCATGGAAACGTGATGTCTCACATATATTTGATAGAAAGGACTAAGTCCTTTCTGAAGTCCCAAGAAAAAATTGGTTCCATGTCTCTTAGTTGCTGGGATTTGCAGGCAAACTTTCATACTTTAATTTCTACATCCATTGCCTCATCTCTGGCTTTGTGCTTACAAATAATAATCTCTAATTCTCTCTGTCTGTTTATCTGTCTGTCTATCTCTCTATCTCTCTCTTTTTCTCTCTCCTATATTCTTTTCCAACATTCCTCTATGTTCATATACATATTTCATAACAATTTATGCACATGCTTTACACATAAACCAAAGTGTGGCCTCAATTTGCTGGTCTCGGGTGTCTACCAAACACTATTTAGTAATTGAATTTAGCCAGTTGTTATGTGCTCTGGCCTCTGCAACAACTCAGATTGGGCTAGCCCCTGCCCTTGGCTGCTGGATAATGCTGCCCAATGGTCTAGTGGCTCTGGACTGTGTCCCTGGAGGCCTGGTCTAGGCCACTGTGTGCAGACTGTCCCTCAAGTCTCTGGCCCCAAACATAAGTCTGAAGCATCCATATAGTGACGTGGACATCGTTAAACTACCTGACTGCTTGTGGACAGTATCCATTTTCTCTTGGCTTGTGGAAGCACATAGCTGAGGGCTCTAAGACCAAGTTACATACTGTGCTGCTGTGAATAAACCTAAGCAGGCTGATCCCTGGGTCAGCTTGTGCAGGGAGGCAGAAGAACCTAGCTGAGCATGACACATCCACCTCCCTATCGAGAGATGGGAGAGTTGACCTCGACAGTGGGGGAGACTCAAGTCTTTTAGAACCAGCTAGGAAAAAAGTACTACCTGTCCATTTACTTGCTGACCAGCCTTCTATGTGCCAGGTTTCTGCTCAGATGAAGTAATGTTTAGGGCATGTGTTGTCACTTCATTTCTCTAATTGGGTATTCCTGAGGTAGCTAATCTCATCTAGCATGTCTTGCCAGTGTGATACAAGATATGAAAGTCACTGTTTTCCACACATCCCTCTTTGGTCTGAGGTCCACCAAGGATACTTCTGAGGCCACAGTTCAGATTTCTGGAGAATTTGCAATCTAGACTGTGCATGGAGTCAGCTCTTCATTTCCACGACTGTCACTAAGTTTGTAATAAATGTGATTTGGGGTTCTGGTAATTTTCTAGGGCAAAGGGACCTCAGTAATCTTTTTCTTTTATTTGTTTGTTTGTTTTATTTTTTGTGCCCTTTGCTTGCCCTTCTCATGCTCCAGTGATATTATAGCTGACTATGTCACCCTTCCTACTCGCAAGTGCATTGTCACTGCAAGCTCCAGATCAAGGAATTGGGATTTTGTGTAGCTCTGCCTGGAGAACAATAGCAGTGACACACCACATACTCTCCACATGACTGATAGGACTTTTATGCATTTTTAAAATTTATTCAGTTTATATCTTGATTGTAGTTCCTCCCTCAACTCTCCTCAGTCCCAACCTCCCTTCCTCTTCCCTTCTGTCCCCATCCGTAGCCCACTGAAAAGGAGAGTTGTCATTCCTTGCCATTTGCCCCTAGCATGTCAGATCTCATCAGGACCGCCTGAATCCTTTTCCTCTGTGGCCTGGAAAGGCCTCCTTACCAGGGGTCAGTCACTGAGGAGCAGGCAATTGAGTTCATATCATAGGAATCATATGTTCACCTTAGCCTGGTCTCAACAAGAAGACTGAGCTCCCAATGGGCTATAAATGAGCAGGGATTCAATGTCTGCACTATGCCTCATGGTCCTTGGTTGGTGCAACAATCTCTTCCACTCAGTGATATATTTAATTTTCCCAGTGAGAATGCTATCACACAGCAACATCTGCCCTCCCACTAGTCTGTCAACTTTCCCAAAATCTAGTGTACAGTTTGGGCCATGAATTTTCCTGTGAGTGATTGTTTCTGGTGTCTGAGCCCAAAAGCTTTTGATCTTCATCCTACCCTCTCAATAGTTGATTACACCTTTGTTAACATCATGGTTGGAATGTTGTGCTGCTGAATCTTTGAGGGAAATTTTCATCATTACCTATCTTTGTTATGACAGGACCCCAACATCTCCTAAAAAACCCAGAACATTGTAACAGCTTTATAGATTATTGCTGATATGCTTATTGATGTCAAGGGGAATGATGTTTCTTCCCCATCATCCTGACTTAATTTCCTAGCAACCCTTAGTTTTTATTTTATTATTAGAGACGTTAAAGAGGGGGAGAGCTAATGCTTATCTGTGTTTGTAAAGTGCGTCTGTCTTTATCTATCATAGATGAAATAGTGATAGAATCCTAATGAATCAGGGAGCTGGATAGGAAGCAGGTAGTGCTGAAGGCCTTCTCTTGTCTCATGGAGGGCTACTGAAAGGGGCATTTTGGCTTTGGGTGATTTGGGGAAGGCCTCTTTAGGATTTTGATAAGGGCTGCTGCAGGGGACCCTAACAGTCACTTTTCTGGACATTCTCTTGTATCCTAGAGACCGCTCTGCATTCTCTCTGATGTCATCATTGCTGTGGCAACACTAACTACCGTTGGTGGCATTTGCTCAGTGTCTATAGTTTTCTCCTGTAGTCATGTTTTCTAGGCTGAGGAGACTATTCGGAAGAGCAAACGGAGAGTGTGGAGAGGCCAGAGGAATGCAGAAGGAAGCTGATCTTCGGTCTTGGTACAGGAGAACAAGAAATAAGTGGTTCCCTGGAAGGCACAGTGAGTTGAGGGCAGGGGTTGGTGAACTTCCCAGCTGAGATGGTGTTTGAACTAGGCCTTCCAGGAGTGGGGCTCAACAGCTGATGGCACTGTTCTGTATGAAGGACAGGCACTGTTTTGATTTTCTGTTTCCTAAAGAGAAGACACAGGTCAATTATTTCTGACCGTGATTTTGGCAGGGGCGAGAAATTGACAAAACTGCAGCTCCATTCTGGGAGACCCTTAATTTCATTTTGAGGGTGGGAGAATGCCAGCACAGAGACTAATGAGGTGTCCTGCTAAGGGTAAGATATTGACACACTCCATTCTCAGCAGATTTCTGTAGGTTCCTTAGGTATCTGATACCAATAACAGGGAGGAATACTCTCCCGTGCATGTGCTATGGTCTCAGACATTCAGATGCATTGGGCTTAGACACATGATCAGGGCTTGATGGTGCTAATGATGAGGCACTCTAGGACTTGCCTGAATTTCCTTAGACAATCAGCTGACATTCCTCTCTAAATCTGTGTGTCTGGGCTAGCTATGCCCTGAAGGGCCGGGGAGATTGCAGTACTTAATGAGGTACAAGTCTAGCCAGGATATTTAGGGGCAGAGCATGGCTTATGGACTCCAGTTTGAGGATCACTCCCTGTTCTTTCAGGACTTCACTGGGTTGCTAGTAATCCCTCTCACTCGGGCTTGTTTTTGAGACTCAGCATGATGGTCTCTCCTGTCCCTGTGCCATTCACCTGTAGAAGTTCATTTGTTTTTGTCTACCTACAGGCTCTATTGAAAAGGCATCCTCCCAATGCTCCAGAATCAATGAGCAGCAGCTGACCAAGTTGGATAAAATGATTATTCAGCTAAAGACAATGACCTGTGAGAGGGATGAACTGCGTGGAATCCTGGCCAATTATGCTGATAAGGATTTGAACATCAGGTAGTCATTATGCCCGGTTCTCTGTTGACTGTCTTGACCCCTCTGTGTCAACCACATCTTTCCTCCCATCACAGGAGGCTGCATCTCCAAGGTGTCTTCATGCCCAAATAATTTTTCCTGAGTGCATCTGAAAGGCAGACCTTGAAGCCTGGGTAGGAGTAAGATGGGGACATAGGCATAGGCTATTCTGCTTCCTCCAGATGAAAAGCAGATCCTATGGCATGAATCACAGCATGTGGATACGGTAATAGTATGGAGCTATCACCATGCATTTTAATGCCTTAATAGGTGTTGTTTTCTGTGAGATGCTAGGTGTTGTGAGTTTATGGTGAGTCTTTGTACTTGACCAGCAGGTGCATGGGGACTGCTTTCTCTTGTCAGGAAATGGAGGAGCCTGCTCTCACTAGGTGCATCTCAAGGTGTAACTGGGAGGCATGGAGCTCATCGTGGCCCCTCTCTGGTCTTGTTCTCTGTACTCTGAGACAATGCCACCATCCTGAATTTCGAATCCTTTGAGTGAGTGAGTGTGTGTGTTTGTGTGTGTGTGATTTCAGCACATGCATACATGAGTGCTGTCTACTGTGTGCACTCCCTTCAGATCCTGGAAGTTTTGGGTAGGTGATGGTACCTGAGAATTTACCTGTCTCATAGTTTTTGGGGATGCCATTGCAAAAGCCATGGTGCCTCACTTTGGACAGCACAGCACTTGGCTCTTGTCCTCACCTTGGAGGCACATTGGAATCTCTTTGGGAGTTAATAAATCCTCCTCCCTGGAAGCCTTTATGATGTACTCTGGGCATCTGCTGTAGCAATATGAACCCAACATTGAGAGTCCCTGCTATGAAAATAGGAGAATTGTCATCATGGTTTTCTGGGAGGTCAAGGTCGGTGGCATGGATTTTGGAACTTCTAGAAAGCTGATCTCTTTTTTCAGGGCCAACAGGGTAGTTCATACAGCTCAGCTTTTGATACCCCTGCCTCTGCTGGCATGAGGCCAGGATATTATGTTTATTAAGCACCTTAAGGTCCTAGTGCTTAGGAGTCAGGATATAGCATCTCCTGGGCTGGGATAATCCAGGATGCATCCTAAATTCATGTGATCCATGAGACCTGTGTTCATAAGTTTCTTTGCTTCTGGGACCCATACTTTAAAACAGGTTCCTTTTTGAATTCATACTGCTGAACCTAGAACATCGGCAGGTGATGACAAACATGAATAAATTGGCCCAGGAGTTAAGAGAGGCCTCAGACAAGTACAAGGTGCTGACTAAGGAGACCGAATCCTACCGGTGAGTGAGTAACTTGGCTGGGAGTTCAGCACTTGACAGGGACTGTATCTTCCCTTCTTTGCTTTCAGTCCAAAGTGAGGGCTCTGGTTCTAGGCTGTCTGTTTATTAGCAAGCACCTGCCTTGTGGTTCTGGGACTTGTACCTCTTGGACTCAGTTTTTTCAGGGTGAAGAGACTATGAGCCCCTCCCAACTCTGTCCTGCCATCCTCAAGTGATTCTAGATAGAAAAAAAAATATTTGCACCATAAAATGGTTTTCCTCTTTGGCTCTGGTAGTGTATTTAAAAAAGAATTATTAGGGACCCATAAATCCCTAATAATTCTGAAGGCTCTGCAGTCCTAGCTTAGAGATGGTTTGCTCTCTATCTGAAGATGTTTTCCAAATATCATGGACAGATAAACACAGATGAGGGCCACTTCCTGCTCTGGGAGGTACTTGGATTCTTTTAGGTGTCAGGGTTTTCAGAACTTTGAGTCTTTCTGGAATTTGGCTCTCCTCTGTATTTGACATGCCTCAAGTTGATGCTGGAAGAGCTACTGTTGGCCCCTGTCTGGGGCCCTCAGGATTCCAGGGACCTTGCAGGGATGATGGCACTTGGATGTGTGGACGCAGATACTGGCTGTCTGGGGCTCACCATATTTTACTTTGTTTCAGCCTTCGTCACTGCGAGCTCATGCTTGAATGTACTAAACTGATGCTTTACATCAACACATTGAGAAACAAGAACAGAAAGCTGCAGAGGGAGCATTTTATGCTGTACTATTCCTGTGAAGAGACAAAGGAGCTCTGTGAGGAGGTCATTGAGAAGATCTGTGACCTCTGTGCCAAGAAGCAGCAAGTAGGTTGAGGCAGCAGGGGCAGGAGGCCCACCTGAGCAACCATAAACAGACACACCCATGTACCCATCCACCCACCCATCCATCTATTCATCTACATCTCATGCAATTGTTCATTTCTGTGATCATTTACAAGTCTCTCTGGGGAGTTAGCCTCTTTTCAGAACCGGGATGATTGACAAGCAAACCCTCCTGCTCTGCTAGAAATTGCATTTCACTGAGGGAGAAAGGTGGCTCACACCTCACACACCTTCTGGCCATCACAATAGGTGGGATGTTACGTGGATATCCTCTTAGGTAGTAGTACAGAGCTTCCAGTGAGGACGTTAGGGGCTTGTAGCTCAGGACAGATTCCTCCTCGTAGTTGTACAGAATGCTACATTTCAGAAAAGCCCTGCAGGTGACTTCAACAGCTTCACATGACCTGAGAACTGTTTTCATTTATATGAACTGTAATCTTCTGAAAAACTCTTGGGTAATGACCATGGGGCACTGACTTCCTCTAGATCTCCCAAGGTCTTTTTTGCAGGAGCCAAGGTAGGTTAGGTCAGGAGACTATGATGGGTCAACATGGAGCTAGTTTGAAGCTTAACTTAGAGCCCTACTTCTGGGGAGCTTGGTTTTGTTTGGTCCCACTTACCTGAACCAGTGCAGAGTTTGTAATTTACCTGTGAGATCAGGGAGTCTTGGAATGGAAAAGGTTCCTGGAAGAGGAAATAAGCACAGGTGAAGATTCCAAAGCCAAGGTGAGTCTAAGAGCCTTATATACAGGAGATAGGTCCCACTAACTCCTTAAACACCAGAAAAGGTGTTGTGAAACAATTCTCTCCCTGGTGTGTTTGAATTTCTGTGTGTGTTGTGTTTCTGTGTGTGATGAATGGTGGGCATCTGTGTGAATGTGTGACTGTGAGTGTGTGTCCCTGTGTTTGTGTGTTTTTCTGTATGCGTGTTAATACTTGTATGCTTATGTATGTGTACAGGGATACAGTAGAATCCCTATCTGAGTGTGTTTCTGTGTGTGTGCATGTGCCCAGATATGGGTCAGTGTTTCTTGCTATGTTACATATATGTGTAGAGGAGAGTGTTTGTGTGGGCTGATTGTATGTGCAAGTGTTTGTGTGTCTATGTCTGTGTGTACATGTGTGAATTTGTAAGTTTCTGCATATATATGTGTATGTGTGTATGTGTTTATTTTTTCTCCGAACATTTTAAATGATGACAGAGACCAACATCAATGAGAACGTATCATGTTGACTGGCTTGGCAGCCATCAAGCCTCACATGCTGCTGTCTATCTTTCTGCATTCCACCTCTCTGCCTAGAACAATGGACACAAAAACCATGTAACTCATAGACTTTCAGGTGCTTGTAGAGGCAAGAATACTTGTCTGCAAAGAAATGCTTTGGATTCAACCAAAGGAATGGGCTACATGGTAGTGAGGAGAAGGCTGCTATGGCTAAACAATAGGCATGAGAGGCAGGAAATGCTGGCTAAGTGTCTGTGTCCCTTCTCTGCTCTATAGTGACTGTCCACTGGACAGTTGGGTGGCTTGCTGAGTCTTCCCTATATCCTGTCTTGTTATCATTTTCTACAACCATTTTCTTTCCTCCTTTGCCTAACTTTGGCTCAGCAAACTAAGGCCTTGACATTTGGACTGGATTTTACAGCACTCAGTGACTTCTTTATTCTAAATCATTCAAAACATATTCAAAATGAGCCACAAGAGAGCTTGGAGAAGTGAGGACCCCCAGATATTGCTGGTGGTGTAACATGAAAAAGTGCTGTGAGAAGCATGCCTAATTTTTCAACATCTGAAGTGTAGTCACTAGGTGGCTCTGCAATTGCAGAACAAGAAGTGTCATAGAGAAACTACAGGACATCAGGGTTGTAACAGTGTTTTTTATAGTAAGATGAAACTATCCGTTTCCATTGTCTGAAGAGAATAAAAGTACAATGTGGTCCAACCTTCATGGGAAAATTATTTATCATGAAAAAATACATGTGGTCATCAGGTTTTGAGATTGTAGCCTTCTGTTACTCAAAAAGATCCCAGATCCAATCACATAAGAGGGAGAAACATTTTTTTTTTCTTTTAGTTATGGAGATTTTCTCATTTCCCAGGCTCACTGCTTTGGTTGTAAAGTGCTGCAGGCTATGGATCAGGGAGCTCCATTTGTAGGAAGGTGCTCATCTTGGAACAACTGGGAAAGAGTGGGACAGAAGGAGGAGCTGGTCCACCATCATCCAGTGGTTCTGGGCTGGGAAACAAGCCAACATTGCAGTTAGATACTTGCTATGTAGGCTTGCCTAAGATGCCCAGACCCCAGTGGGTCCACATGTCTACCCAGTAGGTTTACAAGAAAAGTACTTCATCCACTGAATTATGTCCTGTGTCCACTATTTTCTTATCCCTTGTAAGGAAAGGTAACATCTTTCTATCTAGGTTCCCAGGTGATCTCTTATATTAACAACTACTGGGAAACTAAATATGTTACTTCAATGTAGTATAGGTGTATATGTGTACACATGTACTTCTGCATGTTCAGGAGTTTGTATGTTTGGTTTTTTTTTGTGTGTGTGTGTTTGTGCATGTTTATGTGTGTGCACAAACACTAGTGCTTGTGCAAACTCATGTTCACAGCTCCTCTGAACACAATCTTCTAAAAAACAGGAACTGGAAGTATTGGAGGAAAGACTTCAGGACATACTAAAGCAGGAAAAGCTGGCCACCCAGGAAAGGGACTTGGCAGAAAACATGGAGCATCACACTGATGTCATTGAGATGAGGTAGGAACCCAGACATGGAGAAGAGGGTGGAGCCATGGGAGTAACCTGTTCCTGTGAGTCTTTTTCTTTTGGGTTTCTGGTCCTCTGTGTTGCTCTCAGCCACAGACACAGAATAACTCTGAGTATTATGCTGATCCAGTCACCAAGAACTCCTGTCCAGGAAACAACACGTGTTCCTTAGTGTTTCTGGGGATTGTGCACCCCTTCCTCCCTCCAGGGCTATCTAGTATGATCTGAGTGCCTTGTCCTTTGGTCTCCCCACAAATCTTCCTAGTTCTATGCCTAGCAAGGGGAGCATCACTTGTGAAGACAGTGTGTCTTCTGCCACTTTATTTTCCTTCAGGATCATCACCTTTAGAGGTCAGTTCCTACCCTTGGTCAAGTTGGCATGCAGCACACTCCTTCTGATTTTGGGCTCCCTGTAGTGTCAGCACATTCCTGTGGGATGATTTCTTTGGTTATAAACAGGGTTAGGGGTTGACAAGGCAAACCCAGGCAGGTTTCTGCACTGTATGAATAATCAAGGCCTTCTTTGAAGTGAGTAGGCTCTATGGAGGGCCTCCACCTAGGTTCCTCGGTTGTCCCCATCTTTCCTGAACTGTGACTCAGACATTTCTACACTGTTAATTTTTTTTCAAAGTAATTCATCTGGACTATTGGAGAAATGTGCTGTTATTTCTCTATTCCAGAACAGGGTGTAGTTTTGCAGTTCATCTTCCAGCAATTTTTAAAAGCTGAAAAAAAAAAATCCAGACCCATGTACTCTCTGACTGTTCTTTCTTGCAGAATGCAGGGAATGACCTCAGGTTAAAGGTCATGCTGGATTGTCCAGATTAATAGAGCTGGTGTGGACTCAACAGCAGACATGGCTGGCCTTCACTAGGCCTCTGTTTCTTCCTCCCATAGGTCTGATATACTCCAGTCTGACATGGAAGGAGCCACAGCTCAGAAAGAGAGCTTCCTGCAGACAGAGCTTCTGCAGCAGAACAACTGAGTTTACCAGGCATGTGAGCAACCATCCCATCCCATCCTCATCAACATGCCAATCCTAGAGTGGCCTCTGTCTGATTGCCTTTTCTTCTTCTCTGACAGCTCCCTTGAAATAACTGAGAAGGCAAAAAAAAAAAAATCCACAGATATCTTGGACACAACATTTTCTACTCTAGGATCAAGGCCTCCTCAAAAGTGACACCCCTTTGAAATGTCAACTCACCTGTGAATCAAATATCAACTGACCTCCAGGTGATGCAGCCCCAATCTGATGCACATGAGTGTTGGCTCCCTATATTATAGAGAAAGGCTGAGACAAGGCTGAATCAAAATCCTGAAACTCACCAGTATTTGGTTCCAGTGAGGAGCACAAAAACAGTGAGGATTTGTTTCAGAGCAAGCATTACTCCATCAAGGACTTTGGCATGCTGTCATCTCTCCTTATGTGGTAGTACATCCAGACAGACTATCCAAAGGCATCATAATCTCTCTCCATTAGAGTATTGAAGCTACTCCATCTCACATACGTGTGTTACTGAAGTTAATGCTCTAAAGATCTAACAACTGTCCCTCACTCCTTGTGTCCCTCACTCCTTGTGTCCCTCACACCTTGTGTCCCTCACTCTCTGTGTCCCTCACTCCTTGTGTTCCTCGTTTGTTCTTCCATAAGAAAAACTATTAGGTATTCTTCAGTTCTAAAGCCTGGACTCTGACTTGACTAGTCCTGAAAAAGGACTTACAGAGGACATCTGCATGATTTTTGACAGCTATTGGGCAGGGTAGATCCTTTATCTGGAGTTGTTGTATCTCACATAAGCACTCAAAGCTGTATGTTGGCTGAAAGAATCATGTAGTAACCAACATGTTAAAACATCAGCATGCTATAGAGTTTAATCTTTTTAACTGGTCAAAGGCCATTTTTATTATGCCAACAGTGGGTGATAATTCTCAAGAAGCATCCTGGTGAACCACAAAATGTGTTCTATGCACTACCACACAATGACAAGCCCATGGCCAGTAGGGACTATCCCTCATTTGAGTGGGAAACTTCAGATAAAGTCATGTTCAAGAGCTATATCATCTGTTGCTGGACAATTTGAAATCAGCTAAGAACCATGCTTTTTGAAGATGCCATTTCAAAATTTTCCAGAGGCAGTGTGCTGACCTACATCCAGCACAAAGAGGGTGACCTCCAGCCCCATAGATTCTGATCAGATCCAGCTGAGCATAAAGGAAAGCCCTAAGGGTTTTCACACAGATATTGGGATACCCCTCTTCTTGAATATGCACCTGGGAGGGTTTCAGAGAAGTGCTGAGGCATATCAAGTGGTGGTGGTCATCCAGGAAAAGCCCGAGTGTGTAAACTGGTGCTTGTCCTAATGGGTCATATAGAATATTTTAATGGAGATCACTCAGGAGAATTTGAAAGAAGTTGAACCAAAGCCTCATATGTCTCCTCCTTTGCCTTGGAAGTGCTTGACCTAAAAAGCCCCCAATGAACCATGGCTATGTTCATCTTGAATTGGGTTATTGTAATTGGAGACAGCCTTTCTACCTGGCCAACCATGGACTCTATGCTAAATCTCTAGCAAGAGAGTGCTGCTTAGGTTAATTTGTTGTTTGGTTTTTCGTTTGAATTTTGTTTGGTTTGGGTTTTTTTTTTTTTTTTGGTTTGAGGTTTCACAATTTATTTGTTATTTCATTTGAAGTTTTCATTGACTTGTTAGTTTGCCAAGGCTATACCCTGTATATAATGACTGCCCCTTTTAGTCCCTGTTGAGTAAAATGAATGTATTTTTACAAATAAAAATTAATCTTTGACTGTTACTTCTGCAGACTCCTTTGTCATATGTGGTGTCGTAGTCCATTAACCCCAGAACTCACAGGCAGGGTTGGATCTCTGCTAGTTACAGTGTCCTTGGGCTACATAATGAGCTGCCATCCAGCTTAGTCTACAGAGAAGGAATGCTCTTTCAAAGCAGATAGTGTGTCCAATAATATGGATGCCCTCTTCATTATGGAAATAGTATCCATACTGTATCCTTGTGGTCATATATTTAGCTACCCCCACAATATGGAACTCTGTGGATGATCACATGAGCCTAGTTATTGAGAAACATAGCAGCATGGCTCTAATGTCTCTTAGGAAACTTAAATATTTACTGAGGGACTATGAAAGAAAACAGAAAACCCAGAGCTGTGTGACTCTGATTTCCTTGAAATACAGCATCACCAAGAACTACACAGAAGAGACAATGAATTCTATGACATGTTGGGATGCGTTTTTTTTTTTTGTTTGTTTGTTTGTTTTGTTTTGTTTTGTTGTCGTTGTCGAGTTTTGTGTTCTGGGATTCAACTAGGTTTTTAACCAAATGCCTAGTTGAAGCCCAGACCCGCCTCTGAGAAAAAGGTATCGGACGGGTCTGATGCTCTTTGGGTGGATGACACCTAAATGAACATTTGTACAAAGTCCCAATTTATTTCTAATATCAGAGATCAGACCTCTACTCTTGCCTGATGCGTCTAAAACAAAAAGGGGGAACTGTAGAGAGCTGCGGAATGCTGTGCCTTAAAGATGGAGCTGGTTTCCGCCTTCCACCTTCCCGATGGTGAGTGCTCTCTGTCATGAACAATTCCACATTTGGCTAAGGCTGAGGATCTGGCTTGCTTCCATGTATGTGGACCTATCTGCATTGCCCCCGTGGCACGCCTGGGTTGGCTAACCAGAGGCTATTTAAGCTGTGGGCTGGCTTTCCCCGGGGTCCGAGGTTTGTTCAATGTTCCTGAATAAACTGCATTGAAAAAAAAAAAAACCTCTTTGGTTTTTTTTTTGTTTGTTTGTTTGTTTGTTTTTTGATTCATTTCTTGTATATGTACAGGTTTTTTGCCTACTGAAGGGACAGCATAGCCTATCCATACAGGTTCCCCAGAAGCCACAATGGGCACTGGATTCCACCTGGAAATAAAGTGACAGAGGAATGTAAGCTGCCTTTGGGACCTCTGAGAAACAAATGCTCAAAATGGATGAGCCATCTCTCCAGTCCCTGCACTTGACTTTTGTCCTTCACATTATGTGCTTTATTAGATAGACTGGATCACACCCAACCAAAGAGAAAAGTTTCTGGAGAACTGCAGGGACACAGACATGAGGTAGGTATGCATATTGTCATAGGCTGCCAGACATCCATGCAGGGCATTCTTGGGTTCAGTATCATGCCTCAGTGTCTCTTATTTTCAGGGCTGGAGGAGATCTCTCACATCTCATCCTGAATGACAACGCATATTAACTCAGTTGATCAAATGACCAATTGAGAGGACCCTCTGGGGGTGGAAGTGTGTGAAGGACTCCCTTTTGATGCTCCAGCTAAACAGTTTTGGGAAGAAGCATTGGACTAGTCAGCATGAATGGAACCTGCAGCAGAAGCCACATGTGTCTGGAGGAAAGCATATTTTTGCAAGGCTATGAAGGCAGGGGGATGGTTCATGCTGCTCTCTCACCATAGCAGATATCAGAGTATAGTGAGAATTTTTTTTCCAGATGATTGATTTTTTTTTCCTTGTGAAGCTTCCCTGGAATGGATCTGACTTCTGAGACTGCCCTTGATTGAGAGAGTTAATGTATGTATGAATTCCCATGGGTCCTCAAACTTGTGCTGTCAAACCATGTGTAAAAAGAATCTATGCTTTGTAAATGAAGGACAGACTTACACACAGAACATCCATATAGATACAGAGCTTATTCAATTCCATGGTTTAGATGATCAGTTGATGAGGTGGCTCAGTGGGTAAAGGTACTTGTTGCTCTGACTAAAACTCTGATTTCTTTCCCTGGGACAGACATGTTTCATGGAAAGTAGTCTCCCACAAATTGTTCTCTAATTTTCATCTAGTTGGGATAGAAAGTCTTTGCACACAGAAGCTAAGACATCTGTTTTCGCATTTCTTGCTTAATCTTCTGCACTTGTAAATATATTACTATGAGAGATTTCATTTAAAGATTCTTTTTTTTTTTATTATTTTGTTTTCAAGAAGCTATAGAAACCAAAAGAGCAAGCTTCAAAGCATCACCTGTTAAACATGTTAAGGGAACATTAAACACTTGCTTAAGTCCATATAGCATTTTAAAAGTTTTTCAATTCAATTTTTTATTTATTACAATTTATTCACTTTGTTTGCCAGCTATGGCCCCACCCTCATTCCCTCTTCCCCTCCCTTGCTCCCTCTTCTCCTCCCATGCCCCTTTCCCAGTCCACTGATAGGGGAGGACTTTCTCCCCTTCCATCTGACCTTAGCCTATCAGGTCTCATCAGGACTGTCTTCCTCTATGGCCTTGTCAGGTTGCTCCCCTGTCAGGGGGAGGAGATCAAAGAGCCAGACACTGATTTCATATCAGAGACAGCCCCTGCCCTCCTTATTAGGGAGCCCATTTGGAGACTGAGCTGTCATGGGTTACCTCCATGCAGGGGGTCCAGGCTATATCCATGAATGGTCTTTGGTTGGAGTATCAGTCTCAGAAAAGAACACTGTTCACAGAATTTTTAGTTCTGTTCTCTCTGTGAAATTTCTATGCCTTTCAGGTCTTTTTTATATTAATTTTTATTTAATATTAATCACAGGTTATTTACTTTGTATCTCAGCTGTAGCCCCCTCTCTCATTCCCTCCCAATCCCACTCTCCCTCCCTCATCTCTTCTCTGTCTCTTTCGAAGTCCACTGCTAGTGGAGTTCCTCCTCCCCTTCTATCTGACCTTAGCTTATCAGGTATCTTCAGAAGTGGCTGCAATGTCCTCCTCTGTGGCCTAGCAAGGCTGTTCCTCTCTTGGGTGTGACAAGTAAAGGAGCCAGTCATCCTGTTCATGTCAGAAATAGATCCTGTTCCCCTTACTAGGTAAACCCATTGGATACTGAGCTGCCAAAGGGTACATCCAAGCAGGGATTCTAAGTTATAGCCATACATGGTCCTTGGTTGGAGAAACAGTCTCATAGAGGACATCTGTGCCCTGATATATTTTGTCCTTTTGGAACTCCTGTCCTCTCCTGGTCATATTAACTCCCCTTTCTTTCTTAAGAATCCCTGCACTCTGCCCAATGTTTGGCTATGACTCTCAGAATCTGCTTTGAGAACATGCTGGGTAGAGTCTTTCAGAGGCCCTCTGTGGTAGGCTCCTGTCTTGTTCCTTATTTTCACCTTCTTCCAATGCCTATCCCATTTGCCTTTCTGAATGAAGATTGAGCATCTTCCCTGGGGTTGTGGTCCTTGCTTAGCTTCTTTAGGTGTACAGATTTTAGTATGATTACACTCTATCATGTCTATATCCACTTATAAATGAGTATATACCATGTGTGTCATTCTGCTTCTGGGACAGCTCATTCAGGATGATCCTTTCCAGTTCCTACCATTTACCTGCAAATTTCATGATTTCCTTATTTTTAATTGCTGAGAAATATTTTATTGTGTAGATGTACTACAATTTCTGCAATCCATTCTTCAGTTGAGGGGCATCTGGGTTGTTTCCAGATTCTGGCTATTACAAATAAAGCTGCTACAAACATGGTTGAGCAAATGTCCTTATTGACTACTTGAGCCTCTTTTGGATATATGCCCAAGAGTGGTATGGCTGGATCTTGAGGAAGTGCTACTCCTAGTTGTCTGAGAAAGCGCCAGATTGATTTCCAGAGTGGTTGTACAAGTTTACATTCCCATCAGCAGTGGAGGAGTGTTCCCTTTTCTCCATAGCCTCTCCAGCATGTGTTGTCACTTGAGGCTTGATCTTGGCCATTCTGATAGGTGTAAGGTGAAATATCAGGGTCATTTTGATTTGCATTTCCCTAGTGCCTAATGAGGTTGAGCATTTCTTTTAAGTGTTTCCCTGCCATTTGATATTCTTTATAGAGAATTCTCAGTTTATCTATGTTCCCCATTTTTTAATTGAATTACTTGCTTTGTTGCTTTTCAGCTTCTTTAGTTCTTTATATATACTGGATATTAGCCCTCTGTCAGATAGAGGGTTAGTGAATATTCTTTTCCAGTCTGTATGCATTTGTTTTGTTTTGATGACTGTGTCCTATGCTTTACAGAAGCTTTTCAGTTTCTTGAGGTCCCATTTATTGATTGTTGCTCTTAGATCCTGTGCTGTTGGTGTTCTGTTCATGAAGTTGTCTACTGTGCCAATGAGCTCAAGGCTCTTCCCCACTTTTTCTTCTAAGGGGTTCAGTGTGTCTGGTTTTATTTTGAAGTCTTTGATCCACCTGGACTTTAGTATTGTGCAGGGTGAGAAGTATGGATTTATTTGCAGTTTTCTACATGTAGACATCCAGTTAGACCAGCATCATTTCTTGAAGATGCTATCTTTTTTTTTTTTTTTTTTTTTTCATTGTATGTTTTTGGCTTCTATGTCAAAGATCAAGTGTCCATAAGTGTTTGGGTTTATTTCTATGTCTTTTGTTTGATTCCACTGATCTACCAGGGGTTTCTATGCCATTACCATGCAGTTTTTGTTACTGTTGCTCTATAGTACAGCTTGAGATCAGAGATAGAGATACCTCCAGCAGATCTTTTATTGTAGAGGATTTTTCTACCGATTCTGGGTTTCTTGTTATTCCATATGAAGATAAGAATTTTTCTTTCCAGGTCTGTAAAGAATTGTGTTGGTAATTTGATGGGAAATGCATGGATTATGAACATTTCTTTTGGTAAAATGGCCATTTTTACTATGTTAATCCTGCCAAGCTATGAGCATGGGAAATCTTTCTACGTTTTGATACCTTATTCTATATCTTTCTTCAGAGACTTGAAGTTTTTTTCATAGATGTCTTTGACTTGCTTTTGACTTGCTTTTTTAGAGTTACACCAACTAAGGCAAAAAAGAGCTTTTATTTAGGTTTAGAAAAAAGGGGCAAGTGTTCAAAATTCAAGATTTCAGTACATTTTTGCCCTAATTTATTTATTTCTTGTCTATAAATTAAAAGTTCTTCTGGATATGATGTCTTCACAGTCAATTTGGGTTTCAACATATATGTAAATTTATAAGTAAATAAATAAATATGAATTTAAAAAGACATCCTGTTTCAAGAACAATCTAATAAAATGAACATTAAGTAAGTCTAGTTATGTAAGATTGTTTTTTTTCCGGGGGGGGGGAAGCTCTCTGGAATGGTCAGCAGGCAGAGCACCTGAGTCTAAGCCTGATGACCTGAGTTTGATTCCAAAACCTACATGGTGGGATGGAAGAACCAGTTCCCACAAGTTGCTATCTGGCCTTCAAATACATGGATTGGCACATGCATATACACAAAAAAAGAAATATAATTCTAAAAAATCTGGGATGTCCTTTACTGATCATTTTATTTGGTTAGTTAAAGACACTGTCTCTTTCACTTTTACTCTTGACCACTTTGGAGTTAGGCAGATTTTATTGTCTGTGTTGTCCTGGCAAAGGTCTTAGAAAGCTTCGATGCCTTAACAGTAGAATGTACATAAGATTTTATGTTTGCCAGTATTGTTCTCAAACTCCTATTGCTGAGACTCCCAGACTAGCAGCAAGATCTCTATATAACTGGTTAAAAATGGCCCCTTTTCTTCCTTCGGCACCACAGGCACCTCTTATTGACATTTACTTCAAATTCTGAGGGAGCTCCAGAGGTGTGGCAGTGCCCCCAGGACACTGCCTCTGCTCTGCTCTGCTCTTATGCTTGTGGGAAGGGCAATGTAAACAAGGAAAAGACAGGAGCGTTTCATCAACCAGTTCACATCAGTCACTGATATAAATTTTCTTGTCTTTGGTAAGGATCTCAGAATTTTTATTTAATTTATTTTTTAATCATGAAATTCTCTATGTTCTTCGGGGTCAGTGTGTAGAATAAAGAGAAGAGAAATACAGAATTCAATATTAACTCTGATGTTTTGTTTGTTGGCATTCCAGCCAGAATTTCTTCAAATTTGCAAACCACCTTAGGTTGCCCTCCTTCATTAGTTTTCTACTATTGCTGTGGCAAATGCCTATAAATGCCATGGATTTATAGGTGCATACATGGTGCCCACTTAATATATAGCTCTATTGGTTGGAAGTCTGATGTAGGTTTCTTTGGGCCAAACAAAGTATTCGCAGATTGTGTTAATTTCTGAATATTGTATAAAAGGATGTGTTTCCTTTTATATTCAGCTATTGCCAATATTTGGTTACTGGCTGTTTTGACCCACATTCCCATTTTCTTGATGGCTGTATTTCCTCCGGATTTAACAATAACTTGTTCTTCTTCATTGTAACCTTCCAACATAACTTCCACTCTTTCTTGACTTGTATTCCATTTTAAAGAATTTCTGATATTAGTTTTGGCCCAACTAGAAAACCTTAGATAATATTTCAGTCTCAAAGCTCATATCTTAGTTACATCTGCACAGTTCCTTTGTCACTAGGCTAACAGATTCCATGATTTCAGGATTCAGGTGAGGATGTCTGTGGTGGTGACATGTTTTTGCTGACCATACACACATAGACAGACCATGACCAAGAGGGAGTGTAAACTCAAATAAGTCTCTGAGATTTGTTGATATCACTCCAAGTGGCTTGAAATATCCTGGAAAAGGCAAAGAAAATAAACTGTAAAATGTAAAAAAATTAAAATATCTAAAAGGCAGAAGACAAAAACAAAAATAGACTTTCTAATACCTAGTTACAGGTTTTGCTAACTACAGTTTAAATTATTCTTTAAGAAATGTAGACAGATTGGTAAATTACAACCCACACAGCTCTAATTAATTTTGTCATATCTCCTATTCACTTGGGTTGATGACGTCTCTTTCCTTTAACAGGTTTCTAGAGATTCTGAGTTTAGCTGCTCTCCCAAGACAAATAAAGAAAGACCATGAAAATAAGTGTTGTTTTTTTTTTTTTTTTGTCTTTTTCACTCCATACAGGCTGTGCTTTTCAGCTGAATTTGTCCATGTAAAGAAAGATTAAATAGATTGGCATTCATTTAGAATAACATCATAGAATAGTTAACGTAAAAGAGAAAATAATAGGAAGAGAAAATAATATAAAATAAAATTATAGGGTAAATAGTTTTCATGGCACATACTCCCAAACCCTACTCTTCAGGTTGTTCTTTTCCTTTAAAGCTGACATTAAGACAGCTGGGGTGCCAGGGGCTACTAGACACTCAGCAAGGCAGACAGAGTAAGGGTAGACATAGAGAACATTGTTCAATGCTGCCAACCTGAGAGTGACAAGAACCTTTTTTTTCATGTGACTAAATTAGTTTTTATTCATTATATTATCCAAAGTAATTATGGTATAAATTATATACCATTGTCTTTGGCCAATAAACAGGAAACATGTTCCAATAAACATGGAAAAACATAAGTATATCATAGAAATAAGTATGATTTATATATATATATGTTTTTAAATATTTTATTTTATTTAAATTTTTATATTAATTACAGTTAATTCACTTTGTATCCCAACTGTAGCCCCCTCCTTCATTCCCTCCCAATCCCACTCTCCCTCTCTCATCTCCTCCCATGCCCCTCTCCTAGACTAGGAATAGGGGAAGTCCGCCTGCCCTACTATCTGACCCTAGCCTATCAGGTCTCATCAGGATTGGCTGCATTGTTTTCCTGTGTGTCCTGGTAAGGCTGTGGCCCCCTTAGGGGGAGGTGATCCAAGAGCCAGATACTGAGTTCATGTCAGAGACAGTCCCTGTTACCCTTACTAGGAAACCAACTTAGAGACTGAGCTGCCATGAGCTACAACTGTGCAGGGGTTCTAGGTTATCTCCATGCATGGTCCTTGTTTGGAGTATCAGTCTCAGAAAAGACCCCTGTGCCCAGATTTCTTGGTTCTGTTGCTCTCCTTGTGGAGCTCCCATTCCCTCCAGGTCTTTCATCTCCCCCTTTTTTCCCTGCACTCTGCCCAAAGTTTGGCTATGAGTCTCAGCATCTGCTGGGTAGAGTCTTTCAGAGGCACTCTGTGGTGGGCTCCAGTCTTATTCCCTGTCTTTCAGAGGCACTCTGTGGTAGGCTCCAGTCTTATTCCCTGTTTTCTGACTCTTTCGATTTCCGTCCTCTTTGCATTTCTGAATGAGGATTGATCATCTTACTCAGGGTCCTCCTTCTTGAGTAGCTTCTTTAGGGGTACTGATTTTAGTATGTTTATCCTATATCCCAGAAGTAGAAAGACATATGGTATATACTCACTTATAAGTGGATATTACACATATATTATATTTTTTTAAAGTTAAAAAAACCATACCCCTGCGCAGATGTAATCCATGGCAGTTTAGTGTCTAAGTGGGTTACATAGTAATGGGAAGAGAGACTGCCTCCGACACAATCTGATAGGCCTGCTCTTTGATCACCACCCCTTGATGGGAGAGCAGTCTTACCAGGCCACAGAAGATTACAATGCAGCCACTCTGGATGTGATCTGATAGACTAAGATCAGAAGGAAGGAGAGGAGGACCTCCCCTATCAGTGGACTTGGGGAGGGGCATGCATGAAGAAGGGAGAGGGAGGGTGGGATTGGAAGCGGAGGAAGGAGGGGCTTATGGGGGGATACACAGTGAATAAAATAATAATAATAATAATAATAATAAAAGGCATAAAAACATTTTTTTAAAGTTTAAAATTTATTTTTTACCAATTTTATAAATTATTGGCTTGTTTCCATTGTGCTGGAAGGTGCTTTGTATGCTATTAGAAAAGAAAAATAATCGTCAGTCTTACTGAAGTGCGAAGCCCATGAACTACAGTTACAACCAGTCTGGAACGTATGCTTACTGGTGCAAGAGTGGCACAAATGTAGTAGGACTAACCAGCTAGCCTCTGACTGAATTTAAGGCCTGTTTTATGTGAAGAAACCCATACATGGCATCATTACTAAGCCAAGAACCTATGGCTAGACACATCATAGATAACAGAGGATAACCTCCTAATATAGTCTGCTAAAGGGAAGTAGTATTAAACTAACTCATACTGGTGGATTAACCTTCTAAGAAGACTGATACTTAGATCCACATTCCTGTAGCACTGTGTAGTTCCACTAATCTGTTTTGTTGGTGTCGTTGTCGTTGTCCAGTCCTTTTCTACCCACTAGATAATTCTAATATTAACCTCTGTGATATAGTGGTTGTTTTGAACATCTTTGTGACTAGATATCAACATGGAAGGCTGTCTATAAGAAAGAATGACTCAGGCTAGCATTCCTTGGTACAGTAACTTTAAGGTTGACACCTTTTGCAATCTGGACATCGTTAAATGTCCAGTAACAAGAAAATTGAGTTTCATAATTGATATCAAAAGATCAAAATTAATTTTGACTTCAAAAGGGCCTAGGCACAGCCCTCTTATCAATTCTAGAAGAATATTTTTACTTCTCACTGGTGTTCAGTCTTTATGGGCTAAGATACATCTCAATAAACACTAAATATAGATCCTCATGTTCACTTCTTTTCACCTCTGAGATCCTGTGTAGCTTGTCTGTTAGCAAAAATCATCCCACACAGGACTATCTCCAAGGCATGAGGCTTCATGCTGCTATACACATGTTCACCAAAAATAATTTTTGATATTTTGGTTTCATTTTATAAAACTCGTTTTTTTTTGTTTGTTTGTTTGTTTCTTTTTCTTAATAAGCTTGATCCATTGTTATCATGTTTCTGTGTAAAAGTGTATCAATACTTGCTAATTTTATATAACTCATGTTTTGGTCACACCCAGGGCCAACCACATTACTCCAGAGGGCTACATATATAATGAGAAACTCAGTGACAGTGCCCCTTTAATCAGAGATCTATATGATAATTTCCCTGTGATTTTGATTTCTGGTGATTTTAGCCTTTCTTATTCACTGCCTATAGAACTTTACAGAAATCAAATTGTGAATGAGAACAGAAAAGACCATTGGTGTGAGCACACCCTAATGGTACTCCTCTCAGTCACCATGACTGGGATAAATGAATAAGCTTCTATTCTTGTACTGTCCCATTCTGTGTTTTGCAGATGACAAAAAGAGAAGAAATTTGAGGTGACAACAGTGTCGTTCTTCTTAATCTTCCCAGCCAGAGGGTCCAGCCCATGGAGGAGGGTAGGGAGTTCAAGCCGAGGGGGTGAGCAGAGCTGAGTCACCACAGGTAACTTAACTATTCAGAAACAGACAGCAGGTTTATATGTCTTTGTGTGGCCAATCAGGTTCCTTCACACCAGCTCTGAGTTGGTCAATGGATGGTATCACACTTCTGTGTGGTATAATATGTAAACTGCACTATGTCTGTGCATCACATGCAGGAAATGCTCATAGATGCCAAAAGAGGATTTCAGAACCCCTGAACCTGGAGTAGCAGACAAATACTAGAAACCTAGGTCCTCTGGAGGAGCAGCCAGTGGTCCTAACCGTTGAGCCATTTCTCCAGTCCCTGATCCTCAGAACTTTTTCTAAGTCTTTGCAAGCTAACAAGATGATTATGTCAACATTTCACCTGGTATTTCTACTAATAAGTTAGTTTCACCTAGAATCTTGTATAGTGAAGTAATAGGCTCTTCCATTTTAAAACTAGAATTAGATTCTATTTTGATAGCTTGTTTAGTTAGAGTCCTGGCCCTCATTGGTAGCCTCTGCCTCATGGATACTTATTTACATTCTTAATTGCCCACAGTTTGCATCAATGTTTTCTCAAAGTTGGCATTTTTTACTTTATGTTAAGAATGTTTGTATAGATGAAGGAACACTAGATCAGTGTGCAGACTGTCTTACTGAGGACCTTTTGCTGTGGAAAAATTGGGTTGTTTCCCTGCTTTTTGATTATATTCATGTCAAGTCTCTGAAACAAGTAACAAATGGTGGAGAAGACATTCCTTCCTTCCCCCATATTTTAGAAGATGTATTTTTTTTCATATTAAAGTCTTTGATGGAAGCCTTAGTAAAATTTTCTCTAATCAGCTTTATCTACATCAAAATGAGAGCCTATTTTTCTCAAATTTTAGTCTGTATGACTCCACTCACCATGCTGTATGTTCATGTTCCCCCTGTGTTCTCAACTGCATTTTAGGGAGAGGTTGAGAGAGGCTGCTCTGTGAGCTGTTGCCAGCCATCACTTAACTCAGAAGTTCTCAAGTTCTCTCCTTATTTTAAAGGCTCAGATGCCTCTTCATTATACTCTTCTCCCTGCCTTGACTTTTGTGTGGTAGAAATATACTCATTCCTATGGTTACTTGAATATAATTATTGATGATTGAAAAGCTTCTCTGCTTGGGGAGATGGCAAAGGCAGAGTGCATACCCCTAAAAAATTAAGATAAAATAAGGATCTTCACTAATTTTTCATTAATTACTATCAATGTTAAAGCTGTTTTAAGAACTGTGTCGGTGCTAATGGGTACCATTCATCTTGATCTACCTCCCCTACATCCCAGTAGTTCCTTGGAGAGATAGAAGCTGAGAGGACAGGTCTTTTCCATCAAAGTTTGTATGTCACAGGACACCTCTGTAAAAGCAGATATGCTGATGTTGACTTATACATTCTTCCTGGAAGAAGGGATTTAAGCCAGTACCCAAGCTTTAGACATGTAGGTGAAGGGAATTCTTTATTAGTAAGAGTGAGGGTTTTCTGTCTCTATTAAGACCAGAAGAATTCAGAAGAATTAGGGCCTAAATACATAACTCAGACAGTAAAGTGAACCCTACTTTGATTCCCCAGCACTCATCTAAAAGCCATACACAGTGACACATGCCTGAAATTTCACTGCTGAGGAAGGTGAGACCAAAGACACCCTGTGACTTGAAGGCCATCCAGTCTAATCAAATCATAAAGTTTAATGATATGCCCTGTTTTAAAAAAAAAAAAGTGGTAAAATCTTTCCACTTGATGAAATGTGATTGAATCTGATAGTATAGAGGTGATTTTTCTATAGAAACTAGAGGTCAGAAGAAGTAGATATCAGGATTGGGGTATCCTGTGGAAGAGGAGGAGGAAAGATTGTAGGAGTCAGAGACGATAGAGGACACCAGGAGAACATGGTCCACTGAATGAACTAAGCAGGATTTATATCCGCTTGTAGAGACTGAGGCAGCAAACAAGAGATCTGCAAGTGTGTGTTTCAGGTCCTCTGTGTATATGTTGTGGCTGTTAGCTTAGTGTTTTGTGGGACTCCTAACAGTGGGAGCAGATGTGTCTCTGACTCTTTTGACTGCTCTTGGATCTCTTCTCCACTAGCCCAGACTCAATATAAGTTCTTCTGCCTTGTTTTATTTTATCTTGTTTTGTTTTGTTTGGTTGTTGAAGGAATATGGAGGGGGAGTGGATCTGGAAGAGAGGGAAAGAGGGATGTAGCTGAGAGGTGTCAAAGGAAGGGAAACTATGGTTGGGGTATATTGTATGAAAGAAGAATTTATTTACAATTAAATGAAAGGATTTAAAGATAAGGGAAAGAAGTGCAAATGGAGATGAGAAAGTTTGTCAAGTGCTGACTCTGGGAAAGAGCAGTTTGCATTGATGAGAGAAGGGAGCAAGGGCCAGACAGAGCTTCAGGATGGAGAGGAAGAACATGTCAGAATGAAGGTTGAGGAGTGGGAAAATGACTGTGATTGGAACCAACCACAGAGGAAGCTTTATAAGTTAAGAACATAATCAGCATGCAAACAACAAAGGGAGAAAAAATGACATTGATAGCTTAAAAAAATCAAAGATATTTTAATTACATAGTATTGATAAAATATGGTGAAAATAATTTTCTCTCAGCTTCTTGGCACAGCTCCCAGTTTGGAAGTTCTGAGGCTGAATGAAGCTGTTAGAAGAGAGAGTAGGTCCTTGGTTAGAAGCTGTTCTGCAAAAGAACCCCAGCTTTCTGAGCTCAAATGTTCTAACAGTACTGTTGATTTTGACATGTTTTATATGTTCCCTGGCCATTGTGACACATTTTTTATGTTCTAAGGTCAACTTACTGGACCTTCAGAACCAGTTCTACTCTCTGTGGAGTTTGTCATTAGGAGCATTTATATTAGGATCTGAGGTCTTCTGGGCCAGTGGAATGACCCTCAGATAACTCATGATCTGGAGATGATTTCTCTCTCTGTCCCAATCTGATGTGCAGAAGATAGCAGACCCATTTGCTCTGACAGGACATTTCTTCCTTTAGCTTAAAAGCAAACCAGCTAAAGATACCTATCTAGTGTATGAAGGTAGTTCTCTGCTTCTTTGGGGGGCTTGTAGTGATTACCTGTAACAATGGCTTAGTCCTTCAGACTTGATCCATGTGCAGCTTGTGCCAGAGAGAGGAATAGCTCCAGTGACAGATGCTGTCCCCAAGAAAGCAATCCTTTCATTGGGCTGCCATTCACACCTGCCCCACAACCTACTAATCTGTGATGCTTAACACACACTGAGCTATGAAAGAATTTGTGTGTATACAACTCTCTCTCTCTCTGCTTTCTAAAACAAGATAAGTGTAGAGAAGGACTCCTAGTCATATTTCACTAAAGTCTTTTGCTAAATTAATTATGGACAGCTAGAATTCATTATGCCTTCAATTAACAATTAATTATGTACAAGAGAGAGAAATGTTTCATTGAGACTAAGAAACAACATGTATCATTTGTAGTATGGTGTTTCCCTCTCACTCCACAGGGAAAGGATTTATGAGCTACAGATTGCATGAACCAGCTTTGTTCTGGAAAATACAAATCCAGTTGAGTCCACAGTCTTAATGACAGCCTGAATTCAGGAAGCAGGGGTCATTTACTTGGAAAATTTAGCACCAAGGCTCTGCATTTTTTACAGCAGAAGGAAGTCCCATGCAAGTGAATTTTTTATTTGTAACAGGGACCTCAAAACCTGATCCCATCCCCCAGCCAGCCAAGGTTGTACATTAACTCTGGTATGAGGAAGAAGCAAGGAGACAATGGAAACCAAGGAAGTGTTCTGCTGTTGTGTAATGCCCCATGTTGGTTAAGGGCACATGGGTACACAGAGAAGCTCTCAGAAGGCTGCTAGAACAGCTCTGTTCTGCAAAAGAAGCTAGCATCAATATCTTTGGGAAAAGATGGCAAGTGTCCTCAAGCTGGATACAATGTGCTCATAATCTGGCACTGAGTCTCTCTTACTTGGGGAACTGAACTGTTTTCTTAGAATAGTGTTCCCCATCATTCTTAGCAGAGTTAAACATTTGCCAGCCTTGACTCTCTTCCCTCACGCTAGGTTCAAGCTCTGAACATAATTTTTAGCCACATGATGAAGTGCTTTTTCTTTTTTTTTTAAATCCCACAATGTGTTTAGGAAATCTGGCAAGAAATTATAGCTATAGATTCTCTTTCCTGTGCTTGCTGTTATTATTTCTATAACCAACTACTACATTTCAACTGCCATTTTTCATGGGCATGGCTTGAGTAGCTTTATATGTAAGTGGTCCATTCTGTTATTGTTTTCATTTTACAGAAGAGGATATTAAATGCAACATGCCCCAGTCATTAAGTAGTGGGGCTAGAATTCACACCTGACCATCTTACTATTCAAAACTTGCCACTGTTAGAATCTGTGGGGAATTCAAAGTTGCATAGAAGGCCACCAACTGGATCTCAGGAAAAAACAGATATAGAGGAAGTAGAGCTGCTGTGCTGTGAGTCCAGAATCAAGTTCTTTCCAGAGCCAGAAATAGTGCCTGCAATTATGTGACTCATTTTGAGATTGGCTTTCTATTCTTTCCAACTGGAAGAAATGTCAAGTTTGCATTAGGAAACAGGAGTGACCTGAGAGTGTCAGGTACTGGTGTGGACTTTGCCTGAACTGTTGTGCAGAAAAGGGTAATAAGCAGCACATTTGAGGCTGAGTGATTAGCGCAATTCCTCATATTCAGACATTCCAACTGGCTGAATTGTCTCCTGCTGGTTTTTGAGATCCAGACCGCTCATATTTCTAGTTTTATAAATCTTGGAAATAGGTGATATGTTGTATTGGCCCCCTTTTCCAAACTTTAATTAAGACCTATTCTAATGACTTGTAAGAATCCACTGCAAAACTCAGAGGCTCAGATCACATCTTTATTGTGATCATTCACAATTCTGTGAGTTGCCCGGTGTCCCTGGCGGTTCTCACAGCAGACTATTATGTTTCAGTCTGGGGTGGTTGAGTTATACAAGAACACTCTGCTGGATGGGAGAGATCTCTTCATGGTGTGGGTACTAATACTGTTTGATTTCTGGGAGCTAAGATAGGCTGTTGATGTGACTGGCAATAGGTAGTCTTTTCAAAACATGGCAGCTAGATTTGGTGATGGAATATCTAACACTACCACAAGCCTAGGCATCAGCTAAGAAGCTGCCTGCAATTCAACTTTGAAAGCACAAAAGACCACTTTCACTGTAGGCCAGCTTGGAGTGGAAAGAATGACAGAGTATCAAGAATAGGGCAAGGTGTGTCTGGTTTACCAAGAGAAACATTTGGACTACAGCTTCACAGGGCCCCATAAGAAAAAGAGACATTTCTTTGGGTCTGGCTCAAGAGGAAACAGAAGTTTCAGTCAGGAACATATCACAGAGACTCACTTCTAGCAGGAAGCAGACACTACAAATCAGCTGTACTGCAATAGGCAGCAGCCTTGCATTGCTGAAAGAGCTCATCTCTGAGTGACAGGGAGGGCAGGATGTGGGTGCAGGATGATGCAGATATTAGTCCACCTGGGTCTTTTCCACTGCCCCTGATTCTACATTCTCTGCATTGCAAAATGAGGATGCCCTGCAGCCCCGCTTTCCGGCAATCTGGAGCTCTGTGCTTGATTTTTGCTGACTTACTCTTCAAATTTTGATGAGATGGAGTGTGAAGTAGAACTTGGGCACAATAGTAGAACATCCGACTCAGGGAAGCCAATTTTCTCGGTCCATTTGGGGCTGAGAGGCAGCAGTTATTAGGGGCTCTAGCTGAATCTGGTGTTTTACAGACTGGCTGAGAGCAAACAGATCAGAATCCTGAGGAGCGTTAGAAAAAAATGCTTCCCAACAAAGAAACTTAGTTCCAGCTAAGCCTGGTCTGAGATTACTAACTCCCAGATAGCTGGGAATAAGAAGTTACTTTAAGTGAAATCTCCTTTGTTCTTAGGTCAAATAACATACTTATTGACTAATTTGATTTTCTCTTCTATTAATTTTTTTCACTTTTTAAAAATTAATTACAGTTTATTGACTTTGTATCTCACCTGTAGCTCCCTCCCTCTTCCCCTCCCAACCCCACCATCACTCCCCACCATGCCCCTCCCCCAGCCCACTGATAGGGGAAGTCCTCCTCTCCTTCCATCTGAGATCCTAGTCCATAGGTCTCATCAGGAGCGGCATTGTCTTCCTCTGTGGCCTGGTAAGTCTGCACCCCCCCCAAGGGGGAGGTGATAAAAGAGCAGGCCAATCAGTTCAAGTCAGAGTCACTACCTGTTCCCATTACTAGGGAACCCACTTGGACACTGAAGAGCCATGGGCTACATCTGTGCAGGGATTCCAGGTTATCTCCATGAATGGATGAATGGTCCTTGGTTGGAATATGAGTCTCATAAAAGACCCAATATGTACAGATTTTTTGGTTCTGTTGCTCTCCTTGTGGAGCTTCTGTCCTCTCCAGGTATTTCTAAATCCCCCTTCTTTCATATGATTCTTTACAATCTGCCCAAAGTTTGGCTATGAGTCTCAGCATCTGCTTTGATACTATGCAGGGTAGAGTCTTTCAGAGGCCCTCTGTGGAAAGCTCCTGTCTTGTTCTCTATTTTATCCCTTTTCTGATATCCATTCTCTTTGCATTTCTAAATGAGTATTGAGCATCTTACCCATAGTGCTCTTTCTTGAATAGCTTCTTTAGGTACAGATTTTACTATGTTTATCCTATATTATATGTCTAATATCCACTTGTAAGTGAGTATATACCACTTGTGTCTTTCTACTTCGAGGATACCTCACTCAGGATGATCCTTCCTAGTTCCCACCATTTGCCTGCAAATTTCATGATTTCCTTGTTTTTAATTGCTTTTAATTGTTTTTAATTCCATTGTATAAATGTGCCACAATTTCTGTATCCATTTCTTAACTGAGGGGCATCTGGGTTGTTTCCAGGTTCTGGCTATTACAAATAAAGCTGCTATGAACATGGTTGAGCAAATGTCCTTATTGTATACTTGAGCATCTTTTGCATATATACCTAGGAGTGGTATGGCTGGATCTTGAGGTGACACTATTCCTAATTATCTGAGAAAGTGTCAGATTGATTTCCAAAGTGGTTGTACAAATTTACATTCCCACCAGCAATGGAGGAGGATTTCCCTTTCTCCACATCCTCTCCAGCATGTGTTGTCACTTGAGTTTTTCATCTTAGCTATTCTGATGGGTATAAGGTGAAATCTCAGGGTCGATTTGATTTGCGTTTTCCTGATGAGTAAGGATGCTGAGCATTTCCTTAAGTGTTTCTCTGTCATTCAATATTCCTTTATTGAGAATTCTGTTTAATTGATTTGTTGCTGTTTAACTTCTTGAGTTCTTTATGTATACTGGATATTAGCCCTCTGTCAGATATAAGGTTGGTGAAAATCCTTTCCCAGTCTGTAGGCAGTTGTTTTGTTTCTGATGACAGTGTCCTTTGCTTTACAGAAGCTGTTCAGTTTCATGAGGTCTTATTTATTGATTGTTGATCTTAGAGCCTGTGATGTTGGTGTTTTGTTCAGGAAATTTTCTCCTGTGCTAATGATTTCAAGGCTCTTCCCAACTTTTTCTTCTAAGGTATTTAGCATGTCTGGTTTTATATTGAAGTCCTTGATCCACTTGGACTTTGGTTTTGTGCAGGGTGATAAGTGTGGATCTATTTGCATTTTTCTACATGTAGACATCCAGTTAGACCATCACCATTTGTTGAATGTGCCATCTTTTTTCCATTGTATGGTTTGGGCCTCTTTGTCAAAAATCAGGTGTCCATAAGTGGGTGGGTTTATTTCTGGTCTTCTATTTGATTCCAATAATCAACCAGTCAGTTTATATGCCAGTACCATGCAGTTTTTGTTACTGTTGCTCTATAGTACAGCTTGAGATCAGGGATAGAGATACCTCCAGAAAATCTTTTATTGTAGAGGATTTGAGGATTCTGGGTTTTTTGTTATTTCATATGAAGTTGAGAATTTTTCTTTCAAGGTTTGTGAAGAATTGTGTTGGTAATTTGATGGGAATTGCATTGACTATGAAGATTTATTTTGGTAAGATGGCCATTTTTGCTGTTTTAATCCTGCCAAGCCATGAGCATGGGAGATCTTTCCATCTTCTGATATCTTCTTTTAATTTTTTCTTCAGAGACTGGAAATTTTTTTTATACAAGTTTTTGACTTCCTTGGTTAGAGTCACACCAAGGTACCTTATGTCCTTTGTGGCTATTGTGAAAGGTATTGTTTCCCTAATATCCTCCTCAGCCCTTTTGTCTTTTGTGTACAGGAGGGCTACTGACTTTTTTGAGTTAATTTTGTATCCAGGCACTTTGCTGAAGGTGTTCATCAACTATAGAAATTCCCTGGTAGAATTTTTGGGGTCACTCATGTATACTATCATATCATATGCAAACAGAGATACTTTGACTTATTTTCCAATTTGTATACCCTTAATCTTCTTTAATTGTCTTATTGCTCTAGATAGGACTTCAGGAACTATGTTGATGAGATATGGAGAGAGTAGGCAGCCTTGCCTCATCCCTGATTTCAGTGGAATTGATTTAAATTTCTTTCTGTTAACTTTGATATTGGCTATAAGCTTGCTGTATATTGCCTTTACTATGTTTACATATGTGCCTTGTATCCCTCATCTCTCCAAGACTTTAAACATGAATGGATGTTGGATTTTATGAAATGCTTTTTCAGTATCTAATGAGATTATCATGTGGATTTTGTTCTTTCAGTTTGTTTATATAGTGGATCACATCGATGGATTTCCGCATAATGAACCACCCCTGCATGCGTGGGGTGCAGTCTACTTGGTTATGGTGGATGATATGTTTGATGTGTTCTTGTATTCAGTTTGTAAGTATTTTGCTATTTTTTTTTATCAATGTTCATAAAGGAGATTGGCCTGAAATTCTCTTTCTTTGTTCAGTCTTTGTGAGTTTGAGGTAGCAAAGTGACTGTGGCTTCATAGAATGACTTTGGTAGTGTTCCTTGTTTCTATTTTGTGGAATAGTTTGAAGAGCATTGCTATTAGCTCTTCTTTGAAGGTCTGGTAGAATTCTGTGCTGAACTATCTGGCCCTGGGCTTTTTTGGATGGGAGAGTTTTGATGACAGCTTCTATTTTCTTAGGCAATATAGGACTATTTAATTGATTTACCTGGTCTTGATCCAGTTTTTGTAAGTGGAATTGAACTAGAAAATTGTCCATTTCTTTTAGATTATCAAATTTTGTGGGATATAGGCTTTTGAAGTAACACCTAATTATGATTTGGATTTCCTCCATATCTGTTATGTCCCTTCTTCCTTTTGATTTTGTTGATTTGGATAGTGTCTCTTTGCCTTTTAGTTAGTTTGGCTAAGGGTTAGTCTATCTTGTTGATTTTTTCAAAGAACCAATTCTTGGTTTTATTGATTCTTTGAATTGTTTTGTTTCTAATTTATTGATTTCATCCTTGAGTTTGATTATTTCCAGCAGTTAACTCCTCTTGGGTGTGTCTGCTTCATTTTTTCTTCCCTAGGGCTTTTAGGTGAGACATTAAGTTGCTTGTATGAGATGTTTCGAATTTCTTCTTGAAAGCACTTAGTGCTAATCAACTTTCCTCTTAGCACTTTTTTCATTGTGTCCCATAAGTTTGGCTATGTTGTGCCTTCGTTTTCATTGAATTCTAGGAAGACTTTGATTTCTTTCTTTATTTCTTCCCTGACCCAGCTGTCATTGAGTAGCAAATTGTTTAGTTTCCATGTGTGTGTAGGCTTTTTGCTATTTCTGTTGTTGTTGAGGTTCAGCTTTATTTCATGGTGGTCAGAGAGGATACAAGGGATTATTTCAATCGTTTTGTATCTTCAATCATCAAGTAGGGCTTAATTTGTGCCCTACTATATGGCCTATTTTGGAGAATGTTCCATGAGTTGCTGAGAAGAAGATAAATTCTTTTGTGTTTGGGTGAAAGTTCTGTAGATGTCTGTTAGGTCCATTTCATTCATGACCTCTGTTAGACTCATTGTTTCTTTGTTTACTTTGTGTTTTGTTGACCTGTCCTTTGTTGAGAGTGGGGTGTTGAATTCTCCTACTATTAATGTGTGGGATCAATGTGTGGCTTAAATTTTATTAATGTTTCTTTAACAAATGTGGGTGCCTTTGTATTTGGGGCATAGATGTTCAGGATTGTGATGTCTTCCTGGTGGAGGTTTCCTTTGATGAATATAAAGTGTACCTCCCCATCTTGTTTGATTAAATTTGGTTGAAAGTCAATTTTGTTAGATATTAGAATGGCTACTCCTGCTTGCTTCTTCGGTTCATTTTCTTGGGAAACCATCTTCTAGCCCTTTACTCTCAGGTAGTGTCTATCTTTGTGACTTAGTTGTGTTTCTTTTATGTAACAGATTGTTGGATCTTGTTTACACACCCATTCTGTTACTCTGTGTCTTTTTATTGAAGAGGTGAGTCCATTGATGTTGAGAGAGAGTAATGTACAGCGACTGTTGGACCCTTTGATTTTTTTTGTTGTTGTTGTTGGTTCTGATATTGTGTTTGTGGGGTTTTCTCCCAACAGGAAGACCTAGTCTGTGGTGTTTTGGGGTCCACAGGTCCGTCTGGGATGGCGAGTAGAACAGGCAGGAGCAGCTTCATGTCTCTGCCTCAGTGGTGATTGGGTGCCTGGGTACCTTCAGGAACCCGGGAACTTTTTCTGAAAACTTTTTTGGGGTGGAGGAGGGTCAGCTGAGTGCCCTGAAGTTGGACCTGATGTTTCCCTTACTGTGGGGTTTCTTCCCAACAGAGAAACCTATCTCTGGTGCCCTGACCCCGCAGTTATATCTGAAGTGGTGAGTCAGATGCACAGGCAGGTCTCTGGGCTGGTGGTTGAAGGACCTTGGTCCTTTTCCAGGGATTGTCTGGGTGACCTGAGTTCGATCCTGATTGCTTCCTTCACCTTGGAGTTTTCTCTACTGGAAATCCCAGTCTCTGGTGTTGTGGGGTCCACAGTTCAGTCTGGGACTGTGATAAGAGCATGCAGATGTCTGGTTTTGGGCTGCCTACCGAGTGCATGCCAGGACCTGGAATCTCTTCCCTGGTTTAGCTGGGTGATCTGATCCCAATTATTCCCACAACGTGAGGTTTTCTCTCACAGGAAAACACAATTGCTGGTGCTTTAGGGCCCAGATTTCTGTTTTTTGGTCACTCTGCAGTCCCTGCTGTGTTGCTGGTCAGAGACAGTGTCCACCATGTTGGATCTCCCCTTCTATTACTTTATCATTTGTTTTCTATTGTGTGGTTGCTTTTCTACTATAAAATTGCAACCATTTTTATGTAGATACTACCTCCTTAACCTAACGAAAGAGATTATTTAAACATATAAGAAGCTTACTGAACACCAAATAGACTAGACTAGAAAAGAAATTCCTCCTGCCACATAATAATCAAAACACTAATTCTACCCAACAACAACAAATTATTAAAAGTGGCAAGGGAAAAAGGCCCCATAAAAGGCATACCTATCAGAATCATACTTAAGTTCTCAATAGAGACTATGAAATCCAGAAGGTTCTGAGAAGATGTCATCCAGACACTAAGGGACCACAGATGTCAGCCTGGTTTACAACAGCCAGCCAAGTTTTCAGTCATCATAGAGAAAGGAAATAAGATAGTCCATGAAAAAAGCAAATTTAAACAATATCTATGTATAAATCCAGCCCTATAGACGACACTAGAAGAAAAACTCCAACCCAATTAGGTCAACTACTCCCAAGAAAACACAGGATATAGATAACTTCACAACAGCAAAACCAAAAGAAGAAAAGCACATAAATACACTATCATCACCTACTCCACAATAAAAGGAACTAACAATCATTTTTCACTAATATCAATTAAAATCAATGGACTCAGCTTTCAAATAAAAAGATATAGCCTAAAAAAATGGTTGTATAAACAGTATCCAACCTTTGCTGTATAGAAAGAAACACACCTCAGCAACAAAGACAGACATTACAACAGAGTAAAGGGCTGAAAAATGTTTTCAAAGCAAATGAACCCAAGAAGCAAGCTGGAGTAGCCATCTTAATATCCAATATAATAGACTTTCAACCAAAATTAATCAAAAGAGATAGGGAAGGGCACTTCATTCTCATCAAAGAAAACTCCACTAAGAGGATGTCTCAATCCTAAACATCTTTGCTCCAAATACAAGGGCATCAAGACTTTAAAAATAAACATTATTAAAGTTTAAATCACACATCAGTCCTCACACATTAATAGTGGGAGACTTCAATACCACACTCTCACCAATGGATAGATCTTAGAGATAGAAACTACACTGAGAAATAACAAAGCTAACAGAGGTCATGAATCAAATGAATTAGCTATCTACAGAACTTTTCACCTAAACACAAGACTATGCTTTGTTTTATTGTAGCAAATGGAACCTTCTCCAAAATCCCAAACCAAATCTCAAAAGATAAAAGAAAATTGAACTAACCCATTGTTCTTTACCAGATCACCATGGATTAAATCTAGACCTCAAAAAAAAAAAATAGGAAAAGTGTATACACTCATTAAAACTGAACAACTGCCTGCTCAATGATTACTGGATCAGGGAAGAAATAAAGAAATTAAAAGACTTCCTAGACTTCAATGAAAATGAAGGCATAAATTACCCAAACTTATGTGAAACCATGAAGGCAGTGCTAAGAGGAAGGTTCATAAAACTAAGTGCCTTCATAAAGAAATTGGAGAGATCCTATACTAGCAACTTAACAGCTCACTTGAAAACTTTGGAAAAGAGGAAGCAAACACACCCAAGAGGAGTAGACAGGAGGAAATAATCAAATTTAGGCTCGAAATAAATAGACACAAAGAGAACAATACAAAAAATCAACTAAACCAGGAGCTTGTTCTTTGAGAAAATCCACAAGATAGGCAAACTAACTAAGAGAGAGAAAGAGAGAGAACTCAAATTAACAAAATCACAAATAAAAAAAGGTACATAGCAGACACTGAGGAGATCCAAAGAATCATTAGGTCTTGCTTGAAAATTTTCTTTTCTACAAAACTGGATAAGTTTTTTAAATAGACATTTTCTTTATAGATTTAACCTATGAAAGTTAAATCAAAATGAGATAAACAGTGTGAAGAGTCCTACAACCTCCAAGGAAATAGAAGCAGTCACCAAAATCTCTCAACCAAAGCAACCCCAGTGCCAGATGGCTTTAGCACAGAATCCTACCAGAGTGTCAAAGAGAGCTAACAGCAGTAATCTTCAAACTTTTCCACAAAATAAAAACAGAACCTTGCCAAACTTATCTTATGAGACCATAGTCCATCACCCTGATACTTCAACCACACAAAGACTCAACAAAGACAAATAATTTTAGACCAATTTTCCTCAAGAACACTGATGCAAACATTCTCAATAAAATACTCACAAACCAAATCTAAGTACACGTGAAATACATCACACACCATGATCAAGTAGGCTTCAGCCCAGGGATACAGGGATGGTTCAATATAGGAAAATTCATCATAGGTAATACACCATATAAACAAACTGAAAGAAAAACCATAAATTTATCTCACAAGATACAGAAAAATCTTTTGGCAAAACCCAACACCACTACATAATAAAAGTCTTGGAGATATCAGGGATACAAAGCCAATACCTACACATAATAAAGGCTGTATACTGTAAGCTGATAGCCAATATCAAATTAAATGGAGAGAAAATTAAATCAACCCCACTAAAATCAGGGACAGGACAAGATTGCCCACTCTCTCCATAACTCTTCAATATAGTAGTCTTAGCTGGAGGAATAGACTATTAATGAAGATCAAAGGGATACAAACAGGAAAAGAAGAAGTTAAAGTATTTCTATTTGCACACAATATGATAGTATACATAAGAGACCCCAAAAATCCCACCAGAGAACCCCTACATCTGATAAATAGCTTTAGCAAAGTGGATGGATACAAGACTAATTTAAAAAAAAACATCAGTAGCCCTCTTGTATGCAAATGAGTAGAGAAAGAAATAAGAGAAACCACACTCTTCATAGTAGTCACAAATAATGTTAAGTATCTAGGTGAAACCTTAACCAAGCAAATTAAAGGTCCATATGACAAAAACTTCAATTCTCCGAAGAAAAAAAACTGAAGAAGATATCAGAAGGTGGGAAGATCTCCCATGCACATGTTTGGGTATGATTAACATAGTAAAAATGGCCATCTTACAAAAAGCAACCTACAGAATTAATGCAATTCCCATCAAAATGCCAACACAAGTTTTACTGAACTTGCAAAGACAATTCTGAACATCATGTGGAAAACAAAAAATCCAGAATAGCTTAAGCAATTCTTTACAATAATAGAACTTCAGGGGCTATATCCATTCCTGACCTCATGCTATATTACAGAGCAATAGTATTAAAAACTGTATGGTATTGGCTTAAAAATAGTCTGGTTGGTCCTAGTATTAAAAACTGCATGGTACCAGCTTAAAAATAGTCTGGTTGGTCCTGTGACGCAGGACTAGCCACAGGATTATCATCATGGATTGCTGCAGCCATGAATCATCTGAAGGAATGGGCGGGTATGGGAGCATTAGCAGGCCTTCTGGTGTTGGTCTCCTTGGTTTGCCTGGGGTGTATATGCAAGATTAGAGTCTCACAACAGTGTAATGCAGCCATGATCATTCAGGCCTTTATAGCCATTGAAGCAGGACAGTCTCCCCAAGGTTGGCTACCATAAAAAGCTAAAATGTTACGCTCAGGATGAGAGGCTAAGCGCTGCACTCAGGGTCAGCCGTTTTCGACCCAGAGAAGAGCATGTCTGATTGCATGCGGGTTGATGCCCCAGGTCCCGCCTCTGAGAAAAAGGTATCAGACGGGTCTGATGCTCTTTGGGTGGATGACACCTAAATGAACATTGGTACAAAGTCCCAATTTATATTTATTTCTAATATCAGAGATCAGACCTCTACTCTTGTCTGATGCGTCTAAAACAAAAAGGGGGAAGTATAGAGAGCTGCGTAATGCCGTGCCTTAAAGACGGAACTGGTTTCCGCCTTCCACCTTCCCGATGGTGAGTGCTCTCTGTCACAAACAACTCCATATTTGGCTAAGGTTGAGGATCTGGCTTGCTTCCGTGTATGTGGACCTATGCATTGCCCATGAGGCCGCTGGGGTTGGCTACCTAGAGGCTATTTTAAGCTGTGGGCTGGCTTTCCCCAGGGTCAGAAGATTGTTCAAGGTCTCTGGTCACGGTCCCAGACTGAACCTTGGGCACCACACTATCAGAGACTGGAATTTTCAGTCGAGAGATAACCCCAGGGTACAGGAAACGATTGGGACCGGCCTTAGGTCACCCAGACATCCCCTGGAAAAGACTCGGGCGGGTTCCACGGGCACCCCAGGAGCCAGCCCGGAGCCAGAGCCCGGGACCCAGGTTCCGGCACAGAGCCCTGCCTGCCTGCGCGCCTGATTCACCGCCGGAGATAGAAACGGCGGGTCTGATCTCAGAGCACTCAGCTCACCCCCAACCTGAAAAGGTCCCCGGAAAATTACCCATCTGAGGGAAGCACTCAGGCCCCCAAAAGCCGCAAAGGCAGACACAGGCAGTTTCTGCGCACCAGACAGCTGGCAGAGACTGAGCCGCCCTCACACAGCTGTGCTCCAGACACAGGCAAATTTCTGTGGCCAGCCAGCTGGCGGACACTGAGCAGTGTGCACCAGGGCAAAAAAAGACACTAGGAGTCCGTGTCTCCAGAGAATCCACGGGGAAGGAAGGAAACTGTACTGATCTAAATCACCCAATCCTTCCCTAGAAAAAGTCTAGCAGTCTAGTGGGGCCGAGGCGCCAGCACTCAGCTGTGCTCCAGACACAAGCACAAACAGTTGAGGCGCGCCTGATGTCCAACTGGGTCACAGCAGCTGATCATTAAATTTGCAACAAGAAACCCAGAAACAGGGCAGCTGCCCTCAGGACTTCCCTGGGTGAGAGGAGAACCCTCTCGACTAACAAAGACCACAGTTACCACTCAGGTCTATATCCTTGAGGTGAGCAACTCCTGAAAAAACACCAGCCATCCAGGGACTATACCCAAAAAGCTGAGAAGACATCCTTCAGGAAAATCCAGCTTTCTGCAAAGGGGATTCTCTCCACCACAGGATCCCCAGGAACCACCAGAAAATAACCCCAAACTCCTAAGATAACACAATGGGTAGAGGCCAGCGTAAAAGCTCAAGCAACAAAAGACAGAGCAATATGGCATCTCCAGAACCCAGTTACCCAGGGGCAAGTAGCCCTGGACACCCCACCATAACTGAAATCCAAGAAGATGACCTAACAAGTATGCTCATGAAGATGATAACAGAGGAAACAAATAAGATTCGTAAAGACATAGAGGAAGATAAACTCAAACAGAATATTGCCATCCGTAAAGAAATAGAGGAAGCTGCAGCCAAACAGTTTATGGCCTTTAGAAAGGAAATGCTTAAAACACTGAAGGAAATGAAAGAAACAGAGTTGAAGGAACTAAAAGAAAAACAGGAAAGTACAATCAGACAGGTGAAGGAAGTAAACAAAACAACTCAAGACCTGAAGATAGAATTGGAAAAATTAAAGAAAACACAAATGGAAGAAATAATGGAAAGGAAGAATCTAGGGAAGAAAACAGGAACTACAGAGGTAAGCATAACCAACAGACTACAAGAGATGGAAGAAAGAATCTCAGGTGTAGAAGATACAATGGAAGAAATCGATGTATCTGTCAAAGAAAATGTTAAATCTGAAAAATTCCTGACACAGACCGTCCAAGAAATGCAAGACAATATGAAAAGACAAAACCTAAGAATAATAGGTATAGAGGAAAAAGAAGACTCCCTTCTCCAAGGCCCAGAAAATATTTTCAACAAAATCATTGAAGAAAATTTCCCCAAGCTAAAGGAGAGGCCAATTAGAATACATGAGGCCTACAGAACACCCAGCAAATTTGACCAGAAAAGAAAATCCTCCCGCCACATAATAATCAAAACAGTAAGTATACAGAACAAAGAAAAAATACTAAAAGCTGCAAGGGAAAAAGGCCAAGTAACATATAATGGCAAACCCATTAGAATCACACCTGACTTTTCAACAGAGACTATGAAAGCCAGAAGGGCCTGGACAGATATCATGCAGACCCTAAGAGAACACAGATGTCAGCCCAGGCTACTATACCCAGCAAAACTCTCAGTCCTCATAGATGGAGAAAACAAGATATTCAATGACAAAAACAAATTTCAACAATACCTACAAACAAATCCAGCATTACAGAAGACACTGGAAGGGAAAAAACAAACCAAGAAAGCTACCTACATTCAAGAAAACACAGGAAATAAATAACCTCACTTCAGTAAAACAAAAAGCAACCAAGCACACAACCTGATGACCACAGCCAACATCAAAATCAAGAGATCTAACAGCCACTGGTCATTAATCTCTCTCAACATCAATGGACTCAACTCTCCAATAAAAAGACACAGATTAACAGAATGGATACGTAAACAAAACCCAGCAATCTGTTGCATACAAGAAACACACCTAAGACACAAAGATAGACATTACCTGAGGGTAAAGGGTTGGAAGACGACTTTCCAAGCAAACGGACCCAAGAAGCAAGCAGGAGTAGCCATTCTAATATCTGATAAAATAGACTTTCAACCAAAATTAATCAAAAGAGATGGGGAAGGACACTTCATACTCATCAAGGGAAAATTCCACCAGGAAGACATCACAATCCTGAACATCTATGCCCCAAATACAAGGGCACCCACATTTGTGAAAGATACATTGATAAAATTTAAAGCACATATAGATCCACACACATTAATAGTGGGAGACTTCAACACCCCACTCTCAACAAAGGACAGGTCAACCAAACAGAAATTAAACAAAGAAACAATGTCTCTGACAGAGGTCATGAATCAAATGGACCTAACAGACATTTACAGAACTTTACACCCAAACACAAAAGAATTTACCTTCTTCTCAGCACCTCACGGAACCTTCTCCAAAATAGACCACATAGTGGGTCACAAAGCAAGCCTCAACAGATACAAGAAGATTGAAATAATCCCATGTATCTTGTCTGATCACCATGGAATAAAGCTGGACCTCAACAATAACAGAAATAACAAAAAGCCTACACACACATGGAAACTGAACAACTTGTTACTAAATGACAGCTGGGTCAGGGAAGAAATAAAGAAAGAAATTAAAGTCTTTCTAGAAATCAATGAAAATGAAGACACAACATACCCGAACTTGTGGGACACAATGAAAGCAGTGCTAAGAGGAAAGTTCATAGCACTAAGTGCCTTCAAAAAGAAATTCGAGACAGCTCATTCAAGCACCCTAATGGCTCACTTAAAAACCCTAGAAAAAGAAGAAGCAGACACACCAAGAAGGAGTAGACGGCTGGAAATAATCAAACTCAGAGCTGAAATCAATCAATTGGAAACAAATAAAACAATTCAAAGAATCGATGAAACCAAGAGCTGGTTCTTTGAGAAAATCAACAAGATCGACAAACCCTTAGCCAGGCTAACTAAAAGGCAGAGAGACACCACCCAAATCAACAAAATCAGAAATGAAAAGGGGGATATAACTACAGACACTGAGGAAATCCAAACAATCATTAGGACTTACTTCAAAAGTCTATATGCCACAAAATTTGAAAATCTAAATGAAATGGACAATTTTCTTGATCGATTTGACTTACCAAAGCTGAACCAGGACCAGGTAAATCAACTAAATAGACCTATATCCCCCAAAGAAATAGAAGCGGTCATCAAAAGTCTCCCATCCAAAAAAAGCCCAGGACCAGATGGCTTCAGCGCAGAATTCTACCAGACCTTCAAAGAAGAGCTAACACCAATTCTCTTCAAACTATTCCACAAAATAGAAACAGAAGGAATATTACCAAATTCATTCTATGAAGCCACAGTCACCTTGGTACCTAAACCTCACAAAGACTCAACAAAGAAAGAGAATTTCCGGCCAATCTCCCTTATGAACATTGACGCAAAAATACTTAATAAAATACTTGCAAACCGAATCCAAGAACACATCAAAGATATTATCCACTATGACCAAGTAGGCTTCATCCCAGGTATGCAGGGGTGGTTCAATATACGGAAATCCATCAATGTGATCCACCATATTAACAAACTGAAAGAAAAAAACCACATGATAATCTCCCTAGATGCTGAAAAAGCCTTTGACAAAATCCAACATCCATTCATGTTCAAAGTATTGGAGAGATCAGGGATACAAGGCACATATCTAAACATAGTAAAGGCGATATACAGCAAGCCTATAGCCAACATCAAACTGAATGGAGAGAAACTTAAAGCAATCCCACTGAAATCAGGGACAAGACAAGGCTGCCCACTCTCTCCATATCTCTTCAACATAGTGTTGGAAGTCCTTGCTAGAGCAATAAGACAGTTGAAGGAGATCAAGGGGATACAAATTGGAAAGGAAGAAGTCAAATTATCACTATTTGCAGATGATATGATAGTATACGTGAGTGACCCCAAAAACTCTACCAGGGAACTCCTACAGCTGATAAACACCTTCAGCAAAGTGGCAGGATACAAAATTAACTCAAAAAAATCAGTAGCCCTCCTGTATACAAAAGACAAAAGGGCTGAGAAAGAAATTAAGGAAACAACACCCTTCACAATAGCCACAAATGACATAAGGTACCTCGGAGTAACCCTAACCAAGAAAGTCAAAGACTTCTATGAAAAAAATTTCAAATCTCTGAAGAAAGAATTAGAAGAAGATATGAGAAGATGGAAAGATCTCCCATGCTCATGGCTTGGTAGGATTAACATAGTAAAAATGGCCATCCTACCAAAAGCAATCTACAGATTCAATGCAATGCCCATCAAATTACCAACACAATTCTTTACAGACCTGGAAAGGAAAATTCTCAACTTCATATGGAATAACAAGAAACCCAGAATTGCTAAAACAATCCTCTACAATAAAAGATCTTCTGGAGGTATCTCCATCCCTGATCTTAAGTTGTACTATAGAGCAACAGTTTTAAAAACTGCATGGTACTGGCATAGAAACAGAATGGTGGATCAATGGAACCGAACAGAGGACCCAGAAATAAATCCACACACTTATGGACACCTGATCTTTGACAAAGACGCCAAAACCATACAATGGAAAAAAGATAGCATCTTCAACAAATGGTGCTGGTCTAACTGGATGTCTACATGTAGAAAAATGAAAATAGATCCATACTTGTCACCCTGCACAAAACTGAAGTCCAAGTGGATCAAAGACCTCAACATAAAACCAGACACATTAAATCGGCTTGAAAAAAAAGTGGGAAATACCCTAGAACTCATTGGTACAGGGGGAAACTTCCTGAACAGAACACCAACAGCACAGGCTCTAAGAACAACAACCAATAAATGGGACCTCATGAAACTGAAAAGCTTCTGTAAAGCAAAGGACACCGTCATCAAAACAAAGCGACCACCTACAGATTGGGAAAGAATCTTCACCAACCCTTTATCTGACAGAGGACTCATATCCAGTATATATAAAGAACTAAAGAAGCTGAAAAGCAGCAATCCAAGTAATCCACTTAAAAAATGGGGAACAGAGCTAAACAGAGAATTCTCTGTAGAGGAATACCGAATGGCAGAGAAGCACTTAAAGAAATGCTCAACCTCATTAGCCATTAGGGAAATGCAAATCAAAACAACCCTGAGATTTCACCTTACACCCATGAGAATGGCCAAGATCAAAAACTCAAGTGACAACACATGCTGGAGAGGTTGTGGAGAAAGGGGAACCCTCCTCCACTGCTGGTGGGAATGTAAACTTGTACAACCACTCTGGAAATCAATCTGGCGCTTTCTCAGACAACTAGGAATAGCACTTCCTCAAGATCCAGCCATGCCACTACTGGGCATATATCCAAAAGAGGCTCAAGTACACAAAAAGGACATTTGCTCAACCATGTTTGTAGCAGCTTTATTTGCAATAGCCAGAAGCTGGAAACAACCCAGATGCCCCTCAACTGAAGAATGGATGCAGAAATTGTGGTACATCTACACAATGGAATATTACTCAGCAATGAAAAATAAGGAAATCATGAAATTTGCAGGTAAATGGTGGGATCTGGAAAGGATCATCCTGAGTGAGTTGTCTCAGAAGCAAAAAGACACACATGGTATATACTCACTCATATAGACATACAACATAGGACAAACCCACTAAAACCTGTGCATCTAAAGAAACTAAGCAAGAGAGAGGACCCTAACTAAAACGTCCAATCCCCATCCAGAAAGGCAAAGAGGATGGACATCAGAAGAAGAAGAAAACAGGAAACAACCTAGGAACCTACCACAGAGGGCCTCTGAAAGCCTCTGCCCTTCAGACTATCAAAGCAGATGCTGAGCCTGATGGGCAACTGTTGGGCAGAGTGAACGGAATTTTAGGTAAGAACTGGGAAATAGTAAGAGCTGGAGAGGACAGGGTCTCCACAAGGAGAGCAACAGAACAAGAAAATTTGAACATAGGGAACTTCCCAGAGACTCATACTCCAACCAAGGACTATTCATGGAGATAACCTAGAACCCCTGCACAGATGTAGCCCAGGGCAGTTCAGAGTCCAATTGGGTTACATAGTAATGTGAAGAGGGACTGCCTCTGACATAATCTGATTGGCCTGCTCTTTGATCACCTCCCTCTGGGGGGGGGGAGCAGCCTTACCAGGCCACAGTAGAGGACAATACAGCCACTTTTGATGTGAACTGACAGACTAAGATCAGAAAGGAGAGGAGAACCTCCCCTATTAGTGGACTTGGGGAGTGGCATGCAAGCAGAGGGAGGAGGGAGGGTGGGATTGGGAGGGGAGGAGGGAGGGGCTTATGGGGGGATGCAGAATGAATAAAGTGTAATTGATGAAAAATTTAAGAAAAAAGGGAAAAAAATAATTTAAGAACCTTAAATGACTTTCAAAATTGGAGGAAAACATGGAGTTAGTCAATTGGCATGGAGCACGTCTCGCCCCTGGGGGCAATGGTCTCCTGAACCTACTCAGACCTCGGACACCACCACTGCTAGTTCTAGAACTGATGCAGGATGTTCCAACAAGGGGTTAAGGCTTCTCATAATATTTCCTATAAGCCCACACCTGTTTGTCTATATCCCCCATTTTTATTCATTATTAGCCAGATAGAGCCAAGTAATTGTGGTAATGATACTTGCTTTTTTGCCCAATGCTGGAATGCTAGTAAAGTTAGGTATGCCCTGGTTACTCGCATGCCTCACTGGGTACCTATGCCCATTGATGCCCCTCACGCTATGACTCTCTTCAGACAGAAAAGGGATCTTGGAACTACAGCCACCATTGTTACTACCATCTCATTGACGGCTGTTGGAGCTACCACCAGGGCATTAGCCATGAGTCATACTGGGCAGACTGCTCAGACCCTGAATAATCATTTAGCCAATGTAGCTCATGCCTTAGTTGTACATAAAGGAATTAATGCTCAACTAAAAGGAAGCTTGATGGTGTTCAATCAGAGGATTGACCTCTTGCAGGAGCAAATTGATACCCTATGGCAAATCGCTCAACCTGGCTGTCTATGAAAGTATGCTGGACTTTGTGTCACTAGCATACAACATGAGAATTTTTCTTGTGCTGCAAATCTGTCTAAACAATTGTCGAGCTATATTTTAGGTAATTGGACTGGAGAATTCGATACTACGATGGAGCAGCTGAGAGTGGCCATTGTCACAGTAAATTCTACCGGAGTGGACGCAGGACTAACCACAGGATTATCAACATGGATTGCTGCAGCCATGAATCATCTGAAGGAATGGGCGGGCATGGGAGGGTTAGCAGGCCTTCTGGTGTTGGTCTCCTTGGTTTGCCTGTGGTATATATGCAAGATTAGAGTCTCACAACAGTGTGATGCAGCCATGATCATTCAGGCCTTTACAGCCATTGAAGCAGGACAGTCTCCCCAAGCATGGTTGGATACCATAAAAAGCTAAAATGATACGCTCAGGATGCGAGGCTAAGCACTGCACTCAGGGTCAGCTGCTTTGGACCCAGAGAAGAGCATGTCTGATTGCATGCGGGTTGATGCCCCAGGTCCCGCCTCTGAGAAAAAGGTATCGGACGGTCTGATGCTCTTTGGGTGGATGACACCTAAATGAACATCTGTACAAAGTCCCAATTTATTTCTAATATCAGAGATCAGACCTCTACTCTTGCCTGATGCATCTAAAACAAAAAGGGGGAACTGTAGAGAGCTGCGGAATGCTATGCCTTAAAGATGGAGCTGGTTTCTGCCTTCCACCTTCCCGATGGTGAGTGCTCTCTGTCACGAACAACTCCACATTTGGCTAAGGCCGAGGATCTGGCTTGCTTCCATGTATGTGGACCTATCTGCATTGCCCCCGTGGCACGCCTGGGTTGGCTACCCAGAGGCTATTTAAGCTGTGGGCTGGCTTTCCCCGGGGTCCGAGGATTGTTCAATGTTCCTGAATAAACTGCATTGAAAAAAACAAAACAAAAAAAAAATAAATAAAAAATAAAAAATAGTCTGGTTGATAAATGGAGTTGAATTAAAGACCCCAAAATAAACTCAAAGTATGTAGACACCTGAATTTTGACAAAGGAGCCAAAATTTAAAAAAAAGGCAGCATCTTCAACAAACAGTGCTAGTCTAACTGGAAGTCTACCTGTAGAAAAATGAAAATTGATCCATTTTATTGCCCAGCACAAAAATCGAGTCCTAGTGGATCAAAGACCCTGACATAAAACCAGACACTCTAAATCTTTTGGAAGAAAAAGTGGGGAAGAGCTTTGAACTCTGATTGGCACAGGAGACAACTTCTTAAGAGAACATCAACAATTCAGGCTCTAAGGCCAACAATCAATAAAAGGGACCTCATGAAACTGAAAAGCTTCTATAAAGCAAAAGACATAGTCAACAGAACAAAATGGCAGTCCACAGATTGGGAAAAGTTCTTCACCAATTCTACATTCGACAGGGGGCTAACATGCAAAATATATAAAGAACTCAAATTAAACACCAAAAAAAAAAAAAACCCTAAAAAATCCAGTTAAAAAATGGGGTACAGAGCTAAGCAGAGAATCCTCAGCAGAGGGATATCGAATCAGGCAGAAACACTTAAAGAAATGCTCAAATCCTTAGTCATCAGGAAAATGCAAATCAAAATGACTCTGAGATTCCATCTTATACATCTGAGAATGACTCTCTGGACAGGATGTGGAGAAAGAAGTATCCTTTTCCATTGTTGGTGGGAGTGCAAACTTGTTTAATCACTTTGGAAATAAATTTGGAGCTTTATCTGAAAACTGGAAATAATACTAACTCAAGATCCAGCTATACCACTCTTGGGCATATTACCAAAAGATGCTCTACTATACAACAAGGACATTTGTTCAATTATGTTCATAGCAGCTTTAATTGTAATAGTGGGATACTGGAAATTATCTAGATGTCCATCATCCAAAGAATGGATAAAGAAACTGGTATATTTACACAATGGAATACTACTCAGCCATTAAAAACAAGGAAATCATGAAAATTGCAGGCAAATGAATACTAAAAAAAAAAAAAAAAATCATCCTGAGTGAGGTAACATAAACCCAGAAAAATACATGGTATACACTCACTTATACGCAGATTTTATTCATATAATACAGGATCAACATTCAACAATGCACAGTACCCAAGAAGATAATTAACAAGGAGGATCAAAGGAAAGATGCTTAAATCTCACACAAAAGGTGAAACAGAAAAGACAGAGGTAGTGTTTGAAGAGTGGGAACAAGGTAGAAGAGGAAATACAGAGATAATTTGGGTGGCGATCAGACTCTGGGGAACAGAGGCAGGAGGACAGAAGGCCTGAAGAGGAAAAAAAAATAGTGGGTGGGGGCATCTCTGTGACAAGCTGGAGACCTAAGTCAGACTAGGACTCTGGGAGGGAAACTCTAGTTGAGATTCCTAATGGTAGGGGTTGTGGAGACAGAAGAGGACACCCTCTAATTAGATAAAACTCTTAGTGGAGTGAGGAGAATCCCAAACCACCCACAAAACTTTTGATCCCAAACTTACCCAGCCTACAAGACATGTAAGAACAGATAAAGTAGAGATTAATGGAATGTCCAACCAATGCCTGGGCCAACCCAAGACCCACCCCATGGAAAAAAGCCAACCCCTAACACTGTTAACTATACTTTGCTATGGTTGCAGATAGGAGCCTATCAGAGCTGTCCTCTGAAAAGCTTCACCGAGCAATGGTTTGAAACAGATGCTGAGACTCACAGCCAAACATTGGGTGAAGCATAGGTAGCCTAGTGGAAAATTAGGGGAAGGATTAAAGGACCTAGAGGTGACAAGAGCTGTACAAGAATACCATCAGAGCCAACTAACTAGGGCTCAGAGTGGCCTATGGAGTCTTAGGTGCCAACCAAGGTCCATGCATAGACTGGACATAGGTCCTCTGTTTATATGTAGCTGAAGGGCAGAACAGACTTCATGTGGGTCCACTAGCAAGTGAAGTGTGCGCTGTCTTTGACATGGACTCTGTTGCCTGCTTTTTGATCACTTTTCCCTGAGGGGACTGCTTTGCCAGGCCACAGGGGAAGAAGATGAACTCAGTCCTCATAACTAGATGAGCTAGATGGGTGGGGAGGGGGTTGGGGAAGGAAGGGAGAGACTGGGAGAAGAGGAGGGAGGTGTCTATGACCAGGATGTAAAGTGAATAAATAAATAAATTACTTTGTAAAAGAAAAAAATGATAATTTAACTTGATGTTTTAACCAAAAAGTTTCAAATGTATCCCTAATTTCTCCTAGCTGCTTTGGTATTGATCAGTCTAAAAAACTTTTAGGGGTCTTTTAGAAAAAAAATCAAATAGAAATAATTAATTTAATTCCACCAAAGGCCAAGGAAGCTACTAAAACAACAACAACAAAAAAAACTAGAAACAATAAAAAAATAAAATGGTAAAAATGATTAAGGCGTGACTTATTTAAGGATCAGCACAGTGATGAGGAAGTGGTTGTTAATGCTCTATGGTAGCAGCTGGAATCAAAGAGAGACTTCCAAAGAATTGATATTACTGACATTAAGTAGTGTTGTGTTTCATTCTGCCACTATGGCCTGTGCTGGCAAAGCAGAGGGTGAGTTCTTTGGGCTGATGAGAAAGACTTTGGCTGAGAGGAAACTGGTGTATGACTCCTTTCCTCATTGTCCCTTCCCCTTAACTTTCCACACTCTTTGTTGTTGCTTCCTCTCATGGTCTCTGTTCATGTCATTCTTTAATCTTCTCCCTTCTTCTCTGGTTTGTCCCTTCCTTCTTTCTTTCCTTCCTTCCTTCCTTCCTTCCTTCCTTCCTTCCTTCCTTCCTTCCTTCCTTCCTTCCCTCCTTCTTTTCTTCCTTCCTTCCCTCCTCCTCCACCTTTCTCTTTCTTCCTCCTATTTTTCCTTCTTCTATTCCTCCTTCTTGTTTGCCTCCTTGCACTTCTTACTTTTCTATTCCTTCCCTTGAGTTTTGGTCTCTTGGGCACTAGATTCAAGTGTTATCTTCGGACTGCTCAGAGTAGAGCTCAACTTCTCTTTTGTCCTCTAGAGTTGCTGGCTCCTTCTGCAGGCAACACTGCAAGTTTATCTTGGAAATTCTGGAAACAATGAGCTTCTTTCTAAGAACATAATTCTGATACCACTTTTCCACACTCTTAGAAGAATTCATACAGAGAAACATAGATGTGCAATACAATTATACTGTGACTTGATCCCAGGCATTTGAAAGGCACAGTTGTGATAATGCATTGGCCTGGAGGTATTGTAATTCACTGTCATCATCAAGTATATTTCCATAAGGTGCATAGTTAGTCAATACTTGTTAACTGAGAAGCATACACTTTGGTCTCTTTCCTTGGTTCCTATTACAAAGTTTCTAAAACCTTATAGGTTGAGACTGTAGGAAAATCTTTTGTTGTAATATTTGGTTTTTCATTCCAATTTCTCACATGGAGCTTTAAGGGCTTTTCTAATTTTCTTTTACTTACTTACTTAATAATAATAATAATAATAATAATAATAATAATAAATACTTATTACTATTGTAAATATATGTATGTATCAACACATTTGGGGAGGTATGCATATCCACAGGTGTGGAAGTGAGAGGACAATTTTCAAAAGTTGGTTCTTTTCTATTTCTGTGGGATCCTGGGATTGAATTCATGTGCTTTTCTCGCAAGCTTGGTATTCACTCACTGGGTCATTTCACTGCTCTCAAAACTGGTGATTTTCCAAATGATGTGATCTTCTGACACAGGACTCTTATCTACCATTGAATTTCTTGGATGATAGAAGCATCTCTTCTTGTGTTACCATTCCTTACATGCTTCTAGAAAGTTTTAGGGCAGAGATTGTTGACAGGGAAACCAACAGTTTGATTAAGTTTTTAGAACTCTAAGCCCTATTTCATGACCACAAGAAAGGAAAGGGGATGAAGGCTGAGTTGTAGATCAATGGCTAGCAAAGTAATCAAGCATGTCTACATAATAAAAATTCCACAGAACTGGAGGGAATGGATTTCGACAGCTCCCACAAGTAGGTGAAGGTGCCTGCTATGGTATGCCCACCTGAGAAAGCGTGGGCATTCTGCATCTCTTCTTATAGACCTTGCCTATGGTGACTCTTCCATCTGCTGGCCCATCTGCACTATGTACAATATATTCCATCATAAATAGATACATTTTAGTACATGTCCTGTAAGATGCTCTAGCCTGTTAGTCAAATCTAAGAAAGGGATCTTGGAAACTCCAGGTGTATATCCAGGTGTCACAAAGTTCTGGAGTCCCTGTGGCTTAAACTTGTGATTGATATCTGAATTGAGACCAGCCTTGTAGGATCAAGACCTTGATGAGTGGGAGTTGACTGCACATCTAGATAGTGCTGAATTTGAATTTCATTATAAGACACTTATCTACTGTCCAACTGGAGTGTTGTTTAGTATGTCAGGGAAAACCTACACATAGGCTGGTGACCAGAGATAAAATATTCTGATCTGAGAACCATGTGTTGGATTTGTCTTGATCATGTAAAAAAATAGTAGTCATGGTATTAGTTTAAATTATGGTTTATTAAACTATTTTGATTAAGACTTGCATTGGTGAGGAAGAACATGTTATACATACTATGTTTGGTTTAAGACAGGGTGTGAATTCCAATGTGAGATGAAGAAAAGGCTCAAAATCAGCACTTTTGTATATAAACAGAAGCATAAATTATGACAGGGATAGAGGCTGAGACTGACCATAGCTAAGGAAGACTATCACAAGTAATAGCATATTTATGAGCTTTCCACTGTGAAAAAAAATATCTTCAAAAGACTACTTCAGGAGAAAAGGCTTATTTTAGCTCACATTTTCATAACATGATTGTTTCTTCCATTGTATTTAGCCAAGGCAAAAACATCATGATGAAGAAGACTAGAAGGAAGGAAGCTTACTTCCTGGGTTTAGGAAGAAGTGAGGTTGGAAGAGAGTCAAGACACATCCTTCAAAAATATGCCTCAAAATACTCAAAATATTTGAGTATATATGCCTCAAAAATGCCTTCAAAAATACTTTCTCAAGAGAGGCCCCATTGCCTAGTAGCCTCTCAGCTATGAAGCCGTCAATGTATTGCTCTTTTGATAAGGAAGGTTGATGGCCTCATGATCAAATCACCATCTGGGGACCAAATCCTTAACATACCTAAAAGGCTTTGGGGGCCTTGTGTGTAGAAACAGTTTTAGCCAAATCCCCATCATATATCACATAGTACTAAGCTAAACACATTCTCTTATTAAGTTCTGTGACAACTGTGTATTATTTAACTGAAATTATGTTTCCCATTCCATTAAGGTAAATAAAACACTAAGTGGAGACATGAGTAGCTTAATACAAAAATGAAAGAGATATCCAAGCCAGAGCCCAATCCCTAAAGTAAGTGATCATAACACTGGGCTCTGGGGCAGTTCCTCAACAAGACTGCACCTAAGCTGTATGCTACAGAATAGAGCATGTCTAGAAATATATATTTAGCTTCTTGGCAAATGAGAAAACGGGAATCAGATATCCTGGCAATGTGACAGGCAGGGTTTGTTCTGCTGTCCACTAGCAATCCCAATAATTATAAAATTGCTAGAAATGAACAGTCTGTCCTGGCCTAGAAACAGGAAGATAAATTGATGGAATGGAAGAGAGTCCAGAGACACCTGGTTGTATGAAATATTAGTTTGGAAAGGAGAATATTTAAAAATCATTGGTTATATGATTTATTATTCTAAAATATTGACTTTACAAAACTTTGGACAGTCAAAACAAAGTTATATTTGAACTTCACAGATTATTTAATTATATGTAATAAAAAAAGGCTAAAGAAAAACTATAAGGAATAATAAAAAGCTATTGAGATGCTTTAACAGTTTGTTGGCAGGCAAGGTATTTTTAATCTAAATATAAAACTTTAAAGTTATAAGAAAAAAATACCTGCCTCTTTGCAATATATAATTTGAACCATCTGAACTGCCAAAGAATTAGAAGTATAGTTAAATATTTTCTAGAAATTGCACAAATATAAAATCATCTTCAATCTAAATACTAAGCATACAGCAATATCCCAATAGGTGTAATAATTTCTTATAATTGTACCAAGCAAGACCTAAATAAAATAAATGCTACAAGATTGTTAGATATTCAAGCAAAAAAAGGTAAGGGACTAATGTACACTTGCAGAAATGTAAGGAAGCTTTAGTCATGGGCAGGAAACCTTAAATTCATGCAACAACATGATATCATGGATTCCCTCTCACAAAGCTAAGTTAAAAACAGAACCAGTGAAGTTTTTCTGGACCAGTGACTGAGGGAGTGTGGCAACAGACACCGAAAGAAAGATGCATTTGGCTACATTCTGTTGTTTTTCTCAGTACCTTAACAAGTTTGGGAAACGGATTTTTCAATCAAGCCCATTGGGCAGGGGTATTTTCACAGGACCTTATCAACCATAGAATTCAAGACATTCAAAGGGGAGGACTACATTGTTTTAATTTTCTTAAAAGCTTAGTTTTGAAGTGATGGTAATGCGGAGAAAAATCCTGTATCTTTTAAGTTTCCTGCATTTGGTACCAACTGGCAGCATCAGTAAAGTCAAGATGCAGAACTTCCTTCAGTTACAAATGCCTCTTTGTGGATCAATGTGTACATACTTGGCTCACTCCCACTTCATCCTAGCCTCTGACTATCTGTGCCCCATTTGTGCTTAGGGGTATTGGAGAAATGTTGCATAGCATGATTATGCACACTTTGAGGATGACTTTCTTTCCTCATCCTAATTCTCTAAGCATGGCCAGCTTATCTGCATCCATAGATTCAGTTATTTATATTTCAGTAGTCTCTCTTCATGCGGACTTACTACAATGAACAATTCAGGGAGGATTTTTTGAAGGAGTTCCCCCCCCCCCCCCCGGTTTGTAACTATTATAAAAGAAGCTACCATGCAATTCATTCACATGCGTTTTCTTTTTTTTAACTTTATTTTTAAACATTATATGCGGAGAGTAAAGAAGGGCAGTTTGGGGATGTCTTCTGGCTTTGGGGTAAGTGGTTTACGTGCTGAGACATCTTGCCACCTACTTGTCTCTTGCCTCTTTCTCTCTCCCCCCTTTCCCCTCTCTCTCTTTCCTCCCTCCCTTCCTTCCTCTCTCCCTCTCACCCTCCCTCCCTCCCCCTGCCTCCCTCTCCCCTCTGCCTGGTTCTGGGACTTGAACCAGTTCCTTGTGTGTCCTAGACAAGTATCTGCACACTGAGCTTTCACCCCAACCATGTTTATTAATTTTCAAATCATATTTCAGCTCTGTTATTTTTATTTCTCCTTTTATGTCGATGAAGACACACATATCAGTTCTTTTTCTCAGTACAATCTATTATTAAAATCAGGGTCTTATGCCAGATACACATTCTGTCATTAAGCTACCATCCAAACCCCAGATCTGATCATTTCTATTCTATGGTTGGGTGATTTTTTGTTATCTTTTTTGTTATTCTTCTAACCCCATTCATTGAGATTTTCTAAAAAATTAAGTTCTAAGATGTATTAATATATTTATTGTCTCTATAATTTCTATTTGATGACTATGTTTTCTTTTTCTTTTGGAGTTATTTTTCTCTCTTTTAAAAGGTATAAACTATCTCTTGCTGAAGCATGGTGAGTGTCTTATAGTTTGTATCAAGTAATTCTAATAGCTCCTCCATCTTGGTGTCATCATCTATTTACTGCCTTTTGTTTTATGAAAGCCTGTATTACGCTGTATTTGGTAGAACAATTGATTTTTCATGTTAAAAATGGGACTTTTGGATCATTTTATTACTCTGTATCTTGTTCAAACCTGTTTTTAGTTGTCTCTGGGTGACTGCTCTACATGATAAGATGTTGCATGCTGATGCTAAGTTGAGGTAAAAGTATACATTTCTCTACTCAGTTTCTATTTTTCCTGAGGTGCTGCATACTCATGCTTCATGGGACTAGGGGCTCTCACTGGGCCTTGGAGCACACTATGCTGGATGGAAGATAGAGAAATGGTTCTGCAGTGTTCACTGCATGATGCTGGAGACTCCACAGAGGGAAGCTTAACATCACTTACGATGGTGAAGGTCCTGACCCTCCACTGAGCTGCCAGGAGGAAGCAGGAAGGAAGTTTCTCTACTATTAAGTGGGAATAGGAGTCTGAGACTCCTACAAGCTTAACACAGTGGCAAGAATGAGTATGTTGCCCAGTGTTCAGTCTCTTCTGATAACAACCAGGGATAGTAGAAGGGTAGCCCATTGAGCCCAGACGTGTGGACAGTTAGGTCCTCGGGCTTACTGCAGGGGATGAGATGAAGCTGCAGGTCTTTGTATACAGTTTGGTTAGACTAGAGCAGTTATTATCAGGTATTTTCCCACTTGATCAGGTTTCCCTTTTTCTCATATTTTGAATGAAAATTAGAATGTTATTGGCTCATTAAAAATAAATATAAAAATATATGTACTGATGATTGAATAAGACATGTCCTCCAGAGGCATTTAGCTGTGCTTAACAGAGGGGTTAAGAAAAAATTGACCACATCAGCCCAGACTATCAAGACTCTTCAGGACTGTCTGTATCCTCTTCCCCTGTGGCCTGGCAATCTGCCTCACCCAGGAAAAATTATTGAAGAACAGGCAACAGAGTTCATGTCAGAGACAGCCCCTGGTTTCCTTACTAGGTGACCTATATGAATACTGAGCTGCCTATTGGCTACATCCAAGCAGGGGTCCTGAGTCTGCTCCATACATGGGCCTTGGTTGGTGTATCGGTCTCCATAGGACCCCTTGGCCTAGACTTGTTGGCTTTATTGGTCTTCTGGTGGAGCTCCTGTCCTTTCCGGTACTTCTATCCCCCACTCTTCCATAATACACCCTGCTCTCTACCCAAAATTTTGCTGTGAGTCTCAGCATCTGTTTCAATCCCCTGCTGGGGATTGTTTATTCTGTTTGCCCTTTTCAAAGAAAATTAGGTAGCCTCCCTAGGGTCTTCCTTGTTGCTTTGCTTCTTTAGGTCTGTGGATTGTAGTTTGGTTATCCTGTATTAAATGACTAATATCAGCCTATAAGTGAGTAGATACCATGCATGTCTATCTGAGTCTGGGTTACCATATTCAGGATGATGTTTGACAGATCCATCCATTTGCCTGCAAATTTCATGATGTCCTTGGTTTTTATAACTGAATAGTATTCCATTGTGTAGATATACCACAGTTTCATTATCCATTCTTTGGTTGAGGGACATCTAGGTTCTTTCCAGTTTCTGGTTATTACAAATAAAGCTGCTATGAACATAGATGAGCAAATGTCCTTTTTGTATTGTGGAATCTATTTTTGGTATATGCCCAGAAATGGGATAGATGGATCTTGAGGTAGAGCTGTTCTCAATTTTCTGGAAAAGCACTAGATGGATTCCCAAAGTGGTTGTACAAGTTAACACTCCCAACAGCAATGAAAGATTGTCCCCCCTCTTTTTTTTATTTTTTTTAATCGTAGCCATTCGGATAGGTATAAGATGCAGTCTCAGGGTTGTTTTGATTTCCATTTCCCTCATGACTAAGGATGTTTGGCATTTCTTTAAGTGCTTCTCATCTCTGTATCCCATTTTTTTTATTTGTATTGTTTGGTTTGTTGGTGTTTAATGTCTTGAGTTCTTTATATATTCTACATATTAGCCTTCTGTCAGGTATATGGTTGGTGAAGATACTTTCCCAGTCTGTAGGCTGTCATTTTGTTCTTATTTCTTTATAGTGACTTTATAATGCATTTTAATGTCTGCTCATCTGGGTCTCTCTCATTAGTTATTATGTCTTTTGGGAATACAAACAGATTGTTTTATATTTTCTGGAGGACTAGTCTATCATGCTCCAAAAGAAAAAGAAAGAATAACACTAATTACACTTTAAATTGAAATTGAATTAAATATATTTGTATTTTCAATATAAATTATGAAAATGTCATAGTCTTATTATTAGTCATATTCTTAAAATGTGGAGTATTATACTTATTCCTAGCTTATGTTTTTTTAAGATTTAATAGTTTTTTTGTGTTAAGTTGAATGTTTTTATTATGAAAATTATTACTAAGAAATCTATTCTGTTGGCTATTTTCTATGGACCAATTGTAGTCGTGTATCATTTACTGAGGGTGATGCGAGGGTGTTCAGAGAAAATTGCCATTAGATGACTTCATCATTGTGCAAATATCATGGATTGTACTTATACAAACATGAAGGGTGCGTGGCCGCTGGTAGATTGACTCTGACCACTGTTTGTAAGAGGAAAGAATATACCATATAATAATGACAGAAACTGTCGCACGGTGAATACATAAACCTGTAACATAATCGTTTATTATCATTAGCATGGACCATACACTTTACATAATTATATGTGCTGTATTGTTTAACAATAAAACCTTCAGAGGAGTAGGTGTGCTTATGCCAGCATTATAATAAACACATGAATATGCATTTTCCTGCTCCATTATGATAGCAACAATTTCACTGGATAAGAATTTTCAGCACTGCTATAATTTTATGTGACCACAATCATGTAAATGTACTTTTCTCCATGTATGTCTATTATAGATGATATTAATTTTATATGCCCATATTTCATGTATTTTTATTAAGACATTAGTTACCTTATCAAATACACTTACTTGTTTTCTCAGTTATTTGCTTCTACTCTTCATTGCATCATTAATTTAACTGTTAAATAACAACAAATGGAAAAAAAAACTATCATTGTGGGAATGGTTGAATAAAGGTCAGCTTGTCCACAAAATTCATTGCTAACTGCCTGTGTAATCAAGTTAATTTGGATAGATTACCACTATGAAAGGGAAGTGAGAACTACAAAATGCAGCTGTATGTTCCTGTTTTTCAGCAACAAAATTTATCTATAGCAGCTATGTATATATGAGTTATATGTGGAGAATGAAAATACACCCCGTGGTTTGTGCATTGTAGATGAGAAGAAAATGCAAGTGACAAAACAGGGCTGGAAGTCTAGAAGATAGTAATACAGGAAGACGTCCCTCACCATAGAAACAGCACACGTGACTCAGTGCCTCTCCCACTGAACTGTGCTGAGCTATACAAAGAGACGGGAAGTGAGATCCAAAGTAACAGCATTGTGGTGGTGAGTCCAGATTTTATTTTTATTTTTACTTTTATGAATCACTCAAACTGTTTACTGTAAAAATGTAAAATCATAACACAGTATAAAAATTTATAAGGGAAAGCTTAAAAATAAAAGTGAAATGCCTTAAGAGCAAGCCGACCTAAAGTATCAACTTAGTCCTTTGCAAATCTTGTCTCTATTGAAGTTTTTAGTTTGAAAACAAATAAACATTAGTAAATAAAGTAAATTTCAGAAACTTAATTGAATATTAACAATTAAAGAACAAATTTTACAGTTATATTTGGAAGCTCTAAAGGCTTGGAAAATGAAGCTAAAATTAATATTTCTCAATGAATCTTCTTGTTTGTCCTGGAGAATCATTGTAAAGATATGTATTTTAATATACACTATATTAATACTAATACTAATATGCTATTAGTATTAGTATTATTAATACTAATATACTATTATTAATATATACTATACTATATATTAATTTTTTGTTTTTTATTTTCTTTACATCCTGATCATAGTGCCCTCGCTGTTCTCTTTCCAGTCCCACCCTCCCTCTTTCTCTCCTGTATCCCTTCCCCTCTACTCCTCCAAAAAGGGGACTGCCCCCTTCACCAATCCACCAGAGTACATCAAGTTGTATCAGGAAGGAGATCATCTTGTTCCCTTTGTGAGGCAACCCCACCAGCAAGAAATGATGGAAAAGCAGGCAACAGAGTCCATGTCAGAGACAGCCCATGCTGTCTTTACTAGGAAACCCACATGAAAACAGAGATTCCCATTGGCCACATCTGTGTAGAAAGCCTAGGTGCAGTCTATGCATGGTCCTTGGTTTGTGCTTCAGTCTTTGTAAGCCCTTCTGGGTCCTCGTTAGTTGTCTCTGTTAGTCTTCATGTGGAACTCCTGTGTCCTCCCTTCTATCCTTCCATACACCTCATGGGAGAGAACCAACCCCTTACATTGTTAATGATACTCTGCTATGCTTTCAGACAGGAGCCTAGCATAGCTGTGCCCTGAGAAGCTCCACACAGCAGTGGATTGCAACAGATGCTGAGACTCCCAGCCAAACATTGGACAGAGTACAGGGAGACTTTTGGAAGAGTGGGGGAAAGGATGATATAATTTTATTTGCAAAATCAGAATGCAAGAGATTTATTTGATGTGGTCTTATTGGGAAGAGGTACAGAGACAATGAGCAACTTTCCTCTTATCCTTGCCTAAGTTCATCTTCAGGGTCTTAACATGAGGGTAAGGTCTAAATAGAAAATGAGAGACAGAAACCAAGACAGAGACAGAAATTTGCAAAAATAACATCTCAGCACCTAACATTCTCAGCTCTAGCCTTCCCTCCTAGCCCTCTGATTATTGTAAAGGTTTCTCCAGGATACAAGTTCCTCCCAGAGTTTCACTCTTTTCTTACTCCTCTTTCCTGGTGAGATATCCTAGGAAATTTTAATTTCTTGGGTTCTGTTTCTTCAGTGATCAGATGGCCAAGGACAAGGAAACAAGTGTCTCTCGGAATGTATTAATTCCTGCTGGGCACGATAGATAATTATCCCCCCCCAACACTCTATTTCTTTTATATTCTCATATATTTTGTGTTTGTTTGCTGTTTTATTTTATAATATATTTATTGAAAAGAGATTTTTTTTTTACATAATATATACTGATCACAGTTTCCCCTCATTCTACTCTTTCCAGTTCCTCCCCACCTCCTCTCCTACACAGATACACCTCCTTTCCGTCTCTAATTAGAAAACAGGTTTTTAAGGCTTAATAATAAATTTTTAAAAGTTAACACATTTGAATAAGACAAAACAAACAGAAACCAAAAAAGCCCAAGAAAATATACAAGAAGAAGAGATAGACACAGAGACCCACTTGTTTTCAAACTCAAGATTCGCTTAGAACACTAAAATGGAAGCCATAATGTATAGCCAAAGGACTTATAACTCAAAGAGAGAGAAGAAAAATATATAAATAAAATAAAATAAAGTAAATTTAAAGGTAAATTTGAACCCCAGCATTACATTATGAGACAAGGAACCTTCAAAAATGTGATTGAGTACATTTTTTATTGGCCATATACTTCTGGGCGTCCAGCTTGCCCTTAGGAGTGCTTTATTTCCTCAGTGAGACTTCCTTGTAGGAAACTAAATTTTCATTGGCAAATGATTATCAACTGGGGATTGCTTCTGAGCGAGGGATGGCAATGTGCCAACTTCTTTCAGCTCTAGGACTTGAAATGATGCACACTGATGCAGAAATTGCTACTATATAGTATTATTTGTTTTTACACTAGGTCCCTGTCCTATTTGGCTTTACACCAGGTCCCTGTCCTATTTGGTCTTACACTAGTTCCCTGTCTTAGGTTCTTGGTCACCCAAGAATCATAAAGTATGGGTTCCATCTCATGGAGTGGGGCTTCAGTCAAATCACATAATGGTTGGTTACAAACTTTGTATCACCGTTGCACTAGTGTATCTTGCCGAAAGGACACCTTTGTAGATAAATGTGTTTGTGGCTAGAATGGCAATTACTTTTCTCCCTTTGTAGCAGAGTCCCTTCCTGTATAAAATTCACTAGCATATAGAGGTGAAGGCTCTATTTAGGCATAAGTTCAACTTCTACATGTAAGATGAGTTGAGTAAATGTAGGTGTTTTCTTTGGCAACAGAGCATTGCCATCAGTTTGTAGAGAGAGCAATCTATAGTCTTGGCAACAGACTGAATTATGTGGGAGTTCTCATGGGCCAGTTCAATTAGATGTAATCCAATCTTCATACTGGAAGCTTCATTTAGTGACAAGAGATGGCCAGTTGGGGTTCATTCTCCTCCATTATTTGGTCATTTTATTTAGATCCCCTTCATATATGTATATATGCTATATATGTAATTAGGTTTCCATCCTACTCCTCAAATGGCACTTAATTTTAGCTGTCTGTGCATATTCCTCCCTTGTCCCCTCTTTTCATCCCCTCTTCACTTGATCCTTCCATTCCCGTCTACTCCTTGCCTCTGATATGAGTTGTGATTGTGGGGAGCAGATGAAATCCTCAGTGTATGTGTATTGTTGATACAAGCCCAGACATGTCAAGAACTCCAGTGCCTCAGACCCCGAGGAATGGCAAAGCCTTCTAAGTATCAGGCTACAGAAATGTCAAAGCCTTTTCTTACTCATATAGGAGTGTTTATTAACAATTGACCCTTATGTGCAGAAACTATCAATCACAGCATCCTTTGGGATGACTGACGTCCCAGATGGCTCCATCAAAAGAAATCTCCTACAAAGATTAGCTAACCCCATCTCCTTATTTAGTTGTATACAATAAACTTCTTTAATTTAGATGTATAAAATAAAGATGCTGAGTTTTCAGGTTGCTGCTGCTGGCAGTAGTGCATCTCTTTCAGAGTGTGTGGCTCACCCATTTTCAACTTTTCTGTACATGTATCTCTGCGTTTATTCTTACTGTGCCTATCATCCCAGTGAGGTTTTCAGGACCATGCTGTGCAGGACATGACAGTGATGGCTAATTGTCATCTTCCACACTACTACATTTAGAATCATTTAGATGGTGTTGTGCTTGTTAGAGACTTTCCAACAAGGATTAACTGATAGGGAAAGCATAGGTAGTAGCATTGTCTATGCTGAGAATCCAAACAAAACAAAGGGGGCAAAAGAAGAAAGTAGGGTGCCAGAATCCCTTCTTCTCTGCTTCCTGGCACATCATGATATAACCGACTTCTGTAAACAGTCACAATGATAGAGTAATAAATCCAAATAAAAATAAAATGAATTAGAGCATGAATTGAAATGTATCTTCTTTTCCATGATTTGACCACTTCTTCTCTGGATGGTGGCACTGAAGCTGTGGAATCATTAGGAAGCTAGCATAAGAAATACAGCAAGGTGATCCTCTAAAGTTCACACCTGTTTCCTAGTTCCTGACATACTCTCTGTTTCCAGTTCACTAGTATGAGACTCTGCCACATGCTTCTGCTGCCATGGTGTTTCAGCCACAATGCACTGAACTCTTCTAGAGCTGTGAGTTAAAGCAATTCTGTCTTCCTTCAAGTTGTTCCTGAGATGTTCGGTGGTCACACTGATGGGAAAGTAGGTAACACAGCTGGGTATATTAGCTCAGGCTTGTAAACCTTACACTTCAGATACAAAGGAAGCAAAATCAGTTCAAGGTCACTCTTGGCTACATAGTGAGTTCAAAGTCAGCTTAGGCTATATGAGACCCTGTTTGAAAAAAGAATGTAACTAACACAAAGATGAAGATACGTTATACTCTGTCTCAACAAATGGGACAAATGAGCAGAAGAAAGCCAGCTTAAAAGAAGCAAGTACTGGGAATCATGTAGCCATTGTTGACCTTGAACTCTCCATCTTCCTTCCTTCTTTAGTGTTGGAATAATAATCATGCACTATCCTGACCTGCTAGAATTACATTTCTATTTCAATATTAAAGCATTCCTAAGAAAAATAGAGAACTGATTCATTCTGGTTGTGGGCAATTTAATATGTATTGAGATAAAACTACATATTAAAAAAACTAAGGGGATTATGATGATGGTATATCTCTTTATTGATGTTGAGGGACCCACATAGAGGCATTGCCCAGCATGAATGCCATTCACTAGGTCTTCAGAAATTTCCAGGACTGGTTCCTGTTTCCAGTGCTCAGTTATTTAGAGCAATAGTGATTTACTGTTTTTCTTTTTGAGCAGGTTGGGTGAGTCTACTTCTTAATTCAAATGGGCAGGCTCCAGACCATGCCTGCTATATTCTGAGCCCAAGCAGAATAGGCAACAAATGTTGGCCAGAACCCTTTCATACACTTGATGAAATTCATCCCTGCTTGTACCTTTCAGTTTTCACTCCTATCACATTGCCTAAGATCTCACTGCCTGAAGGAAATCCTGTGCTGTGTTCAAAACAAACTACATGTTCCCACTTGGGACTTGGTTGTGAATACTCCTGACTCATAGTCAAACAAATCTTTGTCCCTATAAAATTCTGTCTGGGAATTTGGTGGTATAATCAGAGTTATAAGAGGTTGGTAGGTTTTGTCTTAGAGTGAATTTGTTTCCATTGGAATTACAAAAAGTTTTGAATGAAAGCAGAAAAGGAAAAAGGAGTGGAAAAAATATGGAGCTATATGTTAAATGCCAATTGTCATCTTGGAGTGGCAATAGTAGTATATGGTTGGGCTCTCATTTCAGTATTTGATTGCTACACAATGTTTGTATAGATAAAAATTAACATATATGCAAAGGAATAAATGAATGAACTAATGAAAGAGAGAGGAAAGAAGAAAGATGGAAAGGAGAGGGGAATCTTTTTTCCATAAGTGAAAGAAACAAAAACAGAATTGATGAAATGAATGTGAAAGCATCATTTTAAATTTATGTAGCTTATAAAGGGATAGTTAATGTTTCAGAAATGTTCATTTTTTTTTCACACTAGTTACATTTTGCAGTCAAGGCAGAGGCTAAAGATCACATTTTTTTAAGGCATTGATTTTTTTTGTGGGCAAAGAATAAAAAAAATCTTTTAAGGAACTAATGTCTGTTTTTCATTCTTTTAAGAGGATGCTTATTCATTGGTTTAGGGGAGCTCACTTCCTTCCCTCATTCCTCCTCACTGTTTCCTCCTCTGCAAATGAAGAGGCTGAATGAAATGATAACCCAAGTTCCTTGAAGATCTGGCTGTCAGTATTCTGATTATCTAACGTTCTTTCTGCAGCTCATTCATCTCCAGGTCTTCCACCTGAGATAAGCTCCCAAGATCTTCCTGTTCACTTGCTCCATATTGATGATTCTATGCTGGCTAACACAGAATGACTTTTGGGCAGTTCTCTTACTACTGTCTTCCAGTTTTATAAATATTAATAGGCTTGTATAGCTTTAAAAGTCTAAATGAAAGAAAAATATCTACAAATCCTCCATTAGGAACAATTCAAGGTGTCTCTCCTGTATCTATGTATCATAATCTATCCTGAGTAATCGTTGATCTCACTTTCACTTTACACAGCGTCATTTTCTATGAGCAATTTAATTATCTTCTAAACAATTATCTTTGGTGCTATAATGAGATTTAATATTTAAATATTTTATGAACTGTATTATGACAATAATGATAATTGTAACTATCATAATATTGTAACATGACATTCGGATTGACCTCAAGGCTTCCTGTATTCTAGGCAAACATTCATCATTAAGCTGCATTCCAAGAACCTTATGAACTGTTTTGGTCCCCTGTGATCTTTCAGATTGTATAGGGGTTCAATTGATGAACTGTAAGACCGGATGCACTGATATCAAACTTCTTGGTCTATCATTTACAAACCGTGTGACTCTGAATAAGATTTATTTTCCTAGGATATAAAATATAAATACAATATAATGCCTATAAGTGTTTACTTGGATTTAAGACTGTATGTTGTTTATATATATGTGCTATAGTTTTGTCCTGAGTATTCCCTCATAGAGCCCTGAATTTGTCTGTTGAGAAGTGACAGAACATCTCAGATGGAAGGCCTTTATTTCTCAGTCCTATGCCCTTGAAGAAGGTTTGTTAGAATGTTGGAAACTACCCCACACAATAAGAGTTCTCAGGAAGACTGAATAACTAACATGATTGTATTTCAAGTCATACATCAAATACTTCCTCTCTAGCCTGCCTTCTGTCTCTTCCTGGCTCTCATTCCATAGTAAAACCTGCTGTTTCTGAGTGATTGACACCTCAGTCTTTGAAGCCAGAACGAAATGGCTGCAGATACTTGAAAATTAAAGTTATTTTCTTAACTGAGTAAAGCCTGTGCACACGCAGTTATAAAGTAATTGTTTCCTATTCATGAACTGAGGAAAAGACACCATCAGCTGCAATGGAAAGGTAAAGGAAAGGCCTCTTTAAGTCTCTCTCCTATCTCCAATACCTGAAGCCATTCTAAAGGTCACTAAAAACACATGTAACCTTGGCATTTATACAGCAGGAGGGTGAGGAGGAGATGAGATGGAGCAGAGTATCCATAGGGCATGCTTCAAGTAGGCACCCTGTGACTAAAGTGCTTAGAACTTACCTACATATAGAAAGCTACAATGGAGCAGATGAGAGTGGCCATTGTCACAGTAAATTCTACCAGAGTGGACGCAGGACTAGCCACAGGATTATCATCATGGATTGCTGCAGCCATGAATCATCTGAAGGAATGGGCGGGCATGGGAGCGTTAGCAGGCCTTCTGGTGTTGGTCTCCTTGGTTTGCCTGTGGTATATATGCAAGATTAGAGTCTCACAACAGTGTGATGCAGCCATGATCATTCAGGCCTTTACAGCCATTGAAGCAGGACATTCTCCCCAAGCATGGTTGGATACCATAAAAAGCTAAAATGTTACGCTCAGGATGTGAGGCTAAGCACTGCACTCAGGGTCAGCTGCTTTGGACCCAGAGAAGAGCATGTCTGATTGCATGCGGGTTGATACCCCAAGTCCCACCTCTGAGAAAAAGGTATCGGACGGGTCTGATGCTCTTCGGGTGGATGACACCTAAATGAACATCGGTACAAAGTCCCAATTTATTTCTAATATCAGAGATCAGACCTCTACTCTTGCCTGATACGTCTAAAACAAAAAGGGGGAACTGTAGAGAGCTGCGGAATGCTGTGCCTTAAAGATGGAGCTGGTTTCCGCCTTCCACCTTCCCGATGGTGAGTGCTCTCTGTCACGAACAATTCCACATTTGGCTAAGTCTGAGGATCTGGCTTGCTTCCATGTATGTGGACCTATCTGCATTGCCCACATGGCACGCCTGGGTTGGCTACCCAGAGGCTATTTAAGCTGTGGGCTGGCTTTCCCCAGGGTCAGATGATTGTTCAAGGTTCCTGAATAAACTGCATTGAAAAAAAAAAAAAAAAAAAAAAAAAAAGATCCTAGCAGACAGTCGGGAGTGCATGACACTCCTATACACCCTTCCATTAGCTGTGGGTGGTGACAAAATGGATATTCCTCTGATCTAAAGGAGATATACAACAAAGGAACAGCCCTGCAGTCTTCAGAGTGACACATAACTGCAATATATACGCATCACAATGTTTCAGAGGCCATGAGCTCATGTGTTTGAACTGCTTTCAGTAGTACAATGGTTTTACTAAACGAACAACATACGGGCATTTGTTTTTTACTTAACTAGTCAGCATCTTTGGTTCAATTATAAATCCTTTTAAAAAGATGTGATTTTTTATGTATATGAGTGGTTTTCCAACATGTATATAAGTACATCATGGATACTCAGTGCCCACGGAGGCCAAAAAGAGGGTAGTGGATTCCCTGGAGCTGGACTTACCCATTGTTATGAGATTGCCTGTGGGAGGGAAGTAAACACAGGTCCTTTGCACAAACAGTAAATGTTCTTAGCCCCTGAGAAACCTCTCTTGAACCTATTTACTAGTTTTTAAATTGACAATATTTGTAAATATTTGAGCTTGTACTGCACGATGTTTTGGCATATATATGTACTGAAGAATGACTAAATCTAACAAATAGATTAGATTAAAGAATTAATCTAAGTTAATCTAACAAATATGTCTCTTATAGTGAGCTCTCTTTGTATAACATTTACTTTCTTACCTTTTTCCATGTCTCTTATTATTTCCTTATGACAATGTTTTACACATGTAATTATCCTTTTAAGTAAAACCATTTTAGTGGCTTCTAAATAAATTTATACCATTGTGCTCTTAGGATTAATAAATTTAAACTCTAATGAGAAGATCTGCTTTCTCTAAAATTACTTATTAAAAAATACACAGCTAACTTTTTAATACCATGGTTCTAAAGGTAATATATGCATGCTTATGGGAAACGTATCTAATTTTAAAGCAAAATATAATAGATTTTTTGACAAAAGTAACTCTGTGCTACTATATAAACTAGTATCTTTATATAGTATAGAATTAATTTACCCAGACCTTTACTAATAGGCAGTTTTGGCTAGGTAATTTTATTATTTGTTAAATTTTACAATGAGATTTAAGTATCTACTTTGTTAATTTGTTTAATTATGCCACTAATATGAATTTAGACATGACTTTGCTGAGTTGAAAGCATCCTTCAAGGCATCATTATACTTATGTTTTTATTTTTAATTATTTATAGTTTAAATTAATTTTTGGTAATTCTACTCATACATACAATGTATTTTGATGATATTAAATTCCCACTCTCCCTTCTAACTCTGTCTGGATCAACTACCCATTCACACTTGTTAAAACAATTATGTTTGGGCTGGAGAGATGGCTCAGCAGTTAAGAACAAAGTCTCAGTCTCCATGTGGGTACCCAAGTAAGGGGAGCAGAGGCTGGCTCTGTCATGAACTCAGTTGCCTGTTCTTTGATCACTTGCCCCTGGTGATGAAGCCATATCAGGCCATAGAGGAATAGGATCCAAGAGGTCCTGATGAGACTTAACAATCTATGGGCAGATGACAAAGGAGGAGAACTCCCCCTCTCAGTGGACTAGGGAAAGGGGATGGAGGAAAAGGGAGGGAAGGTGGAGCTGGGAGAGTTGAGGGAGGGGGCTTCAATGGGGATATATAATGAATAAATTGTGAAAAAATACAAATTAAAATTTAAAAAAGAACATAGGTTTTCTTGCTTAGGACCTGGGTTCTATTTCCAGCACTACATGGGATCTCATAACCTTCTATAGTTCCAGTTCCAGGGCATCTGATACCACTTTCTGGCTGTCACTGGTATCAGGAACTCACATGGTACACAGACATACACACACACACAAGACCCATACGTATATAATTTATAGGCTACACTGTTTGCACGGAGCAATGCCAGTTTTGAATATTCTTTTTTTTACCTACGTGCTAAAAATTTAATTTTATATTTTTTTTGAGAATTCTATTCATGAGTACTACATTAACATCACTTCAACCCCTCCAACTTTGTCTGTGATCCCCCATATCAAATCCATGATCTATCTTCTTTAATTATTACACACACACACACACACACACACACACAAATCACTGCTACTACTACCTCCACCAAATAGATTCAGTAGGTTTTATACAATGAGTTCATGTAGTGTTATTCATATGTATGTCTGTTTAGGGCTGACCAATGGGATTAGGCAACCTAGGAAAGGGCTAATTCCTGGAGAAAACAGATTCTCTCTGTGTGTGTCTGTGTGTGTATATCTCTGTATGACTTTGTCTGTGTGTGTGTGTGTCTGTGTGTGTGTCTCTGTGTGTGTTTCTCTCTGTCTCTCTCTCTCTCTCTCTGTCTGTCTCTCTGTCTCTGTCTCTGTCTCTCTCTGTGTGTATGTGTGTGTGTGTGTGTCTCACCAAGGATTACCTTTAATACTTTATGTGGGGGTAGGGCCTTGGGAAATGCCCCCATGCCTATTGTCATGTACACTCATGCTGTTATTATAAAGGTCTTATTTAGGCAACAACCCTGTTGAGATTTCTTGGGAGCATCTTTCATTTCATGTCCAGAAAACATTCTTTCTCAGTAGGTATCCTGGTCCTGTGGCTCTTGCAATCTTTTTCGATGTATTAACCCAGATCTGAGGGAGCTGGGCTTCTCTTGTAGGACCAGTCATTGGTGTGGTTCATAGACTTTAAGCAAAGTAGGACTGACTGCTTTTCTCCCTTGGCAGCTTGTATCTTGGCAGGTAGTTCTCTGGTAGAACACTTCCAGGTGTGTTCCAACTCAGTTACGCTGGAGATTTTTTAAAATTATTTATTAATTACACTTTATTCACTTTGTATCTCCCCTGTGATTCCCTTCCTCCTCCCTTCCCAATCCCTCCTTTCATGCTCCTCCCCAAGTCCACTGATAGGGGAGATCTTTTTATCCTTCCTTCTGATCCTAGTCAATTAGGTCTCATCAGGAGTGGTTGCATTGTCTTCTTCTGTGGCCTGGTAATGCTGCTCCCCCCTCAGAGGGAGGTGATCAAAGAGCAGGCCAATCAGTTCATGTCAGAGACAGTCCCTGTTCCTATTACAATGGAACCCACTTGGATACTGAACTGCTATGGGCTACATCTGTGCAGGGGGCTTAGGTTATCTCCATGCATAATCCTTGGTTGGAGTATCAGTCTCAGGAAAGACCCCTGTGCTCAGATTGTTTGGTTTTGTTGCTCTCCTTGTGGAGTTCCTATCAATGCAGATGCTGAGACTTATGGGCAACCTTTGGGCAGAGTGCAGGGAATCTTAGGAAAGAAGTGGGAAACAGTAAGATCTGGAGAGCACTGGAGATTTTGTTTGTTTACATTGAGGCAAGTTCTCTGTGGCCCAGAGTGGCCTTAAACTCTTAGTGATCCTCTTGTCTCAGTTTCTTGAGAGCTTGGATTTCACATGTAAAATGCCTGCCTGGCTCTCAGCTGCCATTCTGGTGCCATGTGTAGAATGATGTTATTCTTAGGGTACAGACATGTTTTCTAATATACATTGATTTTTATTTCCTTTACTTATATCTTCAACTCTTTGGGAAATATATAGGTTAAACTATAAGATCAGAACTTAATTTTATTTTGTCCAAATTCAGCCTGTTTCCCCAGCACCCTTTGTTATTTTATGCATTTAAAGCTGACTTTTATTATACTCCAGCCTCCATTTATTTGTGTTTCAGAAATCTCAATTCCATTTCACTGCTCTATTTTCAGTGTATATAGCTTACTTGTTCATTTTCTGATGTTCCTAAAATATGTGAGCCATCATAATTCTATGTAAATATTTCTACTCTGTTTTCTCATACATAAATATAATACCTTTGCAGATAAATCTTAACCTAAAATATGTCATCTTAATTTTGGTTAAAAACTATACTGAATTTATGGATTAAGTTAGGAGATAATCACATCTATTCAATAGTTTGTTTTTCTGTGCAGTAGTGTGCTTTACCTAAATTACATTTCATTCAATCAAATTTTATAGTTTTTTTAAGCTATTTCTTTTTCATATTACAAATAAGACAGAGGATAGATGTTGACACATGTCAGTTACATTGGCATATAAAAACCAATTCAAAGTGCCCACGGCAATAACATACCCATTGTTTAAGCCCTGAAAAAACACCTTTCCCAATGTTTCTGTTCACCTTTTCTACTGAAGAGCCATATGATATTTATTTCACAGTTTTTTTTTAATTCATAGTATTCAAAACATCTTAATCATATATAACTTCCACTCTTCCAATGTTCCTTGTCCCCATACTCAGTGTATTTGCTTTTATTTGTGTAATCCATTGAGTCCAGTTGGTGCTGTTGCTATCTATGTTCATGGCTGTGTGGTTATGATATGTGGCCATGGCCAACCAGCTAATGGCCACCCCTAAAAGAAAAGTGAATCTTCCTCTTAGCAGATATCAACCCCCAATAGCTCTTTAGAGACAAGGCACAGGAACTCCTCCTGTCTCCTGGAATTTTTAACTGACTTGATAGTGTGCAGGTTTTGGGCAGGCAGCCACAGTTGCCATGAGATTGTGCATGCAACAGCTGAGCCATGTCCTGAGGAAAGCATTTCTGTCCTCTTCCCTATCCCCTGGCTCTTACATTGTCTTCACTACTTCTTCTGTGATGTTCCTTAAGACTGGGGGGTGAGGTATGAGGAGAAGTGATACAGATGTCACTTATTCTTAGTCTGTTGACAGTAATGAGTCTCAGTAGTTGCCAATATGCTTATATATGTTTTCAGGCCATATTAGCTGTGTTTTCCCATGTGTGAATTTACTGTTTGTTTTCAAGTATCTACCCACTAGATCTATATCCAGTGCACCACACACATCCAGAGGTGTGAATCTGAGCTGGCTGTTGCTGAGCCCTAGAAATAGTAGGCCACCCGTAGACCATAGACATTAGCAGAATTGGCCAAACACCTGTTGTTACATAGTTATAGTAACAGTCTCTTTGGGATTTAAGTTTTGGTTTTTATTCCTCAAATATTTTCTTTTTTATTTATTTATTTATTTTATTTTATTTTATTTATTTTTTATCAGTTACATTTTATTAACTCTGTATCCCAGCCGTGTCCCGATCCCTCATTCCCTCCCAGTCCCTCCCTCCCTCCCTCCCTCATCTCCACCGTGCCCCTTTCCAAGTCCACTGATGGGGGGGACCTCCTCCCCATTCATCTGATCCTGTTTTATCAGGTATCTTCAGGACTGGCTGCAAAGCCCTCCTCTGTGGCCTAACAGGACTGCTCCTCCCTTCGGGGGTGGGGAGACCAAAGAGCCAGTCATCGAGTTCCTGTTAGAAATAGTCCCTGTTCCCCTCACTTTGGGAAACCAATTGGTTACTGAGCTACCACAGGCTACATCTGAGTGGAGGTTCTAGGTTATATCCATACATGGTCCTTGGTTGAATGTCAATCTCAGAAAAGACCCTGTGCCCAGATATATTTGGTCCTTGTGGAGCTCCTATCCTTTCCCCATCAGACTAACTCCCCTTCTTTCTTATGATTCCCTGTACTCTGCCAAAGGTTTGGTCATGAGTCTTTGCTTTGAAAACACTGCTAGTTAGAGTCTTTCAGATGTGCTCAGTAGACTCCTGTCATACGTTCAATGCACATCCCATCTGTCTTTCTAAATGAGGATTGATCATCTTACCCCATGTCTGCTCAATTGATTATCTTTTTTAGGTGTATAGATTTCATTATGTTTATCATATCTTATAGGTCTATATAAGTGAGTATATCCCGTGTTTGTCTTTCTCCTTCTGGGATATTTCACTCAGAACGATCTTTTCTAGATCCCACCATTTGCCTGCAAATTTCATGATTTCCATGTTAAACAAAGCTTTGGTTTTAAGAATCCCAGGATAGAACTGTTGGTGTGATACTATGGTGTCTAGTATCTACTGTCTACTATCTAGTATCTGGTGTCTAGTGTTCAGTAGGCCTCAATACAGAGGGAGCATCCTTAATCCTTCTAAGGTAATTAAATCCAAGATCTTTAGCTTCTCCTATGAAAGAAATTACATTAGGACTGGAGAGCTTGGTGGGTCATTAAAGCTCCTACTGTAAACATGCAAGGACCTGAGTTTAGATTCCAGAACCCATGTAAATGTTGGGTGTGCGTGTCAGGCTGTTAATCTATAGGTGGGTTCAGAGAGCACAGACAATTAAAGTTTCACAGGCCAGTTTGCTCTAGGATCTCTGTCTCTGCTCTCTGAGCACTAAGAACCCACCTCTGGATTACCAGCACAACATCCTAAAATCTTCTTGATGTTGCCTTTTAGTCATGATTCCTGTCTCCTCCATCATTTCCAAGTATCATGAGATGTTCAGTAGCTTAGAATTTATCTAAATTATTTTCTAATCATAATTATTCTCAAATTTTTTTATTTTACTTTATAAAAAGGCTTTAGAATAGTTGAGTACTACATCTTAAAATGCTTCTTTACGATGGAGTAAGAATCTGTATCTAGACCTACATAGCTTCCAAGCCTTCTTTTTAATCATCTTGTGAGTTGTTTGTATAGTGGAGAGATTGGCTTGTAGATTATGTTTCAGTGCTCTCTGTCAAATTTTATTATCATGGTTATGTTAGTCAAGACAAATGGAAATGTCCTCTGTATCTGCAAATGCTATTAAACATTTTAAATAGCATAAAATTAAATTATTTCTTCAAATTTAAGAATAAACTTACATTGTTGTAGTACAATAACAGTTTCTTTTCTTTTTTCTTTATCAGACTTGTTAAATTTTACTCATTTCCTTGGTCTTTATAACGAAAAATCACTCAGTATATCAATGCTTTAATATTGTAATGCTTTTTCTACTTTAGTTTGAGAAATTTTTTAGGTTTTTAGAGTAAATATTTTTTCCCTGAGATGATAACACTAAGGAATGTTCTCTGTTTGGGTTCTACTTACTCTGTGTCTAGCTGAACTAACCAAGCTGTCAGTTAGCTCTCTATCCTATGAAATAGCTGCAGCAGGCTATATTTAAAAGGAGGCTTACATAGCTGAAAGTTTGTGAAGCTCAGAATCCAGGTCTTCTACTGAAAGCTGTCTCTTGCCTGTGTCACTTTGGGACAGACAGTAATGATGGCAACAAGGAAATTTCGTCTTGAGTCACAAAGCCCAGAGTGGGAGGGGTCAAGCTTGATCCTTTAAAACAACTCTCTTAGGTTAAAAGCCCAGCAACAGTGGGGTGACACAAGAACTGCCTCATTCCCTTACCCTAAGCAGCGACCTGAGGACCCCCAAGTAGGCTCCACTTAAACGTTCTAATGTCACACAAAAGCACCACTGTGAAGACCACACCTCTAGCACCTGAACCTTCAGGGATACAAAAACGGTATTTAAAGTATAACACCAATGAAACTGATGTGCTTTGTATACATTCCACATCACAGAGATGTGAATACCTGAACCACCCAAAATGTGTGAAAAGTTCAACGGTGAATTTTGTGTACAGCAGTAAAGACATTTGGAAGTGAAAGGCCTGGAAAAGAACTTCTAGGAATGAGGCTGGTTCTATCATCTCCTACTATTTCCAATTTGGCTCTTAGAGTGAATTAGTAACTCCATGATATAAGAATTCTCACACAAAAAAAACATCTTTAGTTATTAATAGATCTTCCACCATAAAGCAATGTATAACATAAACAATCAAAACAAACCCAAGAATATAGAAGTTATTTGAGTAAATTTAAATGATCATGGTGTTATTAAAATGTCCAAGAATGAGAGAAATATGCCATGGTTAGAACACAGATTACAACACAAACACAAAAACACATGGACACACATGCATGCAGATGCACTCCTCCCCCGACAGTTCACAGAAGTAGTGGGTGCTACAAAACAGAACAAAGAAATAACGTATTTTTTTCTACACATATCCCAGCCATGAGTCTGTGGGTGCCCTTCTAGCCTATTCCTGTAATAGATAAAATTGTGCTCCTCTTCAAGAGGAAGGATATTTGATCAGAATACTAAAATGTAAGTGCAGTGTCCCTATTTTCTCCCTCCCTCTTCTCAGGATGAAGAGTGGTGTTGCTCTGTCATCCCAGGTCCTTTTAAAAGTAATCTAGAGAATGTTCAGCCTGACTGATGCTTATCATGTGAGGAGGAAAAGAGCTACATCAATTCTTTTTCATAACAAACACTGAGATGGTGGGACTGATATTGCCATGTACCATCACCTCTTGTGTGATTTAGAAAGTTTGGGTAATGACCTTGAATTTTAAGCAAAAATCAGGAAAGAAATGATAACTTAAGGATAGGCTGGGGAGATGGCTCTGTGGATAAAGCACCTACTGAACAAGGATGAAGACTGACTTTAAAACCCTGGCACACACATAAAATGTCAGGTGAGTGTGACGGCATGACAGCAATTCCAACCCTTAAGAGGCAGATGCCAGGTTTGCCTAGCTGGCTACACTAGCAGAACTTGAATGCTCTAAATTCAGCGAGAGTCCTCTCCTCAGTAAACAGAGAGGAGGGCAGTTGAGGAAGACATCTGATAATAGCCTCTGACTTCCACAAATACATTGACACAATCTCCCTCACACACTAGTTGTGTTAGCATACAAGGTATTGGGTTTGATTATGGTGTGTTCTCTCTCTCTCTCTCTCTCTCTCACACACACACACACACACTCACCCTTGTACTTCAGTCACATCCATCTCCCTATTCCAAAGCTCTCTGCCTTCCCACCCATTTTCCTCAAGTTGGCCCTCTTCTTTTCTCTACATAATTCTCACTTGAACTTTTGTTGCTCCACCGCGAAGAACACGTCTTCCACCTTCATGATTCCCTTTTCATTTTCATAATTTACATATAATGATATTATGGAAATTAATACTATTTATAAGCCCACAAACACACTCACACACATTATGTGTGTGTATGTATGTATGTATGTATGTATGTATGTATGTATGTATCTATTTATATTTATATGTGATTTAAATTTAGTTTCGTCACATGAGCGAAAGCATACAATATTTGTCTTTCTCTATCTGGCTTATGTTACTGTCTTAGTCAATGTTTTATTGTTATGAAGAAACACCATGACCATAGCAACTGTTATAAAGAGAAACATTTAATTGGGGCTGACTTACAAGTTCAGAGGCTTAGTCCATTATTATCACAGTGGGAAATATAGCGATATGAGGTAGACATTCCCTGCAGAAGTTGCTGAGAGTTCTAAAAGTGGACCAGCTGACAACAGAAAGAAAGAGAGAGAGAGAGAGAGTGAGAAACTGAGCATGGTTTGAGCTACTGACACCTCAAAGCCCAACCCCATGACACATTTTCTTCAACAAGACCATTCTTACTCCCACAATGCCACACCCCCAATAATAACGTTCCCTGTGCATTTGTAGTAGCCATTTGCATTCAAACCACCACAGTTACTTAAAATACAGATTTCTAATTCCATCTGTTTCCTACAGATGTCATGATTTTATTTTCCTTTATGGCTGAAATAACTCTCACTTTGCATATGTACCAATTTTCTTCTCTTTAAGTAATCTGGTATGTGTGTATGTGTGTGTATTTGTGGTTGCTCATGCCCAATTATTAACACGTGATAGAATATATTTTATTTTCTATTACTGATTTTAGGTTAAAATGTACTTCTCCACATATCAAGGTAGTGACCCCAGTTTGTTTCAGCTCCCATTTGTTTGATAAATTGACTTCTATCTTTTGAGTCTCAACCTGTGATTGTCTTTTCCAGTGAGGTGTGTTTCTTGGAAACAATGGATACTTGGTTCTAGTTTTTAATTTAGTTCCACTAGACTATAACTCTTTATGCATGGCTAGAGGCCATTTACATATATTTAATCACTGACAAAAATAGCTAACTTTTGTAATTTTTTTCTGGCTGGTAAGAATTTTTTTGTTTTATTCTTCATAATATTAGGAGTTTTCAAGTTTCCAGTGTTGAAAATGGGGTAGTACCATCCTCTCTTTGGTTATGCATTCCTCTTTTTGTTTGATTCTCATTTATGTTGTAAAGATCGAGACAGTTTTCCTTCCTCCTCTGTTTATAATATTTCTTCTGTAGTGCTCACTTGATGGTTGTGGTCATGAACTGCCTTAGTTGGTTTTTTATCTATAAATATTTCTTATTCTTTGCAAATTGAAAAATATGGCTTTGCTTGTTTTAACTATTTAATTTCAGGAATGGAAAAATATAATATTCCACAAATTTCTGGCTGCTAGGGTTGCTGATAAGAAATTTTATCTTATTCTGGTATGTTTGCCTTTGTTGATGAGCTGGTATTTTTCTATTAATTAATTAAGTAAGTAATTAAGTAATTACAATTTTATTCATTTTGTATCTTGGCTGTGGCCCCTCCCTCATCTTCTCCAAGTCCCAGCCTTCCTCCCTGTTCTCCTCCCATGACCCTTCCCTAGTCCACTGATAGCAGAGGTCCTCCTTCCCTTTCGTCTGACCCTAGCCTATCAGTTCTCATCAGTTCTCATCAGGGCTGGCTGCATAGTACGGTTTCTTTGTTGTATATTCTTGACATATTGACTATTACATATGATGGGACTCTTCTCCAGCAGTACATTTAGAGTTTAAAGACCCTTTTATTTGGATGTCCACTTCTTTTTTGATATTTGGTAATTTTATAAACCTATGGTTTCATTGAATAGTTTTTCTATACATTTTTTAAAAAATATTACTCATTTTTTGTTGTTATGTGAGTTCTCAGCCTTGTTGTCTTATTATATTCCATATTTCATGGCCATAATGACTATGGTTTTTTATATTCCTTATTATGTTATCAACATTATCTTCTTTTTCTGATATTTTTTTTTCTCCTTGGTCGAGCAAGCCTATTGATTATAATTTTCCTTTGATCTATATTTGATAATTTGAAAATATATTCACAACATTTCTATAGTTTTTTATTTTCAAAATTTCAGTTTCATTCCTGTGTTTTTCTCCGGTGTTTCTTTTTCTTCTATATTGTCAAATATCTTATTAATTTAGTAGAATTTTTCTTCTATATCCTTGACTTTCCTTTCAGGGTCTTGGTTAAAGCTACCCACTTATTTGTATGTATTTTGTCTTCATTGATAAATTTTCCTAATAAATTTTGAAATCCTCCTATAGCATTCTGCTATGTCAAAACCCATGAATTTACATTGTTTGGTAAAGTCACATTAGCTGGCTGCTTCATGTTTCTAAACTTTGGATGTCATGCTCATATGGCAAGTATTTTATCCACTGAACCATTTCCCCAGGCTCAGGTTTCTGTTTCTTTATGCAGTTTTTTTTTTTTTACACAGTTGAAACCATCCTGTAAGTATAATTTCACATCCTGTTTTTTGCTTGATAACTTGACACAATTATAGTTAAACTGATAACTCATATTAATAAAATAGCTTAACTAAAATATTTCAGATTAATAAACATTTCCTAGCCATAAATAGGGCATAATAAATATGCTGTTTAAAATCAAAGTGAGTGCTTTAAATATTTCTTACCCATTTATTATTTAAAATAAAATACTAGATCTGATTGATCTTTGAAGCCACTCCTGTTTATTCTAATTAAAAATTAATCAAAATTAGTAACTATTTTTGTTTTCTATTACTATAAACTGTTGAATAATTTTAATCTCAGAAGCTTACATCAGCAAGCATTCATCTTCATGTTTAGTGTCTGCAAGGAGGAGCCAGATTTAAAATGCAGCAGCTTTCTAGAATGGTTCTCTTTCAAAATCAAGTACAACAGTTTCCAAGAGACCATTTAATTCTCTTCAGAACCATAAACACAGAAACAACACACTGCCTATTTCACCCATTTCCATGTGGAGAGGTCACAGGGTAAAGTTCATTTTTGAAGAACAGGAGATTGGGATAGGAAGAGCTGGGCAAATATTTTCTAAGGCAGCAAACACCACAATTTGTCCTTCTTCACCACGAAGTAGCATCCTCAGAGTTCATGTAAAAATGGTTTAGATTTGCTAAGGAATATATTTGTAAGAAGAGGCACTAAACATCTCTAATTTGCAATACTTCAAATGATTTGATTTGCCAAGAGGACTTTGCTGCATTGCCAGAATAATGCAGTAAGCATAGAGAGCAAATTTTGTGAAAGTGGCAGCACATGAGAGATTGAGTTATGTCTGAAATCTGAACACTGATTGAAGCTGAAAATATTCTTAGTTCAAATTCATCCATTCTCCGATAAATGAGGAATAGAAAGAAATGGGATTGGGGTTCAATGAAATATAAAGCAAACCTAGGCTTTTTAAGTAGCAGTTTTTTAAATGTAAGTTGAATTGCAACTTGAGCCCATGTAGGACAGATGGTATGATAAGCTGAATATACTCCATAAAGGTATTTAAATTTTAGTAACTAGAACCTCTACCTACTGCCTTGTGTGATAAAAGTGACTTCGCATATATGACTCAATTAAGTTGATTTTGGCATGGGGAAATAATCCTGGGTTAATTGAAGCTTCACTAAAGCTAATCACAGTTGCCCTTATAGGAAGCACAGGAGGAAATTGAAAACACATGGGCTAAGACATGATTGGGATGGAAACAGCCTGGATGGAAGAATTCTGAAGATAGAAAAAGAGGCCTATATATATATGTGTGTGTGTGTGTGTGTGTGTGTGTGTGTGTGTGTGTGTGTGCATGTGTGTATGTATGTACGTACCTATCTATCTACCTACTTATCTATCTCCTTTAGAGGCTGTAAATTTAAGGAAATGGGGTTTACCTCTAACCCTTCTACAGGGTATTTAGCCATGCTAACATCTTTATTTTACTCAGTGCAACCCCCTTTACACTTCTCATCATCCATACTCTGGGTTAATACATGAACATTGTTAGCTACAGTATGACAGATAATAATAGCAGTGACTGGACTCACGCATGGCACCTGAGAAAGCCAGCAAGCTTCCTAAATTGACCTGTATGTGAAAGACACGGTTATGTAAAGTAATATGTGTTTAAAGATGTTTTGTGAACCTATGTTAGCCTCAGGCACTATTCACTGAAGACAAGAAATGAACCTTTTCAGCTATGATGTGTTGAATTCTGCTCACCAAAAGGTGTTGGCATTGTAATCCCCAAGAGCTGTGATACTGAACTTGTTTGTAAATGATAGTATTTTTTTAAACCTTTTTCTTGTTTAGATATGTTTATATGTATGGCATAGGTATGTCTGTGTGCTTGTGTGTGGAAACCATGAGGTCGATGTCAGATTGCTCTTTAGCCTGTGTTTTTAGACAGGATCCCTCTCTGAATCTGGAGCTTAACCAATTGGCTAGACTGGCTCACCAGAAAACTCCAGTGATCCATCTGTCTCCTTCCAGATGCCCACAGTTCTAGGGCTACAGACATGTGCCACTGTGCCAGGATTCTTCATAGGCACTGGGGATTTAAACATGGGCACTCATGTGGGCACTTTACTAAATGATCCATTTCCCAAGCCTCTGAGTCAGTGTCTTCACAGGTGATTAAACTGAGGTGATATTGCACTAGGCTTTGTGGTGCATACTTGTTATATCAGTACACAGGAAATTGAGGTAAGATAATCTTGAGTTTGAGGCAAACCTCAGCGAATAGGGAAACTCTGTCTCAGAAATCACACACACAAAAAAAACTGATGGCATCATTCAAGTAGATTTTAAATAAGAGACTAGTAGTATCCTGATAAAATGGGAAATTTGTATTCTGCAACAGATATTCACAGAGGAAGAATGGCATCATGATACAGAATACCAGCTCCAACACAAACACCTGAGAATGTCAGAAACTGGGCAGAGGTATTGACCAGACTCTCACCACCCACAGGATTGACTGGCCTTTCCGACATCTTGAGTGCAGATTTCTGGTCTCTAAAACTTTAGTAACTTCACTGTGCTTCTTAAGCCACTAGGTCTGAAGTATTTTGTTGTGGTGACACTAGGAGACTATCATACAGCTACCTATTAGAATTTGGCCATCATTTAAAAAAAATCTGTCACGAGCAGCTAGCTCTGTTCTCAGGTCCTTTTAGTACTACTATAAAGGCAAAGGCCAAGGCTTCCTACTGGATCAGTTTTAAATCTGTTTTATTATTTGAATCAAGTCTTGATTTATTTTTTGAGTTCAAATTTAAATTTTAAACTTGTGAATTTCTAACTAATTCTGTTTAATTTGGCAAACTGTCTGGGTGACACATCTTGCCAAGTTTCTCTCTGTCTCATCTATGCCTCTTACCATATTTTTCTCTATGTTCTTTCATTCTTTTATTCTTCACTTTCCCTCCATCTCTCCCTCTCTCTTCCTGTCTTCCTCTTAGATAGAGAGTAAAACCTGCATTTAAACAGAACATGGCCCTGACTAAGTTGCTAAAGACAGAAATGTACTGGCATGGGCTGGGAGTGGAGCTTCTCTCAAGGTCCAGTTAGGGAGGAGGTTATCAGAACATCCTCAGATCACAAAAGCTGGTTGCAGAGCCAGAAAGCTCCTCATTCCATCTTTTCAAATCTCACCAACGCGTTTCCAAAATCCAGAACCAAAGAATATGCTTCCACTTTAAATGGCTGATTGCAAGCCTTTGGTTCATTCTGGTAGCTTTTTTATGTTGAGAGAGGAGGACTGAGGGAAGGAGAGAGGGAGAGCAAGAGCAAGAGAGCAAGAAAGACGCACAAAATGCCAACTGAAGATCTCTCCTCTTAGAGAGGTTGAATACAGGTCATTCCCAGAGGCAGGACATATACAGACATCTTTTAACATTGATATTAGAGACTTCTAGAGGCTGTACATCTTTAGTTTCATGAATCATTTTCATCCTTCTTTTCACTAGAGGGCTGCCCTCCCAACTTCAGGTGTGGACACTGCTTTTTAAGGACATCCTAATGCTCCAGGGAGATGATTCAGAAGCATGGTCCTATGAGTAACTTTCTCCCAGTGCCATATTAAGTGAGAATCACATTGTAGGACCTTATACTGCCATTTTTCAGACCCACAGTGGCTCGGGGAGGAAGCTGCCAGTGAGGGATAGCTTTCCTTTTAGTCTTATGTAGAAAGATTATTTCTGAGCCAGGCACAGGTGAGGTGACGGTGAGTGCAGCTGAGGGTGAGGTGGGCTAATGAGGAAAGGAGAACTGCTTATTAATTTAGTTTCTCTGGTAGGAATAGTTACAGATCTGAAATGTGTAACGTAATTGTCACAAGTTTTAGTCACAGTTCTTGTAATAAATGACATTTTTGGAGAGTTCAAAGCGTAATTTGATAGGATTTAGATCAGAGAAAAGTTCATGACATCTTGTTCATTTCTCCATAGCTGCTAAGAAGTCAGGTAACCATGATGCTTCACAGCTGGGAGACTGCTGTGTGCCAGAAACTGTTCTGTGCATTTTCCCTGAAGTAATTTTTTTTTATACCCACAATGACATCTTAAGGTAGATGTTATGACTGCTCTCATGGGTGAAGGAAACTGAGAGCTTGAGTTGTCACTCCTCCCAACAAATCAGAGGCAAACGTGGATTAACAATTTCACAAATAGAAAAATGATCTTATTATGGGTTTTTACGTTCTTTAGACTTGTTTATAACTGTTGTGAACACACCAAAGAAGTACACAGAGAAATGATATTCTTTTCTAACTGATAAGACAGTTCCTTATATAGTTCAGATCTTGAACATACCCACCAAAGATCTACACCTGAACGACCCAGTGACCAAGCGCTAGTCTTATTGGGAGGTGGTGGAACCTTTTAAAAGGCAGGGGACAGGGAAAAGCCTTTAGGTAATTGGGGATGTACCTTCAAAGTGAAATGTGGGTCCCTCACTGTTTCCCTTCTTTTTCTGGCTGAGGAAGAGAGCAGCTTTGCTCCACTCATATCCCTGCCATGTTGTGCTTCCTAACCATTGGCCCAACCAATGGGGTCAGTATTCATTGCCTATAACCTCCAAAGCTGTGGGACAAAATTAACGTCTTCTTTGGTGAATATGTCACTTCAGGTATTCAGTTACAGTGATGAGAATTTGACTAATGCTTTTTTATTATTATCATTTATTACAGCTTATTCAATTTGTATCCCAGCTGTGGCCCCTTCCCTTGTCTCCTCCCAGTCCCACCCTACCTCCCTCCTCTACCCCTATGCCCCTCCCCTAGTCCACTGATAGGGTGAGGTCCTCCTCTCCTTTTATTTGACCCTAGCCTATCAGGTCTCATCAAGACTGGCTGCATTGTCTTCCTCTGTGGTCTGGCAAGACTGCAATCCCCCCATCCCCCAGGGAGGTAATCAGAGAGCCTGTCACTGAGTTCATGCCAGAGAAAGCCCCTGCTCCCCTTACTATGGACCCCACTTGGATACTGACTTTGTGGGCTACATCTGAACCAGGGTTTTTGGTCCTCTCCATGCATTGTCCTTGTTTGGGATGTCATTCTCTTTAGGGCCCCCAGGGCTCAATCTTTTTTTTTTTTTTTTAATTCTGTTAGTCTCCTTTTGCTGTCTCCTCCACATCTATCTCTCTCTTCTTTTATAAGATTCCCTGCACTCTGCATTTACTCAATAGATTACTACTCAGCTATTAAAAATAAGGAAATAATGAAATTTGTAGGCGAATGGTGGGAACTAGAAAAGACCATCTTGAATGAGGCAACCCAGAAGCAGAAAGGCACACATGGTGTATTCTCACTCATAAGTGAATATTAGACATACAATATAGGATAAACATACTAAAATCTATACTCCTAAAGAAGCTAAACAATAAGGAAGACCCAAGGGAAGACGTTCAATTTTCATTCAGAAGGACAAACGCTATAGACAACGGAAGCAGGGGAAGATGAGGGACAGTACAGGAACCTACCACAGATGGCCTCTGAAAGACTCTACTGATCGAGGTATGGAAGCAAAGGCTGAGGCTCATACTTTTTCTAAGCCCCCTTTAAGTATCTGGAATATAGCTATGTGTCTCTTGCAGCTACAGTGGAGCTATTGTAAGCCTGTAGGTACAAATGCATGATTGTTTAGTTCTAGTAACAGTGACACTTTTGTAGTGAGATTATTTCCTGCTACCATTTGACTCATCACGTGTTCATTAAAATCGCACAATGTGTATGGTCCTCTGCAAGGGTTTGAGACTAAATTAGAGAACAGCATGAACGTAGTCTTTGCTTTCATGACACAGTTCAGATTAATTTTTTGTTGTATTTTAAAAACAATTTAGCATTAAATACCCAGAGAAAAAGTCAAAGGCTGCCGAAGTTGAAGAAGGAAGGCAGTCATTTGGGGGAAGCCACGAATGAGACATCAACTGGGTCTTCCATTAAGTCTAGTGCTTTTCTCAGCTCTATTTCTTTTTTCTTTTTAAGCAGGATTAGTAGGTGCAAGTAGTCCCCAGTTCACCCCAAGAAGGAATTCCTTAAACAGCCCATGTTGCTCAGAGTCAATGGGGCTGGAAGTTCCTTGGCTTATTCTTGGAGCAGGTAAAGCGTCTTGTCTCCTCTTTGATTACAGACTTTGTGCTGAGCTTTAGCCATTTGCTTGTGTGAATGCAGATGTGAGGCTTTTCATTTTGCTTTCTGTCCTCCTCTAAAATACAATTAAAAGGTCAACCAAGGATCCTGAACAAATTGTGCCTGGGCTGAAAGGGGAAGAAGCAGAGGGAGTGCTTTGTCCATGGATTAGCCTGTTTATGACAGAGCTAAAAAACATTTTGTTTCAAGCTGAGTTTTATGCCTTTGTCAATAACAGCAGGCTTGGAAAGGGCAAAATTCAGCCTGCTTGTCGCAAAGTCCCCTACATGCTTGAGATTTGGCCTTAACAGAGGGATGTGCAAATATCTTCCCATCCTAATAATATTCCTGGCCGGCTACCACTCAGCCAGGGAAATACCTGTTAGACATTGCCTCTGTAGCTCCTGAAATAAGGATTTGAATTCACCAAGGATATATCAATAAGACAGTTAGGAAATAAGATTAGGAAAGCAAGGAAGTCAATATAGGGTGTGCTTATGAACAGAGTTCTTAGATGGCAGCTGGGGCTCAGTCTTTCTAGGTAGTCTCGGGCACTCTGTGGATCACACCTCAGAGTTGTCCCATCATCTGTGACTTGCCATCATAAGGCTGTCTTCAGGGTGTTAGAAGTTTTCTGCATGCAGGAAAACCATTGCAACAGAGACATGCAAACAGACAAGGAACAACGAGTGGTTGTACAGGTGGTCCGCCGTGCTCGGTCTCATTAGAGCTTGGCACTGGCTCTAACAAGAGACGAGGACAAAGACTTGGTGACTTCACCAGACATTACACTATATCATCTTGACAGAATTGTGAAGACCAAAGCTCAAACAAGAGCAGAAGCTTTCTCCTCAAAGCTGATTGACCAGGAGAAAATGATGAAGAAACCAGTGTATCCTGAAGGAGGCTGAGAAACTGGCCTCCAGACTCATTCTGAATTCAGGTCTTCTCAGAGTACAGAATGAGCAGTTGCTTTGGAGTTTGGAACAAGCAGGATGGGTCTCTCTGTCTCACAGAGTTATATTTTATTTCATAGTCTATTTGAGTGTTTAAATGAATTGCTTTTTGATTTATGTAAATGTGGAGCAAGATACAGATTTCTAGTTACTATTTAACAATCTGACGATGCTAGGCTGCTTTTAATACTTTACCATGCTACCTGGGACATAAATAACTTCTCTCCATGGGTGGGACATAAACTTCTTTTGGCCCTAGTCCTAATCACTAATGGAGTTGGTTTCCTTGCCATGGAGATGAGGAGTCAATTGCATTTATCAGAGTGCTGACATTTTGCTTTTGTTTTCTCTTTCTTAAATCATTTATATTCCCTATTCAGCTGCTTACAGCAGCTGAGCAAGAAGCTCCTCTTCTTAGCAAGCTGCTCTCCTCGTAGTCACCCCTGAAGGACAGTAATGACAGTTCCAGAATTTTTCTTGCCCATTAGGACCCAATTCTAACAGACAGAGAAGTGTTGAAACTCTTGGCTCTAATATGTAAATTATTTGAGGGCCTTCTATTAACTTATTCCATGCCTCCTTGCCCTGCCCCACCATTATTATCTGTAACATCTAACCAAGAAAATTGACTACTGATACCCAGATCATATAATCGCACTCGTATTTTCCTTTCTTAAACTATGAAAGGATGTTTTTTTCATAATGTGTAATAGGCTATGAAGGCATTGAACACTCTCACTTCTCTCTGTATCTTTTGGCTCATATCTGATACATCATCAATCTATCAGCATCACCGTCAGAATTTCCTCAGTGCTGTACTGAAGTACCCCACCTCCCAAGCTCCCTTTCTAGCACAGTCCACACCCTCTGTCTGAGGGTGTGTTAATGGTCTTCTCATGAACTTCACAGTCTCTACCACCCATCACACCACCAAGGTCAATTCAAAAGCCAGTGTGACTTTTGTAAAGCCTCTACTATCTCACATTATCCTCTGTTCTAAGCCGACCCTCAATTTTTCTGTAACTTCTCTTACTACTTACTGCCCCATCAGCCTAAGCAGGTGTCTTTACTTCCACCAAAAAGCCCATGCATGCGCATTTGTTCAGCTGCCAACTGCTATAAACCTAGAATGCTTTTACTCTTTATGTCTACAAAGCTTACAAACCATCGCCTTTAAGACTCAGATAAAGTGCCACCATTTAGGTAAGGTCGTCTCTGATCATCCAATTTAAAAAATTTGAGCCCTGTTCCAACTCCCTTAACCCTTCTTTATTTGTCTCCATAATTTCTTATCACTGTCTGATATTATTTTTAATCTATTTATTTTTTATCTATTCTATTCTACCCTAACCCTACCAGGAAACCTGTTTATTTTACTAATTTATCTGTACTCCCTAATGGAATCTGACCCTCAGCAGATACTCAGTTTCCTTACCTAATTTTCTCTAATAGGTACGGAAAATTTCCTCTTGACATCTAAGTAAATTTTTCCTAGTTCCAGAGCACAGGTACCTTTCCACATTTTCCAAGAAATCTTTCTTATTATTCTCAGGCATTATATTATAGTCTTTAAAGTTAAAACAATAACTGAAATTATTAGAAAAATTGAAAAACTTAGTGTGGTCTTTACATCTACCTTTCCCAAGCACATGGAGACAGAGAGTGCTAGAAAAAGCACATGGAACCATCTGGGCTGCATATCTGTTCTCTCTGACCTTGCTGAGCCACCATTCAGACTCCCTAGGGCTACAGTGAAGACATGCAAGGAATATTTGAATTATGGAAGCAAAATAAAAAAATAACAAAATAACAAATCCACAAAATAGTGATGTGGGCTTTTATGTCTGTATTGATGATATGCTGATCCTTACCAGAATACCCCAGTGTTTAGCACTCTAGATCACAAATGTTTGTATAGACCATAAATCCATAATTGGCAGTTCTCTTATTCTGACCCAGGCTTCACTGGAATCTTCTGGGTTGGTGAAGGGTGTAGGTGTCTTTGTTGGTTGTGAAGGGTTGGCTTCATGTTTGTTTCTGTTGATCAGTTCGTGGTTAATGCAGTGATGAAGTTTTCTGAGCCATGTCAGTCACTTTTTTAGCCGCTCGGTCTGCTATTCTAAATTGCAGATGTTGGCGTTCCTAAAAAATGTGTATGCACACATACGACTCTTGGGGAGTTGTAATTGTGTTCTATCAAAATTTGCATTTTCACTCATTGAAAAAGTTTAAAACACAAGTGAATGTGGGACCAGCATATTTACATCTTTATAGATAAATTGATTACAACCTTCAGATACACAACAAACAAGATTTGAAATGATGTCAGTTGCTTCACCGAGGTTGATCTTGGAAAGCATTTGTGTACTTATTGTACTTCGTATTCTTAAGCATAGCCTCTAACTCTCCCAGGAGAAACCATGGATGTCAAATGTAGTCTGATTTCTTCAATGGACCAAACTCTAGCATTCTTTCTATATGGTCTGTCCATCTCCGAGAACCAGATCTGAAGTACAGAACAGATTATTTATTATACCTTGAGTAACTAATCAAAAAGAAATAAACCAGAGGGAACACAAGAGGAGATACAGAGTTCTATGCATTAACATAAGGATATGATCCAATGAAGAAATTCAGTGCAAGTCAGGGGGTAAAAAGAAAGACAGGGGGTGGGAAGTGGTGTTTCAAAGGTCCTTCCTTGGCTTTGGGACTTCTTTATGAAGATGTTGAGGAAAAACTGGTTTTGCTTCAGGATATGACAGAAACCCAGATTGTTAAAGGTTTCCCAATCTTCAGGGACTGGGCAGGATTCACAGGGTAGGTTTAGGAAGATCTTTGCCCTTTTTTTGTCACATTTAATATTTTACCAAATTGCTTAATGTTAGCCATGCTGTAATTTAATTTTCTGAAAAATTAGCATGTTTCACTTTATTTTCTTTGCTCATTATTTTGGAGACAGCCTGGTAAAACCTTCTCACTCATGAAATTACAGTCAAAATATTTTAGGAAGAAAAATCAAACATTCATTGTTTGCCTTATTAAAAATTAACTCAGACAGACTGAGAAAGAATACAATGTATGCTCCCATCCTCATCCCACTTGTCATCTGTCCCTACAGTCACTGGAAACATCAGGCCTCATTTAACCTAACTGAAAGAGATCAGGGTCAAGCACAGGATCCCTTTTACGTGCATTTAATGAGAATGAAATATAGGTCAAAGAACCTCGGTTTCTGTTATTTGGATTAAACAGGTGGTTACAGAGCTAGGATTAAGCCATTTGGAGGAGATCAGTAGTGCCCTTATGGTACCACAGGAGAGTAAACCTTTGTATAGAGAGCACTGCTCTCATTATACCCAGCTCTTTGAACAGCTGTCAGAAATCATGAATTACTTTCCAGGTCATTCTGCATTTCTTCTGAGTCTCTATCTTATAGGGTCATGTAGATAGATGTTCTGTATTAACTCCACATGAATTCAATTTTACAACTCCTGGAGCCTTTGCTGAGTGCTACATCTGTCATTGGTGGCACAAGAGAGAAATAGCATGCCTTTGTGCTCTCATGGGAGTCCAGGTCTATCAGAGATCTATCCTGAGGGATCTCGTGGAGCAAGACAATACAGGACCTTTAAGAAGTTTCCACAAGGAGTTACAGGAGCACATGAGAAGGGCACCTAACTTGTTAAGGCACTTGTTAAGACTTGTATTCTGAAACATAGCTCCAATATTTATTCCTCAACTTTGTTACTGCAGAGGCAGTTGGAAAAGATGCCATCACTTTCCAGCCAGGACTAGACAAGTATCTGAATTTGAAGGGCCACCTTGGATAGCCTGACCTCCAAAGTTGGTTCTGGCCCAAAGCTATTCAGCTATTTTGTAGAAAGACCATTCTTGAAAAGAGTCAAGTGGCCAAAAAATGCTGTTCTCTGGTATGTTCTGATTATCTGAAGATAAGATAGTTTAAACTCAAGTATGTCCAGGCACCCTATGTGTTATTTTCATAGAGTTGGTATCACTGAGTCCTCTTGATAGTGATCTGAAGGTGATATAACATATCTCTACTTTACAGTAAAGAAACAGAGATGCATAGTGAGTTATTTAGTTACTCAAGGTCATGCTGTCTACAAAGGGCTAGAGTACGTAGAGGGAAATTCTATTAGGTTTAATAGAATCCAGAATACTGTGAAATCTCAGCATAGGTCAAGACCAACATAAAATATTATATTCAATATTTAGTGGTCTAACATGGCTTAGAAGGTATTGAATAAATTGTGATGGTCCTGTGTTGATGTTGTTAATGAGGAATCATCAACATGTGTCTAACGAGTGGGGTGCCTAGAGTACGGCAATAGTTAGGGAGGTGTAAAGACCCGACCTCATTGAACCAGCTTCTTTCTCAGGAGGAAGTAGACACAGACCCAGTGAGTCGACCTATGGGAATAAACCTGGCTTGGACACACCAAGCACATCTAGTTTGAAGATTACCCTTCAATTGGAGATCCAATGATAACTCAAATCTGACCCACCTGATAATGGCAAGGATTGGCTGAAAAGGTAATCAGCCTTTCCCAGAAATTTGTTACATTCCATTAGTTCATTATGACCTACAGTTTACTGATTTCTCTAAAATTCTCTTATGATACATACTTACCGGTTTCTTGCCATTTATCTTCTAGAACCTCAGTTTCCTCATATGTACAACAGGAGCATAATTATTCAGGGATATATGACACTAGAATCCAGAAGTCTGAATATTTGATCTGCATATCAGTCTTGACTTCTCCCAGAAATCATCTGCATACAGATCATTGTGTGCAACTGCATTCTTAAAACTGTCATGTCCCTCAACAATCCTTTTGTACATCTAGGCTTTGAATATTTATCAGAGGTACCATTTGTCAGTTGTTGACCATTGGCTTCAGACAGCACATACTAAAGGCTTATGTCTGAACATCACTTGATAGCTGATGGGTAGGTAAGACAACGAAATATTTAGTCATTACTCTAACCCTTAAACAAGTGATCCTTCTCCAAGCTCAATTCCTAGTTTCTAGCTCTTTACCTGCTCTGTTAATTCTGTTTATGAACACCAGAGAAGGTCCCTACAGATCGCTTTCAGAGAACTTCAGGGGCTTCCTACTAAAAAAGGATACAGTCCCACACAAAGAGTATTACAAGATCATCTTGGAATAATAGTTTCCTACAATTAGCTATTATTTTGGACTCAAATCTACTTTCTGGTATCAGCTCCTCTACAATATCCTTGTTCATCCTCCTTTGTAGTGACTTTTGGGTCTTCACTTATCCCTCAATATGTCCTTTAGGATTCTTTCCCCTTACCAGTGTTCATATAGTTCTCCCTGCTTGAAAGGCCCTAGATATTGCCATTTGGTAGAAATTGTCCTTCCTTCAGAGACCAGCTTTCACGTTAAAGATTCTTTTATGCCTCTCAGGAGAATAGAAACTTATTGTCTTTCTTGCTCATAAATCTCAGCAATAAACTTTTATTACACACTTTCTCATGGTCAGATCTTTACTCCAAGAATTTCTCTCCATAGAACACTAGTTCCTGGGGGCATGGGAAATATTTATTTCCTACCCTGACCAATGCAAATCATAGTGTTAGTCCTGCACATGATAATTCCATTAATGTCTAGGGGTTGTCATGTTTAGCTATGGCTAACACTTCTCACAAAATGCCTTAGACTAAAGCCAGAAAGTGGGGAGAGATAATGACCTGTACATTTAGATCAATTTTGGAAATCCTGTTTTCCTAATTTGGAAACTTGCAGGTTACCTACTATTTATCTCCTAGAACCTTAATTTCCTCATATGTAGAGCAGGATCATAATTATTCAAGGAAAATATGACATTAGAACCCAGAGGTTTGAATATTTGATCTGTGTTTTGATAATTTACACATGGAAGAATCCAGCTGAGAGGTAATCTATGTGTCATAAAACCATTCCTGAGATACAGTCTTGATTTCTCCCAGAGAACCTCGTTCCAAAGGCTCCCATGGTGCCTACTTAGCAGATGGGGTTGAGCTTCACGTTGATTAAGTAGAAAGCTGCTTAAGACCTATGCTTCAAAAAGGCTTCAGAATGGCTGCTGCAGATTTCCTGTCTTCAAGCCCCTTCTTGGCTTACCCCTTTTTCTCGACAGTGAGAAAGAAGACTTTCATAGATTCCATTTGATTAGTAGTGACCCCCATTAAGGGAGGGTTTCTTGATGTCTTTTTCTGTCCATATATTTTATTAAGTACACTTTATTCATTTTGTATCCCCCCATAAGCCCCTCCCTCCTCCCCTGCCGATCTCAACCTCCTTCCCCTTTCTGCATGCATGTCCCTCCCCAAGTCCACTGATAGGGGAGGTTCTCCTCTCCTTTCTGATCTTAGTCTATCAGTTCACATCAAAAGTGGCTGCATTGTCCTCTACTGTGTACTGTGTCCATATATTTTTTAAATTTTCCTCATAAAACCTCTTACGATACAGGAATACCCTGTTTGACTAGCACTATATTCTCAAGTTTATAATTGAAATTACTTATTTCAGTTTTTCCCTTTTGGTGGGGAGAGAGTATGTGTGTAGGTGGAGAGTCCTGCTCTATAAACCAACTATTTGAATAACAGGACCCAACCTGAGTTAGGTAGATACAAAACCTGTGAGAAGAATATACTTTTTAACGGTTTCAAGTTTTTGTCTCAGATCAACTATAACACCTGGTGAAGGCTTCTTAACACCTTTGAGTTTCAATTTTAAAATAGAGATGATCATATCTACCATCTAACACTATTTGCCCATCAAATAAGATAATGTGTGTGAAGTTCTTATCACAGCAAGTGGAAAGAAATAGGTGTTTGATACACACTGTAACTTTCTTTCCTCTTTGATGTTAACCTAAAAAGACTTCCTCTCTGTTTGACTTCATGTCGTCCATTTCTTAACAAAGAAAAAAGGAAAGTCAATACTCATTTTATTATTCCACCACTGTCTGTCCTGAAAGGGGAGAACACTATAAAGGGGTAATTCTACACTTACTGCAGAAGTTAATTATTTTATAACCTCCCAGTGAAACCTATTCAATATATTTAAGACCCTTAGGTTAAACTAACCATTTTGTGTTTCAAATTATCTAAATATCTGCAACTAGCTTTTGTTCTATGGAAAGACATGGACAACAATGATACAGAAAGGAATGATCTTCTGGGATTGTGTTTTTGGTTATGATGGTAGAGTTTTCATTAACTGTCTTTTTAATTTAGGATTCTTCTCTCTTACCATAGTTCTCACTGCTTGAAAGGCCCTAGATATTGCCATTTGGTGGAAACTGTCCTTCCTTCAGAGACCAGCTTTCATGTTAAAGATTCTTTTCTGCCTCTCAGGAGAATAGAAACTATCCCATCTGCTAAGGAATGCCGCATACTGTTCTTGGGATCAGAGAGATGTCACCTGTGCACAGATGGACCTCTTCACTCACTTCTCAGACTTGGCTCCTAGAGAAGGATGTCTCTTTTTCCCGTTTTGAAAGTTGGTTCTGAAACAGAATCCAGGGAATCATTAATATCATACATGTCCATTCACTTCATCTATATGAATATATGCTAAGTGTCCATCATTTTTTTTTCAAAATGTTCTTGAAAACTTAGTGATGAAATGAATACAGACATAAGCTAACAGTTGGAGTAATACTCTTCTGAGGATAGCCAAGCTGGAGTTACTGTTGAGGGCATGGATTCTAGGACCAGTATTTATAACAGTTAGAAAATTATAACAATATATATTAAATGTAACTATAGTATCCAATGCTACTCAGTAAGTGCTGCTAAATACTTTATTTGTGAGTGCTTAGAAATTACTGAATGACAGACATTCAAATCAGTTTGGATTAGATTGATTTATTAAACTGAATGGATAATTTGTCTGGTAAAAATGTTAATTAAGTAGAAGGAAAATCGAGGACTTTGCTCTTCTCATTAAACCTGCATAAATGCTTTATTTCTTTTTATCTTCAACATTTTATTGCATAGACAAATAACCCCTTTAGCTAGGAATTATTTTTAAAAATTGAAACTAAGATTATAATGAATGATATTGCTAAGAATAAAACATCAAGTGCTCGTCCGGTAATCAGATATCTTTATAGGCCACCTGACACCCCAACAATATATATATATATATATATATATATATATATATATATATATATATATATATACCACCAAGGCTCAGAAAAGATCTCAGAAGAGCAGACTAAAAAAATTTAAGAGCCAGAAGATTAGAAAGAGTATTGTGACATGCTCTCTTAGGTCATGAGGTCAATACCTATGTGATGTCTTGACCTATGCTCTAGTTTTCTGCACAAGACATGCAAGAGATTAAGCCAACTGAAATTCTAGCATAGATGTAAATGGACGTCCCATGGCCCACCCCTTACTGAGGAGTTTCTAACAATAAAGCAAAACAAAGCAAGGTAGGTTGGGATGGATCAGCAGTTAAGAGCACATATTGCTCTTCTAGAGGATTGTAGTCGAGTTCACTGTCACCACATCTGGAGGTTCACAACTGCCTGCAACTCCAGCTCCAAAGACACAACATTCTCTTCTGCCCTTCATGGATATTCACATAAACAAACACATAAATTTAAAAAATGATGAAAAGGAGAGTGAGTATGTTGTTTGGAGCAGGACATATTAAGGTGATATGAGGAGTACTGGAGTGGAAAAATGGAAGGTGGATATGATTGTATTCAAATATATATATAATTTAAAATATATGAAATTATTATAAATGTAGAATTTTTAACTAGAAATTGTCTTGTTATAGATTTATAAAAACAAGATAAATATAGAGGGTTTAATATAATAAATCATCATATAAATTAAAAACAACACTACAGTTTTATTCTAGTCTAGTTGAAAATGCCAAAAGTAAATGCTAGCTATAAGCAGAGAAAAGCAAATTTTCATTTATTGCTCATGAGGGTGTAAATTAATACAAAGATATAATAAAAGTGTGCAAATTGTTCACAAAACTAGAAGTAAAACTACCATATGATCCAGCATTCCTATTACTTGGTCTAGGTCCCAGAATATATTTAATTATTATTTCAAAGATCCATCAGCATTTGCATGTTTATTGCAGTCCATGACACAAAATAACAATGATATGCAACCTGCAAAAATAAAAATGTGAGATAGATATGTGTGTACACACATAAATATATGTATATACACATATATATGTATAGTAACAAAATATATGTATATACATATGTATATATAATGAAATTATATTTCCCTCCAAAGCAAAAAAATTCTGTAATTTCCAGCACCATGAATAGAACTGGAAACCCTTTGTTTAATGAAATGAGTCTGATAAAAAAAATAAAAGATAAATGCTACATATTCTCGTGTTCTTATTTATATGTAGAAGCTAAAGAGTTGAGTGCATAGAAATGGGAGGCACAAGGATTCCTAGAGTCTGGAAGGATCCGAGTGGGAAGGGAGGAGGGTCGAGTGAGGAAGGAATAAGTGTGCAGGTGGGTGGAAGAATAGCTTCTCTCAGTCTTCCAGCACGCTCTAGGATAATTGAGGGAACAGTAACTGTAATTGACAGTTAATCGACCAATGCCCGGGTGATGTGTATGCCAATTTTCATATACATGCATTGACCTATCACAGGCTAGCCAGTAAACATGCACAACTACTCTATAAATTAAATTTTTAACCTTTTAATAATCTTTTAATAAATAATTTTTAATAAAAATTTAAGAGCTAAAACACACAAAAAAAATTTATCAAGAGCCAATCAGTTAAGTTTATTCATTTAATTCTTCCTCCCTTACCCCTTTCTCTCTTCCTCAACCATGCCCCCATCACTTCTTAAAGACTTATTTAAATCATCATGTTTTATGTGTTTGAGTGTTTTTGCCTGCATGTATGCATGGAGCTCAGAGAGGTGTTAGGTTCCCAGGAAATAGAGTTATGAATGGTCACAAGCCACCATGTAGGCATTGGAAGTTGAATCTCGGTCCTCTGCAAGATCAACAAGGGTTGAAAAGTTCTCTCAAGCCCCCTTTTTCTTTCTTTTTATTGTTTTGACAGTGTTTAATTGTATAGAACAAGGTGGCCTTCGACTCTGGATTCTCCCATCTTAATTTCTGGAGCAATGGTTTTGTAGGGATGTATTAATAGAAATGAGACCCCTGGTGACTTATCTCCAATGACTTTTATTTTCCTGATCTTTCCCACTGGCAAGGATGAGCTCACAAAAGGAAGTAGCTCTTTTGTCTGCAGGCAAAAACCAAACTTTCCTTCAGTGGAACTTCTAAAATGAATAAACTATGAAATTGCCTTGCCATCATTGCTCATTTCTTTATTCAAATGCAGATTTTATTATATTTGTTCATTTAACCATTCATTTATTTATTTGTATTTATATATACAACAGTGTGAATATGAAGGTCAGAGCACAGCTTTTGGGATTTTTTTTTCTTTTAACCAACCTATGGGTCTGAAATTGAACTCAAATCATCATGCTTGGCTCTCAGTGCCTTTATCCACTAAGGCATCAAGTTGGTGCCATCATAACTCTTTTCAGTGCCCTCTGATATGGCTTATTCCTATCATCCTACATTTTGTCCTTCAGACATATTGTCAAACACATGTATGTGGATTTTATTTGTCTTCACATATAAAATCACATGAACACAAAGAAAAAATGCATACTGAAGTTTATACTAGCATACAGAGACTAACCAGACGAACCGAACCTAAATACACACAGGGAAGTCACATTTGTGAACAAAAATGCTTAGGAATATATGCATATTCTCTCTCTTTCTCTCTCTCTCTCTCTTGCTCTCTCTTGCTCTCTCTCTCTCTTTCTGTCTCTCTTTCTTTGTTTATGTGACCACATCGTGAGAATGTGTAGTAAAGATAGAGCAGATGATTCTTCCTTCTGCAACCATATTCTTTTTATGAGGCACCTTTTCCAGGCTCCTAGACCAGCGGGACAATTCCATATCCTATTACGATCTGCCAAGGAGAAATAGATAAATCTATTAGCCAGCACTCTGCTTGTTTCATCATTGTGACAGCATCATATGCTTCTACATCCATCAGTCTCCCAGGCCACCTGACAGCCAAGTCCCCACCAGAAAGCTGCAGGTAGTAGTGCCTTAATTTCTATTTAATTGCTCATTAATAATTCCAATATTGCCTTCCTCTGTTAATTGATTAAAAGTTTTTTCCCCCTGTGGAAGTAAATAATGAAATTAATGACAACCAACTAGAATAGCTTTCTTGTCATCAAGATAAACAAGAAGAAACAATGGCCAAAGTTGTTCTTGCTCTCCTTGTAGATTTTTAATATGCTAAAACTGAATGGGATGTGGAACTAAACTGTTACTATTTCTCAAACTGAGACTCACAAGTTACTTCACACTTCTGTAGAAAAACAAAAGAAAGCAAAAACAACAGTATTACCTGATAGAATAGATCTGGAAGCTATGCCACATAAAAATACTTTGGAGTGATAAGATGATATTAGTCCATTAAATTTTTTGAGGTTCCACAGTCTACAAACCTGTTCATGTTGTTCAGTTAATCTTCATTCAAGCCTATTAGACAATAAAATTGCAAGCTTTACCTATTTTAATGTATAAAGTTACTTTCCACAACTAGTGGATTAAAGAAAGTAGAATGGGTTGTTTTGCATAACTCTGCAGTTTTCCGGTGGTAAAAAGCAGAAGACAGGCTAGAGGCTGGCTCTGCCTCATGATTCGCGTTTCTTCCAAAACTTTTCATTACAAAGTGACCTTAGAATAATATTCTAGCAGCACAAACAACAGAAAGCACAAAGTTACTTGAAGCATCTCCAAAGTCAAACAAAACTACTTATGAGATAAATCAAGTCAGGAAAAAAAAAAGGGTTGAATTGTGTCATCTCCTGTTCAGACAGAATAATAAAGCCACATTGTGAAGATGAATTTGGAATGGAAGATGTGAGATGCTGGTATACAACAATTTCTACATTTTATTGATTAGGAAACAGACTCATGGCTGCAGGTCACACAGCTGCCAATCAAGTGAGCAGAATTTTGGCTACTCCTTAGACTCCAAGCCTTTTCACTTGGTTGTCCAGAAAGATGCTTCACTGATTGTGACTTGAGTAACTTTACACACTCCCTGCATTCAAGGAGACTTAGTTCCAGATTATTTTCTTAAGTTTACTTAAGGCTATTATGACTGGGCAAGTTGCCAGAAAAATGGTTTTTATATTTTTAAAGTACTTGAAAGCAAATCTGAAACAGTAAGAGTCTTGTATGCATTTTCCTAAAATGGTCACTTGGGCATGGAAACGTAACAGTTTCAAAGTCTGCAGATTCAGCTTAAGCTTCTTTTAGTTTGTGTGCTCCAAAAGACCCAATCACTACACATTGTTTGGGTCTATTCTACTAACGTTTAGCCTTTCATTTATTTATAATGTGTTTGAATTTTATTTAACTACAATTATGATGCCATAAGCTCTTAGAATCTAAGCAATCTTATTAAAGGAGATGTACCCAAAACACTTTTATTGTAAGCCAGGTATGATGCTGCAGATCCATAGTTAAAGCGCTCAGGAGGCTGAGGCTGAAGTATCTGGAATCCAAGGTGAGTTTCAAGTACACAAAACTTTATGTCAGAGAAGAAAACAGAATAACAGACCCAGTGAAATCACCTCCTACCACCACCACACACAAAGGATGCCTTAGATCAAACCTGTGACCCCAACAACTGAGACTATTTGATGATGACAACTTCATTTATAATAGGACTTTGCCTCCTAATAATATTTTTAAACATGTACTACACTTCATAGATAATACATGAGACTGCAACATTATCCTTCTTCAGTAACACATTCATCATGAAAAGAACACACCCTCTTTCTGGACAGCATTTTCTGCCTGAGGTGTCACAGAATGAAAAGGTCTGAAGACTACATCTACTTCCCATGCTTAGCTTGTTACAAGGTAGGAGGACAGAACGATGAAGGATTTTGTGGCTGTGGTTTGTACGTGAAGAACAGGTGGGCATTAATTCACTGCTCTGATATTTAAATCTGAGCTTACCTAGAAATTAAACAGAACAAATGGGGGGGATCTTCTGCTATAAAAAGAATCAAATACATTTCAAAAGATTTCTCTGAAAATGCTGTTAAAATTCAGTCCAAATGTTTAATTGTTTATTTGTTTGATTTGCACTGAGGCAAAGGCTACCAGAAGCAGAAAAGCAAATAGCATACATGATGCCTGTATTTGAGAACTATACAGAGTCAGGCTGTCTGGCGAAGTCCAAGTGTCAAGGAGAAAATCCCCTCTGAGCCAATTCATATCTTAGGTGTTTCCAGCATTCCAAGGCCCTAATACAAAAATCTACTGAGAATAAAACTGGGTCCAGTTGGCAGGAGAGTGAAGCAAATGACATTTTGGACACTGGCCTAATCTGTTGAACAATTAAATCAGGCTCCCTTGAAATTTGTCTTTCCAAATACTGTCCATGTTCAAGTAGAGATGAAAAGTCAAATTGTGAAAATGTATTAGTTTAGAAATGAAATGACGTTTAACATGAATTGAAGCAGTTCCTCCATTCCTTGAGTCAACTTTCTAGAACGCTGCATCTGTCACCTGTGACCTCTTCTTCTGTCTATCCCCTCTGCCCTTGTAGTCACCCGCTCCACTTGCTGATTCCCTACGTGGTGACTCACTAGAATTAGTTACTCATTTTGATGCTCTTTCTGTGCCAGGGTTAGAGAGTTAATATGTATGTCCTGTGGCTTGCTTGTAATTCTTTGGAGTTAGATAAATCAGAGGCGGATACAGAAGCAGAGAGGTGAGGGGACTGATAAGAAGACAGCAAGGTTACTGCAGTCTCTTAACAAGCAGAGTCTCGTTGTCACCAGGGATCAAGACTGTTTCCCATGAAAATGTCAGGTTTCATGAAAGCAGGTTCTTGAAGGAATAAAGATCGAAATGTTTCTACTTGTTCTTTAAAAGAAATGGCATACAAGGTGAAGGTTGTATAGATATTGTGTAAGTAAGGGTTGCATGTGTTTCTGCGGGCTTGGATGGGAACACATAGAGCCTAGACATCCACTCCAGGGCCAAGGTCATAAAAAGACACGCAGGGAATACATGTGGAGATATTTTACACATTATATCAGATAAATTAGGAAGAAGAAAACAAAGGTGGACGGAGAGATAGAGAAGAAGAAGGAGCAAAGAGGAGGAGGAAAAAGGAGGAGGGAGGAAGGAGAAAATTGAAGAAAAATGTTAGAGACAAAAAGTAACATTAAAAAAAAAAGGATGGTTCTCAGTAAGTCAAATGACATCTCAGTCGTATATATGTGTGTGCCAAGCAGTGGAACTGCAGTTTATGTGGGGCACAGTGGACAGAACCGACAGGAAAAATATATAAATCTCTAATCATGATTGAAGACTCAATATCTCTTTCTCGGCTGTTGATAAAATAAACAGAAAACTAACAGCATTATAGAAAAAAACAAAAATTATAGAAATCAAACACTACTAGCAATAGGATTTATTTGACAATCATGGAACACTCTACTCATGAACAGAACACTCATCCTTAGCCAGTTATCCATATGAAGGTAGAACATAAATGTCATAAGATATGCATGAACAAATGTTAAATAATGGTACAATTCTGGGAGCATCTTCAAACACAGTGGTGTCAAGCTAAAAATCATTAATGGGGTATTAGTCAGAATATCATAAGATACTTCTCAATAAACAAGGAATCAAAGATAGAGTCTTAGAGGAAAATCAGACGTATGTGAGCTATTAAATAAAAACAGTGTCTGATAAAGTTTTGGAATACACCTGAGTCTCTAGGGGGGGAAAATTGTGGAACTAGATGCACATATTAGAAATGGGAAATATTTCAAATCAATAATAGAAGCTTCAACCTAAAAAGTGAATGGAATCAGAGCTTATGTTTGGTGACGTGTCAAGTACAGAGAGACGAGAAGTGCATAATTTCACTTTTATGTAGAATGTAAGAAAGTTGATCACATGAGTTGGGGAAGAACAGTGATTACTGAAGTCTGTGGAGAGCAGTGACACCGGAGGAACAGGATAAACTGATGAAAGTTATAGTTATAGTTTGAAAGGACTTGATGTGGTGTGTTATTCCACAGTAAAGTGCATACAAATGGCAATAATATATTGTACTTTTTTAAAAGCCAAAAATTTAATTTAATTAAGCCACAAACAACATAATCACTGCCAGGTATGGTGGCTCATGCCTTTAATATACTGGAGAAGCAGAGGCGGGCATATTTCTGTGGATTAAAGGCCAGACTGGTCTACATAGAGAGTTCCAGGTCAGTCAGAATTCTTTTGCAGGAACTAATGGAACCAGGGATCATCACATTCGGTGAAATAAACTAGACTCAGAAAGACAAATATCACGTTTGTTAAGACATAGAAGTAGAAAAGTGACTCTTTAGGTTAGTAGATGATAACTAGTAAGATAAAGGGAAACAAGTCAGGGTGGTACAGGCTTAAATGTGATGGAAGTACCTTGCATGCATGTATAAAAAAAAACAGGACAAAACACATTATTTTATCTGTAATATATATTGGTAATACATTAATTAATTGAGAAAAACTATATTAATGTTTTTTGGTTTGGAAAAATTAGAGAACAGACCAAACTAGTAACAATTAAAAGAAAATATTGTATTTGTTACTTGATGAATAGTAATATTGTAGACTTTCACTCATATATATGTAAACATGAATTTATGTATTTCATGTACAATGTTATTATTTTTTATTTTTTATTAATTACACTTTATTCACTTTGTATCCCCCCATAAGCCCCTCCCTCCTCCCCTCCCGATCCCACCCTCCCTCCCCCTTCTTCACGCATGCCCCTCCCCAAGTCCACTGATAGGGGAGGTTCTCCTCTCCTTCCTTCTGATCTTAGTCTATCAGATCACATCAGGAATGGCTGTATTGTCATCTTCTGTGGCCTGGTAAGGCTGCTCTCCCCTCAGGGGGAGGTGATCAAAGAGCAGGCCAATCAGATTATGTCAGAGGCAGTCCCTCTTCCCATTACTATGGAACTGTACAATGTTATTATAATACCCACAGTCTTCATAAACTATCCTACCAGTTAAACATATATGATAATATGGGACAAACACTTTTTGATACATTTAAGAATTCTAAAATTTTATTTACTTAATAGGATGTTTAGATTACTTTTGATATACACATACACATCTAGTAAACATCCTTGCTCAAAATGATTTTGAGTATTTTATGTGTCAAAGTACACAAATAATTCCACACTATTTAAGAAACATTGTTTTTTTTAGATCCCCAAGGCCTCAGGTCATTGAAACAATGTTACCTTTAGTGAATAAAGGAAAGAAGAGGGAAATCTTAAGATCTGGAGAGGACAGGAACTCCACAAGGAGAGCAACAGAACCAGAAAATTTGAACACAGGTCTTTCCAGAGACTCATACTCCAACCAAGTACCATGCATGGAGACAACCTAGAACCCCTGCACAGATGTAGCCCATGGCAGCTCAGCGTCCAAGTGGGTTACGTAGTAACGGGAAGAGGGACTGCCTCTGACATAAACTAATTGGCCTGCTCTTTGATCATCTCCCCCTGAGGGTAGAGCAGCCTTACCAGGCCACAGAGGATGACAATGCAGCCACTCCTGATGAGATCTGATAGACTAAGATCAGAAGGAAGGAGGGGAGACCTCCCCTATCAGTGGATTTGGGGAGGGGCATTGGTGAAGAAGGGGGAGGGAAGGTACAATTAGGAGGGGAGGAGGGAGGGATTTATGGGGGGATACAAAGTGAATAAAGTGTAATTAATAAAAAAAGAAAAGAAAAAAAACAAAACTAAACAAAAAAAAAAAAACCCTGTAAACTTAGTTAAAACATTATAAAATTTTTGGCAGCTCAAAAAAAATTGGTAATAATTTCCTCCCAAATGAACATGACAACATCAAATCCTGAGTTTTACTAAATTTGAATATTGTTATTAGTATTTAATCCTAGCTTATTCAGGCATAGCATTTTATTATCATTAAAATTGGTATTTATTCTTTTAAAATAATGGAATATAACCCTTTTCACATATTGAATGCATATATATACCTTCTGTTTATGAATGTAGACATAATAGATTTTACGAGTTTTTCTGCTAATGAATTGTGTCTTATATTCAAGAGCACTTCATTTCCTAACATCATTATGTCTTGTTAATGTTTTAGGTTTCCACAACATACATATACATACACATACACACATACACATGTATATACATACATATAATTTGTATGTGACCCTATGTGCAACAACACTTATCTAGTAGCATAATAATTAAGACACATTTTCTGCAGCATGGACTTACCTTAATTATCTTTAAATTCTTGAGTATGGTTATTAAATTCTATTTAAATCAGCTCCTTGTAATGATTAATATTCTTCTTGTTAGTACACCTAGATGGAATGTTGAATGCAATGTCTCTTTTTGAGTTGTAACATTAATGCATTTTTTTATCCATGTTCTAGGACTATAGACAACAATTTTCTTAAATGCCATGGTAGCAGTAAGATAATAGTATCTCTGGGAATTTTGCTTAATCTCAGGAGAGTTAATCTATTAATAAAAATCAGAATCTTTGCAGAACTGATATAGCCTGCTTTCAAATGCTGAAAGCTTAGAAAAGAAGTTTCTCTGTTATCTTTAATTTTGGTTATTGACATTTCTGGCTACATAACCATAGAATACATGGTTGTAAAAGCAATGCTCAGCTAAAGAGGGAATTATGGAATCAAACTCTTTGGGAATTATTATCTGTATTTTGTAAAATATGGTCCAGAGACCACTTCCATCTGAAACTTTTAACATCACCTTCACTGGAGGAACACATAACATTTTAGAGATTCTGAATATATAGACTGGAAATTGTGTTTTCAATAAACTACTCAGATAATTCTTGTCAAAGAAAAAGGTGTGCTATGGTGGAGGTGGTGTTGGTAGTGATGGTGTGTGTGTGTGTGTGTGTGTGTGTGTGTGTGTGTGTGTGTGTTTTACCACACAATGCAGAGTAGTAGTAACATTAAGATAATATTGAATAATTTGTATATTTGGAACCATTTGCCTTCTTAACCTAAAAGGCTACAGCTACACAGGGCCATGCTGCTTGCTGACCTTCCTGCCCAGTCAGGATGAGCTAGATGGCCAGAGAAGGCTGTTATATTCCCCAGGACTAGAGCTACATATGGTCATGTGTGTTCTGGGATCCAACCCATTATTTTTCTGTAAGGGCAGTAAGTTGTCTTAACCATGGAACCATCTCTCTAGCCCCTACAAGAATTCCTTCAAGTCTTTGAAATGTATTTTTTATTTATTTAAAAATTTAATTTTTTTTTCATACAAGTCTTTGACTTGCTTGGTTAGGATTACACCAAGGTACTTTATGTCCTTTGTGGCTATTGTGAATGGTGTTGTTTTCCTAATTTCTTTCTCAGCCCTTTTGTCTTTTGTATACTGGGGTGCTACTGATTTTTTGAGTTAATTTTGTATCCAGCCACTTTGCTGAAGGTGTTAATTAGCTGTAGGAGTTCCCTGGTAGAATTTTTGGGGTCACTCAGGTATACTATCATATCATCTGCAAATAGTGATACTTTGAATTCTTCCTTTCCAATTTGTATCCCCTTGATCTCCTTTAATTGTTTTATTGCTCTAGCAAGAACTCAAGAAGTTAAACAGCAACAAATCAAGTAATCCAATTAAAAATGGGGTACAGTGCTAAATAGAGAATTCTCAATAGAGGAATATCGAATGGCAGAGAAACACTTAAAGAAATGCTCAACCTCATTAGCTATCAGGAAAATGCAAATCAAAACGACCCTAAGATTTCACCTTACACCCATCAGAATGGCTAAGATAAAAAACTCAAGAGACAACACATGCTGGAGAGGTTGTGGAGAAAGGGGAACACTCCTCCACTGCTGGTGGGAATGCAAACTTGTACAAATACTCTGGAAAGCAATCTGGCACTTTATCAGACAACTAGGAATAGTGCTTCCTCAAGATCCAGGTATACCACTCCTAGGTATATACCCAAAATTTGCTCAAGTACACAATAATGACATTTGCTCAACCATGTCTCTAGTAGCCTTATTTGTAATAGCCAGAAGGTGGAAACAGCCCACATGCCCCTCAATGGAGGAATGGATGCACAAATTGTGGTTTATCTGCACAACGGAATATTACTCAGCAATAAAAAACAAGGAAATCATGAAATTTGCAGGTAAATTGTGGGATCTGGAAAATATCATCCTGAGTGAGCTATCTGAGAAGGAGAAATATGCACACGGTATATACTCACTCATATAGACATATAATATAGGAAAAACGTACTAAAATCTGTACACCTAAAGAAACTAATCAAGAGGGAGAACTCTTGCTAAAATGCTCAATTCCTATCCAGAAGGGCAAAGAGGATGGACATCAGAAGAAGGAGAAAAGAGGGAACAAGTCAGGAGCCTGACACAGAGTACCTCTGAAAAGCTCTGCCCTGCAGACTATCAAAGCAGATGCTGAGATTTATGGGCAACCTTTGGGCAGAGTGCAGGGAAGCTTCGGAAAGAAGTGGGAAACAGTAAGATCTGTAGAGGACAGGAACTCCACAAGGAGAGCAACAGAACCAAAAAATCTGACCACAGGGGTCTTTCCTGAGACTGATACTCCAACCAAGTACTATGCACATAGATAACCTAAGCCCCCTGCACAGATGTAGCCCATGGCAGTTCAGTATCCAAGTGGATTCCATTGTAATAGAAACAGGGACTGTCTCTGACATGAACTGATTGGCCTGCTCTTTAATTTCCTCCCCCTGAGGGGGAAGCAACATTACCAGGCCACAGAAGAAGACAATGCAGCCACTCCTGATGAGACCTAATTGACTGGTATCAGAAAGAAGGAAAAGAAGACCTCCCCTATCAGTGGACTTAGAGAGGGGCATGCATGTAGAGGGTGGAGGAAGGGAGGGTTTGGGAGGGGAAGAGGGAGGGAACCACAGGGGGGATACAAAGTGAATAAAGTGTAATTAATAAGGAATAAAAAAGGAAAAACAATAATACATTCCTACAATGTATTTCAATCATATCCATTGCAAATATCCATAGGTGCTGTGAAGTCAAGACTGTACTGAGTATTCTATATCTAGAAAAAAGTATTCTACAGTTCCTCTCCTTATCTTATGAATGTTACATTATTTCTGTTTCTTATTTTGCAGTGTTCTCTGGGCCAATGTTCTCAGTGGTAGAGACTGTTTAGCACTCAACCATCAGTTATTCTTAGTACCATCAGCAGCTGTGAATATCACCATTTACATATTTTCATTGCAATGACAGTCTTCTTTAATTAAAGTTGGGAGCAACCTTTATCTATGGGTATAGACACAAATATTTAGACTTGTAACTTTGCATCATCGCAATTTAGCTAAATAATAGTGCTTTCAATAACAGTATCTTGAGGTCTTGATATGTGAAACTCTCGATGTACATCTCTCAAGATAAACCCATGTCAAAACATCAAGGAGAATCAGTCTCAGGAAAGACCCCTGTGCTCAGAATTTTTGGTTCTGTTGCTCTCTTTGTGGAGTACGTGTCCTCTCCAGATCTTACTGTTTCCCACTTCTTTCATGAGATTCCCTGCACTCTGCCCAAAGGTTGCCCATAAATCTCAGCATCTGCTTTGATAGTCTGCAGGGCAGAGCTTTTCAGAGGTACTCTGTGTCAGGCTCCTGACTTGTTCCCTCTTTTCTCCTTCTTCTGATGTCCATCCTCTTTGCCTTTCTGGATAGGAATTGAGCATTTTAGCAAGAGTCCTCCCTCTTGATTAGTTTCTTTAGGTGTACAGATTTTAGTAGATTTATCCTATAATATGTCAGATACTCCAACCAACAACTATGCATGGAGATAACCTAAGACCCCTGCACAGATGTAGCCCATGGCAGTTCAGTATCCAAGTGGGTTCCATTGTAATAGGAACAGGGACTGTCTCTGACATGAACTGATTGGCCTGCTCTTTAATTACCTCCCCCTGAGGGGGAAGCAACATTACCAGGCCACAGATGAAGACAATGCAACCACTCCTGATGAGACCTAATTGACTAGGATCAGAAGGAAGGAAAAGAAGACCTCCCCTATCAGTGGACTTGGGGAGGGACATGCATGCAGAGAGTGGAGGAAGGGAGGGATTGGGACAGGAGGAGGGAGGGAACCACAGGGTGGATACAAAGTGAATAAAGTGTAATTAATAAAGAATTAAAATACAAACAAATAAAAACATCAAGGAGAAACTAAAGTAGAATTTTGGGAAAAGAAACATTTGGTAAGATGTCCCTGGAAACATTTTTACTCTGTTGTGATCTAGAGGGTCCACGAAAGATATTTGTTCCTATATACACAATGGAGAACAAACATACATGATGCTAGAGCAGGAATTCCAGCCAATGGCCAAGGGAAGCATCATTTAATGTAGATAAGAGTAGATTGCTTCATATGTTTACAGATATTACTAAAAACGCCTTATGTTCATTTTACCTTAGGATCCTGCAGCTTTCCTGTAATAGTTTACAGTTGGATGCCTCAGACCAGTACCACACTGAAAGTTAATGTAGAAAGGGAAAGATTATGCCAGTAAAAGCAGATGCCTAGAAGAAACTGAAACCCTGTGGAAAGATTCATTTTTTCCCCTACAGAAACTGTAGAAATAGAGAAATGGAAGGAATGGTCCCCATTCCCCAAATTCTTTTGATTGACAGAAGAATTTTTCTGAAGTCTATGCAACAGTCATTGATTCCTAATGTTTTGGTATCAGCTACACATGGTCCTTTAGAAGTAGGTACTATTACTGTCTTGGTGACATTTGTATTTTTTCCTGGGTAAGTGGAAATGTTAAGATGGTATTTCCTTTGTAGTGGAGAGATGAAGATTTATACATGACAATGTTGTTCTTCTAAGAATTGCTTCATCGTCTTTTAATTCCTTATCTATCATGTATCTATCTTCTTTGTATCATCTATCTATCTGCCTATCAATCATCTATTTATCTGTCATCATTTATATCTCACTTATCTATATCTATCTATCATCTATTTATTTATGCATCTATAAAAGCATATATACACAGAAACATATGACAGTTATGGTGTTGTGTATATATGTGTATATATATATATATATGCACTTATTTCTCTTTATATATTTTCTGTTGACATACTTAAATAAATCACACACTCATATATATGTGTATTTGTGTTTTCTCTTTTTCCAACAACTCAATTTGTAATAATATTCTCCATAAATATCCATCAATAAATTGAAACATGGATAGTTACTATGCATATTATAGTGATAGGCATGCATTTTTCTGTTAGATATATCTATTGCGTAATTGGTGAGTTTCAGTTAGATCAAAAGTGAGACCCTCACAATGTTAAGCAAGTTTCCTTATGCCACCCAGCTCAGTGCAGTGGGACAACACAGCAAGTCTCAGGCCTTCCAGTTCCAAGAATTTGTATTTAGCAGATAAAATGTTTCAGTTTTCCCAGTGAGCAAGGCAGATGCTCAGAACTGCTTGTTGAATAAGTATCAGAAATCTTTGGTTCATGACTTGATTTCCAAGTTTTCTCTTCTTTGCTTTATTCTGGTGTGTCATTCTACTGGGTACTCAGTTTTTCTGGTTCTTTGGTAAAAACTTTTTACCTCTTTAGGGGCTTTCTAGAATTTGTGCATTGAGATCTTTACTACCACTGCCAGGGGGAGAATGTTTTCATTGGAACAATATGAAATGTATCATTACACATAGGTTCTGGCAGAAAATTAGTGGATAGTGGTAACTAACTCATCATGGTTGGGCAAGATTACACCCTTTCCCTGAAAGCACTAAGCTGACTGACTGCAGGGAATCAATGGTGTGATGACAGCTAATGGGAGGAAACAAGAGAACTGAGGCCCATAAATCAATCTGAACACAGAGATGGCTAATGAAAAGCCCTGGAGCTGCTTGAGCACCTCTGAGCATTGTTTCTGGGTGTGTGTCTGGAAGCGTATTAGAATTGAGCACAGAGAGTGTTAGGAGCTGAAGGAAGACATTGTAACTATGCAAATAGATGATAAAGCCTAAATTCTAGCATCAGGATACAGAGCTTAAGGCCACAATACTCTCAAGACCTTGGTTTGTTCTGTACTGCGTGTGTTTGCCCAAAGTAGGGATGTCTGCAGTCTTTAGCCCTGTTCTAATTTTTATTTCTGTGTACTGAACAGCAGGACAGGAAGATTTAATATGAAAGGAAGCTAGGGTTTTATCAAAGTTTTAAACATTCACCTTCACATCCTCCAGTTCAACAAATATTTTTGGCTGCTCTGATATCTCAACCTTAGATCTATCATGCTCCTGTTAAAAACAAACAAACAAACAAAAAACAAAACAAAAACAAAAAAACCTTACATCTATTCACCTTTTAGGAAGACACAATAAGGAGAATTTGATAATTACGAATTTTCAACAAAGGTGGAAAATTTTTTCCATCTTTTAAATAGTTTCCTCACATAATGCTACAATTATTGTTCCTAGCAACAATGCTGTGCAAACAAAACCCCTAACTCATGCTGAGGAGATGGCTTAGAACCAGCTATGAATGAAGAAGAAGCTGATTTAGGATCCAGCGAGCCCATGTCAAAAATGTAGTTTCTATGGCAAGATGGGAAGGACAGAGAAGAAACCACTGGAGGTCCTCAGGCTAGTCAGACCACTTTCAGCAATTTCAAATAAGATTCTCTTGTCTCAACCATGCTAATATTTAAAAATGTTGTTTAAATGGAGGAAAATCCCAACTATTGTAATTTACCAATAAAGACTCAGGAGCAAGATGCTGGGGTGAAAACCTGCTGGCTCAGAGAGGCAGAAAAGGTAACCAGCTAACCTTCCTTCTCAGCTCAGGTCTGGATGGAAAAAAACCCAAAAGGCTTACTAGCTCAGCTGACAGCCCAGGAGCAAAAGGTTAAAATAAAACAAAACAACAACAAAACCCTAGGCCAAGGCTTGCTTGCTTGCTTGCTCAAAGCCCCAAAAGCCAGGGAGCTGAGGAGCTAAAGCCTAAGCTATAGCAAAAGTTTGAGCTACTCCCTTTTTTTCTTCTCCATCTTGTCTTGAATATCCCTACACTCAAAATCCCTCCTACTCTTCCATCTCTGCCAGCTGGTTCTGTCTTTGCCTCTTGACCTAGGGTTAACTTTATTAGATCCAGTATACAGAGAGCTCTTGGATTAAAGGTGTGTGACAGGGCTCAACCATACCAAAGAAACAGGGTTTACAGTTCACAATTTTGGGTTTTACAGTGTGATCAAATATCCTGCAACATACAGACTGACACAGAAGGTTGTCATTTAACTTCCATATGTGTACGTTAGCACATGCACAACTGTGCACACATATATGCACATAAATACTGAGCCATCTTTTCTCTCTCTCACTGTCTCTCATACACAGTTTTTTTTTTTTCAATGCAGTTTATTCAGGAACCTTGAACAATCATCTGACCCTGGGGAAAGCCAGCCCACAGCTTAAATAGCCTCTGGGTAGCCAACCCCAGCGTGCCACGTGGGCAATGCAGATAGGTCCACATACATGGAAGCAAGCCAGATCTTCGGCCTTAGCCAAATGTGGAATTGTTCGTGACAGAGAGCACTCACCATCGGGAAGGTGGAAGGCAGAAACCAGCTCCATCTTTAAGGCGCAGCATTCCGCAGCTCTCTACAGTTCCCCCTTTTTGTTTTAGACGCATCAGGCAAGAGTAGAGGTCTGATCTCTGATATTAGAAATAAATTGGGACTTTGTACTGATGTTCATTTAGGTGTCATCCACCCAAGGAGCATCAGACCTGTCCGATACCTTTTTCTCAGAGGCGGGACCTGGGGCATCAACCCGCATGCAATCAGACATGCTCTTCTCTGGGTCCAAAGCGGCTGACCCTGAGTGCAGCGCTTAGCTTCGCATCCTGAGCGTAACATTTTAGCTTTTTATGGTAGCCAACCATGCTTGGGGAGACTGTCCTGCTTCAATGGCTGTAAAGGCCTGAATGGTCATGGCTGCATTACGCTGTTGTGAGACTCTAATCTTGCATATATACCACAGGCAAACCAAGGAGACCAACACCAGAAGGCCTGCTAACACTCCCATGCCCACCCATTCCTTCAGATGATTCATGGTTGCAGCAATCCATGATGATAATCCTGTGGCTAGTCCTGCGTCCATTCTGGTAGAATTTACCGTGACAATGGCCACTCTCCGAATTCTCCAGTCCAATTACCTAAAATATAGCTAGACAATTGTTTAGACAGATTTGCAGCACAGGGAAAATTCTCATGTTGTATGCTAGTGACTCAAAGTCCAGCATACTTTCATTGACAGCCAAGTTGAGCGATTTGCCATAGGGTATCAATTTGCTCCTGTACGAGGTCAATCCTCTGATTGAACACCATCAAGCCTCCTTTTAGTTGAGCATTAATTCTTTTTTGTACATCTAAGGCATGAGCTACATTGGCTAAAAGGTTATTCAGGGTCTGAGCAGTCTACATAGTATGACTCAGGGCTAATGCCACGGTGGTAGCTCTAACAGCCGCCGCCAATGAGATGGCAGTAACAATGGTGGCTGTAATTCCAAGATCCCTTTTCTGTCTGAAGAGAGTCATAGGGTGAGGGGCATCAACGGGCACAGGCACCCAGCGAGGCATGCAAGTAACCAGCTAGTAAATTTACTAGCATTCCAGAATTGGGCAAAAAAGCAAGTATCATTACCACAATTACTTGGCTCTATCTGGGTAATAATGAATAAAAATGGGGGATATAAATAAACAGGTGTGGGCTTGTAGGAAATATTATGAGAAGCCTTAACCATCTCGTTGGAACATCCTGCATCAGTTCTAGAACTAGCAGTGGTGGTGTGGGATGTCTGAGTAGGTTCAGGAGACCATTGCCCCCAGGGGCGAGATGTGCTCCATGTAAATTGACTAACTCCATGTTTTCCTCCACTTTTGAAAATCATTTAAGGTTCTTAAATTATTTTTTCCCTTTTTTTTAAATTTTTCATCAATTACACTTTATTCATTCTGCATCCCCCCATAAGCCCCTCCCTCCTCCCCTCCCAATCCCACCCTCCCTCCTCCCTCTGCATGCATGCCACTCCCCAAGTCCACTGATAGGTAACTCATTTGAGAGACATTGAAAGTGTTCCCTTTTCTCTTATTTAATGAAAATATTAAGCTAACTATCAAATTTGAGAAATGGGCATTTTGCGAACATTTTAAAGAACAACACACCCTATTTGTAGAAGTAATGTGCATTAGTTCACTTTGCATTATGTTGACAAAATATGCGTAGACAACTTGTAACTCATTTTGTCTCATTATTTGGGAGTCCTGAGGTCATAGTCATTTGGCTTGTTGATCTTGTGCCTGTGGCAAGACAGTAAATATAAACTGCATCAGGAGAGCCTTGTTTACTTAATGGTGGCTTGAAATAAAAGGAAAATGAGATAGAAATAATAAGAATTCAAATGTCCTTCTCTAGGACAAGGTCTTAGCGACCTTCTTTCCACTAGCCCTCACATCCTAAAGTTTCCCCCATTTTTAATAGTGTCACAGTCTTGGGGATGAACCATCAGTACCTTAAAGTTTAGAGGTCATATTCATTACTGCAATATAATAAGCGTTTTGATGAGAAAGAGAACATGAATATTTTGATGTAATTTACTGAAAAGGATAATCAACAGTCATAACTTGTTATCTCTATCATTTTCCCTAAAACATGATGTTTCCTTTTCTTAAATATAATTTGAGAATTAGAAGGCTCTGTACATGTGACAGGAAGGACATCAGTCCAAGGGAGCTCTGGAAGGTGTCCACAAAGGAAAACATCATACTCGCTGTTACTTGATTAAGCCAGTCTGAACATGTGTGAGAGACACTGTTAAGCACTTCTTTGAGATTTTGGATGATGTGAAACTGTCTTCTGAAATAGACCTATCTGTGCTTCCAGAACACTGTGCCAGTGGGAGAGAATATCACTGAGGTTGTAATGGGAAGTGGATTCCTGAAATAATCATATTGCACTTTCAATCATTAATTTGTTGTTTTTCACACAGGAACATGTAACCCATTGCTCTAACCTTAATTCAGGTAACCTGAATTTCTTGTTACAGTTTTCTTCAAGGAAAGAGGAAGTGATCTGTGGCTTCCCTGGTGTTAACAGTGAAAAATAAACAAAAAAAGCAAAGGTAGGTTAGAAGGAAAAAAAAATAAGGAACTCTCATTCATGTTCTTGTGGCGATTAAGGGAGGATTTCCTCTTTGCTTTTGCTTCTGGCAAAAGTTGCTTCAGAATGGTCCTTCCTGTGTGTGCGAGTGTGCATTTGTGGTAAATGTTTGCAGGTGCAGAACACTTGTATGTGTGGGTACTTGTGCGCATAAATGAGCATGCCTGTGAAGGCTTGAGTTGATATTAAGTTTCTTCCTTAACCAGTCTCCATCATATGTTTTGAGGCAGTATTTCTCACTGACCCCAGAGCTTGCTATCTGGCTAAGGAACTTGATCCGGGGGCTTCTTATCTCTACCTCCTGTGTGTTGGGTTACAAGTGGGCAATCATTCCTCACGACTGTTTTGTTATGTAGAGAGGTGGCTTAGGTAAACAAGAACTGTTGTTCACTGTATGTCATTAATAACAAACACATTCCCTTGTTTCAGCTGATAGAGAAATGACTTTTTGTGGGTTACTTCTTTCTTAGAAAGAGAAATGAGTTAATATTTATCTCAAACTGGGGTTGTCATGGTCTTACCAAGGCAAGGATCATGAGGCAAATAGTTCCAGTGTTGTATCACTGTCTCAAGTTCCACATTCGGGTGACCTGGCCACGTTCTAAGAAATCTCTGACAAAACATACCCATCACCGGAGGTCACAAATAAAAGCAGTGCTACTTGCTGAGACAGGTAGCAGCTCTTTGCTGAAGTACTGGGAAGTGGTGATAACAAACCACAATAACCCCAAGCTTAAAAATGGATTTGAATTTTGTTATTATGCATTTTGCAATTTTGGCAGTTTTGAAGGTAAAAATGTGTCAAAGGATAATATGTCTCAAGGACAGTCAGTGTTAAATCAATTTTAATTAAATAGACATATTCTTATTTAACAAAGCACTGAAGGGTGGAGGAGGGGATCAGCTGTGACTGTTTTCTTTAATTTTCTTCTGCCATCTGTTAGGTAAGGCCAGAACTCCAAACTCCACACCTCAGCATTCTTAAAATATAGCCAATTTTCAGCTCAGGTTACTTACTTAGTGATGTATTTACTATGTCTTAATCATGATTTGCCAGAAACAAATCTGTGTAATTAAGGAAGGAAGAGGAGTACTTACAAACACAAAAGAAGATTTGAATCAGGAACTCTGTTGAGGTTAGAGCTTTTAATCAACTCAGAAACCTCACGTAACAGCACATAAGCTTGAGATAATGAGTACTATTCCCAAGTATGGAGAACATAAAAAGAACTATGTGTGAGCTAGCTAAATTCTAACAATTCAGTCTGAACAGTCTTTGCTCTGCAGTTTACATCTTTTAGAAATCAGGTTTCCAGTATTAACTTTCCAACATAAGCTGTACATCAAGAGAAAGTTATCCACAGCAAGTAAAATACTGTCCTGTGAACTGATCATATTCTCTTAAGGGTGTAGATATCCTGATAGAGTGACCAATAATATCTGAACTTTTTGTCTGATAATGTGGGGCTGAGAAAAGAGGAGTGACAGTGTGACTCTTGAGTTACAAAAGAACAAAGCTTCTGATAACATTATGTAAATTTTGCCAAACCTGGAACTTAGAATAACATTCTGAAATTTCTCTCCACAGGAGTCTCTTTAATATCAAAGCTCTTCTTGCAAAGATCCTCATAGTGCTAGTCAGGGTGCTGATGCAGTTAATGTTTAAGGCTAGTCTCAACTGAGGTCAGAGTTTTGACCTATGGACTCAACTCCTCTGCTACCCTTGTAATTCTGGCACCAAACAAACACCAGTTCTGAAGTTCAGTAAATAATTTGAGAAAATGCTTATTAAACTATGGTCATACATGTTTGTGATCCCAGCACCTGGGCAGTAAATGCATATTAATCACCACGACCACCACAAACCAAAGGGGCTGCATAGTGAGATCCAAACTAACAGCCAGATTAGGCTCCAAAGTAAATCTTTCTTGAAAAAAACAGAGACTATAATAATGGGAATAATCTAAAATTCTTTTTTATATCATTATGTCTATCAGCATATCACATACTAGGAAGGCACAGTGCTTGTATGGAGCTATCTGACAGGTAGTTAAGCTGAAAAGAAACAAACAAGCAACACCCCCTCCCAAAACAACCAAACCAAACCAAACCAAAAAACAACAACAACAAAACCTTAAGAACCTTGCTAACTGTGTTTGTGGACTGTTTTGTGATTTCTTAGGATGGATTTCTCTGTTTACGTACAGAGTGAAGGAAACAAAATATTTTGTAAACAGTATTCAGTGTGTTTCTTCTAAATTAGATGTGAGACTGGATTAAAGCATGATGAGTTCATCCCCATTATGTTAGCTGGTATGTTATCCTGGGCTTTCCACATGGAAATGCTTCCATCAGGGAAATCTGCTTTAACGTAGTCTCGTCTGCACTGCCTGAAAATACTGCAGGAATAGAATCCTACAATGAGCTTATTTGGAAAAGTTTCAAATGGGCCCCATTATGACACCAACATCCCATTGTTACCTGTTAATTTAGAGAGTCTCATGTCTAATTTGAGCTCCTTAAATTCTAACCAATGCATTTTTCACTTATAGTGTGTTTATTTCTTATTTATATCCAGAATAACCCACTTTATGACCCACGATAGTTGCATATTTTAAAAAGTCAGAACTTCAGGGATCATCTTTATGCCTAAATTTTACATTAAAATCCAATATGAATTATAAGAGAATGTGACAGTTTGTACTCCATACATGTCCATATCTTACACAACTTTTGAAGGAGTTTTCGGGGAACACAGAACTTTTGCTTTAGCATGCATTACTAAACTATGGTAAAGAAAATGTATTGGAATTCCAACCCAAAATTTTATGGGACAAGACTTTAAATAATAACAGACTTTTATCTGAAGCATTATTAATTTGATTGTTTGAGATTACAATCATATCATTTCATTCTTCCCTGTAAATTCTCCCATGCACCTATTTCTAAACACTTTCAAATTCATGTCTTCATTTTTATTTAATTATTTAAGCATTTTATAGCTAGGAGTAAGGAAGAGAACAAAGAAGCTTAAACTTCTCTGAATATTCGAGTGTGTCACTTGAGTTTTGCTGCTCTGTGAAGCATTTTTTATGCCTAGTAAGAATCTAAAGAGACTCATCTTTTCTATCACATGAGAGCATAAGGATGGGCCCTTAACTGCTAGAACTGGAGGCCATTTTTTTGCACACATGTGGAAAGCAGCAATGTGCTCATTTACAAACCAGAAAGAAGCCCTTTCATCGTCCTACCACACTAGAAGACTAATCTTAAACTTCTGTCTTTCAGAACTTAAACCTATATTGTTTATGTTCTACAGTGCGATTTTATTGGATTACAATAATATATGAGTATATATAATATGTAATAGTAAAATATTATACCTGGCCAACATAGTCTATCTCAAAAAGATAAATCCCTACTGTAAAACATGAATATAAAGTACCTCATCCTGAGATGATGATGATATGAGCAATTGATCACCTAACTTCATAGCATGATTGGCATAAAAATATCACCTCCCCTCTTGCACCAACACAGCTGAGAGGGAATGCTTCTAGTCATCTTTCACAGACATGACAGGTGGGTATATTGAATAGACAACTCTTTTTATTATTTTATTTTTTATATTAATTACAGTTTATTCACTTTGTATCCCAGCTGTAGGCCCCTCCTTCATTCCCTCCCAATCCCACCCTCCCTCCCTCATCTCCTCCCAGGCCACTGACTGGGGGGGGGGTCCTCTTTTCCATTCATCTGATCCTTGCTTATCAAGTCTCATCAGAACTGACTGCATTGTCCTCCTCTGTGGCCTGGTAAGGCTTCTCCCCCATCAGAGGGAGGTGAACAAAGAGCAGGCCACTGAGTTCATGTCAGAGACAGTCCCTGTTCTCTTACTAGGGTACCCACTTGGAGACTAAGCTGCCATGGTTTACATTTGCACAGGGGTTCTAAGTTATCTCATGAATGGTCCTTGGTTGGAGTATGAGTTTCAGAAAAGACCCCTGTGTCCAAAGTTTTTGATTCTGTTGCTTTCCTTGGGGAGCTCCTGTCCACTCCAGGTCTTATTATCTCCCCCTTCTTTCATAAGATTCCCTGCGCTCTGCCCAAAGTTTGGTTGTGGGTCTCTGCATCTGCTTTGATATACTGCTGGGTAGAGTTTTTCAGAAGCCCTATGTGGTAGGCTCCTGTCCTATTTCCTAGTTTCTCCTTCTTCCAATATCCATACTGTTTGTCTTTCTGAAAGAGGATTGATCGTCTTATCCAGGGTCTGCCTTTTTGCTTAGCTTCTTTAGGTGTACAGATGTTTATCCTATATTATATATGTTAGTATAGAATATAGAATATATAGTATATAATACATATATATTATATAATATATAGTATATAATATATAATATACTAATAATATCCTATATTATATACTAGTATGTTTATCCTACATTATATAAGATAGTGTATAGTATGTTTATCCTATATTATATATCTAGTATCCACTTATAAGTGAGTATATACCATGTGTGTCTTTCTGTTTCTGGGATACCTCACTCAGGATGATCTTTTCTAGATTCCACCATTTGCCTGCAAATTTCATGATTTCCTTGTTTTTATTTGCTGAGTTGTATTCCATTGTGAAGTTGTGATACATTTACACAATGAAATATATAACTCTTTTTTTTTTTCAATGCAGTTTATTCAGGAACCTTGAAGAATCATCTGACCCTGGGGAAAGAAAGCCAGCCCACAGCTTATATAGCCTCTGGGTAGCCAACCCCAGCGTGCCACGTGGGCAATGCAGATAGGTCCACATACATGGAAGCAAGCCAGATCCTCGGCCTTAGCCAAATATGGAGTTGTTCGTGACAGAGAGCACTCACCATCGGGAAGGTGGAAGGCGGAAACCAGCTCCTTCTTTAAGGTGCGGCATTACGCAGCTCTCTACAGTTCCCCCTTTTTGTTTTAGATGCATCAGGCAAGAGTAGAGGTCTGATCTCTGATATTAGAAATAAATTGGGACTTTGTACTGATGTTCATTTAGGTGTCATCCGCCCAAAGAGCATCAGACCCGTCCGATAACTTTTTCTCAGAGGCGGGACCTGGGGCATCAACCCGCATGCAATCAGACATGCTCTTCTCTGGGTCCAAAGCGGCTGACCCTGAGTGCAGCGCTTAGCTTCGCATCCTGAGCGTAACATTTTAGCTTTTTATGGTAGCCAACCATGCTTGGGGAGACTGTCCTGCTAGCAAATTTAGGTATGCCCTGGTTACTCTCATGCCTCGCTGGGTGCCTGTGCCCGTTGATGCCCCTCACGATATGACTCTCTTCAGACAGAAAAGGGATCTTGAAACTACAGCCACCATTGTTACTGCCATCTCATTGGCGGCTATTGGAGCTACCACCTGAGCATTAGCCATGAGTCATGCTGTGCAGACTGCTCAGACCCTGAATAATCTTTTAGCCAATGTAGCTCATGCCTTAGATGTACAAAAAAGAATTAATGCTCAACTAAAAGGAGGCTTGATGGTGTTCAATCAGAGGATTGACCTTGTGCAGGAGCAAATTGATACCCTATGGCAAATCACTCAACTTGGCTGTCAATGAAAGTATGCTGGACTTTGAGTCACTGGCATACAACATGAGAATTTTCCCTGTGCTGCAAATCTGTCTAAACAATTGTCTAGCTATATTTTAGGTAATTGGACTGGAGAATTCGATACTACGATGGAGCAGCTGAGAGTGGCCATTGTCACGGTAAATTCTACCAGAGTGGACACAGGACTAGCCACAGGATTATCATCATGGATTGCTGCAACCATGAATCATCTGAAGGAATGGGCGGGCATGGGACCGCTAGCAGGCCTTCTGGTGTTGGTCTCCTTGGTTTGCCTGTGGTATATATGCAAGATTAGAGTCTCACAACAGCGTAATGCAGCCATGACCATTCAGGCCTTTACAGCCATTGAAGCAGGATAGAAATATACAACTCTTATCTCCGAGTATTACCAACCATTCATATGTCAATAAACGTTTCAGCCTTGTATTCTTTTTATAAAGATTAGGTAATTGATACATGTTGTGAGAATGAACTTTAACAAAGTCATCTTTTCTGATTTCTGGCCAGTTCTCAGGTAAGATTTTAGATGAAAAGACCTCATTTTCTAAAACTTACTTGGAATCAAGTTAAAAGAACATGTCCCATAATCCAAAATATGTGATTTATGAAAGCACAAGGTTCCATTTGGAAAAACATGATTCCGTTTGAGTTGTTTAATTTAGCATATGTGAAAAGTAGTTCTGCAAAATAAATTATAAATAATAGAAAAAATATGTCACAAAGTTGTAATTGATTCAGAGAATTTGATCTCATGAATATAATTAAAGAATCTATTGATCTGTAAAATGAGAGCTATTATACATATTTATGGAGCATATATATGGTGTGTCAATGTATCTATGTCTTGTGTACTAATTAAGTGAAGGCATTTAGTATATTTATTACATTTATCACATCTATCATCTATTTGAAGTAAAACTTTCAAATCCAGATCTTCTATTATCAAATATTCCACACAATAATGTTAATTTTAGTTACCATAGTATGCAATAGAACATCTGAACTTCTTCCTCCTACCAGCTGTAACCCATCACAAGTCTTAGCCCCACTTTTCTGCTTCTAGGAAATATTCTTTACTATTTTATCTCCAGGAGACCAGCTTTCCTAGGTTAGATACATATATAAAGTCATACAGAATTTTCTTTATTGTTTCTGGTCACTTTGCATAATATCTTTCAAATTCATCTATGATGTAAAATTAACTGATTTCATTTTACGACTGAATACCATTATATAAATGCATACATACGTGTATATATATGTGTAAGGTAATATATATATAAACATATATGTATATTTACATATATACATACACACATATAAATATGTGTCCTTAGTCATTCTCTGTAATCATCAACTGATAAACACTTAGGCTGATTTCTGTATCTTAGTTTTAGCAACTGCAAATCGGTTGCAATGAATTTCTCTGAATAAATATGTCGAATATGTTAGACAAGGATCTCATTTCCCTTGCACATAAACCTGGTAGTGCAGTAGCTGGGTCACATGTCTCTTGTTTTATTTAATGCTGCTGCAGCAAAGTATATGCAAACAGGTATTTTGTAAGAGGAGAATGAGACGTGTTAATTTATTGTACTGTTTGGTGGGAAGTCTTAAGAGAGAGATCTGATAGACTAAGATTAGAAGGAAGGAGAAGGGGACCTCCCCTATCAGTGGACTTGGTGAGAGGCATGTGTGAAGAAGGGGGAGGGATGGTGGGATTAGGAGGAGAGGAGGGAGGGGTTTATGGGGGGGATACAAAGTGAATAAAGTGTAATTAATAAAAGTTAAAAAAATAATTCAAATAAAGACAAAAATATAGCTGTAGGCAAAAAAAAAAAAAGACAGACTAGTAAGGACTCCCTGGTCACATCACAATATGGCAGATGGCATTACATAGCAGGAAGGAAAGTAGAGAGTTTCTCGTGAGGAGAATCATATGGCAGGGAACTAGGCTAATGGTCTAATACATCCTTCAAACTGTGACATATGTTTGTCTGGGGCACAAATCTTTACTTTTGCAGTTATGATTTGCTTCACAGCATGACAAAATCATTTCCTCATTGTCACAAATTCTGGGAACAGAGTTGTGATACAGCAACTAATTCTGGCTGGATGAAAACCAAGCTTTCCTAAAAGCAAGGAACATTCTTTTAGCTACTCCTAACTTTTGCCAAGCATTTGAATGTGTTATTTACTCAGCTAGGAAGTAAAGGGTTTTTTTTTTTTAAGTATTTTAGTAGCAAACAAAATAAAACAGAAACGAACTCTTAAAAGAAAAAAAAATCAAGACAAATCTTTCACCCAAATCAATTATAAGAATTAAAAAACTGTATGTGTGTGTGGAGGGGGTGGGGCTAGCAACAATATGATTTAACTGAAAAGATCTCCAGGCTAACTATGTGTGAAGATGAACGTCCTTAGAGAAAAACAAGTGTTAGGAACTGTTTAAAAGAGAGATTGGTTTTAAAATGAGTGGAACTGCAGGAGCTATTGGGAAAATGTGCAGGCAAGATAATTTCTTTGCCTTTCACAGTAGGAAAACAATGCTTGTTCACATTTAAACATTAATAAAAATTAATAAACAAGGACAATTCCAGCCATTTTGTTCCATTATTATTTCTTAAATCACAAAAAAATCTTTTATAAAATAGTACCTTTGTTGTGTAACAATAATTGTTTGAAGTGTGGAAAGCCCTTTGGTTTCTTTATCAGAATATATTTTTTCCTATGAAAGTCAAGTAGAATAATGATTCTTGCTTCACCATATTTTTTTAATTTAAATTCATTTTATAATTTATTCACTTCACATCCTGATGGTAGCCCTCTCTCTTGTCTACTCCTTGTTCAGCCCACCCTCCCTACCTCTTGCCCCATATTCCCCTCCCCTATTTCTCAGAAAGGAGGAGACCTCCTCCCCTACTATCTGACCCCAGCCTATCAAGTCTCATCAGGACCACCTGTATCTTCTTTCTCTGTGGCCTGACACTGCCCAGCTCCCACTAGGAGGAAGTGATCAAAGAGCAGGCAACAGAGTCCATGTCAGAGACAGCCCTTCTCCCCTTGGTTCCCACATGAAGTCTGAGCTGCCTTTTGGTTACACCTTAGCAGGGGGGTCTAAGTCCTCTCCATGCATGGTACTTGGTTGCTGCATCAGTCTCTGTAGGTCCCAATGGGCCTCTATTTTTTGGTTCTGTTGGTCTCCTTGTGGAGTTCCTGTCCCTTCCAGTTCTTTTTATCTCCCCCTTTTTCCATAAGATTCCCTGCTCTCTGCCCAAAGTTTGGCTATGAGTCTCAGCATCTGCTGTGGTACCCAGCTACATCAAGATCCAGCTATACCACTCTGGGGCATATATCTGAAATATGCTCAACCATACAACAAGGACATTTGCTCAGCTATGTTCATAGCAGCTTTGTTCATAATAGCCAGATTCTGGAAACTACCTAGATGTCCCTCAACCGAAGAACGGGTACAGAAATTGTGGTACATTTACACAATGGAATACTACTCAGCTATTAAAAACAAGGAAAACATGAAATTTGCAGGCAAACGGATGGAACTAGAAAAGATCATCCTGAGTTATCCAGAAGCAGAAAGACACACATTGTATATGTGTGTATATACTCACTTATAAGTGGATATTAGCCATATAATATAGGATAAACATACTAAAATCTATAGTCCTTAAGAAGCTAAACAACAAAGAGGACCCTAGGGAAGAGGCTTAATCCTCATTCAGAAGGGCAAACAGGATAGACACCAGAAGCAGGAGAAGACAGGGAACAGGACAGAAGCCTTCCACAGAGGGCCTCTGAATGACTCACCTTAATTTTTGCTTTAGTGCAAAAAAGCAACAGGATGTGAAAACTAAAGATGGTTTGGAGGGCTTTAGGAGTGTGAGGGCAAGACAGGCTATCTTTTCCATTCTCCAGTTTCCTCTAGTGTGTGAATAGTCTGGATTTATGCATGCTACATAAGTACATGTCAACAGGGTAACCTGAGCAGAAAACTTATGCCCCAGCATTTGCAGTTATTTTTGCATTATGTATATTACATGTGTTTCAACTTATGTCATGCTGTATGTTTCTAAAAATAAATGTATGTAATATAAAGTAGATAAAAAGAAAATTAAAACTATTATAGGGCAATCAATAGCCTTTTAAAAAGTCAGGCTTTTTCCTGTTCCATGGGAATCTCTGGCCTCCATAGCCACCGACACACCTGTTCCTATGCAAGCACATAAATAAGAAATAAAAATAAATAAATAAATAAAGCTAATGTGACAGTTAAGTGTTGTAAAATGTATCTTAAATTACAAGGTAAATGATACAATGAAAATAACATTGAAAATAATTTAGAATTTTAGATATCAAACTGGTAAACAATAAGTGTTTAAAAATAGAGACACAACAGGTGGCTGTAAGCAAAACATTAAATGAAGACAGCTGAGGAAAGTCCAAATTTTAACAGCTTACTAGTATGAATAAACAAGACAAAGAATGTGTTATTGAAATTTCTTCTCATTTCTATGGTGTAAAATAGAAACCATGGATAAGGGCTCTAAGCCTGACTGAACTAGAACCACATTGAGTCTCATGAAATAAAAGAAACTGGTAAGAAAGTGCATAAAAATCACAGCAGGACAGCTCACCAATGTGTGACTATAAAACCTGGAAAGACAGGAACACAATAGATGCAGTCCAGAATACCAGTAGCCAAAGGATTTTGAACAGGTTTGTATGCTTTCTTCTTTACACACACACACACACACACACACACACACACACACACACACAGAGAGAGAGAGAGAGAGAGAGAGAGAGGTCATGAGTGATTTGGAAACATATTGAACATTTGAAGCTTTAGCTATGTTGACCCAGACTCATTTTAACCCCCTTTAACCATAAGACAGAAGACATTATTACTTTTTCCATTACACAGGTGAGGATGGCGAGTTCCGTGGAGATTAAATGATTTGCCCGGAAGTGTTGCATTAGAGACTGTCGGAAAGACGCTGCCGACCCTGCTCACCTGTGATGGAGAGTCTGAGATGCAAAGCTCAGCTTCAAACCTAGAGACTTTCTATAGGGAATTAATCACATGGAGCTCATAGGTGAAAATTTCATAATATCTGAGCCATAGCTCCTGAAATTCTGCATTAGGAGGAAGCCCATTCATTCTTCTAAATTTAAAAATATTATCAGTTGGCATTGTCTGTGTGTACATGTGGTGTGTGTGTAGGCAGTCTACGTGTGGAGGACAGTGGACAATATTGTGGAGGTGGTTCTCTTCTTCCGCCATTGCGCAAGCTCTTCAGATCAAACTCATGTTACTCGGCTTGGGATAGGAATTCTACCTGTCATGTCATCTCACTTGCTTATATTCATGTTTCTAAATAATGAACAATTGGGACGATATTTAAAAAGAAAAAATTTACTGACAAATATAAGTCAAAATATTCAGATGACTTAATTTTGTGCTTTCGGCTCCTGTCCAGATATTTTTCTTTATTATGGGAAGAAAAACCTACCACTTCTCCAGAGGGCTATGGTGTGTCTTCTCTCTCCACAGGCGGGGGCTGCCTGCTTCTTTAGGTCATAAGAAAACAGGCTTCTCTATTTGCATCTTTACTGGCATCTTCCTCAGTCTTAGTAGGGGTTTAGCAAATTATTCAGGACTGGAAAACCTCCAGCGATATGGTAGCTCATTTCATTTCATATCAGCAAACCCCATGGATGGCAGTTGTTTGTCCAATGTTTATCCAACTCATTGGCTGAGGAGATGGATGTGTCCCTCTGCAGGGAAGTAAGCTTGCTTTTCACCCTGACTGCTGCCTTCTTGACCTGCTCGCTGAGTGTTAGTGACTTCTATCTGCGAAGACATCCAGGCCCTGCTCACTTGCTCCATGTTTGTGTTTAACAAGGCATGTCAAAGTAAAGTAAGTAGAAACAAACTGCTTAGGAAAATACAGCAGAAGATGCAGCGTAGGGAGAGCTTTGAAAGTTCTGGCGCACCATTGTGCCTCTTCACCGTGGCTCTTTGTGCACATGCCCAGCACTGCCCTTGAGAAAGAACTGAGATTTCTCCATCATTGTCCATGCCATGTGAGGTCTTTCCTGATCCACTGCCATCCCTTTCTTTTTTCTTTTTTTTTTTTTGCCTTTTTTTTCAGATTTTTTTATTATTGTTTATTATTATTAGTTACATTTTATTAACTCTGTATCCCAGCTGTATCCCCCTCCCTTATTCCCTCCCAGTCCCATCCTCTCTCAGCTTCTCCTTGCCCCTTTCCAAGTCCACGGATTGGGGAGGACCTCCTCCCCTTTCGTCTGGCCCTGTTTTATCAGGTATCTTCAGGACTGGCTACAAAGTCCTCCTCTGTGGCCTAGCAGGACTGCTCCTCCCTTGGGGGGTGGGGAGGTCAAAGAGCCTGCATTGAGTTCCTGTCAGATATAGTCGCTGTTCCATTGCACTTCCTGATAGCTCTTTACAAGTGTCTCACAGCCAGATGGGTTTGTATCTTACTCTTGTGTCCCCCGTCCTATTCCTCCCCTCGGCCTTTGCTCCCTTCTCCTGACATAAGCACCTGCATATACTGAATCTAGCCTTTGCTGGTTTGTAGATGCTCTAGTTCACTCCCGTGTGAATACCCTAATCCTAGAAAAGAGTAGCTTGTTCAAGATACAGGAGCCCGTTGGTGGCCATGCACATATGCTGCTGTTTGGAATAGTGGTTCCCAGAGGCTCATGACTGAAGATCCTCTGTCTGTGGTGCTGCTGAAAAAATAAATAAATAAATAAATAAATAAATAAAGGTAAAAAGTCTAGGATGGAGACGGTTAGGACCCTGGAAGCATCTCCTTGAAGTAAATCGGAACACCAGACCTTGAGCTTCTTTTTGCTTGCTTCTCATCCTCACAATCTTGAGGTGAGAAGCATCCTCCACTGCTAGCCCCTGTCATGATACAATGTGCTGCCACGGACCTAAACCAAAATCCAAGTCACCATGGATTCAAAATCCCACAAACTTGAGCCAAAAACAATCTTTAAATTGATTACTTCAGATATTTTATAACAGTGACAGAAAGCTGACTGATACAATGCACCTAATGTTCAAGAATGCAATGTCTGAGAATGCAATTCCCAGTTCTCATTAAAGAGCACTGGCAGAGATGAGGACTTTTAAGTTTTTCACTTGGAGATTGGTGCTCCAACTCTTAAAATGTTAAGATTCTTCCTTCCTTCCTTCCTTCCTTCCTTCCTTCCTTCCTTCCTTCCTTTCTTCGTTTCTTCTTCCTTTCTTCCTTTCTTTCCTTTTGTTTCCTAACCACATTTTCCCCTTGTTCCTCTCCTCTCATTCCCCCTCTTGACCTCCTTTCTAGCTCCATCTACTCCTCATGCCTTTCTCTTCAGAAAACGGCAAATCTCTCATGGATATCAACCAACCATGGCATATCACGTTGCTGTAAGACTAGGCACCTCTTCTCATGCTTAGGCTGGAATAGGCAACCCATTACAAAAGAAGGGTTCCCTAAAGCAGGCAAGTCAGAGACAGCCTCTGTCCCCATTGTTAGAGTTCCATAAGAAGAGCAAGGTACACAACTGTAATACACAGGCAGAGGGTTTATGTCAGTCCTATGATGACTCTCTGATTGTTGCTTCATTCTCTGTAAGCCCTTATAAACTTAGGTTGGTTGATTCTGTGGATTTTCTTCTGGTTTTCTTGACCCCTCTGACTCCTACAATCTTTTCTTAACTCTTATGCAGGATTCCTGGAGCTCTGCCTAACATTTGACTGTGGGTCTCTCCTTCAGTTTCCATCAGTCACTGGGTGGAAACCTCTCTGAAGACAAGTGGGCTAGGCATCAATCTCCGAGTATAACAGAAATTATTAGGAATTTTCTCTATCCTAGATCTCTGAGCTATCCAGCCTCTGTATCCTGGCACTCCAGGCAGTAGAAGGGGTAGGCTCCATCTTATGGCATGGGTCTCATTCTGGACCAGTCACTGTTTGGCCACTCCCATGATTTCTGATCTACCTTTACCCCAACACATCTTTCAGACAGAAAAAAATTGTAGGTTGAATGTTTTGTGCTGTGTTGGTGTCACAAACCGCCACTGAAAAGTCTTCCCTGATTACAAGAGATAGCCAGTTCAGGGACCATATCTCCCATTGCTAGGAGCTTTAGCTAGGGTCATCCTCATAGATACACAGAAGTTTCTGTCACACTGGGTTTCTAGCTCCTTCCAGAGATGACCATCCCCTAATTCTATTTGTTTCTCCTGGTACTGTCTCCCTCCATCTCCCCTCACCTGATCTCTCCTGCTACTGTAGAAACTCCCATGCCCCATTTACCTCCAATATCTATCCTAATTCCCTTTCATGGAAAGATTCATGTGTTCCCCTTGAGCCTTCCTGGTTACTTAACTTCTCTGGTATGTTGCTTACAGCAGGGTTATCTTCTACTTTACAGCTAATGTGCACTTATAAGTGAGTACATACCATATTTGTCTTTCTGAATCTAGGTTATCTCACTCAGGAAGATTTTTTTTTCTAGTTGCACCTATTTGCCTGCAGATTTATGATGTCAGTGTTTTTAACAGTTGAGTAATACTCTATTGTGTAAATGCCACATTTTCTTTATAAATTCTTTGGTTGAGGGACATCTAGGTTGTTTCCAATTTCTGACTATTATGAACAAAGCTGCTATAAGCATAATCTAGCAAGTATACTATACTATGCTGGAGCATCTTTTGGACATATGCCCCTAAAAATGGTATCTTTGGGTCATGAGAAAGATCAATTCCAATTTTCTGAGAAATTTCCATAATGATTTGCAAAGTAGCTGTGCAAGTTTGCACTCTCACCAGCAATGGAGGAGTGTTCGGCTTGCTCCACATCCTCACTAGAAAGAGCTGTCATTTGTATTTTTGATATTAGACATTCTGGCAGGTGTCTTTGAAGAAAGAAATTGGAGAAGATACCACAAGATGGAAAAATCTCCTAATATCATGCATCGGTATAATTAACATTGTAAAACTGGCCATGTAACCAAAATCAATCTACAAATTAAAAGCAATTTCCATCAAAATTCTAACACAATTCTTTGAAAACCTTGAAAGAACAATACTCAGCTTCACATGGAAAAACAAAAAACCAAAGATAACTAAAACAGTCCTGTACAGTAGTACTTCCAAAGGTATGTCATCCCTGATTTCAAGCTGTACTGCAGAACAATAATAATAAAACTTGCATGGTACTGGTATAAAAACAGACAAGTTGATAAATAGAATCTAATTGAAATCCAGATGTAAATTCACACTTATGAACATTTGTTTTTTGACAAAGAAGCCAAAATTATACAATGGAAAAAAATTAAAAGCTAGTTTAACTGGTTGTCTGCTTGTAGAAGAATGCAAATAGTTTCATATCTATCATCCTGCACAAAAACTCAAGTCCAAGTGGCTCAAAGGCCTCATGAAAACAGATACATTTAACCTGATAAAAAAGAAAGTGGAGAATAAACTTGAATAAATTGGCTTGAACAAACCCCAATAATTTAGGCTCTAAGATCAACAGTTAATAAATGGAGCCCCATGAAGTAGAAAAGCTTTTATAAGGCAAAGGACACCATCAATTGGACAAAATGGCAACCTACAGAGTGAAAAAATATCTTCACCAACCTCACATCTGAAAGAGGGCTAATTTGTAAAATATATAAAGAACTCAAGAAACTAAGCATCAACAAGTCAACCCAATTTAAAAATGGGATACATATCTAAACAGAAAATTCTCAGCAGAGGAATCTCAAAAGTCTGAGAAATATTTAAAGAGATGTTCAATGTCTTTAGCCATCAGGAAAATGGAAATGAAAGTGACTCTGAGAGCCCCAACTCTGTAGAGATAATCCAGCCAATCAGAATGTTGTTATTTCTGGGTCTTCTATTTGGTTCCATTGATCCTCCTTTCTGTTTCTATGCCAATACCATGCAGTTTTTATTACTATTGCTCTGTAGTACAGCTTGAGATCAGGGATGGAGATACCTCCAGATGATCTGTTGTTGAACAGGATCGTTTTGGAGATTCTGGGTTTTTTGTTTCTCCATATGAAGCTGAGAATCTTTTTTACAAGGTCTGAAAAGAATTGAGTTGGTATTTTGATGGGAATTGCGTTGAATCTGTAGATTGCTTTTGGCAGGATGGCCATTTTCACAATGTTAATCCTACCAATCCATGAGCATGGGAGATCTTTCCATCTTCTGAGATGTTCTTCAATTTCTTTCTTCAGAGACTTAAAGTTTTTCTCAAACAGGTCTTTCACTTGCTTGGTTAGTGTCACCCCCAGTTACTTTATGTTATTAGTGGCTATGGTGAAGGGTGTTGTTTCCCTAATTTCTTTCTCGGCCCTTTTGTCTTTGGTATACAGGAGGGCTTCTGATTTTTTTTTGAGTTGATTTTGTATCCAGCCACTTTGCTGAAGGTGTTTATCAGTTGAAGGAGTTCTCTGGTTGAATTTTTGGGGTCACTCATGTATACTATCATATCATCTGCAAATAGTGATACTTTGAATTCTTCCTTTCCAATTTGTATCCCCTTGATCTCCTTTAGTTGTCTTATTGTTCTGGCTAGGACTTCAAGTACTATGTTGAAGAGATATAGAGAGAGTGGGCAGCCTTGTCTTGTCCCTGATTTCAGTGGGATTGATTTAAGTTTCTCTCCATTGAGTTTAATGTTGGCTGTAGGCTTGCTGTATATTGCCTTTGCTATGTTTAAGTATGTGCCTTGTATCCCTGATCTCTCCAAGACTTTAAACATGAATGGGTGTTGGACTTTGTCAAATGCTTTTTCAGCATCCAAGGAGATGATCATGTGGTTTTTCTCCTTCAGTTTGTTTATGTGGTGGATTACATTGATGGATTTCCGTATGTTGAACTACCCTTGCATGCCTGGGATGAAGCCTACTTGGTCATGGTGGATGATATCTTTGATGTGTTCTTGTATTCGGTTTGCAAGTATTTTATTGAGTATTTTTGCATCAATATTCATAAGAGAGATAGGTCTGAAGTTCTCATTTTTGTTGGGTCTTTGTGTGGTTTGGGTATCAAGGTGACTGTCGCTTCATAGAATGAGTTAATAAACCCACATACCTATGAATACTCAATTTTTGACAAAGCAGCCAAAACCATTCAGTGGAAAAAACATAGCATCTTCAACAGATGGTGCTGGTCTAATTGGATGTCTACATGCAGAAAAATGAAAATAGATCCACATTTATCACCCTACACAAAACTAAAGTCTAAGTGGATCAAAGACCTCAACATAAAACCAGATACACTAAATCTGTTAGAAGAAAAAGTGGGGAACAGTCTAGAACTCATTGGCTCAGGAGACAACTTCCTGAACAGAACTCCAACAGCACAGGCTTTAAGAGCAACAATCAATAAATGGGACCTCATGAAACTGAAAAGCTTCTGTAAAGCAAAGGACACCGTCACCAAAACAAAACGACTGCCTACAGATTGGGAAAGAATCTTCCCCAACCCTTTATCTGACAGAGGGCTAATATCCAGTATATATAAAGAACTAAAGAAGCTGAAAAGCAGCAAACCAAGTAACCCAATTAAAAAATGGGGAACGGAGCTAAACAGAGAATTCTCTGTAGAGGAATATAGGATGACAGAAACACTTAAAGAAATGCTCAACGCCATTAGCCATTAGGGAAATGCAAATGAAAACGACCCTGAGATTTCACCTTACACCCATCAGAAAGGCCAAGATAAAAAACTCAAATGACAACACATGTTGGAGAGGTTGTGGAGAAAGGGGAACCCTCCTCCATTGCTGGTGGGAATGTAAACTGGTACAACCACTTTGGAAGTCAATCTGGCGCTTTCTCAGACAATTAGGAATATTGCTTCCTCAAGACCCAGCTATACCACTGCTAGGTATATACCCAAAATTTGCTCAAGTACACCATAAGGACATTTGCTCAACCACATTTGTAGCAGCTTTATTTGTAATAGCCAGAACCTGGAAACAACCCAGATGTCCATCAATGGAGGAATGGGTACAGAAATTGTGGTATTTTTACACAATGGAATACTACTCAGCAATCAAAAAGGAGGAAATCATGAAATTTGCAGGCAAATGGTGGGATCTAGAAAAGATCATTCTGAGTGAAGTATCCCAGAAGGAGAAAGACAAACATGGATTATGCTCGCTTATATAGACCTAAAAGATAGGATAAACATAATGAAATCTATACACCTAATGAAGATAATCAAGAAAGTGGACACGGGGTATGATGATCAATCCTCGTTTAGAAAGACAGATGGGATATGCATTGAACATACGAAAGGAGTCTATTGAGCGCATCTGAAAGACTACCTAGCAGTGCTCCAAAGTAGATACTCAGACTCATAAGCAAACCTTCGGCAGAGTGCAGGGAATCATATGAAAGAAGGGGAGTTAGTCTTTTGGGGAAAGGATAGGAGCTCCACAAGGACCAAACATATCTGGGCACAGTGTCTTTTCTGAGATGGAAATTCAACCAAAGACCATGAGAGGATAAAACCTAGAACCTCTGCTCAGATGTGACCCGTGATAGCTCAGTAATCAATTGGTTTCCCATAGTAAGGGGAACAAGGACTATTTCTAAAAGGAACTCAATGACTGGCTCTTTGACCTCCCCACCCCCCAAGGGAGGAGCAGTACTGTTAGGCCCTAGAGGAGGACTTTGCAGCCAGTCCTGAAAATACCTAACAAAAGGGAGTCATATGAAAGGGGAGGAGGTCCTCCCCTATCAGTGGACTTGGAAAGGGGCAGGGAGGAGATGAGGGAGGGAGGGTGGGATTGGGAAGGGAATGAGGGATCCAGCTGGGATACAGAATTAACAAAATGTAACTAATGAGAAAAATAAAATTAAAAAAAAAGAATGTTGTTATGATGTTTCTTCCTTGCCTCAACTTCTGAAACCTAACAGCAAAATAATCCAAGCATCTGCACTGAAATCCTCTTTTGATGATGTTGGAATAAAGGATAACACTTTCTCATTTGTTGGAATGTTACTGACTGTCAGAAATGACAGTAAACAGCATCTTGACTTCTTTTCCCTATACATACCTGATTTTTTTTTTCATTTTGCTTTGTCCTTGTTCTCTATACATTTGACAGATTAAGGGACATAAGCCCATACCCATTTTCAGAACTATTTTCTGGGTTTCTGTCAAAATCCTGTCCTCATGTGGCACTCCATTACTCTCCTTGTTTTAATCACTTGGAATTTTCAAATTCCAATGAAATTTAGACTGGGTAGTTTAGAATATTGTATATGGATCTTATTTTAACATATTAAATTACAAATATAACTGGACATTTTTATTATCTCTCATGGGCAATTTATACCCTTCTTTTTCTGTGATTGCTAAGAATGACACTTCCTTTTTCTCACTCTGTGCTAAATTCCCATTTTAATTTGCCTGGGAGCATGATCTCAGCTCATTCCATTGAGGCTAGTTTTAGAGGTTTCTTCTTGTGTTTTTCTAACGAGACCCAAGCAGGTCAAAGGTTTTCTTTCCCTTTCTTAACTCTTTCCACATTTGTTCAAACTTCTTACTTAAGGTAAAAAGAAAATTAGCAGTTGTATTTTCATGCACTTCTTAGAACAGTTAACATTATATGCACACACACACACACACACAAAATAGAATGGCAGCTGCCAAGGGCTAGGAACAGAATGGAAAATTAATAATTAATGATTATAGATTTAAAATCATACATGAAAAGAATTGTAGAGCTGGTTCTTGGTGATGGCTGCACAATATTGTGATTGGACTTGACACCACTGAATGGCACCCTCGTAATTCTGTCGATGGTAATTTTATGTTACATGTATTTTACCATCATTAAAACTTTTAGAGGAGTCATACCAGTTAAGGCCATTAAAGCCAAAAGAGACACTGAAAGTATCTCCTCTCTGTAAATCACAACCTAACATTAGGTGTTGTCCTGGAGGGGATGCTTTAAACTGAAAACACCTCTAGGTTAAAAATAAGGACACTTGAATAAAATATTTACATTAATTTACAAAAGAATGAAGTTAATAACCACAAATGCTCTTTCTCTCTCTCTCTCTCTCTCTCTCTCTCTCTCTCTCTCTCTCTTTCTCTCTCTCTCTCTCTCTCTCTCTCTCTCTCTCTCTCTCTCTCTTTCTCTCAAATTCCTCTCCTGTCATTTAGAGAAGAATTGGAAGGGTGAGAAGGGCTGGCAAGTAGAGATCCCTGGTGTGTCCTGGACTGAGTAGTGCTGCTCAGATTTTGCTTCTTATTTCAGGGTATCCAGAAATGTACCCCACATACAGGATGTATGAAAGATCCTTAGAAATAGTATGCTACAAAATTTATTTTCCTGTTCTCCCTTCTTTATACCTCTTACTTTTGCAGTGGAATCACGGAGAGAACTCAGAATAGGTAGCCAGGAGGAAGATGAAGAGGGATAAAGAGCCAGCCATCAGGTTCACAGAAATGCCACTGGAAGGTGCAGGGATGGTGTTGCTGAGGGTCTGGGACTCTGGAATATTCCTGACGGTCCTTTAGAGGCACCAGAAGAACAGATGTAAGGTATCATTTGGTGCAGTCCTCTTCGTGTTACTTGAGAAGAGAACATAAAACTTTTTTTTTGTAATAACTTTCACTATTTATGATTTCAGGAAATCATAAATGGTGTTTCTAACCTTTGTTGTGGGTGCATATTTACTATAAAGTTACAACACATAGAAAAAAGTCTGTTTAAATTGTCTTTTTCCCCCTTGAATTCTAGACACCAAACTGAGATTACTGATGAATGTCCACTAATGTTGAATTGAAGAAGTGTGATACTGAAATTTGAATTAAATAAAATAAGGGGTGTGCTGAATAGGGGAAAGGGAAAGATGGAGTGATAATATAAATAACATTTTGATTAAAACTGAATTATAATAAATAAAAAATTAAGGAAAAACACTTGTAGGATCTGGTTTTGTCTCTTAATCTCTGATATAACTTTAACCCATTTGATGATGTCTTTGCCCACTTAATATATCATTGACTAATGACACCCTCTGCAAACCTATGGGATCATTGCACAATAACAGCACATTCTTTGTGAAGCTGAATACTATATAACAGTACCTTGGTACAGTCAAATCGTTTCCTTCTGCATTTTCCAGTAAGAGCTGTGGTGATGCCATGCATCTGTGGGAGCTCCTGCACAAACAGGGGTGTATACCACTGTGCAATCACGCTGGTCCATTTCCCACCAGAAACTATAGAAATATTCGATTATAAGCAAAACAGGAAGAGAAAGAAATCACCTCTATATTTCACAATGCTGTGCCTTGGGTTTTGAAGTTTCTTACAGCAGAGGAATCTGTCAGTGTTTATCAGTGTACCTGGTCAGAGCTTTCCCCTTCCATTTAAATAGTGTTAGATTCAGGGTATGGCCTAAATTACGTAGAGTGGCAAGGGGATCAATGTGCATCACAGACTCAAGCAACTAGTCCTCAGTGCCGACATCCTCTCACAGGTGGCAAAAGCCTTCCGGGGATGAGGGACATGGAATGTGAAGATGACAAACTGTTCTGTCGCAGAGGACTATGACAAGTGTAAGATTGCTTTATTTAAAAAGAAAACGTGTCCTGTTGAAAGTATCTGGTGTGCTTCAGACAGAGATGAGATAAGAACACGTGCTCTGTTGCCACCAATATTTCCAGACTGAGAAACACAAAATATTTTGAGTGATAATTTGAACCAGTAGGTGTGTTTGTACACAGATAAACAGAAAGCCTAGATAGGGACATTGGGCTGTGTGAAAGATAATTCAAGTACGGTAAGTGAGGAATAGTAAATGTTCCAATTGTCCTTGCTATTGAGCATAGAGACTACTAATAAACCCTGTGAATGTCCAGGCAGTAAGGACATAACATGGCCAAGTGTGATTCTTGAAAATGAATGCAGCACCTTCAGACTCTTTGTTGCTCGCACTCTTCTAGGTTTTAAATGTTTTGAGAAATTGATAAAAGTAATGGGTATTTTCCTTATGAAAAAAATGAAAAATATAGGCAGAATATTTTGCATTATCATTTATCAGGTTTGAGCATGCCTGATATCTATCTGTATGTCTCCGTCCAAGACTCTTTTTGACCTTTATCTTCTACCCTGTAGTCATATGGTACAACAGATTATTAAAGAAACTTATGAAGATAGTTGAAAATCTAAGTGTTCAAGAAGGTGAGGACTTGGGGAGAAGAATTTATTGAATTGTGATTGTTGATTCTTGAACCTACTTAAGTGCTCCAGCACTTTAGAGGACACAACAGATATTCAAATAGCTTCAAATAGCAAGCATCCGTGCAGCATGAAGCATGTTTCAAATGTCTTCTTTGATGCTGCTTGGGCTGTTCACACACACACACACACACACACACAGAGAGAGAGAGAGAGAGAGTTTTTCTAGGTTCCTGTAGCTCTTCTCTTTCTCTCTAATGATAAGAGAACAGTCCTGGGGGAAGCTGTTCTCTCAGGCCTCCATGTTAAATCCTCCAAAAAATTACAATTTGCATTTGTATTGGCTAGTTTGATGTTAACTTGACACAAGCTAGAGTCCATCAAAGAGGAGGGACTCTGAACTGAGAAAAATGCCTCCAAAAACGAAGTTGTAAAGCATTTTCTTAATTAGTGATAGAGGGAAAGGTGGGTAGGGGAGGCCCCAGCTGAAAGTAGGTGGGGCCACCCCTGGGTTCCTGGTCCTGGGTTCTATAATAAAGCAGGCCAGACAGAGCACTGGGGAGCAAGCCAGTAAACAGCAGCCCTCTATGGTCCTTGCTTCTGCTTCTGCTCCCAGTTCTATCTCTGTTTGATTTCCTGTCCTGGCTTCCTTCAGAGGCAGACTGCTGTGTGGAATGTAAGCCCCATGAATTGTTTCCTTCACAGCTTGCTTTTCATCATAGTGTTTCATTGCAGTGATAAAAACCCTAACTAAGATGACATTAAAACCTCTTTGAATGTTGTTTCTAAAATAGTCTCTGTCACAGTATATGTATGGAAGCTCTCTGTTTGAGGCTAAGGTTGCTTTTGGCTGTTATTGTTTGGTTTTTTATTTATTATTATTTTTATTATTTATCACTTATTTATTTATTATTTTATTTATTTTTAAATAAATATTTTAATGTTTATTTTTTATCCACTTTACCTCCTATTTGTAGCCCCATCCCTCCTTGCCTACTTATCCCACACTCCCTTTCTCCCCTCCCCTATTCCTCAGAAAAGGGGAGACTCTCCCAGCTACTCTAGCTAATCAAGTTGCATCAGGACTGAACATGTCCTCTTCCACTGTGGCCTGCCAAGGCAGTCCACCAGTAGGGAGTGATCAAGAGCTGGCAAGAGAGTCTCAGATGCAGTCTTCATTTTCCATACTTGAGCACCTACATGAAGCCTAAGCTGCCCATCAGATACATTGTGTAGGGAGGTCTAGGTCCAGTCCAGGCATGGTCCTTGGTTGATGCTTTAGCCTTAGCTAGTCCCTCTGGGCCCTGATAGCTGGCTCTGCTGGTCTTCTCGTGAAGCTCCTGTCATCACCACGTCTTACTCTCGTTCCTCCCGCTTTCCCACAAAACTCCCTACGCATTACCCAATGTTTGGCTGTGAGTCTGTTTTGAGATTTTTCTCAGTAGAGCCTCTCAGAGGATAACTCTGACAGGGATTCAAGCAGAGACTCCTAGAAGCAGAGGCCATAGAGACAGAAGAGGACACTCTCTAGCTAGACATGTCTCCGAGTAGAGAGAGGGGAACACCAACCACCCACTTCGACCCAAAATTTACTCTGCCTATGAGATGTGCATGAGAAGATAGAGCAGTGATTGAGGGAATGCCCAACCAATGACTGCCCCAGCCATATACTCTCCCTATGGAAGAGTGCCAACCCCTGACACTATGAATGATACTCAAGTAAGCTTGCAGAAAGGAACCTATTAGAGTTGTCTTCTGAATATTTTTATTAATTAAGACTTCTAGATCAGATATTGAAAACCTTATTCTCAATGTGATGGTACACAGATGTGGGATATTTGGGGTGGTTAGTTATGAAGGTGGCCTTATAAATGAGACTACAGTGATCTCCCTTGTCCTTCCTAGATGAAGAGGCCCATAGAAGACAATTTTCTTGAACTGGAAAGCTGGACCTTACCAGAGAATTGCTTGTTGCCTTTGAATTTTCACTTTCCAGCCCTCAGCTGGAGTCAATCAGCATGATATCACATAGAAATACTGGCTTTTCCTCTGGTGATATAAACAGGAACCACAAATGGGCCTGTGACTCACACAAAGAAGTGGATTCTTTTGTACTGGAGCCAGTGGAATAGCTGAACAAATATGTCGTTGTCGTTAGGCTTCTTTAGTTGGGCAGAGTGGGTGCTAGATAAATAGGTATATGGTGCCCTTGCCACTAATAGGAGCTGCTGCACGTTTATACCAGATCTCTCTCTTCTGAACTCTTTGATGGAAAGCAATCAGGACACACGTTGACTGCACTTGCTAGTATTAATTCTCACCAGAATCTAGAAATAAGTCTATGGGGCACATCTTGGTCAAGCTAACTGATTTGGGAAGACAAATCTTGATTATCAGTACGACTATTTCCCAGGAAGAGGAGTGTGAATTATATAAAATGAGAAAACAAGCTGAGCAGTAGGAAGCAGTAAATGCTCTCTGCTTCTTGACTGTGGAGGTGATTTGCAGTATGCTTTAAACTCATGCTGCCTTGACTTCCCCATAATGATTAGCTATACCTCTCACTTGTAAGCCACATAAACTCTTTCTCCCTTAAGATGCATTTTACAGGGTAATTTATCCTAACAACAACAACAAAGAACCAAACCAAACAGAACAAAAGACAACACACTTATGCCAAAGGATTCCAGGTGAGGTTTTCAAGAAGGCCCTGATAATGAGGTCAAGCAAACAAGCCAGAATATATCTTTTTTAGGGTTCTTGTTTCTTCAACAAAGTATTCATGTATAGATGTACTTATAGGACCAGCTGGGAATGATGAGGCAACATACATTGACTTCTCACTTTTGGACTACCTTTGTCAACTTCATGGCATTGGAGTAGGAACATCATAAGACTTAGTCTATTAGTCATTTTCTGCTGCCATCAGAGGCAATTGTGACACCTATTAGTAGAACTGTTTAGTTTGTGTTCTATTATCCAATACTTCTTGGGGATAAGAGAAGACAAGTGAACTCTTATTGACCACCTAAAGTTTTCACTGCCCAACATTGCATCTTAATCTCCATTGGAGGCTATTTGCCTCAGAACCAATTTTCCATAATTTCTTGCCAAATAACTGTTCTAAAGCTCACCATCCCTTCTTCGGTTTAGGAATGTTTAATAGAATTTAAATCTATATGTCAATTTAAATCTGGAAAACAAATTAGAAAAGAAAGATACATTTCTAGTGTGGGTATTTGTGACAGTTACATGATTATGTGAAAAGTGTCATATTTGTTTGTGGGTCAGAGATTTCAGAGCTTCAAATTATCCATGGGTGCTTCCTATTTCACAAAGTAGATTTTATATCCACTATCACTGCTATGCAGAGAATAATAAGAGAGCAAGGAGTTACCCTGGCAACAGCCAGGTGACCAAAAGCAAGACTTCCTCCAAGAATGTTGTAAAAGCATAGCATTTTAGGATGCTGTTTCAAGTGGAATAGACTTTCTGCTGAGTTACCAAAAGCCTTTTTTACTTAAATATGTTCTCAGACATTGGAAAGGTTTTTTAAGGAATGAAAGTTTCAAGCCTAACAATTTATGGCAACACCATAAACCCCTGTCCCTGTGGTAGCTTATTGTTTGCAGGCATGGACTGGAACAGAGGCCATACCTGGTGACACTGGTACAGAAAGGAAGCAAGTGGACTTAGTGCTACTCATAGGCAGTCAGGGTTACCCTAACTGTTTGGGGGCTTGGGGAAGACTCTCAAGCTTGCTCTTCAGGTGTCATGGGAGCAAGAGTCTTTTCCTTATATAAAGAGTCAGTTAGGGAACCTTCGCATGTAAGAGACAAGTCTGGAAGGTTCAATGCTGTCAGGAGATTCGTGCGGTGTGAGATCAGAGTATTGTCTAAGAAACCGATGGGTCTCACTCAGCTATCCCCTTGAACTCCATACTTCAGCTGTGGGTTTGTTGAGTTTGTCGTTGGAGGTTGGTCTAATGCTAATTACTAACACTCAAGATCTGGTTACTTTAGTTTTGCGCAGGGTCATAAATATGTTTCTATTTGCATTTTTCTACATGTAGACATCCAGTGAAACCACCACCATTTGTTAAAGATGCTATCTTTTTTCCATTGTATGGTATTGGCTTCTTTGTCAAAAATCAAGTATCCATACCTATGTGAGTTTATTCCTGGGTCTTTAATTTGATTCCATTGATCCACCAGACTGTTTCTATGCCCTTTACTCTGAGGTAGTGTCTATCTTTGTTGCAGAAGTGTGTTTCTTGAGTGCAGCAGAAGGTTGAATCTTGTTTCTACAACAAATCTGTTAGTCTGTGTCTTTTCATTGGAGAGTTGAGACCATTGATGATAATAGATATTAGTAACTAATGATTGTTAGTTCCTTTCATTGTGGAGTTGGTGGTGATTGTGTGTTTGTGTATTCATTTTCTTTTGCTTTTTTTGATGTCATGGTGTCTTTATCATTTGTTTTTTTAGGTGTAGTTGATCTCATTGTGTTGAAGTTTTCCTTCTAGTATTTTTTATAGGGCTGGATTGTTGTTATACATTGTTTAAATTTAATAATGTGATGGGATATTTTGTTTTCTCCATCTATGTTGATTGATTTTTTTTGGGGGGGGTACAGTAGTCTGGGTTTGCATCTATAATCTCTAAGCATCTGCATGATGACTGACCAGGCCCTTCAGGTTTTCACACTCTGTTGAGAAGTCTGGAGTGATTCTGATAGGTCTGCCTTTATATGTTACTTGACCTTTTCCCCTTGCCACTTTTAACATTATTTTCTTTAATCTGTAGATTTGTTGTTTTCATTATTATGTGGTTGGGGGAGTTTCTTTTCTGGTCTAGTTTATTTGGTGTTCTGTGGGCCTCTTGTGTATTTATGAGCATCTCTTTCATAAGATTGGGGAAATTTTCTTCTATGATTTTCTCAAAAAATATTTTCTACGCTTGGAGCTTGGAATCTTTTTTTTGTCTATTCCTATTATTTTTAGGTTTCATCTTTTCCTGGTGTCCTTGATTTCTTGAATGTTTTGTGTTTGTAACTTTTCTGATTTTATTTTTTCTTTGAGAGATGTATCAAATTCATGCAACTGTATCTTCAGTGTCTGAGATTCTCTCTTCCATCTCTTGCATTCTGTTGGTGATGTTTACCTTTGTGGTTGTGGATCTCTTCAAGTTCTCCAACTCCAAGGTTTTCTCTGTTTGTGTTTTCTTTATTGATTCTAATTCTGTTTTTATGTCTAACACCATTTCCTTCATCTGTTTGAGTGTGAATTCCTGTCTTTCCATGATGGCATCTATATTTTTGTTCATTTCTTTTTATGTTCCTTGAATAAATGCATAATTATAGATTTAAGAGCATTCTCCTGTGTTTCACCTGCAATAGAATATCAGTTGATTTTTGGAGATTCTGGTGAAGCCATGATGTCCTGGTTTTTGTTGCCCATATTCTTATACCAGCCTCTAGCACTCTGGTTGTCTGTAGACTTGACTGATTATTCCAGGAGCCTGTACTGCAAACAGGATCCACGTGTCTCTGGAGTCTCAAGTAGTCTCCCCTGGATTCACTGTCTCTGCTGGCCCAATTTTTGTTACCCAGGTGTGCCAGGTCGCTAGGACACAGGTAGAAAAATCTTTGAGTCTAGAGCTGCCCCAGTGTCCCACAGACTTCCTTAGGATGTTGGAGGATGGGATTTGGGTCCCATGCCTGGCTCAGCTCTGTTGGGTTCACTGCCTGCTGCTGGGTGTGCTGGCTGCAATGTTTCTGATCCAGGTGGGCTAGGCTACAGGGGAGCAGGTAGACCGATATCCGATCTCAGAGCCTAGAGCTGTGCCAGTGCCCCGCAGGCTTCCCTTAGGTAGTGGACAATGGAACCCGGGTGCCAAGTCTAACTCAGCTCTGCTGTGTTCACTGTCTGTGCTGTGCTGGCTGATTCTGACCTGGGTGAGTCAGGCAGGTGGGAAGGAGAAAGAATGGATGTGTGCCTCCCACTCATTACCAGAATGTATCCCTTCCCCGGGGGCATTGAGAGTGAGCCTCAAGCGCATTTGCAACCAAGAAGATAACCACATGACTGTGAGAGTGGATACCAGGTTTCGAGACTCACCCTCAGTACAGGAAGGTGTTCACTCCATGGGCACTGATAGTGAGCACCCAAAGTCTGAGCTAAGAGACGCTGGTCCCAGTAAGATATCCACGGAAAGTGGGCTTGGGTGGCAGGTAGCCTTAAGGCTGCTGGGTCAGAGCAGAGTGAACTGCCACTGCTGGTCACAAGAAGGTATCTACAGATGGTGGCTTCAGGCAGGAAGTCTAGGGCTGTGGGGTCAGAGCAGAGCAAGCTGTTGCTGATTGTATCCACCCATCAGTGGGATTGAGTGGCTACCTTAGGGCTCTGGCAATGCCAGGATGGAGCCCGGGAATATTTTCCGGTTTTAGCTGTATGGCCTGAAGATGGACCTTCGAGTATTCCTGTGGATTCTTCTCTCACCTGAGAAACACAGATGTCTGGGTTTTGGGGTCCTCAGGACATACTGGTGATCACCCTCTGCTCTTCCTGCAGAGCTGCTGTTCAGATACCCTGCATGCGCAGGACCACCATTTTGCATCCCCGAGGTGTTTTTGTTTATTTTTGGCAATTAAAAACAAACACTAATGATTTATTAAATTTAAAAACAACAATTTATTAATACTTAAAACACGTTAGAAAGAACCAGAAGAATAAAAAGGCTATTTCTCAGGGGAGAGGGGAGGCTGACTGTGGGGCTGGAAATGCTGCTGGACTGAAATAAGGGAGTGATTCTGCGGGGGCAAAATAACTGCCACTGTCTGCAGAGTGGATGTAAGATAGACTCCCCACAGGCGCTGGGGATGGCAGGATCATCCTCTAAGTCGACCTACTGCACCAAGGGTGAGATATGTGAAAGGCTCACTGTATCAGCCAACAAAACTGGATACAGGTTCCACAGTGGCTATCAAGTGTGTGGCTGGAGTGCTGCTGCCACATCTGGTTCCAACAGCTGAGGTGTCACAGAACCTTCTGGTTGTTTTTGTGCTGTCCTGCTCTGGTTCACAAGCTGGTTCTGGCTCCAGAGTTGCTGTTTTCACTGACGACTATCACACTTCTATCTCTGAGACTGAGGATGTGTGGCTCCCCGGAAGTGGATCTTTGTCATCATCAGACTCTGAATCACTGGCCTCTTCTTTCAGCAAGTGTGTCTGGAGCATGTGGACGTGAACAAGAAGGTCAGAATAAGGCAAGTTCACAATCAAATAGGTCTTCAGGTTTTTCAGAATGGACAGATCTGAGGTCTGATAGAACTCTGCAGGGTTCTTGTCCATCCATGCATCCAGGAAAGTGCAGATGATGTTACTTACTTCTTCATCAACTTCACAGTAAGGTTGGAAGTCTTCATACCTAGAGGAGACCAGAAAGGATGTCACTTGTAAAGTGCTAGGTCACTCATTTAAAAAAACCACTAGGGTCAGGATGATTCCTGGAGATGAATGGAGTTCAAAGCCTGCAAGGTCTTTCTGCTCTAAAGATTATTAGTTCACCTGAATACAGTAGGTGCTTTCAATATATCTGTAGATTGGATGAGTACACACATGTTTATCCAAACATGTCGATGGTCACAGGATCCCTTGGGTTAGCCTTCATGGGTCCCTGTTCTGACCACAGTTCTATTGCTTACTCCCAATAGTTCTAGAGCTTCCTTTACAAATGGAACAAGTGCTTTCACCAAGGCCTCAGAAATACTAGGAGGGAAAAGAGAGTTTCTTCAAGGAACATGGGACAGCCACATTCATTAAGGTCTCAGCTTTGGACAGCCCACACCCTTGGACCCAGTCTGGGAGAAGAATTTTCTGACTTCATGCTGCTGGATCATGACAATTCTCTAAACAGTAAGTACACAGAGTTCTTCCCAGATCCACCAAGAGGATCTGAGAACTCTGGGCTTGGAGTTGGGGACTCACCATCTGAACAGCAGGTCCAGCACCTGTTGAGTATTGGCAAACATTTGATATATGTACAAGAAGGTAGGGATAATGAAAGGGTCCCCGATCTGCAGGGAAGGCACCAGGTGGCTCGCCAGTTTTTCTACTATTTCGGCACTGATGTGGGGCTCTCTGCAGGGTTCCTCCAGGTTGGCTGTGGCAAACTCCTGCTCACCCTGAGGAGAGATCAAGGTGGAAGGTTCAAACAGGCACAGGACTGCAACATTCTGATTGGTTATTATCATTCCAAGTTTCCCTAACACAGACACAGAGCAAAATTAGGGGAAACTTTGAGATTTCAGAGTGGTTACCTGGTCGTTGCAGTCATGTCCTTGGCTGCCCTGGTTCAAGTTTCCTTTTTTCCAGGTAAATGGCCAGAAGTGTCGGAGGCAAGAATAAACCCTGCGCCTCCAGACACCACCATGGCGTTCACTCTGCTCTTTCTTGGGGCTTGAGCCTCTGGAAGCCCGAAAGCAGCAAGAAAACATCTTGTCTTCTCAAGGGTCTCAGACAAGTGAGCCTGCTGGGTTGGCTCACAGAGTTGGCTTCCTGATTACCAGGACTCTGCATTGTTGGGTCATTGTCAAGGCAGTGAGGTCACTTCCTGGGGGTCCCTTTACTGTCCCTTCTTCACACAGGGCCTTTCCAGAAGACTCCTAGGTCCCCTCCTACTTCTCTGGTGCACAACTAGACACATTGACTCAGGTCTTCCCATTCCACTGCTCCCAGGGATGTCTGGGTACAGGCAGCACCCCAGTTTTGCAATATGATTCCCTGCTGGACTAGTAATGGCATATGTAAATGTACTTCTAAACTAAATCTTAACTACCCAAGTTCACCATGAACCCTACTCAGGTTGTCTTCCTTCTATGCTACCTTGCCTGTGTTCTGTGTGGAATGAGAGCTCATGAATACCCGTGCCAGCCACCAGCCCAACACCATCAGTGTTCCTGCATAGGAATTATGTTTCTCAGACTCAGTTTCCACCCTCATAATCATTTTAAGGCTCAAGGCCAGGGTGGTGCAGCTCTCTGTAAACAGCTGGCTCAGCCACATCCACCAGCTTATAAGATGGAAGCTGGCCCCCGAGCACTGTTTCAGAACTCATTCATCCTCCATTGTTTCTGCTTCAAATTCCTGCTTGAATTCCTTTCCTGACTTTCTTCAGTGATCTGCAACCTGCAATGAACTTTTTTCTCTAAATTGCATTCAGTCCTGGTGCTTGTCACAGCAACAGAATCAAACTTGAACACCACACTTTCTGTGTCACCATGCTATGTTATTTGGCAGCCTCTTCTCCTCTCCCTCACTCCATGGTATCCCATCTCTTCCTCTATACTCAGGTTTTTATTTTTCTCTAATCCCAGTGGTCTCTACTCCACAGCCCTTCACTGTTCACTCCCTGTCCAGCTCAGTCTTGTGCCAATGAGGTCTTTGATCCACTTGAACTTTACTTTTATGCAAGGTCATAAATATGGATCTATCTGCATTTTTTATTTTTTATTTTTTTATTAATTACACTTTATTAATTTTGTATCCCCCCATAAGCCTCTCCCTCCTCCCCTCCCGATCCTCCCCTCACTCCCATTTCTGCATGCATGCCCCTCCCCAAGTCCACTGATAGGGGAGGTTCTCCTCTCCTTTCTGATCTTAGTCTATCATTTCTCATTAAAATGGCTGCATTGTCCTCTTCTGTGGCCTGGTAGGGCTGTTCCCCTCTCAGGGAGAGGTGATCAAAGAGCAGGCCAATCAGATTATGTCAGAGCCAGTCCCTCTTTCCATTACTAGGTAACCCACCTGGACACCGACCTGCCATGGGTTACATCTGTGCAGGGGTTCCAGGTCATCTCCATGAATAGTCCTTGGTTGGAGTATGAGTCTCTGGGAAGTTCCCTGTGTTCAAATTTTTTTGTTCTGTTGCTCTCCTTGTGCAGACCACATCCTCTCCAGCTCCCACTATTTCCCACTTCTTACATAAAATTCCATTCACTCTGCCCGAGAGTTGGCCATCAGGCTCAGCATCTGCTTTGATAGTCTGCAGGGCAGAGGCTTTCAGAGGCCCTCTGTGGTAGGTTCCTAGTTTGTTTCCTGATTTCTTCTTCTGGCTTTCAGAGGCCCTCTGTCGCAGGTTTCTAGGTTGTTTCCTATTTTCTTTTTCCTTTGATGTCCATCCTCTTTGCCTTTCAGGATGGGGATCGAAAACTCTAGCCAGGGTCCTCTCTCCTGCTTGGCCTCTCTAGATGCACAGATTCCAGTGGGTCCGTCCTACATTGCATGTCTATATGAGTGAGCATATACCGTATGTGTCGTTTTGCTTCTGGGACAAGTCACTCAGGATGATCCTTTCCAGGTCCCACCGTTTACCTGCAAATTTCATGACTTCCTTGTTTTTCATTGCTGAGTAGTATTCCATTGTATAGATTTAGCACAATTTCTGCATCCATTCTTCAGTTGAGGGGCATCTGGGTTGTTTCCAGATTCTGGCTATTACAAATAAAGCTGCTACAAACATGGTTGAGCAAATGTCCTTTTTGTGTACTTGAGCCTCTTTGGGATATATGCCCAGTACTGGTATGGCTGGATCTTGAGGAAGCACTATTCCTAGTTGTCTGAGAAAGCCCCAGATTGATGTCCAGAGTGGTTGTACAAGTTTACATTCCCACCAGCAGTGGAGAAGGGTTCCCCTTTCTCCACAACCTCTCCAGCATGTGTTGTCACTTGAGTTTTTGATCTTGGTCATTCTCATGGGTGTAAGGTGAAATCTCAGGTTTGTTTTGATTTGCATTTCCCTAATGGCTAATGAGGTTGAGCATTTCTTTAAATGCTTCTCTGCCATTCAATATTGCTCTGTTAAGAATTCTCTGTTTAGCTCTGTTCCCCATTTTTTAAGTGGATTACTTGATTTACTGCTTTTCAGCTTCTTTAGTTCTTTATATATACTGGATATGAGTCCTCTGTCAAATAAAGGGTTGGTGAAGATTCTTTCCCAATCTGTAGTCAGTCGTTTTGTTTTGATGACAGTGTCCTTTGCTTTACAGAAGCTTTTCAGTTTCATGAGGTCCCATTTATCGATTGCTGCTCTTAGAGCCTGTGCTCTTGGTGTTCTGTTCAGGAAGTTTTCTCCTGTACCAATGAGTTCTAGGGTATTCCCCACTTTTTTTTCTAGCCAATTTAATGTGTCTGGATTTATGTTGAGGTCTTTGATCCACTCGGACTTCAGTTTTGTGCAGGGTGATAAGTATGGGTCTATTTTCATTTTTCTACATGTAGATATCCAGTTGGACCAGCACCATTTGTTGTTGAAGATACTATCTTTTTTAAATTGTATTGTGTTGGCATCTTTGTCAAAGATCAGGTGTCCATAGGTGTGTGAGTTTATTTCTGGGTCCTCTGTTCGGTTCCATTGATCCACCATTCTGTTTCTATGCCAATACCATGCAGTTTTTAAAACTGTTGCTCTTAATATCAGGGATAGAGATACCTCCAGAAGATCTTTTATTGTAGAGGATTGTTTAAGCAATTCTGGGTTTCTTGATATTCCATATGAAGTTGAGAATTTTTCTTTCCAGGTCTGTAAAGAATTGTGTTGGTAATTTGATGGGCATTGCATTGAATCTGTAGATTGCTTTTGGTAAAATGGCCATTTTTACTATGTTAATCCTACCAAGCCATGAGCATGGGAGATCTTTCCATCTTCTCATATCTTCTTCTAATTCTTTCTTCAGAGATTTGAAATTTTTTTCATACAAGTTTTTGACTTCCTTGGTTAGGGTTACTCCGAGGTACCTTATGTCATTTGTGGCTATTGTGAAGGGTGTTGTTTCCCTAATTTCTTTCTCAGCCCTTTTGTCTTTTGTATACAGGAGTGCTACTGATTTTTTTGAGTTAATTTTGTATCCGGCCACTTTGCTGAAGGTGTTTATCAGCTGTAGGAGTTCCCTGGTGGAGTTTTTGGGGTCACTCACGTTACTATCATATCATCTGCAAATAGTGATAATTTGACTTCTTCTTTTCCAATCTGTATCCCCTTGATCTCCTTCAACTGTCTTCAAGGACTTCCAGCACTATGTTGAAGAGATATGAGGAGAGCGGGCAGCCTTGCCTTGTCCCTGATTTTACTGGGATTGCTTTAAGTTTCTCTCTGTTTAGGTTGATGTTGGCTATAGGCTTGCTGTATATCGCCTTTACTATGTTTAGATATGTGCCTTGTATCCCTGATCTCTCCAAGACTTTAAACATGAATGGATGTTGGATTTTGTCAAATGCTTTTCCAGCATCTAGGGAGATTATCATGTGTTTTTTTTCTTTCAGTTTACTAATATGTTGGATCACATTGATGGATTTCTGTATATTGAACCACCCCTGCATACCTGGGATGAAGCCTACTTGGTCATAATGGATAATATCTTTGATGTGTTCTTGGATTCGGTTTGCAAGTATTTTGTTAAGTATTTTTGCATCAATATTCATAAGGGAGATTGGCCTGAAATTCTCTTTCTTTGTTGAGTCTTTGTGAGGTTTAGGTACCAAGGTGACTGTGGCTTCATAGAATGAGTTTGGTAATGTTCCTTCTGTTTCTATTTTGTGGAATAGTTTGAAGAGAATTGGTGTTAGCTCTTCTTTGAATGTCTGGTAGAATTCTGCGCTGAAGCCATCTGTCCTGGGCTTTTTTTGAATGGGAGACTTTTGATGACCGCTTCTATTTCTTTGGGGAATATAGGACTATTTGGTTGATTTACCTGGTCCTGGTTCAGCTTTGGTAAGTCAAATCGATCAAGAAAATTGTCCATTTCTTTTAGATTTTCAAATTTTGTGGCATATAGACTTTTGAAGTAAGTCCTGATGATTGTTTGGATTTCCTCAGTGTCTGTAGTTATGTCCCCCTTTTCATTTCTGATTTTGTTGATTTGGGTGGTGTCTCTCTGCCTTTCAGTTAGCTTGGCTAAGGGTTTGTCGATCTTGTTGATTTTCTCAAAGAACCAGCTCTTGGTTTCATTGATTCTTTGAATTGTTTTATTTGTTTCTAATTGATTGATTTCACCCCTGAGTTTGATTATTTCCAGCTGTCTACTCCTTCTTGGTGTGTCTGCTTCTTGTTTTTTAGGGTTTTTAAGTGAGCCATTAAGTTGCTTGAATGAGCTGTCTCGAATTTCTTCTTGAAGGCCCTTAGTGCTATGAAATTTCCTCTTATCACTGCTTTCATTGTGTCCCACAAGTTTGGGTATGTTGTGTCTTCATTTTCATTGGTTTCTAGAAAGACTTTAATTTCTTTCTTTATTTCTTCCCTGACCGAGCTGTCATTTAGTAACAAGTTGTTCAGTTTCCATATGTGTGTAGGCTTTTTGCTATTTCTGTTATTGTTGAGGTCCAGCTTTATTCCAAGGTGATCAGACAAGATACAAGGGATTATTTCAATCATCTTGTATCTGTTGAGGCTTGCTTTGTGACCAACTATATGGTCTATTTTGGGGAAGGTTCCATGAGGTGCTGAGAAGAAGGTAAATTCTTTTGTGTTTGGGTGTAAGGTTCTGTAAATGTCTGTTAGGTCCATTTGATTCATGACCTCTGTCAGAGACATTGTTTCTTTGTTTAATTTCTGTTTTGTTGACCTGTCCTTTGTTGAGAGTGGGGTGTTGAAGTCTCCCACTATTAGTGTGTGGGGATCTATATGTGGTTTAAGTTTTATCAATGTTTCTTTCACAAATGTGGGTGCTCTTGTATTTGGGGCATAGATGTTCAGGATTGTGATGTCTTCCTGGTGGAATTTTCCTTTGATGAGTATGTACTGTCCTTCCCCATCACTTTTTATTAATTTTTGTTGAAAGTCTATTTTATCAGATATTAGAATGGCTACTCCTGCTTGCTTCTTGGGTCTGTTTGTTTGGAAAGTTGTCTTCCAACCCTTTACCCTCAAGTAATGTCTATCTTTGTGTCTTAGGTGTGTTTCTTGTATGCAACAGATTGCTGGGTTTTGTTTATGTATCCATTCTGTTAATCTGTGTCTTTTTATTGGAGAGTTGAGTCCATTGATGTTGAGAGAGATTAATGAACAGTGGCTGTTAGATCTCTTGATTTTGATGTTGGCTGTGGTCATCAGGTTGTGTTCTTGGTTGGTTTTTGTTTTACTGTAGTAAGGTTATTTATTTCCTGCGTTTTCTTGAAAGAAGCAATTTTTTGGGGTTGTATTTTCCCTTCTAGTGTCTTCTGTAGTGCTGGATTTGTTTGTAGGTATTGTTGAAATTTGTTTTTGTCATTGAATATCTTGTTTTCTCCGTCTATGAGGACTGAGAGTTTGGCAGGGTATAGTAGCCTGGGCTAACATCTGTGTTCTCTTATGGTCTGCATGATATCCGTCCAGGCCCTTCTGGCTTTCATAGTCTCTGTTGAAAAGTCAGGTGTGATTCTAATGGGTTTGCCATTATATGTTACTTGGCCTTTTTCCCTTGCAGCTTTTAGTATTTTTTCTTTGTTCTGTATACTTACTGTTTTGATTATTATGTGGCAGGAGGATTTTCTTTTCTGGTCAAATTTGTTGGGTGTTCTGTAGGCTGCATGTATTCTTATTGGCCTCTCCTTTAACTTGGGAAAATTTTCTTCAATGATTTTGTTGAAAATATTTTCTGGGCCTTGGAGAAGGGAGTCTTCTTTTTCCTCTATACCTATTATTCTTAGGTTTTGTCTTTTCATATTGTCTTGCTTTTCTTGGACAGTCTGTGTCAGGAATTTTTTGGATTTAACATTTTCTTTGACAGATACATCGATTTCTTCCATTGTATCTTCTACACCTGAGATTCTTTCTTCCATCTCTTGTAGTCTGTTGGTTATGCTTACCTCTGTAGTTCCTGTTTTCTTCCCTAGATTCTTCCTCTCCATTATTTCCTCCATTTGTGTTTTCTTTAATTTTTCCAATTCTATCTTCAGGTCTTGAGTTGTTTTGTTTACTTCCTTCACCTGTCTGATTGAACTTTCCTGTTTTTCTTTTAGTTCCTTCAGCTCTGTTTCTTTTATTTCATTCAGTGCTTTAAGCATTTCCTTTCTAAAGGCCATAAACTGTTTGGCTGCAGCTTCCTCTATTTCTTTACGGATGGCAATATTCTGTTTGAGTTTATCTTCCTCTATGTCTTTACATCTCTTATTTGTTTCCTCTGTTATCATCTTCATGAGCATAGTTGTTAGGTCATCTTCTTGGATTTCAGTTATGCTGGGGTGTCCTGGGCTACTTGCCCCTGGGTAACTGGGTTCTGGAGATGCCATATTGCTCTGCCTTTTGTTGCTTGAGCTTTTATGCTGGCCTCTACCCATTGTGCTATCTTAGGTGTTTGGGGTTATTTTTTGGTGATTCCTGGGGATCCTGTGGTGGAGAGAATCCCCTTTGCAGAAAGCTGGTTTTTTCTGAAAGATGTCTTCTCAGCTTTTTGGGTATACTCCCTGGATGGCTGGCGTTTTTTCAGGGGTTGCTGCTGCTCACCTCAGAGATAGAGACCTGAGTGGTAACTGTGGTCTTTGTTAGTCGAGAGGGTTCTCCTCTCACCCAGGGAAGTCCTGAGGACAGCTGTCCTGTATCTGGGTTTCTTGCTGTAAATTTAGTGATCAGCTGCTGTGACCCAGTTGGACATCTGGCGCGCAGCAACTGTTTGTGCCTGTGTCTGGAGGACAGCTGAGTGATGGCGGCTCGTCCCCGCTGGTCTTTGCTAGACTTTTTCCAGGGAAGGATTGGTGTTTTAAGTCAGTATAGTTTCCTTCCTTCCCTGTGGATTCTCTGGAGACAGGGACTCTCAGTCTCTTTTTTTTTTTTGCCCTGGTGAGCACTGCTGGGTCTCTATCAACTGGCTGACTACAGAAACTGCCTGTGTCTGGAGCACAGCTGAGTGATGGCAGCTCAGTATCCACCTTTCTGGACTTTGGGAACCTGGGTGTCTGCCTAAACTGGGTAATTTTCCCGAGACTTTTTCGGGGTGAGGGTGTCAGCTGAGTGCTCTAAGATCAGACCAGCCACTTCCCTCCCTGTGTGTTTGCACCAGACAGTGAAACTCATTCGCTCATGCCCTGGTGCCCACAGTTCTATCTCAGGAGGCAAATCAGGCACGCACGCAGGCAGGGCTCTGTGCTGGAGCCTGGATCCTGGGCTCTGGCTCCGGGCTGGCTCCTGGGGCACCCGTGGAACCCGAGTCTTTTCTAGGGGATGTGTGGGTGACTTAAGGTCGGTCCCAATCATTTCCTGCACCATGGGGTTATCTCTCGACTGAAAATTCCAGTTTCTGATAGTGTGGTGCACACGGTTCAGTCTGGGACCATTACCAGAGACACTGGCTTGTGGCTCTGGACTGTGGCTGGGGCTGGCGGCCTGTAGCCAAGCATCTGGGAACCAGGACTCTTCCGTGGTTTAGCCAGGTGAGTTAAAAGCTGATTGAATCCCCCATCTTGGGGTATCCTCCCACCTGGGAAACACAATGACTGTGTTTTATGGCCACGAGTTCTGATTGCTGGTCACTGTGCTGATCCTGCTGCTGCTGCTCAGAATGAGAGTCCTCCCGGCGCCGCCATGTTGCCCCTCTCTATCTGCATTTTTCTGCATGTAAACATCCAGTTAAATCAGCACCATTTGTTGAAGATGATGTCTTTTGTCCATTATATGGTTTTGGTTTCTTTGTCAAAAATCAAATATCCATGCATGTGTGGGTTTATTTCTGGATCTTCAATTCTATTCCATTGATCCACCAGTTTGTATCTATGCCAGTACCATGCCATTTTTATTACTGTTGCTCTATAGTACAGCTTGAGATCAGGGATGGCGATACCTCCTAAAGTTTTTTGTTGTACAGGATTGTTTTAGCTATTCTGGGTTTTTGTTTTTCTGTAGGAAATAAGAATTGTTCTATCAAGGTATGTAAAGAAATGTGTTGGTATTTTGATGGGAACTGCATGAAAATCAATCTGGTACTTTCTCAGAAAATTAGGAATAGTGCTACCTCAAGATCCATCTATATCACCTCTGGGTATGTATCTGAAAGCTGCTGAACCATAAGACAAGGACATATGGCTCAACTATGTCCATAGCAGATTTGTTTATAATAGCCAGAATCTGGAAACAATCTAGATGTCCCTCAACAAAGTAATGAATACAGAAATTGTGGTACATATACACAATGGAATATTATTTGGCAATTAAAAACAAGGAAAACATGAAATTTGCAGGTGTGCCAGGTAGCTAGGGCACAGGTCAAAAAATCTTTGAGTCTAGAGCTGCCCTGGTGTCCCAGAGGCTTCCTTATGATATTGGAGGGTGGGATTTGGATCCCATGCCTGGCTGAGCTCGGCTGGGTTCACTGGCTGCTGCTGGGTGTGCTGGCTGCATTGTTTCTGACCCAGGTGGGAGCAAGGCTAGAACAATTTCCAATCTCAGAGCCTAGAGCTGTGCCAGTGCCCCACAGGCTTCCCTTAGGTGGTGGACAATGGAACCCAGGTGCCAAGTGTAACTCAGCTCCTCTGTGTTCACTGTCTGTGCTGTGCTGGCTGATTCTGACCTGGGTGAGTCAGGCAGGTGGGAAGGAGAAAGAATGGATGTGTGCCTCCCACTCATTACCAGAATGTATCCCTTCCCCGGGGGCATTGAGAGTGAGCCTCATGCACAATTGCAACCAGGAAGATATCCACATGACTGTGAGAGTGGATACCAGGTTTGAAGACTCACCCTCAGTACAGGAAGGGGTTCACTCCATGGACACTGAGAGTGAGCACCCAAGGTCTGAGCTAAGAGGTGCTGGTCCCAGTAAGATATCCACGGAAAGTGGGCTTGGGTGGCAGGTGGCCTTAAGGCTGCTGGGTCAGAGCAGAGTAAGCTGCCACTGCTGGTCACAAGAAGGTATCTACAGATGGTGGGTTCAGGCAGGTGGTCTAGGGCTGCGGGGTCAGAGCAGAGCAAGCTGCTGCTGATTGTATCCACCCATCAGTGGGATTGAGTGGCTACTTTGGTCTCTGGCAATGCCAGGATGGAGGCCGGGATTATTTTCCGGTTTTAGCTGTATGGCCTGAAGATGGACCTTCGAGTATTCCTGTGGATTCTTCTCTCACCTGAGAAACACACATGTCTGGGTTTTGGGGTCCTCAGGACAGACTGCTGATCACCCTCTGCTCTTCCTGCAGAGCTGCTGTTCAGATACCCTGCATGCGCGGGACCACCATTTTGCATCCCCAAGGTGTTTTAGTTTATTTTTGGCAATAAAAACAAACACTAAAGATTTATTAAAACATAAAAACAACAATTTATTAATACTTAAAACACATTAGAAAGAACCAGAAGAATAAAAAGGCTATTTCTCAGGGGAGAGGGGAGGCTGACTGTGGGGCTAGAAATGCTGCTGGACTGAAATAAGGGAGTGATTTTGCGGGGGCAAAATAACTGGCGCTGTCTGCAGAGTGGATGTAAGATAGACTCCCCACAGGCGCTGGGGATGGCAGGATCATCCTCTAAGTCGACCTCCTGCACCAAGGGTGAGATATGTGAAAGGCTCACTGTATCAGCCAACAAAGCTGGATACAGGTTCCACAGTGGCTATCAAGTGTGTGGCTGGAGTGCTGCTGCCATATCTGGTTCCAACAGCTGAGGTGTCACAGAACCTTCTGGTTGTTTTTGTGCTGTCCTGCTCTGGTGCACAAGCTGGTTCTGGCTCCAGAGTTGCTGTTTTCACTGACGACTATCACACTTCTATCTCTGAGTCTGAGGATGTGTGGCTCCCCGGATGTGGATCTTTGTCATCGTCGGTCTCTGAATCACTGGCCTCTTCTTTCAGCAAGTGTGTCTGGAGCATGTGGACGTGAACAAGAAGGTCAGAATAAGGCAAGTTCACAATCAAATAGGTCTTCAGGTTTTTCAGAATGGACAGATCTGAGGTCTGATAGAACTCTGCAGGGTTCTTGTCCATCCATGTGTCCAGGAAGGTGCAGATGATGTTACTTACTTCTTCATCAACTTCACAGTAAGGTTGGAAGTCTTCATACCTAGAGGAGACCAGAAAGGATGTCACTTGTAAAGTGCTAGGTCAGTCATTTAAAAACACCACTAGGGTCAGGATGATTCCTGGAGATGAATGGAGTTCAAAGCCTGCAAGGTCTTTCTGCTCTAAAGATTATTAGTTCACCTGAATACAGTAGGTGCTTTCAATATATCTGTAGAATGGATGAGTACACACATGTTTATCCAGACATGTCGATGGTCACAGGATCCCTTGGGTTACCCTTCATGGGTCTCTGTTCTGACCACAGTTCTATTGCTTACTCCCTATAGTTCTAGAGCTTCCTTTACAAATGGAACAAGTGCTTTCACCAAGGCCTCAGAAACATTAGGTGGGAAAAGAGAGCTTCTTCAAGGTACATGGGACAGCCACATTCATTAAGGTCTCAGCTTTGGACAGCCCACACCCTTGGACCCAGTCTGGGAGAAGAATTTTCTGACTTCATGCTGCTGGATCATGACAATTCTCTAAACAGTAAGTACACAGAGTTCTTCCCAGATCCACCAAGAGGATCTGAGAACTCTGGGCTTGGAGTTGGGGACTCACCGTCTGAACAGCAGGTCCAGCACCTGTTGAGTATTGGCAAACATTTGATATATGTACAAGAAGGTAGGGATAATGAAAGGGTCCCCGATCTGCAGGGAAGGCACCAGGTGGCTCGCCAGTTTTTCTACTATTTCGGCACTGATGTGGGGCTCTCTGCAGGGTTCCTCCAGGTTGGCTGTGGCAAACTCCTGCTCACCCTGAGGAGAGATCAAGGTGGAAGGTTCAAACAGGCACAGGACTGCAACATTCTGATTGGTTATTATCATTCCAAGTTTCCCTAACACAGACACAGAGCAAAATTAGGGGAAACTTTGAGATTTCAGAGTGGTTACCTGGTCATTGCAGTCATGTCCTTGGCTGCCCTGGTTCAAGTTTCCTTTTTTCCAGGTAAATGGCCAGAAGCGTCGGAGGCAAGAATAAACCCTGCGTCTCCAGACACCACCATGGCATTCACTCTGCTCTTTCTTGGGGCTTGAGCCTCTAGAAGCCTGAAAGCAGCAAGAAAACATCTTGTCTTCTCAAGGGTCTCAGACAAGTGAGCCTGCTGGGTTGGCTCACAGAGCTGGCTGCCTGATTACCAGGACTCTGCATTGTTGGGTCATTGTCAAGGCAGTGAGGTCACTTCCTGGGGGTCCCTTTACTGTCCCCTCTTCACACAGGGCCTTTCCAGAAGACTCCTAGGTCCCCTCCCACTTCTCTGGTGCACAACTAGACACATTGACTCAGGTCTTCCCATTCCACTGCTCCCAGGGATGTCTGGGTACAGGCAGCACCCCAGTTTTGCAATATGATTCCCTGCTGGACTAGTAATGGCATATGTAAATGTACTTCTAAACTAAATCTTAACTACCCAAGTCCACCATGAACCCTACTCAGGTTGTCTTCCTTCTATGCTACCTTGCCTGTGTTCTGTGTGGAATGAGAGCTCATGAATACCCGTGCCAGCCACCAGCCCAACACCATCAGTGTTCGCGCATAGGAATCATGTTTCTAAGACTCAGTTTCCACCCTCATGATCATTTTAAGTCTCAAGGCCATGGTGTTGCAGCTCTCTGTAAACAGCTGGCTCAGCCACATCCACCAGCTTATAAGATGGAAGCTGGCCCCGGAGCACTGTTTCAGAACTCATTCATCCTCCATTGTTTCTGCTTCAAATTCCTGCTTGAATTCCTTTCCTGACTTTCTACAGTGATCTGCAACCTGCAATGAACTTTTTTCTCTAAATTGCATTCAGTCCTGGTGCTTGTCACAGCAACAGAATCAAACTTGAACACCACACTTTCTGTGTCACCATGCTATGTTATTTGGCAGCCTCTTCTCCTCTCCCTCACTCCATGGTATCCCATCTCTTCCTCTATACTCAGGTTTTTATTTTTCTCTAATCCCAGTGGTCTCTACTCCACAGCCCTTCACTGTTCACTCCCTGTCCAGCTCAGTCTTGTGCCAATGAGGTCTTTGATCCACTTGAACTTTACTTTTGTGCAAGGTGATAAATATGGATCTATCTGCATTTTTCTGCATGCAGACATCCAGTTAGATCAGCAACATTTGTTGAAGATGTTGTCTTTGGTCCATCATATGGTTTTGGTTTCTTTGGCAAAAATCAAGTATCCATACATGTGTGGGTTTATTTCTGGATCTTCAGTTCTATTCCACTGATCCACCAGTTTGTATCTATGCCAGTACCATGCCATTTTTATTGCTGTTGCTCTATAGTACAGCTTGAGATCCGGGATGGCGATACCTCCAGAAAATTTTTTGTGTACAGGATTGTTTTAGCTATTCTGGGTTTTTGTTTTTCTATACGAAATGAGAATTGTTCTTTCAAGGTATGTAAAGAAATGTGTTGGTATTTTGATGGAACTGCATGGAAATCATTCTGGTACTTTCTCAGAAAATTAGGAATAGTGCTACCTCAAGATCCATCTATGTCACCTCTGGGTATGTATCTGAAAGCTGCTGAACCATACAACAAGGACATTTGTTCAATATGTCCATAGCAGGTTTGTTTATAATAGCCAGAATCTGGAAACAATCTAGATGTCCCTCAACGGAGTAATGGATACAGAAATTGTGGTACATCTACACAATGGAATACTATTCGGCAATTAAAAACATGGAAAACATGAAATTTTCAGGCAAATGCATGGAACTAGAAAAGATAATCCTGATGAGGTGACCCAGAATCAAAAAGATACACATGGTATATACTCACTTATAAGTGAATATTAGCCATATAATATAGGATAAACATACTAAAATCTGTCGTCCTACAGAAGCAAAACAACAAAGAGGACCCTAGGGAACATGCTTAATCCTCATTCGGAAGGGCCAATAGGATAGACATATGAAGTAGAAGACAATGAACAGGACAGAGAACCTCTGAAAGACTCTACCCACCAGGGTATCAAAGGAGATGGTGAGACTCATAGTCAATCTTTGGGCAGAGTGAAGGCAATCTTATGGGTGAAGGGAGAGATAGACATGGAGAGGACTAGAGCTCCACAAGGAGACAAACAGAGCTAAAACTTCTGGGTCCAGGGAGTCCTACAGAGTGTCACAATTCAACCAAGGACCATGCATGGAGTGGACCTAGACCCCCTGCTCAGATGTAGCCCATGGGCAGTTTATTCTCCATGGGACTTCCCTAGTAAGGACGCAGGGGCAGTTACTTGCATGAACTTGGTTGCCTTCTCTTTGGTCACCTCCCCCTGGTGAGATGGTCTTATTAGGCCACAGAGAAAGAGGTCCAGACAGTCCAGATTAGACCTGATAGGCTGGGGTCAGATAGTAGGGATGGAGGACCCCCCTTATCAGTGGACAAGGAGTGGGACATAGGATGGGAAAGGAAGGGAGGGTGGGAGGAGATGAGGGAAGGGGCTACAGCCAGGATACAAAGTGAATAAATTGTAAATAAATTATAACTATAAATTTATAATTTTATAACTATAAATTTATAATTTTACAATTATAAATTTAATTACATAAATTTAATTAAATATAATTATAATGAGCAACAGCAACAAAAAATGTGGTTATTGCCCAATACACCATCCTTGTTTGTGTAAACCTGCCTAAAACTTTATACCTGATTGGTTCCCTAAATGGCCTAGACCTGGGTAGGGCAGAATGGGGTAGGCATGGCTAAGGTTCCTGTGCTTTTGAGGAGGGAAGAATCATGAGAATCACAGGAGAGTTGGATGGGAAGAGAGGAAGAGGGAAAATGCCAGGACAGGATAGCCTGAAGAAGAAATCACATGGAATGGGGAGGAAGGACTCCAATAATGGCGTGAAAAGGCCCAGATTAAGAATAAAACCATGTATTTATAAGATTATGGATGGAAGATAGGATGGTTAATGAGGATAGCATTGGATGGGGGTTGGGAAATTATTGTGAGGATATTCAGATAGCATAGTTAGGAATATCTGCTGACCCAAGGTAAAGAAGGCAATTAAAAATCTAACAGGTGTCTGTGTCTTAAATAATAAGATAATATGATAGAGTGTTAAACAATACCACTGTGATGATCTTAGGCTAATAATAAATGTTATATAGCCCAGTACTTGCTGTTTTGGTTTGTTTGTTTGTTTGTAATTTGCAACAACACTTTGTGGTTTTGGCTAACACACACCTGCAACCACAAAGAGATGGAAGGCAAGGAGGGAACAGAGAAATAAAAATTCTCAGAGCCTGTGGTGAGTGAGGAGCCCAATAAAGTAGCACCGCTGTGTTGAGAGGAGGCAGCTCAGAGTTTTAGCTTCTGAACAACAGCATTAAATGGACAGTGCTAGAAATGGTCAGCACCCAAAAGGGTTTCAAAGCAAGAGTTTATTACCTAGACTAGTATATGGTAGAGAAAGCTTCTCTCTGAAATCTAAAAGAGAGAAGATGGAATTTTATCTTCTGAGGTTTTGTTTTGTTTTGGTTTTGGGTCCTTATTTTTCATTTTTGTTTTTTACATTGACACCTGTACTGAGGCATGATTTCAACAAAATATTTCCATCTTTCTTTACCTTTGATTAATGCCAACACATCTATCTACAATAGGTAAGATATGAAAATTGACTTCATGGGGATATTGAAGGCAATAAGTAAATACATGCACAAACGTTCACATGCAGGGTTTGACACATAATAAAAGAATAAGAATAAATGCACCTCCTTTTACTACTCCCCCTTTTTATATTACTACTTTTTCCCTTATTGATTATTTTGGTGGTTAAGGGAGATATTATTTGGCTAGGTCTAGTCCCAAGCAGATTGTTGAATTTATATCTGCAAAAATCTATGTGTTGTCATAGCAGTGACAGACTCTTTTGGGTCTTTCAGACCATTTTCACCATCATGATTGTTGATAGAAAATTCTTAAAGCTGAAATATTTTCTGACCATATCTCCCCTTCTTGTCACACATGGAGGCTCTAGTTTTCTGTGAGCACGTATTGCCAAGTCTATTACTGATAGGGTTGATGCTAGTATTGTATGAAAATAAGTTCAGACTATATTCTATAAAAAAACAAAGGAGGTGTGTGTTTGTGAAGCCTTTAGGAGAACTGAGAACTGAGTATGTAATCAGAATCCTGGCTGGAGCTCTGATTTGTCTTAGGGCATCATGACATAGGACGGTATGATTCTCCTAGGCCTAGAAATAAGTGGCAGATACAACCAGGTGTTATAAAAAGAGTGGAAATTGTTGACAACAGAGTTTGCATGTTTAGCAGCACACTTAATTATATACATAGGCACAGGTACCTCAGGAAAAAAGAGGGGTTTCAAATAAATGAACTCTAACAAGCTGTCATTCTTCTTAAAGAGCTACTGTTTTGCTGTTTCAGAAGCGTAGGTAGAGTTATATATAGCATTCTCAAATGCACAAACCTTCTTTAACTTCCCCTTTTTCATCAGTTTAAACTCTTACATCTGTCTGCACAGACCAACAGAACTCATCCATTTAAAGTTACTTCTGTCACCTGAGACATAGTCATTAGTTACCTACATTGACTTTCCTAGATGTCCACAATCTTTCTCTGAAGCTAAGAATGTGATCACTGGTGACATTGGGGGTAGGGGTGGGATGGAATTTTTGGGAATCATCATCCATATGTCACCATGTATAATGTGCCTAAAGGTGGCTCATGAGGAAAACCTGTGAGGAGTTCACATATTTTGAACAGATGAGGTTCTTAGGATTCCAAGGAAAGGATTATGTCTTGCTTCATTTGGCCTCTTCCAGAGAGCAAGATGAACCAGCAAGCTTCCATCCAGACCTCTGTTCTTAGTAGATGACATGTTGTACTAAAGGTATGTTTGTGCTTCTTTTTACTTCCCTCTGTAAATTTTGAATAGATAAATCAAAATAGTGCTTTGGCTTAAAAGTATGAAACTATGAAAATGAACAGATCCATTTTCTAGACAGAATTTATAGGGCCATAGTTCATGAAACATCAACTCAGGGCACCTTTCCCCATTGCTATCCCATAGGCATGGAGGAAGGAGGACCATTGTCTGAGAGGTACAAAGCACAGCTAACTAAGTCAAGATCCAGCAGAAGACAAAGTGGCAGTGTCTTATTGGTCCCCGAACTACGTCATGAGAAGCAGTGTGCTTCAGTAGCAATGTCCAAAATTAGTTGTGCACACTCAAGGGATGCTAAGGGACATCTATCATGATATGGACAGAAGACACTCAGATTTATATTTCAATTTCAATGTTTTCTTTTAAAACAATGAGAATAAAGCTGCACCCACACAGCTGGAACCTAATATGAAAATCTGAAACTATTGAAAGCCTAAAAATCAGACATGACATTCCACGCTGAAAATTTTACACCAAGAAACTTTTATCATGTACAACTTATTTAAACCACAGCATCAAACTATTTGTAGATCCTATGTATAAGGCACATATAAAGCATAAATGAACCTTCTGTTTATAGTTTTTCCAAAGTTATATTAGCAATATAAATGTGCCAATATCACAAAATCAAAGAGATTATAATATTAAAAAGAAATTTTTTGGTCTGTGTTTAATGTATGGGTTAATACTGGTGTTCCTGTTTGGAGGACATGTCAAATGGCTCTACCTCAAGTCCTATGTTAAAAAAAAAAAGGTATTTTAAGGGTGGGGTGCTAAGCTTCGTTAGTTTTGGTACATAATCTAATTTTATCGTCTTTATGTGCCTGGGTATTGGAGTCATTACTTTTTTAACTGTGCTAGCTTTCTCTTATACACAACTATTTTTTGTCAACATAAAAAATCATTCATATTAAGGATGTTTAGTGTGATATTCCATACATGGATACAGTGTGCACTCATCAAATGTAGCCACTCCTGTCCACTCTCTTCTGACATCATATCCTTCCCAATGCTTTGCAATGATTATTTCACATATTTTAGCTTCTACTTATGAAACAGAACATGAGGCACTTGGATTTGTGCATCTGGCTAGGTTCACATGAACATAATGTTGTTTTGCAATTCTTGAAGACAAATTGTAAATTTAGAGAGTGCCATGTAGAAGGCGAGCAAAAGAAAACGAGGCTGAAATGATAATGCTGATACACACATATATGCATATGTATATATACACACATTCTAATATACATATTAGAAGTAAAAGCAGTGGCAATGTAAAAATATTTGAATAGAACCAGCCAATAAGGAAATCAAGTTTGTCTGGAAGGTCATTTGAGAACTCTTTTAAAATAACATCACAAGAGGAAATCTTTGCCTTTAAGAATTGGCTAGTGATAGAACAAAGCAAACATCAAGAAAGCTATTTTAAAATGCTTAATTTCATGTTCACATAACCTTTTAAAATATAGTTTCATATATTTTTAAATAGTCATGATGTATTAAAGGATTATAGAAGTCTATAAAAATTAGAATACAGAATGTACATATTGAAGGAAAATACTCAAATAATTTGCTCGTTATCAACACAAGCAAGGGTTGGTAACTCTACGTAGCTATAATGATTAAAAGGGAAAAAAATGAAAGAGCAATGGACCTTAATTCTTGTTAATCTACCTCTAACCACCCAACATTGTCATTAATATTCATAAAGCAGGGATGTTGTTTTAATCATTTTACTTAGAAAATGCTACAAAAATTAAGTTTTGCCATTTAACAATTGAACACATTTCTTTCCACAGAATGAAAATATGGACATGCTATAACGTTTTGTTTACATTTAACTTATTTGGTATAAAACTCACTATTACTTGCTGATGGTTAAGCTGTTTTCAATCTTTCCTTAGAGAAGTGAATGTTTCGCAGAGAATATAAACCTCCGCTGAGATAACCCCATTGTACACTAACCCACAGACTAAGGAGAGAAGGGTAAGGAGGGCCTGATGTTTACAGGATCTGATGACTCCTCCGGGGATAGTTTCAATTGAGCATAGAGAGAATGCTGGTTTCTCTTGTGGACTTGTGGAAGGTCTTAGGGCTAGCAACAACCCTTTAGAAACTGCTTTGAAGAGTGGATGTGGAGCTGAGTTTTCATTGAGGAAAAGACATTGGACTGAGAATGATAGCGTCATAGAAACACCAGTTGAATATGCTGATTCAGCCAGAAATGATAGAAATATGTGAGGTCTTTTCAGCAAGAAGATTGAAAACAAGAGCTTCAATTACAAAGTCTAAATTCAGCAAATCTTTGATAAATGCCTGCTATTCATGTCTGTGTTGTAAGTGAAGACTACTTTCTGAAATGTAAAATAGATGGGATTTTCTCAATACCTTGGCAAAGCGTGATAAGGGGAGTAGGATTGCCTCAAAGAGTCTGAGAGCTACAGAAAAGCAAGTAATAATTAAGACAGTATTTAAAGGTTACCAAATAAAGACAGGTTTTATTATATTATATTATATTATATTATATTATATTATATTATATTATATATATAAATTCTGTGGAAAGGAGGGGGTGATGAGGAGTAGAACCTACTTTATTTTGTATTAAAGATAAATGATCAAGGGAAGTTGATTGATCCACTCATGTTTAAATTTGTAAAATGGTGGTTTGACCAAATACCCTAAAGGAATAAAATCAAATTACAGAGTAGCAACAACAACCAATCCTACACCCCAGATTCTTGATGAAAACCCCACAGATATCCTCTTTTCCTTCCAATGCTCACTTCTCCCTAGGCATTCCTATCCAACCTTTCTGGCAGCCACTTTTTCCTTTGTATAATCTGGTCAGGGAAATGGAAATCCCTGCTAGACTGCAAGTAGTAGTTTATGTAGAAAATGACAGCCCCATCAGACTCCTTATGGAGGTGGTGGGAAAACTAATGGTTTCTAGGAAGACAGCCTGTAGCATAATAACACAGAAACGTTCACCAACCTCTCAGAGGCATGAATCATCAAAGTGGGTGAGTCACTAGTAAATGCTCCAAACCTAAGCAACATCTTCCAATGCTCATGTGCATGCATATATCACTCACTAGTGCTATATTGTTGCTTTTGTTGTGAGTGCTTCTCCTTGGTAGAATTCATACCAGAAGTTTTCTGATTCAGAAATGAAACCCCTTTGCTTATAACCCTTGTAAGTCATCACTCTGCCATTGTAAGGAAATAACTGGGAGGACAGAGTTACTTGGGCTCATAATTTCAGAGGTTTGAGTTCCTGTTCACACCACCTGCGATTTTGGACCTATTGTATAAGACTGCATCCCAGAGACAATGTTTCACAGAAAATATCCATTTATCTGATTGTAGTCAAGAAACAAAGAAAAGCACAAGGTTTCAATATTCCCTTCAAAGACACATTTTCCAGTGACCTCATGACCCAAGGATTGTACCACTTTCCAGTCACAACACATGCTAACAACTAGGCCTTTAATATACAGCCCTTTAGAAAAATTCAATAGCTGATCTATAGCAATAGTAGAACACAGAGGAAGAAAACTGGTGCAGAAACCTGAGCATGTTCCTGCTTTCTCATTGGTAGTAGTCAATAACAGTAGTATGAAGTCATGGGATTATAGCTTGATAAAACTAACTCAAGCTAAAAATAACATAGCTAAAATATAGTGCACCTAATGTACCAACATCCTTTCTTAACAACACAGCATTCTGTAGACTCAGCTGTCTCCTTCTTGATCACATGACTGCCTACAAACTTGGCTTCCTGCCATTGCCCAGCATTACAAGAGAAGATTTACTGCAGATCCCTAACTTGGGGTAAAGATCAACATTCAAATACAAACTATGGTTTCTACTGAATGGGCATCACTTTTACACCATTGTAAAGTTAAGAACAAGGTGACACCATTGTAAATCAGAAACAGCCTGCACTCAGAATAAATTATGTGACTCTCCAAAGCATATTGTATTTTATTGAACTAATGTGAACTGATAACACATTTATTAGTGAGGTAAAGTCCAAGAAAAGTGCCTCTCTTGTTCTTTAGGGGATCTATATGCTATGTATTGCTGTCTTCCCTCAGAGAGAGGGAAAGGGAGGGGAGGGGAGGGGGGGAAGGGAGGGAAGGGGGAGAGAAGGGGTGGGAGAGAAGGGGGAGGGGAGGGGAGGAGAGGGGAGGGGAGGGGAGGGGAGGGGAGGGGAGGGGAGAGAGGAGAGGAGAGAGAGAGTAACAGAAACAGAGAGACAGAGAAAGACAGAGAGAGACACACAGAGCGATTTCCTGCTCCTCTTCTGTAGTAAGTAGCTCCCCACACATACCACACACCTTGCTCTCCTCAGAGCAGTTTGATCTTCAGTGGTTTTTCTCCCTGATATAGGGTGTTGAACAATCATCTTACATCAAGAACACATGCAAATCATATGGCCACCGGTGGAATTTTTACTCAGATTTTCAAAAAAGACCCTGAGAATTTATGTTCTCATGTTGATTTACTTTCAGCTTCTTACTGGGAACTTGGGATGATTTTCTTTGGGACTGAAGATATTCAGAAGGACAATGCCTGTGTAGTGTCACATATTACTGACTCCAGAAAACTGGGTTTGTAAGATGTCATTTCCTGAGGAAAAATATTCCTTGAAGTCTAGAGTTCAGAGAAATGTGATTATCTACATCCCTTGTCAAACAGTTCAACATTCAGGGAAGGTTTGCTTTCAGTTTCTGTTTTATCTCTTCCATGTAGAACCACGAAGTAACATAGTGTGATTCATACCCAGCAACTGAACAGAACGTGATATAATTTATATAGCTATGAAGAACTATGTTGGAGCAACAGGTGTCATTTTCTGTGGCTTCTACTGCATTTCAACAAAGTCATCTGTAGAAATGCTCCAAAGAAGGGAACTTAAAATATAGTTCTATAAGTCAAGGTGTTGCTGCCAAACCTAAGAACTTGAGCTGCACTAGGAGAAAATGGAAGGACAAAACTGACTCCAAAAACATGACCTCTGACCTCCACATATATGCAATGGTGTATACACACATACTCTCACACACATATAAAGAATATATATATATATATATATATATATATATATATATATAAAGAACATGTTTGTGTATTTGTACATATTACTGAATGCAAACTGAAGACATTTGCTTACATTTCAAGATTATAGAAATTGTAGATGGAAACCAGTCAGTGTCTAAATCATAATTCAAGACACAGTACAGTGATGATCCCCATTTCCTGGGAGTCTAATGACTAGAGTTTCTTGGCGAAAAGTAAAGTCCTCTCCTTGTGGCAGCATTATGGTACTTAATTTTCTCGTAATTTGTAAAAAAAATCAGCACCAAAGGAAGCAATAAGGAGCTCTCCTGGACTGGTACAATTTCTTCTGGAATTCTCTTCCCAGGCAGTCCTGAAGGGTGTAATATTGATCTAAAAGGCACCGGTCTTAACTGACATTTCCTTTCACTAAATTAAAGAAGGGAGAATGTTGATGAATTAAATGTCTAGACATTTATCTTGGGCTGACATTTTGATTTTTTTAAAGAAGAAAACGTATTTCATAACTGTAACCTGCAGATACAATAGATAACTCTATTGTTCTAGTCATTTGTTTTTTGACGTTTCAGAAGAAACAATCAAGCTTCCCAGCATCCTGAGGCCTTTGATTTTGCAGATTGTCATAATTCACACAGGTTTTGCAAGAGCTTTGTATAAATAACAAAATGTAGAGCATACAGAGAGTAGAGCCATGCAGAAATGAGTTAAGTTAATCCTGGGTGCACATCTGAATATTTGGACTAAATCCTTTGTAACAATGGTTTCAGTTTGGGCTCTAGACAGCCATAGCACAATACGGCAAGTCGTTAGCTTAAAATAAACATTATAATTTCCTAGCAAGATGGCCATGGGAACATATTATCATGTGTAAAGCAGCTTATCATAACAGAGAGGTAGAGAAAGGAGGTAATAAAACTGTATTACACAGCCCAAAGTTATGACCATAATAACATTATAACCTACATTGGATATGGGTGGGCCCAGATGATTGTTTCACAGGGAAAAGACCAAAGGACCATATTGTAATTATGGAAATAGACTCAGAAGTGATACTTCATAGTATCCTGGATTGTGACCCACAAAAGAAATCTTCTCCAATGCTCAACTGGGTGACTAGCTGGTTAGGATATAAAGGTGAAGGACTGGGAAGCCACCCTGTAAATATTATAGTTTGTGGGTGAAGGAAGGGAATCAAGGATCTGTTGGGAACTTGGGTTGTGGCCTCTTGCTAGTCAGATAGACAACCTCTTTGAAACATCACCTCATCCAGACACAGAGCCAGGCAGTGATGGGCTTGGATGCTTAGGAGAAGGTCTGAGGATGGCTCTTAGAAGTTGCATCACTAGTTCTTGTGTCTGCAGCACAGCCTTTGGTTGGATGTGCATGCACTGGTCTTGCTACCCATTTAGTACTTCAAGAGAAAGAAACTATTCTCCTTGGAGAAGACATATGAAGGAAGATAAATATGGCAGGACAAGGGTGTATTCAACCTCATATAATTTTGTTCAAATATCATGTAACATTCCTTAAGGACTCAGTAGGCAACACACTGTGTTGTCTAGTTGTTTTACAATCATTTGTGCCCATATATCTTCCTGTTTTTTTTTTTCTCTATGTCTATTCTCATTCACCTGTTACTTGCCCTGGGAAGTTGTTATTTCTAATTATTTTGCCTTCCTCTGGGCATGAGAGCCCTATGGAGGAATAATTGATTAAAAACATTAAGTTTTCTCTCTCCATTCTTACAACACTTACTGAGGCTACCTGTACCCCTTAGTTGAAAGACTCTCATTGTAAGGTTTTCTGTACATGGTTCTCTCCATCTTTGATTTAGTAACTGTTTTATCTCCAAAACCTCTCCTAGGAATTGTAACAATATCTCACTACTAGCCACAAGGCATTGTATTACCTATTGTAACTCCTTGCAGTGATTTGTTTGTTAAGAAACCATCAAAAACCCAGTATGCTACACCACTGAAATCCTGTTCCACTCTTCTTAGTCTCCTGGAGTCAATTTATATTCATACAACATTCTAGCAAAATCACGTACATTGTCATAATTTGGTAAAACTTATACTGAAAGCATTTTACTTTCACTGGTCAATGATCTCTGAGCTAGAACCTGAAATGAACAAGGGGATATTTTTGCTGTTGTGGTATAGAAGAACAACAAATAATAGTGTGAGGAAATTGTAGTAAACCTGAAAGCTCTATTCAGGCTAGGATAAAGCTCAAGTAAATAATAAGTCTAACAAAATCATGCATCACATACTTCCAATACAAAACAAACTTCCACTAATCGTTTATGCTAAGAAAACAATATTTGAATGGTGATAATCATGAGTCTATATATAGATAAATGCATATCTAATTGGATTAATAGTTGTATCTTAAATTTTTGATATTTCCCATATTCTCCTTTTATTCCCATGACTAACTCTTGTGCCTAAAATTATTCATCCTGATTATAGTTAATTAAGTTAAGGAAGCATAGTCACAAATATGACCACCTAAAATTTAGAATTTTGATCCAGAAGTCTGGCCTGCATCTTGTAGCACCTGTACAAACTTTCTCCAAGTGTTATACTTCTGTGCACTCCAGTTTTCTTTTATGCAACTTAGAGATATTCTTAGTATGTATTTGTGAAGAGTTGTTTAAGGATACAGGTAAGATACCTTTTGGATAATGTGTACAGTAAGCAGAGAGAAGATGCTCTCCACATTGCTAACTACACCTACATTGCTTAGTGGATATGGATAGGCCTAATGGACTTTGTGGGCCAACAGGATGTAGCTTCCTTTCTGGCTCATATTGGTAAGCATGGAGGACAGGAAATAATCTGTATAGAAGGGAGTTGGAAAACATTACATAGAGTAGCAGGGTTTCAATGACAAATTGGTACCTAAGCGTCACGCTATTGTAATAAATATCTGGAGAGAAGTTAAGGATTACAAAATACCTCTGTAACCCACCAACTTCCAAGCTTCAATAGCATGGCTACTATATAGAGCAGCCTACCCTGACAGTATTTGTTCTGTAGATGATGACATGGGGTACGGGCCTAACTGTGAGAGGTAGGGTAGAGAGGATAGAGCTAAAAGTCAAGCAACTGGATCAGTTCTTCAAGATTTAACACCCTTTGTGTGGACTAATGATAGAGCAAGTACATGAGAATGAGAAGGTGCAAGTAGGTGTGGCTCTCAGCCATTGTGAAAAGACATAAATACTTTGATTAAACAGGGCACATGACAATCTATGCCTAGATGGTTCTAATTCACATTTTTCAAGTGCACTGCAAAATATTTTCACTGTTAGTCTTAAATATTTCCATTAATAATAACTGAAATTTATTGATAATATACATGTATCAGTTAATGTGTTGTATTTTTTTTATTTGCCTGAGGTAATTATGACTGTTAGTTCATTTCAGAGATAAGGAAATATACTAAGAAAAGAAATAAATTGACAAATATTGTAAAACTAGGAAATAGCACATATGTGGGGCAGCATTGAACAGTAGTCAGTTCTTACCAGATTAAGCTCAGTTTAGTTGCGTCAACAAGCAAATTTGCTCCATATGAATTAAGCAACCCCTTATCTTTTACTTGTATCCAGAAGCAAAATGTATTGAAAGACTGTCTGGAACTAGGTTTCTAATACTGGCTTACCATTTTATGCTCTTCTCTGTCATCTTACACAACAAATTACATGTCTCTCATCTTCACTGTCCTTATCTGAAAACAGAGAAAACAGCACATCTCTTTGAGACAAGTGTTAGATAGTATATGATATAGAACATCTTAACAAAGGATATATAATTGTATTACCATTCTTAGTTTTATTTTCTTATATTGCATTCTACAATAGAAAGTTATGTATCATCTAGGATACCTCCAGTGACAGGGACTTCATTGCTTCTCTTCAATTCCTATCTAGCCTATTACAGAACAACACTAATTATAGTGACCAATACATTTTGTAGTGCAATGTTTGCCCACAATCAGTTCTTTAGAAAAAAAAACAGACTAATTTCAATACCTAAGTTGCATTCTTGGACTTTCTCTGTTATGGATTATTTCTCATGGTCTTTTTTGTTTTTTCCTTCTGTGGGGTAAACATGGTCGGCCTTTTCTCAAATGAGAAGCCTAAGCATTTTCTCTCCAGATGTCTCATATGTTTTAGTAATGCATATCAATTTCCTTTTGAGTATTTAATTTCCAAAGAAGATTAAGCTCTCTATACAACATGAAAGTTGCATAATATAATATGCGCTGTAGAGATGTCTCAGCAGTTAAGAGCACTGACTGATCTTCCAGAGAACTCGGGTTCAAATCTCAGCACCTATATGGCAGCTCACAAATGTCTATAACTCCAACATCTGACACCCTCACGCAGACATATATGAAGGCAAAACACTTTTATACTGTTCATGATTGTGTCTATTTCTTGGCAAGCAATGGGTAATAGTATATATTAGCTGAATAAATACAGGATTGAAAAGAGAAACTAGAATGGCTTCTTTGTGTGTTCTATACATTCATCTTTCTTTCTTTATTCTCCTTCTTACTCTTTGCCATATCTAGTTGGAAATTTGGAGTAATCCCAGATGCCTAGAGTTAAGAACTTGCCTATATAATTAAGCCAGAGTGATAATTAAGGTCAGAGTGATATTTATAAATAATATGTCCTTGAATCCCATGATATAGAAGGACATAAATGTCTGGGAAAGGGACCCCACAGGAAACAAGACACCTAGGGAATAATATCCAAGGATCTAAGTGCATCTATGGCTGGAATTTTAATCTTGAGTAAAATGTAACTCTTATATAAGGAACATTCTGAAACACTGTCTTTGTTCTTTGAGTAAAAAAAAAAAAAAATCAGAGGCAGAGTAAAGATTGTTGAAATGAAGCTGCCTGAAATCAGAGGCCAATAACAGGTTGAAAAGCCAAATAGTTTCATAGGAAGAGAGGAAACCACTTCAGAAATCAGTGTATGCAGGGCCCCGTACCAGCTTGATGACCTACACTGGAGCTGCCTGACTCCTGGAAACATTGCTTCTGAGTTTTAAAGTAAAAGTTTGCAAAAGGTTGGCCCTCTAGGAGTTGAATAATCACACTAGAGAAAAACACCACAGTAAAGAATAAGTGAGGATTTTTTTTTAACCAACTGGATACTTTATCCTTGTAAATGAATAATATCTAAGAATTTTACTGCTGCGATATTTTGATTATGAGTGTTGATTTTGGTCACAAAAAATACATAGGTCTTAGAAAGGGTCACTTTAGGCATAAATACAGCTTCTGAAACTGATTCTTCTCACCTGAGATTGAAAATATGAACTCATAGAGGCCAAATTTCTTTTTCCCTTGACTTGGAACATTTTCCCAAGGACATGTGTATTATTTTCTCACTGTTGTGATAAAATACTCTGATATAAATGAGTTAAGAGAAGAGAAGCTTATTTTGTCTCATGGTTTCATGGGGTATAGACTATCATGGCAGAGAACTTATGGCAGCTCTGTATATAACAAGAGATTCTCATAGCCTGGCAAATCCAGAAACAGAAACTGATAGGCAAAGCATAGACAGACTATTCTAAAGACCTTCTAAGGGTTGCACAACCTTCTAAGTAGTTGTTGATGAAGCCGAAGTATCTGAACATGTGAGAATGTGAGGAGACGTAATTCAAACTTTACAGGGCTAGAGTTTTGATGCATGGAAGACTGAGCAAACACTGTGAGAATCAATTTGCCAGCTTAACCACCTTTTCTTTATCTGAAATTTATCATCCATTCACTGCCCAGTATCATGCTACATGCTTTTCTTGTGTTGAATGAGTTCAGACTTGTCTTCTTAGTTATGATCTTACCCAAAGATGGAGAAGAAAATTTTTGTGTAGAATATTTTCTGCCCAGGGAGACAAAACACTTATCAATAGAGTTGCCATCCCAAGTGCTAGAATTTGTGTTCATGATCTGCATTATGGAGACAGCATGACTGCCACACACTCTGGACAATATTTGCACTCAATTCTTTCCCTGGATGGTGAAGCTGCTGGTGTGCCCTGTCTGCGGTCAGCTCCCCTCTAATAGTCAAAGCATGCTGCCTTTTGTAAAAGTGGAAGAGGTCAAGTTAATTGGGCAGAAGCTCCATAGGACTAAACAGAGAGTCTCCCAGGGAGCTGGGCACTTGCCCGTCTAATGTGGTGATGGGGCAAAGGAATGAGCATGATCAGAATAAAGCAAATCGCCTTGCATAGCAATAATGAAAGGATTTTTGAAAGATTTTTTGGCTCTTTCTTTGTTAAAAAAGATAACAGCCTTTTAAATAAGTCTGACATTAAGATCTAAGACACCCCAATGATCTTTCTTTGAGCTTTGAATGTTGAATTTTGAGTGGAAACACTCCATCAGGGTTCTACAGACATTGGAACCAATAGAAGATATAACTATGCATGTAAATGTGTACATGTTTTCTCACAAATACAGATATACAGATACACACAGAAATGTACACACACACACTCACATACACACAGGCACATATACAATAAAGAATTAGCTAATTATTTAAAAGGAACAAAAACTTAAAATTCTGTAGTTATCAAGCTGGAAACAAAGAATGTGTGATGATAGATGTTACAGTATGAAAACTCAAGACCCATAAAAGTTTATGTGTTAGTTTAAAAGAGGTGGAAACAGATAAATGACCTCCCCTCCCCCACCACAATAAACCCTTATGTCCAAAGTCCAAAATCTCTGGCAGGAGAAATCACCTTTTCCCTTTATCTCTTCCATATTTAACTGATTTTGATAAGACCTATTTACATCTAGGTGAGCAATCTGCTTTCCTGATTTAAATGTTAATCGCTTCAAAGGCTATCTTTACAGCAATACCCAGAAGAATACTTGATAAAGATCTGGGCACCAGAGACCCAGTCAGGCTTACACACAAAATTATTCATTCTAACCCCATATTTGTTTATTTAAAATAGGAATAGGATCACACAGAAAGCATGCAGAAAGAAGAATGGAAAGGGTGAATGATGCCATGCCAACAGTCCAACCTAATGTTTTCAATCTTGATGTTTATGATGGAAGACTAAGTAATTGCTTTATTGTCTTTGAAGACAGCTCTTTGGATTATGCAATGTCATTGTAATATCACTGAAATGAAAATTAATAATTTACAACAAAAATAAAATGAGGGAAACAGAACCAAAGAACAACAACCTGAAATGTTGAGCTCCTTGCATTATCCTTACCTGACGTTTTTTCAGTATTCCTTTTCTGCTCAAGGGAATCTTTGGAGATGCAGGATACGTGCTAAAACAAGCAAGCAAGTAAGCAAAGTTAAGGGTGCAAGAAAAATAATTCATTGAGTAAGAGCACTGCTCTTGTTCAGGACCTGAGTTGGGTTCCTAGCACCCATGTTGAGTAGCTCACAACTGCCTGTAAGTCCAGCTGAAAGGAATCCAATACCCTTTACTGTACTCTATGAGTATATATATTTATACATGCACAAACTCATATACCTGTGCTCTCTCTTGCTCTCTTTCTCTCTCAAAACTAGCATAATTCTTTAAAAAGGAAACAGGAAACTTCAGAGGTAACTGGTCAGTCAGTCTGATTGTTGGTACAGTAAAATCTTCATTTTCCCTCAATTATTTATCAACACAATGAGTTATATCCAATAACAAATAAACAGCTTCCCTTTTCTCTCATTATCTTGATAAATAATTGAGGGAAAATGAAGATTTTACTGTAATTTGACAATAAAGCTAATCCCGACAGTCTTCAAAATATTTGACACACTGTAGTGTGTTTCCTTGTGTTCTTAAGCTTAAACTAGGTCATGCTATATTCTAGTTTCAAAGGTGAAAATGACTTTCTTTTTTTAATTATGTATTTTTTATTTTTTATATTAATTAATTTATTTATTTTGTGTCCCAGCTGTAGCTCCGTCCCTCATTCCCTCCCAATCCCACCCTCTGTCCTTCCTCCTCCTTGCCCCTCTCTAAGTCCCATTAAAGGTCCTCCTCCCCTTTCATCTGAGCCTAGATTATCAGGTTTCACCAGGACTGGCAACAATGTCCTCCTCTGTGGCCTAGCATTCCTTAACCCTCAAGTGGCCACAAGATCCCTCTAGTGCTCAGAGTTTTCAGTACAAATGGTTATCAAAGCCGCTCCTGATGAGATCTGATAGACTAGGAACATAAGGAAGGAGAGGAAGACCTCCCATATCAGTGGACTTGGGGAGAGGCATGCATGAAGAAGGGGGAAGGTGGGTGGATTTGGGAGGAGAAGAAAGATGGGTTTATGGGGGAATACAAAGTGAATAAAGTGTAATTAATAAAAATTAAAGTAAAAAATCTGCTAGGAATAAAGGTGGCCTTAAAAATGTATAGTCAGGATGAGGATTGAGTGTTTTAGCCAGAGTCCTCCCTCTTGATTAGTTTCTTTAGGTGTACAGATTTTAGTAGGTTTATCCTATATTATATGTCTATATGGGTGAGTATATACCTTGTACATCTTTCTGCTTCTGGGATAGCTCACTCTGGATGATCTTTTCTAGATCCCACCATTTACCTGCAAATTTCATGATTTCCTTGTTTTTTTATTGCTGAGTAATATTCCATTGGGTAAATGTACCACAATTTCTTCATCCATTCTTCAATTGAGGGGAATCTGGGTTGTTTCCAGCTTTTGGCTATTACAAATAAAGTTGCTACAAACATGGTTGAGCAAATGTCCTTATTGTGTACTTGAGCCTCTTTTGGGTATGCGCTTAGGAGTGGTATAGCTGGATCTTGAGGAAGCGTTAATCCTAGTTGTCTGAGAAAGCACCAGCTTGATTTCCAGAGTGGTTGTACATGTTTACATTCCCACCAGCAGTGGCTAAGAGGATGAACATCAGAAGAAGGAGAAAACAGGGAACAAGTTAGGAGCCTGCCACATAGGGCCTCTGAAAGGCTCTGCCCTGCAGGGTATCAAAGCACATGCTGAGACTTATGGCCAACTGTTGGGCAGAGTGCACGGAATCTTATGAAAGAAGTGGGAAATAGTAAGACCTGGAGAGGACAGGAGCTCCATAAGGAGAGCAATAGATCCAAAAAAATCTGAGCACAGGGGTCTTTTCTGAGACTGATACTCTAACCAAGTAGCATGCATGGAGATAATCTAGAACCCCTGCAGAGATGTAGCCCATGACAGTTCAGTCTCAAAGTGGGTCCCATAGTAATAGGAACAGGGACTGTCTCTGACATTAACTGATTGGCCTGCTCTTTGATCACCTCACCCTATTGTGGGAGTGGCCCTACCAGGCCAGAGGAAGACAATGCAGCCACTCCTGATGAGATCTCATAGAGTAGGAACTTAAGGAAAGAGAGGAAGACCTCCCCTATCAGTGGACTTGGGGAAGGGCAGGCATAGAGAAGGGGGAGGGAAGGTGGAATTAGGAGAGGAAGAAGGAGGGGTTTATGGGAGGATACAAAGTGAATAAAGTGCAATTAATAAAAATGAAAATAAAGAATATTTTTTAAAAAATGTACAGTCAGTCTATCTGCTACATCTGAGCAGGTGTCTAGGTTCTTGTTTGGTGCAGTAGTCTCTGCAGAACCACCTGGGTTCAGATGTTTTAATTTGTTTGTCTCCTTCTGGAGCTCCTGTTCCCTCTAGATCTTTTTATCTCCCCTTCTTCCAGAAGATTCCCTGCACTCTGTCCAATGTTTGGCTATGAGTCTCAGCATCTCCTTAGATACCCTGATGGATAGAGTCTTTCAGAGGTACCCTATGAAAGGCGACTGTCCTGTTCCCTGTATACTCCCACTTCTGAAGTCTATCCTGTTTGCCCATTTGAATGAGTTTTCATGATCTTCCCTAGGGTCCTCCTTGATATTAGTTTATTTATGACTAAGATTTTAGTATACTTATCTTATATTGTATGGCTACTGTCCACTGATAACTGAGTATATACCATGTGTGTGTTTCTGCTTATAGGATATCTCACTCAGGATAATCTTTTCTAGTTTCATCCATTTGCCTGCAAATATCATGATTTCCTTGTTTTTAATTGCTGAGTGGTATTCCATTGTATAAATGTACCACAATTTATTTATCCACTCAATTGACATCAAGGTTTTTTCCAGATTCTGGATATTATGGATACAGCTGCCATGAATATAGTTGAGCAAATGTCCTTGGTGAAAGAACTGTATGAAAAAAATTCTCTGAAGAACAAAATTGAAGAAGATATCAGAAGATGGAAAGATCTCCCATGCTCATGGATTGGTAGGAATACATAGTGAAAATGGCCACCCAACCAAAAGCAATCTACATATTAAATGCAATTGCCATTAAAATACCAACACAATTCTTTACAGCCCTTGAAAGAAAAAAAATCTCAATTTCATATGGAAAAACAAAAAACCCACAATAGCTGAAACAATTATGTACAATAAAAGATCTTCTGGAGGTATCTATATCCCTGATCTCAAGCTGTACTATATAGCAATAGTAATAAAAATGGCATGGTACTGACAAAGAAACAGATTGGTGGATCAATGGGATAGAATTTAAGACCCAGAAATAACCCCACACATATCTGGATACTTGATTTTTTACAAAGAAGCCAAAACCACACAAATGGAAAAAAGACAGCATCTTCAACAAAAGGTGCTGGTCTAAGTGGAAGTCTACATGTAGAAAAATGAAAAAAGATCCATATTTATCACCCTGAACAAAACTAAAGTCCAAGTGGATCAAAGACCTAAACATAAAACAGGACACACTAAATATGTTAGAAGAAAAAGTGGGGAAGAGCCTTGACCTCATTGGCACAGAATACAACTTTCTGAACAGAACACCAACAGCACAGGCTCTAAGATTAACAATCAATTAATGAGTTCTCATGAAACTTAAAAGCTTCTGTAAAACAAAGGAGCTTGTCATCAGAACAAAACTATAGGCTATATACTACACAAAGATCTTCACCAACCCTACATCTGACAGAGGGCTAATATCCAGAATATTAAGAACTCAAGAAATTAAACATCAACAATCCAATTAATCCAATTAAAAATGGGTACACTCCTGTCCTATTCCCTGCCTTCTCCTGTTTCTGAAGTCTATCTGTTTGCTCTTCTGAATGATGATTGAGCATATTCCCTAGGGTCTTCCTTACTGTTTAGCTTCTTTAGGCGTATAGATTTTAGTATGGTTTTCCTATAATATAGGGCTAAAATCCCCTTATGAGTGAGTATTTACCATATGTGTCTTTCTGCTTCTGGGATACCTCACTCAAGATGATCTTTTCTAGTACCCACCATTGGCCTGCCTTGTTTTTAATAGCTGAATAGGATTCCATTGTGTAAATGTACCACAATTTCTGTACGCATTCCTCCGTTTAGAGACATATATGTTGTTTCCAGCTTTGGGCTATTACAAATAGAGCTACTCTGAACATGGTTGAGAAAATGTCCTTATATATTTCCACAGATGGCAGCTGAAAGACTCTACTGATTGAGCAGAGGCTGAGACTCCTAACCAAACTTTGGGCAGAGTACAGGGAATCTAATGAAAGAAGGGGGAGTTAGAAAGACCTGTGGAGGGGACAGGAGCTCCAAAAGGAGACCAACAGAGAAAAACAAACAAACAAACAACCCAAAACTGAGCCCTGGGGGCCCTGAAGAGTATGATACCTTAACCAAAGACAATGCATGGAGAGGACCTAAAACCCTGGCTCAGATGTAGCTCATAGACTTAGTTTCCAAATGGAGTCCCTAGTAAGGGAAACAAGGGCTTTCTCTGGCATGATCTCAGTGGCAGGTCCTCTGATACCTCCCTGTGGGAGGTGCAGCCCTGCCAGGCCACAGAGGAAGACAATGCTACCAGTCCTAATGAGACCTCAGAGGCTAGGGTCAGATAGAAGGGGAGGAGGACCTCCCTTATCAGTGTACTAGGTAGGGTAGGGGTATAGAAGGAAAAGAGAGAGGGAAGGTGGAATTGGGAAGAGAAGAGGGAGGGGGCCACAGCTGGGATACAAATTCAATAAATTGTAATAAATGATAATAGTAATAAAAAAGAAAAAAATGGGTACAGAGCTAAACAGAATTCTCAACAGAAGACTATCAAATGGCTAAGAAATGCTTGAAGAAATGCTCAGCATCCTTAGTCATCTAGGAAATGCCAATCAAAAAGACCCTGAGATTCTACCTCACACCCATCAGAATGGCTAAGATCAAAAACTCAAGGGATGATGCATGCTGGAGATGTTGTGGAGAAAGGGGAACCCTCCTTCATTGCTAGTGGGAATGTAACCTTGTACAATCACTTTGAAAAGCAATCTGGCACTTACTCAGAAATTTACCTATAGTGCTACTTCAAAATCAAGTTATACCCCTCTTGGACATATATCCAAAAGATGCTCAACCATAAAATTAGTCAAGTTTTTTAATATAGAAAACTGATTAAATTCAAGATAGTGGTGGTTTCTTTTGTTTGTTTGTTCATTTGGTGGACTGACCAAAAAGAAAGATTGCTAGATGTGCACATCTGTAAGCGCCACAGAGGAGGCAGAGGCAGGAAGATCAGCAATTTGAGGCCACCCTGAGCTACATAATCAATACTAGCTCCATTCTTAGCTGGAGCTGTGAAGTCATGTCTCATAAAAGAAAAAATAAGAATAAAGATCCCTGGAATGTGTTTCAAAGAAATATTTAATTCACTACCAGTGTTTTATTTATAAGAATTCAAAGTTTTGGGGTCTACAGTACAGCAGCTGGGCACCCTGCCCCACAATCCTATAAAGGCATTTGCTCAACTATGTTCATAGCAGCTTTATTTGTAATAGCCAGAATCTGGAAACAATCTAGATGCCCCTCAATAGAGGAATGGATATAGAAAGTGTGGTACATTTACACAATAGAATACTACTCAGCAATTAAAAATGAGAAAAACATGAAATTTGCAGGCAAATTGTGGGAACTAGAAAAATCATCCTGAGTGAGGTATCCCAGAAGCAGAAAGACACATATGATATATACTCACTTATTAGTGGATATTAGCCACATACTAGAGGATAAACATACTAAATTCTATAGTCCTAAAGAAGCTAAACAAGAAGGAGGACCCCAGGGAATATGCTTAATCCTCATTCAGAAGGACAAAAAGAATAGAAGTAGGAGAATACAAGAAACAGAACAGGAACCTTCCACAGAGGACCTCTGCAAGACTCTACCCACCAGGCTATCAAAAGACATAGTGAGATATCTCTTTGGGCAGAGTGCTGGAATCCTTATGGAAGAAGAGGGAGATAGAAAGTCCTGGTGGGGACAGGAACTCCACAAGGAGAACAACAGAGCCAAAATACCTGGGCCCAGGGGGCCCTGCAGAGACTGATATTCCTACCAAGGACCATGCATGGAGAGGACCTAGACCCCCTGTTCAAAGAAAGCCCATTGGCTGCTTATTTTAAAAGTGGGTTCCCTAGTGAGTGGTACAGGGGTTGTCTCTGCAATGAACTCAGTGGTGGGCTCTTTGATCACCTCCCCCTTGGGGTTCAACCTTGCCAGGCCACAGAAGAAAATGATGTAGCCATCCTTGATGAGACCTCATAAGCTAGAGTCAGATAGAATGGGAGAGTGGGTGGGACTGGGAGGAGATGAGGGAGGGAGCTACAGAGGGGATACAAAGTGAATAAATTGTAATAAATAAATATATAAATAAAATTAAATTTTAAAAGTTTCAAACCAAAGGTCATAGGAAATGGAAAAGAAAAAAAGACAAATTCTGGACCACTCATTCATTAAAGAAAAGAAGTAAATGTATTATTATAATATCACTTACGTTTTTTAAATACAGTATAGTAATTTTTAACTTATGTTTCAAATTGATGAAAAGTTACATACACTTATCATGTATGACATGATTTTTTGACACAAGTACATATTGTGGAATTGAGCTAATTAGTATAAACATCTCTTTTGTAAAGCAATTTGAACACAGAAGAAAATATCTTTGAAAAGCAAAGTCATGGTAGCCAGGGATCTACCGTAACACTCTAATTACCTTTCCTTTGAGTCAAAATCTGCTCACATATGTTCCACACTCTCTCCAAGTCTATGTAATTCACACACACCAAGTAATGAGAAAGAACTTGAAAACCAACAGAAATCCCACTTTTCTTCAAGGAAGGTGTTCCACCAATGTTAAGGCAGCCTTGATACTACATCAGATGAATATTCATGTTGCTGAGAAGACATTGGCCCACCTTTCCTTCCACGCTTCATTTTGCCTCCTCTGGTTAAAGTCTTTCATTACCCTGTGCAAGTCGCTCCTTCATCTTGTGTTCATACTTTGCATGGACCTCCCAGGAGTACAGGACCATTGTCCAGGAGGAACTGGCCACCATGCTGCAGTAATAGATTCTAATGATTATGTAATGAGCTGGTGGGAAAGGACATTTGTGGTTTTTGTCTTCAGTAGGCTGAGATTTGGAGAGAATGTAAATCCTCAAACAGTGGCCAACAGGTTCTGAGCAAGATCTTTAACTAGGCCAAGCAGGAACCTAAAAGAGTGGAAAAATCAGGACACCACAGTTTGTAGTCTTGTTATCAAGGTGTGTCTGTCACCAGTGCCCTTTACCCCCAAGCTCCTCAATACCCTCTTTAAAAACATGAGTTGCCCTCTCTCTTTTCTAATCCTAATGGACCTAACTGATACACACTTTGGGAATAAAACATCTAAGTGAGACTTTTTATTAGGAATAGTGGCAATCACAATTTGAGCTGAAAGAAAAGTACTAGACTCTCTGTGCCCATCTGCCTTCCACCTGCCAGGTCCTCAGTCCCCAGAGCCTCCTTTCTAGAGTGCACTTCCACTCTAACAAAGGAAGTGCAGCTGGCACCACTCAAATGTAATACCTAGTGCCTTTATTACGGAATTGCCTAATCACAACAAGTAGAATTGGCTTCCCGGAAATTAAACCCTTGTTTTGACTAGAGATACTTATTCCAGCCAAAAACACTTGACGAAGACCCAGGGAGGGAGAGAGGGTCATTGTTATTTTCATTATGAATAAGCAAGAAAAATGAGGGGGGAAAAGAGACAAGTCCGTGAGGAGATAATTTGTTTCTTCTGTCAGATGTTGCACAACGTGGGTGATGGCCTAAATTTATAGATTCTTTCAACGTCATGCACCCCGACTAATGAAAATCAAAGTTCAAGGACTTCTTCCAATTCTGATGAACAATCCACCCATTTGTAAGGATTTATTGACTAGCTGGGGAATATTCAAAATTTGCATTTCACTTGCCACTTTAGACTTTTCCTCCCAAAGCATTTAATCTTTTTTCTTGTTCTCAGTTCTTCAAAAGGTCTTGACTTGCTATTCTTAAATGAAATTATCCCTGTCTGCTTCCTCTTCAAGCAAAATGAAACCAACTTTAAATAACTCTGTTTCACAGCTGAGTATTAAAAGTTTTTGAACAGATACTCTCTCCCAGCCCCTCCGTGTTTGGAAGTCATTGATGGTTTATTCTATCTTGTGCCAGCCCACTCTATTTTAAAATATCTTGGTCAGGACCCAGGAAATTAGCTGGTGCTGGAATGATTTCTTTATCCTGGGGTTATTTGTTACTTGGTGATGAAAATATTTGAAGTAGTAAAGCCATTTTTTTTCCTGTACTCTATTCTTTGTGTTTTTCATCAGTGTGTAAAGGCAACAGTAATGAAAGTCTTCAGTTCTGTCACTCTTACTGGTGGATGCAAAGGAACATTTTCAATCATTTGTCTTTTCCTTGTATACAGATTTCATACCCTTCCTTTTTCAGCGTGATGGTGGCTTAACTTATGTTCCTTAATCTTTTTACCTACCTACAATTTAGGGCTATTCAAAAGGGAGCCTTGGCAGGTGGATGAGAGGTGGATGCTTGGCCTTGGCTGCATCTCCATATGACCACTCCCCAGGCCATTCTGGTTTCCACCTTTAGTTCCCAGCTTTGTGAGCACTTCTTCAGGCAACTCTCCTCATCTTGAAATAGAGGCATTTTCTTCTGCTGCTAGCCTCTGCATGCCCCCCCCATCTTCTGTAGGCTTTGTGATGCTCAGCAGCTCTGTTAATTGGGTCTCATATTAAGTTCCTTTCACTGAACTACTTGTTCTTCACTCTGTCTTGCTTCTTGCCTCTGACTAAAACCTGGCTTCATATTGGATTGTGCTTGTCACTCCCTTGCTCCACATGGGCATGGGTGGATTCCAGGAACTCAGACCTTTCAGAAAAGGGGCATCACACAAAAATGAATCAACACTTTGCATGATTTTTCCTCTTGAAGTATGGGTCCGCTTATTTTAGAATGTCTTGGAAATCAAAATGAAATTTATAAAATTGAAAAAAGCAAAGTAGATGCATTGAAAGAGAAAGAAATTTTAAAGATGTCACAGAAGAATATTGTGAAGAGACAAAGACATTTACTTAAGGTCAAGAATGGCCTTATCTAGGCATAAGAGGAAGTTGGAAGTAAACCCACCCTCACGAAATCTGGATCACAATCAACAGACATCTTAATGTCTGATCAAATCAAGGTGGTGTTCCCAAGGATGTCTGTCAGAGAGAAATTAAATTCTACCTGGAGGAATATAAATCATCCAAAGACTCTATATTAAAAAATACAATAAAACCAGACATGATAGTGAAAATAATCAGATGACCAAAAATAAATAAAAAAAGAGAAAAGGAACAGAACCATAATGCAATAAGCTCTAGCTAGACAATATAACTCCAGAACTTGATATTTATCAGGCAGGAATGTTCAAGAATATGCATATATTTTTCCACCAGAAACTAGAATCTACTTTTCTAAATTGCATAGAAATTTGAGATTCTAGATAGTTTTAGTATATAGATCAAGAGCAATTTTTTTTTACAGTAGAATCAGTTACTAATGAATCAGAAATACAGAAACAGTGGTAACCATACAGAATAAAATATGTGGCAATTTTCTGAAAAAGAGATGAGACATGATAGAAACACTAAATGACTGTAATCAAAATCTCAAGAGGAAAGGAAGAACAGAAAGAATGGGGCAAAAAAGACATTTGGATCATAAAAGCTTCCTGAAAACCCTCAAAACCAAATTTAAGAAAATCTTTGAACTATACGCTGAATAAATGGAAATAAATATATGCTTAAACACCTCACAGTAAAACTGTAACCAAAATCAAAGTTTCAACAGCAATCAGAGGAAAAGACTCTACATTCAATCTGAAGGAACAATGGGCAAAGCAAAATCAAATTCTATAGTAATGAACCCCAACTTGTAACCTAACCCCAAATTCTATAATATGAATATTTGTAAGAAAAATAAAAACAGGAACTTGTTGCCATTGGTTCTGGTTTCTACCTGAGAGGTGGCTCTTGGCTTTGTGAGCACTTCCTCGGGTTACTCGTCTGTATCACTTTCTTTTTCTCCTAACCTCTGCATGTCTCTCCAATCCTCTGTAGGCTTTTTGATGCTCTAGCAGCTCTGTTAACTGGGTCTCATTAAATTCCTTCCACTGAACTACTTGTCCTTCATTCTGTCTTGCTACTTGCCTCTGACTGATATCTGGCTTCATACTGGATTGTGCTTATTGCTAATTTGCCTCAAATCTTGAACTTCAGTTGTGGGCATGGATAGATTCCAGGAAATCATGAAAAAAAGTTAAATACTAAATATTTCATTCAACTGGAAAAGTATAAGAAAATAAAATTTCTTTATACATACAAAAATTATTAATACAGGCTTACGTTTTTGAGACTCTAATTTATACAATGTATACATTGAAACTTCATCAAATTAGACTATAGGATGGGTCATGATAACACTTCCAAACATTTCAAAATCCTGAAGTACTACAGAGTGCATTCTCTGACTATAATAGTACCAATGTGTATATAAAATCCCCAAATAGTTCAATATTAGGCAAAATATAACCTAATAACTTTGGAAAAATAGCATATCATAATAAAAATTTGTCCATATCTATATTTAATTAGCATTGACATATGATCTATCAAAACTCTGGGATGTAACAGGACAATACAGCTATACCACTGCTATGTATATACCCAAACTTTGCTCAAGTACACAAAAGGGATACTTGCTCAATCATGTTTATTTGTAATAGCCAGAACCTGGAAACAACCCAGATGTCCATCAACAGAGGAATGGATACAGAAATTGTGGTATTTTTACACAATGGAATACTACTCAGCAATCAAAAAGGAGGAAATCATGAAACTTGCAGGCAAATGATGGGATCTAGAAAAGATCATTCTGAGTGAAATATCCCAGAAGGAGAAAGACAAACACAGTATATACTCACTTATATAGACCTATAAGATATGATAAACATAATGAAATCTATACACCTAAAAAAGATAATCAATTGAGCGGACATGGGGTAAGATGATCAATCCTCATTTAGAAAGACAGATGGGATGTGCATTGAACGTATGACAGGAGTCTACTGAGTACATCTGAAAGACTCTAACTAGCAGTGTTTTCAAAGCAAAGACTCAGACCAAACCTTTGGCAGAGTACAGGGAATCATAAGAAAGAAGGGGAGTTAGTCTGATGGGGAAAGGATAAGAGCACCACAAGGACCAAATATATCTGGGCACAGGGTCTTTTCTGAGACTGACATTCAACCAAGGACCATGTATGGATATAACCTAGACCCTCTGCTCAGATGTAGCCTGTGATACCTCGGTAACCAATTGGTTTCCCATAGTAAGGGGAACAAGGACTATTTCTAACAGGAACTCAATGACTGTCTCTTTGACCTCCCCACCCCCCAAGGGAGAAGCAGCCCTTTTAGGCCACAGGGGAGGGCTTTGCAGCCAGTCCTGAAGAAACCTGATAAAACAGGATCGGATGAATGGGGAGGAGGTCCCCCCCATCAGTGGACTTGGAAAGGGGCAGGGTGGAGATGAGGGAGGGAGGGTGGGATTGGGAAGGAATGAGGGAGCAGGACAAGGCTAGGATACAGAGTTAATAAAATGTAAATGATAAGAAAAAATAAAATTAAAAAAAAGTAAAAAAAAAAAAAAAAGAAAGAAAGGCTGACCATGCATTACAAGGAAGAAAGAAGATACCAAAGAAACAAATAATAATTGAAGTGGTGAAGTCGTTCCTTAACTACAGTTGCTTATAGCCAAGACCTAAATTAAATCCTACAGACCTACATGGTAAAGAAGAGAATGAAGTGGAAGTTTCTGGTTTCTTTGAAGATTCAGTTTTGTCATGTGATGTTTTGCTACAAACTGGGCATCTGGTGTTGTGCTAGAGGCTGGCTTGTGAGAGGAGCGGTGATGTTTTTCTGTGAGCTCTCTCATGTGAAGGGTGTGACTTTGGCCAGCTGAGAACATCCATGGGTAGACTCTGAAGAGAGGAGATATATAGAGGCCCCATACCCACTTCGCTTATAGGATCAACATCACTATGCTGATCTTCACGCTTCAACACTTGACTTTGAAGAAAAAAATGTTCCAGAGAATTTCTCAGGGAAATCCAAGTTAGTCTTGTAGCTTTCACTGACTTGTCGTGCTGGCTTGCTGTTGGCCTTTGGATAGAACTGCTAGTATCCTGATGACTGAGTTTGGTAACCCCCTAAGGACCCATCAACCCTAATCAGGAGAAAGTAGATAAAAAGAGGAATACAGCTCTTTCTCCTGCTAATCTCCTATCTAAGGGGGGTAAAGGTGTTTAAAAACCTTAAATGAAGTAGGAAAAATCTAAACCTACAAGAAAATACACTCCTGCAAGTTGTTCTCCAACCTTCACAAGTGCTCCACAGCAAGCAAGCATGCACATATACGTTAAATAAATAAACATAACTTTTAAAAATTGATAAAGAAGAAAAGACAAAGGAAGGCAAAGCACAACAAAACAGAATGTAACAAGGCTAAGCATTATGTCATACAAAAGACCACTGATACTCCAACCAAGGATCATTCATGGATATAACCTAGAAACCCTGCCCAGATGTAGCCCATGGAAGCAAAGTATGCAAGTGAGTTCCTTAGTAAGGGATCCCTAGTAAGGGGAACAGGAACTGTCTCTAACATGAACTCAGTGGCTGGCTCTTTGACCACTCCCCCACCTTCCACTGATTGGTTAGCAGGCTTGCTAAACCACAAAAAATGCAACCAGTACTGATGAGACCTGATAAGATAGGGTCAGATGGAAATGGAAGAGGACCTCCCCTATCAGTAGACTTGGAGATGGGCATGGGAGGAGATGAGGAGAAAAGGTGGGGTTGGGAGGGCATGAGGGAGGGGTATATGGCTGGGATACAAAGTGAAAAAAATGTAATTAATATAATTAATTAATTATTAATTAAAAAGAAAAAATATCATTGACATTAGGAAATCATAACAGGGTTTTGCACCAAGATATGGTGCTACCAATATCAGGAATAAAAAGTCAGCTTTGATCCTGGTTTTAGTTTTTAGTAAGAGGGTAAAGCGGTGTGTTAAGGAAATATTGGTGCAAGACTAATGGTCCTAGTTCCATCATTGTAATCCAAGTAAAAATGCAGATTCAGGGCATGGATCTACAATCTGAGCAAAGCCATTATTCTTTCCCCCATTTTTAAAAATTTATTTATTTTTATTAATTACAGTTTATTCATTTTGTACCCCAACTGTAGCTCTCTCCCTCATCCCATCCCAACTGTACCCTTTCTCCCTCTTCTCCACCCATGCCCCTCCTCCAGTCCACTGATAGGGGAGGACCTCCTCCCCTTCCATCTGATTCTAGCCTATCAGGTGTCATCAGGACTGGCTACATTGTTTTCCTTTGTGACCTGGTAAGGCTGCATCCCCCTCAGGGGGAGGTGATCAAAGAGCAGGCAACTGAGTTCATATCAGAGACAGTCCCTGTTCCCATTACTATGGAACCCACTTGGACACTGAACTGCCATGGGCTACATCTGTGCATAAGAGTTAAGTTATCTCTGTGAATGGTCCTTATTTGGAGTATCAGTTTCAGAAAAGACCCCTGTGTCCATATTTTTTTTTTTCTCTCCTTGTGGAGCTCCTGTCCCCTCCAGGTCTTTCTATCTCCCCCTTCATTTATAAGACACAAAAAGCAATCTACAGATTCAATGCATTTCCCATCAAATTACCAACACAATTCTCTACAGACCTTGAAAGAAAAAATTCTCAACTTTATATGGACTAACAAGAAAACCACAATAGCTAAAACAATCCTGTACAAAAGATCTTCTGGAGGTATCTCCATTCCTGATCTCAGGCCATACTATAGAGCAACAGTAGTAAAAACTGCATGGTACTGGCATAGAAGCCAGCTGGTGGATCAAAGGAATAAAATAGAAGACCCTGAAATAAACCCACACACTTATGGACACCTGATCTTTGACAAAGATGTCAAAACTATACAATGGAAAAAAGATATCATCTCCAACAAATGGTACTGGTCTAACTGGATGTCTACATGTAGAAAAATGCAAATAGATCCATACTTATCACCCTTCACAAAAGTAAAGTCAAAGGGAATCAAAGACTTCAATATAAAACCAGACACACTAAACCTGTTAGAAGAAAAAATGGGGAAGAGCCTTGAACTCATTGGCACAGGAAACAACTTCCTGAACAGAACACCAACATCACACGCTCTAAGAACAACAATCAATAAATGGGACCTCATGAAATTTAAAAGCTTCTGTAAAGCAAAGGACACTGTCCTTAGAATAAACTGACAGCTTACAGATTGGGAAAGGATCTTCACCAACCCTATATCTAACAGAAGGCTAACATCCAGAATATGTAAAGAAATCAAGAAATTAAACAGCAACAAATCAAGTAGTGCAACTAAAAATGAGGTACAGAGCTAAACAGAATTCTCTGTAGAGGAATATTGAATGACAGAGAAACACTTAAAGAAATGCTCAATCCCATCATTCTTAAGGAATGATCAGAGTGGACAAACAAGAATCATCTCCTAGGATTTATGAGCCGACTTACCTGGCATATATAGGGCAGAACCACAAATAGCAAAAGAGAACACACTTTAGCATAGCACAAGGGAAGAATCATCTCTCCAAAATTACTCTTCTGCATGTGCCCTACCCCAGATATAAATAACTCTGAGAATAAGAAATTTAATGTAATGGTGTGTAGTTGTTTGAATGAGAATGGCTCATTTAGGCTCATACATTTGAGTACTTACTTGGTCTCTAGTGGGTGGGACTGTTTGGGGAAGGATTAGGAGGTGTGACTTTGTTGAAGAAGGTATGTCTCTGCTGATTGGTTTAGAGGTTTCAAAAGCCTAATCTCTCTAACTCTAACTTTTGAATAAGATGTATGCTATCTGCTTCTCGGATAGCTCACTCAGGATGCACACAGTATATAGTCACTCATATAGACGTATAATATAGGATAAACCTACTAAAAGCTGCACACCTAAAGAAACTAATCAAGAGGGAGGACTTTGGCTAAAATTCTCAACCCCCATCCAGAAAGGCAAAGAGGATGGACATCAGAAGAAGGAGAAAACAGTGAACAAGATAGGAGCCTGCCACAGAGGGCCTATGAAAGGCTCTGCCCTGCAGACTATCAAAGCAGATGCTGAGATTTATGGCCAACCTTTGGGCAGAACACAAGGAATCTTATGAAAGAAGTGGGAAATAGTACGATCTGGAGAGGACAGAAGCCCCACAAGGAAGGCCAAAAAATCTGAGCACAGGGGTCTTCCCTGAGACTGATATTCCAACCAAGTAGCATGCATGGAGATAACCTAGAACCCCTGCAGAGATGTTGCCCATGAGAGTTTAGTCTCAAAGTGGGTTCCCTAGTAATGGGAACAGGGACTGTCTGTGACATTAACTGATTGGCCTGCTCTTTGATCACCTCCCCCTGAGGGGGGAGCAGCCTTACCAGGCCACAGAGGAAGATAATGCAGCCACTCCTGATGAGACCTAACAGACTAGGATCAGAAGGAAGGAAAAGAACTCCCTTATCAGTGGACTTGGGTAGGGGCATGCGTGGAGAAGGGGGATGAAGGGAAAGGTTGAGAGAGGAGGAGGGAGGGAACTACAGGGTGGATACAAAGTAAATAAAGTGTAATTAATAAAAAATAAATTGTATATAAAAAAAAGAGATGTAAGCTATCACCTACTGTTCTAGCACCATGACTGCCTCCCTGCTGCCATTTTCCCCACCATGACAGGCTTACCCCCTGAAATTTTAAGCAAGCCCACAATTAAAATGCTTACTTTTATAAGTTGCTTGGCCATGGTTTCTCTTCATATGAATAGAAGAGTAACTAAGACATGATATCAACAGACAGAGGCGTAGGTAGTTCAAAACATGGTACCATAAAAACACCATTTTTTTCAATTACTCATGAAATGTAAAGTACAATAACTTGATGCCTCGTATGGGTTAGGTGTTAAATGGAAAGTATAGTGCAAGGCCTGCTATACCCTCCCAGGAGTTTCTGGTCAAAGAGACCCCAGGAGTTTCCAAAACAACACAGGCTAGTGTGATTGTAATTGATTACCATCTATAACTACAGGATAAATTTCTATTACTGAGACATAGTACACTTTGACTGAAGCACATTGAGAAACTAATCTTACACTAAATAGGAAACTTTCTCCTGGACTGCTGTCACAGAGTTAGAATATGTTATGAAGGCTTCTATGAAAGAAAAGACATCAATGGTCTTGCCTAGCACTGGGGCCCACATGTTGCAGTACCAATCTCCCAGGCAAGATATGTCCTCTAGTGCAGTAGTCAAATGACTGTTAATGGGAAGCTAACCACTTTCTAATTGGATTTGAGGCCTGATCCACATGGGGGAATTTTCAGCTTGATACTGGAATTTTAGTCAAAAGACCATGGCTGTGGGAGTTATGGACTCTAGACTAAAACCCATAATATATATATGTATTTTTTTTTTGCAAAATGATCATGCTGTCAAATTTCCTTCTAAATATTTATATTCATACCTAAGGAACTGAGTTTCTCTACCTTTGTCAGAGATATTTCTTTTTGCAGTGGACAGCATCTGATGGACAGGTGCATAACTGAGAGGAGCACAGAATTCTCAGCCCTAAACCAGGCATCAGTATTACCCTTTTCCCCCAGTTTCAAGTAACATCACAGAAGAGGAAGAAGGAAAAATGTTAAGAGCTGGATGATGGAAGGAAGTACTATGAAATAATTTCAATGAACGGTGTGGCCATTATAAACATGCATGAACACCAAACCAAATCACTAGCATAGATGGATCAGATTATCTCCAGGCTCAGCCAGTTACTGAGAAGATACTGTCATTGATAATTGCTGGAGGGAGGGAGAAGTACCTGCTTTTGAGGATGCCGCCAATGATAGGATTTCTGTGCTCCTGTTGATGGCCTCATACCCATGCAGATATGTGCAGTACTAACTGAACTTAGTGGAATACACACACACACACACACACACACACACACACACACATATATATATATATATAGCATGAATTTGGGAGGGGCATACAGAGGCTGGAGGGCACATGGAGGCAGTGGGAAGAAATGAGCATAAATATAATCATATTTTATTGTATACATGTATGAAATTTAAAAATAGATAAAAACTAAAAATGCAATGAATTCCCACAAGACATGAATATACACAGATAATTGTGTATTTTTCATGGTACCTGTATATGTGTGATAGAAACATAAACTCACAGAGCTTGAATGCAAATTTATGAAACGTTTCATAAAAATGGCAAAACCTGCCCAGTTTTAACTTTTACAAAGTACTTCAGTGAGCAATTCCACATCTAGGTGTGTGTTTAGCAGACCTGTAGGCATGCCAATGGAACCTGACAGTAAATAATATAGAACAAAATGGTTCTTAGCGACATTAACAGTAACCACTCCATTTGCAAAAACTAAATAGCCAAAAGTAAAATAAAACCAACTACTACAATGAAAACAGTGTTGATATTTCTGACAGGCAAAATGTTGAGTGAAAACGGATAGACGTGGCAGTGTATATTGTATACTTATATAGTATGTAAGTGTGGAAATTTAATGTTATGCAAGTCATTTCATACTTGAATGACCATAAAGTAGCTTTAGCTATGCTATAGTGTCCCATATTTGGACTTTGGATCTCGTATGGTAAAGTATCAGAGAACAAATACTTCCCAGCTGGCAGGCCTTATGATCTCTGGAGTAGTAACTGTATTTTATTCTATTGTAAAAGCAATCTTGGACAGTATATTTTAATTAATTAAGTAATTCACTTTACATCTCAATCATAGCCCCTCCCTCCTGTCCTCCTGGTTCTACCCTCCTTCTCTCTTACCCATATCCCTACCTTTTTTGTTCTGTTCACAATATCCTTTTCCTTACAGAAGCGTTTCAGTTTCAAGAGGTCCCACTTATTAACTGTTGATCATAGAGCTTGAGCTTTTGAAGTTCTTTTTAGGAAGTTGTTTCTAGGCCAGTGAGTTCAAGGTTCTTTCCCATTTTCTCTTCTAACAGATTTAGTGTCTCTGTTTTCATGTTAAGGTCTTTGATTCACTTGGACTTGAGCTTTGTTCAGGGTGATAAAGACTCTTCTCTTTGCATTGTTCTGCATATAGCCATCCAGTTAAACCAGCACCATTTGTTGAAGATGCTATCAGTTTCGATTGTATGATTTTGGCTTCTCTTTCAAAATCAAGTGTTCATAGATATGTGAATTTATTTCTGGGTCTTCAATTTAATTCCATGGATCTACCTGTCAGTTACTATGCTGGTACCATGTAGTTTTTATTACTATTGCTCTGAAGTACAGCTTGAAATCAGGGATGAAGATAATCTAGAAGTTCTTTTATTGTACCAGTTGTTTTAGCTATTCTTGTTTTTTTGTTTGTTTGATTTTCCATATAAAGCTGAGACTTGTACTTTCAAGGTCTGTAAATAATTGTGTTGGTATTTTGGTGGCAACTACATTGACTGTGTTGATTGCTTTTGATAAGATGATCATTTGCTTAGTTAATCCTACTAATCATGAGCATGGGAGATTTTTTTTTTTAATTTATGATATCTTCTTGAATTTCTTTCTTCAGAGACTTGAAGTTTTTCTTGTTATACATTTCTTTTACTTGCTGGTTAGAGTTACACCAAGATACTTTATATTATTTGTGGCTATTGTGAAGGGTGTTGTTTCCCTAATTTCTTTCTCAACCTATTTGTCTTTTGTGTACACAGCTACTGATTTTTTTGAGTTAATTTTTATCCAGTCACTTTGTTAAACGTCTATCAGCTGTAGGAGTTCCCTCATAGAATTTTTGGGGTCAGTTATGTATACTATCATACCATCTGCAAAAAGCAATACTTTGAGTTCTTCCTTTAGAATTTGGATCCTTTTGAATATTTGTCTTATCGCTCTAGTTAGGCCTTCAAACACTATATTTAAGAGATACAGGGAGAATAAGAGCCCTGTCTTGTCCCTGATTATAAAGGAGTTGCTTTATTTTTCTCTCCATTTACCTTGGTGATAACAACTGGTGTGGTGTATATTGCCTTTATTGTGTTTAGCTATGGGCCTTGTAGCCCTGATTGCTCCAGGACTTTAATCATGAAGGCGTGTTGGATTTTGTCAAAAGCTTTTCTGACATCTAACAAGATGATCATGTGTTGTTTTATTTTTTCTTTCAGTTTGTCTACATGCTGGATTCAGAGGTTGGATTATCATATGTTGAACCGTTCCTGCATCTCTGAGATGAAGCCTACTTGATCATGATGGATAATATTTCTGATGTGTTCCTGGATTTGGTTTGCGAGTATTTTATTGAGTATTTTTGTTTTAATGTTCATAAGGGAACTTGGTCTGAAATTCTCTTCCTTTGTTGTGTCTATGCAGGGTTTAGGTATCAGACTAGTTGTGGCTTCATAGAATAAGTATGGCAATTTTCCTTCTGTTTCTATTTTGTGGAATAGTTTGAAGAGTATTGGTATTAGCTCTTCTTTGAAAGTCTGGTAGAATTCTGAACTAAAAAAAAACAAGGCTTTTTTTAATTGGGAGTCTTTTCATAACTACTTCCATTTCTTTAGGCGTTATAGGACTATTTAAACTGCTTACTCCATTTTGATTTGAATTTAGTAAGTAAAATTTATCAAGAAAATTGTCCATTTTCTTTAGATTTTCCAATTTTGTGGAAAACTGGCTTTTGAAGTGAAATCTAATGATTCTTTGGATTTCCTCAGTGTCTGTTTTAATGTCTTCCTTTTTATTTCTGATTTTGTAAATTTGGATTCCCTCCCTCTGTCTTTTAGTTAGTTTGGCTAAGTGTTTGTCTGTATTTGTTGATTTTCTCAAAGAACCAGCTCTTGATTTCATCGATTCTTTATATTGTTTTCTTTGTTTCTAATTTATTGATTTCAGCCCTGGGTTTAATTATTTCCTACCATTTACTCCTCTTGGGTGTGTTTGCTTCTTTTTCCCTAGAGCTGTGAGGTGTGCTTTTAAATTGCTAGTATGAGATCTCTCCATTTTCTTTATGCAGGCACTTAATCCTTTGTACTTTATCCTTAGCACCGCTTTCATTTTTTTTCTTGCAGCCTTTAATTGTTTGTCTTTATCATATCTTCTATGCCTGGGATTCTCTCTTCCATCTTTTGGATTCTGTTGGAATGCTTATATCTATTATCTCTGTTCTTTTTCCTGGATTTTTCACCTCTGGGTTGCCTTCAGATTGTGCATTATTTATTGTTTCTACTTCCATTTTCAAGTCTTGGACAGTTTTATTCATTTCCTTCACCTGTTTAATTGTGTTTTCCTGTGTTTCTTTAAGGAATTTATTATTTCTTTAAAGGCCTCTATCATCTTCATGAGACTGGATTTAAGGTCGTTTTCTTGTTCTTCTGCTGTGTTATGATATGCTGGGCATATTGCAGTATGAGAGTTGGGTTCTGGTGTTTCCATACTCTCCAGGTTCTTGTTCATTGTGTTCTTGCACTGGCCTTTAGTCATCTGGTTATCTCTGGTATTGGCTAGTAGTCATTGTGGGCGGCAGGCTTCTGGCAACGCACATAGGTGTGATGTCCAGTAGATGGAGCCCATGCTCCCCTTTCCAGGGAGCCCATGTGAGACCTGAGCTGCCTATCAGCTACATCTCTGTATAGGGCCTAGGTCCAGTCCATGCAAGGTCTTTTGTTGGTGCTTCAGTCTTAGGAGGCCCCTCTTGGCCCTGGTTACTTGTCTCTCTTTGTCTTCTTTTGAAGCTCCTGTCACCTCCAGGTTCTATTCTCCTTCCCCCAACTTTTCTGCTAGGCTTTCTCTGTACGGCTGTGAGTCTCAGCATATGTTTCAAAGCACTATTGAGTGGAGCCTCTCAGAGGAAAACTCTGCTTGACTCCTCTCTACAAGCATAGCAGAGTATCATTAATAGTATCAGGGGTGAGGGAAGGTCCAACCAATGCCTGGCCCAAGCCAAGACCCAACCCATAGTTCTCTTTTTAATATTCTATAATCCTTTAAAAAATGTGAAATATTTCTTTAAGTTGCAGGCTGGACAGGAGCAGGTGGAGACCAGATGTGACCATGATAAGAAGCCTATTTTTAATTGGCCTGTGGTTAAGTGCATGTGTTCACTCTAATGCTTTATTAAGCTAAATACTCACGGTTGGTGTACTTTAATGTTGTAAACTATATTTTAATAAAGTCCTTTATTAAAAATGCTGAGAAAATCTAGTTGGCCTTGGCTTGACAACACAGCTTTAAATATAATACCAGAGACAGGATCCTTGAAAGAAAGAATATTGATAAGATGGACTTTATTAAAATCTAAAGCAGCCTTTCTGAGAAAATACCTAATAAGGGAACACAAAAGTACACTCCAGACTGGAAGAAAAAATTCCAAACTACATTTAATGAAAAGAAATACAGCTTTTGTTTGGGTGTGGTAACTCGTAACTGTGATTCTAACACTCTAGAGGCTAAGGGGGAAAGATTAGAAGCTCAAAGCCAGACTGGAGGCTATCTCAAAATAAATGTAAATATTTAAATAGAAGCATGTGATATATATAAATGATGATTCTAAAAAGTATACCCCAAATCTGTAAGAAACTCTTAAAGCTTAAAATATGAAAAAAACACCACAATCCAATTAAACATAAGCAAATGATACAACATATAACAAATCAAAAAAGATGCAGATAGCAGGTTAGTATAGGAAAATATACTCAATTCACACTCCACTACAGATCTTCAAATTAAACAAAATCACCACTGTGTACCTGGCAACATCGCTAGATAACATTAAAAACAGAATCAAACACACAAACAAAAATGACAATACCACATACTGAGAGTGTGTCAAGCAAGAAACAGTCTCATTTGTTGTTACAATATGGCAGGGCTACTTTAGGAAACAATTTAGCAGTTTCTTATAAAGTTAAGTATAGATTTTTTTTAAACTTGATTTTAATATTGTCCAATGAAATGTTTCAGGGGTCATTGAAGAAACAGCTGAGTCTCAAATTGTGAATGAAACACACAAAATGAACCTGACATATCTTATGGTATGAGAAAATATAAATGCTAAAATCAAACAAACAAATCAAAAGACACTGTGATGGTAACTGTATCACAGAAGAAGGACTCTGTGTACCCATTTTTTTCCCAGTAAAATAAAGTGATATTTGATTATAATATACAATGCTATTATTGTATATTATATACAATTGTATATAATATACAATGCTAAGTCTGTATTATATGATTTTGTTATATATGTTAATTATTAAACATATTAATTAATATTAAATTAATTTTGAATTAACTCAAATTTAATTGTTAATAATAAATATTAAACAAAAGTAGAAAAAATAATTCCAAATATTTACGAAAACCTTCAAGAAAGTACAGCATTCTTTGAGTGTGGGCTTTTCACAGTGACTCATAGAGTAGACATAAGAGAGACTACTATGGAGAAACCTGAAAGCTATGATTTTAGTCAAATGTTAGGCATCAGAGTCCAGTTTTACAGAGTGGCCCCTTGGAGTGATTTGAGGTACATTCCATTGCCAAAATACATAAATTCTGTGTGTTCATTAGAAGTTCAGTGCAGAGGTTGCAAGGTGGAGACCAGGTGGACAATAAAATCATAGCATCCCAGATCCAAGAAGGCACCCGAGGCGCCTGTCCCAACCCCTGCCCCCACCTGGCCCACAGCAGCTTCCACCTGAGAAGCCTGTGTCCCTCAGCTACCACCTGAGACTCCTGCCCCTGGCCCTTCAAAGCACCCACTTGCGTTTCCAGACACTGGTGCCACACTCCTGTAATTCCAGGACCCTGCAACTGCTTCCCTACCATTTAAGGCACCAGCACTGGGCATCTGCTATTCAAGATACATTCACACATGCCCTCCCTTGAGAAACACTCATCCCAGCTTGGCTGCATCCAAAAGGCCAGCACCCATTTGTGTTCTCCTGGACCTCATTCCTCATCCTTAAGACTACTCCATGCAACAGAGATAGGCAGATTCAGTCTTATGAACAAACAGCCAAGGCTACAGACAACCAGATGGCTAAAGGCTGCTATAGAAACACAATTAATAAAAGCCAGGAAATTATGGCTCCACCAGAAAATCCCCCAAACAGTGGGTATGTGCCCAGGAGTGGTAAAGCTGTGTCTTGATGTAGCACTATTCCTAATTTTCTGAGAAAGTGATTTCCAAAGTGGTTGTACATTCACACTAGCAATGCAGGAGGGTTCCCCTTTTTCCACCTATCCAGTATGCATCATCCCTTGAGTTTTGATCTTAGCCATTATGATGGGTGTGAGATGGAATCTCAGAATGGTTTTGATTTGCATTTCTCTGACAACTAAAGACTCTGAGCATTTCTTTAAGTGTTTCTCTGTCTTTAGAAATTTCCTCATTGAGAATTCTCTGTTAAGCTCTGTACCCCATTTTTTTAAATTGGTTTACTTGGTTTGTTGGGGTTTATTCTAGAGTTCTTTATATATTCTAGATATTAGCCTTCTGTCAGATATAGGATTGTTGAAGATACTTTCCTAGTTTGTAGGTTGTCGTTTTGTTCTGATGACAATGTCCTTTGCTTTACAGAAGCTTTTCAGTTTCATGAAGTCCCATTTATTGATTGTTGATCTTAGAGCCTGTGCTGTTGGTGTTCTGTTCAGAAAGTTGTCTCCAGTGCCAGTGATGGCTAGGGCTCTTCCCCACTTTTTCTTCTTACAGGTTTAGTGTGTCTGGTTTTACGTTGAGGTCTTTGATCCCCTTGGACTGTACTTTTCTGCAAGGTGATAAATACGGGTCTATTTGCATTTTTCTACATGTAGACATCCAGTTCGACCAGAAATATTTGTTGAAGATGCTGTCTCTTTTACATTGTGTGGTTTTGGCTTTTTTTGTTAAAAATCAAGTATCCATATGTGTGTCAGCTTATTTCTTGATCTTTAATTTGATTCCATTAATATACCAGTCTGTTTCTTTGCCAGTTCCATGCCATTTTTATTACTATTGCTATATTGTACAGCTTGAGATCAGTGATGGAGATACCTCCAGATCTTTTATTGTACAGGATTTTTTTTTTAACAACTCAGTTAAACTCGGTTTTTCCATATAAAATTGAGAATTGTTCTTTCAAGGTCTGTAAAAAAAATGTGTTGGTATTTTGATGGGAATTGCATTGAATCTGTAGATTGCTTTTGGTAGGATATTTTCACTACCAATCCATGATACCCCAACTTTCCATAGGCTATTTGCTCAACTATGTTTATAAGCAGCTTTATTTGTAATAGTCAGAATCTGGAAACAACCTGGATGTCCCTCAACTGAGGAATGGATACAGAAAGTATCCATTTACACAATGGAATATTACTTGGCCTTTAAAAACTAAGAAATCATGAAATTGGCAGGCAAAGAGTAGGAACTAGACAAGATCATCCTGAGTATGGTAACCTAGAGGCAGAATGACACATATGGTATATAGTCACTTATAAGTGGATATTAACCATAAAATATAGGACAAACATACTAAATTCTATAGTCCTAAAGAAGCTAAACAACAAGGCGGACCCTAGGGAAGAGGCTGAAACCTCAATCAGAAGGGCAAACATGATAGACATTGGAAGTAGGAGAAGACAGGGAATAGGATAGCAGATTTCCACAGGGGACCTCTGAAAGACTCTACCCACCAGGGTATCAAAGGAGATACTGAGATTCATAGTCAAACTTTGCCAGAGTGCAGGGAACCTTAGGAAGAAGAGGGAGATAGAAAGATGTGGAGGTGACAATGACTTCACATGGAGAGCCACAAAGCCAAAACACCTGGGCTCACGGGTCCCTGCAGAGACCAATGTTACAACCAAGGATCATGCATGGAGAAGACTTAGACACCCTGATCAGAAGAAACCCATAAACTGCTCAGTTTCCAAATGGGTTCCCTACTAATGGCATCAGGGGCTGTCTCTGACATGAACTCAGTGGCAGGCTCTTTGATCACCTTTCCCTAGGGGGTGCACCCTTGCCAGGCCACAGAGGAAGATGATGAAGCCAGCCCAGATGAAATCTGATAGTCTGTGATCAGATAGAAGGAGAGAAAGTCCTCCCCTACCTGTGGGCTAGGGCAGGGTCATAGGGGGAGAAGAGGGAGGGTAGGTGAGACTAAGAGGAGTCAAGGGAGGGGGCTAGACTGGGGATACAAAGTGAATAAACTATAATAAATAAATAAATAAATAAATAAATAAATAAAGGCTTTTCAGCAAAATAAAACAAAACAAACAAACACACAAAACACCCCCAAACCAGTGTGTATTCAAATGCTGCTGAAATTCAGGAAAATGACCTTAGATCTATGATTATGCAATTATTAGAGGCATAAAAAAGAAAACAAAAAAATTTCTCAAAGAAATTCAGAAAAATACAATCAAACATGGAAGCCATTAAGGACAGACAGGAAATCACAATCAAACAGGTGAAGGAAATGAATAAAACAGTTCAGAACCTGAAAATGGAAATAGAATCAATAAAGAAAATACAAATTGAGAAAACCCTGGAGATGGAGAACTTAAGGAAGAGATCAGGAACCACAGAGCTAAGCATCACCAAAAGAATACAAGAGACAGAGGAGTGAATCTCGGCATAGAAGATACAATTGGGGAAATTTATACATCTCTCAAAGAAAACATTAAATGGAAAAGTTCCTGACACAAACCATCCAAGAAATCAAAGCCACCATGAAAATTTCCCCAACCTACAAAAAGAGATGTCCTTAAACATAAGAGGCTTACAGAACACCAAATAGACTAGACCAGAAGAGAAATACCTCCTGCTATATAATAATCAAAACAATAAAACTTCAGAACAAAGAAAAATATTTTAAAAGAAGCAAGGAGAAAAGGCCAAGAAACATATAAGGTAAATCTATCAGAATCACACCAGACTTCTCAACAGAGAATATGAGAGCTAGAAAGGCATGGGAAGATGTCATGGAGACACTTAGAGACCACAGATGCCAACCCAGACTACTAGACTCAGCAAAACTTTCAGTCACTATAGATGAAGAAAACAAGATATTCCATGACAAAACTAAATTTAAACAATATTTATGCACCATCGCAGCCCTACAGAAGACACCAAAAGGAAAACTCCAAATGATAGAGGTCAACTACACCCAAGAAAACACAGGATACAGATAACTTCTGAACAGCAAAACAAAACAAAACAAAAAAGCACACAAACACACCAACGCCACAATGAAAGAAATTAACAATAACTGGTTATTAATATCTATCCAAATCGTGGATTCAACTCTCCAATAAAAAGACACAGGCTAACAAAAAGGTTGCGGAAACAGGATCATTCCACTGCATTCAAGAAAGATACCTCAGGAACAAAGATAAACATTGCCTCAGAATAAAGGGCTGGAAAAAAGGTTTTCCAAGCAAACGAACATAAGAAGCTAGCTGGAGTAACCATTCTAATATCTAAAATAGACTTTCAACTAGAATCAACCAAAAGAGATGGAAAAGGACACTTCATTCTCATTAAAGAAAGAATACACGAAGAGGACATCATAATCCTGAATATCTAGGCCCCAAATACGAAGGCACCTGCATTCATAAAGAAACATTATTAAAGTTTAAATCATACATTGATCACAACACATTAATAGTGGGAGAGACTTCAATACCCCACTTTCACCAATGGACAGATCATTGAGGTAAATAGAGAAATAATGAAGCTATCAGAGGTCATGAATCAAATGGACCTAATAAATGTCTGGAGAACTTTTCACCCAAACACAACAGAATATACTTTTTTTTTTCTCAGCACCACATAGAACCTTCTCCAAAATTGACCAAAGGAAACCAAAACTCAACCAAACATGAAAATTGAATTAAACCACTGTTTTTTTATCAGGTCACCATGGATTAAAGCAATACCACAACAACAACAGAAACAACAAAAAGCCTACAGACTCAAGGAATCTGAATAACTTCCTGCTCAATGATCAAGGGGTGAGGAAAGAAGTAAAGATACAGATCAAAGACTTCCTAGAATTCAAAGAAAATGAGGGCACAACCTACCCAACTTATGGGACATATGAAAGCAGCACTAACGAAAGTTCATAGCACCAAGTGTCTTCATGAAGAAATTGGAGAGATTTCATATTAGCAACTTAACAGATCACTTGAAAGCTTTAGGGAAAAAAAAAGAAGAAAACAAACCCAAGAGTGCTAGACAGCAGAATATAATCAAACCCAGGGCTGAAATCAATAAATTAAAAACAAAGAGACCAATATAAAGAATCAACGAAACCAAGAGTTGGTTCTTTGGAAAACAGCAACAAGATAGACAAACCACTAGCCAAACTGACTAAAAGACAGAGAGACGGTACCTAAATTATAAAAATCAGAAATGAAAAGAGGGACACAAGATCAAGACCAGAGGAAATCCAAAGAATCATTAGGTCTAACTTCAAAAGCCTTTATTTCACAAAAATCGAAAATCTAAAGGAAATGGACTGTTTTCTTGAAAGATTTCACCTACCAAAGTTAAGTCAAAAGGAGATAAACAGTTTAAACAGCCTTATAACCTCTAAAGAATTACAAGCTATCAAAACTCTTCCAACCAATAAAAGCCCAGGACCAAATGGTTTTAGCATGGAGTTCTTTCAGAATTTCAAAGGAGAGCTAACAACAATACTCCTCAAACTATACTACAAAATAGAAACAGAAGGTACATTACCCAACTCATTCTATGAAACCACAGTAAGCCTGATACTTGAACCACACAAAGACTCAACAAAGAAAGAAAATTTCAGACCAATCTCCCTTATGAAAATTGACACAAAAATACCCAATAAAATTCTTGCTAATCAAAGAACACATCATCTACCATGATCAAGTATACTTCAGCCCGGGGATGCAGGGATGGTCCAACATATGAAAATCCATCAATGTAATCCATGGAAATGAAAGGAAAAAAATCCGATGATTATCTCATTAGATGCAGTAAAAACCTTTGACAAAATGTAACACCCTTTCATGATAAAAGTCTTAGAGAGAATTAAAGTAGATCAAATTGTACAAATTGGAAAGGAAGTTAAAGTATTGCTATTTGCAGATGATATGATAGTATATATAAGCAACCCCCAAAATTCCAGTAGAGAACTGCAGCTGATAAACTCCTTAGATAAAGTGGCTGGATACAAGACTAATTAAAAAAAATCAGTCCTCCTTTGTACAAATGACAAACAGACTGAGAAAAAAGTTAGGGAAGCCACATCCTTCACAATAGTATCTAAGGCTAACTCTTTCCAAGGAAATCAAAGGCCTGTATGACAAGAACTTCAAGTCTGTGAATAAAGAAATTGAAGAAGATATCAAAAGATGGAAAGATATCCCATGACCATGGATCAGGAGGATTAACATATCATCTTACTAAAAGCTATCTACAGATTTAATTCAGTCCCCATCAAAATAGCAAAACATTTTTTTACAGACCTTGAAAGAACAATTCTAAACTTCATAGAAAAAAAAAAACTAGAATAGACAAAACAATCCTATATAGTAAAAGAACTTCTGGAAGTATCTCCATTCCTGACCTCATACTATAATGCAGAGCAAATGTAATAAAAACTTCATGGTACTAGCATAAAAATAGGCTGGTTGATCAAGGGAATTGAATCAAGGACCCAGAAATAAGCCCACACACCTAAGAACAACTGTTTTGTTGTTTTACAAAGGAGCCAAAACCATACAATGGAAAAAAGACAGTATCTTCAACAAATAGTGCTAATATTACTGGATGTCTATATGTAGAAAAATACAAATACATCTATATTTATCATCCTGCACAAAAGTAAATTCCAAGTGAATCAAAGACCGAAACATAAAACCAGATATATTAAATTTGTTACAGGAGAAATTGAGCAAGTGCCTTGAACCCATTGGCACAGGAGACAACTTCCTAAACAGAATGCCAACAGCTTAGGCTCTAAAATCTACAATTAATAAATGGTACCTCTTGAAACTGAAACGCTTCTGTAAAGCAAAGGATACTATCAATAGAAAGAAACAGTAGTTTACAGATTGGGAAAATGTCTTCACCAATCCTACATCTGACATAGGGATAATATCTGGAATCTATAAAGAATTCAAGAAATTAAACACCAACAAACCAAATAATACAATTGAATTAATTAATTAAAAAATGGAAGAAAAAAAAACTTCAGTGCAAAACCTGAAGGAAATTCTATAAAAAGGCATTATTCACAACTGTCAACATCATCTTAAATTCTGAGAAACCACACAGCCAAGAGGAGGCTAAGGAGACAACTGCATGTCATCTGTCTTGGATGGGATCCTACAACAGAGAAACGACCTGTGGTAAAACCCAGAAGTCTTAGTCAACCAAAGCCTTTTCTAATTAACAGGCATCAGCAATGAGCCATTAGTCCTGATACTTGTATCACAATGCCCAAGATCTTCGCTGAGGAAACTAAGTGTAGGCATCTCTGGTCTCAACCATTCTCTCAATTTTTCATGAATCTAAAACTACTCTAAAAGTAACCCAAAAAGTCACTGCAAGATTTTCTGGATGATACTCTTTTGACATCCAAGGTGCCAAATGAGTTTTAGAGATTACGCCCTAGAAGGCTTGTGGATCAGCACTTAGGCTTATTTAATCATTTCTTTATGTTGGAAGAGTAAGAGGATGAATATTAACTAATTGGTGAATAATCATCGCATGATATTATATTACCCCAGTTATAATTGACTGCTTTTAAATTAAGTTCTTATTATTAAAATCACTTGTTCCAAGTCATGTGGTTCATTGTATTCCAGCATCCTTCCAGAGCAATCTCCAGTGTGCAGTCAGTGTTCACAGTCCATACTGGCATGGCGCCAACACTCTTTTCAGTTTCACTGTCATTCCTGTATTCACTAAAATTGTCACATGGAGGTAAGTTTGAGCTTGTTTCTTTCTTCTATCATCAGTCAGAGGTTACACCATTATCAATTAAATCTCAGCTTTCCTGTTTTGTTTTTGTCAAATTTACTTTTGCCCTTGCCTTTTTACGTTACCGGTGTTAGTTAGTTATAAAGGTGTAGGTTCCTGCAACCAACTAGGGATTAGCAAAGCTTGTGTAGTTAAACTCTTGGGAAGAACTAACAGTCAAGAATCAAACTCAAGGTGAAGCAAGGGCATATGTAGCAAGAGGTAGACTCACTGATGGAGAATGTCTAGCCAAAGATCAGTTACAGAGTCCAGATAGAAGACTAGTCGCTTCCACCGAGTTATTAGGTTTGCATAAGATAGGCTCTATCAAACTGTGGTGTAGTGAATCATATAAACTTTCTCCAAGGAAGGTTAATTGTGCTTTGTTATTATACAATCCAAAGCCTGGATACAACAGGGGAAGACTGTTGGGTGAGAGGTATAACACTCGAGGAAGGGTAGTCAGCAGCTGGGCTTGTTATTGTTTGGGAACAGTTTTTGCAAGAGACTCTCCATCTATCTTATTAGTTCTAAGTAAGAAACATCAAGATGTGGAAACCCAAGAATATAAGTTGGGAACTGGAGCTATTCTGGCATAGATGCAAGGGTTAGCAATATCAGCCAATTCAGCAGGATTTCAGACCAGATTTTAATCTTGATAGAACCTTGAAGGTTAGAGAACAGAAAATAAACAGAATTAAATTCATTGTTTAGAAATGGTGGTTTCTGTTTGACAGTTGTGTAGTTGTCTATCAGTTAAAGCCACATTGCAGAAATCAAAGCAACAGGTTAAAGCTTTCTTCCTATATGCCTCAGTTATGAACAGAACATGGCACATTAACTTTCTGCAGCATACAACCTTGTTCATGATGAATGAAATAAAATAGATCTTTTACCATGTTCTCTCACTCACAAAGTGGGGATATGCATTGACATATGTGATGGGGAGAAAGCTCTGACAAGACCAATCATTTCTTTTCCTCCTAGTATTCCCCTTGGATCTGTTTCCCACTTTCTCCATCTCTATGAATGCTCAGGCCTATTGACTTTGTCATTCTTCTCTAAAACCCTTCTCTCTGTTTTTTTGTTTGTTTGTTTGTTTTTTGTTTGTTTGTTTCAAACTTCCCAAGTGTATGGTTGGTATAGATTGCTACTTTTAAAGAGACACAAGACACAACTCCAGGAACAGAATATGAGGGGACCTTGTGTCCAGTCTTTGTGTGGAGCACTTGCTGTCTCATATCCATTCTCTTTTTTTTTTTTTTTCAATGCAGTTTATTCAGGAACCTTGAACAATCATCTGACCCTGGGGAAAGCTAGCCCACAGCTTAAATAGCCTCTGGGTAGCCAACACCAGCATGCCACGTGGGCAATGCAGATAGGTCCACATACATGGAAGCAAGCCAGATCTTCGGCTTTAGCCAAATGTGGAATTGTTTGTGACAGAGAGCACTCACCATCAGGAAGGTGGAAGGCAGAAACCTGTTCCATCTTTAAGGCGCAGCATTCCGCAGCTCTCTACAGTTCCCCCTTTTTGTTTTAGACGCATCAGGCAAGAGTAGAGGTCTGATCTCTGATATTAGAAATAAATGGGGACTTTGTACCGATGTTCATTTAGGTGTCATCCACCCAAAGAGCATCAGACCCGTCTGATACCTTTTTCTCAGAGGCGGGACCTGGGGCATCAACCCGCATGCAATCAGACATGCTCTTCTCTGGGTCGAAAACAGCTGACCCTGAGTGCAGTGCTTAGCCTCACATCCTGAGCGTAACATTTTAGCTTTTTTATGGTAGCCAACCATGCTTGGGGAGACTGTCCTGCTTCAATGGCTGTAAAGGCCTGAATGGTCATGGCTGCATTACGCTGTTGTGAGACTCTAATCTTGCATATATACCACAGGCAAACCAAGGAGACCAACACCAGAAGGCCTGCTAACGCTCCCATTCCCGCCCATTCCTTCAGATGATTCATGGCTGCAGCAATCCATGATGGTAATCCTGTGGCTAGTCCTGCGTCCACTCTGGTAGAATTTACCATGACAATGGCCACTCTCACCTGCTCCATCGTAGTATCGAATTCTCCAGCCCAATTACCTAAAATATAGCTCGACAATTGTTTAGACAGATTTGCAGCACAGGAAAAATTCTCATGTTGTATGCTAGTGACTCAAAGTCCAGCATATTTTCATTGACAGCCAAGTTGAGCGATTTGCCATAGGGTATCAATTTGCTCCTGCACGAGGTCAATCCTGTGATTGAACACCATCAAGCCTCCTTTTAGTTGAGCATTAATTCCTTTTTGTACATCTAAGGCATGAGCTACATTGGCTAAAAGATTATTCAGGGTCTGAGCAGTCTGCACAGTATGACTCATGGCTAATGCCCCGGTGGTAGCTCCAAAAGCCGCCAATGAGATGGCAGTAACAATGGTGGCTGTAGTTCCAAGATTTCTTTTCTGTCTGAAGAGAGTCATAGCGTGAGGGGCATCAACGGGCACAGACACCCAGCAAGGCATGCGAGTAACCAGGGCATACCTAAATTCACTAGCATTCCAGCATTGGGCAAAAAAGCAAGTATCATTACCACAATTACTTGGCTCTATCTGGCTAATAATGAATAAAAATGGGGGATATAAACAAACAGGTGTGGGCTTATAGGAAATATTATGAGAAGCCTTAACCCCCTCGTTGGTACATCCTGCATCAGTTCTAGAACTAGCAGTGGTGGTGTCCGAGGTCTGAGTAGGTTCAGGAGACCATTGCCCCCAGGGGCCAGACGTGCTCCATGTAAATTGACTAACTCCATGTTTTCCTCCACTTTTGAAAGTCCTTTAAGGTTCTTAAATTATTTTTTCCCTTTTTTTTTTAATTTTTCATCAATTACACTTTATTCATTCTGCATCCCCCCATAAGCCCCTCCCTCCCCTCCCAATCCCACCCTCCCTCCTCCCTCTGCATGCATGCCACTCCCCAAGTCCACTGATAGGGGAGGTTCTCCTCTCCTTTCTGATCTTAGTCTATCAGTTCACATCAAAAGTGGCTGCATTGTCCTCTATTATGGCCTGGTAAGGCTGCTCCCCCCCTAGGGGGAGGTGATCAAAGAGCAGGCCAATCAGGTTATGTCAGAGGCAGTCCCTTTTCACATTACTATGTAACCCAATTGGACTCTGAACTGCCCTGGGCTACATCTGTGCAGGGGTTCTGGGTTATCTCTATGAATAGTCCTTGGTTGGAGTATGAGTCTCTGGGAAGTTCCCTGTGTTCAAATTTTCTTGTTCTGTTGCTCTCCTTGTGGAGACCCTGTCCTCTCCAGCTCTTACTATTTCCCAGTTCTTACACATATCCATTCTCTTGAAGGTTTGACTTTCCCCCTAAGAGCTGGTGTGGGCTATCTTCATCAGATTCTATCTATCTAGTTGAAGGTCTTCTTTCTAAGTGTTCCCAATACCATATAACAAGGTTATGACAGTTATGTTCAATGCTACATTTTGGTTCATTGTTTCCTGTACTTTCAGTTTATTATAGTGAGGAAAGTACTATGTCACAAGAAACAGGTATAAAGCCCTTCCTCTAATGATCTACTTCCATAACCATGGTTCCATATCCTGAAGACTCTACACCCAGCCTCACAAATGTCACAGTAAGCTGTGTACCAAATACTTAAACATACAAGCCAATAAGGGTTATTTTGCATTGAACTAATAATATACTTGCCTTTGAAAAAGTGTGTGTGTAAGTATCCCTTTTCTGTACTTGAACGAACTTTGGGTATATACCTAGCAGTGGTATAGCTGGGTCTTGAGGAAGCACTATTCCTAATTGTCTTAGAAAGCGCCAGATAGTTTTCCAGAGTGGTTGTACCAGTTTACATTCCCACCAGCAGTGGAGGAGGGTTCCCCTTTCTCCACAACCTCTCCAGCATGTGTTATCGCTTGAGTTTTTCATCTTGGCCATTCTGATGGGTGTAAGGTGATATCTCAGGGTCGTTTTGATTTGCATTTCCCTGATGGCTAATGAGGATGAGCATTTCTTTAAGTGTTTTTCTGCCATTCGATATTCCTCTGTTGAGAATTCTCTGTTTAGCTCTGTTCCCCATTTTTTTTAATTGGATTACTTGGTTTGCTGCTTTTCAGCTTCTTTAGTTCTTTGAATATACTGGATATTAGTCCTCTGTCAGATAAAGGGTTAGTGAAGATTCTTTCCCAATCTGTAGGCAGCTGTTTTGTTTTGATGACGGTATCCTTTGCTTTACAGAAACTTTTCAGTTTCATGTGGTCCCATTTATTGATTGTTGCTCTTAGAGGCTGTGCTGTTGGTGTTCTGTTCAGGAAGTTGTCTCCTGTGCCAATGAGTTCTAGGCTGTTCCCCACTTTTTTTTCCAATTGATTTAGGGTATCTGGTTTTATGTTGAGGTCCTTGATCCACTTTGACTTTAGTTTTGTGCAGGGTGATAAATATGGATCTATTTTCATTTTTCTGCATGTAGACATCCAGTTGGTCCAGCACCATTTGTTGAAGATGCTGTCTTTTTTCCATTGAATGGATTTGGCTTTTTTGTCAAATACCGAGTATTCATAGGTGTGTGGATTTATTTCTGGGTCTTCTATGCGGTTCCATTGATCCTCCTTTCTTTTTCTATGCCAATACCATGCAGTTTTTATTACTGTTGCCCTGTAGTACAGCTTGAGATCAGGGATGGAGATACCTCCAGATGATCTGTTGTTGTACAGGATCGTTTTGGAGATTCTGGGTTTTTTGTTTCTCCATATGAAGCTGAGAATCTTTTTTTCAAGGTCTGTAAAGAATTGAGTTGGTATTTTGATGGGAATTGCATTGAATCTGTAGATTGCTTTTGGCAGTATGGCCATTTTCACAATGTTAATCCTACCAATCCATGTTTATAGCAGCTTTATTTGTAATAGCCAGAACCTGGAAACAACCCAGATGTCCATCAACGGAGGAATGGGTACAGAAATTGTGGTATTTTTACACAATGGAATACTACTCAGCAATCAAAAAGGAGGAAATCATGAAATTTGCAGGCAAATGGTGGGATCTAGAAAAGATCATTCTGAGTGAAATATCCCAGAAGAAGAAAGACAAACACGGGATATACTCACTTATATAGACCTATAAGATATGATAAACATAATGAAATCTATACACCTAAAAAAGATAATCAATTGAGCGGACATGGGGTAAGATGATCAATCCTCATTTAGAAAGACAGATGGGATGTGCATTGAACGTATGACAGGAGTCTACTGAGCGCATCTGAAAGACTCTAACTAGCAGTGTTTTCAAAGCAAAGACTCATGACCAAACCTTTGGCAGAGTACAGGGAATCATAAGAAAGAAGGGGAGTTAGTCTGTTGGGGAAAGGATAGGAGCTCCACAAGGACCAAATATATCTGGGCACAGGGTCTTTTCTGAGACTGACATTCAACCAAGGACCATGTATGGATATAACCTAGAACCTCCACTCAGACGTAGCCTGTGGTAGCTCAGTAACCAATTGGTTTCCCAAAGTGAGGGGAACAAGGACTATTTCTAACAGGAACTCAATGACTGGCTCTTTGGTCTCCCCACCCCGCAAGGGAGGAGCAGTCCTGTTAGGCCACAGAGGAGGGCTTTGCAGCCAGTCCTGAAGATACCTGATAAAACAGGATCAGATGAATGGGGAGGAGGTCCCCCCTATCAGTGGACTTAGAAAGGGGCACGGTGGAGATGAGGGAGGGAGGGAGAGACTGGGAGGGAATGAGGGATCGGGACACGGCTGGGATACAGAGTTAATAAAATGTAACTGATAAAAAAAATAATAATAAAATAAAAAAAAATCCAAAAAAAAAAAAAAGAAAAAGTGTGTGTGTGTACATGTGAGTGTGGGTACACACATGCCATGACAGGGATGTGTTGGTTAGAGGCAACCTTGAGTGGTGGATGTTGCACTCATTCTTGTTTGAGAAGGGTCATCAAGTGTACTCTGCTAACTGGTCTACAGACTTCCAAGGATTTCCCTTTCTCTACCTTTCTTTTTTTTTTTTTTTTTCTTTTTTTGAGCTGAACACTTCAATGTTTATTCATGTGCTTTTTTTTTTTCTTTCTTCTCTTAAGAATCAAAGTTGCCCAAATTAAATCTTTCTGCTGATATTACTACATAACCCTTAAAAAGAAAGGAAAAAGAAAAAATATATATAGTAAGGGCCTTTAAAACCAGGATGGGAAGAGACTGAAAACCAAGTTCATCCTCTTAGCTCCAAACGAAAGGAAATGAAGGAAACTTGGTTCCTAATTGGAAGGGCCTGGGAGTGGGGGGACAAACACAAAGAAGAGAACAAAAAATCCAAGCATCAGTATCATTCTCCCTACCCTGCCCCCACCCCACACACCAACAATGAGAAACAGCGGGAGCCCAGTATGTTCGTGGGCCTGACCCTAGGTTCTGCGGTCAGAGTTCTCTGTCCAGTGGGATACACTCTGCTGCTGTATGATTCTGTGTGGCTGATGGGTTGTGAGGTGGGGTTGTGGGGCGGGGTTTTCAGGGTCTTCTCCAGGCTCCTTCTTTAGCTCCACCAGCCTGTCCCAGCGCCTTCCCCTGGGCAAGGTCTCCATCAAGAATGGCCCCTACTCAGCCGTGGGCTGTAAACTGTCCTTCTCTTCTCTGTTCTCTGTTTCACTCTTATCATGTTCAATCTCTCCTTCCTCCCCACTGAACTTGTCATGGGCCCATTTGGGGCTCGTACTGGATTTCTGGAACATGAACCGGCCTCGACCCCAAGGAAGGCCCCTCGGCCACGGCCACAACTCATCTGCTTGTCACTGCCCCCTCCTTCCCTACCTTTCATATCAGTTTAAGAACTGGGATTACAGATGTGTAAAACCACACCTGGATTTATGTGGGTTTGAGGCTCTAAACTCAGGACTTCACACTTACATGATAAGAGCTTTATCATGTCATTTCTTGGCCTACTTGTAGTTTCATTACATATTTTGACAAAATGCCTTTTAAAATAATATGATCCAGAGGAAAATACATTTTGGTTTTCCTACAACAGTACACTAATGGATGTTATAGTACTTTAAAAACATGTGCACTGAGCCTGGTACAAGAATTTATGTAGAAATCATCTCAGTAAAAAGTTACTATACTCTCCAATTGTTAAATATTTGGTCATATTTCTGCAGGATAAAGTCTCTGGAAAGGGCAGTGTCATTGTAATCATGAACTCACAACCACAGCAGTTGCTAGCATACTGCACAAGACCAAGAGAGCAGCCATTCCATCATGGAGAGATGAGTCATGATCCCTCATTTCTATTTGAGGAGCTAGTGTCAATTGCTGGCCAAGGTAGTAGGAAGAGACTGTTTTCTTCAGGTATTTGGTCCACTGTAGGCTGCTTAAGCCCCAATGAATGATAACCTACACACAGATAGCACTAATAGACTCAGTAAAGAAGGAAGGGGGCAGGAAGATGGGAGTTAGATGGGGAATGATCTAGGGAGACATACAAACCTCAACCTCTAGTGTTCACATGCTACTACAGAGGTAAATGCACCTGCACACACACACACACACACACACACACACACACCACCACCACCACCACCACCACCACCATTTCCACAAAGAGTAAAGAAATATAAATAATTCCTATACAAACAGAAACTGAAGGAGGTTAACACGAGTGGATCTATCTTCCAAGTGATAAAGGATTCTACAACTTAAAACAAAATTTTTTTAAATAGCACTATGGAAGTATATAAAATATAAACCCCACTTTCAAAGGCAAACATTAGAATGCAGAAAATTCAATACTTTAATGGTGCCTATAGTTATGCATAAGCTCTGCACACACTTGAGAAGACAAAAATATTAAAAAATTATAACTATGAAAATGCACTAATATGTAGACATTATAAAAAGATTTAAATTCTGACCTTAGCAACATGAAATGGATAAAGACTGATGTCTGCATAAAACTGAATTTTTATCAGCTTAAAATAGACACTTAAGAATATAAAGATGTATGAAAACTGCAAATTATAGCTGTTATGAAATACAAAAGAAAAGATTCAAACTGTGCTGAAACAACCATTAAAGCACAAAGGAATGGAAAGAGATGTACGATTAGATAAAAAATGATAAAAGGGCCAATGCAACATAAAGGCCTAACAATCAAAAGTTTACATTAGGGGTGAAGAAACGATTTATTCAATAAAGTGTTTGCCATATGGACATGAAAACCTAAGCACCTAGGTAAAAGTTAGGTGTGTTTTCATGAATCTGAGGCGGTAGAAAGAGAAGCATCCCTGAAACTCACCAGCCAGCTACTCTTGCCAAAGCAATGAGCTCCAGGGTCCAGGTTCAGTGAGAGACTCTGCCTCAAAAAAAAAAGTGGAGAGGATAATATATAGGCACACATGCATGTTCATATGACATACATGTGCACATGAACATGCATAAACTGCACACACAAACACATTTAATAATTGCATAACAAAAGTAAAAAAGAAAAGACTGATAAGCATGAAGAGAAACATAGTCCTTATTGCAAAAGTGGAGAAACCCACTTTAAAAAGAATATTCATTCACTGAGAGAGATAATTCAATAAAGAACTATGACCAGAAGATCTGCATACCAGACAATAGATGAAGAATACCTATATTCTCTTTCTGTTTCTCTTTCTCATAACATGAAAGCATTCATGAATATAAAGGCCACTAAAAAGATAGAGCTAAAGGCAATACATGCTAGAGTGTAAAAGTCTTTTCAGATTTAAAATTATGGAATCTATAGGGAGTATATCCTCTGAATGTGATGGGAGAACAGACTTCACAACAAACGGAGAAATTAGGAAATATCCCAAAACAAAATAAAGCCAGAACAGACCACAGTTTACGGTGAGTGACAAAATAATGCATAGAAAGAGGTTAAAGGTGGCAAAGGCTTCTATCTAAGACAGGACGCTCTCTAGGAGACTCACTTTACACTTTAGTTAATTATGAGAGAGAAAGAGGAGGGGAAGGGAGGAGATGGGAGCAGAGTAGTGAGGAAGGGAGGGGAACACAGGTGAGGGAAGGAGACAGAGAGCCCAATGTTACCAACAGGGAATGGAATGTTCAGTATAATACAAGTCACTGAACCAAAGAACAGAAAATCTAAAAAAGTCAGTGAACCTGAGAGTTGTCTACTTAAAAACTGTACAAAATTCACAAACAATGAGTAAACTAAGATAAAAACTGATTAGACTAAGAAAAGAAGAAATATTACAAACACTATTAATCAGAAAGAGCAAAAAGGAAAAATATGAACAATTGTTAGTCAAAAGTTGAACAAATTAGAAAAAATAAATATATTTCTAGTGCAATTGTGGCCAGGGTATTATTATTTTAATTCATGATACTATTTATAGACAGGGGATATTCAGATCAGATCAATGACAAATAATTTTGTCAAACATTCTTCTGTCTTCTTCAGGTTGCCCATAGAAACATCTTTCAGTTAGGTAAACGATAGAAGTGAGATTTTGAAGTCAGAGTGCATGCTTCTGTTGAACTTTGGAATTGCAAATTGTCACAAGCTATTGGTCTGACTTCTCTTTGAATCAGTGATTCACGAGAGAAAATGACAACTTTTCTGCACCATTTCTAACCATGCTCCCAAGTTCTTGAACCTTAGCCACTTTGGTGCATCTCCGTTTGCATCTCTTTGGTAATTAATTAACATGAACACACATGTCTTCACACACTCTGCTGGCTATTGATTGACCTTCTGTGTATCTGAAATAGGGTCAATGTTTTCTTGTTTGCACTCTCCTTCTGATTTTGAGAATTTATGCTTATGAATTTAATTCCTATATCAGACACTTATGTCATTTAGGGAAGTACTCCATTTAAGAAAATGAATGTGTTTAACAGGACTGGATATGTACTTACAGTAATGAAAGAAATTACAATAGGTTACATGTCTTAGAAACTGAAATCTGTTATAAAATAGAAGTCAAAATTTTAATTTTTCTTTATTGTGCCTTAATCTATTAATGTTTCTATGATTTCAAAAATGTCTACATATTATTCTTTTCTCTCTTCACAAGGTAAATTTTATAATATTTATTTTATTAGAAAATATTAAGATAATTGTGTGTTTTTTCTAACATGGCTAAGCAAAATAATTTCTTTTGTTGTGAGTAATTTAGAAATATGTCCTTCAACTCTATAAGTCAGTATTATTAGAATAATATGTACTAATATGTATTAAGAAGGCTAGGAATGTTGAAAATTTTTGTATAAATTTCTTTCACTTATCTTTAAGATTTCAAGGAATTTAAATAATGGAATGTTAATATTTTAAAGCATTCTTTGGTATAGTGACAAGAGGGGTATCTGATGAATTTCATTCTTTATGTTTCTTTTTAAAAACAGTAAAAGATAGAATGTCTTTAAAACTGTATATCTCACTGCCAACCATATTTTGATAACATGATACTTTAATTTGATTCACATCAAAGATAATTGATTGTTTTGTTTATAATAGAACAGGTCAGAAGACTGGAAGCCTTGATATTTTATACACTAAAATTTTGTTTATGTTGCTTTACTCAAGGAGTTTTAGTGCTTTATATTCAGTATCTTATCCATGCCCTGGAATGTCTTAGTCATGTACCCTTGCACCATGTTTCTGAATGAAGTGTCAGATGCATGGTGGAGTTACACCTGGAAGTCATTCCCACATGTGGCAGAAAACAAATACAGCTTTACACAAGAGGCACTGTGAATAAAATGAGCATTTCCTACTGGGACCAAACTAAATGTATTCCTAATCCAATATTTTACTTCAGAACTCGTAAAAAATAATTTGTGAACTCTTCATTGTTATGTCATCACATGATCAAGGCAACCTGCAAAACAATCATGGTTAAGAAGAAAAATGGCTTCATCTTCTAAATTTTGCAAGAGCACTTTTTTTTTGTGTGTGGGAACACATTACCTAGAAGGCCCTTGAAAATCTAGTCAAGCTTCATTGTAATTTTCTGTTAAATCATCTTTTTTTATTCTTTTTTAAAAAAACTATTTTATTTTATTACTTACACTTTATTCACTTTGTATCCCCCCATAAGCTCCTCCCTTCTCCCATCCCAGTCTCACCCTCCCTCCCCCTTCTTCATGCATGTCCCTCCTCAAGTCCACTGATAAGGGAGGTCATCCTCTCCTTCCTTTTGATCTTAGTCTATCAGATCACATCAGGAGTGGCTGCATTGTCATCCTCTGTGGCCTGGTAAGGCTGCTCCCCGCTCAGAGGAAGGTGATCAAAGAGCAGGCCAATCAGATTATGTCAGAGGCAGTCCCTTTTCCCATTACTATGTAACCCACTTGGACACTAAATTGCCATGGGCTACATTAGTGCAGGGTTCTAAGTTATCTCCATGCCTGGTACTTGGTTGGAGTATGAGTCTCTGGGAAGACCCCTGTGTTCAAATTAAATCCATCTTAAAGCTATCTCTGTCCTTCACTTAGCTGTGGCTTGCCTTTTCACTAATGCAAGAACAGATAATTTAATTTTTAAATTAATTATATTTTGTATACCTATAAAGCATGATGTTTTAGGATACATACAGGTACCATTATGACATCTATAAATAATATAAATGATGAAACTAGCATGCTCATCACCTCACATCTATCTATGTTTGCATTTATGTACAAGAACCTCCAAATGTAATCATTAAACACAATTCATAAATACAATAGAGGAAATAATCTTCATGTTGCAATTCAATCTCTAGATTTATTCCCCTTACATAACTGCCACTTGGGTTTGTTTTTTCTCTTGTGATTTTATGATACCAGAGTCTGGTGTATACCAGGCTGGTGTCACATTCACTGTGTAGCCAAGGTTGTTGAACTTTTATTTAAATAAAATTTTATTTTTTATATTAATTACATTTTATTTGTTTTATATCTCAGCTGTAGCCCCCTTCCTCATTCCCTCCTAATCCCACTCTCCCTCTCTCATCTCCCCCATGTCCCTCTCCAAGTCCACTGATAGGGGAGGTCCTCCTCTCCTTCCATCTGACCCTAGTTTATCAGGTCTCATCAGAACAGTTGTTGATCCTTATACCTCTACCTTCCAAGTGCCGGCATTAGTGACCTGCCCAGGTCCAGACATATCACCACTTTGCAACTTTGACTCATGTCCTCCTTTCTCCCACTCAATCTCTAAAAGCACTGTACTTTCTTGTAATTTTTAAAGTTACATTCACTCTAAAAGTGATATCACATGGAACTTTTCTTTCTGTATCTGGCTGATTTTGCTCAGCACAATGTCTTCAGACACAGCCATATTTTGACAGATGGCAAGGTCTGTTTTTTTTTTTTAGATAAAGAATATTTTATTGCACATGTTTGTTTCCACTCACCTTTCCCTGGTAATTGATTATTTCCATGTCTTGGTTATTGTTAGCATAAACTGTGGATATCTTAGTGAAGTAGTCATTTCCTTTCTTTTGATAAATTTTGGAAGGAGAGATTTCTGGGTATAGTAATTCTATTTTTAAATACTCATAATAACTCAAAATGTTTGAGTGAGACTTTAAAGGAAACAAGATTGCCTAATTCATTGTGGTTTAAAAACACAATTCTTTCTGACTTCAAGCTTTTCCCCAAGATTAGAAAAGACTTCCATGTGACGTTCAAATGAAAATTTTACTCTTCTTTGCTAGAGAACTTTGACTGCACATGGTGTTGGTATTGGATAGGTGTGTATTAATAGGCTTTTATATGTGTATATTGATTGTCGAAGTGATGTCAAGGAACACCTGTGAAATATCAACGTGGTCTTACAGAGACATACCAAAGAAAGTCTGTCTCAGAAAGAACCTAGGATGTGGTTTTGTTTAATATAGTAGATTCATGTTGTATGCCTAGGAAGCCAAGGACGATGTTAAAATAGTTAACATCAATTGTATGTTAATGGTCTGAACCAAAGGAAAATGTAATTACTTAAATTACATAAGCCTTTGGACTCCAAAATTTTTATAGGTAACAAAAAAACTAAGAGCATATTGAACTGCAAAGAGAGGCCATTCCACATGGGAAAGGAAGAGCCCTTAGATCAGAATAAAGAACTGAGAATAACTGGCTCTCTGGATGCAATGGGTAGTGCTAAAATAGGAATCCTCTTCTGGGGAGCACTGCTTCTTTTAACAAGTAGATCTCTTGTTGGGAGCTTCCAAAGTCTTCCTCCTCATCATATTTTTTCTCCTATTCTTTTAATCAGTATGCTGCCTGTTGATCCATGAACTTCCTGGCAAATCTTTGTCTCATTCACTTCCAAATAGGTTGCCATGATCAGAGACCTCTCCATGAAATTCAGTCTCCAGGAGTACTGCAAACAGGTCTGAGCTCTTTAGTCCTTACTATGCTCACTGTTGCACCCTTTCATGTCCCCCAACCCCCCGTAGGGCATTAAGTGTAGAATAGGCTGGCTTAGGCAAATGGAAGAGGAAGGGAACTTCAGTAAGAAATGAAGCAGAGTAACACTTCAGAAACAACTCTCAGCTGAGGATGCAGCTCAGTTGGTAGAACGCTTGGCTGGATTTTACAAAATCTAGGTTTCAGTCCTTAGCATGACATAAACAGGTGGTGTAGACTCACATTTGTAACCCTGACACTGAGAATGTCAGAAGAAAGAAGAGGATCAGAAATTCAAGGTTATCTTCATCTACACAATAAGTTTAAGGACAGCTTGAGATGAATGAGACTAAAACAAAAACAAAATCCAAGATTCTTATTGCCCCTTTCTTTGCATATATGTATTGGAAGAATGCATGTATGTATGCATATTTGCATGTCTTTGGGCACACATGCACATACAACACTATATGTCAAGCAGTCACACTATTCGTATGTGTGCAGGTGAGTATAGGAGTGTATGTGTGTAGGCCTGCTCTCCACTTTTTATTTACTGGGACAGGGCCGTTCTCTCACTTGGAGCTGACAAATTTTATCTTTTCTAGGTAGCCAGTTGGTGACTGTTTTGCTTGTGTGTGGGTTCTAGGGCTCCAAAACCATCTATGTGGATCCCGAGGAGTCCTTACATTTACAGCGTAATTCCTTTCTTCACTGAGCCATTCCTCCAGCTCTGTCATCATCTTTCAACTTAGTTTTATATCTTCAAAAATATTCTTAAAGTTAATACACAGGTCCTTTTTAGAAAGCTTTTAGGCAGAGTACTAAGACTCAGCCGGCAATAGAGTATCCTCGATATAATTGTAATTCAAGAACTTCTCAGGTGAAGAGACCATCTGAAAACCACTTACCAGCATCATGAATAGCATCTGGAGAGTCATATTTAAATATGAACAAGGCTAGTTAATTCTGTGAATCACCTTTGCATATTGAGAAAATTTTGTTTGCTACAAAAAATTTTATATGCATTTCAATTGCCTTTAACCAAAAAGTGTCCATGGTGTGCGTGAAAAGCAAGATTTTAGTTGACATTTCTAAATGGCCTTGCCCTATTTCTCCACAATTAACAGGTAGTAGTGCCAAGCTGCCCATCCAAACTAAACAATAAACAAACAAACAAATCACGCTGAAAGTGATTTGAATTTAAATATAAGTGTGAAGATTTATCTTCACTGGTATAGCACTTCCATAGCATGCTTGAGGTCCTGGGTTTGATCCTGAAGACTGGTATTGTTACAATTACAAAATACAATAAACAAATGAACAATAAATTTCCTCATTCTGGTCTACCTCTATTTTTTGAAAAATTCTTTCTCAGTGGGCTAATTAGCAATATGACTGTGCTTGCTGCTGTGAGCTTTGCATGCCCTAGGCTGCATTCACACTGATTTCAGTAGATACTTAAACTTTAATTAAGAGGATGGAGACACCATTCTTATTCCATATAACAGAGACCTAGCCTCTCTCCTTTTATCCTTATTCTCTGTGTGTGTGTTGGGGTAATTCCTCAAGAGACAATGATTCTGTGGAATCCTTTTTGTGTCTTAGTTTTTAAGGTCTGTTGGACATCAAACATCAGTCTGTATTGAATTATGTATGAGGGCTGGGGATTGTTGGGGGTCCCGACCTCTCCTGAATACCCAACACTGGACCACCTCTGTCACAACTACCATGGCTCCAGGGACTTGGCCTGACTAGGACATCATGAGAATGAAGTAAAGGACAAACACACATGGGGAGAAAAGCTTTCTGTAAGAGAGAACAGTTCACTGAACTCTCTAATAGAAAAGATCCAGCACCCCAGCTCAGTATGCTTGTTATATACAGTAGAAGGGAGAGGCACGGTATTGAGTAAAGATTAAGGACACAGGTTTAGCTAATCTCAGTTGGAGCAACTCTCTTTTAGCTGAGCGCTCTGCAGGCCATTGACACCCTAGCAGAGAAAGCTATGGTGGACATTGTCTGCAACACTATCAACATTCACGCTCAGACTTGAGGAAGGCATTGCCACACTCTGAGGGTCACCTGGGAAAGGAGGCTCACTCCTCCCATTGGGGCTGAGAAATTGAGGATCCTTGACATGGCTGTATCCATGTCAACAGTATACATTCAGCAGGACTTCACTCATAGGGTCCCTATGCTCTCCACACTCCTCTTCCATACCTGAAGCCTCTGTTCAGTGGCATCCTATAGTTAAATAAGGTCCCAGTGGTGATCATGTGTCGGGAATTATCACCATCTAAGGATATTTGAAATTTTGCACTACTTTGCCCAATCTGGAATGTTATGTCCTATAGAATTTTTTGAAGCTATAAAGTAGGGACTATTTACAGTAAAGTAAAAACAAACAAACTTATACATCAAAAATGAATAGAAATGCTTAATACTATGTTGTCATATCTGTATTCTAACAAACACATTTCACTATAGCTGAATATACTTCTCCATTGCCATTAAATATAAAAGTTAAGTTCTGGGCATAAAAGAGATTCATAGAAGCTTCAAATGAGAAGTCTATGGAAATTTACTTTTCCCTATAGCATGGGCAAATAATTAGAACTAATACAGGTAAACTGATTAATCTTGTAATTCTGGTTATTTTGCTCACCCACGATTAGTTTAGTGTCCAGTGCTACATAAAAGTATAGCCTAAAGTTGACAAGGCAAGATGACTAAGCAGGAAACTAAACAGAAGCAAACAGGGAAAAACATCATGAGGTTTACATTATCATGTGAATCAGTGTTTTCCATCTCAGAGAGACAGCAAAAGAGGGCTGGAGAGCGATCAGTGGATAAAATGCTTGCCATGCAAGTGTGTGGGCTAGAACTTGGATCTTTAAAACTTATATAAAGGCCAGGAAGATGTGGTAGCAGATTGTAATCCCAACACTGTGGAGGAAAAGGAAACAAAAAGAAAGTATACAGTCACCCAAAGAACTCCCCCTGGCCTCGGGCTCATAGTCACTCTTAAAGACATGAATAAATAAGCAGGAGAAAAAATATGTCCCTCATGTCACCAACACTTCCTGGAAAGTGGTAAGTTTGATAGAGCAAAGATATGTCTTTCTAGACTCTTCGTGTTAATGTGAAAAGAACATGGCAGATGTCATTGAGTGACCCCTGACAGCACTCAGAATTAACAGAGAGTAGGCAGCTCTTGTGTACCCGGTTCCTTGAGCATGGGATGATAGGGTTTATTTTCTTTGCCTCTTTCAGCTATAACATTGTGGCAGAGCAGGAGGGAACTGTTACTTTTCCTTCCCTGTCTAATCCTTCCCCTAATAATCAAAGGAACTATCTTTTCCATATGGCCTCTTAAGTTCTGAAGAGAGGCCTCTGCACCATCACTGCACTTCTGAACTCTCATGAACTGCCTTGCTGAGCAGCAATGTGCTTGTCTGAAAAGAAAATAAAGATCCTGGCCCCAGGAGCTCGAGGCCCCAAATCCAGACTCTTTTTCTGATAAAGGAGCCTGGCACTCTAGAGAAATATCTCACACACTGAGGGCTGTTCCTGCCCTGTCCCACCTCACTCCTTAACACCTCAGGATAATCCTTCATACTTCTGTCCTCCACCAACCCCCAAGAGGATTTGAGATACAAGAGTCTCGTCTATTTATCTCAGGGAAAGCCTTAAAGAAAGTTGTTTTTTTCCACTAATTTCTGCCTTGCAAACCAAAGATTTTAAGAGCCTCACATGTGCACTTAGGGAGAGGGCATTACCTGATGCTTTGCCGACCTGCTCCCGTGGGGTCACTACCCAGGCTAACACGGAAATCTCTCAAGAGGACCTTTGTTCTTCCTAAAACTGGAGGTGAGCAGCATGCTTCAAAGTCTGGAAATGGAATAAAATGTCTTTTGGAGTGAGACATATTGTCCTGGAGGCCCTGCTATCCCTTTGATCTTCAAAACAATCCTGAAATGTTAATAGTATTCTCCCTTCACAGATGAGGGCATGATCATCTTTAAAGGACAGCTTCTGAGTTAAGTTCTCACTGTCAAAACCCGGGGAGTCACATTCTGAGAAGGTGTGTCGAAGGCCAAAGCTTTGGTTAACACCCGCCTCTAAGGTCCCAGTGAAGCGCTTAGAAATTATTCACCATTAACATTCTAGTTCTTCCGGGTCTACTCTCAAGTGCTGCTGTACTTACTTTTTTTTTTTTTTTTTTCCAACTCACAGAGAAAGAATTCCACATAAAGAGCAACAGAGCCTGTGGCGTCGGGGAAATAGTAAACATGTTCCCTGGTGAACATGCTGGGATCCAAGGCGGGTAAGTCAATCCCTGTATGCAGTCAAACGTGTGCAGAGACTTAAGATAGTCTGGATGAGCCAGGCCACAGCTGTACTTGTGAGAGTAGATGAGAAACAAAGAGAGGGGCTTTGTGCTTTTTCACAGACATTACTTTTATGTAGAGAAAGCAAGTGACAGCACATGACAAATGAGAACAACCAAAAGCTTACTGCATGAAATCATTGCAGGGCAGAAATGGCAGAGGATAGAAAAGAGCATTGTAGGACTTCCTGCATTTCTGCTCATAGCTTGATTTAAGGTAACTGCAAAATTAATTTTCACAAGACAGAATTAAATTTGATATGAGCAATTATTTTATTAATTTTGTAATTTGTTCTACAATGCAAAAACAAATATGGAGCCTTAACTTTGCATGAAACATTGAAGCTCTATGAGGACACAAGAGAACAATATCTTTACCCTTGGTGATAGTCTAGTTTCTATACAATTGAAAAGCAAATTACTACAAAGTCACTGAACTCCATTAAGTGCTAGAAAGGAAGAGTATAGAATGTATGAACTCCTCCAGTAGAGCCATCCGGAAAGCTGACTACGAGGCTGAGACCCAAGAAACAGGAGGAGCCAATGGGTTGAGTAAAGTAGAAAGAGACAAGGTCTACAGGGATTGAGATCTAGAGCAGGGAAAGCATGCAATGTTCTTCAAGAACTAAAAGTTGTCAGTTGACTGCGGAGTATGGCAAGGCTGGTCTTGAGGAGGTATGTTGGACCTAAGTCATATGATGTTTGTGGGCATGGGTGTGAAAGGTTTGAGTTTCATCTTCAGCACAGTAGATTGGTGTTATAAGCTTTTGTGGAAAAGTATGATTTAATCTGATTTACATTCAAATCACTGCTGTAGATGCAATAGCTTTTTGATCCTTAGAACTTTTTGATGGCTTAAATATGAATAAAATGCACTAGGGTTCTTTTCCAGAGTGACAGCTTTGAAATCTCACTTATTTTCTTTTGTTCCGCAGTTGTCTGAACTCTGATTCAAAAGAAGCTCTAGGTCAACTAATGCATGCTCTGCTGTAACCAAATTGAACCTAGCCACCTGCAGGGATGAGGTGAGATTAAGGAACAGGCCTGAGAGAGAGGAAACAAACAAACATGGGAGCAACACCCAAATCCTTACTCATATCTTAAAAAATAATTAGATTCATTTATTTTTTTTATTTGTGTGCAGTTTGCATGTACCTGCTCTGTGCCCATGGAGGCCAGAGGAGAGTGTTGGACCTCCCAGAGCTGGGGGTACAGGTGAGTGCTGGGAATTGAACCTAGATCCTCTGGAATAGCAGCTAGTGCTCTTAACCACTGTGCCATCTCTTCAGCCCCTAACTCATATTCATATGAGAGCAAGAACGCATGGGAACTCATTTATTGAATGCAAGAAAAGTTACTGGTGTTACAGTTGGGGAGGCCCTAGATTTATCTATATCTCTGTGGTGGTATCCATTCCTGAGTGGTAGCACACTGCAGGCAGAACCAATGATTTGTTGGTTATCTAAGCATTGCTTTTAGGACTTGACTCTAGAGACAGCTAGAATGGCACAGGGGCAAGGGCAAAGACCATTCTAGTGTATGAATTCCTTTTGTCATAGTTTTAGTTTTGCAGAAAGGAAACTCTAAGTCAAAGGAAATATTTGACTCCTTGGACTCGGTCAAGGTCATGGAGCCTAAAAGAACTTTTTGCCTTACTAAGTGCTGGGAGAGTGTTTCCATTTATTTGGAATCCAGGATTTTCTTGGCTTAATCTGGGCCCAAAATAAGACTGAAGGGAGTGAGGTCTGCCTTTCTGCAACCTGAGTAGCTCTGAAGGAAACTGGAAGTGGGCCTCACCCCTATCACTTCTCCAAGTCCCTCCTAGGTATTGCCTTCTTTATTCTTTTTCTTTCTTTTGTCTTCATCCTTTGCACTGTGTTCCCTGACTTCAAACAAATGCTATAGCTATGATGGTACATTGCTTCTTTTCTTTTTCTCTTGAACTTGTGTAAATTTGTTTAATTGTTTATTTTGGGGAGTGGAATTTTGTTTTGACATTTATTCTTTCCCCTTTCCCTCCCATATCCTCCTTCTCACTCTCATTTAAATTCATAGTGTCTCTTTTCATTAATTGTTATTGAATGCATATACAAATAAATGCATTTGTATATGCATACATATTTCTAAACATTGTCTGTTGAGTCCATATACTGTTACCTGTATTATGTTTTCAGGGCTGAAAATTTGGCACTAAACAACCAATTAATGTGATCTTCCTTGGGAAGGACCACTTCTGCTCTCAGATCTCCTCAGTTGCCTGTAGTTGTGTATGGTTGAGGCTCTATGGGATTTACCCTATTCAGTTTTGCATGCTTGTCAAGGTCACCCTTGTGCAGTTCACATTTGGCAGTAATGTTACTGAGACTTTATGGCTATAGTTTCTGACTTCCCTAAGAAAAGCAAATCTCACAGCAAACTCCCTGATCATCTGGCTCTACTAGTCTTTCCACAACCACACTACCTGCAGCGCTCCCTGAGGCGTAGGGGCAAGAGTGTCTTGTAGATATATCCATTGGGACTGAGATACAAAACTTTGAATGTTGATTGGCTGTGGTTTCTGTAGTGGTCTCTGTCTGCAATGAAGAGAATTTTCCTTGATGAAAAGTGAGAACTACTGGTGTATTGTTTCATTATGCAGAATTGTATGGTCTTTGTTTGGAGGAATTATTTTATTGTGTTTTGACATTTTTAAAAATATGTTTAAGGCTAAAAGTAGTTCCTAAGAATATGGTTTGCCATTAGCTCAGCAAACTACTTCAAATATGTCTGATACATAGAGTTCTAGGTTCTACAGATGTCTACTCAGTGGTCTGTGAGTGAACACATTCCTGTCCTGAGCCACGAGCTACTTGAACACCTTTTCCCATTTACTTTGCCTCAGGAAAAGTTACCACTAATACCTGAAGGAGATTGCAGAAGCTGCTTGCTTTGAAATTCAAGAGAAATACAAAGGGAAATTGTGAAATTCTCATGACAGTCTTTAGATAAGATGTCATCAAATTAGATGTTCAGTTAAGGATCGATTAGAAATGAGTTAACAGTGATCAAATCAGGCAGATTTGATCAAATCTAGTGATCAAATCTAGGCAGATCAGTGGCTCCTCTAGTCTTTTTATTTGTTTTACTTTTGCTTTTCTTTAAACTTTGTTTGTTTGTTTGTTTATTGATTGATTGATTTAATATATTTGTGCCTGGATTTCACCACGTTGTCCTGGCTAGTCTGGTACTTGCAATGGAGACCACATTGGCCTTGAACATGCAGTGATTCTATCTTTTCTGCTTCTCAAATGCTGAAGTTACAAGGGTGTGCCACCTTCACACCTATATCCAGTTTGAACTGTCACATGTGATCCTACACAGGGTTACTTAATTAAATATAAAGTTGTGAAAAAAAATCATAGTAAAAGGTCTCTAAATACACAGTGACCAAAAATAATTCACAATCAAATGTGTAGTGAACCCAACATATTTCTGACACCACTCTCCACCTTTGCTTCTTGCACCTTCCTTTGTTTATTTGCCCTTGGCTCTGGGTGTGAATTGGAGGCGCCTTATACTGAGCATGCCATCAGTCTGTGCACTTAGACATCTCAGCTCAGATTCCACACTGTGCATGCCACCAAATACAGTGCTTTTCCTGTACATATAGACTCTGTTTTCTTCTAGAGAATTAATAGCTTAATTACAGGAAACGTACGTTTATTTTGCTCCTACCATCATCCCTTAGCAGATGCACATTAAGTTACTATGTCTTTAGGTTTATAGTGTTAGGATGTTTGATTGTGAAAATTGGTGTTTCAATTGATGACTCTAACTTCATTAAAAAACAAAAACAAACACTTTGACCGGAGATTAGGATAGAATTTCCAATAATTTCTTAGCAGGCCCTAAAAATACTTCTGTTACTAGATAGATATTAATGAAGCAACATTCTTAGCACCGAAAACTATAAAATCAAAATATCAATGAACTGATATTGGGAATCAGTTAAAACCCAAGCAGCTGGGCACACCGGTCAAGGATTCTTGATTGGATCATTGATGTGTGAAGACCCACCTTAAATCCTGGCCTCACCTTCTGATTGCAGCTCACATAAAAGACCTGATAGGGTCAGATGACAAGGGAGGAGGATTCTCCCTTTCAATGGAGTATAAGAGAGGAATGGGGGAGTAGAGAGAGAGAGAGAGGGAGGAGGTGATGGAGGGGGTTACAATCAGGTTATAAAATGAATAAATTGTAAAAAGAATAAAAATTAAAGAGATAAAAAGAAAAGACAAGAAGAAGGGATCCTTTGCTTTGCCTGTTAGTCCTCACTGTCATTGGCAAGTTTTGCTCCTGGGGCATTACTTCACTGGTGTTAGAACTTACTTTTGCATAAAAATGTAGGCTGAAGGCCAGCAGAATCCAGAACATTTCTAAGAGTCCAGCATTACTGTGGGATGGCTGAAACATCCAGTGTCATGTACCAAACTACTCTTGGATCCCAGCCCTTTCTGTTGTGAGACAGCCATTAGTGGACTACTCATTTATTCATCCTGTCAGTTCTGTTCCTTCAGAGAACACTGACTGGTGTTCTCTACACCCTGGAGTATTCATCCAAGATTTAATTTTTTGTGCAAAAGTAAACAAGCACTTCTATCTCATTAATATGCAAATTTGCTTTAATCTTAAATAACTGGCAAAATTGCATGTATATTGAGTAATTGATTTCAAATTTATTCATTATTATTATCATCAGAAAACGTTTGATTTTGGGGGGTGGAAAAGAGTCACAAGTATACTGGGCAGGAAATGGTATGTTCATACTTTTTGGACCAGGCAAGAGGGAATTGTGAAACTTAGAGGTTACTTGAAGAATGTTTTTCAAAGCTGTGAGGGCTAATGGCTTCTGACAATAAGAGAGAGGCAAAGTCTCCCCTTTTCCCCAGTACTGACCAGGGAGGAATGCAAAGAAGGCCTGATTTTGCTTACCTAATGTGTCTCAATGTCTCACATCAAGATATCCCTGGAGGCAAATGAATTATGGCAGACAATTTTTTTTCCTGAAATTCCGAAAGGAAAAAAAGTCAGTGCCTGGTGAGTTCCTTTAAATGTATGTGTCTGATAGAATTTTTCCAGATTTGGTCTTGTTTAGTTTGTATTCTAGGTGAAAAGAATTCCATTGCTGCAGACAACTGGCTATAAAGCACAGTGGGAGACAGTATAGTACCTGCTCACAAAACAAGAGGTTGGGCTGTAGGTCCACAGAAGCCCTCTGAAGTCATTAGAGCCAGAGAGAGAGACAGAGAGAGACAGAGGCTGTTTAACATATTTTTCACTATGGTCATAAAAAGAAAAGTTTCTTTGCAGAGCCTCTCTGCTGGGGCATTGATACACCGATGGGCACAGAAGAAAGGGATGGATGGGGACTGAGGAAGAAAGCTGAAATATTAAACAAAGCATATTTATGAGTAGTTTTGCTTACCAATACATCACAAGACAACTATTTCAGTGGTCACTTTCTAAAATTGCTTTGGAATAATGCAGGGCAGGGCTCTGACTAAGTCCAATCGCTCACATTCCCACTGAGACAAATTGTTAAACTGATACGGCTTTGCCTAGTGTTACCAGCTCTGCATATTTAGTTTACCTGAGGCCACTTGTGAGGAAGCCTAACACTAGGCAGAAAGCTCTCATCCTGGGGATGATCATTATAACTGGAGCTTTGCAAAGACAATGCCTGTTTGGTGAGTCCCTTTTTCTCTGTGGGACTCTGGGTCCGATGGTAAGAATAGCAGCACAGTGAATTTATACAGAGCAAATAAAATGGTGAAAATGTGACCCAGCTGTAAGCTCTTTAGGTACTAGAACAATGTGGCATGTCCTTATCACTGATAATAACTCTATGTGACTGTGGTGTTTCATCCCTGGGGCATCAGGCACCAACATATTCTTCAAGATCTGAGCATCCACAGGATTTTTGTTTCAGAATTTACCAACAACCATATATGATGAGCACAGTCCAGCATGTTCTCTGTGTTCTTGGCATAATCTGATCAAATCCTGTTGTCCAATGGCCAGGCTATAATTGCCCCTGACAGAGGATCTAACATTAAAGACATGAGATTTTACAGACAGAGAGTAGGCAGTGGAAGCCCTGTGCAGGGCCAGCAGCATAGGAGGTTAAAGGTTATGTATCACCCCAGAGGATTGTCTGCTCTTCCAGTCTCTACAAGCTGTGGAAAACAGCTCTTGGCTTTACTGATTCATCTTAGCCCACTATTTTGGAAAATGCCTCTAAATATTTCATAGGCAGCTCAGTTCTTCTCCTAGTTTTTCCTCAGTTCAGCCTCCCCAGGAAACAAAGTCCTTCCTTCTTGTCTCATTAATGCAGAGAATGTAGTTTGTTTCATTTGATGGAAAAATTTCTTTGTTGGAGAAAAGAAACACTCTGGTACAGAGAGTGAGATGCAGGGAATTATCTCAGTACCTGTCTGAGGATAGCCAGACCTGAGGGGGCGGCCAGGAAAGACAATGAGCCCTTGCGGCTGACAGTTCTCTGTGGTTCAAGAGATACTGAGCATGTGTGTAGACACAGACTTCACTGTCTCCAAAGCTGGAGAAAGTCTCAATTCTACATCCTAGTCTCTTTAGAAGCACAAAAGACAGCCTAAAACATATGACTACGTACACACACACACACACACACACACACACACACACACACACGAAAGAGAGAGAGAGAGAGACAGACACACAGTCAGACAGAGAGAGAAAGACAGACAGAGAGAGAGAGAACACTCATATGCTCATGTTCACAGAATTGCCTGAAGAGTATGGCTTTCCCCCCACAGTATCTTTGTCCTTATACCTAGAAGTAGCTGTTGTCTGTTATATATTTAATTAGTGTCAAATTAATTATTGCTCTGCATCTTATTCTTCCTTTGTCCAAAGCACAAAAGTAATATGATACAGTTTCTTTCTTAAAATGTCTCATTGAGCTATGCTCACTCCTCTTTCAGCTTCACCATGTGAGTTAGGGGTACTGTGTTAAATCACAGTAAATTAATTGCTTATATTACCCAAATTTCTTGCTAGTCCTTGCTTACTCTGAAAGAGAAAGGGTATAGCCTCACTGTGGGCTTAGGGGCTCAATCAGAGTGCATTGAGCTGAGCAAAACAAACATGGTTGCTAAAATTTATGTGATGAGACAAAATCACCAACCAATCAATGTCTGCTATTTCATACCTAAAGACTTACCCACCAAACACAATTTATCATAGTGTGTCCAGGTAGTTCTTAGGGTCAGGAACTTGGAAGAAAAAAATAGTAAATAATAGAAGGAAGGACTGACCAGCAGGAATGGAGGAGGGAAGACCAAGGTGGGCAATTATCCATGCTTTAGACAGGATAACAAGAGTAAAGGGGTAAGAGGAAATGAAATCCTGCTCAGCGTGACCAGTCCATGCCGGGCATAGCCACTGCATTCAGTCAAAGGTGGCAGAGTAAAGCTGCAGAAGGGAGATTTCCAGAGGAGTGGATGAATCCTCTTATCTGTGATCACTGGGGATGCTCAGTCTCAGCTCCAAACACACCCAGGCTGCCACTGGCCCTGCACTGTAGGTCATTAGCTGGCTCAGACCTTCAGCCAGTGGAGTCTGGTTTCCCTGTTGGTCTGGTAGGACTCAGGCACTTGCTAATCGGCGGAGGAACACTTGTTTAATCACTTGTAATCCGTATAAAACTGGCCCAAATAGAGAGAGTTGCATTCAGAGAGGAAATGGTATATTATCCGAAGAGCATTGACAGGTGACTGAATTCTTTATCGTGGCTCTTTAAGAAGCACTAAACAGGGATTATTCAGCAAACCAGAGCCAGAATTCTAAATCTCAGCCCCGATTCTCTTTCTGACCCTTTCATTTATAAAGTGCTAAAGCTGTCTCTCAGCTTCTCCTCTCTTATATCTACACAGTCCCTTAAAACTCTAGGCAAACATGACCTAGGCTGACTCTTCCCTCTCCATATTTCCCTGCCACCTTCAGTCTATTTCTATTATTTATTTATTTTCCTATCATGCAAGACTTTCTGGCCTTTCTGATGCAGATTGACTTAGCCTTTCTGGTGGTCTTTCAATTTTCTTCTCTACTATTACTAAGATCAATAAAGCAAAGGCCACAAAGCTGGCCAAGCAAACAGAGAAATCTTAAAGGAAAAAGAAATGAATAAACAATGCCAAGTTACCTATCCACTACAGTGAGCTTGTGGGCACTGCAGGTGGGAGACATCTGTTTATATTGCTTGCTCTTTCAACACCCATTTTGGGATCCATACATTCCTGAACAGTCGGCAGGGTTCCCTCATCTGCCCAAGGTCATAGAGGTATCTCTAGCTCAAGGCATGCCCCAGCCTGCTAAACCCTGACCACTACCAAAATACCAAAAAATTAGTTTCTTTTCTTTTTTTCTTTCTTTTCTTTTTTTTTTTTTCCCCTTTTTGGTTTGACATACTTTCTTTCTGAGCCATGAGACTTGATTTCCCCTTTGAGGATTTGCCAAAGACAAAACTAATGCTCCCTGCACTCTTCCCAAAATTTGGCTATAAGTCTCTTCATCTGCTCTGATACCCTGCAGGGTGGAGTCTTTCAGAGGCCTTCTGTGGTAGGCTCCTGTCCTTTTCCCTGTTTTTTCCCTCCTCTGATGTCCATCTTCTTTGCCTTTCTGAATGAGGACTGAGCATCTTACCCAGAGTCCTCTTTCTTGATTATCTTCTTTAGGTGTACAGATTTTAGTATGTTTATCCTATATTATGTGTCTAATACCCACTTATGAGTGAGTATATACCCTGTGTGTCTTTCTGCTTCTGGGATAGCTCACTCAGGATGATCTTTTCTAGTCCCTACCATTTGCCTGCAAATTTCCTGATTTTCTTGTTTTTAATTGCTGAGTAGTATAAATGTACCATTGTGAAAATATGCCACAATTTCTGTATCCATTCCTCCACTGAGGGGTATCTGGGTCATTTCCAGCTTCTGGTTATTACAAATAAAGCTGCTACAAACATGGTTGAGCAAATGTCCTTGTTGTATACTTGAACATCATTTGGATATACACCTAGGAGTGGTATAGCTGGATCTTGAGGTAGCACTATTCCTAATTGTCTGAGAAAGTGCCAGATTGATTTCCTAAGTGGTTGTACAAGTTTACATTCCTACCACCAATGGAAGAGGGTTCCCCTTTCTCCAAATCCTCTCCAGCATGTGTTGTCACTTGAGTTTTTGTTCTTAGTCATTCTGATAAGTGTAAGGTGAATTCTCAGGGTTGTTTTGATTTGCATCTCCCTGATGACTAAGGATGTTGAGCATTTCTGTAAGTGTTTCTCTGCCATTCAATATTCTAGAGTTCAGGAAATCTTATGAAAGAAGTGAAAGATAGTAACACCTGAAGAGGACAGGAGCTCCACAAGGAGAGCAACAGAACCAAAAAATCTGGGCACAATTTTTATTTATTTTTTTCTGAGACCGATACTCCAACCAAGAACCATTCATGGAGATACTCTAGAACCCCTGCACAGAGGTAGCCCATGGCAGTTCAGTGTCCAAGTGGATTCCTAATAATGGTAACAGGGGCTGTCTCTGACATGATTAGCCTGTTCTTTGATCACCTACCCCTGAGGGGGCTGCAGCCTTACCAGGCCAGAGAGGAAGACAATACAGCCACTCCTGATGAGACTTGGTAGACTAGGATTAGAAGGAAGGGGAGAAGGACATCTCCTATTAGTGGACTGGAGGAGGAGCATGGGTGGAAAGAGGGAGGGAAGCTGGGATTGGGAGAAAAAGGGAGGGAGCTAGAGGTGGAATACAAAGTGAATAAACTGTAACTAATAAAAATATTTTTTAAAATGATCCTAACTGCTTGTCACTTAAACAGATTTATTAAATTTATCAAAAGGAACATAGTACAAGAGAGAGAAAAACACAAGATTAACTTCAAGTCAAGTAGTGTCAACTCCAATGGAGACAGTCCTTCCAAAAATTCATTTGTTGGCTAAGTAGGTCCACCATTTCACCCACAGAAATTGGCCCAGAGAAAGTATCAGAAGCTCTTGAAGAATCAGAGCTTCATCCCTGGTGGATTCCCCAGTTCTGGCTTTCAGGCCTCTGTGAGCTGCAGGCTATGCCTCAGAATGGCTGCCACCTTCTGCCACTTGATCAGGCTGCAGTAGTAGAGGGCTGATAACTTCCACTCCTGCTATGAACTTCTAGAGCATGTCATGGATAAAGTTACCTTTCACCTGGCTTAAGAAAATGAGGGGTAGAGTCAGCCATTGTCTAGTCCTATTTCCACCTTAGTCCCCTGAGAAAAACCTTGGTAGCAGTGAGGAATTGAAATCAAAAGTGACATCCAAGTAGCAATCAAAGCTTCCTTAGTGTCGCCTTAAACACATAATCCTATATCCCCATGGACTAGAACCAACAGCTATCTCCATGGTTACAGACACTCATTTTCTAAAAAGAATATAAGCTGCTTCAAAACAAATGATCAGAAAAGAAATTGAAGTTTAGGAATGGATGCAGTGTGTGTGTGTGTGTGTGCGCGCGCGCATGTGTGTAGAGGGAGTATGTTCTATGTACCCTAGGCCTTTTCAGTATTCAATTGCAAAGATGATTCATGCACATCCTCCCCTGCAAGATAGAATGATCAGTGACATAAAAATTAGATTTATTGTGCCTGCTGCAAATCCCTGAAAACACATCCTCACTGGAGTTGTATGTGTTTAACTCAGGAAAGTATCAAGAACTGGCAGAAATCCTGTTTCCATTTACTTATATGCCCATGTTGCCTGGCTGTGTTTCCCTTTTGATATAGGTTGCTCATGAGCAATTAAACACCAGACTAAATGTGAGTTTGTACTCCTTCTGGAATTCATGGACCGAGACCACCTTCTTGACCCGAATAAAAGAAAGACTAGGAAGAACTCAGTTTCCTTATTTCTTAATGCAGTTATTTCTACCTTCATCCTCTCCTTTCCCAAAATAGTTTAAGCAAAAAAATAAAGCAGTGGTCCAGCTAAAGAAGCAGTTTTAATATAATCTGTAGTGTGTGTGTGTGTGTGTGTGTGTGTGTGTGTCATGTGTATGTATGTTGTTATTGTTGTTGTGTGTGAATTGCATACTTAATTGTAAAGGCCAAAAGAGGGTGTTGTATTCCCTGGAGCTTGAGTTGGAGGCATTTGTTAGCTACTTGACATGGGTGCTGGGAACTGAGCATGGGTCTTCTGTGGAAAGGAGTAGCAATCATAACTGCTGCATCATAGTTCCAGTGCCCAATAAGGGCTTTAATAAGTGGTCTCAGTCTCGGCATTTGAGGTAAAGAATGCACTGTAATAGATTCCTGGTATGCTCCATACATGTCAGCCAACCACTAGACTCCTAAAATTGTTTCTTGCTATTCAACAGACTGGGATGAGGTGGTCGTTTAGGCTTGAAACGTAAGGTATTTGTCTGAAGAGATAGAAGGCTATGTTCACATTTGAGGGCCGGTATTCATGAGTCATAGAAATGAGTAATAAGAAGGGCTCTTTAGGCTGCAATGAGAGGCTTTCCCAGGAGTTTTAAAGCATGTTCTTGAGGGATACAACCAAATACTAGCAAAGTATTAGAGACACAAATATAAGCACACAGCACATCAACCATAAATTCTGTTGATGACCTGGAATGCAGCACTGCTCCATCAGAAGCTGTCGAAGCAGCCTGCATAGTGTTCTATTGGGCAACTAACCCACTCCTTACTAGCAGACATTTCTACTGGTATAACTTGTTGCCATTATTGTGGGATTGGCAAACCATTCCATAATACTGGTAGCCATCACACTCAATCCATTAGTTTACTACAATGCAGTCCTAAATTTTATTTTCTTAGACCATCAATGGCATCATTATTAACAGATATTTCAAGGTTACCACCTGAAAATTATACAGGAATATAAACTCTTATCAATGATTAAGTAAGACATTTTTGTTATATTTACCTGTAAGCATTATATCCCTAGATAATTTTACTTATGTAATATTTGACAATCAATATCTAATATTTAAAAGAATTCCTTATTTACAAGTAGAGTATATTAGCTATTATTTTACAGTCTATTCTCAGTAATTTTTGTAGAATTGTTAATAATCATTTTATTGAGTTATAACTAACTTCATTTGCAAGAATGCTTTTGTATACTACAAGTAAGTAATTTATATTTCATGTTTTATAAAATGTTTTTAAGAACTAAACCATTTCTACTTTGTAGACTATCATTTTTGTATTGATTTTTGTATTGATAGTATATGCCATGTCCAGGGTAGGTGCTTAATAAATATATTCCTTTTTTTGTTGTTGTTGAATGATTCACAATAGGATACAAGCTATGTATGCAAAAGCTCTTACCTGACTTAAAACCTTTTAGCACTGACACATCAGCCTTCATTTGCCTTCATGTCGTGTGAACCTTAGACTGTACTGTGCTCCATTCTTACACAGAAGTAATTCCTCAGTGATAAAGTTTTGGTGTTGGCCTAGGATATCTGTTTCAGATCATGGGAAGACCCCACTTCTCTGATGTTGAATGACAGGTGAATCCTGCCTCCTCCTGAGATCCTACCCATGCTTTTATCACGTTTTTTGACATTATATTGAGATCGTTTGGTGAACAAACAGAAAACCAAGATCACTGGAGTTATAGCCTAGCTTCTGAAAAGGAGCATTGCATATGTACCATGAGTGTAAGAAAGAAAATGTCAAAAATGTTTGTTCAGAATGGATGTATTAAACAGAAATATACAACAGGAGTCAGTTAGGTGGCTCAGTGAGTAACTGTGCTTGCTGTACCAGCCTGATGATATGATAAATTTGGTGTCCCCAAACCCATGCAAAATGTAAAGGACAGAACTGACTATATAGGTTGTCATCTGACCTCCCTACACAAGAATGTTACTGCTACAATCACCACTATTGATAATAGAAATAATAATAAATAAATAACAATAATAATAATAAGTAAAGAGAAAAATTCACAGGAAAAACTATTTGTACTTAAGTTTTGACTTAAGCAGAGTTTTTTGGGTTTTTTGGTTTTTTTTTTGGAACAGTTGAAGGTGAAATATATTAAAATGTTTATCTCTTGGTATTGCACAGATTGCTCAGCCTTTAAGAGCACTTCCTGCTCTTGTAGAGGACCAGAGTTTGAGTCCCAGCTCCCACACAAGTCTGTAACTCCAGTACCAAAGGACCTGATTCTGTAGGTATGCAGGTATGCACAACTCCCCCCCACACACACACACACTGAGAGAGAGAAATTTTTTTTTTTGTTTTTGTTTTTGTTTTTTTTTTTTCAATGCAGTTTATTCAGGAACCTTGAACAATCATCTGACCCTGGGGAAAGCCAGCCCACAGCTTAAATAGCCTCTGGGTAGCCAACCCCAGCGTGTCACGTGGGCAATGCAGATAGGTCTACATACATGGAAGCAAGCCAGATCCTCAGCCTTAGCCAAATGTGGAATTGTTCGTGACAGAGAGCACTCACCATCGGGAAGGTGGAAGGCGGAAACCAGCTCCATCTTTAAGACATAGCATTACACAGCTCTCCACAGTTCCCCCTTTTTGTTTTAGACGCATCAGGCAAGAGTAGAGGTCTGATCTCTGATATTAGAAATAAATTGGGACTTTGTACTGATGTTCATTTAGGTGTCATCCACCCAAAGAGCATCAGACCCGACCAATACCTTTTTCTCAGAGGCGGGACCTGGGGCATCAACCCGCATGCAATCAGACATGCTCTTCTCTGGGTCCAAAGCGGCTGACCCTGAGTGCAGTGCTTAGCCTTGCATCCTGAGCGTAACATTTTAGCTTTTTATGGTAGCCAACCATGCTTGGGGAGACTGTCCTGCTTCAATGGCTGTAAAGGCCTGAATGGTCATGGCTGCATTACGCTGTTGTGAGACTCTAATCTTGCATATATACCACAGGCAAACCAAGGAGACCAACACCAGAAGGCCTGCTAATGCTCCCATGCCCGCCCATTCCTTCAGATGATTCTTGGCTGCAGCAATCCATGATGATAATCCTGTGGCTAGTCCTGCGTCCACTCTGGTAGAATTTACTGTGACAATGGCCACTCTCAGCTGCTCCATCATAGTATCGAATTCTCCAGTCCAATTACCTAAAATATAGCTCGACAATTGTTTAGACAGATTTGCAGCACAGGAAAAATTCTCATGTTATATGCTAGTGACTCAAAGTCCAGCATATTTTCATTGACAGCCAAGTTGAGCGATTTGCCATAGGGTATCAATTTGCTCCTGCACGAGGTCAATCCTGTGATTGAACACCATCAAGCCTCCTTTTAGTTGAGCATTAATTCCTTTTTGTACATCTAAGGCATGAGCTACATTGGCTAAAAGATTATTCAGGGTCTGAGCAGTCTGCACAGTATGACTCATGGCTAATGCCCCGGTGGTAGCTCCAACAAAGAGGATGGACATCAGAAGAAGAAAACAGGAAACAACCTAGGAACCTACCACAGAGGGCCTCTGAAAGCCTCTGCCCTTCAGACTATCAAAGCAGATGCTGAGCCTGATGGGCAACTGTTGGGCAGAGTGAATGGAATTTTAGGTAAGAACTGGGAAATAGTAAGAGCTGGAGAGGACAGGGTCTCCACAAGGAGAGCAACAGAACAAGAAAATTTGAACACAGGGAACTTCCCCGAGACTCATACTCCAACCAAGGACTATTCATGGAGATAACCCAGAACCCCTGCACAGATGTAGCCCAGGGCAGTTCAGAGTCCAATTGGGTTACATAGTAATGGGAAGAGGGACTGCCTCTGATAGAATCTGATTGGCCTGCTCTTTCATCACCTCCCCCTGGGGGGGAGCAGCCTTACCAGGCCATAGTAGAGGACAATGCAGCCACTTTTGATGTGAACTGACAGACTAAGATCAGAAAGGAGAGGAGAACCTCCCCTATCAGCGGACTTGGGGAGTGGCATGCAAGCAGAGGGAGGAGGGAGGGTGGGATTGGGGAGGGGAGAAGGGAGGGGCTTATGGGGGGATGCAGAATGAATAAAGTGTAATTGATGAAAAATTTAAAAATAAGGGAAAAAATAATTTAAGAACCTTAAATGACTTTCAAAAGTGGAGGAAAACATGGAGTTAGTCAATTGGCATGGAACACGTCTCGCCGCTGGGGGCAATGGTCTCCTGAACCTACTCAGACTTCGGACACCACCACTGCTAGTTCTAGAACTGATGCAGGATGTTCCAACGAGGGGGTTAAGGCTTCCCATAATATTTCCTATAAGCCCACACCTGTTTGTTTATATCCCCCATTTTTATTCATTATTAGCCAGATAGAGCCAAGTAATTGTGGTAATGGTACTTTCCTTTTTGCCCAATGCTGGAATGCTAGCAAATTTAGGTATGCCCTGGTTACTCGCATGCCTCGCTGGGTGCCTGTGCCCGTTGATGCCCCTCACGCTATGACTCTCTTCAGACAGAAAAGGGATCTTGGAACTACAGAGTGAAAATTTTATAAATAAATCTTTAAAATGTTTGATCTGAGTATAATCTAATGGTATAAAATATTTTGCTTTAAGCAAACAGTCAAACCAATCAAAGAGACTTAAAAAATTTACTCCTGGGCAAGAAAGCTACTTAAAATAAGAAAGAATCCTTTCTGAATGCCCAGGAGTAACTCAGAAAGAGTGTGATCAGTGTTTGAGGTAGGTATCCGTCTTGAATGTATTCCCACAGAGCCAATCCAGAGATGGTTCCAGAAAGGCACAGAACTCCTGGGAAGTCATTTAGAAAAGAAGAAAAATCGAAGAGGAAGCCTGTGGGGCTGTGGCAAAATCTAGTTAGGTAGTCTATCCTCATGTATCTTGGAATCTGGCCAAGACACCTGGTTGCTTTCTGGCTCTGGCTTTTGATCTTGCCATATCTAACTTGCTTTTCATCTTTCTACGTCTTAAAAGACAATTTTTAAGCTAATATTAAGGTATAGACAGAGGTAATGGAAAAATCTGCAGTCACAGCGTATTCATAATTTAGGAAGAACCCATACATTATGCAAAATGGTTCTGTTCTTTCCAAAGAAAATATGATGAGTGACAAAAGAAGGCATTCCTGTACTGCATTTTGGGAAGTAGAGACCAGAATTACTCAGGACAGCTGACAGACAGAGACACAAGCTCCATTCCTTCACATATGCCACTTATTTTCCTGCCTGTCTTTCATCAATGTTGAGGGATGCCAAGAAGGTAGTGACCACATACCTGGTTGGTTTGGGATGATGTAGCTTTGTGAGTAGATTTATGGCTAGGACTGGCTCAGGGAGCCCCCCTTCAGAGCACTAACGGGTTATACTTTCTTGATCCTCTGGCACCAACTGTAGATTTTTGCTGTCACTTTCTGAGAGGAAGTCCAAAGTGAGGTGAAAAAGTTTCTGTCAATTACAAAGAAAATCAGAGGTCACCGAAAGAAGAGCATCTCTGCTATTTTCTGACCATCTTAGACTTCCCAGTAATTTACATCTCAAAGAATGAGTTGTGACTTTGTCTCTCTAAAAGTCCAGCAGGCTTGACTGCTGCACTGACCATGGTGACTCTGAGACTCTTTACCCTTCAAAGTCACCATGATCTGTCATAGAGTTTTCTATTCTTTTTGTTTGTTTGTTTTGTTTTGTTTTTGTTTTTGAGACAGAATTTCTCTATCTACCCTTGGCTGTCCTGGACTCACTTCCTAGACCAGGCTGGCCTCAAACTCACAGACATCTGCCTGACTCTGCCTCCCGAGTTGTTGGGATTACAGGCCTGCACCACTGCACCGAGCTTTCAAGTTTCCTTTGGCTGATCACTCAGAGAGAGGCACTCAAGCACAAAAGTCCCCAAAACGCAGATAAAATAAAGATTAGATGTGTATGTTGTTCATCTTAGGAACACACTGATTTTGCTGGGTAGTCCCAGGCCCCTGGCCATCTTGTTTCCAGTCACCCTGGAATCTCACACACCACAACTTGTCATTATGTGAGCACCTCTTTAAGATTTCTAAATGCTGATGGACAGGTTTCTTCCTGGCTGTTATTTAATAGTACAAGAGAGCCTATGAGATGGAGCATTAAGGCTTCCTTCATCATTTAAAAAAAACATGGTAAAATAAAAAGAAGCCAGAAACTCTTCAAATACAATGGTAGATAGTAACATTCATATTACAAGAAGAAGGAATAGAATACTAAGTTTCATTCCCAAGTAAAATTGAAAACCAGCAGGAAAAAAAAATGAAATACTGTAGCTTTATTTTCAGTATGTGGGGTACACACTGGTATCCTGGGAGCATTTCCCATCCTGACCACCTCATAATGTTGCATTTGGACTGAGCATGTCCTCTTTCTTTGTGGCCTGGCAGGGCAGTTCCACCAGGGCAAAATAATCAAAAAGCTGGCAAGTGAGTCTGTGTCTGATACATTCCTTCCTTCCCTTACCACATGACCCATGTGAGGCCAAATCTGTCCATCTGCTACCTCATTGTAGGGGGCTTAGGCCCAGTTCATGAATGGTCCTTGGTTGATGCTTCAGTCTCAGCAAGCTCCTCTGGGCATTGGCTAGTTGGTTCTGTTGGCCTCCTTATAGAGCTCCTGACACTTCCAGTCCCTTTTCTCTTTCCTTCTACTTTCCCATAAGACTCCTTGTGCTTCACCCAGTGTTTGACTGTGAGTCTCAACATCTGTTTGGAGGTGCTGCTGGGTAGCACCTCTAGGAGGACAACTCTGTCAGGCTCCTGACTGCAAGTTAGGAGAACATCATTCATAGTGTCAGAGGTTGGAGCTCTCCAATAGGGTGGGTCTTTGGTTGGGCCAGGCCTTGGTTTGGCATTCCCTCAATCTCTGCTCTATTTATTCTATCTTTACCTTGTACGTCTTGTTGGCAGGGTAAATATTGGAACAAAATTTTTGTGGGTGGCTTGGTTTTCCTTTTCCTCTCCTAGGAGACTAGTATAGTTAGTGGGTGTCCTTTTCAGTCTCTATGGCCTCTGCTCCAAGGAGTCTTTTCTTGAGTACCTCTCATATTGTCCCAGGAGCTTACCCTGACTTAGGTGTCCAGCTTGTCACAGAGATATGCCATCCTCACATTTTTCTTTTCTCTACAGGAGTCTGCCCTCTCATCATTGTTCTCCCCAGGTCTGATCTTCACCCTCTTAAATCTCTGTACCCACTCTCTTACCTTGTTCCCTCTCTTTAGATCCTACCTCTGTCTATTCTATTTCTCCTTCTGCATTATTTTTATGACTCCTCCATTGAATCCTCCATGTTACTTATCTCCTTTGGGTCTGTGCCTCATAGCATGCTTATCCTATACTATATGGCTAAAATCCACTTGTAAGTAAGTACATATCATGTGTGTCTTTCTGGGTCTGGGTTATCTCACTCAAGGTAATCTTTTCTAGTTTCATCTATTTGTCTGCAAATTTAATGATTTTCTTGTTTTTAACAGCTCGGTAGTGTTCCATTGTGTAAATATGCCACAGTTTTTTTCTCCTTTCTTTGGCTGAGGAACATCTAGGTTGTTTTCAGATTGTGCTTATTATGAATAAAGTTGCTATGAACATAACTGAGCAATTCATATTGTTGGATGATGGAGTGTCTTTTGGGTTTAAACTCAGGAAAGGTGTATCTGGTTCTTGAGGTGTTGTAGGTGATGTTTAATATTTACTATTAATTATCTTCTGGTAATCCTGCTGTTAGTCCTACCTAAACAGCTGTATAACCAAATCACCACACAGAGACTAGGTTATTTAGTTAACCTAGAACACAATGCTGGGTAAAAGTTACTCCATCCTAAACCTCCAAGCCCTCATAGTTTCCTAACATTTAGATTTCCCACATTATACTTGCTTTTAGTGATATCTTAGGTCCAGTCCATTTCTCCACGTAGTTCCAAGACCCGTCCTCTAGCTCTGCTCCTAACTCTCTTCTTGCCCCTTCTCCTCCCACTCATTTCCTACACTCTAGCTCCTCCACTCTTTCATGTCCTCTGGCTTCTCCAAGCTCAACATTGTGTCTAGTTTCTTTATTTTGGCCTGTTTACACAAGAGTTGAGAAAGGATGCCTAGAATGAGTATCACAATGCAATATCCAGACTGAAACCAGAAAGTGGGGGGAAGAAATCAGCATTTGAATGAACAAGGATAAGGTGTATACATTTTAAAAGAACATTATATTGAGAACAATATTGAGGTAAAGCTATTCTGAATTTTCTGAGAAAACACCATATTGATTTTCAAAATGGCTGTATAAGTTTACACTTCCACCCTTGCCAGCCTGTGCTGTTGACTGAGGTTATGATCTTAGCCATTCTGACTGGTGTGAGTTGGAATCTTAGAGTCATTTTGATTTCCATGATAACTAAGGATGTTAAGATTTACTTACTTACTTATTTATTTATTATAATTTATTCACTTTATATCCAGACTATAGCCCCTTCCCTCATTTCCTTCTACTCCCAGCCAGCCTTCTTTAACTCCCTACCTCCTCCCATATATCATGGAGGAGGAAGAGCCCTCCTCTCCTACCATTTGACCTTAGCCTATAAAATCTCATCTGGACTGCTTGGATCCTCCTCCTCTTTGGCCTGGCAAGACCACCCTGCCAGGGTCAACTGATCAAACACGAGGTAACTGAGTTTCTTTAAGTGTTTCTTGGGCAATAGAGAATCCTCTGTTGAGAATTCTCTGTTTAGTTCTGTGTTTCATTTTTTAATTGAGTTGTTTTATATTGGTGTATGATTTCTTGAGTTCATTATATGTTTTGGATATAAGCCGTTTGTTGGATGTAGGATTGGTGATTTTTTTCAACCTGTAGATTGTCATTTCATTCTATTGACATTCCCCTTTGCATGGCAAAAGCTTTTCAGTTTCAAGGAGTCCCATTTCATAAAATCTGAGCTGTTAGTGTTCTGTTTAAATGTTGTCTCCTGTGCCAATGATTTTGAGGCTCTTCACCACTTTATCTTCTAACAAATTTACTGTATCTGGTGTTACACTGAAGTCTGTGATCCACTTGGATTTGAGATAGAAAACCTAGAGAAAAAGAGATCAAGTAGAGACACAAGCATCACCAATAGAATACAACAGATGGAAGAGAGAATCTCAGGGGTAGATGATATGATTGATGAAATCTATACATCAGTCAAAAAATGTTAAATCTAAAATGTTCTTGACACAGAACAGCCAAGAAACTTGGAACACTATGAAAAGAACAAACCTAAGAATAATAGAAGAAGGAGAATACTCTCATCTCCAAGGGCCAGAAAATATCTTCAACAAAATCATAGAAGAAAAATTCCCCAACCTAAAGAAAGAGAGGCATGTAAACACACAAGAAGCTTACCAAAAACCAAATAGATTGGATCAAAAAGAAAACCACTCTACTACAAAATAATCAAAATACTAAATTTACTGAAGAAAGATAGACTATTAAAAGCTGCAAGGGAAAAATGCCAAATTACATATAAAGACAAACCTATCAAAATTACACTTGACTTCTCATCAGAAGGACAGAAGGGCTTGGACAAATACCTTATGGACACTATGAGACCACAGATGTCAGCCTCAACTACTATACACCTCAAACTTTTAATCACCATATAGAAAGAAAACAAGATATTCCACAGCAAAACCAACTTTAACTAGTACTTACTCACAAATCTCACCATAAAGAAGTTACTAGAAGATAAACTCCAACCCAAGGAGGCCAACTACACCAAGGAAAACACAGGTAATAAATAATCCCACATCACCAAAACCAAAAGAAGGGAAACACACACACACACACACACACACACACACACACACACTACCATCACCAACATCAAACTTACAGGAATTAACAACAGCTATAGCTATAGCATCAACTCCCCAATAAAAAGACAGGTTAACAAAATGGATACAAAAACAGGGCCTTTCATTCTGCTGCATACAGGAAACACACCTCAGCAACAAATATAGACATTACCTCAGAGTGAATGTTTTCTAAGAAAACGGATCCAAGAGGCAAGTGCAGCCATTCTAGTATCTAAGAAACCCCAAATTCAAGAAAACCCACGTTCATAAAATAAACATTACTAAAGCTTAAACCACACATCAAATCCCACACATTAAAAGTGGGACACTTCATTACACCATTCTCTCCAATCTACAGATCATCAAGACAGAAACTAAATGGGGAAATAAAGAATCTAACAGATGCCATGAATCAAATGGACTTGACAGATATCTACAGAACATTTTACCTGAACATAAAAGAATGTACCTTCTCAGCACCTCAGGAACCTTCTCCAAAATTGAACATATACTTGCTTATGAAGCAAACTTCAATAGATATAAGAAGATTGAAATAACCCCCTGCATCTTCTCAGGCCACCATGGATTAAAGCAGGAACTCAACAACAGAAACAACAGAAAGCCTACAAACTCATTGAAACTGAACAACTCCCTACTCAACAACCACTGGACGAGGAAAGAAATAAAGAAATTAAAGACATTATAAGTAGTCAATGAGAACAAAGGTATAATATACCCAAACTTATGGGACTTCATTAAAACAATGTTAAGAGGAAAGTCCATAACACTAAGCACTTTCATAAAGAAATTGGAAAGAGCTCAACTATGCTCATAGATAGCCAGAAACTGGAAACAACCTAGATGTCCCTCAACTGAAGAATGGATACAGAAATTGTAGTGCATTTACACAATGAAATAATACTCAGCAATTAAAAACAAGAAAATCATGAAGTTTAGAGGCAAATGGATGGGACTAGAAAAGATCATCTTGAGTGAGGTAACCCAGAAGCAGAAAGACACACATGGTACATACTCACTGATAAGTGGATATTAGCCATATAATACAGGATAAACATACTAAAATCTATAGTCCTAAAGAACCTAAACAAAAGGGAGGACCTTAGGGAAGAGGCTGAAACCTCATTCATAATGGCGACAGGAGAGACATAAGAAGTAAGTAAAGACAGGGAACAGGACAGGAGCATTAAACAGGGGCCCTCTGACTCTATCAGGGTATCAAAGGAGGTGCTGAGACTCTTAGCCAAACTTTTTGCAGAGTGCAGGGAACCTTATGGAAGAAGGGAGACATAGAAAACCCTGGAGGGGACAGGAGCTCCACAAGGAGATGAACAGACTCAAAAATATTGGACCCAGGAGTCCCTGAAGAGACCCATACTCCAAAAAAGGACCATGCATGGAGGGGACATAGATCCCCTGTTCAGAGAAAGCCCATAGGCTGCTCAGTTTCCAACTTGGTTCCCAGCTAATGGGATCAGTGGCTGTCTCTGACATGAACTCATTGGAACACTCTTTGATCACCTGTCCACGGGGGTGGGGTGGGGTGCAGCCTTGCCCGGTCCAGAGGACTATGATGCAGCCTCCCTTAATAAGAGCTGATAGGCTAGGGTCAGAGAGTAGGGAAGAGGGACCTCCCATAGCAGTGGACTAGGGGGTTGCAATCGGGGAGAAGAGGGAAGGTGGGTGGGACTGGGAGTAGATGAGGGGGTGCTACATCTGGCATACAAAGTGAATAAATTGTAATAAATAATGAATAAGTAAATAAATAAGTAAATAAATAAATAAGAAGAAATTGGAGAGCTCAAAACTAGGCAGCACAGTTGAAAATTATAAAACACAAGGAAGCAAACACATCAAAGAGGAGTAAGTAGATGACAGGAAACAAACTAAAGGCTGAAATCAATAAATTGGAACAAAGAGAATGAAACGAAGAATCAATGAAACCAAGAGCTTTGAGAAAAATCAACAAGATATACAAACCTTTACCCAAACTAACTAAAAGACAGGGGAAGAGTATCCAAATTAACAAAATCAAAAATGAAAAGGAGAACATAACAACAGACAATGAGGAAAAAAAATCATTAGGTCTTACTTTGAAAGCCTATATTAAAAAAAAAAAAAGGAAAATCTAAAAAATGGATGATTTTCTTGATAGATTTCACAGGTGACCTTTCTTATGTGTCCAAACAAATTTACCTCCACAGGAGACAGACATAGAAAACCCATAGCCTCTTGCCCTACAGGAAATTTAAACAGTGGTGTCCTAGGGGTCTGGACTAATGCTGAGTTCCTCCCTCTTGTGGCCTGGTAAGAACTCAGGTTGTACATTTCCTAATACGTCTGCACCTGCCAGGGTCACAGCTCACAAACAGGCCTTGATGTTGTTCAAAATGCTCAGGGTCTGAAGAAATACCTCCCTGTGGCCTCCAAATGTTTCAGGATAAAGATCTGAAGACTGAACAAGCCCGGAGATGAACACTTCTTACAGAGCAGCTTTAAGTGTGTTACAGGTATTGTTTTGTAAAGACAAAAAACAAACACACACAAAAAATAACTAGATCCTGGTTGGCATATGCAGGGGGAAGCAAGAAAGCAGTTTAACAAGGCCCAAGAACATGCAGTGCTAGGATATTTTGACCCTGAGTTTCTACAGTAAAGTTGAGTGCTTTCCCACAAGACTTTGCAGGGCAGGGGGCAAAAATCAAAGATGGTTTCAGCTGATACAAGATGGAGAAACCTTTGCCCTGTTACAGTCATTAGGAAACTACATAGGAAAGCAAAGGGCACAGACCTATCATGAATGACAGTTTGGTCACTTCTCCAGAAAAAAGAGCCAAGATCTGCTGATGTGCCTGTAATGAAATAAGAAAATACAGAAAGAGTACTAGAGGAAGATAGTAGTAAGTGCCTCATAAGGCCACATAACCAGTTGCAGAAAAGGGGATTATAATAGACATGATGGTTTCTGTCTTATTTTGTTAAGAATGGATACAGATATTTGTGGTTTCTTCAATTTCTTTAACATGTAATATAATATCAATTAAGATAAGAGCAATGGTTATCGTATTCATCTCAAGTTTGAGAAAATAAAAGAATACCGCTCAAGGGACATTGTCACCTCTTCTAAATTTATAATGTTTTTGAGGATGTACAAGGGATAATTATAGCGTGTTAAGTGTAATTATGACCAGGATAATATATAATGAATTTATGATCATACATGGAAGAGGTATGTTATGTTTAGGCATTATTATAATCTGTTTACTTTCATTTGGAAATTGATCACAACATAAGAAGATAAGACTGTGTGTCAATTTGACAAGGAGTAGACTTCTGATGGCTATTCTTGGTTGTCACCCTGACTACATCTGGAATTAACTACAATCCAGAAATAAAGGGCACACCTCTGAGAGAGATCTACTTAATTTAAGCTGAGAAGATCTACATCGAATCTGAATCTTCGAGGTAGGAAGACACACCTTTAATCCAGGTCTTTAATGCAGATATATCTGGACCCTGTCTTCTGCTAGGAGCCTATATGAGAACATGGAAGAAAGAGGCTTTTGCTCTTTCCCTGCTTGCTCTCATCTTGCTAGCCAGTCTATTCCTTCACTGGCATTAGTGCCTACTTCTTTGGGTTTTCAGTATATTCTGAAGGCCAGATGAGGCATCCAGGCTCTTGGACTGAGCAACTACGGGACATTCATAGCCAACCTTTGCTGTATTAGTTCAACCGCAGCCTGTAAGCCATTCTAAGCAACACCCTATATGTATTTTTATTTTATAAATTCTGTTAAGAAAACCCGAATATACACCAAGCATGCAAATGAGACCTCTTAAAGCAATTTGGGTCTCATAACAGTCTCAGCTGGTAACATTCCCAGTGGTCATGTTCCCTTAACCTGTTTATCAGGTGATGCTTTGAAGCTGGCCTTTTTGGTTTCTATAGCTTCTTGAAAACAAAATTAAAGAACAAACAAACAAACAAAGGAAATCTCTTAAATGAACTCTTTCATAGTATTATATTTGCCTGAATGCATTAGATGGGGAGATTCTATTATAGACAAGGAATGGGAAAATAGATGTCTTAGTTTTTATGGGCAAAGACTTGCCATCTCCAACTACATGGAAATCAGAGAACAATTTGTGAGAGGTTGTTCTCTCCATCAAACATGTGCATCACAGTGAAAGAACTCAGATATGTGGACTTAGCAAAAAGTACCTTTATGTGCTGAGCCATCTCATCAAACTGATCATCTAAGTCATGGAATTGAATAAGCTCTGTATCTATATGGACATTCTACATGTAAGTCTGTCCTTCCTTTACAAAGAGTAGATTCTTTTTAGCGTTTGTTTGACAGCACAAGTTTGAGGACCCACAAGTTACATACCCCACACATTAACTCTCTCACTCGTGGTCAGTCTCAGAAGTTAGATCCATTCCAGGGAAGCTTCACAAGAAAAAAAAAATCACTCATCCGGGAAAAAACAAACAAACAAACAAAAAAACAATTCCTGATATACTCTGATATCTGCTGTGGTGAGAGAGCAGCATGAAGCATCCACCCACCTTCTGGGCCTTGCACAGACATGCTTTCCACCAGACACATGTGGCTCCATCCATGCTGACTAGTACAATGCTTCTTCCCAAAACTGTTTAGCTGGAGCATCAAAAGGGAGTCCTTAACACACTTCCACCCCCAGAGGGTCCTCTCAATTGGTCATTTGATCAGATGAGCCTAATCTACATTGTCATCCAGGATGATATGTGAGAGATCTGCTCCATCCCTGAAAATAAGAGACTCTGAGGCATGATACTGAACGCAAGAATGCCCTGCATGGATGCCTGGCAGCCTATGACAATCTGCATACCTACCTCATGGATGTGTCCCTACAGTGCTCCAGAAACTTCTCTCTTTGGTTGGGTGTGAAACAGTAATGTGAAACATGTAATAAGGCACATAGGTGGAAGGACAAAAGTCAAGTGCAGGGACTGGAGAGGTGGCTCATCCATTTTGAGCATGTGATTCTCAGAGGACCCAAAGGCAGCTAACACTCCTCTGTAAGTTCAGTTCCAGGTGGAATCCAGTGCTCGTGTGGCTTCTAGAAAAACTGTATGGATAGGGTGTGCCATCCTTCAGTAGGCAAAAATCCCATACATATACAAGAAATGAATCAAAAAACAAAAACAAAAACAAACAAACAACAAAGAAAAAACAAAGAGGAAGTAAATACCTAGTCAAAACCAAAGTCAAAATTCAATGATGACAACAACAAATAAATACATATCCCAACATGTCTTGGAATTTATTGTCTTTGCTGTGTAGTTCTGAGTGATGCTGTATTTCAAGGAAATCAGAGGCAGACAGCTCTGGGTTTTCTGATTTCTTTTACAGTGCCTTAGTAAGTATTTAAATTTCCTAAGAGGCATTAGAGCAATGCTGCTGTGTTTTTCAATAATTTTCTTCATGTGATCATCTACATGGTACCATATTTTAGGAGTAGAAAATAAATGACCACAAGGATACAGTATGGATACATGAAGTGGGCATCCATAGTGCCGGACACACTATTCCTTTGAATGATCATTCCCTCTGTGTAGCCTTGGCTGCATGGCAACTCTATGTAGCCCAAGGCCCCTGAAACTTACAAAGATCCATCCCTGCCCGTGTGTTCTGGGGTTACAGGACTGTGACACCACATCTGAATAAAGAAGAGTCTGAAGAATTAACAGGTGAAGATTAATTTTTATTCATAAAAATACATGCATTTTACTCAATAGGGGATTAAAAGGGGGCAGGCATTATATACGGGGTATAGCCTTAGCAAACTAACAAGTCAATGAAAACATCAAATGAAATAACAAATACATTATAAAACCTCAAACCAAAGAAAACAAAAAACCCAAACCAAAACAACAAAAACTCAACCCAAAAACCAAACAACAAATTAAGCTAAGCAGTATTCTCTTACTAGAGATTTAGCAGCACAGACATATATCCAGTGGCTGGCCTTGGAAACATGGTAGAAAGGTAGTTGCCAATTACAATAACCCTTTCAAGATGAGTATAGCCATGTTTCATTGGGGGCTTTGTAGGTCAAGTACTCCCAAGGCAAAGGATGAGACTTATCACAGGCTTTGGTTCAACTTCTTTCAAATTCTCCAACCTGATCTCCATTAAAGTATTCCTTATGAACCATTAGGATAAGCACCAATTTACACGCTCAGGCTTCTCCTGCATGACCAGCAACACTAGATGTGCCTGAGCACTTCTCTGAAACCTTCCCAGGTGCATATTCAACAAGAGCGTTATCCCAAAATCTGTGTGGAAAACCATGGGGCTTTCATATTTACTCAGCTGGATCTGATCAGAATCTATGGGGCTGAAAGTCAACCTCTTTGTGCTGGATGTAGGTCATTGCAGTGTCTTCTGGATAATTTTGGAATGACATCTTCTATATGCATGCTTAACTGATTTCACATTGTCCAGCAACAGATGACATAGATTTTGAACATCACTTTATCTGAAGTTTCCCACTCAAATGAGGGTTAGTCCCTACTGGCCATGGGCTTGTTATTATATAATAGTTCCTAGAGCACATTTTGTGGTTCGACAGTGCTTCTTGATATGTTATCATTCACTGTTGTCATAATATACAAAGCCTTTGACCTGTGAAAAAGAATAAAGTGTACAGCATGCTGATCCTGTAGTATGTTTGTCATTACATGATTCTTTCATCCAACATACACCTGTGAGTGCTTATTTGAGATCCAACAACTCCAGAGGAAGAATCTGTCTGCCCAGAAGATGTCAAAGATCATTCAGACATTCTCTATAAATCCATTTTCAGGACTAGTCACTTCAGAGTCCAGGCTATGGAACTGAAGAATACCCAGTAGTTTTCTTTTGGAAGAACAAATGACTAACACAAGGAGTGAGGGACACAAGGAGTGAGGGACACAAGGAGTGAGGGACACAAGGAGTGAGGGACAGTTGTTATCTCTTTAGCGTATTAACTTCAGCATCACATGTGTGTGAGATGAAGTAGCTTCAACAAGCTACTGGAGAGAGAATATGATGCTTTGGGGTGTCTCTCTGGATTCACTACCACATATGGAGAGCTGACAACATAGTCAGCTTGCCAAAGTCCCGGATGGAGTAATGCTGCCCAGAAACATATCCTCACTGTTGTTGTGCCCCTCACTGGGACCAAACGCTGCTGAGTTTCAGGATTTTGAGTAAGCCTTGTCTCAGCTTCTCTTTATCCTCGAAATGGGGAGCCAAAAGACAGGTGGATCAGATTGGGGCTGTATCACCTGGAGGTCAGTTGATATTTTCTTCATAACTGAGTTGACATTTCAAAGGGGGTGTCTCTTTTTGAGGAGGCCTTGATTCTAGTGCAGAAAATGTTGTGTTCAAGATGTCTGTGGATTGTTGTTGTTGTTGTTGTTTTTTTCCTCCTCAGTACTCTCAAGGGAGCTGTCAGAGAAGAAGGAAAGACAATCAGACACAGAAGCCACTCCAGGATTGGCATGGTTGGTGAGCATGGGATGGAATGGCCACTCACTTGCCTGGTAAACTCAGTTGTTCTGCTGCAGAAGCTCTGTCTGTAGGGAGCTCTCTTCCTGGGTTCTGGCTCCATCCAGGTCAGACTGGAGTGTTTCAGACATGCAGGAGGAAGGAACAGAGGCCTAATGAAAGCCAGCCATGTCAGTTGTTGACTCTGCACCAGCTCTATTCAGCTGGACAATCCAGCATGACCTTTCAACTGAGGTCATTCCTGGCATTCCCCGAGGGAGAAGGGTCAGAGAGTACATGGGCCTGGAGTTTTTTGTTTTGTTTTGTTTTGTTTTTCACAACTTATAAAAGTTGCTGAAAGATAAAATGAAAACTGCATACTGTGCTGGAATAGAAAAATAACAGCACATCCAATAGTCCAGATGAGTTACTTTGAAAAAAAATTAACAACCTAGTAACTTAAGTGGAGGCCCTCTTTAGAGCCTACTCACTTCAGTGAAGGCCTTGATTATTCCTACAGTGCAGAAACCTGCCTAGGTTAACCGTGTCAAACCTTTACCCTGTTTTTTAACCAAAGAAATCATCTCACAGGAATGCCATGTCACTTCTGGGAGCCCAAAATCAGCAGGAGTGTTCTGCATGCAAATCTGCACAACACTGACCTATAAAGGTGATGTTCCTGAAGGATAATAAGGTGTCAGGGGACACACTGTCTTCCACAAGTGATGCTGACCTTGCTAAGTTTGGAATTAGGAGGATTTGTGGAGAGACCAAAGGACAAGGTACTCAGATCATACTAGAGAGCCCTGCAGGGAGGAAGGAATGCACCATCCCCAGAAACACTAAGGAACACATGTTGTTTCCTGGACAGAAGTTCTTGGCGACTGGATCAGCATAATACTCTGAGGTGTTCTTTCCATGGCTGTGGCTGAGAGCCATACAGATGGCCAGAAACCTAAAAAAGAACAGAGTCACGAGCATCAGCTACCCACTTGGCTCTACCTTCTTCTCCATGCCTGGGTTCCTACCTCATCTCAGTGACATCAATATGATGCTCCATGTTTTCTGCCAAGTCCCTCTCCTGGGTGGCCAGCTTTTCCTGCTTCAGTAGGTCCTGAAGTCTTTCCTCCAATACTTCCAGTTCCTGTTTTTTAGAAGATTGTGTTCAGAGGAGCTGTGAACATGATTGTACACAAGCATGCATGCACACACACATACTCCTGAACACACACAAGTGTACACATACAACCATACTACATTGTAGTAACATGTTTAGTTTCCCAGTTGCAGCTAATATAAGAGATCACCTGGGAACCTAAATAGAAGTATGTTACCTTTTCTTAGAAGGGATAAGAAAATAGTGGACATGGGATATAGACAGCCAGTGGATGAATTTCCTGTCAGGTAACCTACTGGGCAGACATGTGGACCCACTGGTGTGTTGGCTTCTTAACTAAACCTGCATAGCAAGTAATCAAGACTGTGTAATGTTGGCTTGTTCTCCAGAACAGGAACACTGCATGATTGTGGAGCAGCTCCTTGTTCTGTCCCATACTTTCCCAGTTGTTCCAGGGTGAGCAGCTTCCTGCTAATGGAGGTCTCCTATACAAAGCCAGCATCACTTTGCTCCCAAAACAGTGAACCTGGGAAATGAGAAAATCTCCACAACTAAGGATAAAAAGTGTCCCTCCCTCTAGTGTGACTGGATCAGGGATCTTTTTGAGTAACAGAAGGCAGACTAACTCAAGGCTGAATGACTGTATTTATTTATTTCATGATGAACAATATTTCTCTGAAGGGTGGACCAATTTGTACTTTTATACTCATCAGCTAATGGACATCTGGATAGTTTCAACTTGTGGCTGCTATGAAGATGACAACCCTGATGCCCTCTAGTTTCTCTGTGGACACCAACATTTTGTTCTGCAATTGCTGGGTCACCTAGTAACTACAGTTCAGATGTTGAAAATTAGTCATGCTTCTCACAAGACTACCTCATTTTATACCACCAGCAATGTCTGGGGGTCCTCACTTCTCTTAGCCCTCTTGAAGCTCATTTTGAACATGAGCCTCAGCATTTACTGAGTGCTGTAGACACAGCACAAGGTGAATGCTTTAGACTGTCATGAGGTAAAGGGGGCTGCACTGACACAGCCCTGTTCTAACACTTCAGCATGGCTATAGGACTTCTGCTGGTCTGAGATGTAACCACAAGCAACTCAAAATCTCTCAAAGAATAAAAATACAGGCCATGCTGAAAGGCCTTAGTTTACTGAGCCAAGGTTAGGCAAAGGAGGAAAGAAAATAGTTGCCAACAATGATAACAAAACAGGATACAGGGAAGACACAGCAAGCTACCTGAATGTCCAGTGGGCAGTCACTATTCACATAGAGCAGAGAAGGGACACAGACCCTTAGCCAGCCTTCCCTGCCTCTCAAGCCTCTTGTTTTGCCATAGCAGCCTTTTCCTCACATCCATGTAGTCTGTTCCTTTGGTTGCCTGAGAAGAATTTCTTTGCAGATAAATATTCTTGCCTCTTCAAACACCTGAAAGTCTATGAGTTACAGCAGTTTTTGTATCCTTTGTTCTAGGCAGCTAGGTGGAATGCAGAAAGATGTGCAGCAACAAGTGAGGTTTGAAGACTCCAAAGTCAGCCTTTGGACTTGGTACTGTATATGGTACTTTCTCATTGAAGCTGGGTCTATTATCATTTAAGATGTTCCAAGAGAAAATGAACATACGTATATGCAGAAACACACACAAAAATTCACACATGCAAAACACAAGACACACACACGCACACACACAAACACACACTTGCACATACAAATACCCAATAAAAACATCTACACAAGCACTCACCCCTACACATATATGCAACATAGCAAGAAACAATGACCCATACCTAGGCCCATACACACACATACACAAACACACACAGATAGGGATACTACTGTGCAAGCAAGTGTCTGTACACATGCATAAGCACACAACCATTAACATGTATGCACACAAACACAGGCACACATATAAGCTCCCTCACAGTAACATATTTAGACAGATGCTCACCAATACATCACACACAGAAATACAACATAGGCGCACACACACACACACACACACACACACACACACATACACACACTGGGGGTAAAGTTGTTACAACACCTTTTCTGCTACATAAGGAGTTAGTGAGACCTACCTCCTGTATACAAGACTCTTAGACTAGCTAGGCTTTTGTATCATTGCCTTTGCTTATTTCCTCTTCCAGGAACCTTTGCTATTTGAAGACTCACTGATATCATAGGTAAATTACAAACTCTGCACTGGTTCAGCTAAGTTGGACAACACAAAACCAAGTTCTCAAGGAGGAGGTCTCCAAGCTAAGCTTCCAACTACCTCCATGTTGATCCATCATGGTCTCCTCACCTAACCTACCTTGGCTCCTGCAAAGAAGACCTTGGTAGCTCTAGAGAAAGTCAGTGCCCCATGGTCATTGTGCAGAAGTTTTACAAAATATTACGGTTCATATAATGTGGAAACAGCTATCAGGGCAGTCAGTCTGAAGCTAGTGAAGTCACTTGCATGGATTTTCTGAAATGCAGCATTCTGCATATGAGGAGGAATCTGTCTTGAGCTACAGGCCTCTGGCATCATCACTCAAAGCTCTGTGCTGCTACATAAGTTGGTATCCACATAGCAATACTCCTGTCAGGATGGCAAGTGGGTGTGCAGTCTGCCTTTTTCCCTCAGTGGACTGCAATTTCTAGCAGAGAAGGAGAGTTTCCTTGTCAATCATCCAGATTCTCAAAAGAAGCTAACTCCCCAGATAGACTTGTAAATTATCGCAGAAATGAACAATTGCATGAGATGTAGGTGAACAGATTAACAGGTGGATGGTTACATGGGTGTGACTGTTTATGGTTGGACAGGTGGGCATCCTGCCCCTGCTGCCTCAACCTACCTGCTGCTTCTTGGCACAGAGGCCACAGATGTTCTCAATAGCCTATTCACAGAGCCTCTTTGCCTCTTCACAGGAATTTTGAAGCACAAAATGCTCCCTCTGCAGCTTTCTGTTCTTGATTCTCAATGTGTTAACATAAAGTGTCAGCTTAGTACAGTCAATCATGAGCTGGCAGTGATGAAGGCTGAATTAAAGACAAAATATGGTGAGCCCCAGACAGCCAGTATCTGCCTCCCCACATGCAAGTACCATCATCCCTGCAAGGTCCCTGGTCTCCAAGAGCCCCAGACTGGGGCCTACAGTAGCTATTACAGCATCAATTTGAGGCATGCCAAATTCAGAGAAGAGCCAAATTACAGAAACACTCAAAGTTCTTCTGAAAACCCTGACCCCGAAAGGAATTCAGGTACCTCCTAGAGCAGGAAGTGGCCCCCATCTGTGTTTATCAGTCCAGGATGTTTGGAAAACATCATCAGATAGAGAGCAAACCATCTCTAAGATACCACTGCAGAGCCTTCAGAATTACTAGGGATTTATGGGTCCCATCGAAACCAGCTTTTTTAAATCCACTACCAGAGCCAAAGAGGACAACCCTTTCATGGTACAAATATTTATTTATTTTTCTATCTAGAAGCTCTTGAGGATGGCAGGACAGTGTTGGGAGGGGTTCATAGTCTCTTCACCCTGAAAAAAAAAAAAAAAAACTGAGTCCAAGAGGTACAAGTCCAAGAACCACAATGCAGGCTGCTTGCAAAGAAACAGACAGCCTAGAACCAGAGCCCTCACTTTGGACTGAAAACAAAGAAGGGCAGATGCAGTCCCTGCCAAGTGCTGGGGTCCCAGCAAGTCACTCACTCACCAGTAGGATTCGTTCTCCTTAGTCAGCACCTTGTACTTGTCTAAGGCCTCTCTTATCTCCTGGAACAATTCCATCAGGTCTGACATCAGCTTCTGATGTTCCATATTCAGAGGTGTGAATTCAAAATGGAACCTGTTCTAAAGTATGGGCCCCAGAAGCAAAGAAACCTATGAACACAGGCCTCAAGGAACACATGAATTTAGCCTGCATCCTGGATTACCCCAGCCCAGGAGATGATATATCCTGACTCCTAAGCACTAGAACCTTAGGGTGCTTAATAAACTTAATATCCTTAATCCTGGCCTCATGCCAGCAGAGGTAGGGGTATCAAAATCTGAGCTACACGAACTCCCCTATTGGCCTGAAGGAAAAGATCAGCTTTCTAGAAGTTCCAAAAGTCCATGCCACAGACCTTGGCCTCCCAGAAAACCCTGATGTCATTTCTCCTGTTTTCATAGCAGGGAATCACAATGCTGGGTTCACATTGCTACAACAGATGCCCAGAGTACATCATAAAGGCTTCCAGGGAGGAAGATATATTAACTCACAATGAGATTCCAATGGGCCACCAAGGTGAGGACAAAGGCCAAGTGCTGTGCTGCCCAAAGTGAGGCACCATGGCTTTAGCAATGGCATCCCCTAAAACTATGAGACAGGTTAATTCTCAGGTACCATCACATACCCAAAACTTCCAGGATCTGAAGTGAGTGCACACAGTAGACAGCACTCATGTATGCATGTGCCTTTGGGAATGTACTGGCACACACACACACACACACACACACACACACTCACAGGATGCCAAATTCAGGGAGGTGGCATTGTCTCAGAGTACAGTGAACAAGACCAGAAAGGGGCCGCGATGAGCTCCAGGCCTCCCAGTCATGCCTTGATATGTACCTAGTGGGACAAGGCTCCTCCAGCTCCTGAGAAGAGAAACAAGTCCCCATGCACCTGCTGGTCAAGTACAAAGACTCACCATAAACTCACAGCACCTAACATCTCCCACAAACCAACACCTGTTAAGGCCTTTGAAATGCATGATGATAGCTCACACACTTTTGCCATATTCCCACACTGTGGTTCATGCCATAGAATCTGCTTTTCATTTGGAGGAAGCAGAATAGCCTATGCCTATGTCCCCTTCTTACTCCTACCCAGGCTTTAAGTTCTGCCTTTTAGATGCACTCAGGAAAACTAGTTTGGGCATGAGGACACCTTGGAGGTGCAGCCTCCTATGATGGGAGGAAAGATGTGGTTGACACAGAGGGATCAAGACAGTAAACAGAGAACTGGCATAATGACTATCTGTTGTTCAAATCCTTGTCAGCATAATTGGCCAGGATTTCATGCAATTCATCCCTCTCACAGGTCATCATCTGTAGCTGAATGATCATTTTCTCCAACTTCGTCATCTGCTGCTCATTGATTTTGGAGCACTGGGATGATGCCTTCCAAGTAGAGCCTATAGGTAGATAAACTCTACAGGTGAGTGGCACAGGGACAGGAGACACCATCATGATGAGTCACAAAAACAAGCCTGAGTGAGAGGGATTACTAGAGACCAAGTGAAGTCCTGAAATAGCAGAATGTTTTCCTCAAACTGGAGTCCATAAGCCATGATCTGCCCCTAACCACCCTGAATAGATTTGTACCTCATTAAGTACTGCAGTCTCCTTGGCCTTTCAGGGCATAGCTAGACCAAACACACAGACTTAGGGGGGAGAATGTCAGCTGATGTCTAAGGAGATACAGGCAAGTCCTAGAGTGCCTCATCATTAGCACCACCAAGCTCTGATCATGTGTCTAAGCTCAATGCATCTGAATGTCTGAGACCTTGGCACATTCCCAGGAGAGTATTTCTCCCTGCTATTGGTATCACATACCTAAAGAACCTACAGAAATCTGCTGAGAATGGAGTGTGTCAACATCATACCCTAAGAGGGATACCTCATTAGTCTCTCTGTTGGCCTTCTACCCTCAGAAGGAAATTAAGGGTCTCCCAGAATGGAGCTGCAGTCTTATCAATCCTGGCCCCTGCCAAAATAACCATCAGAAATCCTTGACCTGGGTTTGCTCTTCAGGAAACAGAGAATCAGGATAGAACCTTTCCTTCCCAGAGGCGATCAGCTATTGAGCCCCACTCCTGGAAGGCCTAGCTCAAACACCATCTCAGCTTGGAAGCTCACCAACCCCTGCCCTCAACTCACTGTGCCTTCTAGAGAACCACTTATTTCTTGTTCTTCTGCACCAAGATTGAAGGCCAGATTCCTTCTCCCTCCCTCTCGCCTCTCCACACTCTCTGTTTGCTCTTCCCAATAACTTGATCAGCCTAGACAACATTTCTACAGGAGAAACGTATAGGCACTGACCAAATGCCACCAACAGTATTTACTGCTGCCACAACACTGATGACATCAGAGAAAAGGCAGAGAGCTTGCTAGGATACAACAGAATATCCAGAAAAGGGACTGTTAGGGTTCCCTGCAGCAGCCCTTATCAAAATCTTATCTAGCTCTTCCCCAAATCACCCAAAACCAAGCTGCCCCTTCCAGTAGCCTTCTCTGACACACAAGGGAAGGCCTTCAGCACCTCCTCCTACCCATCCACAGAGCTCTCTGATTCATTAGGATCCTGTAACTACTTCATCTATGGTAGATGAAGACTTACTTTCCAAATCCAGCTAAGCAATGGCTCTCCCCCTCCTTAAAGTCTCTAACAATAAAATAAAAACTAAAGGTTGCTAGGAAATTAGGTCAGGATGATGGGAAAGAAACATCATTCCCCTTGACATCAATAAGCATGTCAGGGATAATCCATAGAGCTGTTACAATGTTTTGGGGTTTTTAGGAGATGTGAGGGTCCTGTCAGGACAAAGATAGTTAATGATGAAAATTTCCCTCAAAGATTAAACAGAACAAAATTTCAGCCATGATGTTAACAAAGGTGTGGTCAACTATTGACAGGGTAGGATGAAGATCAAAAGGACTTGGTCTCAGACACCAGGAGCAAACACTCACAGGAAGATTCATGGCCCAACCTGCAAACAAGTTTTTGGGAAAGTTGACTGACTAGTGGGAGGGCAGATGCTGCTTTGTAATAGCATTCTCAGTAGGAAAATTAAAGATATCAATCAGTCTGCAGAGACTGATGCACCAACCAAGGACCATGATGCATGGAGAGGACCTGAATATCCTACTCATATGTATAACATAGAGAACTCAGTCTTCATATGGGTCCCTGGCCAAGGGGAGCAGACACTGCCTCTGACATGAACTCAGTTGCCTGTTCCACAATGACTGAGCCCTGGTAAGGAGGCTTTTCCAGGCCACAGAAGAAAAGTATTCAGGCAGTCCTGATGAGACTTGATAAGCTCGGGGAAAATGGCGGGGGGGGGCAACCCTCCCTTTCATGGACTAGGGAAGAGTATAGAGGGGAAGAGGAAGGGAGGTTGGGACTGAGGAGAGTTGTGGGAAGGAGCTAAAATTAAGATATAAAATGAATAAATTTTAAAACTGATAGACTAAGATCAGAAAGGAGAGGAGGACCTCCCCTATCAGTGGACTTGGGGAGGGACATGCATGCAGAAAGGGGGGGGGGAGGGTGGGACCGGGAGGGAAGGAGGGAGGGGTATCCCCATAAGGGGGGGATACAAAATGAATAAAGTGTAATTAATAAAAGTTAAATAAAAAAATTAAAAAGATTAAAAAATCAATAAAAAACCTATCAGTCATGTGGAGAGTATGTGGTGTGTCACTGCTATTGTTCTCCACCCAGAGCTACACAAAATCCAAATTCCTTGATCTGGAGACTGCAGTGACAATGCACATGCTCTTAGGAAGAGTGATATAGCCAGCTACAATATTACTGGAGCATAAGAAGGGCAAGCAAAGGGCACACACACACACACACAAAAAAAAAAAAACAAAACAACAACAACAACAAAACAGATTACTAAGTTGCCTTTGCCCTAGAGAATTACCAGAATCCCATTTCACATTTGTTAAAAATTAGTGACAGTCGTGGAAATGAAGAGCTGATTCCATGCACAGTGTAGATTGCAAATTCTCCAGAAATTTGAACTGTGGCCTCAGAAGTGTCCTTGGTGGACCTCAGACCAAAGAGGGATGTGTGGAAAACAGTGACTTTCATACCTTGTATCACACTGGCAAGACATGCTAGATGAGATTAGCTACCTCAGCAATACCCAATTAGAGAAGTGAAGTGACAGCACATGCCCTAAACACTACTTCCTCTGAGCCAAAACCTGGCACATAGAAGGCTGGTCAGCAAGTAAATGGACAGGTGGTACATTGCCCTAGCAGGCTTGAGAGTCTTGAGTCTCCCCCACTGTGGAGGTCAACTCTCCCATCTCTCTATATGGAGGTAGATGTGTCATGATCAGCTAGGTTCTTCCATCTCCCTGCACAAGCTGACCCAGGGATCGCCTCCTCAGGCTTATTCACAGCTGAGCAGTATGTAACTTGGTTTTAGAGCTCTCAGGAATGGGCTTTCAGAAGCCTTGAGAAAATTGATACTATCCACAAGCATTCAGGTAGTTTAGGGATGTCCAAATCACTTGCTAGATGTTTCAAACTTATGTTTTGGGGCAGAGAATTGAGAGACAGTACGCAGTCTCTCTACAGTGGGTAGACCAGGCCTCCAGGGACACAGTCCAAAGCCACTAGACCAGTGGTCAGCATTAGCAGGTGGCCAAGGGCAGGGGCTGGCAAAGCTTCTGAGTTATTGCAGAGGCCAGAGCAGATAACAACTGACTCAGTTCTATTACTAAATAGTGTCCCAGAGGCCAGCAAATTGAAGCCACACTTTGGTTTATGAGTAAAGCATGTGCATAAATTGTTATGAAATATGTATATGAACATAGAGAGAAGAATGGTGGAAAAGAATCTAGGAGAGAGGGAAAGAGAGAAAAAGACAGAGACAGACAGACAGACAGAATTAGAAATTATTCCTTGTAAACACAAAGCCAGAGATGAGGCAAAAGATGTAGAAATCAAAGTATGAAAGTTTGCCTGCAAATCCCAGCAACTAAGAGACCTGGAGCCAATGCGTTCATGGTCTGTCCTTTCTGTCAAATAATTGTGAGACATCACATTTCCATGAGTAAAGCCACAGCCTGGGAGATACAGTTACTGAAGCCCAGGCAAACTCACACTGAACCCCAACACATATATCCCTGTCTCTTATCACACTGATCTCCCATAGCAGAAGATGCTCAATGTTCTTCTGTGAGAGGCAGCTGACAAGCGACAGCACCTGCCTTCTACAGTGCTTCATCTCAGCCTACCCTTGGCACATTGAGGGTGTTCAGGAAGGGAACTCTCAGATGAGATGTTGCCTAACTGGTTCTCAAGTCTCCCATGTGTCTGTCTCTAAAGGAAGGGCGTATCAGTGGTTAGCTGGTGTCTTTCCCTTCCATTCCCATCTTCAGGTGACTCAGCAACAGCCTCCTGAAACTTTTTCACTGATACACAGCATGCCACTTGGCTTCAGAGTCCTCAAGTCTGTCCTCAGAAGCAAGAAAAAAAATCCACAGTGCACAGATATAATGTAGGCATGCCAGGTCATTTCTTTCACATCTTTGCTTTCACTCTCCTGTGTCATGGTTTATGCAATTCTTCCTAGAAAGCCACCTTGTGGGAAGAATATTCTGAGTCTGTGCTACACAAGACTCCTTACATAAGTACCAACAAGCATTTATTAGCAAGGTGTCCCTAAATATGTATAAAACTGTCCTCATAGGCACACAACACACACACTCACACTACTAAATAGGAATATACACACACATGTGCAAGCACACTTTCACAAATATGCAAACACATACACATGCACGTACACCTTCATTCACATGCACACACAAAGGCGAGAGGAAGATGAGGATATATAAGATCAAGAAAGGATAGGACAGTGCATCTAGGAGGTGAGGTGTGAAGGATTTCAGAACCAAGGAATTAGGCTGGGGAACTCCTTCAGTTTGGTTATATGGTGGATTACACTGATGGATTTCCGTATATTGAACCACCCTTGCATGCCTGGGATGAAGCCTACTTGTTCATGGTAGATGATATCTTTGATATGTTCTTGGATTTGGTTTGCAAGTATTTTATTGAATATTTTTGCATCAATGTTCATAACAGAGATAGTTATGAAATTCTCTTTTTTTTTTTTTGTTGGGTCTATGTGTGGTTTAGGGATCTAGGTGATTGTGGCTTCATAGAATGAGTTTGGTAATGCTCCTTCTGTTTTTATTTTGTGGAATAGAAGAGAATTGGAGTTAGCTCTTCTCTGAAGGTCTGGTAGAATTCTGTGCTGAAACCATCTGGCCCTGTTTTTATTTTTGTTTTTGTTTGTTTGTTTGTTTTTGGAAGGGAGACTTTTGATGACTGATTCTATTTCCTTGAAGGATATAGGACTATTCAGTCTTTCAATCTTTCAACCAGATCTTGATTTAACTTTGGTAGACGCAATCTATCAAGAAAATTGTCCATTTCATTTGGATTTTCAAATTTTGTGGCATATAGGTTTTTGTACAAAGACCTAAGGATTGTTTGGATTTCCTAAGCATCTGTTGTTATGTCCCCCTTTTCATTTCTGATTTTGCTGATTTGGACAGTTTCTCTCTGCCTTTCAGTTAGTTTGGCTAAGGGTTTGTCTATCTTGTTGATTTTCTTAAAGAACCAGCTCTTGGTTTCATTGATTCTTTGAATTGTTTTATTTGTTCCTAATTTATTGATTTCTGCCCTGAGCTTGAATAATTCCAGCAGTCTACACCTCTTGGGTGTGTCTGCCTCTTTTTTTCCTAGGGCTATCAGGTGAGCTATTAAGTTGCTTTTATGTGATGTTTCAAATTTCTTCTTGAAGGCACTTAGTACTATGAACTTTGTTCTTAACACTACATTCACTGTGTCCTATAAGTTTGAGTATGTTGTGCCTTCATTTTCATTGAATTCTAGGAAGTCTTTAATTTCTTTCTTTATGTCTTCCCTAACCCAACTGTTATTGAGTAACAAGTTTTTCAGTTTCCATGTATGTGTAGGCTTTTTGCTATTTCTGTTGTTGTTGAGGTCCAGCTTTAGACCATTGTGGTCAAATAGGATACAGATAGGATACAAGGGGTTATTTCAATTTTCTTGTATCTGCTGAGGCTTACTTCGTAACCAACTATATGGTCTATTTTGGAAAAGGATCCATGAGATGCTGAAAAAAGGGTATACTCTTTTGAATTTGGGTGAAAAGTTCTGTAGACATCTATTAGGTATGTTTGAGTTAGGGCTTCTGTAAGTGCCCTTATTTTCCTCTTTAGCTTTTGTGTGGATGATCTGTCCCTTGGTGAGAGTGGAATGTTGAAGTCTCCGTTATTAAGATGTTGGGATCCATGTGTGATTTCAGCTTTAATAATGTTTAATTTACAAATGTAGGTGGTCTTGTATTTGGGGCATAGGTGTTCAAAATTGTGATGTCCTCCTGGTGGATTTTTCCATTGATGAGAATGAAGTACCCTGCCTCATCTTTTTTGATTAATTTTGGTGGAAAGTCTATTTTATTAGATATTAGTATAGCTACTCCAGCTTGTTTTCTAAGTCAATTTGCTTGAAAAACATTTTTCCAGCCCTTTCCTCTGAGGTAGTCTTTATCTTTGTTGCAGAGGTGTGTTCCTTGGATGCAGCAGAATGTTGGATCCCATTTCTGCAACAATTGTGTTAGTCTGTGTCTTTTTATTGGAGAGTTGAGTTCATTGACGTTGGTTGATAATAGTGACCAATGAGTGTTAGTTCTTTTTGTTGTGGAGTTGGTGGTCTTACTGTGATTCATTGCTTGTTTTCTTTTAATTTTTGTTTGGGAATTATTTGTATGCTATGGGTTTTTTTTTTTTTTTTTTTTTTGGGTGTAGTTGTTTTCATTGGATTGGAGTTTTCCTTTTAGTATCTTCTGAAGGGCTGGTTTGCTGTGTAGATAATGCTTAAATTTAGTTTTGTCATTTTGTGTTCTCCATCTATGTTGATTGAAAGCTTTGCTGGGTAGAGTAGTCTGGGTTGGCATCTGTGGTCCCTACAAGTCTGCATGACATCTGTGCAGGTCCTTCTGGCTTTCATAGTTTCTGATGAGAAGTCTGGTGTGATTTTTGTCCTTTTTTTATTCTTTATTAATTACATTTTAGTCACTTTGTATTCTCCCTGTGGTTCTGTCCCTCTTCCTGTCCCAATCCCTCCCTTCCTCCACCCTCTGCATGCATGCCCCTTCCCAAGTCCACTGATAGGGGAGGTCTTCCTTTCCTTCCTTCTGATCCTAGTAAATTAGGTCTCATCAGGAGTGGCTGCGATGTCTTCTTCTGTGTCCTGGTAAGGCTGCTCCCCGCTCAGGGGGAGGTGATTAAAGAGCAGGCCAATCAGTTCATGTCAGAGACAGTCCCTGTTCCTATTACAGTGGAACCCACTTGGATACTGGACTGCCATGGGCTACAAACTAACTACTTTCAGGAAAACACTGGTGTGGTGTGATTTTGATGAGTCTACCTTCATATGTTACTTGTCCTTTTTCCCTTGCTGCCGTTAAATTTTTTCGTTGTTCTGTAGTTTTAACGTTTTGACTATGATGTGACATGAAGAGTCTCTTTTCTGGTCTAGTCTATTTAGTGTTCTATAGGCTTCTTGTATGTTTATGGACATTTCTTTCTTAAAGTTGGAAAAAAATTCTTCTATGATTTTCTTAAATTTTTTTTTCTGGAACTTGGAGCCTGGAATCTTCTTTTTCATCTATTTCTATTGTTCTTATGTTTCCTCTTTTCATGATATCCTTGATTTTTTGGATGTTTTATGTTTAGGACTTTTCTGATTTTACTTTTTCTTTAAGAGAGTTCTCAACTTCAGCAGGTGAGATATTTCTCTTCCATCTCTTGTATTCTATTGGTGATGCTTACCTTTGTGGTTCCTGATATTTTCTCTAAGTTCTCCAGCTACAGGGTTTTCTTTGTTTGTGTTTTCTTTATTGATTCTAATACTGTTTTCACGCTTTGCACCATTTCCTTCATCTATTTGAATGTGGATTCTTGTCTTTCTGTAATGGTTCCTATTTTTCTGTTTGTTTCCTCTTTATATGCCACTGATTGTGCCTCTGCTTTTGTGGCTATAATTGTATTTCTTTGAGAGCTTTGTTCATTTCCTCTTTATTTGCCTCCACTTGTATAACAATTTCCCTGAGATTTTTGTTCTTTTCCTCTTCATTTGCCTCCACTTGTGTGACTTTTTCTCTGACAGATTTGTTTGTTTCTTGTTTTTGATCCTCTAATAACTGCATAAGCATAGCTTTAAAGTCATTTTCCTTTGTTTCCACTGAATTAAAGTATGCATTGATTTTGGGGGGTTGCTGGTGGAGCCATGATGTCCTGATTTTTGTTGGTTGTGTTCTTATGCCTACCTCTGGCCATTTGCTTATCTGTAACCTTATCTGTTTGTTCCTGGAGTCTGTTCTTCAGACTGGAACTGTTTTTCTCTGGTGACTGGAGTATTCTTCAGGAAGATGAGAGAAGTCCACTGGTTTGAGAGTGTGGGTTGGTGCTTCAGATGTACCTCAGTGGTCTACAGTCTGTGGCGGCCACTGTGGGCAGGATTCTAAGCTCTGTGGCTGATGCTGCGGGCCAGATCTGTACACTGTTGAGGTTTCTATGGGCCTGGCACTGTTGCGGTTTCTATGGGCCTGGCACTGTGCTCTGTGTACAGCAGACTGGGCTCTGCTCTCTTCTCTCTTCTCTCTTCTCTCTGCTCTCTGCTCTCTGCTCTCTGCTCTCTGCTGTGGACAGTTTTGTGGCCTTCCTCTGCCACCTCCACCTCCACCAAGAAGGGAAAACAGAGGCCTGTCTTGGGGAAATGCCAGGGGTTTGAATGTTCTCCATCTCAAATCTCAAGCAGGGAGATTTGGAGCAGCCAACACTGTGCTCTTTGCAAGGAGCTGCGTACATTGCAGACTGCCACCGCTGCCTCTGCTGCTGACTGTGGTACCTCCAATGCCGTCTCCACCCTTTACTGGGAAGTACCTGGGAATTGAGTCCCCAGGGAGAGTCCACAGAGATGTTCACAGTTGACCTGTATCCTATTGGTCTCAGTTCAGAGTTTGTCCCCTTTCTCCTCTAAAGCCTCTGTGTTGTTGTTTCGGGTTTCAGATCCTCTGCCCCTCAGATATGATGTGTGCTGATGGCCATCTAGGATCCCGTATTTTTAAATGTTTATTCGGTTAACATCCTTGTTGTAGCCCCATGAATCCTCCTATCACAGTCCTGCCTCCCTCTACCATCCTCTCGGCTTTTCCTCAGGAAAAGGTAGCTCCCTTTTCCATCTACCCCAGCACATCTAGTTTCATCAGAACTGAGCCTGTCCTCTTCTCCTGTGACCTGGCAAGGCAGTCCTGCCAGGGGGAAATAATCAACAGCTAGAAAACAAGTCTGTGTCCCCACTTCCCTTACTAGAGGACCCAGCTGAAGCCTGAAGTACCCATTTGCTACATCTTTGTAGGGGGCCTAGGTCCAATTTGTGCATGGTTCTTGCTTGATGATTCAGTCTCAGCGAGCATCTACGGGCCCTGGTGAGTTAGCTTTGTTGGTCTTCTTATGGAGCTCCTGTCACCTCTAGGTCCTTTTCTCTTTCCTCCCCCTTTTTCACAAGACTTTCTACTCATTGGATAATGTTTGGCTGTGAGTCTCAGCATCTGTTTTGAGGCACTGCTGGATAGAGCCTCTCAGAGGACAACTGTAACAGGCTCCTGTCTACATGCTTAGCAGAGTATCTTTCACAGTATCAGAGCTTGACACTCTCCAATAGGGTGGGCCTTGCTCAGGCGAGAGATTGTTTGGGCATTTCCTCAATCTCTGTTCTGTCTGTTCTATCTTTACCATTGCACATCTTGTAGGCATGGTAAATTTGGGGTTGACATGTCTGAGGATGGGTTGGTGTTCTCTTTTCTTGGCTAGGAGACTTTTCTAGTTAGATATGTCCTCTTCAGCCTCTATGGCCTCTGCTACTAGGAGTCTCTGCTTGACTCTCCTTCATATTTTCCCGGGAGCCTATCCTGACTTAGGTTTCCAGTTTGTCAGGAAAATATCACCACCCTCAGTTTTGCTTTCCTCTCCAGTCCTTCTGTCCTCGCACCTGTGCTCTCCCCAGGTCTGTTCTCCACTCTCTTTGACTCTCTGTGCCCCCTCTCCTACCTTGTTCCCTTTCTTCAGTCACTGCCACTATCTATTCCATGTCCCCTTCTTAGTGAGATTTATGCATCCTCCCTTGGATCCTCTGTTATTACCTTCTTTTAGTCTGTCTTTTGTAGTATGCTTATTCTGTGTCATCTAGCTAAAACCCGCTTATAAGTGAGTACAGACCATGTGTGTCTTTCTGTGTCTGGATTACATCATTCAAGATGATTTTTTTTTCCAGTTCCATTCACTTGACTGCAAATTTCATGATTTCTTTGTTAATAGCTGCATAGTACTGCAGTGTGTAAATGTGCCACAGTTTCTTTATCCATTCCTCAGTTAAGGAACATAAAGGTTATTTCCAAATTTTGGCTATTGTGAATAAAGTTGTTATGAACATAGTTGTGTAAGTGTCCTTGTTAATATGGTGGATTGTCTTTTGCCTATATACAAAGAAGTGGTATAGGTGGGTCTTGAGGTAAAACTATTCCCAACTTTCCGAGAAAGTGCCAAATTGATTTCCAAAGTCATTATACAAGTTTACATTTCTATGAGCAATGGAGGAGTGTTCCCCTTTCTCCACACTCTCAACAACATATTCTGTGGCTTGAGATTTTGATCTTAGCCATTCTGACTGGTGCAAGATGGAATCTCAAAGTTCTTTTGATTTGCATTTCCCTAATGACAAAGGAAGTTGAATATTTCTTTAAGTGCTTCTTGGCCAGGCCATTAGGGATTCCTCTGTTGAGAACAGTCTCTTCAGTCCTGTGCCAAAGTAAATCAATTAAAAATTATTGGTGTTTGATTTCTTGATTTCATTATATATTTTGGACGTAAGCCCTTTGTCAGATGTAGGATTAGTGAAGCTCTTTTCGTAGTCTGTAGACTATTTCATGCTATTGACAGTGTCCTTTGCCTTACTGAAGTTTTTCAGTTTCATGGGGTCTCATTTATTATTTGTTGGTCTTAGAGCCTGTGCTGTTGGTGTTCTGTTCAGGGAGTTGGCTCCTGTGTCAAAAAGTTTAAAGTGCTTACCCACTTTTTCTCATAATAGATTTAGTGTATCTTGTATTACATTGAGGTGTTTGATCTGCTTGGATTTGAGTTTTGTTCAAGGAGATAAATATGTATCTATTTGCATTTTTCTACATGTAGACATCCAATTGGACAGCACCATTTGTTGAAGTTGCTGTCTTTTTTCCATTGTATGGTTTTGGCTCCATTATCAATTATCAAGTAACCATAGTTATATGGGCTTATTTCTGGGTCTTCAATTCAATTCATTGATCAACCAGTCTATTTCTATGCAAGTACTAAGTAGTTTTTATTACTATTGCTCTGTAGTATAGCTTGAAGTCAGGGATGGCAATACCTCCAGAAGTTATTTTATTATATAGTCTGGGTTTGTTTTTTGTTGTTTTTTTTTTTTTTTTTTTTTTTTTTTTTTTTTTTTTTTTTGGTTTGTTTTGTTTTTCCATATGAACTTTAGAATTGTTTTTTTTTTTTTCAGTCTGTAAAGTCTGTAAAGAACTGTGTTGTTATTTTGATGGGGACTCCATTGACTCTATAGATTGCTTTTGATTAGATGGGCATTTTTACTATGTTAATTCTACCTATCCATGAGCATGAGAGATGTTTCCATCTTCTGATATCTTCTCCAATTTCTTTTTTCAGAAACTTGATATTCTTGTCAAGAGGTCTTTTACCTGCTTGGTTAAAAGTTACATCAAGATACTTTATGTGATTTGTGGCTATTGTAAAGGGTGTGGTTTCCTTAATTTATTTCTGGGCCCCTTTGTCATTTGTGTACAGGAAGGCTACTGATTTTTTTTAAATTAATGTTGCATCCAGTCACTTTGTAAAGCTGTTTATCAGCTGGAGGAATTCTCTAGTGGAATTTTGGGGGTTGCTTATGTATACTATCATATCATTTGTAAATAGCAATACTTTGACTTCTTCCTTCCCAATTTTTAACACCACATGTGACCTTCTTTGCCTTACTGCTCTAGCTAGAACTTCAAGTACAATAATGAAGAGGTATAAAAAAATGGGCAGCCTTGTCTTGTCCCTGATTTTAGTGGAACTGGCTTAAGTTTCTCTCCATTTAATTTCATATTGACAATCAGCTTGCTGTATATAGCTTTTTTATATTTAGGTATGAGACTTGTATACCTGATCTAAGACTTTTATCATGAACTGGTGTTGGAATTTGTCAAAGGCTTTTTCTGCATGTAATGTGAAGATCTTGTGATTTTTCTTAATGACTTGTTTACATGATGGATTATGTTGAAGGATTTTCATATGTTGAACCATCCCCTGTGTTCAAATTTTCTGGTTCTGTTGCTCTCCTTGTCGAGTTCCTGTCCTCTCCAGATCTTACTGTTTCCCACTTCTTTCCTAAGATTCCCTGCACTCTGCCCAAAGGTTGCCCATAAGTCTCAGCATCTGCCTTGATAGTTTGCAGGGCAGAGCCTTTCAGAGGTCCTCTGTGTCAGACTCCTGACTTGTTCCCTCTTTTCTCCTTCTTCTGATGTCCATCCTCTTTGCCTTTCTGGATAGGGATTGAGCATTTTAACAAGAGTCTTCCCTCTTGATTAGTTTCTTTAGGTGTTCAGATTTTAGAAGGTTTATCCTATATTATATGTCTATATGGGTGAGTATATACTATGTGTGTTTTTCTGCTTCTGGGATAGCTCACTCAGGATGATCTTTTCCAGATCCCACCATTTACCTGCAAATTTCATGATTTCCTTGTTTTTTATTGCTGAGTAATATTCCACTGTGTAGATGTACCACAATTTCTGTATCCATTCCTCCACTGGGGGGCATCTGGGTTGTTTCCAGGTTCTGGCTGCTTCAAACATGGTTGAGCAAATGTCCTTACTGTGTACTAGAGCCTCTTTTGGGGATATGCCTAGGAGTGTTATAGCTGGATCTTGAGGAAGTGTTATTCCTAATTGTCTGATTAGTGCTAGATTGCTTTCCTGTATGGCTGTACAAGTTTACATTCCCACCAGCAGTGGAGGAGGGTTCCCCTTTCTCCACAAACTTTCCAGCATATGTTGTCACTTGAGTTTTTTATTCCAATACAATAAACTTATGCAACATCCTCCAAATCCAACTCTCTTACCATCCTTCCTCAAAGACTCTCTAACACCTCTCCCTATACACAGGAGCCACCAAACACTATACATTCATTCTTGCGCTATATTTTGAAGTAGGTATGAATGAGGATATGCTGACTGTAATTTTTTCAGGAGGGATCTTTTGCTCAGCACACTATTTAAAATCTGTGTAAAATAACTCATTCCTTCTCATTGCTGAATAGTTTATTCAGCTGATTTAATAAAACAATTGACTTCCTTGTATTGTCTTGTTCTTTAATCAGTTTTCACGTTTTTCTTCAAATTTATATTTATATGTATTTATATTCATTATGCCATTTATTTTTGTGTGTGTAGCCCAAGAGGGTCATGTTTGACATCTTCTTGCCAAGTCTCTGAAGTCCTGGGATTACAGACATTATTATTTTTAAGCTTATGCTCTCAAATTATACTTCCAATGTTGGACATTTATTGTAGATCTTATTTAAATATGTTGCATTTCCATCTTTCACTCTTGATATGTATTTTAAGTTAATAAGTTTTTTAACCTCTAACAATAGCAGCAAAAATCTTCTTTGTTTTAAATATACCAAAATTTCAATATGTTCGAGTTTCTTTGCCCCACAGAGAAGTATCACTTCTGCCAAGCGTGAAGGTTTTCTTCTTTGTTTTACTTTACTTGAGTAACTGCCATTGATTAATTTAGAAATATGTTTTACTATATTAACCAAAAACTTTTAATTGTTTCCAGTGATTGGATTAGTCAGATTATCTAGTTCCACAAACCTTCTCAATATGTGCCTTGGTTTTGGTTTGTTTATGCAACAATTTCCCTATTGTTTTCTTCATATGGCAAGGATGCAATTATGTAGCAAATACCTTATTTAGTGGACTTATGTTTTATCATCTTTCTTCACTAAGTGGATTCAATGCTTAATGTTGATATTATCAAGTATCTTTTAAGTATTAACAATCTGATTTACATATGATAAGGCATTAATATATTAATACTTTCTACATGAAGAAGACATTAATAAATCAAGGCTTAACCTTATTTATTATTAGCCTTTCATTTTAGATGTCATATTTATTATAACATAGTCATCATTAATTTATTTTTATTAATTAAATTTTTTATTCACTTTATATCCCAATTGCAGCACCCCTCCTTCCTCTCCTTCCAGTCCCCTCTTCCTACATTCTACCTTCCTCTTCTTCTCAAAGAAGGGGAGCCCCTTCCCAAGGGTACCAATGAGCCCTGCCACATCAAGTAGCAGCAAGACTAAGCACATCCTCTCCAAATGAGACCAGGCAAGGCAGTCCAGCTAGGGGAAAAAGATCCAAAGGCAGGCAATAGAGTCAGAGACAACCCTCACTCCAATTGTTAGGGAACCCACATGATGACTAAGCTGCACAACTGCTATGTATGTGCAGGGATCCTAGGTCCAGCCCATCCATGGGCTTTTGTTGGTGGTTCAGTCTCTGTGAGCCCCCATGAGCCCAGATTAGTTGATTCTGTATATCTTCTTGGGCTCCCCTCTACTCTTCTGGCTCACTTGATCCTTCCTCCATACTCATTGAGCTCTGCCTAATGTTTGAGTGTGTGTTTCTGCATCTGTTTCCATCAGATGGAAGCCTCTGGATGAAGCCTCTCAGAGGACAGTTATGCTAGGCTTCTGTCTGCAAGCATAGCAGAGTATCATTAACAGTGTCAGGAGCTGGGAGGGGCAAGATGGCGGAGCCAGGAGGACTCTCATTCTGAGCAGCAGCACAGAAGGATCAGCACAGTGACCAGCAATCAGAACTCTCGGCCATAAAACACAGTCATTGTGTTTCCCAGGTGAGAGGATACCCCACGGTGGGGGATTCAATCAGCTTTTAACTCACCCGGCTAAACCGCGGAAGAGATCCCGGTTCCACCAGATGCTTGGCTGCGGGCCGCCAGCCCCAGCCCCAGCCCAGAGCCACAAGCCAGTGTCTCTGGTCAAGGTCCCAGACTGAACCATGGGCACCACACTATCAGAGACTGGAATTTTCAGTCGAGAGATAACCCCAGGGTACAGGAAACGATTGGGACCGGCCTTAGGCCACCCAGACATCCCCTGGAAAAGACTCGGGCGGGTTCCACGGGCACCCCAGGAGCCAGCCCGGAGCCAGAGCCGGGGACCCAGGTTTCGGCACAGAGCCCTGCCTGCCTGCACGCCTGATTCGCCACCGGAAATAGAAACGGCGGGTCTGATCTCAGAGCACTCAGCTCACCCCCAACCTGAAAAGGTCCCCGGAAAATTACCCAGCTTAGGGAGCCACTCAGGTACCCAAAAGCCGCAAAGGCAGAAACAGGCAGTTTCTGCGCACCAGACAGCTGGCAGAGACTGAGCCGCAATCACACAGCTGTGCTCCAGGCACAGGCAATTTCTGTGGCCAGCCAGCTGGCGGACACTGAGCAGTGTGCACCAGGGCAAAAAAAGACACTAGGAGTCCATGTCTCCAGAGAATCCACGGGGAAGGAAGGAAACTGTACTGATCTAAATCACCCAATCCTTCCCTAGAAAAAGTCTAGCAGTCTAGTGGGGCCGAGGCGCCAGCACTCAGCTGTGCTCCAGACACAAGCACAAACACTTGAGGCGTGCCTGATGTCCAACTGGGTCACAGCAGCTGATCATTAAATTTGCAACAAGAAACCCAGAAACAGGGCAGCTGCCCTCAGGACTTCCCTGGGTGAGAGGAAAACCCTCTCGACTAACAAAGACCACAATTACCACTCAGGTCTATATCCCTGAGGTGAGTAACTCCTGAAAAAACACCAGCCATCCAGGGACTATACCCAAAAAGCTGAGAAGACATCCTTCAGGAAAAACCAGCTTTCTGCAAAGGGGATTCTCTCCACCACAGGATCCCCAGGAACCACCAGAAAATAACCCCAAACACCTAAGATAACACAATGGGTAGAGGCCAGCGTAAAAGCTCAAGCAACAAAAGACAGAGCAATATGGCATCTCCAGAACCCAGTTACCCAGGGGCAAGTAACCCTGGACACCCCACCATAACTGAAATCCAAGAAGATGACCTAACAAGTATGCTCATGAAGATGATAACAGAGGAAACAAATAAGATTCGTAAGGCATAGAGGAAGATAAACTCAAACAAAATATTGCCATCAGTAAAGAAATAGAGAAGCTGCAGCCAAACAGTTTATAGCCTTTAGAAAGGAAATGCTTAAAACACTGAATGAAATAAAAGAAACAGAGTTGAAGGAACTACAAGAAAAACAGGAAAGTACAATCAGACAGGTGAAGGAAGTAAACAAAACAACTCAAGACCTGAAGATAGAATTGGAAAAATTAAAGAAAACACAAATGGAAGAAATAATGGAAAGGAAGAATCTAGGGAAGAAAACAGGAACTACAGAGGTAAGCATAACCAACAGACTACAAGAGATGGAAGAAAGAATCTCAGGTGTAGAAGATACAATGGAAGAAATCGATGTATCTGTCAAAGAAAATGTTAAATCCGAAAAATTCCTGACACAGACCGTCCAAGAAAAGCAAGACAATATGAAAAGACAAAACCTAAGAATAATAGGTATAGAGGAAAAAGAAGACTCCCTTCTCCAAGGCCCAGAAAATATTTTCAACAAAATCATTGAAGAAAATTTCCCCAAGCTAAAGGAGAGGCCAATTAGAATACATGAGGCCTACAGAACACCCAACAAATTTGACCAGAAAAGAAAATCCTCCCGCCACATAATAATCAAAACAGTAAGTATACAGAACAAAGAAAAAATACTAAAAGCTGCAAGGGAAAAAGGCCAAGTAACATATAATGGCAAACCCATTAGAATCACACCTGACTTTTCAACAGAGACTATGAAAGCCAGAAGGGCCTGGACAGATATCATGCAGACCCTAAGAGAACACAGATGTCAGCCCAGGCTACTATACTCTGCAAAACTCTCAGTCCTCATAGATGGAGAAAACAAGATATTCAATAACAAAAACAAATTTCAACAATACCTACAAACAAATCCAGCATTACAGAAGACACTGAAAGGGAAAATACAACCCAAGAAAGCTAGCTACATTCAAAAAAACACAGGAAATAAATAACCTCACTTCAGTAAAACAAAAAGCAACCAAGCACACAACCTGATGACCACAGCCAACATCAAAATCAAGAGATCTAACAGCCACTGGTCATTAATCTATCTCAACATCAATGGACTCAACTCTCCAATAAAAAGACACAGAATAACAGAATTTATATGTAAACAAAACCCAGCAATCTGTTGCATACAAGAAACACACCTAAGACACAAAGATAGACATTACCTGAGGGTAAAGGGTTGGAAGACGACTTTCCAAGCAAACGGACCCAAGAAGCAAGCAGGAGTAGCCATTCAAATATCTGATAAAATAGACTTTCAACCAAAATTAATCAAAAGAGATGGGGAAGGACACTTCATACTCATCAAGGGAAAATTCCACCAGGAAGACATAACAATCCTGAACATCTATGCCCCAAATACAAGGGCACGCACATTTGTGAAAGAAACATTGATAAAATTTAAAGCACATATAGATCCACACACATTAGTAGTGGGAGACTTCAACACCCCACTCTCAACAAAGGACAGGTCAACCAAACAGAAATTAAACAAAGAAACAATGTCTCTGACAGAGGTCATGAATCAAATGGACCTAACAGACATTTACAGAACTTTACACCCAAACACAAAAGAATTTACCTTCTTCTCAGCACCTCATGGAACCTTCTCCAAAATATACCATATAGTGGGTCACAAAGCAAGCCTCAACAGATACAAGAAGATTGAAATAATCCCATGTATCTTGTCTGATCACCATGGAATAAAGCTGGACCTCAACAATAACAGAAATAACAAAAAGCCTACACACACATGGAAACTGAACAACTTGTTACTAAATGACAGCTGGGTCAGGGAAGAAATAAAGAAAGAAATTAAAGTCTTTCTAGAAATCAATGAAAATGAAGACACAACATACCCAAACTTGTGGGACACAATGAAAGCAGTGCTAAGAGGAAAGTTCATAACACTAAGTGCCTTCAAGAAGAAATTCGAGACAGCTCATTCAAGAACCCTAATGGCTCACTTAAAAACCCTAGAAAAAGAAGAAGCAGACACACCAAGAAGGAGTAGACGGCTGGAAATAATCAAACTCAGGGCTGAAATCAATCAATTGGAAACAAATAAAACAATTCAAAGAATCAATGAAACCAAGAGCTGGTTCTTTGAGAAAATCAACAAGATCGACAAACCCTTAGCCAGGCTAACTAAAAGGCAGAGAGACACCACCCAAATCAACAAAATCAGAAATGAAAAGGGGGATATAACTACAGACACTGAGGAAATCCAAACAATCATTAGGACTTACTTCAAAAGCCTATATGCCACAAAATTTGAAAATCTAAATGAAATGGACAATTTTCTTGATCGATTTGACTTACCAAAGCTGAACCAGGACCAGGCAAATCAACTAAATAAACCTATATCCCCCAAAGAAATAGAAGCGGTCATCAAAAGTCTCCCATCCAAAAAAAGCCCAGGACCAGATGGCTTCAGCGCAGAATTCTACCAGACCTTCAAAGAAGAGCTAACACCAATTCTCTTCAAACTATTCCACAAAATAGAAACAGAAGGAATATTACCAAATTCATTCTATGAAGCCACAGTCACCTTGGTACCTAAACCTCACAAAGACTCATCAAAGAAAGAGAATTTCCGGCCAATCTCCCTTATGAACATTGATGCAAAAATACTTAACAAAATACTTGCAAACCGAATCCAAGAACACATCAAAGATATTATCCACTATGACCAAGTAGGCTTCATCCCAGGTATGCAGGGGTGGTTCAATATACGGAAATCCATCAATGTGATCCACCATATTAACAAACTGAAAGAAAAAAACCACATGATAATCTCCCTAGATGCTGAAAAAGCCTTTGACAAAATCCAACATCCATTCATGTTCAAAGTATTGGAGAGATCAGGGATACAAGGCACATATCTAAACATAGTAAAGGCGATATACAGCAAGCCTATAGCCAACATCAAACTGAATGGAGAGAAACTTAAAGCAATCCCACTGAAATCAGGGACAAGACAAGGCTGCCCACTCTCTCCATATCTCTTCAACATAGTGTTGGAAGTCCTTGCTAGAGCAATAAGACAGTTGAAGGAGATCAAGGGGATACAAATTGGAAAGGAAAAAGTCAAATTATCACTATTTGCAGATGATATGATAGTATACGTGAGTGACCCCAAAAACTCTACCAGGGAACTCCTACAGCTGATAAACACCTTCAGCAAAGTGGCAGGATACAAAATTAACTCAAAAAAATCAGTAGCCCTCCTGTATACAAAAGACAAAAGGGCTGAGAAAGAAATTAAGGAAACAACACCCTTCACAATAGCCACAAATGACATAAGGTACCTCGGAGTAACCCTAACCAAGAAAGTCAAAGACTTGTATGAAAAAAATTTCAAATCTCTGAAGAAAGAATTAGAAGAAGATATGAGAAGATGGAAAGATCTCCCATGCTCATGGCTTGGTAGGATTAACATAGTAAAAATGGCCATCTTACCAAAAGCAATCTACAGATTCAATGCAATGCCCATCAAATTACCAACACAATTCTTTACAGACCTGGAAAGGAAAATTCTCAACTTCATATGGAATAACAAGAAACCCAGAATTGCTAAAACAATCCTCTACAATAAAAGATCTTCTGGAGGTATCTCCATCCCTGATCTTAAGTTGTACTATAGAGCAACAGTTTTAAAAACTGCATGGTACTGGCATAGAAACAGAATGGTGGATCAATGGAACCGAACAGAGGACCCAGAAATAAACCCACACACTTATGGACACCTGATCTTTGACAAAGACGCCAAAACCATACAATGGAAAAAAGATAGCATCTTCAACAAATGGTGCTGGTCTAATTGGATGTCTACATGTAGAAAAATGAAAATAGATCCATACTTGTCACCCTGCACAAAACTGAAGTCCAAGTGGATCAAAGACCTCAACATAAAACCAGACACATTAAATCGGCTTGAAAAAAAAGTGGGAAATACCCTAGAACTCATTGGTACAGGGGAAAACTTCCTGAACAGAACACCAACAGCACAGGCTCTAAGAGCAACAACCAATAAATGGGACCTCATGAAACTGAAAAGCTTCTGTAAAGCAAAGGACACCATCATCAAAACAAAGCGACCACCTACAGATTGGGAAAGAATCTTCACCAACCCTTTATCTGACAGAGGACTCATATCCAGTATATATAAAAACTAAAGAAGCTGAAAAGCAGCAAACCAAGTAATCCACTTAAAAAATGGGGAACAGAGCTAAACAGAGAATTCTCTGTAGAGGAATACCGAATGGCAGAGAAGCACTTAAAGAAATGCTCAACCTCACTAGCCATTAGGGAAATGCAAATCAAAACAACCCTGAGATTTCACCTTACAGCCATGAGAATGGCCAAGATCAAAAACTCAAGTGACAACACATGCTGGAGAGGTTGTGGAGAAAGGGGAACCCTTCTCCACTGCTGGTGGGAATGTAAACTTGTACAACCACTCTGGAAATCAATCTGGCACTTTCTCAGACAACTAGGAATAGCGCTTCCTCAAGATCCAGCCATACCACTACTGGGCATATATCCAAAAGAGGCTCAAATACACAAAAAGGACATTTGCTCAACCATGTTTGTAGCAGCTTTATTTGTAATAGCCAGAAACTGGAAACAACCCAGATGCCCCTCAACTGAAGAATGGATGCAGAAATTGTGGTACATCTACACAATGGAATATTACTCAGCAATGAAAAATAAGGAAATCATGAAATTTGCAGGTAAATGGTGGGATCTGGAAAGGATCATCCTGAGTGAGTTGTCCCAGAAGCAAAAAGACACACATGGTATATACTCACTCATATAGACATACAACATAGGACAAACCCCCTAAAACCTGTGCATCTAAAGAAACTAAGCAAGAGAGAGGACCCTAACTAAAACGTCCAATCCCCATCCAGAAAGGCAAAGAGGATGGACATCAGAAGAAGAAGAAAACAGGAAACAACCTAGGAACCTACCACAGAGGGCCTCTGAAAGCCTCTGCCCTTCAGACTATCAGAGCAGATGCTGAGCCGGATGGGCAACTGTTGGGCAGGTGAACGGAATTTTAGGTAAGAACTGGGAAATAGTAAAAGCTGGAGAGGACAGGGTCTCCACAAGGAGAGCAACAGAACAAGAAAATTTGAACATAGGGAACTTCCCAGAGACTCATACTCCAACCAAGGACTATTCATGGAGATAACCTAGAACCCCTGCATAGGTATAGCCCAGGGAAGTTCAGAGTCCAATTGGGTTACATAGTAATGTGAAGAGGGAATGCCTCTGACATAATCTGATTGGCCTGCTCTTTGATCACCTCCCTCTGGGGGGGGGGGGGGGAGCAGCCTTACCAGGCCACAGTAGAGGACAATACAGCCACTTTTGATGTGAACTGACAGACTAAGATCAGAAAGGAGAGGAGAACCTCCCCTATTAGTGGACTTGGGGAGTGGCATGCAAGCAGAGGGAGGAGGGAGGGTGGGATTGGGAGGGGAGGAGGGAGAGGCTTATGGGGGGATGCAGAATGAATAAAGTATAATTGATGAAAAATTTTTAAAAAAGGGAAAAAATAATTTAAGAACCTTAAATGACTTTCAAAAGTGGAGGAAAACATGGAGTTAGTCAATTGTCATGGAGCACGTCTCGCCCCTGGGGGCAATGGTCTCCTGAACCTACTCAGACCTCGGACACCACCACTGCTAGTTCTAGAACTGACGCAGGATGTTCCAACGAAGGGTTAAGGCTTCTCATAATATTTCCTATAAGCCCACACCTGTTTGTCTATATCCCCCATTTTTATTCATTATTAGCCAGATAGAGCCAAGTAATTGTGGTAATTATACTTGCTTTTTTGCCCAATGCTAGAATGCTAGTAAATTTAGGTATGCCCTGGTTACTCGCATGCCTCACTGGGTGCCTGTGCCCATTGATGCCCCTCACGCTATGACTCTCTTCAGACAGAAGAGGGATCTTGGAACTACAGCCACCATTGTTACTGCCATCTCATTGGCGGCTTTTGGAGCTACCACCGGGGCATTAGCCATGAGTCATACTAGGCAGACTGCTCAGAACCTGAATAATCATTTAGCCGATGTAGCTCATGCCTTAGTTGTACATAAAGGAATTAATGCTCAACTAAAAGGAAGCTTGATGGTGGTCAATCAGAGGATTGACCTCTTGCAGGAGCAAATTGATACCCTATGGCAAATCGCTCAACCTGGCTGTCAATGAAAGTATGCTGGACTTTGTGTCACTAGCATACAACATGAGAATTTTTCCTGTGCTGCAAATCTGTCTAAACAATTGTCGAGCTATATTTTAGGTAATTGGACTGGAGAATTCGATACTACGATGGAGCAGCTGAGAGTGGCCATTGTCACAGTAAATTCTACCAGAGTGGACGCAGGACTAGCCACAGGATTATCAACATGGATTGCTGCAGCCATGAATCATCTGAAGGAATGGGCGGGCATGGGAGTGTTAGCAGGCCTTCTGGTGTTGGTCTCCTTGGTTTGCCTGTGGTATATATGCAAGATTAGAGTCTCACAACAGTGTGATGCAGCCATGATCATTCAGGCCTTTACAGCCATTGAAGCAGGACATTCTCCCCAAGCATGGTTGGATACCATAAAAAGCTAAAATGACACGCTCAGGATGCGAGGCTAAGCAGTGCACTCAGGGTCAGCCGCTTTGGACCCAGAGAAGAGCATGTCTGATTGCATGCGGGTTGATGCCCCAGGTCCCGCCTCTGAGAAAAAGGTATCGGTCGGGTCTGATGCTCTTTGGGTGGATGACACCTAAATGAACATCGGTACAAAGTCCCAATTTATTTCTAATATCAGAGATCAGACCTCTACTCTTGCCTGATGCGTCTAAAACAAAAAGGGGGAACTGTAGAGAGCTGCGGAATGCTATGCCTTAAAGATGGAGCTGGTTTCTGCCTTCCACCTTCCCGATGGTGAGTGCTCTCTGTCACGAACAATTCCACATTTGGCTAAGGCTGAGGATCTGGCTTGCTTCCGTGTATGTGGACCTATCTGCATTGCCCACGTGGCACGCCTGGGTTGGCTACCCAGAGGCTATTTAAGCTGTGGGCTGGCTTTCCCCAGGGTCCGAGGATTGTTCAAGGTTCCTGAGTAAACTGCATTGAAAAAAACAAAAAGTGTCAGGAGCTGGCTCTTTCCCATGGGATAGGTCTCAAGTTGGGCCAGTCATTGGTTGAGCCATTGCCTCAATCTCTACTCCATCTTTATCCTTGCACATCTTTTATGAAGGACAAATTTTGGATTGTTTCATGGTTAGGTTACTGACATTATTCCACTAAAGGTCCTGCCTCTTTACAGTAGGTGACCACTTCAGGCTTTATATTCCCTCCAGCTAGGAGTCTGGGTCACTTCCTAGACTCCCTGGAGCCTTCCCCATCCCAGGTCTCCTGCTTGTTCCAGAGATGCCCCACACATGATTTCTGGTCTCTCTCCCAGTCCTCCCTTTGCCCCACCTCATTCCTGCTCTAGCCACACCTAATCCCCACTTTCACCCTCCCCATGTCATCCATTCAGTTCTTTCCCCTCCACTACCTCCAATGTCTGTTTTATTTCCATTTCTGAGGGAGATTCAAGCCTTCTCCCTTGGACCCTCCTTGTTGCCAAGCTTCTCTTTTTCTGTGGATTGTAGTACGGTTATCCTGTACTCTATGAATACTATTCACATATAAGTATGTATCCGCTGTGCATGTCTTTTGGGGTTTGGGTTATCTCACTCAGTATGATATTTTCTGTTTTCAAATATTTCAAAATTGTATCTATTTTCAAATGATATTTCATCCATTTGCTTGCAAATTTCATGATGTCCTTTTTTTTCTAATAGCTATGTGGTATTAATAAATGGGACCTCATGAAACTGAAAAGCTTCTGTAAGATAAAGAACTGAGTAGTATATCAGCTGTAGGAGTTCTCTAGTAGAATTTTTGGAGTCACTTATGTATACTATCAGACCACCTGTAAGTAGGTATAATTTGATTTCTTCCTTTCCAATTTGTATCTCCAATTTGCACCCCAACAAGCAATGGAGGAGTGTTCCACATCCTCCACAGAATGTGCTGTCACTTAAGGTTTTTATCTTAGTCGTTCTAACTGGAACCTCAGAGTCGTTTTGATTTGCATTTCCCTGATGACTACAGACATTGAACATTTCTTTAAATGATTCTTGGCCATAAGATTCCTCTGTTGAAATTTTTTTGTTTAGCTCCATTCTACTGTTTTCAATAGGGTTATTTGCTTTCTTGGTGTTTAATTTCTTGAGTTCTTTATATATTTTGGATATTAGCCCTCTGTTGGGTGAAGGGTTTTTAATAGCTTTTTCCATTCTGTGAGCTGCCATTTTAACCTGTTATTTCTGCTGTTGTTGAAGTGCAGGTTTAATTCCATAGTGGTCTGACAAAATATAAGGTGTTATTTCAACTTTCTTTTATCTGTTGAGGCTTGCTTTGTGACCAACTATATGTTAAAATTTGGAGAATTTACCATGAAGTACAGAGAAAAAGGTATATTCTTATGTGTTTGGGTAAAATTTTAGGTAGGTGTGTGTTAGGTCTATTTGATCCATGACATCTGTTAATTTCATTATTTCTCTTTTTACGTTCTGTCTCAATGACCCATTGGTGAGAGTTGGGTGTTGAAATCTTGCACTATTCATGTTTGTGGTTCAAGATGGGATTTAAGCTTCAGTAATGTTTCTTTTATGATGTGGCTACCATTGCATTTAGGATGTAGATAGGTTCGGAATTATGACATCATCTTGGTGGGGTTTTCCTTTGATTAGTATAAAGTGTCCTTCCCCATCTCCTTGATTAATTTTTGCTGAAAGTCCATTTTACTATATATTAAAATAGCTACTCCAGCTTGCTTCTTGGATCCCTTTACTTGAAAAACCTTTTTTAAGTCCTTTACCCTAAGGTAATATCTATCTTTCTTGCTGAAGTCTGCTTCTTGTATGCAGCAGAATAATAAATTCTGGTTTTTGCATCCATTTTGCTAGCTTGTGCCTTTTTATGAGGGAATTGATTCCAATGTTGTTGAGAGATATTAATGGCCAATGGTTGTTAATTCTGTTATTTTGGTATTGGTGGTAGTAGTTTGTATGTGTCTGTTGTCCCTAATTTTGATTTTGTTGGTGTGGAGTTATTTATTTCCTGTGTGGTTTTGTTGTTGTTGTTGTTTTGTTTTGTTTTGTTTGGTGCAGTTAACCTCTGTGGGTTGTAGTTTCCTTCTACTATCTTCTGTAGGGCTAGCCTTGTGGACAGAATCTGTTTAATTTTTTATTTTTTTTTGACAGGGACTGTCTTATTTTCTTCATCTATATTTATTCAAAATTTTGCTGGGTATAGTCCTCTGGGGCAACATCTATGGTTACTTATAGTCTGCAAGATATCTGTCCAGGTTCTTCTAACTTTTAGTCTTTTTTGAGAATTCTGGTGTAATTCTAGTAGGTCTGCCTTTATATGTTTCTTGGTCCTTTTCTCTGGCAGCTTTTAATAGTCTTTCTTTGTTCTATACATTTAGTGTTTTGATTATTATGTGGCAGGATTTTATTTTTCTGCACCAATCTATTTAGTATTCTATAAGCTTCTTGTATGTTTACAGGCATCTCTCTCTTTATGTTAGGGACATTTTTCTTTTTTTACTGTCTTCAAAATATTTCATGAGCCTAGGAGCTGGGAGTCTTTTCCTTCTTCTATTCTTGTTATTCTTCAGTTTGGTCTTTACATAGAGTTCCAGATATTTTGGATGTGTTATTTCAGGATCTTTTTAGATTTAGCATTTTCTTTTACAGATATATAGATTTATTCATTCACATCTTCTACACCTGACTTTTTCTCTTCCATCTCTTATATTCCAATAATGATGTTGTGTTTGTTGTTCCTGTTCTTTTTCATATGCTTTTCATCTCCTGGATTCCATCAGTTTCTGTTTTGTGTATTGCTTACATTTCTACTTTTAGGTCTTTAACCATTTTATTCGTTTTTTCGTCTGTTAAATGTATTTTTTCTGTCTTTCATTAAGTGATTTATTAATTTCCTCTTTTTTTGACCAAATCTTGACTTTTATAAATTAAAAAAGCTGCATATTTGTTTTGCTTTCTGACTCTATGCTTGTGCCTTCAATACTTTCATGATTTTCTGCTCCTCAGTAAGGAAAGGCCACTTGATCCTGTCACACACACACACAGACTTACATGGAACCACCATAAGCCCTTTTGACATGCTTCTTTGTCTTAGACAATCTTGTCACAGCAAGAACCCTTCGAAGTCTGCCTGGCCACACAACTCATGCAGATTTAGGTGTTTTCCCAACTTTCTTGGTATACAGGTAAACAATCTTGTTGCAAGGGGTTCAAGGCATCTTCATTTTGTTAGAGGCTGCATTGTATGAGAGCCTAAAATGATATGTCAAATGCTGAACCATTCTGAGTGCCTCTAAGCACTGTCCCCAGAAGAGGAAAAGGAAAGGCTCATTTCCTCTTTCAAGGCCTCTATCATCTTTATAATGTTGAATTTAAGGCTATCTTCTTGTGCTTTGGTTATTAGGATATACAGTGCTTGCTATGGTAGACTAGCTGGGCTCTGGTGGTACCATATTGCTCTGGCTGTTGTTGATTGTGTTCTTAAGCTGGCCTTTAGCCACTTGGTTGTGCCTGGTGCCAGCTTAACACTTGGGGATGCAGGCATTTGTGGGACAGAAAATGGAGTGCAGGAAAGCTTGTATGTTTTTCCACAGTTGGTTGTGTTTGAGTAGGATTTTGCAGAGCAAAAGATTGGTAGATTGGTGGGGAGGATTCTAACTGGGATGTTTTCTGGCCAGGCAGGCCTTCTAGGAAAGACCAACAGAGCCATGGGCCAGACATGGAGCTTAGGAAGCAGAGCACAGGTCACGGTTGCTGTCTGTGCCACAGGGGGACCTGGCAGCAACATCATTAATTTTCAGTAGTGTCTTACATTTAAACATTATAGTATTTTATTTGCACAAATCTAAACTTTGAAGATTGAATTTAAATATTTATTCTTCCTTTTTCTCAGTACCTTCCTGTTGCTCTATGTTTGTGCGCTTGTTTTAACTTTAACTAAATACTATACTGTTTAATTTCTAGTGGTTGACTGCATTGTATTTTAAAAATATTTATCTGCTTAGGTCATCAACCTCCATCCTTTTATGGCACTTGTGACTCTGAGCAAGTGCTGTTCACAGACTCCCAGAAGAAGCAGAGGTAAGGGTTGAGCCCATTTGTATCTTCTTTCTCACTTGTTCATCGTCACCACCTACTGTACTTTTCTTCCATTCCCTCTAAGTAGCTATCCTTTTTTGTTTGTTAAAATGAAATTTGCTTTTAGTTTGAAATACATAAAGATGGACAAGCTAGAAAAGACACACCAAAAAGAGCATGAAGGTCAGATTCTCAGCAGCTGATTAAAGCAACCCACTGTACAAAAAGATATTATAAATTTGATGTACAGGTATTTCAACAAGACAAATTGTTTAACAAATTATTACTCTACCCTGGTAGATGTGGGCTAGGCAAATTTTCTTCAAGTTTAACTTTTAACTACTTACATGGTCCACAAATATTCTTAGATCTTTCTTTTGGGAAATGGTTTAGCTATATCTGAACTCAGTAGCTTCCCCATAAATATACAGGTGTCCTGCACTCTTTGTACTCTGTAGTCTGTGCTTGTCTCACCTTACAGTCCTGAATTCAGCCTTGGTTTTGCCTGTGTAGGTATAGACTCTGGCATCTGTCTTTGAGGACAGCATATAGTCAATATTTAAAACATTTTTAGCCATAGAGGATGTCCACAACAGATTGAAAACAGTCCCTATATTGACAGTAGCCTTGTGAAGTTTGTAAATCAGCTGAATCAAGCAGGGCGAACTAATTCATGGGACTTTGCTAGAATTAATCATTTTGAGTGATGTCTAATCTTATACCTTTTCCTTTATTTGTTAAACTAAGAATTAGAAATTGCTCATTTATTCAGTTGAGCCCATGGCTTCTCAGTGAAATGGAAGCCAGTGGAAAGTCCTTGAGGCCAAGCCTAAGAACTGGATGGGTAGGCACAGTGGTTAAGGAGAAAGTTTATTGATGTGTGATAAAAGTCTGTATTGCCATCATCTGGTTATGACTTTATGTCCTGCCCTTAGTGGCCTGCCCTTGCTGATAGCTAGGACCTATGGTGGGTTCTGCCATTGTCAGGGTCTGAGTTTGTGAGGGAACTCCCATTTTGCTTATACACACTGGAACTTTGGGGGTTTGGAATACCACACTTCTCTTGTCAGCCCTTCTTAACTGGGTTCTCCTTCTTATCTTAGTTTTCTTTAATCTCACTCATCACCTGTTTGCATCCCTTTAGCTGGGATTAACTGAAGATGTAAATGGACTTGTGAACTTTTGCTATAAATTATTGAAAAGTCAGATGCTTACCGATAATGTCTTTTTTCTTCTGCAGTCTGGCATTGGCAGGCCCACACAGTTCCCCATCTGCCTCCATGTAGCATGATTTAAGTATGACATCATGTATGAAGGCTTCTTTATCACCTGACACCCCTTTAAATCCTGCTTTCAGAACCACATGCATCTCAGTCACTTATCTCCGACATTGCAGTTTTCTCTGAGGTCTTCACACCCACTGCTTCTCTAGTCTGATCTTTTCATTAGCAAAGGCACACTTTCAGGCACAGAGATTAATTTATATCATGAATGATGTGACACTGAGAAAATAAAATACTCAGTCCCACCTCATATCCTTCATCCAAAAGGCAGCGATAATACTAGTGAGCAACTGATAGAAGAGACGTGGTGACAAAAAATGAAATATTTTAAAAAGTGTCGAACTAGAGTAGAGAGTCCCAAAATGTTAACTATTTATTTGCTAAAATCAAAGGTTTTATTGTGGGCATGGTAGGGCACACCTGTAATGCCAGTTCAGGGGTCCAAAGCAGGAAATTCTCAAATTCTTTCCTAGACTGCAAAAAAGCAAGCAAGCAAACAAAAACCAAAATGACAAAATAAGCTAAAAAACAAACAAACAAACAAAACACCCTCAAAAATGAAAGCACACAAAAAAATGCTGTTAAGTGAATTGAGTATTTCTTCTATGTGCAAAAAAGATCAAAACTATGTGGCGTTAACATGAATGAATCATCTCCATGTGTCACAAAATAACATTATTTATTTATTTATTTTGAACTTTTTTAAATTTTATTTTTCTCATTAGTTACATTTTGTTAATTCTGTATCCCAGCTGTATCCCTCATTCCCTCCCCAATCCCACCTTCCCTCCCTCATCTCCTCCCTGCCCCTTTCCAAGTCCACTGATAGGGGAGGACCTCCTCCCTTTTCATATGACTCCGTTTTGTCAGGTATTTTCAGGACTGGCTTCAAAGTCCTCCTCTGTGACCTAACAGTACTGCTCCTCCCTTAGGAGGTGGGGAGGTCAAAGAGCCAGTCATTGAGTTCCTAATAACATTATTTATACAGTTAATTTTCACAGTAAAATTATATTCCATTATTTTTGCATACACATATGAATTGGAGATACTTGACCAAAGATGAATAAAATCATTCCAGATCACAAGATGTGAGCAAAGTATGATTTGATTCTAAGCCATGTGAATCCAGAGCATTCACTCTTCACCATTACATTGAGCCTTCCTTAGACTACACCACAATAACTTCTTATGTATATCTTTGGAAGTAGAATTTGACAAAGATTTTGAGTAGATGCTCTCAATATAGATTATATAGCTCTAAGAATATGTTATGTGATGTTTCACAGCATTGTCCTTTCCTAAAATCTTTGAACACATATCTAAGACTTGGATATACCAGAGCTGAAAGAATGAATACAAGGTCTGAAATTTTCAGAGGACAGCCATAAAGCCCCTGGGCAAGATATTGAGAGGTAGTGATGAGGGAAAGCCAGAGAAGAGCATGGTATAGAAAGCCAGGTTTAGGGTAAGCCAATTCTTCTTTCTCATTCTGCTTCTACTTTCTATCAGCTGCCTCATTCAGTTCAGAATTTATCCACATTTGTTCAACATTGGTTGCCCTCCAGTACGTTCCAGGAACCATTCCTTCTGTCATAATTTCAATAGCATCCTATATAAAGTAGTTACAGTAGTCCTTCTCAGGAAAGATGCTTGAAAAGATTAACTGGGATATGTCCAAAGGTTAGCTGAGCAGCCTTTTGAGGGTGGTTTCTGGTCCCCTTACCAGCTGACCCCAGACAACTGGAGTGGAATATGGGCTTTGTGATTTATGGATAGGCTTTTTTTTTTTTTTTTTACAATGGTTGTAAGCCAAAGGAGAACAAAATAAGGAGAATCCCAAAGCTGGAATCCAGAGTAACTTTTAAGGCATTAGAGTGGATCAAGAGCAGATATTCAAATCTAAACTGAGGAAGCCAATAGGTTCAGGATGGAAGATAGGCTCCTACTTTCTCTCTGCTTTTTCTTTTATCAGCACAAGAGATGAAGTAAAAACTGAAGAATATGTACTTACTGTTTGAGCATGAGATAGAGTAAATGTTTCTTTCCTGAGGAGAAGGACACCTGAGTCCTTGTTGTCTCCATTCTGTAACAAATACAGGATTTCATTTAATTCTCAGATGAGGAAAATAAAATCTTAATGACGTCTCGTTTTAGGTGGATTTAGTGGCAAATATCAATGATCCCAGGTCCACCTAAAATGTTCCAGGCTAGCCTGGGTTATATAGCAAGCCCTCGTCTCAAAGAAAAATAAAAGAAATAGGTCTTAGGGATACAGAATTTCTACCCATTAAGACCCTTTATGACTGCATTACTTTAAGATATCTAGAAAGAAAAACCTTTTGTATCTTTTCTTTACATATCAACTTGAGCCTTACATACCTAAATTTCTGCTAAATGTGTTAGTTTTCAAGTGAATAAAAGTTGCTAGTGGGTGGGATTACTCTGAGTGTCTCTCTTTAGGATGTTCTTTGCCCTGTCGGGACCTTAGCATAAGTTCACAGTTGCATTCCTGTTTGCAAAATTGAGCATGGGATGGTAATCTGTTTGGCTAGTTGAAGTCTAAGGACAGGAACTTTTCTCACTTCTATATTTCTGAGGGAATTTACCCCGAGAACGTCTAGACTTCCTGTCCCACCGTTACTTTCATCTATTAATGTGAATTGAATTACCTTGATAAGATGCAACAGTCATCAACTCACATTTCCCAATACAGTAGTTCGGTCAACATCCTGAGCATGGGTGTGAGTTCTTATTGTTTATATTTTCTCCAAAGCCAGTAGGAGATAATGACCTCTGCAATCATATCCAGTCTGCCTCAAGTATAGCCTAATGTTCCCTCTCTAAGTTCTGCAGATGTCTCAGACCAAAGGTTCCTTGTGGAGTTGGGGGTAACTTTCCTGTGCATTTTAAGATGTTTAGCTGCATCTCTAGCTTGTACCTGTTAAATGTCATTCCATTTTCACAATTATAATAGCCAAAGAATGTCTTCTGACACCAGCAAAATCATGATCTCCTTGCTCTGTTGAAAGCTACTACTCTATATGATGCGAGGAGTCATCAGATTATTTGGGGCCTTATAACAAAGCATGACCTCCAGAATATCTTCATTACAAAAACAGCTGATGTTTGGCCTCCATTCTCTTTACTCCTCCTTTTAAAAACGTAGTTTGTCTAGAAACAAAAATCGGTGCTGTCACAGAGCTCAGAGGTTTTTCTCCTAGTGGATGTTGAAGTTGCAGGTGGAATAAACCTCCTTTATATGAACGTTTCTTACCTGGGATTATTTCCCCTTCTACAGTGTATAGGTTATAAAATAGAATTCTGGGCACTGCCGCTGGCCAAGCATATGTGGCTGTATTTCAAGGGGATGTCCAGCTTGTAGCTTCAGGGTGGCCAAAAGTCAGCAGCAACCCTGTAACAGGCTGGCAACCTGACCTCGGCAGCCAGCTTGTAGGTAGAAGAGTTGCTGAGGACTCTGCTTTATTTTTCTGGAAAAGCAGAGAAGATATTTTTGCAGCTGGTTGAGTTCCATGCATGGCTCCTTTGTGAAGTTAAAAGCCAGGACCAGGCTGCAGATTTTGGACTGGATCTTCCAAAGACTCTTTGTAAAACATAGTCCATGCTCCTGGCTGAGCACACTCATGGGCACCATGCCCTCTAACAGGCCTGATCCACAGAGCAGAAAGCCTTAGTTTTCAGTTTTGCAGCAGCAGCAGCCTTTAGGCTAATTAATAAATCATCAACACATTTGTGGTGTGAAAAATGAAATATTTATGCTCGCCAGAGTAATATTTCTGTCTTGCAGCCCCATGCTCTGCTGATGCCTGATGGAGGATGAAGTAAATACCAGCTGGGGTACAATGAGTGGAATGTAATTACTCTCTACGAAGTTGAGTGAATATTAAAACACACAAGTCATAAACGCTGGCACTTGTCCCTCCCTAACTCTGCTGCCCAATCAATGCCTTCCTGACCTGATGTTTCTCTATGACCTGATGTTTGGGTCCAAATGCAGCTTCCAGCAGGATCTCAGTGAAGGGCTTGCTTGCAAAGAATATAAATGTAGCTGCACCAGAAAGCTCGGAAATATGAAAGTTGACCTCTGTGAATGAAGAGATGTTCCTAGTACTATGAGGAGAGAAGGGGGGAGGGGCTAAGCTACACGTGCCATCTCTGAAGGTTCTAAGCTGATTTACTTCCTTGACAAGGTGAACGTGAACCTTTTTACTTCAGCTTGCATACTTTTTAATGGAGTAATTCTATACCATATGATCAGAGAACACTGCTTCAGAAGTTAGTTATCAAAGTGCTGCATGGTGGTGTAAGTGAAGGTAAAGATGAAATTCAAGAGCAGCCAATCAGAGACCATGTTAATGATCCACCCATGTCAATACGTCAAGGTGACGGAAATGAAGATGAAGAGGACCACTCAGCAAAAGTGAGGCCTGGCAAGTGACTCTGGAACACTGAACACTTGATCCATTTACCAAAGTGCACACTCACATTCACCTCCATTTCTTCAGTGCACAGTGCATGTTCTTTATAGTTTTCCATGACAAGTTTCAACATATGTGAAAATGACTTTGGGCACTTTCACTCTAAAATATTTAGGTATTCACTTGTCACTTGCTCCTGTATGCTTGCGATTTTTTAAACATGTGTAATTATGTCCCTGTCTCACAGGAGGCACTTGCCAATGTCTGGAGATACATTTGGTTGTCACAACTTTGGGGATAGAAGATGCCAGGGAGGATGGATGCCCCTAAGCATCCCCTGTGCACAGACATTCTCCCGCGACAAAGAGTTCTGCAAGTTAAATGTCAAGGTTCAGACAGAAATGTCAAGATGAAGTAGAGGGGCTCTGCTCCGGAGTATTCCATGAAACAGTTGAGATATAATTATTTTAACAGCCACATCTAATCAATGCTGAGGTTGTTTTTAACAATGCCAAGATGCACCATGGCCCTCAGGGGTGTCAATTGTTTAAAGATAAATTCTTGTGCACGGAATTGCTCACATAATCATTGTGCACAGTTAGTGTTGAATAGTGCCACCAAGTCACCTTCTAAAGAGAACTCCTGGGATCCAGGAACCTAGCCTCACAAGGTGAGTTCAGTCCCCAGAACTCACAAGACAGAAGAAGAGAACTGAGAGCTGCAACTTGTCCACAGGGGTAATGTGGTTCATATGTGTGTTTCCCCAAATTAAAATGTGATAACAAGGAAAATATTAAATGAACTTCTTGAATTCATGTTTCCAAATGCTACCAACATTACCTCTTTTCTGGACCCTTATTGATTTTGTGTGTCATCCACCACTCAAATCTTGTTGGTTAATTTGTGTTCTGTAATGTGAATAAGACCAGGTTCCATTTTGTTGGCAAATTGTCATTTTACTTTTTCTCTGATGTTAAATGTGTCACCTGTCTTCCTTGCTCATTTTCTTTTTTATTTTTTTCCTTTCTTTCTTCTTTCCAAGTTGTGGTAGTCATCACCTATATTTGGTATTAATAATTTTATTCTGAACTTGTAAGAGCTGTGTTCTGTTTGCCTTATCCTACTACCTAGAAAGTTTAGGAAATACGGACTGAGTGAAGGTTGTAGTAGTTGACAAATATATCCTTTTTTCATTGATTGGGTTTGGCCAATTGCTGCTATTTTGCGGCTAAATTGGTACTATAGGAAAATAGTGAAAGCTGCCTTTCCTTGCCTACAAGTGGTTAATTCTACAGGTAGATGATACAGAACTTTTATATCGACATCGTAAAAGTAATGTCTTGATATTATAAAATAATTTAAACTTATCCCCATTTTCTTTCCTCCCTGCAAACACTTCCACATATCCTCCAACTCTCTTTTAAATTCATTGCCTCTTTTTTCATTACTTGTTTTTCACACACACACACACACACACACACACACACACTGTTAAGACCATATAATTTTCCATACATGTTTGTTTTTGAGATTTAAAATTTGGTATTGGATAACCAATTGGTATGCTCTTCCCAGTTGAAGAATATTTTTTCTATTCTCAGCATTTCCTAGTTCCCTATAGTTCTTTGCCTAGAGTCGAGGCCTCATCTCTTTACAGTGCTATTAGCATCATCCTTGTTCAACTCATATTTAGGCAGCCGTGGTGGTGAGACCGCATGGGTGTGGCTTCTGAAATTTCTAGTGGACACATTCTCACAGCAAACTTCCTGTTCCTCTGATTCTTACAGTCTTTCCTCGCCAATTTTCAATGATTTCTAAGAATGAAAAAATTCCCCAGTCCTTGTTGACCTATCATTTGTTGTCATTACTCAGGTCTCTTTTGTGTAGCCATATTATTGAGATGAATAGGTACAGGGAATTGAGCAGTGAGAGATAAAGAATGAATTTTCTTCGGGGATAAGTCTCCTAAAATATCATGTGGCCATCTCTAAGATCATGTACATGTAAGTAATGCTAAGTGGACTGCTCAGGTTGTATTTGTACATTCACACACACACACTTTACACTTACAAGTGTTTGTGTCTATGTGGTTTTGCCACAATAATAATTTTAAAAGAAGGACGTGAATTTGAGATGAAGCGGCACTTAATGGTAGTTTGGAGGGAGGAGAGGAAGCAGAGAAATAATGGAAATACAGTACATATGTATGAATTCTTTTTAATTTAATAAAAAATCAAAAAATTGACCATAATATTTCTCCTTCATTCATTATTATCTGTTTCTAAGAAACATTACATCAAACCACAGCAAAAGGCAGAAAAAAAAGCTCTGTTATTGTCCATCTTGTAATGGGGAAGGAAGCATACTAGATCATGGCTCTGGGATGGATCCCTAGGCTGGAGAGACAGACCTGCCCCATCCTCAGTAGCATGGGGGCTCTACAGGTTTACCAGGAAGACCACAGAGCGGAGAGCGCTGAAACAGACACATCAGGTACTGGCAAAACTGATCCTGAGAGAAAGAGGAAATTCCTTCCACCTTAACTAAGACAACTCATACCAGAAACCATAGAGAAACAGGAACTGAGAAGAGACAATGAGGCCAAGTGTGGAATGTTACTGAAAACCAGAAAGAAAAGTACAGATGAAGAGATATGCTACCTACTTCTCTGCTCTAAAATCTCTTCTCAGTCCTTTAAGTGTCTGCTCCTTTCTTCCTCTGCCATCTTGCATGTAAATGTTTTCCCGCAGTGTGTGGCGCACTTTTTCACATCATCTCTGCTCCTCTGCCACACACCCTTACTTCTTTCTATCCTTTGTGTTTATTTGCTAGTGGCCATTTGGTAACACATCTTCTTATGTTCAAAGTTCTCAAATTTCTGTCTATAGCTTCTCTTTTTCTTTTTTTCTCCTTCAGGTTTTCAGGTAAACCAGTAACAGTTCAGGATGGCTTAGACTGTCTTGTGCCTTTGTTTTGTTTCTCCGTTAACTAACTCTGCTTCTTCTTTACATCTACAGAGAGGCTCTGTCTTCCCTCAGCACCATGCCAGATCATTTTGTAAATCTTTATTTGAATCTCTCTGTTTTCTCTTACCGTATAAATTCTTGTTTTCCCTAGACTACCCACCTCAGCTGTCTTCTCATTTTCTGTGTCTGTCTAGTAAATGCATGATTCATCAGTCAACTATGCACTAACAATTTCAAACGTGTATCTTCTTATCTAAACTGTACACACTCACACCTGTGTTTGCAATGCCCCGTGAATATTTATATGGTGTTGTCACGATGCCATTTCAAATGCCACATGACTAAATCCTACTTTCCTTTCTATATTTGTCTCAGTTAATATAATTAGCATCTGTTCAATTAAAAACCAAGGCATTATGCATAATGCAGCTCTACCTATTTTTTTAATTATAGGTTTTATTACTATGTGATTAATTCTACCTAAAATATTCTTTTAGGTAGAATTTAAGCATGCCTCCCTATGCAGTGGCTGAACAATACATGTGATTAAACATTAAGCTGGATGTTATTGTATAAAGGCTTGGAGAGGGGTCCTATTAATGTTTAAGTCATTGGAATTTGAGTAGGGTTAAGTGCCCTGCTAGGTTTGATGGGCACTACCAATTAGTTAAAGGCCTTAAAATCAAGCACAATGTCTATGGAGCAAAGATACTCTGTCAGCAGTCTGATTTTTTTTTTTTTTAGTTGGATTGTAAATCCTTCCTGGATCTTCATCCTGCTGACATAACTTTTCCAGAGTCTTATAACCATGTTAAGCAATTTCTTAACATTTTGCTTCATATATTTGAGGATCTACATATGTACCTTGTTGATTCTATTTCTCTGCAGAACCCTGAGATACAGGGTTCTCTAATTACTTTGTTGTAAATGAGGTAATTCACAATTCATGTTTTCAAAAATAAAAAAAATACAATAAGATAAATAACCAAGCAAAAATAGAGAAGGAAAATAACTTCAAGAAAAAAAAAATAGTTCAAAGCAGCCAGCTACATAAACATGTAGTGAAAACACAGGCTCCTATAGTTCTGGATGATTCTTCAGTGCCCCCGGCTGTGTTGCTTCTTGGTCTCTGATCTTGGAATAGTCTTAGGTTTTCTTTCCTTTGCATTTCTCAGCTTGCTCAAGAAGTTTAGATGTGACCTACCTTTTGCTCCCTAACATTCTGTCTCTATTTTTTTATCTTGATTCCATATTTAATGATAATTACTTATGTTTTTATTAATCCCCCCCAAAAAATTGACCTCCTCAAGGACTAGAGCAGAGCTCCTAGCCCAAACACTTGTGTTATAAAAGGCAACTTTACTTCACAGCCAGGTTCTTCCATTAAATTCTTCCTAGGCACAGACTCAATTTAATAAATTCCTTTGGTATAGATCAAATTCCACACCCTCCTCTCCAAATCCCTGGCATTCAGGCATTTCCTACCTTCTAGGCGACTACTGTGCTCAAGGGTTGTTCTAAATGCACAAAGGAAGCCTAAGGTGGCAAGAGTAGCTAACTATTGGGCATTGCAGTTCCCACAGCCTGCTTATGGCCCTATAGAGCAACCAGAGGAATCGCTAGTGTAGAACACAAGCAGAAGGTGACTTTGTAGGAAATGGCTGGTTCTTGCTCTGCTGGCAGTAACAGGTTCAGATTGTTACATGACCTGCCATCCTTCCTTAAACAGTGTGAAAATGGCCAAGGTCTTTGATCATAGATCAGTCCTTATGGAGGATGAGAATTCTGTACTTCTTCCCTTATGAGACCTCTTGGTGAGCAAAAGTAACAAAGAAAACAAGCCATGGTGCTTAGTAGATATCAGTGCATGATGCCTATCACTGACTGGTATGATTAGAATTAACTTTGCTTGGCTTACTGGAATTAAAAGACAAATCACTGTAAGTATTCAAAGAGATTTCAGGGGGCTTTGTTTAGCTCTAACTTTATAAGTTATTTGGTTGTTCAGGCCTCTACCTTCAGAAGCTCTATCCAATGTAAATAATATAAATTGCCAAGTTTATCACTTACCATAAAACCTTGGGCAATTGTTTTACTTTTATAGTTTCAATTTCTTCCTCTGAGAACCCCCTCTTCACAGTAACTAAATGGTAACTAAATGAATTAAATATATCACAACAAGAATTTCCTCAATAAAATGGTGGTTGAATCCTGAATTCCATATCTTCTCTGTTATAGGCAATTGAGGTTCGCTCTTTTTATTTTTTTTTCTTCCTAATCTTTGTGTGGTAAGCTTGCCAAAACACTCAGGTCATATTAACTTGGCAGTGATAAAGAAAAATAGCAAGCTAATTTGGCAAGTTTCCAAAAGCAAAATGTCTATTAAAATTTGAAAATGGTATAAAAACGATATGACCACAATAACCTCTTTCTGTTTTGCTTGGGAGCCAGAGGTGAGAATCATATTTCCAGTTCTCCAATTCTGCTGTTTGCTTCCAAAAAAAAAAAAAAAAAGACAATTTAAGTGCCTGTTATTAGAGTCTGTCAATAAATTCTAGAACCAAAGCAAATCACATTCAGCTGATTGACAGCTACAAATTAATTTTGCTCTCTTAAACAACTACCCAAATGTTCCCGCAGCTGACAAGCTGACTGTGTGCTCTCCTTGCTCTGTGTGGCTTGCTGCACCTGCCATCATGTACTACCAATGATTTTCCTTTTTAACTCAGCTGCTGAATAGGAAAGCAGCACAGCGCGTTAGCACATACTGAGGCAGCACAGTTCCACCTGATGTCAAAACACAGGTACACATGCTTGCAGATGTCCCTGGAAGGAATGCACTCACATTCCTAGTAGACCAATTCAGTTCAGTTTGTGATTTCTTACCAGAGGTCTTTTGTGAGAGCTGACCAAACACTGTGTTAAATATTGGGGATGAAAAGAAAATGTCACTAAATTCCTTCCTGTGAAGATGTCAGAGCCTAAGAATAAGAAAAACAAAATAATTCATTATAATCATAGCTATCTATAAAAGACAGTGAAAATACACATTTTGGTGATTATTTTATAAGCAGAAGTTGGGGTGTGAAAACTCTTCCTGAAAGAGGCCACTCATCTGTTGGTATTTCTTCAAATGAGTTACATCATGATAAGATACAGCTTTTATTCTCTGCAAACTTTCATGCATTTTTTATATATGTCCACCCATGTTATTACCATGCAGGTCAAGATATCAGATGGAGCCTATTAACATCTGAAAAGGACTTTACGGTCAATAATTCTAATATTCAAGGCATAGCTATCATTTAGGAGTCATTTTGCATGTGTTAATTTCAGGCACAGTGACTGGTATCTATGGCATGCTCTCTTTCATAACTGGCTTTTTCAGATCAGCATGCGTCTATGAGGGCCAAGTGAGTACAATGTGCGCTTGCAGTCTTCTTGATGTTGGGAACTATTCTTTTACTGATGCTGGCATTTGCCGGATGTGCATTGCTCAGAGAGGGTCAGATGGAAAGAAACAGAGTATGTGTTCAGGGGTTTTGTAGAAATATTGCAGAAATTTGAGGTGGTTACAGGAAATTGGGGTTGAAAAAGAAAAGATTGTTGTTGAGGATATAGATGAAGTGGATGATGCTTGAAATGGATGATCGCCTGCCCCAGAAGCCATCAGAGGTAATTAAACCTGAGCCATGACATAATCAAATGTGTTTGGCACATTACTCTTGTGTAAAAATAACAAGGGCAGGGTAGCATTTGGAACTCAGAGTCAAGAAACAGAGGAAAGGCCATGATTATAACTCAAGCAGCTTGATTTGGCACTGTGGGAGGGGAAAGTAGAGGAGTAAAGATGGACAGATAAGTTGGTGGAGTGAGGAACATGTTAGGGCTGAAAAGAGGGATGTAAAAAACGCTTTGCTAGATTAACACCTGAGTTACAGACTAAGACAGACATGGCTGAGAAGTTGAGAAACAAGCTACATACACTTAAAAGTGAGACTTGGAGGTGAGTGACATGCACAGATTCTGTGGATACCCACCCATACCCAGACGCACTCACCTTATCCATGTCTCTCTTAGGAGCAGTGCTCATAGGAGGAGAAGGCTCAGAATATACCAAGGAATTATGCATACTTAATTTACATTTAGGTCTGAATTCCCTATGGCTGCCTTTCTGTCATTTTGCCATTTCAAAGAATAGCGTACCAGGGCTTTTTATCCCAGCCCTGTGGTGGTACCCTTTCTGAGAGAATAAATCCGAAGTAGTGTTGCCAAGAGCCAGTGACATTTGCCATGTTTGAAAAGGCCTCATTTTGAAGAATGATTATTGATTCTTTTTCACATTTCAGATCACTCCTTTGATGCTGCCTTTTACTGGCCCTGGTGTGTGCCCCTCAGCTGTGTTCCTGGCTCCTTGACACAGCAGTTCACCCACAAAGAACGCACTGTTCTTCTAAGTGGCACTCACCCTGAGTCTGTCCACAGGGAAAGTCACTGTTTCTCTGAATATTTCATCACTCAGAAAAGCTTCTCCAAGCCTTGTGTTGTTGAAACATGAAGAATATGCTTACAATTGAGCACAGGTGATGGTGCAGAGTTTAGGGGCTGGAACCGAGTGGTATCAGTAGTCTTCACTGGGGTTAACAATTTTGAGATCCCCTCATCCTACGGTGGGCCTGAAATCCTAGAGAAGAGCAGGGTTGGAAGGAGATAATAGCTGTTAAGTGTGTTATAGCTGCTTGCAGCTGATTGTCAAGGAATAAATATTGTAAAGGATTGCTGTGTTTGGGGCTACAAATATTGAATCAGCCTCAATATGAAGCCAAGGAGGACTTTCTCCTGAGCTGTCTTCTACACTACGTAAGACAACCCCACCTCGACTTAGGAGTCATTCAGCCATGGTCCTCTTTAGATTGTACTGCTTAAAATGATAGCGCACAATAAATTCCCATAACGACAATAGTTAACATTGTTTTTGTACACATGATCTTTTCCTAAAAATGTTCTCTATAAATGGCAGTTTAAAGGGCAAAAGGCTGTCTTTGGTTCAACACAGTTTTCAGCAATGTGTGAGCAGAAAGGAAATGTTAACCATATTTCTTAAAATGATTTTATTTTGGATATAGAGCAACAAAACTCACACCTGAGATGGGTATGAGTGGGATGCTGGACTCAATAGATGAAATTTGCATACGACCTGTCACACTATAAATTTCTGAATATGGTGCAGTCTATATTTTCAACCCTCAGAAGAGCTGCTGCTTACATGCAGACTGGGTGTTACAGGAGCTCTCTCCTCGTGTACTGGCTAGTGACTAGGTGTTGCTAAGAAAAATATTATGAGATCCTGTTGTTTCAAATCCCCCAGGAAGAATCACATCATCTGTTGTTCCAAGCGATGTCACTGGCACCAAAGTCTGGTCCTTCGGGGAGTCCTCCTGGGAGAAGCTGTGTGGTGCTGCAATTTCAATGGTATCCTTTCCCACAGGCTAAACTAGAAGAGGCAACGGGGAAGTTAATCTGTGCTGTATCCAGAGCAGTTACACCCTTGAACAACACAGAGAAAGAAATTATCTGCCAGTGATGAGACATGCTGTCAGTTATCTGGGTGTTAATGACAGATGTCTGACATTTACCGTGGCCACATAGAAATTTATTTTGCACATCAAACATAATAGTTCAGAACTTGGGGCACTAGGAAATTTTTTATTGACTGATTACTCTGTGCTTGGCATTGTATTAGGTACTTGCAAACATACCACAGTCAGATTTATATCTCACAATAACTGTAATATATTTCCTCTGTATTATTGGGCTTTGAGATGTTCAGGATCACAGGAGAAGCGAATGGAAAACTGTGTGGAGACTATCTCAAGGTGAAACTGCATGATTCGATTTTTTTCAGACTTTCTCATGTACCCATGCAATCCAGAAGTACTTACTGAACAAATACTGGACTAAGTGTTGAAATGACAGCAGTAAAGCAGAAATATAGTCTTTCTCAGAAGGAAAAGTAAATGTTCATAAGGAGAACTGACACTAAACTAAAATTGCATGAATAACCATTTAAACACACTCAGGATAAGGACAATGATAAAAAGCTTGGGGGTAGTATAAAAGATTTAAGAGTGGGCAGTGCAGTCTGGAACATCAGAGGTGCCTGTGAACAGCAGGCACTGCAGCTGGGGCCTAAGGTAAGTAAGCATAAGTATCAAAAGACCATGCCAGCAGAGGAAGCTGTGCGTGCAAGCCCAGAATGGAGCAGGGACTGGCTGTAGAGATTTAGCAGTGGGAAAGCTCACTGTCACTGGGCTGTGGAAAGCAGGCAGAAAGGCAGCAGGCTGATGAGACAGACAGAGTTGAGTTCATGAAGAGCCCCGGAGCCCACGCAGATGGCAGAGAAAACGAGGATCAGTTCCCTGCCTAGGAATGTTATCATAGATTATGGAAAATGAAATGATGATAGAGGTCCTGGTTCTGGCATTATGATCATCAACTTTAAATGTAATCATTGACAATGCAATAACACTTTGTGGCATTTTCCTCTTGTCTATCCTGACTTATCCTCTCTTTCATAGGTGATTAGAGAAAATAAACTGGTCAAAAAATTGATAATTGAAAATTAATGAAAGTATATATTACAGAATAGTGAGTTAGGTGATGCAATATTGTAGAATATTAGATACACAAGATTTATGAGCTATCAAACTGCATAATATGATCAAATTCTTTAAAATTAAATAATAAATATCATTTATTTAATTTTATTTGAGTCTCTCAATTAGATTTAACTTCTTACTAATTGGTCTATAGCATCTTTTCCCGGTCCCTCTCCGCTTTTCACCCAAACACACAGATTATAAACACAATGAAAAAAATGCTCACTTACATTCACTGACTTCAATCACTGACCATCCTAGGATCTTAAAACCCTCCAGATAATTAAAAACGCATCTGTTGAAAAGCCACATAATGCACCAGACACCCCCTGTTTTAATCCTTCTATCAGCTTTTCCAGGTACAACTTTTACATTTTAAAATTACATTTCTGGCTATTACGAATAAAGCTGCTACAAACATGGTTGAGCAAATGTCCTTATTGTGTACTTGAGCATCTTTTGGATATATGCCTAGGAGTGGTACAGCTGGATATTGAAGAAACATTATTTCTAGTTGTCTGAGAAAGCACCAGATTGATTTCCAAAGTGGTTGTACAAGTTTACATTCCCACCAGCAATGGAAGAGGGTTCCCCTTTCTCCACAACCTCTCCAGCATGTGTTGTCACTTGAGTTTTTCATCTTAGCCATTTTGATGGCTGTAAGGTGAAATCTCAGGGTCATTTTGATTTGCATCTCTCTGATGGCTAAGGACATTGAACATCTCTTTAAGTGTTTCTCTGCCATTCTATATTCTTCTACAGAGAATTCTCTGTTTAGCTCTGTACCTAATTTTTAATTGGATTGCTTGATTTATTGATTTCTTCAGTTTTTTTTATATATATTTTAAATATCAGCCCTCTGTCAGATATAGGTTTGATGAAGATCCTTTCCCAGTCTGTAGGCTGTCGTTTTGATAACCAAAGCCTTCGGCAGAGTGCAGGGAATCATATGAAAGAAGGGGAGTTAGTATGACCTGGAGAGGACAGGAGCTTCACAAATATATCAGGGCACAGGGGTCTATGAGACTGTTTCTCCAACCAAGGACCATGTATGGCTATAACCTAGAGCCCCTGCTCTGATGTAGCCCATGGTAGCTCAGTATCCAAGTGGGTACCCTATTAAGGGGAACAAGGACTATTTCTGACATGAACTCAATGGCTGGCTCTTTGACCTCCCCCTCTCTCCCAAAGGAGGAGCAGCTTTTCTAGGCCACAGAGGAGGACTTTGCACCCAGTCCTGAATATACCTGATAAGCTAGTTCAGATGGAAGGGGAGGAGGACCTCTCCATCAGTGGACTTGGAAAGGGTCAGAGAGAAGATGAGGGAGAGGGTAGGATTGGGAGGAAATGAGGGAGGGGATTACAGCTGAGATACAAAGTAAATAATCTGTGATTAATATAAAAATAAAAATTATAAAATAATAAATAAAATTACATTTCAAATTTTAATTAAAAAAAAAAACCTGAATAGTAACTGCTTAAATAATTTGTTAACAGTTCAAGTAGCAAGATCACATAAGTGGTAAAAACTGTAACCAAGCTCTGGTGCCTCTGTCCTTAGTGACGACACCCTATGGTGTCTCCAACTGGGAGAGATGAAGTACAAAGCCCCTAAGCTAAGACACCCAGTTTCCCACACTCACCCAATCCTCGTGGGATTGTTGTCTCTGATCCGAAGATAAATGTCACCATACTCTCTAAAGCGTCTTTCCTACTATGAGCACAGATTTGGGCTAAGCTTATTTTCTTTCTCTTTCTCCTTCCCAGGACTTGTGCATACCCTTCCCTACCCTCTCTCCTTCAGGGCTTTAGCCCAGACATGGCTTTTGGGATTCCAATCTAAGTACCTTCTGCCTAAGTATCCAGGAATATATAGCATTACTCCATGCTGAGCTGGGCTGCTGGGTAAACACCTGACTTTGAGGCATCTATTTAACACAACAGAAGCAGAATGTGTCCAAAGAGGCAGGACCTAGATGCATCCAATCTTCTTATATTAGGTGAAGCAAGGTACAGGATGGAGGAGGCTGCTCTGGATACTAAAATCTCAGTGTTGCAGACAGACTATGGCATGACTCTTGACAGGTACTTGGGACCAAAGCACCTTATTGATATTTCCCCCTGGGGGTACATAAAATATCCTGAAGGGGAGTCCAGTTCAGGAAGAGAAGCTCTCAACAGACCCTGAGCAGTGCTCTGTGCTTCTCAAACCATCTTACGCCTGAGACTGAGCAGGGCAGATACTGGCTCCTGAGCTGGGCCAGGTACATCTGCAAGTCAGAGCAGCATGTAAACAACAGAATCTGGTGTCAGTGTTGTAGTGGGGCATTCTGAGATGTAACCTTTGAACAAAAGAGAAATGTATTAACTTTCTATGGGTGACTCTAGAGAATATCAGCAAAGGGATACATTAAGAGGGCTTTCTACAATCACAATGTTAGGGAGACAGGTCCTTAAGCATGAAGGGATGTCACTACGGGGAACTGGACAAACAGAGCATTTTAAGTATAAATTGATCCATTGGTAAAGATACTGCGAGAAACTGTGTGGTGAATATCCCCTGTGGTCAGTGCGTGTGTTTCGCTGAGGCAAAGGCATGGCTTATTATAAGCAAGCAACAGTTTCTGAGTCACCGGGGAACAAGGCATGTGCAGCTTTCCGCACTCAGCACCCGACCTCATCTATGACCTGCACAGGACAATGAAGGAACAAAGATTAGGAAGTTAACGCATTATTAACCTGTGAACGTGGTGCCCCTCTACCCTCTAACAACTACTACAAAATTAATTTGGGAGCTTTCTTGTCAGATCTCCACATACCCCTTTGGCTCTAGTTATTGGCATTATTGCCATCTTGAATATGGTCACTCTGATGTCTTCCCGTTGCTTCACTAAAACTCTTCCTGTTAAGGTTCTTTAAAGCTGCCAAATCTTGTAGCTGTCACCCTTTGTGGGATGCTATTTCTCTGCACCTTTGACCCAGGTAATCGCTGTCCATTATTCTGTGTAACAATCCTGTCAGCTTCTTTCTTTTCCTTCCATAGTTTTCTGTTCCTAAGTTTCTCTAGGAGGTATTGATGCTCTGCCAGTTTCTATGCTCCTTCTCGAGAATGGCTCCTCCTTCTCCACACTTTGTTGACACTATTGCACTGCCCTCAGTAGTAGTGACAACCCAGAATGGCTCTAGCTGACTCAGGAGTGAGAGAGAGGCTGATCCAGGTGAGGCCAACTGCTACGTATTTCCTGTGAAATTTGAAATGGATGTAAGAGAGGCTGTCTAATTGTATATCTGTGTTTCTAGAATAAGCTAAAGGAAACAGGGTAAAGCTGGCATCTACACTGAAGAAATGAATTTGCATTATGATAGCCAAGCACAGAAAAGATAGAGAAAAGAGTCAGGGAAGGGAAACCCTGCTGCCAGTGTTTCGTGCCTGCACTTGTTCTTCCGGTGAGCCCTCTCTCATCTATGACTCATTTCCAAAGACATTAAGGAAGGATATGGTGATGTCAAATGACAATGCAATGGTCCAGAAAGAGAAGATTACTGTCACCATAACACTAAAGATCTGGAGAAGATAAGATAGTCTTTGAAAGCATATTCAGGTACTCTTCCCAACAAAGGCACAATAAGGGTGAACAAACAGCACAGTTTCTTCTGCGATAATCACAAAGCCTACATGCCTGCCTGCTCTCTCTCTCTCTCTTTCTCTTTCTCTCTCTCTCTCTCTCTCTCTCTCTCTCTCTCTCTCAAGTTTTTGTAGAAAAGCTGAACATATTTGTATATATAATTACAAATTGTACATGGTCCATCATGGTCCATTCATATAATTAGAAGCAAGAGAGGCTGAGGATATGGTGTAGTTGGAAATCTACCTGCTGTGCAAGTGTGAGGACCTGATTTCAGTGCTCAGAACCTATAGAAAAAGTCTGGCATAGCAGTGCTGGGTATGGGGAGTCAGGTGAAACCTTATGGCTCACTTGTCAGCCAGCCTTGCTTGTTTGGGAAAGCTCTAGTTAATGAGAGACTCTGTTTAATAAATAGATAGGTAGAATTGACTACTGAGTAAATTTCTTGTCATACAAGCTTAAGGATCTGAGTTTAATCAGTAGTGGCCACATAAAAAGGTTGTTATGGCAGTACTGAGGAAATAAGAGACAGGATTCCTGGGCCTTACTGCCTAGTGAGTCCAACCAAATAAGTGAGCTCCAAGTTCAATGAGTCTCTCTCTCAAACATGTAAGGTGGAGAATGGTTGAGGAAGACACCTGAAGTCAACCTCTGACCTCCACATTCATACAAAAATGTGCAAGTACACTCCCATACATACACACACACACACACACACACACACACGCTCAAAAGAGGCAGAAAGAGACAGATGTGGGGTAGCAAAGTGACCGTACTCTGTCTATCATGATGAGGATTTTCCAATACCTTCATTTTAATTGTTTTATATTGCTTCTCTCCTTCTCCTTAAGAAATAGATTTGGGGCTACTTTGTGTTTTTATTGGGTTTTTTTTTGTTTGGTTTTTAGTTTTTTAAATGAGCTCCTCTCTCTTTTAATATTTAAATATTCCATTTTATTAACAACAATTAACACAAACAGTATTGGATTTAGGAACATCTTTTATAAAATACATGAGGAAATTAAAGCAGCATCCTACCTCACTGGAAGTGCTCTCCTCCTCCTGTGAAATCCTGGATGGCTTGTTATCAAATTTCCTGGATCTCAGCCTCACCTGCCCACTGGAGTCAACTGGGAATCTCTCTAAAAAGACACTTACCAGGGTGTAATATACACACACGTTAGGGTACAAATGGCCTTTGAAGCCAAAGCCCACTGTCTTCCTGGTTATATTCTTGGTCTTGGTTAGTACAAAATAAAGTATAGGTTTCTTCCTAACCAACTCAAGACAGACTATTATGCTCTTATTACCAAGCTGAATACCATAAAAATCCAAATAGCAGGTATGTTAGTGTCCTTAATCATGGCTGTGACCAAATACCTGCTAGGACATAACTTAAAGGAAGAAGCATTTATTTGGACTCAGAGCTCAAGGAAGTTCCCCACCTCATGATGGAGAAGGTTGTAAGATAAGAGGCTTCCTGCGGGCTTCTGGGAGGCCAAAGGAGCAGAACGAGATGACTGAGGGCCTTCAAGCTTGCCTTTTCTTTCTCTTTCTTTCTTTCTCTTTCTTTCTTTCTCTTTCTTTCTTTCTCTTTCTTTCTTTCTCTTTCTCTCTTTCTTTCTTTCTTTCTTTCGTTCTTTCTTTCTTTCCTTTTTATTCAGCCTAGGACTCCATCTCATGAATGGTGCCATATTTAAGGCAGAAAATACCCTTACAGACACATGTGGAGGTGGGTCTCTTGAATGATTTCAAATCCGGTCAACTCGACAATGCAGAGTAGGTTTCACGCTGTGCAAATGCCTGACACAGAGTGGAGATAACAACACCCTGGTCTCCCGACACTGACTGGGAAGACATGAAGTAACATTACACTTTCCCTTTGTTCCTTCATGATTGTTCCTATGAGAAAAGAGATTTGAACACAGTCACTTCTGGACATCAGGGTTCTTACTCTTTAGGCTGTTTGTTTTCTCATTTCATATTGGTTTGGTTGTTTTTAATCATACTGATTCAAGACCCACATGATAGCGTGTGAACACGAATGCATCCTGTTTATACCTGAAGCAAGTCACGTACCCGATTTATCCTTGTCTCTTAACCTCACTCCCACATTTTGAAACTCAACCGAATAAGTATTGAATGATGGTAGCAAAACAGAGGGAACATTGTGCTGTTTCTGTGGTGAGTGGGACCTGAATCTGAATTCTAAGCCCTCTGTTCTCTGACTTGTACATGGAAAGTATCCTAAAACCCATCAAGCCTCTACTTCTTTTAGATATATATTGCTGATGTTATCTCACTAATAGACTTTCGAAAGGATTAAATGAGATCACACAGCTAAGAGCACTATGCAGGTACCAAAGTGCCATTCAAACTTAAGTGGCCCCTTGTGATTCCATACTATTAGAAAGACTGTGTTGTTTATAGCCTAAAATAGGCCCAACTGTTGTATTTCCTATCGGTAAACTTAATTCTAACTTACATCATTGATAATCAGATGCACTAAAGCTCAAGTTATTGTTTTGAAATTTTTCCCTTTCAGTGACTGGTAGCATTGTACAGGTTGACTGCCCTGCTTAGCTTTTTCTCTTTTGTGCAATGACAATAAGAATTGCCTTTTATGTGAACTGACCTATTCATTTTTTGAACTCTATTATCCAGTCTAAACATGGACCTCAGATCCATCCATTTTTCTATTTGTTACTAGATTCATTCTTTTCATTTCTTCTACTTTACTCTGTATTTCAGAGAATGACATTTTCCAGGCTTCATTGCTTGCTGGCATTGTTTAGTAAGCCTTACTCAATAAAAAACCTCCTTTAAAAATATATAGTCAAATTTGTCAGCCACTTACTTTATGTCTGCATTTTTATATCAATTAGGAAAGATTTTGTCCTATATAAGAAGAATATAAAAATAATCAGGAATATTTTATAGTCTATTTATAATAGTAATAAAACAAAGTTATGTTGGAAATGGTACCACATGCTTATAATTGCAGCACTGTGAAAGGTGAGGCAGGAGGATGGTAAGTTCAGGGACATTGTGGGCTACATAATGTGACTCCTTCTCAAGCAAGCAAAACAAACAAACAACAAAAAAAAAAAAACCAATAAAACAGGAGCAGTGTGTGTGTGTGTGTGTGTGTGTGTGTGTAACCTCTTGAGAATCTATTTGTGTATCCCGGGTATATCTACTTAAATTCCCAAATAAAGTGTCCCAACATAATTTATGGAATCATTCAGTAATCTCATTCCTTTCTCACATTGTGAAACATACATCCTGATTACCTACAAGAGCTGTGCTGTTCTGTTTCAAAAGATGACCTAGTCAGCTATGCCTGTACATATTTAAAACTTTTTATGCTACTAATAAATCCAGAAATTTCTTTCCCACAAGGCTTCCAGACATATTTTTTCATCACTGAATTCCATCGTTTAGACTTTGGCATGAAGCCATTCGGGCTTTCTTATCTTTGGAGCACAGAGTGACAGTTTCTATATAACTTAAACACACCTCTAGTAATGTAAGGGTCTGAGGTGTGTATAAGTTAGAAACTCCGAAGTAAAGAAAATATTACTAGTCAATTTTTGCTTATTAAATCTATATCCATGTGTATATTCATATGATTGTCTTTAGTTTTTCCTAACATCATTTGATGTGTGTGTGCATGAGTATTAATGTGTGTGTGTGTGTGTAAGTGTGTTTGTGTGCATTTGTTGAGTGTGTCTATGTGATTCCTTGTCTGACTCTCTGGAATTTTATGTGTTTTGCTGGTCATTTGAGGAAATAGAAAAATTAAATGTATTTTTAAGACATTAATAAAATATTTTGTTTCATTATTAAATTCTGATATACTAATTGTTATGTATCATGTTACTTTCTCAATTTTATTTGAGCTTATTTCCCCCCTCATTCTCTTTTAGCTAAATGCCTCTTTCTGGTTCTAATTTTAAAAGAAAGTAGGGAGTCGAGCTAGGATAGGTACTGGCAGTATTTAGAGATGCCTGATAATCACTAAGCAGCAAACTAGTGGGATTTAAGAGAAGCGAGGAATGGGTTTTCCATGTACAACAAACAACAAGCTTCTTCCTCATAACACAAACTTAGGCTTCCCAGATTCTAGTAACAATGCTCACAGTATCTAAGTCATCTATTCATCACTGCCTGGACAAGTCATCCTTTGTGTACAACAGGTAATCTGCAGTCTGGTTAATCTTCAAAGTTCCACCTTGAATAGGTGTAGAGTCACCGAGGGTTCACCCTCTGAGCATGGCTCTGAGGATGTTTCCAGAGACGTTTAACTAAAGAGGGAAGCCCCAGCCTGAATGTTGGTGGCATCTTCTCCTAAAGAAGGGTCCAATCTGAATGAAAAGAGACAAGGGAGGATATCCATTGAGCACCTAAATTCAATTCTGTTTCCTGACTGTAGGGAACGTAACCAAACCTCATCATCTGCTACCAAGTTTTGCACACTATAATAAACTTCCTCAACTTTGATTTCTCAGCTATTTTGTCACAACAATGAAAAAAGTAACTAGTTACTCTGCTGCCTCAGCTTTCCAAGTGCTGAGATTACAGGTGTGTGCCACCGCACTACAGCCAAGGCGAGGCATTGGGAAGGAACAATACGGGAGTAATGATGAGTGATTTGCCTTCCAACATCCTTCAACTGTACAGGTGAAGATCACATTTCACATAGTGAGCACAAAGGATATTTCACTTTGAAAGATCCATGATGTAGTTTGTTCTTTATTCCCATTGGTTTCATTTTGAAAACTGTCATCCTCCTGATTTATAAGGATAACTTTAAAGATATATTCTGTGCATTGTTCCCTAATTATGTAGGGCTCTCTTTCAGGTATGTATTTACACATAAATATAAAAAGAGATGAAATTACATAGCCAATATAATTCCTTTTAAGCAACGTACATAGTACAGTTTGGGGTAAAAAATAATTAAGTGAATAAATTTTTTACTGATAATATTTAAGGGACTATAATCATGACAATTGCAACCAATGAAATACGAATGTTATCACATTTAATTTTTACATAATTGAGCTACTGTCTTTATATTTGTTGTCTATGTATAATGGACACTTGCTTTTGGAAAAGTCTTACCAGTTTGTCATCCTTTAATAACCTGCTAGAATACACATTATTCTAAATCCTCACTTCATATGATCCTTCATTCTTATTAATGTCAGTGAACGCTGAAAGCCATAGTACTTAAAATACATAGGCTATCCTAGAAGGCCAATTTGTGTGTGTGTGTGTAATTGAAACTTGTTAGAAATGTTTACTATTTTGTCTAGCTATTCCTATATGTATGTGATTTTCTGGTTCTTCTCTTCTGTTGTACTTCTATTGTTGGTGGTAGTTTGTGTCTGACCTACTTCTGCAATGATTAATAAAATAATTTTGTTACTCCATAACTATAAACTAACTAATATAAATCTTGATGTCTGATTTTTTTTTTTAAAAAAGAACATTTCCACCTTTACTTTTTTTCAGGTATAGCCAGGAAAGAAATAAAATCTATAAAGAACTTTGTCCACCATGATGAAGGTTGTCTTCCCAAAGCCTGTCTACAGCCATGTTTCACTAGTTCTGTGGACAAGTGACTTGCATTTTCTTTCTTTTTTAAAAATGTATTTATTTATTCACTTGTCATCCTGATTGCAGCTCCTCTCCTTTCCTAGCAGTCCTTGCTCTTGCATACTCCTCTGCCCATCCCCTTCTTCCTCTCCTCAGAGAAATGAATGTCCCCTATGGGTACCAACCTGCCCTGGCACATTAAGTCACTGCAGAACTAGGTGAATCCTCTCCCATTGAGGCCAGACAAGGCATCCCACTTAGGAGATGAGGATCCAAGGGTGGTCATCAGAGTCAGAGAGGGTCCCTGCTCCCATTGCTGGGGGATCCACATGAAGACCAAACTGCATATCTGCTACATATGTGCAGGGACCTAGGACCAGTCCATGCATGCTCTGAACCACCAGGTAAGTGGACTCTGCAGGTCTTCTTGTGGAGTACTTGACCCCTCTGCCTCCCTCAATCACTTCCCCACATCTTCCATAGGACTCCCCGAGCTCTGTCTAAAGTTTGGCTGTGGATCTCTGCATGTGTTTCCATCAGCTGCTGCATGAAGCTTCTCAACTGACTTCCATTTGCATTTGGAAATGTTACAGACAAACATGAAGAGGGATGAGAATGAACTGGAAAACCAAGACTTTGGACTAGATTCACAGTCTGGATGGATAAGCAATGTACTTACTTCTTGGTAAAGAAGAATAAAATCAACACTTCACAATGAGAGAAGGAAAGTGTATCAGATAAAATTCTGCTCATCCATAATGCCTTGTTCATGTCTCCAGGATGAGAACTACACTGTATTTCATTTTCATCCTTGACATTTGCTGCTACTTTCTACTGTGTGTACCTGTTCTCGTAGTAACCAAACCTTTGGAAGGAATGAATTTAACTTAGGGTTTCTTATCAGTGTTAAAGCGTTCTTCCTAATGGTGTCCCATTCCTAGGCTACCACAGAACAAGGTAACAGCTTTGCTGCAATTTGTATACATTTCTTCCTCTTGCATTCTAATTGGGGTAGGAGGGTATATAGCTTGTGTTGAAGTCAGTTCTACTCTTGAATTAACAACAAGTATGAAACTTGTTTTTTTGTCACTATGCTTTTTATCTACTATTCATTACTTAATTTGTAAAATGTTTACTAACAAATATATTTTTGTAAAAATAAAAAGGAGACTATAGTTTCTTTCAATTGGTAACTGAAATTGCATTTCTCTTCATAGTGACATTTACTGTTTGAAAGAATCAGGAAACCTTAGTTCAAATCTTTCATTCCTACTACCACTTTCTAGAATGAAGATCTTAATTGGTTGATAAACTGATTGCTCTTGCTTTTTAAGGCAAGGTCTTACTATGTAGCCTGGCCCACTCTATTCTTGAACTTTAGATCCTCCTGCCTCATCCCCCATAGTGTTGGGAGTACAAATGGGTACAAACACTCCTTTGTGTATAATCCAGTGTCATGAATGAGAGGATACTGGTAAGAATCTAAAGTATTGGATGTTGTAGTTCTAACTTCTGCTCCTCTGGTGTTAATTCTTATTGCTTTGAAGGTTTAAACTATAGGTTGGAATCGTTTTGTTTTTTATTTTAATTTACAAATCAGCCAAATACATTCTACCTGTGATGAATTTGTTACCAAGTCTGTATTGCTATAAGTTTTAATTATATAATACTATTTTGTTTTGGTGAGAACTAGAAAAGATCATGCTTAGTGAGGTGATGCAGAAGCAGAAAGACACACATGGTATATACTCACTTATAAGTGGATATTAGTCATGCAATATAGGATCAACATACTAAAATGTATATTCCTAAATAAACTAAACAAGAAGGAGGACCTTAGGGAAGTTTCTCAAACCTCACTCAGAAAGCAAATGGGGAAAATAAGGTAGACATCGGAAGCAGGAGAAAACAGGGAACAGGACAGGAACCTACCTGTCCTCTGAGAGACTCTATCCAGCAGGGTATTAAAGATGCTGAGACTCATAGCCAAACTTTGGGCAGAGTGCAAGGAATCTTATGAAAGAGGGGGAGATAGAAAGATCTGGAGGGGACAGGAGCTCCACAAGGAGAGCAACAGAACAAAATATCTGAGCCCAGGGCTCTTTGTGAAGACCTATAGTCCAACCAAGGACCATGCATGGAGATAACCTAGAACCCCTGCACAGATGTAGCCCATAGCAGCCCAGTCTCCAAGTGGGTACCCTAGTAAAGGAACAGGGACTGTCTTTGACATGAACTCAGTGGCTGGCTCTTTGATCATCTCCCCATGGGACTGGGGAGCAGCCTTACCAGACCACAGAGAAAAACAATGCAGCCAGTCCTGATGAGACCTGATAGGCTAGGATCAGATAGAAGAAGAGGAGGACCTCCCCTATCAGTGGTCTGAGGAAGGGATATGGGAGGAGAAAAGGGAGAGATGGTTAGATTGGGAGGGGATGGGAATGAGGGAGGGGCTACACTTGGGATATAAAGTGAATAAATTGTAATAATCAAAATAATAATAATGATAATAATATTTTGTTTTTACATAAAAATACAAAGATTAATTATTTTAAATCCTTGTGTAGTAAGTATTAACCTGAATTCCCTGTTCTGAGTGTTCCCTTGAGCTCTTCTTGTAATGATATTATTTGGGTGGGCTTTTTTTTGGCTTGTTTTCATTTTTAAACATCAATATGTATGTGTGTTTGTGTGTTTATGAGTGTGCACATATGTGCATGCTCACACATACGCATATTTACATACCTGAGTATGTGGATTCAGAGGACTTTTGAAGGTGTCAGTTTTTTTTTTCCTTCTACCTGTGGGTTCTGGGTCCTGAGAATCAATCTTTATTCTTCAGACTTGGCAGAAAACTCCATTACATGCTGAGCCCTAATGCCAGTCCCTCATGTTAGTGTTTTTAATTTATTTGTCTCCAACATTAAGTGACTTCCCTCCTGCTTCTTTATTTGTGAAAATGAGGGAGTTTACAGATGCATCTGTAACCTTCATCCAGAGGAGTTTTCTTGGCATTTGTAACAGTTATTGTTGTCATAAAAGTGAGTGCTGAGGCCACTATGCCCAGCTGGCAGAAGGTACAAGCAGACAGATTTTACCTTGAGGTATAATCTAGGAGTGCCTCACCCTCCTTATTAACTGACTCTTCATACTCACATCAGTATCCCCATGATTTGGAACAAGATTCCCATGGACTTTATGTTGTTGAAAAATGTAACAGCTGTAGGCCCGGAAGCAGAGTTTCTGAAACCTCTCTGTAATCCTTTATTGTCTGTACAAACAAACTTAACTTTCAGAATTTTCTGATAGTATATTCAGAGGTTTCATTGTTCCTTGGCCATATTAGGTTTGAAGATTAATATTTCTCTATTAGTTTAATATCTTCAAAAAGACACTAAATTTCTTTGATCCTGGTGATAGTCTTTCGTGCTAGTGCCGTTTCTTCCTATTTCAGAATAATCTTGTCATCTTTCATAGGACTTCTTTAAATGAAAAAGAGAAAATATTTATGCTAAAGAAGAACTAATTCAGAAAGTTCACCATCATCAGCCTAGTGAGCCTTTTAATAAATATTTCTGTGTGAAGTCCCAATGTGCAACCCCCTGTGATTTCTCTTACTATGCTCCCATCTTCCCCTTGGGTGGGCATGTCTTTATAGAAACATACATAAATACTGCCTTCATAGCATCTTTTCTCAAATGGATACTCATCTCAGTAACCTTTCTTTTAGCTCGTCCTTCCTGTTGTAGAGTTCCCAGCCTGATAGTCTATTTGACCTGATATGGTTTTTGGTAGCTTTTCATTTGAGAATACTATTTTCTGATCAATTTTTCTTTGCACACATTAAATGGCCAGGTCTTCATAATTATCAGAGATAAAGCATCTGCTAGAGGAGGCTTGCCTTTTTAGAGTTTTAGAGAAAAAAAAAAAGTAATCCCTCTGCTTCTTTTTACCAGGATGTTTTCTCTATTTGTTCACATCAAAGTATTTTTAAGCTTGTGTAGATTGGCAATCAAGATGGGCATGGGTAGATTGTAGGCAGAACTTTCTTTTTCTAATTGCTAGGGTGAGATAAGGGAGAGGATCATGATAATCATTTGTCAGACTGTTCTTTGGGGCAGGGATTTGTGAGCAAATAGGAGTAAACACAAGTATCTTCCTTCTGTTTTGATTCTTGATTTGTAAGAAAAGGAAGTTTGTTTGGCTCACAATTTGAGAGGTGCAAAGTCTAAGAAGGGCAGACACAAGATCATGGCCTCAAGCTCAATCCTAACACCACGGAAAGCATCTCCTGAGGGAGGATTATGCAACAGTTCCTGGAGCAAGAAACGAATTGAGGGAAAACTAAAAAAGAAGGAAAAAAGGAAAAAAAGAAGAACACACCTGCCAGCTGGAACCTCATCCACTGAGGCATACACTCAACTCACTTTAAAGACTCCATCACTCCTCATAAGTAAGAACCTAGCTACCTTAATTCAGTTCCTTTGGTGATTTAAATTGAGCTTTATGGAAACAAAGAGTGCTAAAACAATATTGAGCAGCTCCTGTGTACTTGTGCTGGCAGGGAACTTTGTGTCTCTGCTGAAAGCTTTTTTTTTTTTTTTTTTTTTTTTTAAAAACAAACAAACCTTTTTTCTCATTTTCTTCCCTGAGATGAAACCTTCCTTGTTAGGTTCCTTTAGATGCAAAGCCTCATCATTTCATTAGTGCAATGTCAAAGAAAAAAACAAAACAAAACAAACAAACAGAAGACCAAAACCACTTGCTGCTCACAGGGTCTGTTCTAAGGCTGCCTTTGCATGCTGCCGATCAGGCTCTTTACTTGGAACTTAATCTGGATGTTGGGAGATTGCTGGAGGCCATTCACCTATCGGCAAACCCGGGCAAGTCTAGAGGCAAAGGTAGGTTCTTAATTTATCCGCTGCTCTTATTCCCAAACACAGAATTTGAGTTTCTGTTTTGCCTGTGAGTGCTATGTCTTCTTACTTTTATGTTGCGATATATGTTTATCGCAATTTTGTGTTTCATCAGTCATTTTAGTGGAGTTGTTCCAGGAACAAAATTAAGTGGGTAGATTTATGTTTCTATTTGAAATGAAAGTCTTGCTTAGTGTGGGTTCAGCCTCACCTTTCTGTCTTCCTCCAGTCTCTAACACAGGAGAGTTTAGTGCGTTGTTGTTTTTTAGCTGTCTTGAAAACCTGTCTCTGATCCTTAGCTTCTTGTAGACCTCACCTTCTTTGTTGTTATGTCACTTGGTTGCTTACAAATTTCTATTATAGACTCACTGGGAATGTGTCTTCAGTATTGTCAAGATGCCAAGTTTTTGGTGTTTTATTGTCTTCCTTCTGTCAACAATTTCTACTGCACTCAGTGGGCTTTGCTATCCCACTGAGCCTTTAGCTGTACCTTCTCCTGTTTTTGTTCTATAGCATCTGCCTCTTATTGCATTTTTCCTCCCTGTTTCACTGTTTGAGCCATATATTTTATCATTAATAATGAGACAATTTTGAAAGAGAAGGCATTAAAGTAATAAAATATCTCAGTTTTAAAAATCTATCAATAGACAATTAATATTATTGTATTAAAGACTTATAAAATAGTTTCTCTAAGAATCCTAAGAAAAATATTAGGGAGTAAATTCAATGATATATTAAAAACATGATATGTCAAGAACAGGAAAGGCTTATTTGGCTCTAAAATTTGTTTATTATTTGAAAATCAATAGACATTGTTTATACATTTAGAAAGAGAACAATCATGTGATTATTGTGACACACATAAGGAAAAAGGGGCATTTGATGACATTCTCTAGCTGCTAACATCAAAAATAGAAAAGGAAAACTAGAATGAGCACCGTCGTCAAGGTGTCTACTGTGAAAAGCATTCTTCTTTTTGAAGTATTGATTTTTAACACTTGATGTAAGAAGTGAGATCCATAATGGCTTCTCTCCTTTCTTCTGTTTGACCCTACTCTAGAAGTCCCAGCAAACACAATCAAAACAAAGTACACTTTCTAGGTGGGCCCTAAGGTTTCTCGAGAGATGTTTGCTTGTTTGGTTTTATTCAATGAAAACATTATGGCTCCATATTATGATCTAAATAAGAAATGCCTCCACAGATTTATATGTTGAAACCCAGATCTTTAGGGCTATCATCAGTTTGAAAGAAGTAAGTCACTCAAAATATATTTCTTGGGGTACATGTTGCCCTGGCCCCTTTGTTACAGGAACAACTTCTGTACTCTCTTCCCTTGCCAGCATGATTATCCGACTCACCGTGGTCTAAACACAATAGAACCAGATGACCACGGACAGGAATAAATGACATTATGACCCAAAGTAAACATTTCCTTTTTACAAGTTGTTTAGTCCATCATCTTGTCAAGATCACAATGGATAAATTTTATTGCCATCCTGACTGGTTTCAAAATTGCCATGAGCACACATCTATGGGAGAGTTCATGACTATATTTCTGGAAAGGTTTAAGCAAACTGTAAGGTCTGTGATTTTGGACTGAAAAACAGAAAGGAAGAAAGGGAGATGAATATAATGCCATCTATCTCTGCTGCCTGATGGGAAAGAGCTGTGATCAGCTGCATCATATTTCAGGATACCATGACTTCTGACAATTATAGACTATACTATCAGACCATGAGTCAAAAACAAGCAAACAAATGAAAACCCCCTCCCTTCCCTCAATCTCTCAATAGCATTTGTCTTGTTTCGGACACAACAAAGACAGTTGTGACCAGTATAGTAATAAAAAGTCCACAAGACTACAAGGTAGACAACAAACACTGATCAAAAGCTCTTTGATCACCTCTCCCTGAGGGGGGATACAGCCTTACTAGGCCACAGAGGATGATAATGGAGCCACTCCTGATAAGACCTGATAGACTAGGATCAGATCTAAGGGGAGAAGGACCTCCCCTATCAGTGGACTGGGGGAGGGGCATGAATGGAGAAGAGGGCAGGAAGGTGGGATTGAGAGGGGACAAGGGAGGGGGCTACAGGTAGGATACAAAGTGAGTAAACTGTAATTAATAAAAATGTAATTAATTAAAAAAAACTAAAAAATACAGGTAGATAACCACCCTTGGAATTTTCACATCTGAAAAAAACAGTATGCCCTCATGATTATATTCTTTTTTCAATACTGCTGAAGTGTTTATAGAAAAAAAAATTGAAATGAACAAATGAAAGTAGGAACAAACCATTAAATAGTCTTGGGTTTTCTTTGATCTTCATGAATTAAGTGACTTTAAATTATATCTTGAAAATGCTGATTGTTGTATCATATGGATTCTTTTATCTCCCAAGGGTTTTTGTTTCTCATACTAGGGATTGAACATAAACCCTTGTGAATAGAAAGAGCACTCTACCACTGATTATACCAACAGCCTAATCCACAGCCAATTTGATGATAGTTATAAGTAGGTGATTAACTTATCATCCTAAGGTACAACAGACATACCTTGATGTATAGTGCCCGAAATGCCAGTCCAGCCCATTGAAACTTCTGGCTACTTTCACTTTGCCTTACGCATGCAGGGTTTGTATGCCAGTCAAAGGCTTTTAAAAAGTTTATGCACAGAGCAATATCTATGGCAGAGAAACACTTAAAGAAATGTTCAACATCCTTGGTCATTTGGAAAATGCAAATCAAAAGGACCCTGAGATTTCACCTCATAACCATCAAAATGGCTAAGATCAAAATCTCAGGGGATGATGCATGCTGGAGAGGTTGTGTAAAAAGGGGAACCCTCTTCCATTGCTGGTGGGAATGTAACCTTGTACAACCACTTTGGAAATCAATCTGGCACTTTCTCAGAAAATTAGGAATAGTGCTACCTCAAGATCCAGCTGTACCACTCCCAAAAGATGTCCCACCATTCAATAAGGACATTTGCTCAACTATGTTCATAGCAGCTGTATTTGTAACAGCAGTATTTGGAAACAACCTAGATGTCCCTCAACAGAGGAATGGATACAGAAATTGTGGTACATTTACACAATGGAATACTACTCAGCAATTAAAAGCAAGGAAATCATGAAATGTGTAGGCAAATGATGGAAACTAGAAAAGATCATCCTGAGTAAGGAAACCCAGAAGCAGAAAGACATATGGTTTATACACACCTATAAGTATATATTAGCCATATAATATAGCATAAACATGCTACAATCTACAGACCTAAAGAAGCTAAACAAAAAGGAGGACCCTAGGAAAGATGCTTAATCTTCATTCAGAAGCGCAAACAGGATGGATATCGGAAGCAGGAGAAGACAAGGAACAGGACAGAAGCCTTCCACAAAAGACCTCTGAAAGACTCTACCCACTAGGGTATCAGAGGAGATACTGAGACTCATAACCAAACTTTGGGCAGAGTGCCTGAATCCTTTTGGAAGTAGAGGAAATATCATTTTCTTATTCAAGCTTAGTTTGCTACTATGTTTGCTACTATGATGATAACTACAAAATGGTGGCGTTGCAAATGTACATAAGGAGAAAGGTAGACACAAAGAGAGGAAGGAGAGCAAAGGGTAGAATAGAGAGAGGGAAAAAAGAGAAAAAAAGGAGAGAGAAATAGAGAGGATGGAGGGATCAAGAAGAGGGAGACAGAGACACACAGAGGTAGAGAAGAGGAAGGAGGAGAGGGAAAAGAAGGAGAGGGGAAGGGGAAAGAAAAGGTAGAGGAGCTCACGGAGCTCACCCACTAACTGTATTTTCTTTAGCCATCTCCAGATAATTGGCCTTTTCAAACCTTATTTTATCTCAAAGAGAATTCAGAATTTTTGACTACCTACATTTGGTTGGTGAACTTGTTAGGAGCATTCTCCTCCACAGTGAATGCCACTTCTAGAGTGTTAAGGCTGCCCCGGAAGAGGAGCAGAAACCATCACAGGCTGCATGCCAAGGGTGCTTGGTTGACACCAGATTTCTTGCTAATCCTAAGCAAGCTGAATCTGATTCAGAGTTAGTGTTTTGTAAATAAATAAATAAATAAATAAATAAATTATAACCTTAAAGACTAGTTTGCACATAAGTGTGAAGATTTGTGTGTAGCTGAACATTGTAAATCAAGTCTCACTAAAAGATCAAAGAATTAATGATGCGTTTTAAAAAATAAAGTGTAATGTACCACAAAGTGAAAGTACAAAATAAATGAACAATCAGTTTCTATACAACTGAAGAAAATGACATTCCCTCATCTAATAACTTCTAAATGCTACTTGTTCCTCAAGGAGGAGTTGGGCCTCACAGACCTCTCTCCATCCATAAGGAAATGTTGATGAGTCCAGTTTTGTACAGTTCCTGTCCACATACTCATGGCTACCAGTGAACTAAGGAGAGCAACAGGTAGGTCACGTTCAGAACATATCTTTAGCTACATAACTGCCTACCTTCCATCTCTTACGTTGTTTCTACCTCCTCTTATTCTGTGATGTTCCCTGAGCCTTGTCTAACCTAGGGCCTGGTACTCTACCATCACTTATTCTAGACATTTTGGACAGTTAAGGATTTCTGCAAAGACTGTTTCTCACTGCACTGAGAAGACTGATTGATGAAGGCTGAGAACAACGCTAATCTATAGATAGAAACACGAGTATTTAAAAGCATGTTTGAAAACATGGATATTTAGCAATGTAATTGCAGTAGGTTCCCTCATTGCATCAATGCCACCCCTAGGCACGGGCTCTAGAGCAGGTTTCTAGAGTCAGCCTGCGCTCGGTCCTGTGGAGCAGGCTCAGATCCAGTCATTAAGTGGGTAGACACCTTTTACACACAGTCATGCCACTATTGCTCCACAGAGCACACATTGCCGGCAGATCATTATTGTACTTTGCAGAATTCACAGCTACATAAGACTGTTGATGGCTTTTCTTGTCTAACAGCTTACATCACTCCATCCATCATTATGAAAGCCAGCCAGGAAGAAGGAAGCCTCCAGCTCAGCTCAGCATAGTTTCTGTAGGTCTGGTGACTGTAGGGTACAGTGTCTTCTGCAATAGGGTCTTACCAGCAAGTTCTGGTAGGTAACTGAGAGAAATGACAAAAGTGTGTGTGTTATTTGGAGGACTTCTTGGGTCTACTATAAAGGTCATGAAGAGGAAAAAAAAATCAAATTTTATGGCAGCTCTTCCAGGAACAGAAACATTAAATCCAGAGTGCACAACTTCCCAGACTAGAGACTATCCTATCATTTGAGGTGTTTTTTTATTTGTTTGTTTGTTTGGTTGGTTGGTTGGTTGGTTTCCTTCATTCCTGGAATAATTGACAAGGAGACTGTAGGTAAAAGTAGCAAATATTGCTCTGGTAAACTATAAAAAAAAAATTTAGAACTTGACACTCTTATGTCTTAACTCAAGCTGTGCTTGTAATAAGGGATAGTATTACTATCTAAGAATAGAGCATTCTGACATAGAGAATAACTTATACTGGGATATAAAAGGAGACAAAAAAAAATCCTCTTGAAGTATATCCTACTATAATTTGTGCTTGTTCAATGTGTTGGCATTCTGGACGTTCATAAAGGAAACAGTGAGCGATCGATTTGGTTGAGAATCCCAGAGAGCAACAGAAAGGTTTTGACATTTGCAGTGAGTCTTAACAAAGTTGAATAATAAAGAAAGGAAGCAATATGAGCAAAGACATGAACTTTTGAAATTGTGCAATGAAGAGAATTGTGGAATGTATAGACAATAGTGTTTGAACATGCAGAAAGATTAATTTGCGATGGTGGCCTGAAGCCAATGTATTGAAAATAAGGTGTCCCATGTGCATTCATAACAAAACACAGAGATAGCCAGCGTCTATGAAGTTTCCAGCATCAGGGATTACTATCAAAGTATGTTTTGAGAAAGAAACTTTTAAACACAATGGCTAAATATTTTAAAAGGAGAAAGACTATGAGCCAGAGACCTGCTAGTAAAGAGTTGAGGCAATGTAGTTGAAAGGTGATTTTCACATGGAAGGGAAAGGAGACAGATAGTACTGAGGAGTTGCTAACCTTGGAACCACAGAAGAATGGGATAAGCAGAGGGGCAGTGATATAGCTGCCCTGGATATATGATTTGAGGCTTGCTTCTTCACCCAGTGGGTTGATAAAATGGAACTGGTAAGAGGGGGACTTTTAGACTCAGAGAATGGAAAATAAAACTGACTTGGAAAATACTAGTGTCATCTCTTCTTTAAGACATCCCCAACAAATGGTGCTGGTCCAACTGGATGTCTACATGCAGAAAAATGAAAATAGACCCATATTTATCACCCTGCACAAAACTAAAGTCCAAGTGGATCAAAGACCTCAACATAAAACCAGATACCCTAAATCAATTGGAAAAAAAAGTGGGGAACAGCCTAAAACTCATTGGCACAGGAGACAACTTCCTGAATAGAACACCAACAGTACAGGCTCTAAGAGCAACAATCAATAAATGGGGCCTCATGAAACTGAAAAGCTTCTGTAAAGCAAAGGACATCGTCATCAAAACAAAACAACTGCCTACAGATTGGGAAAGAATCTTCACTAACCCTTTATCCAACAGAGGGCTAATATCCAGTATATACAAAGAACTAAAGAAGCTGAAAAGCAGCAAACCAAGTAATCCAATTAAAAAATGGGGAACAAAGCTAAACAGAGAATTCTCGACAGAAGAATATCGAATGGCAGAGAAACACTTAAAGAAATGCTCAACCTCATTAGCCATTAGGGAAATGCAAGTCAAAACAACCCTGAGATTTCACCTTACACCCATCAGAATGGCCAAGATGAAAAACTCAAGTGACAACACATGCTGGAGAGGATGTGGAGAAAGGGGAACCCTCCTCCACTGCTGGTGGGAATGTAAACTGGTACAACCACTCTGGAAAGCTATCTGGCACTTTCTCAGACAATTAGGAATAGAGCTTCCTCAAGACCCAGCTATACCACTGCTAGGTATATTCCCAAAATTTGCTCAAGCACACAAAAGGGATATTTGCTCAACCGTGTTTATAGCAGCTTTATTTGTAATAGCCAGAACCTGGAAACAACCCAGATGTCCATCAATGGAGGAATGGATACAGAAATTGTGGTATTTTTACACAATGGAATACTACTCAGCAATCAAAAAGGAGGAAATCATGGAATTTGCAGGAAAATGGTGAGATCTAGAAAAGATCATTCTGGGTGAAATATCCCAGAAGGAGAAAGACAAACATGGTATATACTTGCTTACATAGACCTATAAGATATGATAAACATAATGAAACCTAAAAAAGATAATCAAGAGAGTGGACACAGGGTAAGATGATCAATCCTCATTTAGAAAGACAGATGGGATGTGCATTGAATGTATGACAGGAGTCTACTGCAGAAGGCATCTGAAAGACTCTACCTAGCAGTGTTTTCAAAGCAGATACTAAGACTCATAGCCAAACCTTCTTTCATATGAAAGAAGGGGAGTTAGTATGATGGGGAAAGGATAGGAGCTCCACAAGGACCAAATATATCTGGGCACAGGAACTTTTCTGAGACTGACATTCAACAAAGGACCATGTATGGTTATAACCTAGAACCTCTGCTCGGATGTAGCCCGTGGTAGCTCAGTAGCCAATTGGTTTCCCATAGTAAGGGGAACAAGGACTATTTCTAAAAGGAACCCAATGGCTTGCTCTTTGACCTCCCCACACCCCAAAGGGAGGAGCAGTCCTGTTAGGCCACAGAGGAGGACTTTGCATCCAGTCCTGAAGATATCTGATAAAACAGGGTCAGATGAATGGGGAGGAGGTCCCCCCCATGAGTGGACTTGGAAAGGGGCAGGGTGGAAATGAGGGAGGGAGGGTGGGATTGGGAGGGAATGAGGGAACAGGATACAGCTGGGAAACAGAGTTAATAAAATGTAACTGATAAGAAAAAAATAAAATAAAATAAAAGAATTTCATAAACACACACACACACACACACACACACAAAGACATCCCCAATAGTTGAAGAGAGAGAACACTACAGGAGCCTAACATAGGTGTCCTCTGACAGACTCCACCCACCAGGGGATCAAAGCAGATGCTAAGATTCACAGCCAAACTTTGGGCAGCACACACAGAGTCCTAGTGAACAGTAGGGAATAGAAGGACATGGAGAGCACAGGAGCTCCATAAGAAGACCAACAGAGCCAACAAATCTGGACACCAAGCAAGGACCATGCATAAAGAAGACCTAGACTCCTTGCTCGGATGTAGTCAGTAAGCTGCTCAGTCTCCATGTGAGTTTCCTAGTAAGGGGAGCATGGGCTGTCTCTGACATGGACTCTGTTGCCTTCTCTTTGATCCCTTCCCCCTTGTGGGGTCGCCTTCCCAGGCCACAGAGGAAGAGGATGCAGGCAGTCCTAATGAACTTGATAGGCTGATATCATATGGTAGGAGAGGAGGGATCCCCCTTCCTCAGGACTAGGGGAGGAGAATAGGGGTAAGCCTAAGGGAGTTTGGGACCCAGGGGAGCTGAGGGAGGAGGTTACAATCAAGTATAAATTGAATAAATCATAAAAAGTAAATAAATTTAAATTAAAAAAGAGAAATCAGTCCTCATGTGAAGAGATGAGCTGGGGTGTTTGGGTAGCAGGGCTCCCCTATTCTTAGTAATAAGGGAGAGGGTATGCAGAAGGGAGGGCGGAACTGGGAGGAGAGGAGTAGGGGGTCTATGACCAAGATGTAAATTGAATTAATAAAGAAAAATAAAGAAAAAAAACATCCCCATGCATGTCGTTAAAAATAAAGAAAAAAAAAACATCCCCATGCATCAGGTCATTAGTAATGGATTCCATTTGGTCAGTGAATAAGTTTTATAAAAACAATTTATATTAATATGTTTAGTTTCAGATATAGAGGTCTGGAAATGAAGTGTCAGTGGTAGGAGAGGAAGCAATGAGAGTGACATCATAAACCTATAGGTAACAAAAAATGTTTCAAAAGCAACTTGTTTTCAGAAGTGTGAAATTACAGAGCTAGGCCAATGGGGATGATACCTCAAAGAGCCCACTGTATTGTCTGTTTGTTTTTCATGGACTTCTTCTGAACTGTTAATGGAGTAGTGGTGTTATAAAAGACAACAAATTCAAAGCAGTGACTGCAGGTTTGGTTTGTAAATGGAAAGGAGACAAGTAGATGGGTGAGATTCATGTAGAGGAGTTGAAAGAATTTGAGACTGCAAAGAGAGGGTGTGTATACATTGTTAGGGAAGATGCAGAGTGAAAAATGTGTTGGATTTTGCCCTCTGCAGCTCCTGCCATGATTAAGAGCATCACTGAAGGGTAACGGCATCTAATACATTCTGACAAAGTGTGTTTCTTGGTCCTTTTACCCTTCAGCTAACTTTAATTAATTTAGATCTAGAGATAATACCTAAGAATTGTAAGAAAAAAAATGTAGATTAAACAGGATGCAGGGAGCCATGCTGTAGCTGATCTGGAATGAAGTGGAGACACAGTTTCACAGTATCCGTTGTCATCTGTATTATTATCTTGCATTTGCCTTAAAGACAGAGGGGTTGTGCTGGCTGACCAGTTACAAGGGATGCGTGGTCTGCTTGTTTAGTTGTTTATGTTTAATCTGTTTGAAGGCAAATGAACCTGAATATCAGTATTGGCTTTAGTGCCAAGAACCAAGTGATGTGAGCCTCAGTTTCCAGATCTGAAATGAAAGAAACAGCTCTCTTTTCTGACTATTACTGATTTCTGAAAGCTAGATAGCTACCATCATTGCACCTTACACTTTAAAGGTGATTAAAAATGGTAATAGATATTATGAAATAGATTGCAGGCTTCTAAAAGGTTGTTTTGTCATGCACTGGTCTGGTGGCATTTCCTGGAGAAACATAGGTTATATGTTCATTGTTATCTTAAGGATTTGGAGGAAGGTAAGACATTTGTGTCTGACTTGGGATGATGGAGTCTCTTTTAAAAATTCCAAATCGATTTCCCTTTCCATTACCTTCAGATGTCTGCCATTCCACCCTCTTCTCCTGGATTTCAACAACTTAGTTGTGTCTGGTTTATCATTTATTGTTACTGGTTTTCTTGTCTCTTTTCCAGAAGAGCTCTGTTCTTATTTTCCTGTGGAATATGAAATCACTGGGCTTTCTCTAACCGCCTTCCAGCAGGAGGAGACTGCTTCTTTCAATTATGAAGGTTTCAAAACTGTGTAAACTGTGTTTAGCTATGAAACAAAACAGGGCAAATCATTGTCATTAATTTAATCCAACATTCCATTATTCTTGAATATCTATAACTTCTTTATTTTGATCTTTCTTTCCTCTATCTCTGCTCCCTCTCTCTCTCTCTCAAAAGCATTTGATAACAGATTTCATTATCTAAACCTAACTAACTCTTCCAAGTAAAGTCAACTTTGTGTACTAAACTAATAAATACTTAGCCAAATCAATGATTAAACTCCTTACTGGGAAATTTCTTGTGTTATAGAATCCCTTGGGATCTTAGGGAGTGGAAGGAAATATTCTCCACTCCAGAGCTCCTGTCCCACACTCAGGATTCAGAAGTCCTCAGTGCTGTAGGCCATCACCTTGCCTGGACACTGGCGTTCGGCTGACTACAGTAGTTCAGCTATGGGCGGTGAAATCTGTGACCTGCTTTCATACCGTACTTCTCTATTGGCCCCACTACTGATTTATACTTTCTACGGAGCTTACTACCCTTCAAAATCCTTGAATTTAGGTTAAGTGTATATGGGATATACTCTCCTATAGGATCTCCAATTTTGTCTCTCTTTCCCCAGTTCATTGGAGAGGAGACATAGATATAAATTCTCGGTCACCTTCTGCAGTCATCCTGGAAGCTCTGAGAAAGCTTGGGTTTCCTGCCACCATAAGGTAAAATACAGACAGCAGGAAGAATGAGCCTGGTTCTGTCTCTTCTTAAACTCCCTGGGCTTTTCACTGCCGTCTTAAGGACTTGGGATGATAGAGTCTCCTTTAAAAATTCCAAACACATCACCCCTTTCCAGACCTTTGAGATGTCTGCCATTCCACCATCTTCTCCTGGATTTTAACAACTAAGATTGGTATTGTTTCCTTTGTCTCTTTTCCAGAAGAGCTCTGCTTTTATTTTCCTGTGGAATATGAAATCATTAAGCTTTCTCCAACCTCCTTCCAGCAAGTTTCTTTTTCTCACAAGGGAACTGCTTCTTTCAGAAATGCAGTAGGAAACCATTTTCTTTACTTTTCAGAAAACCAACCTTGATTTCAGAGACTGAATATTTTACAATTTTAATTTTAGTTTTTCATGTATATATCCCAACTGGACCATATCTTATTTATAAAAGTTTTAATGAGCTTGGCCATTGTCTATCAGTCCTCCCCACCCCCTTTTTTCTGCACTCACATGTGGAATGTTGAGGCCAGATTTCTGAAAACAGACTATTTAGTAACAACTGCTCCCTACTGGCAATTTCAAACATGGCCACTAGAGGGAGACACAAGGCTGGAGCAGAGATGGAGAGACGGGCTCCCTCTTGCCTGCTTGATTTTTCCTCTTCCTGTGAGCTCACACAGAAAAGTTTCATTCTGCTGGAGACATTTTCTTCCTGTAAACGACTTTATTCTGTATCTCTCAGAGACACCAGCACAGGCCTGGCACACTTTCCTGAAAGGATTGAGTCTGAGGCTGCTATGGTCCAGTATTAACAGTCAGGGTTTCACATGTACAGTGTCCTGTCTCTAAAACATCTAAATTTGAACCATCAAATCTAACCATTCCTTCCAGCTCTAGGTTGGGAGCTCATCCTCTACATTACTTTCATAAATCGTAGTTAAAACCCTTGTACTTGCTTTATAATTCTACTTATTATAGATTCTGATCTTTATCTCATGAGAATCACTGATAAATTCTAAGCCTGCTAAATAGATCTAACCTAGTCCCATCTTAGTAAATGAATGCTATCTCAGAGCCACAAAGCTTTTACTTGTTGGTAGGGCATCAGGGAGATGAGGGAAAGGCCACCGTGGTCATACATCTCTTTGAATACATTTGTTGATCGTGTGTTTGATACAGATATACTGTGATCTTCAACTTGAAAGGAAAAGTGACAGGGAACCACTGAGGAAACAAGTATATAAAAAGAAACACAGGGTTTAAAACTAAAACAACTTAACTTTTCACACCAGAACTTTTACAAGATGTAGTATTCACAGACAGCCAAAACCGTCCGCATCTCCTGGGAGCACATGAGCAACATAGACCTCCATGTAAGGCAAGATCTGAAGAATTAGAATCTGTGTGTAACTGTGGTGATTTCCTTAAGTGTTCCAGTTCAGTGAACACTATTAGATATGGAATAGCATGGAGATGTAGCAAGTTCTACAAGAAGCAAAAATATTTTCTCTGTTTCAATCCCAGCCTTTCACCTATTCTTGGTTCTATACCTCCTTAAACATGATCCTCAGAATACACAATCACTAGAGTTTAGAAAAAAAGAAAATGAATATTGTTTGAATTTTAGTCTTCCCAGGTTAATATGGATGGGAATTAATTTATTTTATGTATGTATGTATGTATGTATGTGACTATCGTTATTTACACTTCTTTGGAAATGCTGAAAATTAAGCCCAGGTCTAAAATATGCTATGCAAATGACCACTTACTACTTCGCCAAAGGTGCAACTAGTTTCAAAAAAAAAAAAAAAAAAAAGGAATAGAAGAATAAATTTCATGTTGGTATAATGTATAATGTTCTTTTAAAATGTATATGCCTTACCCTTGTTAATTCAAATGCTAATTTCCCTACCCCCAACTCTCTGGTTTCAACCTGGATAATGCATTGTGATACTCATTATAAACATCCTGTCTCAACTTTTGTGTAAACAGGAAATAAAGCAACTAGACACAATGTTGAGCAGGGAGGAGCCAGAGGACAGGAAAGAGGGGAGGAGCCGGAAGGTGGGAGAGGAGTGGGAGGAGAAGGGGCAAGAGGAGAGCGAGGAGAGCAGAGCTGGAGGAGAGATCTTGGAGGACATGGAACATGAACCAGACCTAAGATTTCACAAAAGCAAGTATAACGTGGGAAATCTAAATGTTAGGAAACTGAGGGTTTGGAGGTTTAGGAGGGAGTAAATATTGCCCAGCACTGTGCTCTAGGTTAACTAAAAACCCAGTCTCTGTGTGGTGATTTGGTTATACAGCTGTTTAAGATTAACAGCAAGCATTACCAGAAGATACAAGTAGTAAATATTAATAACCACTTACAACAGTTTCATAATTGGACACTGTAGATTCTCTATTGGGTGATGGCAAGACAATACCGTTGCATGTCAGGCTGGTAGAGTGGCCTGTGAGTAGAGCACAGACCAATCTGGGCTGTGCACATACATAACTTAGGGAAAATGTACTCATTGAAGGTGAGTGTACAGTAAGCAAAGTAGACAAATGACGAATACATGAAGAAAGGAAACACTGACTGTGTAACGAGGGAAGGTGAAGACCCGCCAGTCCTCTGTGGTAGTGCTGAGGGGTCTTTTATAATTGTGGTACTCCCTTACGCTTCTGTGATAAAGAAAAACAGAATGGCTGCCTACTTGAGGGGATAGCCAAGCCTTGGGGCTCACGTGGAAGCCAGGAACAAAGGAGACATAGAAGCTTCCCTCCAGTCGCAGCTCTAAGAACATACAGAGGCACAAGACTCCCGTAAAGCCTACAGGGATGGCACTCTGGACCCCTGCCAAATCTTTCACTATCTTACTATGTGTAGCTGTGGAAAAGAAGAAGACTTCAGAACAGCAGATGTGGAGAACTTGGAGGGAAACACATCTTTGACAGTCACTGAGCAAATACATCAAGCTTAAAAAATAGCTGAGTTGTGTTCTTTAAGATAAAGAAGAAACTTAAAATGAAAAAAATAATATGGAAGGAAAGAACAGGTGATTAAAAACAGTAAGATTCTGGGATAAATTAGCATAAACAGAAAGGTTTAAAGATTATTCACAACCCCTCAAATTAAATAACATCAGATTTAAAGTTGGCATTGGGGTCCAAAAGGGGGAAAAAAGTGATAATACAAAAAATTGAATTAGTATTGAAGAGAATGATATTGAAATTATTCCAGAAATCAGAAGAAAAGATAAAATATTATAGTAAAGAGGTAAGGATTCCTGGAAAGGTGGGGGAGATGGAGCAGGGAGGAAGTATGGAGAGGGGTGCATCTCTATGAAAAATCCTTTTCCTCTACAACATAAAGCAAAATGAAGGTTGGAGAAAATTATTATAATAGATAACTATTTGAGAGGAGAAAAAGTAGAAAGAGTTGCACCCAGAGTGGTTCCACTCTTAAAAACCAAAAATGAAAGTTGTAGTGGTGTAAATATGACAATAAGAACTCAAGCATCTTTCCCAAGTTAATGTAGTCATGAGAGAGGCTATGAAATAGGAAGCTGGACTCCTAAGTCTTGTGTCTGAGAGGGCAGAGGAGACAGTGCATGTCAACCTGACTGGCTTCATAGATGAGACCACCCTCTGTTAGTATTTTGGAATACAACCTGCTCCTGTGTTACCCAGCAACCTATGATGTCATCATGTGTCGCCAGCCAGGTGGCCACACCTGGAAAGCGTGGTTTCCTTGCCCCTTAAAGGGCTAACTCCGACACGTGGTCTCTCTCTTATACTCTTTCTTTCCCTCTTTACTCTCTCTTACTTTTCTCTCTTACCCTCTTACTCTCTCTCTTTCTCTCTCTCTCTCCCTCTCCCTTTCTCTCTCTCTCTCTCTCTCTCTCTCTCTCTCTCTCTCTCTCTCTCTCTCTCCATGTCCTGCTCCCCCTTCCTTCCTAATAAATCTCTCGCAGAGAATATCGGTTGACTCCTGCTTCTTCTTAATTTTTAACACCCTCTATCTTGCTAACTTTTTGAAGACACAGAGACATTGCCACTGATCACTTCAGTACTCAATTTGGCTATAGGTTTGTTACAGTAACCCTAAGACATTTGTAATATTTCACTTCCATACCTATTTAACCAGCCACATTGAGACAAAGACACACCAAAATTTGGGGAAAATAAAAAAAGAACTAAATATTGGAAGAATAGTGAGAGGTGATGCAGAAGGCAGTGGAGGATAGCAGGTCAGCTGGTTATAAATCACCCCGACAACATCCAGTACAGACAACACGACAGTTCATGAGTCTAGATGGATCCTCTCCCTTTAATTCTTCTTGTTTTAAGGTTTTATCTATTTTTTAAGTGTGTGTGTGTGTGTGTGTGTGTGTCCTGAGTAGTAGTTGTGTTCACGTGAGTGCAGTGCGACTGAGGCTAGACCTGAGTATAAGGTTGCCCAGAGTTGAAGTTAAGCGTGCTTTTTAGCAACCACACATGGAGGCTAGGTACCAAACTCTGCAAGAGTAATATGTGTTCGTAGCCCTTGACACATCTATCTAGCCTCACCCCTTATCTTTTTTGGAATATGTAACTACTATTACTTCTCCTCTTTCTCCTTCTCCTTCTCCTTCTCCTCCTCTTCCTCCTCCTCCTCCTTCTTCTCCTCCTCCTTCTTCTTCATGGTCTTCTTTTTTTTATACTTCCCTTTCTTTCCTCTTTGTTTCTTGTCCCCCCCCCTTTTAATTTTTTTCTTTTATTTTAAAACAATTATTTCAGCACCCCCTGCCCCAGGAATGAGATAGACCAACGCAGTCATCAGTCTAGCTATTGACTGACTTTGAAACCTAGGGTAAGGAATTGCATTCTTTACATTTTTCTCTTTTTAAAATGGTTGTAAGAATACTAGTATTAGAGCTAGAAGAACATTTGGTGAGTAAGTTCTTGATCCTGTTTGACTTATAGCACTGAAAGAAAAGGGGAGGGTGGAAGAAAAAATAATACATAGTTATGTGAGAAGTGTAAAATTAAAATTACTTTGTGATACCCCAGGCAGAATGGCTATCCTCAAGAACTCCTTTTTATTAATTATTACTATTTATTACAATTTATTTACTTTGTATCCTGGTTGTTGCCCCTTTCCTTGTCTCCTCCCAACTCCACCCTCCCTCCCTCTTTTCCCCCTATATCCCTCCTTTAGTCCACTAATAGGAGAGGACCTCCTTCCCTTCTATCTGACCCTAGCCTATCAGATATCATCAGAACTAGCTGCATTGTCTTTCTCTGTGGCCTGGCAAGGCTGTACCCCTCAGGGGGGAGGTGATCAGAGAGTCTGCCACTGAGTTCATGCTAGAGGCAGACCCTGCTCCCCTTATTAGAGAACCCACTTGGAGACTGAGTCTATGGGCTACACCTAACTACAAATGATGGTGAGGATTTTTGGTTTACAAAGAGAAACCTTACTAACTCTTAGGAGCCATGTAAAATTGTGTAGGTATTTTGGGCTATTTTGGAAATCAGTATGAAGGTTTCTCCAAAAAAAAAAAAAGAAAAGAAAAGAAAAGAAAATAGAACCATATAACCCAGCAAAACCGTTCCTGGGAATATATCTTAAATATTCTATATCTTATATCTTATCACAGAGGTACTTATATGTTTATGCTTATTGCTGCTCTAGTCAAGGTAGAACCAGCCTGGTTGTCCAGCCATAGAGGAATGGATGATAAAATTGTATTACTCATATAAAATGGAATTTCATTCAGCTGTAAAGAAAAATGAAAATTTACAAAAGTTATATGCATCTAGAAAGTATAATATTAAGTGAATTAACCCAAACTAAGATTGACAAAACTCACATGTTCTCTTTTTTGCATGGGTCTTAGCCAGTCTTATGTTTGTGTGTCTAGATAAATGAGTAGATTGTGAATAAGACTTAAAAGCCCAGGAAGGAGATCAAGAGAGAGTAAATATCAAACCTGAGGAACGGAAAGGAGAGAATGAAGGACACAGTTGACATGAAGAAAAGAGACTGGGTGGATGGTTGTAAGGAGATGAAGGGTAGAGAAGATAAGCAAAAAGGAGAGTCTACTGCAACACACTTTGTTTGAAATTAACAGAATGATGTCTAAAACATTGTTAATTTCAAAGACACAAAACATTGCAAAGAATTCATTACAAAAATGACTTTTTTTTTTTTTAGAATTTTGCAAAGATTAAATAAAACGATGTATGTGAAACTTACGACCATGGCAGAGACTTGGGAAATCTTAGGTTTTCTTCTTGTTCAAACTTCTCTTTCTCCTCCAGCTCTTCATTATGCTAAGCATTTCTGGAGGACTCAGGCTTGGTTGTACATGTAGCTCTACATTCCTGAAGCCAATCTGTAAAATATATATTTACTTTTCTGTCATAAAGAAAGCAAGAAATCAGAATATGCATATATCAGTCATCTACCCTGGGAATACCACCAGCTCACCTATGATCCAAAGTAATCGTCAAGTTTCTATATGTCCAGACCCAGTTTATCCAGATTTTGTCACCTCTAAACTAGAGGTGAATTTCTTCAGATTCAAGTGGCTCCAAGGGAATGAGCTCTGTGTACAGAGGAGGTTGCCCAGCACAGCTGACATCGACACAAGGGCTTCCAGCTTTGTACATGGGTGCTGTCTACAGGTCTACTAGCTGTCCAGATCTGTGGTTCTTTTATTCCTTCTAAGGTAGGCGGTGATTATAACTTTCTTTCTGATTATGCTGGCCTTTAAAATAGAATGGTCTAGCATCTTTTTATAACAGACCCCTTGCCTTTCTCAGTGACTTGGAAGCATGAACTTATTGCATATTGGTGCTTCTAAGTAAATGAGCCAGATGATCTAATACCATATAGAATGTGTAACAGCTTTTTCTCTTTGTTGTTCACTAACCTGTCTGCAGAATGAATGGTTGGAAGGTACGCTGGAACAAAAACCTCTGTTCTTTTATTATTCAGTTCAAATTTTAACTAAGCTGCAATCAAGTACTAAGATATAAAAGAATGAAGACAGAAGAGACAGTGGGTGAGGAATCTCTGAAAACAAGGAAGTACAGCTTTTGTCTAGAAGTCTTGAAAGAATCAGGTGGAGGTGACAGATGGTAGATCAAATAATTGGGGACAGGGCGGGATTGACCCCTGTGGTTTTCCAAAGTGTGATTTTTTTTTTTTTTTACCTATGTATGTGGTCTAATAAGGAATCCCTTCCCACTAACAGGAATCCCTCTCCAGTGACTGGATCTCCAATATTGAATGATAGACAACAACCATATTGCCTTGCAAATCAATTCAGCCAGGGGTGGGAAGGCCACTTTTGTGTTGAAGGATGCAGGTGATCCTAAACTCACCGCTCCATCTCTGTTGAACATTAGGGCTTTCTCATTGTTGTTGAAACACCTATCTAGATATTATTTGGTCTTTCAGGGCCTTGACAAGCTTGTCAGGTAAGGTCTTATTAAACCAGAAATGCAGGTTTCAAGTTCAATCCCCTTTTCTGAGAAGGACTTACAGGATCCAATTCAGGAGAAATGCTGAAAGTGATTTGATAGAATCCCAAACATCCTGTCCTCTGACTCCCACGCCACATCCTCGTAGAATGCTCAGTGTTGGTGGAAACTATAAATCATCCTGGAGAAAGCAGCATCAAGGCAATTGAAAGACATGGGCATGACAGGAGCAGCTCATCTTGTCACAGCCAGTCCGTCTTATTAACTGGCCATAAAAATATATGGTGGGGATCAAAGGGATATCAAAGAGCTTGCTCATGTGGCCTACATGACTCCTCTTTCCTGCCACTGTCCTGAGCACAACCTTTACTCATTTCCACACAACGGCCATGTCTATGATTTTTTTTTTTAAACAGGGCAGGTGTGTAGGCCAGTCTCTGCACAGCACATCTTACCAATGGGTGAAATGTTTTGGAGTTAATTCCAATAAAGAAGAGTTTTAGTGCTTCCAGCCTTGTCATGGTCAATTACATTTGAATTAAAACTGTAGAGTAAAAATCTGCCAAGGAGAAGCCCTTGGTTAATGCACAGTTTGGCATTTTGTGCTTCAGAACACTTGTAAGCAAACACAGCATAGAGGGCAAAATGGTTCCCTTAGTAACTATTCAAAGACTTTGGAGCCACATTTGGATTAAAAAACATGACTGGATCTCCAACACTGAGTGATAGACCATAAATCTCCATATCATCTTACAAATCAATTCATCAGGGGGTGGGAAGGCCTCTTTTGTGTGGAAAGATACAATGCTAACTGCACCCTACCACCCCTGTTCCAGGAAACTATATTAAAGAAAAGACTTTTAAATCTGAAATAAGGGTTTCTTCAGTTTTGGACTAAAATGACCCAATGATTACGATCTCAACAAGATAGGGTAACTTAACAAAACTCAAGTTCAAGGAGGAAGAAGAGAGCCACTACTATCTACAGGTAAGTGTGCTAAACGCATTTAGATGCTCAAAAGGTAATTAGCATGTAAATTGAATTCTGAAGAGGAGAACACAAATAATCATGTCACCAAGGACCTATCTACAGTAGAATTTTTTGGTGCCAGAGTTTGACCTACACTCCTCTCTAACGAGGTGATAATGAGCTGTGAAGGCCCAAAGGAGCTGTTGGGTAGCAATCCTGTAAAATGAGGTAAGCAGTAGGCAGTACTCTTACATGCATGCACAGTCCTGGAATATAGCAATAAAGTCACTCTATCTGCTGCTATGACTTATTTAAGAACGAGAATATTTTGTGGGAAATAACATTTGCCATGGAGCTTCTTGTGTTTTGAAGTTTCTGGTGAGCTCCAAGGAATCACATATTAAGAAATGAGAGTATATTTGGCAATGTATAATCATAATAGCACCTATCCAAGGACACAGATATCTCAATTTAAACACCATTCCAGCACCCCGTCCTCCCCCTCATATTAACCCCAAAACTATGCAAAAGAGAATTTAATATTTCCTACTTGTATAACTTATTGAGGGGAATGGGGGGATGTGTGAAGAAATCCCATGGCCAAAAGCAACTTAAAGCAGAGAAAGTTCATTTTGGTTTCTAGTATGAGAAGTCTAGATGTCCATAATGACATCTAGAATGGCAGTAGACAGCCAAAGCAGGAAACCAACAGCTCACATCTCAAACCCACACATGAAGCACAGAGAACTGTGAGTGATGAAAAGCTACAAAACCTCACAGCCCACCCTCAGTTACATGCTTTCACCAGCAAGGCTACACCTCCTAGAGGTTCCAAAGCCTTTCCAAACAGTGCCACCATCTTGGAACCAGGTATTTAAATACATGAGTTCATGAGAGTCATTTCTTACTAAAATGGTAACATTGCCCTCCTCTTTGAATCATCAAGACCTTTCCCCACCTGCTCTCCTGCAAGGGCTGTTTGCTCTAATAATCAGAGGGATTTTTTTCTAAAGAGTCATACTTCTCAAAGACTGAGACCCTGTTTTACTATGGGATTTGTATTCTCTCCTTAAACCCCTGGGATAAAGACGAAGACGTGACCTACTTTTTTTTCAAGGTCCAGCTGAGCAAGTCTTGACTCATAATGGAGATTCAAAGCCCAGGACACATGGTCAGAACCACCAGGGAAGGAAGCCAGGAGCAGAGGATGAGTTACTGGGTAAGAGAACACAGGTTCTCAGAACAAAGGCAAAGGAGAAACACGGGTCTGAAATAGATCCACACTGAAAAAAAATATCTTACAGAATGTAGAATGTATGCATTTTTTTTAATCTCTTAAAATTCTGTTGAAAATACATGAATACTAAAATAAGCCTGAGGCAATGATAGGATCCTTGGTGTGTGAGGGTATCCACAGAGCAAGAACTTTGCCCAAAGTTTGTGCAAAGGCTGGTCCCGGCTCTTTTAATTGGTAGTTTCTCTGTGTGGCTGTCCCTGGCTGATGTTTTAGTGGAGCCCGACCTACTGTATGCATGCTGATTAGATGTCAGTTGGCTGCCTCCCCTTCTAAGACACTGTGTTCTGGCTCCCTAGCCCCTGCTGGCCACTCAGAATTTCAATGTTATTCTTTGTGATAAGTCATAAGGAGACATACATGCTACAGGAGAATAAATAACAAGTGGCCTGGTCTGATCTAGAGAGGTCAGATAAGCCTGTCTGGGGAAGGAGAATTTAGCAGGATATCTAAAAGGTACAAGGGACTTTAGCTAGGGGAAGGGTGGTGGGAGAGAGCTAAAAACATGACCCTTGCAAAAGCTTTGAAACACAAGGCTGGTAAGGTAGTTGATTGAGTTCGTCCTGCAATATCTGCTCTCTGGGAGGCTCTGCATAATCATAGCATCGCTTGGGAGATGGCTGCCAGAGAGGAGGAAGGAAAGAAAAGGCTGTGTTTTCAGAGATGCCCACCCTGCTCAGGCAGGGAAAGACTGGCAGATGGAGAAGATAAACTTGTGTTTCTCTTTACTGCTGCTTTAGCCACTGTTTCTAAATTGGTAGTGAGAGAATATTTGGCATTTCTTTTTTTTCTTTTTTTATTAAATTTTTATTTTTATATTAATTACAGTTTATTCACCTTGCATACCAGCTGTATACCCTCAATCCTTCCCAATCCCATGCTCCATCCTTTATCTCCTCTCATGCCCCTCCCCAAGTCAACTGATAGGGGAGGTCTTCCTCCCTTCCCATCTGACCCTAGCTTATTATGTCTCATCCGGACTGGCTGCATTATTCTTCTCTGTGGCCTGACTAGGCTGCTCTTCCCCTCAGGGGGAGGTGATCAAAGGCCAACCACTGGATTCACGTCAGAGACAGTTCCTGTTCCCCTTACTAGGGTACCCACTTGGATAGTGAGCTGCCATGGGCTACATCTGTGCAGGGGTTCTAGGTTATCTCCATGCATGGTCTTTAGTTGGAGTATCAGTCTCAGAAAAGACCCCTGTGCCCAGATTTTTTGGTTCTGTGGCATTTCCAATATTTCATAGTGTTTCAACTGACTTCAAGTTACAACTAGAAGGAATGATGAACTTCAGGGTCATAGAAGGTTGATATGTACACAACACATACACAGGGACACACATACAGACACACAGAGAGACAGAGACACAGAAGCAATGAGGAAGAGAGAGAAACAGAAGGGAAACTTCAATTTCCATAGCACTGAACGAGTTGCAGTTCACTCCATATTTACTAAGCTGTGCATAGCAATTACCAAACAGCTAAATGGTCAAGAACTTCCATAACATAAAATACAAATACCCTATATTTATATTTTAAATTCTCGCCTTTGAAACCATCATAATTTAACCCTCAGTTTGGAGATTCCCTGCCGACACTGGAGTTTGACTGACAGAAAGGATCAGCCACTGTATTTTGTTTCCATTGGGATCACATTACCAACCTGTAATTTCTCCATATTAGAAAATAGTGCTTGATTTCCAAATAATGAGCAGTTGGAGGATGGCTTTGCCCTGCTTCCACCTAGCACTGTACCATTTATATCTCATATTATGTGAACACGGAGACCTGCTTCATCTAGTCACTTGCAGAACAGGCTTGTGGCATTTCTGTACTATGGGTCCAGGCCATCTTTCAGGAAAGACACTGCAATGAAGTCCTGTGTTCTTCCTGAACTCTGCCCTGACATTCTGGGGCCCAGACAGACTTCGTCTGATGAAAAGTTTTTCCAAGAATCTTCTGCAGGATGGGGCCTTTACTGAGTGATAAGTATGTTTTCCTCTGAGATTCCATGACACAATATATTCTGAATAAAGACCTATTTATAGGAACAAGGTTCAATGAAACTCATCATAGAAATCCTGTCCAGACAAACCTTTCTTCTAAGAGGCTTCAACTATATAACTTCTAAAGTTCCACATCAAGAACAAAGATAGACCACTTGCAGTCTCTGACAAAGGCATTGGGGTGAGGAGAGGGTTGCACCAGATTGCATAAAGCAGCAGAGGCCAAGAAGGAAATATATGAGGCCTCACAGTCCAGCATGTGTAGACAGACTGACATCACCACACAAACGACTGAAAAATTTTAGAGGTCATTTCTGGTGGCAGTGAAAAGCAAGTTTAATTCTAAGGGTGGTGAATATGAGCTTAATACCCAGGCTCTAGAAATGCAGAGCTGGGTGATGTCCAGGAATGCCCACTTGAGAACAAAAGTATGGATGACATAAAATCAAAGCTTGATCAAGAAGGTAGATTTTCAGAGAAAGAATAATGTTGTGAGATAGCCTGCTCCAGGTCTCAGAGGACACAGGGCTCTGATTACTCCTCCATATGTGGAGGCCTGAAGCTCATTGCATTTCCTTCCCTGTCTTTAGTAATGATCAGTGAAGCCTGTAACAACCTAATTAATCCTTAGGCCTCGTTTGGAAGGGGCTTGGACTAGGATGGACTGGTTGCAATGAGTAACAGATTACCACTAACACATTTGTTGTGCTGTGGTCTATGTTCAACAAAGACATTTCCATGTTAGTTGATCAGGCTTTGCCACAAGTACAAAGGAAAGTGTGATTATGTTCTTCCCTGGTATGACATATTCTCTCACTTCTTCAAGGTAGGAAGCAACACAAATGTGCACTGGCTATGAATCCTTGTGGCCTTCACTGGGGCACTTTTACAACTAAAAACAGCCTCCAGAAAGACCTTTCTGCCCCTTTATTCTGTAATGAAGATAATCTCATAGAATCCAGCCAGCATAAGAGTAGGGCAGACATGAGATAAAACTCAGGTTCTGACATAATTAACCATGTGACCTTGGGCAAGCCAGCATATCCATCTCTGACTATGAAAGGGAGGTGATACTGAGTTGAGATTTGAAATGTTGGCACATAAAAGAAATGTCCTATACCAAAAGCTTAACATTTTCCTTAATCTGTCATGCCCTAATCCTCTATGTGAATACAGAATTCTCTCTCTCGCTCTCTCCTACCACCTATTTACATCCCAGAGAATACTTAGGAGCATTTCAGCTCTCCCTACATGTAGATTCCAATTTCCCTGCCCTTCACCTTCATTTATAAGTAAGATGCAGGCTACTCAGGCTGTACAATACAGTTACACTGCTGAACCTCTTTGGCATGAAGCTTATTTGGGGATTCTCTAGTGACAATTTTTATGGACCCCGAGAGAGCGATGGCACTCTAATAACTTTTACTAAAGTGACTTGACTCCACAAGTTTGTCATTTACTAGTAAACTCATTTTGATTTTTGACAATGCAGCCCTCACTTTCCAGAGCAATGCTGGACTGAAGATGGTATTCAAGGACCTTCTTTCATGTCTCATTAATATTCCATCATACTCTATCACGAGCATACAAGGACGTAATATGCCCTTTGTGCTTGTGAAATGAGGGCGCATGTAAAATGAGTGAAACAGCAAGTAGGAGGGTGCTGACATTAACTGAGCCTTGCTCAGCAATCTCAAAAAAAAAAAAAAAAGAAAAAGAAAGAAACGGTGAGGCCATAAGACACCAGGCTACAGTTCTGCAGACCCGGGCTGTTCATGGCAAGATATGCCAGTCAGAGCATTTATAGGCTGTTAACAGAGGTTCCAAGACATCACTCATCTACTCCATGTTCCACACAGTTAAGCCTCACTTGGTAACTCTGTGTTGACAGTTTAGTTTTTTGATTGCTCCATGATATCCCGTCCTTCCTCTTTCAAAAGCCTGAGGGTGTGGTGCTGGCATTTCATGATTTCTCTGCCCAGTGCCATCTAAAGATTGCACACACACACACACACACACAGGCACACACACGCACACACGCACACACACACACACACACACACATACAATGTAGCTGGCTTTGTCAAGCTGACAACAAGTGCTGCAAAGGTCAAGAGGACTGAGAATCTTGGAGAATGAACTTGTGCCACTTGCCCTGGTGTCCTGGGAGACACCTGCATGATTGATCTCCTCACTGGACCCAGGGAGGACTCAGTTCAGAGATCAAAAATGAGAGGTCCCCAAAGAAGCATTAGGCCAAGAGTGTGCCCTTCACAGTAGACATGGAGAGAACACCCCTGTATAACAGGAGCAATATAATTAAATGTATCCAGAAGATTAAATTAAAATTGGCACACAACCCAAATTTCATGTTCAAGTTCTATCCCAATCCTCACTATGGCTTTAATATCTTTTTGTTTCATAATATATACCACAGAAACTAAAGCTACAGTTTATTTGAGTTCTGTAGCTTATATTTGCCTTTTTATAAAAATTTTCACACTAGGTACAATATCAGGTTATTTTAATTAGTTTTTCTATAAAAACACATTTGCAAGCATAGCCTGGCTTAAAATCTAATAGAACCATAGTTTGTAAATGCTCAGTTAAAGATTTAGGTGAATATGACTGTCCCTTCAATGAGTACTGTGGAAATTTCTTCACAGAAATTAGATTTTTGATGCTGCTTCATTTCCCAGGTGGCACATTATCATCTTTTTAGCTACATTTTGCATTGGCTTGTTGCTGCAGATGGAGCTTCAATGTCAAAACTTTTGGGGAAAACAGTATCATATTGTGAAGAGAGTCTAGCAATACCATGCCACCATTTAGAGAAAGCAGCACACTGCCTAAGTTCAATACCATCCTTTCCTCAGCAGCTTTACAGAAATCAGAGTCACACATCTGTCAGCTGGCTGTCCTTTGCACAGGTGAAAACTGATTTAAAAACCACGTAGGACTAACACCTGAAAGCCGAGAGTTGCTGGGGTGGACAGGCTGGCAGAGGTGGCTTAGAAATTGTCAGTGTGTAATTGCATGCCTGCCAGGTTATCATTATTCACTCGAGGCTGTGTGAGGATCACATTAATACACTGACAACTGACTCCTGAAGAGAATGGTGAGGTAACAAGTCATCATTGCTCAGAAAATATCCAATACATAGGATGGGGCAGAGGAAAATCTTCTCAAGTTTCTTTTCATTTCTCTCTGTTTGGTATCTCTTTAGTAAGTTCATTGGTGGTATGGAAATAGTTGAGAAGGAGCTTCCACTCTGTGAATCCACCTGAGATAGAACCTTAGATGTTGAGCTGTATAAGTTTAGACTTTATCCAATGAAGGGGTCAACAGATATTTGGGAAAGACTATTGTCATCATGATGAACAAGGATTGTGTAGATGTTCTGTCTTCGCAGAGAAAAGAAAGTAATATGCCCTTCAAGGTAGGAAGCAACACAAATGTGCACTGGCTATGAATTTGAAAGAAAGTGCCGGGGCTCCGGAAAAGCAGAGTGGATGTGATGCCTTAGGAGTAGTTGTTTGCTTGAGACCAATCCTATTGATGGTATGCTCTGAGTTCACAGAAACAGGATGCCAAATAAAGATACAAAGTGCCCCACCAGCCAGGATTCCTCTCAGAAAGAAAAAAGTAAAGCAAGGGAGGCTAGAGCCTGGATGTGGACAAAAACAAGGGTAATGTTGCTTTTACACTGGAAAGTTTTCATGTGGAAAGTTGGGAGACATAGAAGAAATGGGAGGAAGGCTGTTAGCAAAGATTCAGGCTTTGGAGAGACCTCAAGCCCATGGTATGTTGTATCCAGGTAAGAAAAGAGCTTTTGCCAACAGCCACAGCAGTGCTGTGTTAGATATCCAAACCAAAAGACTATCGGGTCCTGGGCAAAGTCTGGGTAAGAGAAATGAGTGTAAGCACCTACAATTTATCCGGTGGTAGGTCTGCACTTGGGACAGCTGTAGAAAAACTGTTCTCCCTGAGGATGACTCCTCACTGCTGAAATCCCTCCACTTCCATGCAAATCCTGTCAGTGCCAATTATTAGGATTGATGTTAAGGAGGGTTCATTGCCAATGTCAAGTATAAAGGTACACCATTAACTTCCCCTTCAAGAATAGACTTATTGCTCAGTTGAAAGGAAGATGGACAGCAGTCAGCTTCCAGCTACTAGCAGTGTCCACTTCAGCTTCCTGATGAAGGTCAGGATGCTCATGGGACAGGCCCTGCCAGTTAGATATATTACATGGAGATTACATTTAGATCCTCTGTAAGCATTTAGTTCAAAGGGGGCACTATGCAAATGGACACACTTGTCTCTTTGCTCCGCTGGGTCAGCAGAGATTTTCCCTGTTCACACCCTGGCTTAAAGGCTCCTCATGGCTATGTAAGCTTTTTGTAGTGGCTTCTGTATGCTTACTACAATATATGTATCTATCTTAGCAACCACCTTCCAGAGAGCCTAACAGATACTATAACCTTATGCCCCAGGTTCCACTTGTATAAACTGAGCATGATACATTTAAAATCAAATGCATGATAATCACAATCACTTCCATGCCAACTGTTAGATGAATGAAGACCAAAGAGCTCCAGATTCTACTATATTTTCCAGTAAAAACATCCATGCCTCTCTCTCCAACATTTTTCCTTCCAAAATTTGACTGTTTGAATGAGTCCGACTATGCAAGTTTTGGACACAGGCACTGACCCTGGTCTTACGCTAGGAATATTTCTCCTATGAGTCCCTCACATAGACTTTTAGTCTGTTCATCTATTATTTATGATACAGGTATAATTGACTTGTCATGGAGGCATCACTTGTCTTAGCAGGGGAAGCCTGTGCTGTAGAGTTGAGCTTTGAATGCTCTGCAAGTTCTACACGCTTGACATCTAAGAAATAATCCAGGAGTTCCACAAGGACTAGGTAGGTCTAAGAGGTTTTCTTTGTTTATCTTCAGTAGGATTGCTGTGAGATTTCAGGACAAACAGATCTCAAAGACAACGGGATAACCTTCAGGTCCAGATGTAGAAAAGAGGGTCAGGAGACAGTCTTTGTTGTCAACATGGTCATGACAGATGTCTGTGATCTTTGAGAGATTCTGAAAAAAGCCTCCTTATATTACATCTTGTTAGCCACCTAGGCATTAATCCTGGGGATAGTTTTCTTGGCAGCCGAGATCTTATTGACAGCTTCTAGAGACAGTAGGGTCACAAGTCCATGTGCCAAGACACACAGCAAGTCAGACATGGATGGGAAACTTTTCGTTCTTTCTCTCTTTTATCTATTCCTCCATTTTCCCACTGGTTCTTTATTCTGTGTTTCCTTTTACTCCCCTAATGATCCACCATTTACGCATCCATAAGCTTTTCCGACCTCGTGGTAAGTTCTAGAGATGTAGGTACTACTAACTACTACTCATTGTCTGAAAACCAAAAAATACAGGGTGGGGGGTGATGCTATCATAGAATTTGGGCAAACGAACTTTACAAAACATTTTAGCTTGAGTAGTCAAGTTAAACTTTTGAATCTCAAAGAGAGATTACCAGCTGTTCTAGTTAGGATTTCTATTGCTGTGAAACATACAAGGCTATACCTTGTATGTATACTATTAGTGTCACTCTCTAGCGGCCAAGCATTCAAACACATGAGTCTACCGGGACCATACCTATTGAAACCACCACATCAGCCTTCAAGAAAAGACTCACTATAAGATGTTGGGGTGATGGTGGTGCTAAAAGTACAGTGATAAATTCATAGCAAAGTGACAAGCTATTATCATCTCAAAGTTTATATGTTGGGAACTTCATTCTCAAGTCCATGTATTAATTGAATTTGAAAGTAAGGCATTTGAAAGATCAAGGGGGTGGGTCCCAGTGATTGACATACATGGCTTTACATATAGTAGAAAGAAGATAAACCACAAAGGGCAGACTTGCTCAGTCTCAGCATATCATACCGGCCCCTTGGTGTGATGCAGAAGAAGAACATCACAAGATTCCAGCACTATGTTCGTGTGCTTTCCAGTCTCCAGATCTATGAGTCAAACAATTCTATGTTCTTTGCAAAGTGCCCTATCTCAAGTGTTTTCATATGGCAACAAAACCCACAAAATAAACTGATCCACACTAGAATGGAGGTAATTGTGTAGACAGAGAGCTGGAAGTAGTTTTAGTCGAAAGGAAAGCACACAGCATATACACAGCTAGGGGGAAACAGGAAGTTTGAAAACGCCACAGCCATCCAGAGGTGTGCTGTAACCCAATAGACTCTGAAGAAAAGGGCATTTCTTTAGAGCATTTACCCAGTGGCACAGCTCTTATGCTGAAAGCTAGTGAAAGACAAACAATTTACAACGACTGTCTTCACTACATCTATAATCTAGAGCTGACAGTCTTTTGTGGGGTTACTGGACCTCATTTCCCTGTCTTGCTTTTTTTTTTAATTTAAGTATATTTATTTGAAATTATTATACAGCACATCTCCAAACCCAATAATCAATGGAAGGTCAGGAGTAGTGGCACATGCCAATGTCTGTTGCTTTTCAGGATATCAGAACAAGAAACTGACGCACATTAGCAACACTGATACTTTCTGTTTGTATTCAATAGGTTTTCTTTCTATTGAGGCCTGATCTTACTAGAGAGTCTGAGCTGGACTGAACTCCAGTAATTTTCCTGCCTCAGAATCTTATGCTCTGGAGACTGAGAATTCTATAATCTACATCTGAGCAGAGGGTCTAGGTCCTCTTCATGCAGGGTCTTTGGTTGGCACATCGGTCTCTGTAGTGCCCCCTGCGCTCAGAATTTTTATTTATTTATTTTTTAATTTTATTTTTCTTTTTAGTTACATTTTGTTAACTCTGTGTCCCAGCTGTATCCCGCTCCCTCATTCCCTGCCCAACCCCACACTCCCTCCCTGGTCTCCTCCCTGTCCCTTTCCAAGTCCACTGATAGGGGAGGACCTCCTCCCCTTTCATTTGACCCTGTTTTATCAGGTATCTTCAGGGCTGGCTGCAAAGTCCTCCTAAGTCCTGGCCTAGCAGGACTGCTCCTCCCCTGTGCGGGGCAGTTCAAAGAGCCTGCCCTTGAGATCCTGTTTAATTGGAATTATCTGGGCATGGGCAGGAACAATGTCCTCCAGCCTTCTCTGTTGCAATTGCTTCTCTGATCACGAAGGTTGCCAAAGTCTCCATGAAGCCATCGCTGGAGTGTAATACAGAGTCATTGCTTTCCCCTCCCTTTTGGCTATTAGAGATTTGGGTCAAAGTTACTGCCTTTCACAGATCAGGTGAAAATTCAATAACGTGAGGATTTTTTTAGGTATTTTAAATATCTAACAAATGTAATGCTTCTAATTTCTATGACTGATATATTGAGGTGCATGTAACTATTTCATACAGAGGAAGAAAACAACCCTACGTGCAGCCATGAAATTCTCTTACCTCATCCCTCGGCCTCTCCCTTTCTCTCTTTCCCCTCTCACTCTCTCCCCTTTCTCTCCCTTCCCTTTCTCTCCCTCTCCTTTCTCTCTCTTCCCTTTCTCTCTCTCCATCTCTCTTTTTCTCCATCTCTGTCTCTTTTTCTCTGTCTCTGTCTCTGTCTCTGTCTCTCTCTCTCTGGAATAATCTGGGGGTGGGTGGGTTAGGGCATTTCTTCTTGCTCTTAGTCATCATAATGCCTTCCTCATCATAGAGAGGAAATTATTTAAAGCATTTATTTTCACTCAGTAAACCTTTCTCCTGAAAGGTTTATATATTATTATAATATATTATTCCCAGTATATTGTATAGATTAGAAGGCAAGGTTGTAAGAGATTGTTCAGGATTGCCAGAGAAAGAGAGAAGGGGTGAGAGTCTTGTATCACCTATGGGAAGGTTAGATGTTCCAAAAGCAGTAAATGGAATAATCACAGTTTTACAAACACTGTAGACTAACAAAGCTTGTTAGTCAATCTTACTTAGTATAAATAAAAATATCAGAAAAGTACCTCAAGTGGATGTCTTTCCAGGTGCATGACTGTGGGCAAGCCATGAACTTTTCCATCCAGATTTCTACAATGGGGTGGTAGTTACATTATCTTCATCACACTGCCATTATGAAAGTGGAATGGAGAAAAAAGCCATTCAACACTGGGAATACACAAGCGCTCCCTAGATGTTACATATTATTATTTTATTTCCTAGCCTGACAAAATCCTCAAAGCTCCCAACACGAGGAAGCAGAATTTTACCATATGTTTGCTAATGTGCATGATAGCCCCAGTGCTCCTTTGACAATCTTGTAATAGTTCCAAGAGGAGCTTTGTTTGCCTGTCTGGGCCTTTGGGATGCTATGCTGAGATCTTTGGAGTACTAAGTGAGAGAGAACTGTGGCTTGCATGCCCCATTTCTCTAATACCCTGTGACCATGCAAGGGCTAACGCATCATGCAATCTGTGCCCTGTTACACTTTTTCACAGAATGAAATGCTAATGTGAGAAAGATCATTTACATATGGCCTACTAGTTATTTAAGAAAACAACAATTAAACACGTTGAGGTAATTAACAGTGTGCACATGATTAACAATGCTTTTTAGATGCTAGAAATTAATGGAGTAGATGCCAAATAAATGTAATCCCACACTTCAGTTAGAATTTCTTCCCTAATTATATTAATTTACAAATTTAAAACAACAATCACATTCATTCAAACAGAATGAGTATCTTAAAGGCAGAAATAATCAAGTGGGGGGAGTTGCGGCTTTGAGAATAGAATGTAATAGATTAACCTTATGTTTTGTCCCCACCAGAGGACAGCATAATTAAGGACAAAAAATAACCTGCTCCAGTGCAGTGCAGGGCTGTCCAAAATGGATTCATCCAACCCTTTCGTAAGCATAATTTGTTTTCAAGATAACTGGCCTGCTGGTATCCAACAAAATCGAATTGTTCTGCAGCTGTGATTCAGGTGCCCTTTCCAGGATCTGAGTCCTGAGCTGACCCCTAGTACAGTACAAATTCTATTAGTGCCTTCTTTTTAAATATACATGTGTGTGTATGTATGTACGCGTGTATGTTTATAGATGTGTGTGTTTGTGTGTGTATGTGTGTGATATATGCGCATGTCTGTGTACATGTTCACACATGTACAGGAATACCTGTGCTGATGTATATGTGTGCCTGTGCATGGGGGGATACTCAACATTTTCATGGGGAGTCTTCCTCAGTCAGTCTGCGCCCTGTTCACTGAGGCAGGGTCTCTCAGTGGAACACAGATCAGCTATAGGGCCAGTTTGCTCTGAGGATCTCCTTTTTTCACTCTTCCAGCACAGCCCTGGAATTACAGGTTGCCTGATGTGACCACCTGATTATTTATATATATAAGATATATCAATATATATAATATATATACATGTATGTGTATATATGTGTATATGTGTGTATATATACACATATATATGCATATATATTACTATAATTACATAATTTCTTTTTTCCTTTCATCCCTACAAACTCTCTCTTACTCTCTTTCAAATTCATGACCTCTGTTTTCACTAAATGCTATCACACACATATTTGTATATACACATGTATTCCTAAATATAACCTCCTTAGTGTGTATAGCATTACATGTGTGTAGGTTTCCAGGACTGACCATTTGATACTGGAAAATCAGTGTGTTTTTTTCCTGAGGAAGACCACTTCTCCAATTCTCAGCATTTCTAAGTTGCCTGTAGGACAAAGCCCCATGGCTTTTTCACCATCAACTTTGCATGTCTATTCCACCTGATTTCTGAAATGGGTTCTGCATGTTTGAACTCTGACTCTTGCTCTTGTAAGGTAGTTTTTTTTTTCTACTGAGACATGTCTTCAACCCCAATATAGTACCACTTCTAAATGACATTCATAGAAACATCAGGTACATATACTTAACAATCATGTCTCAGCTTTTCTGCCATGAATCACAGGCCTCACAAGTTGTCATTTTTCCTCTATGCTCATATTCACAGGAATATCCTACAATCCCATGAATGTCCCTGAAATTATCACAGTGTTTGCTAAGGTGTGACCTGAACACTCCTGCACTTGGGGCATCCAGGGACATATGCCTGCTCAGCCACCAGAAAAACAGTCTCCTTGAGGGGCAACCTGGTCCAGTATAAACTTGGACAGAGCTGTTGCTGCTCTTACCAGCTGGCTGGTCTTAGGCAAGATTGCATGATTCAATGTTTCTAAACTCGTAAAGTGGGGATAGTATGTTATTATCTACTTCGTGGAGTTATTTTCAGTTGTGAAATGAAATAATCCCCTGAATGTTAATTGTCTCCACTCGTTGTGAATGTGATTAGACTGTCAGTGTTCAGGCAGCTGCAGAGGGGTTCATTTAACTTGGAAGGAAGAAAGAGTTGGATGGAAGTCAAGACACTTAAAATTTTTAGTTGACTTCCTCAGGGATCCACAGTCAACAACAGGAAAGGCTCTTCTGTAGAGAGCAGGTCAGCTATAAAAGGAAGAGGGCATTAAGAGTATAATTGGTATATGGATTAGATTTGAAGAATATTGTTTTTAAAAGGCTGTGGCAGGAAAGAAAATGCCCATTGATTGATTACGGTCCAACTTGGCTCTGTATTTAGTGTTTAACTCAAACTCTCCTGATATGACTGATGAGTTTTGAGGTTCTGATTTGAAGCCACATCTCTGTCCACCTCTGATCTGCCTTGTTGGACCTATTTTTTCCTCTGAGATGAGGACTCTATATCTGGGTTGTCACTGGGTTTCTTCAGTTTATAGCTATAAGTAACAGCAGGTCATGAGGCTCCAGAATCAAGTTTTCAGTTTGCCTCTCCATAGTGAGATGTATAGTGACCCTCCATGTTTCAGAGATAACTGACTCAGAGTAGTAGACTTGTTACATTTGATAGCCTGCTTCTCTCTCTTTATTGAAAGTATTCCCACTTTCATGTTCAAAGTCAAACAGAGTTTGCTTTTGTATACCTCTGCAAAATATAGTAACTAATATGAGCTTCTGAAATCAAAGCCACTTTAAAAAGCAAAACAAGAGCAGCAACAAATAATAGATTTCAAAAAGAAACAATATTCTAAGCATTTCCTATCTTTAGGCTCTTGCTCTATTTCTAACTGTGTTCTGCTAAAGTTTCTATTGTACCTTCTCATCTCCACAACCTGATAACTTATGAATTATTCAGTATCATTTCAATAATTATCTTCTCCTGAAGCCTTTCTTGACCAAATGCCTCCTCGCACATATGGCTATAGATATTTCTTTCTGTGGATTATATCTGCTGTTATACTGGCTAGTGTTTCTTTGCTAACCCCACCATTTTTTAAGTATATTAAGGCTTCCAGACTCAGTCTATATCGAGGTATCTACCTGTCAATACACAGAACTAAAAATGTTAGCAAAAATATGGTTACATTGAATTGGATTAATTAATCTGGTGAAGATGAGTTAGTCTGGAATCCAAATTGCTTCAGCCACTTAGATAAGATATTGTTGGAAGACTTCCAGTACATTCTCATTAGAACGAGCATAGATAAAAGTCATTAGGATGTCCCATCCACACTCCCTGAAAGCAAATGGGATCTATTTAGAACAGACAGTTAACCTGCTCCCCTCACTAAACTCATCTATAGCTACGGGCACTGGGAGGAGGTTAGCAATTTCCTAGTGATTTCATCAAAGGAGAGCTAATCTCAGCATTTCAGCCTGGAGGAACCACCTGTTCACCAACGCCAGTGAACTGAGAGCACTGCTCAGTAAAAAGAGGGAAGGAAATGCTGATCCACTCTACAGAACAGATAGATCTCAAAAGTATTTTGCTACCTAGAAGCAAAAGACCATCTATTTATGGTCCCCAATTTGATGAATCTGTAAAGACTGAAAGTAAAATTTACCAGAGTCCTGGAGAAAAAGTGTAAATGTTCCTAAACTGACTTCGACTCCTAGAGCTCATGCTGGTCAGCTTAAACTGTCAACTTGACACACCTGGAATCATTGGAGAAGAGTCTTTTTTTTTTAATTTATTTTAGTTTTCATTAATTACAGTTTATTCACTTTGTATCCCCCCCTGTAGCTCCCTCCCTCCTCCCCTCCCAGTCCCACCCTCCCTCCCCCTTCCCCATCTGTGTCCCTCCCCCAGTCCACTGATAAGGGTGGTCCTCCTCCCCTTCCCTCTGATCCTAGTTTATCAGGACTCATCAGGAGTGGCTGCACTGTCTTCCTCTGTGGCCTGGTAAGGCTGCTCTCCCTTCAGGGGGAGGTGATCAAAGAGTAGGACAATCAGTTCCTGTCAGAGACAGTCCCTGTCCCCATTACTATGGAACCCACTTGGACACTGAAATGCAATGGGCAACCTCTGTGCAGGAGTTACAGGCCATCTGCATGAGTGATCCTTGGCTGGAGTATCAGTCTCAGAAAAGACCCCTGTGCCCAAACTTTTTGGTGCTGTTGATCTCCTTGTGGAGCTCCTGTCCCCTCCAGGTCTTTCTATTTCTTCCTTCTTTCATAAGATTTCCTGTACTCTGACCAAACTTTGGCTAAGAGTCTCAGCATCTGCCCTGAGACCATACAGGGTAGAGCCTTTCAGGGGCCCTCTGTGGTAGGCTCCTGTCCTGTTCCCTGTTTTCTCCCTCCTCTGATGTCCATCCTCTTTGCCTTTCTGAGTAGGGATTGAGCATCTTAGCCAGAGTCCTCCTTCTTGATTAGCTTCCTTAGGTGTACAGATTTTAGTATGTTTATCCTATATTATATATCTAATATCCACTTATGAGTGAGGAGCAGAGTCTTAATGAAGAATTTCCTAGATCATGTTGGCCTGTAGGCATGTCTGTAGGGGACCCTTTTGGTCGCTCATTGTTATAGAAAGGATCAGGCCATCCTATGCAGCAGCTAAGGTGCCCAATATTCATGAGAATAGAATATTGTTGAGCTAAGGTGCCTGGTATTCATGAGAATAGAGAAAGCTACCTGAGTGCTAGCTAGCCAGCAAGCAGGCAGCAAAGGTACATATGTCTCTTACTGTTCTTGACTTTGACTGTGATGTTTCAAGTTCCTGCCTTTATATTCCTGCTGTCATGTACTGTAATGTGGAATTATAAGACAACTAAGCCATTCTCTCCCTTAAGTCTCTTTTTGTCAGGGTGTTTTTATCACAGCAATAAAAATGAAAGTAGAATAGCTTTACCAGTAGGCAAAGTTTCCAAAAAAAAAAAAAAATTCATTGTGTAGTCTGTTTAAAATTGTTGATCTTTATAATATGGATCATATATCTCAATGAAGCTATTATTCTGTGGAAAGTGTATCTCAGTGGGAAAACACAAAAGTTCTCAGGCTTTACCCAGACCTAATATATCTGGAGTGGGAGACAGCACCCTGTGTTTAATGAGTCCTCCAGGAGACTCTGAGGGGCACTTGCAACTGGGAAAATGTTCTGCGAGAAGTTTTAGGGTAGAAAGACAACCACTCAGGATAATTGCTTACAGGAAAGCAAAACTGTATTCCAGAAACAAATAAAATCCCTTTGTGTTAGCTGTGGGGACACTTTTTTATTTCCACTTCTTTCATTGCACCTGTCCCTTTAGTGTTGAAGGTTAAACTCAGGGTCTCCTGCATGCTGGGCAAGGGCTTTACCACCAAACCACAACCACATCCCTCCATCTTTACTAGTGATGTTTTCATGGACCTGGGAAATAAAGCTGCCTTGTGTCATGCTTGGCACCCTCATCTGGGAAGGGGGGTACAAATTTTGGCTCTTCGGGCTTGCTGTGGTGATCAACTCAAAAGGAAACATGAAGGCGCTTGGCACTGATAAACTTTTAACAGACATTTGTACAATGCATATAATGAATACGAGTTATTAATGATGTTTTACCTTTATAGAGACTGCTATAATTTAGCCTCTTTGGAGAAGACCGTCCTGGAAATTTCTATATCACTTAAGACACTTTCTTTTGCTATATTTAGAAAGTTGTTATTCCAGCAAATGTATATTCTTCTGGATCTTTCTTTGCCTCGGGTCTTCTTTCAGGCTGCTTATTTTCAAAGTTATATATGTCTTCTGTGTTGGAAAAGGCTTTGGGACAATACCCTGCATTCAGTCTCATCCTCCTTGTTATCAAAAGAGCAGGAACATTACTTTTATTGAAGAAACTGCCACCACAGAAAAGGCTTTTGTGCTTATCCTAGAACCAAGGAATTGCTCTTTACCGCCCTTAACTTAGTTAGGATAAATATCACAAAATGGGATTTTCATGCTTCTCAAAGCCATAAGATATGTGCTGTGTATTTGAGTTCAGGCCCAATTAGATAAGAAGCACAGATTCAGATTTCTGTATAATACATTTCAGGTTGATATATTGCACTATATAGTAATTGACGCTCAACTCAAGATGTAGACAACTAATCATTGGCAATCACTGGTAATTCAAGTATGAATTAAGCTAAATTTATAGACAAAAAGCCCTTTAGATAGTTCCAATGAATTGCAAAGAAATGTGGTTTTTCATATTATTTGGACACAGGAAAGAAAGCCACACAACTGTGCTATGGGCAATGAGTGAGTAGAAAGTCCCTATCATCTTCTTTAGTATTTTCTCTTCTTAGCCTTCCCACAAAAACACAAAGCAGCCATCTTCTGCCCTGAATTCACTTCACATATTTGAAAGGTTGACTTTGTCTTTCATTTGCTCAACTAAGATAGCACAATGCAGATAGAAAAGACTTTACCCAGCCAAAGGCTCCCATCTTTGCACAGATATATCCTTCTCAGAAAAATATGTGTCTTGTCCATTGATGTACAAACTCAAAGAATCCTGCACATTGTGTCTGGCCATCAGGCATTTACCAAGGTCTTACCCTGCTCCTGTGAGGTGGGCATTATTGGATGGAATTTACCAGGAAGTGTGGATTAAAATCAGGACACAGACATATGAATTCCAAATGCCAGTTCACACACTGCATTTGGTCCTTCTTTCCCACATCTCATCTTTGTATCTAGAAAGAGGCAGCCAGTTTGCAACTTGCACATGACCTTTAACTTCAGCCTTGAATTTTCTGTAATATATAGGACCCTAGCTAGTTACAAGACTAAGAAACCCAGGCATGGACTGGAGAGCACGTCTGTGTCCTCTGCTTGGTGTTTTCGGAGACAGCTCTGATTCTTTGAACCAAATCTATCTCTGCTGGAACCTCTGAGTCCAGTTCTTCCAGTAAGCTCTTTAAACAGCTTGCTCATCCAATCTATAACAGTAAAAATCCTTGGTACAACAAGCAAAGAATTGCTTGAAATTCCAATTAAGCCAAGTCTTACCAAAGCCTTTTCCATTATCTCAGTAAGCTGCTTTCTACATTAAAAGGCCCCTCTTAATTAATTTTTCTTGCTAGTCTGTAGATATGCAATGCTTCATTATGACCATTATGACTGGTGAATTCAAAAGCATCAATGAGCTGTATGTTAAGTTCTCACCATCAAATCAGAGCAATACTTCATTGCACTGTTGCAAAAGAGAGGGGGCCAGGCGCCTCAACAGAGTTGTGGGAGACACAGCAGAGAGCTCATTGGGGTCATTGACATGAATCATGGTATCCACTAGATGCTGTTACATAGCTGTGTCATCCTCAACTCTAGATAGGCAGGAGAGACTGAAGAGGATAATGCTCTTGTTCTCATACTTCTTGTTCAGCAATGAACATGCATAAAGGGTTTGTTACACGCATAGATCTATAGTGGTGGAAGTTTTTATAAATTGCTAGCATCTTACATCTAGCAGTCATTGATTTCCTACCAAGAACTCCCTGAAGAACATTCTACCTTGCTGAAGTCAGTGTCATGTTTGATGTGATCTCTGCTTGTACCTTTCAGATACCATCAGGGTCTGGTTTTAGAGGCTGCAATACAATGTACAAAGGAGAAATTGAGGCCGTCAGCCTTCTGCTCAACCTCTCCTGTCTGGCTCAATGCTAAGTTAGAGGCTGAGAAAGCAGTGTTTCCTCTACTTCGTGTGCATTCATTCTTTCTGTTGGCATCATGCTTCTGTAATTTTCATTGTGTTTTTACTACCTAGTGTTTCTGAACTGAGGCCTTCATTGTTTTTGCTGTTGTTAACTATTGTTAGTTCTGTGCATGTGTGTTTGTCCCTATTTTGTGTGTGTGTGTGTGTATTGCTCTGTGTGAAAGTGTTTTGTTTTAAACCACACATTCCCCAGGATATATTTCAAATCTTCAAATTAAGAAGAAAAACATCTTTTTTCAACTCTTGCAATGTTTCTCCTTCATGTAATTATTGCCCTACTAGCAAAATTTCTTATAGGTTAGTTATGTCTATACAATAAAAGTCCTCTGAGTTATATATATTTTTGAGGAAAGAAATCAAGATAGGGCCAAGGAAATGGGTCAGTATGTAAAGCACCTGATTTCAATTACTGAAAACCAATTACAGGTGGGAAGATACTGTAATGTTGTTCTCTGAACACCTGTGTGTACCATAGCACATGTTTATTCATACACACACACACGCACACACATACACACACACACACACACACACACTACATGTTTTAAAAAGATCAAATGGGCTTGAGAGATGGCTCTGTGGTTTAGAGTACTTGTTGCTCTTCCAGAGGACTTGAGTTCAATGCCCCACATGTACAAGGTGACTCACATCTATCCATAACTCTAGTTCCAGGGGATACAACTCCCTCTTCTGATGTCTATGGACACTGACCATGCAAGTGATCCATAGAAATACATATAGGCAAACCATCCATATTCATAAAATAAATTTTCAAAGGTCAAATAAAGTCAATGTAGAGAGTTCAAGATCTGTAGGTAAACAGAATCCCCAAGAACCAGGAGTATGTATCTCCTTGTGAGTACAAATGATGTCAAAGTATAATGGTCACAACTCCTGAATCCAAGACTCAGGGATCATTACGGCAAGGATGAAGGAAGATTGTTAAAACCAGAGTCAGGGAGTTTTCTAAATGATGGTCTTCTAGTAATGTCAGAAGCTACACCCAAAAGAGTCTCACAAATACTACTGCTGAACAAAAGCAACAACAGACATGTTAAAGTGGATGGGGGAAAGCTCTTAAGGCCTCAGAGCTACACAAAGAATGATAGGCACTAAGAAATGCTGAGAAAAGGGGAAACAGTCTTCTCCTAGAAAGGGTCCACCAACTATTTATCCAGTGCTAAATGGTCAGCTCTGAAGACTTATACACAACATAACATCATACAGCTTAGGAAGGGTGTACTTAGTACTGTGTGTGTGTGTGTGTGTGTGTGTGTGTGTGTCTTAGCTAATATTCTATTGCTATGAAGATACACCATAACCATGGCATCTCTTATAAAGGAAAGCATTTAATTAGTGCTTGCTTACAGTTTCAGAGGTTTGGTCCATTATCATCATGGCAGGAAACATGGAGGCATGTTGCTGGAAGAAGGATCTGGGAGTTCTATCTTTGGATCTGCAGGCAGCAAGGAAAGAGAGACAAAGAGCCTGGCTTGAAGCTAAAGCCCATCCATAGTGACTTACTTCCTTGAATAAGACCACATGTAATCTTCAAGTAGTGCCACTGCCTCTTGGTGACTAAGATCTCAAATATTTGAGCCTATTCAAATCACCACAGTCTGCATCAACATTAAGAGAAAATGAGGTCATAAATTTGAAATAGAGAAAGAAAAGTTGTATAAGGAGATGGTTGGAAGAATAAAAAGGAAGTGTGAAATCATGCTATTATATTATAATGTTAAAAGCAGATATAGTATAAAATATGATGGTCACACTAAAAGGTAAAAAAAAGGAAATCTAATACAGTCTGACAACAGGTTTATTATTATTATTTCAATAGCTAGATAAAGTCTTAATGAAACTGATAGCACACTAAAATAAACATTATCATTCAACACTTTCAGGGCATGTGTTTTTCCAGTTTTTGGCACAGGTCTTTGAGAGGCAGGTCCTTGCAGAGTTTTATCACTCTGCAAGCAGGATGAGCTTGCAACAGAGTCTGTGACTAGGAATGATTACAGTCACACGTACCTCTCCTGAGTGTGTAGAATGACAACCTTGTTTGTGAAGAAAAAGACAATCTGAAGGTATTTATAATTGCTTCCGTCAAAGGCCATGAAAAGTAAGCTCTAGGAGTTAAAGGAAGACAGTTCTGTGGACAAAATCTTGGCTTATGGTTTACATCACTAAGTTCTAGGGTTCCACCACCTACCTCTTTTAAAAATTATCTGCTTGTCTCCATGTCCATGATAGGTGGTTGAAGTTCAAGCATGGGGTATTTCTTATTGAAAATATAAGCAGTAGCCAGTATCACACACATTATCTATCATGCACCCCAAACTATGTTTCTAAACTGAAAAATAGATCATGTGTGCCATGTAAATGATCCACACAATGTACACGTCCTCTTCAGGTTGACAACTACATGCCATCATTGTAGAATTTTAAGGGTTAACAAGATCTGCCCTGAATGAGACAAACACATAGTAAGAAGGCTCTCAAGTCAGTTGCCCCTAGCCCTTTCTGTCACCTTTCTATCTTCTCTAGGCCGTGGTTGACTTTTCCCCCTTAGTTTGTATATGCTTCCTCAGAATCTCTGTGGTTTCTGATTTTTTTTTAATTTTTAAATTATTTTATTTTATTTTTATTTATTACAATATATTCACTTTGTATCCCAGCTATAGCCCCCTCTCTCAGTTCCTTCCAATCCTGCCCTCCTTCATTCTCCTCCCATGCCCTTTCCCCAGTCCACTGATGGTGGGTTCCTCCTTCCCTTCCCTCTGACCCTAGCCTATCAGATCTCATCAGGATTATCTGCATTTTCTTCCTCGGTGGCCTAGTAAGGCTTCCCCCCCATCAGGGTGAGGTGATCAAATTCATGTCAGGGACAACCACTGAATTCATGTCAGGGACAACCACTGTTTCCCTTACTAAGGAGCTCATTTGGAGACTGAGCTGCCATGGGCTACATCTGTGCCAGGGTTCTAGGTTATCTCCATGAATGGTCTTTGGTTGGAGTATCAGTCTCAGAAAAGATCCTTGTGCCCAGATATTTTGGTTCTGTTGCTCTCCTTGTGGAGCTCCTGTTCCCTTCAAGTCTTTCACAAAATTCCCTGCACTCCACCCAAAATTTGACTATGAGTCTCAGCATCTGACTAAATACCCTGCTGGGTAGAGTCTTTGAGAGGCCCTGTGTGGTAAGCTCCTGTCCTGTTTCCTGTTTTCTCCTTCTTCCGATGTCTATCCCATTTGCCTTTCTGAATGAGTATTGAGCATCTTACCCAGGGTCCTCCTTCTTGCTTGGCTTCTTTAGGTGTACAGATTTTAGTATGTTTATCCTATATTATATGTCTAATATCCACTTATAAATAAGTATATACCATGTGTGTCTTTCTGCTTCTGGAATACCTCACTCAGTATGATCTTTTCTAGTTCCTACCATTTTCCTGCAAGTTTCATCATTTCCTTGTTTTTAATTGCTGAGTAGTATTCCATTGTGAAAATGTACCACAATTCTGTATCCATTCCTCAATGGATGGATACCTGGGTTGTTTCCAGATTCTGGCTATTATGAATAAAGCTGCTATAAAGGACCTGCAGGAACTGGAATGCCATAAGGAAAGCAACAGAACCAAAAAATCTAGGCACAGGGTCTTTGCTGAGACTGATACTCCAACCAAGGACCATGCATGGCAGCTCAGTCTCCAAGTGAGTTCCCTAGTAATGGGAACAGGGACTGTCTCTAACATGAACTCAGTGGCTGGCTCTTTGATCACTTCCCCCTGAGTGGTGAGGCAGCCTTACCACAGAGGAAAACTATGCAACCAGTCCTAATGAGAACTGATAGGCTAGAGTCAGAGGGAATGGAAGGAGGACCTCCCCTATCATTGGATTTGGGGAGGAGAAGGAGGGGGGTGGGATTGAGAGGGGATGAGGAAGGGAGCTACAACTGGGATACAAAGTGAATAAATTGTAATAAGTTTAAAAATAACAATTGTCGAGCTATATTTTAGGTAATTGGACTGGAGAATTCGATACTACGATGGAGCAGCTGAGAGTGGCCATTGTCACAGTAAATTCTACCGGAGTGGACGCAGGACTAGCCACAGGATTATCAACATGGATTGCTGCAGCCATGAATCATCTGAAGGAATGGGCGGGCATGGGAGTGTTAGCAGGCCTTCTGGTGTTGGTCTCCTTGGTTTGCCTGTGGTATATATGCAAGATTAGAGTCTCACAACAGTGTGATGCAGCCATGATCATTCAGGCCTTTACAGCCATTGAAGCAGGACATTCTCCCCAAGCATGGTTGGATACCATAAAAAGCTAAAATGGTACGCTCAGGATGCGAGGCTAAGCACTGCACTCAGGGTCAGCCGCTTTGGACCCAGAGAAGAGCATGTCTGATTGCATGCGGGTTGATGCCCCAGGTCCCGCCTCTGAGAAAAAGGTATCGGACGGTCTGATGCTCTTTGGGAGGATGACACCTAAATGAACATCTGTACAAAGTCCCAATTTATTTCTAATATCAGAGATCAGACCTCTACTCTTGCCTGATGCGTCTAAAACAAAAAGGGGGAACTGTAGAGAGCTGCGGAATGCTATGCCTTAAAGATGGAGCTGGTTTCTGCCTTCCACCTTCCCGATGGTGAGTGCTCTCTGTCACGAACAACTCCACATTTGGCTAAGGCCGAGGATCTGGCTTGCTCCATGTATGTGGACCTATCTGCATTGCCCCCGTGGCACGCCTGGGTTGGCTACCCAGAGGCTATTTAAGCTGTGGGCTGGCTTTCCCCGGGGTCCGAGGATTGTTCAATGTTCCTGAATAAACTGCATTGAAAAAATAAATAAGTAAATAAATAAATAAATAAATTAAAACTAAAAAAGAAGATAGACACACAAAAGAAAAAAACAACACCAAAGGAACTGGAAACAATTTAATTGTTTATATGGAAAAAATCAATAAAACAACTGATTTTTTTTCCAAAAATTAAAAAATAAAAATGAAAGGCCAGGATGAGGCTGAAAGGGGAAGCTTTGAGATCAGGAAGAAGCTTAGGAGATACACGCCTGGTTACCAGAGGTTTGAATTCGTTCTCAATGAGACTATTGGGGAAATTTAAAGAAACAAGTAGCTTGACCCTTAAAAGGCATTTCTGTTGGTTACTGTGCAAAGAACAAGTGAAATAATGAAAAAAAATGGGTACAACTAGAAGGCAGGGTGATTTATGTAGTATGACAGGAGTCTTATGTAGATGGCAAGCAGTTGGGTGTTGAGTACATTTTGAAAATGTATGCATGTAGACTTTAGAAGTGACAGAGTGAAAGAGGAAAGGAAGGACTCTTGGCCTGGAAAATTGCTACAGTGGGTCAACCAATAACAGGTGGTAATTATGCCTGGAATAGCAAGAGGGAGAACAGTAGATATTCCCTTAGCATGTCAGTGATTGTTCAGACCTCTTCTCTGTCTGCCTTTCCCTCTACTGCCATCTCTTTGAGATACTCTGTTGAAAAGTTGTTCATTATTACAGCCCCAATCTGAGGTCCCAAGCTTCTATCCACTGGTCCCAATTCCAGTTAAGCTACAACTCATTTAAGTCTGGGTTCATTGCCAGTGGCATGGCCCTCCTGTAACTTCCCCTCCATATAGGTAAAGCGTCATTAGCCCAGTTGTTTCCTTTCAATCATTTGCCTGACTCCAGCTATTTCCCCCAGAACAATTCTAGGCTATGCTTATCTTTGAAGTAAGCATTACAAAGAACAAACTTACCAGTTTTTGTTGAAACAAGGGTTCCCCAAAACTTACCTCTTGTTCTAGAATCCTCTACTCATTACAACATCTTATGGTTTTATGGGTTTCCTAAGTGTTCAAATAAGTAGGTCTCAGTATCTATATCTGTTTCCCATGTCTTTTGGGGATGGTAGGGGTGGTGATGGGTGTGGGAGACTTTTCCTTCTGTGTGTTTGTTTTGTCTTATTTTATTATTATCTCTTAGAAGCTATTTTTTTGAAAAGCAAGTCTTATTTATTTTACATATATATTTATTACAATTTACTCACTTTGTATCTCCAATACAGCCCCCTCCTTTGTCTTCTCCCAGTTCTACCCACCCTCCCTCTTCTCCCTCTATGCCCTTTCCCTAGACCCCTGATAGGGGAGGACCTTCTCCCGTTCTATCTGACCCTAGCCTATCAGGTCTCATCAGGACTGGCTGCATTGTCCTCCTCTGTGTCCTGGCATTGCTGCACACACCAGGGGGAGGTGGGCAGAGAGCCTGCCAATGAGTTCACGTCAGAGAAAGCCCCTGTTCACCTTACTAGGAAAACCACTTGGAAACTAGGCAGCCAATGGACTTTCTTTGAACAGTGTGCCTATGTCCTCTTCATGCATGATCCTTAGTTGGAGTATCGGTCTCTGCAGATCCCCCTGGGCCCAGGTATTCTGGCTCTGTTTTTCTCCTTGTGGAGTTCCTGTGCATGCCTAACCACTGAGCCATCTCTTTAGCTCCTTTGTTTGCTTTCTAATAAGAAAGAGAAAGGGGGTAGATACAGATGGAAGATGATGGAGGGGGGAACTGGGAGAAGTAAAAGAAAGGGAAACAATAATCAGAATATATTACATGAAAAAAATCGTAACACTCACACTGACATCTTTTTTGCGGTGTTGCCTGATCTATAAGCTGCATTGAGTGAAGTCTGTCCTTGTGTGGACCACAGTTCTAGCTAGAAGCCTGCTGGCCCATCCTGTGTATTCTAGCATAGCCTTTTCTTCACAGTCTTTATGAGGATTGCAGTCAAGTTAGAGTAAGCACAGAAATTGTTGGCCAGACTCATACCCTCCATGGATCACCTAGACCATAGTTACCAATACTTCCTGTCACTTTTGGTGACACACTTCGGGGTTGCCTACCCAAAGCTTGACATGTGCCATGTCCTTGCCCTCTTAAGTCCTGTATTCCTGACACAACCCATGATTGATTTAGTTTCATTTTCCAGGTTTCATTTTAGAATCATACATACCTTTCTTACTTTTTCTGAAGGAGTATCCAGTTACTGCCTACCTTAATCTTCCTAGAACCTGTTTGCAGTTATAGTTGACTTTCACATTAGTTCGCTTGTTTATTGGCCACTATCCACTACAGTGTATCCAGCTAAGGAGGCTGTAAAGATGGCTCAGTGGTTGAGTGTGCTTCCTGATCGTCCAGAGGACCAAGTGTTTCATAGTTGCCTGCAACACCAGTTTTAAGGCATCCAACACCCTCTTCTGGACTCTGTTGGTACCTGAATTCCCACATATACATCCTCATACCACCATATGCACCTACAACTAAATTAAAAATTACAAACCCAGTAGTATAAATAATGTGGTTGTTCAACATCTACAAAAACTAGCACCTACTGTCCTTCTGTTACTGGGAGTAAGTGGCATTTTAAAAAGCAATTTAAATAGCATGGACAAACAACTTTAAAATAATGGTTCAACTTGACACGTATTTTTAAGGCAGTTTTTAAACTCTTGGCATTGTCCACAGTTGATATCTCTTCTACATTTTTTTAGTAATATTGATAATCTTTTTCCTGGAAAAATCATCCACAGCTTGATTTCATTAAGCTTTAAAATACAACCCAGATGTCCCTCAACTGATGAATGGGTACAGAAAGTGTGATACATTTATACAATGGAATACTACTCAGCAATTAAAAACAAGAAAATCATGAAATTTGCAGGCAGATGGTGGGAACTAGAAAAGATCATACTGAGTGAGGTAGCCCAGAAACAGAAAGACACACATAACATATACTCACTTTTAAGTGGATATTAGACATATAATATAGGATAAACATACTAAAATCTGTAAACCTAAAGAAGCTAAGCAAGAAGAAGGACCCTGGGTAAAATGATCAATCCTCACTCAGAACGGCAAACGTGATGGACATCAGAAGAGGAAGAAAACAGGGAACAGGACAGGAGCCTATCACAGAGGGCCTCTGAAAGACTCTACGCAGCATGGTATCAAAACAGATACCAAGACTCATAGCCAAACTTTGGGCAGAGTGCAGGGAATCTTAAGAAAGAAGGAGTAGATTAAAAGACCTAGAGAGGACAGGGGCTCCACAAAGAGAGCAACAGAACCAAAATATCTGAGCACAGGGGTCTTTGCTGAGACTGATACTCTAACCAAGGACCATAAATAGAGATAACTTAGAACCCATGCACTCTACCTATGGCAGTTCAATCTCCAAGTGTGTACCCTAGTAAGGGGTGTAGCGACTGTCTCTGACATGAACTCTGGCTGGCTCTTTGATCACCTTCCCCCTGAGGTTGGTGATCAGCTTTATCAGGCCACAGAGGAAGACAATGCAGCCAGTCCTGATGAGACCTGATAAGCTAGGGTCAGATAGAAGGGGAGGAGGACCTTCTCTATTAGAATACTGAGGCAGGGACAATGGGAGGAGAAGAGGAAGGGAGGATGGGATTGGGACAGGATGAGGCAGGGGGCTACAACTGGGATACAAAGTAAATAAATTGTAATAAATAAAAAAATAAATAAAAAGGGAAATGTCCTCTTTTACATACACTTTCATGGTTTAATATGTGGGAACTTTAGTACCATCATACTAAAATTTGATATAGCCATATCAAAATTATTATTCTTTTTATAGCTGTGCCTTTATTCTCAATTTTATTCAGTTTCATTTTATTTTATTATTTTCGTATTTCCATTATATTTCCAAGGTCTCTCAAGAAAGATTTTTATTTTTTTAAGATTTTATTTTTAATTTTAATTGTGTGTATATTAGTATGTGTCTATGTGGCATAGGGCATGTGGGAGTATAGGTCTCCAAGGAAGCTAGGTTTGGTCCTCAGATCTTCTTGAGCTGGAGTCACAGGTGGTGGTGAACCACTTAATCTGAGTGGTGGGAATTGACCTCAGAGACTCTGTAAGTAGAGAATGTGCTCTTGCCAGCTGAGCCATATCTTCATTCATCCTTATATTTAACTATAAACATTTCATTAACTATTTTTTTTCACATTTAAGGATAACTTCAAAGGCCAGCAAGATTGCTCAGTTGGTAAAGTAATGGCTTTGCAAGCACAAGGATTGATTTTGATCCACCAAGCTTATGTAAAAAAAAAAAAAAGTTATGACTATATCTCCTTCATGACTTAGGGAATATTGTTGAGAAGTGGCAGAAACAGTGTACGAGCCAGAGAAAAGGAGGAGTGATATGGGACACTTACTTTTACACATGACATGGTCATTGTACTCTTGAATTTACAATTTTGATGGTCTGTACAAGATCTGCACGATACTGGGCTCTTCAACATTCCATTATGGATGGGAGAGACCCAATCCCCAGAGTTTATACCAGTTAGTGACTGATGAGGAAGGAACAGATAGTTTTCTCAGTGGTATAGACATGACTGCTAAGGAGTCCCTTAAGTAATAACCAACCCTCACCTATTTCCTGCCTGGATTCTAAGAAAAGTGATGTCAAAAAATATGTAAGTTAAAAGTGAGACTAGTTAAGAATAAAAACGGATCAACAAAATTGGGAAGGCAATGCAGTAAATGATCGAAATGCATTCTGTCCCTCTATAAAAAGTCCCCTGGATGGGGGAGGAGCCTTGCCAGGCCACAGAGGAGGGCAAAGCAGCCCGTTCAGATGAGACTGGATAAGCTAGGGTCAGATGGAAGAAAAGGAGGACCTCCCCTATCCGTGGACTTGGAGAGGGGCAAAGGAGGAGATGAGGGAGGGAGGATGAGATTGGGAAGGGAGAAGGGAGGGGGTTACAGCTGGGATACAAAGTGAATAAACTGTAATTAATATAAAAAATAAAAATTAAAAAAGTCATAATAAAAGCTATTATGTATAATTACTATATAATAATAAAAAACATTTTTAAAAAGAGCCAAGTATGGTGATATGTTCTTGTAATTCCAGGGATGAGGAGGTAGAGACAGGATGTTGCCTGGGGTTTCCTGGCATATGCCTACATTCCATTAAGAGACCTCATTTCAGAACTGAACAACAACATCAAAAAAGGAGTATGGTGACTGAAAAGCAGTGAAGGTTGTCCCCTGCTGTGGTAGTTTGAGTAGGAATGGCCTTCATAGACTGATCCTTGGCTCATAGGGAATGTTGCTATTAGGAGGTGTGATCTTGCTGGAGTAGGTGTGGCCTTGTTAGAGGAAGTCTGTCACTGTTGGGTCAGGCTTTGAGGTCAAGTCTGACCAGTGTATGTCAGTCTTATTCTGCTTTCTGTGGATCAAGGTATAATACCCTCAATTTCTTCTCCAGCGCCATGTCTGTCTATATACCATCATGCTTCCTGCCATGATGCTGATGGACTAAACCTCTGCAACTAAAAACTCATTTCAATTAAATGTTTTTTTACAAGATTTGCCATGGTCATATTGTCACCTCACAGCAATAAAACCATAAAACACCTGATCTCTGCATGTACACATACTCACTTGTGTATATAAAAGAATAGCTTCATTAGCCTGCATTACTCTTTTTTAGTATGGCTTTGTGTGGAATAATTTTCAAACTGTACTGATAACTTGGTACTAAAAGATCTTGAAAAAAAATCCCTGAAAGAATTTTTGCTTAGTGACAATCAAAATTAAAAATTAAAAATTGATGCTTTTAATGGATTCTTTGTTATGTAGTTTAAAAACACATTAAGTGTTTTGTAATTATAATTATTAAGTGGGTATTTTATCAAAAGCTATTATTAAATACCGAGTTCTTGGTATGTTGCTTTATAATTAGTTAATTAGAACTTGCAGAATTTCGACTGTTGATGCCGTGAGATTCTCTTGTTTTCAGTATTAGTTATAATCTAGCTGTGGAAATACTTTATTGGCATGACAAAAGTATATGTCTTTATTTGTAGAGTTCACAAATTAATTTTAATTTTAATTGGTGTGGGGGGGTATGTAAGAGTGAGTTTAGTTGCACGTGGAGGCTGGAAGGGGAAGTCACATCCTTTGGAGCTAGACTTCCAGGTGGCTCTGAACATGTGCTCTGAGTGCTGGGGACAGCACTCAGCCAGTGCTCTCAACCACTAAGCTATCTCTTCAGCACCAAAACTGTACAGATATGAAGGTGTATGTTTGGTGCATAACTGCATATCTTAATATTTCACTGGTTAATTGATTAACCATGCAATTTTTTGATTATTGGTTTCTGAATGTGTCAAAAACTGAGATTTGTAAAATTACATCAAAAATGATATTGTTGTTTTCTTTTTATAGGTATTTTTTTAACAGTGATTTCTTTGTAGTATCCAGTGATTTATTATTTGGTAGTGTTTACTGAGTCAGTGTTTATTTTCTTTTAAAATATAAGCTGGAGATGTAGATCAGTGGTAGAGCACAAGCTATCATTTGTATACTTTGGGCTGTATATTCAACAACATAAAAGGGAGATCAAGAAAAAAGGTGAGGGGTGAAATCATGAAGGGAGGAAGAGAGGGACAAATGGAGGGAGAGAGGAAGGGAGGGAGGATAGAATGAAGGGAAAGAGAAAAAGAGAGAGGGTGGGGATACACTAAACATTGAGCTGTGGCATGTCCTTCGCATTCGCAAGGCCCTTGGTTCATTCCTTAAAACCAAAAATGCATTAATAAATATATATAAACAGATTCAGCAATCTTTACACTTTTCTGCTTAAATTTCCTTTTGTCTGACATTAGCTTTTCTACATATGCACCTTGCATTTTCCTTTCCACATTTTAGTGTACTTCTCTTCTCTTTGTAGCATTTGTTGCAGGACTGTTTACAAAAAGCTTACATTCTATTTTGCTGTTCTGTTTTGACCTTATGTGAGACATTGCATTTTAATAATTGCTATATATGAAATATTTTCACTTCAATCTTCTCATGTGTCTCATGTGACCTGTTTTCTTTCCGTTCTTTCTCCCCTTTTTCCCCGGAGTGATTTGGAAATTGTAGCTTTCATGGGAAAATTAAAAACTCTGCTGAGGCATTCAGTTCAATTAAATAAAAATCAATTTTATCCAGACAATGGGTGAATGCCACAGTCTTGAAACGTGGAAATGTCCTGATTTCTTACTCTGCAAGCTCTTTTATCATCCTCCATAGTTAACTTCAAGTCTTACTCCTTGCAACTATGGAAGTGATGGTCTCCTTGCTCAGACTCTCACCTCCCTTCTGCTCACTCTGTTTCCCTTTGTGTATCAGGTGTTACAGGCTCATTTTTCTAACCTTTCAGCTTTTAAAAATCTAGTCAAAATTTAAGAATAATGCAAAATACAACCATGTGCTCAACCTAGATTGGTCAAACCATGACATTTTAATCATTTGCTGGGGTGTGAGTGTGTGTGTGTGTGTGTGAGAGAGAGAGAGAGAGAGAGAGAGAGAGAGAGAGAGAGAGAGTCTATGTGTGTGTGTGTGTGTGTGTGTGTGCTGAATCACTTGCTAATAAGGGTAATTGGAATTATCCTCTACTTTCACAAGTTTTTCAGGAACCAAACAGTCTTATGTAATGACAGCAACATTGTCAAATAGTGGGATTTAATGTTGACACATCTCTTGTTAGTTAATATAAAATACATATTTGAATGCTACTAAATATCCCAATAATGACACTTAGGAATAGCATAATCTATTTTCATCTGGTGGGCACCACTTGAGCCAGCAGCCCAAAACTAGGTTTGTCTCAGAGACTGGGAAGGTAAGCTCTCTGTGGTTTGCAGACCCCGCTTCTAAATGGCTTTATTGGGAATGGCTAAAAAAAAATTTGAATATGGACCAAGGAATAATGCTTTTAAGTTATCAATGTTAAATTCATAATATGGATCAAAGCACAATGATTGTGTCAGAGAATATTCTTTACAGGAGAGTATACACAGAATGACATAGAAGTAAGATAAAGAGCTTCTGGATGATAACTTTGATGGAAGATAGATAGATAGACAGAAGATAGATTGGAAGATGATAAGTAAAAGCATGTGACTTTTATGTGTATCTTTATACAGTTCCCTTTGCTAATCCAGGCTCCAACCCAATGCTTTCTATTTGGTCTGTTCATTTTTGTCTCTTGTTTCTCTTTAACAACTTTAACATTTTGGAAGGTCAGACTGCTTTCTGCATAGAATATATTTCAATTTAACCCATGAGAGTCTGGCTACACGAGCTTGCTAGGTTCTAATATAGCAGTGGCATTCTATTCTATCCTGTCCAATGTACTGTATAGGGAGACACACTACCTCACCCACGGGTGAGTTTAACACTGACCCATCGTTAAATGTGCATTGCCCATATTCTTCCACTGTAAAAAAAACTTGGTTCATCATTTCTAATTTATTATTTCCAGATCTATTCAAACTGTGTTTGTACTGATGACTGATATCTTCCTTGGTTCATTGGCCCATCTAACATTTCTTAGGCCTATAGAAAAGAACCATTTACATTGTATCTGCAACCTTTAAGCTCAATAGGTCCCAGTGAAATCTTGTAAGGGTCTGCATTTGTTTCTGCTGCATGGAAAATTCTTTCCATTATATTTGCACATAACGGTGCAACAGAGAGGCTGAGCCTCTTAATCATGTGGGTGGGCCCCTTGTGGAGACCCAGTATGTTTAAAAACACACTCTTCTATTTAAAGGTTATTGTGTGAATACCAAATAACTACTACTGCTGGGCATGCGATGGTGGCTTTGATTCATGGGCCTTTCAGGGCTTTTATGATTTGCATTACTATAGTTGGAAGGTTTTATTAAAAGTTATACATTATAATAACCTAGATTTTAAAAAATGAATATGTGATTTAAGATATTGATGTACCAACTACACAGCTAATTAAGAGTTCAGAAAAATCAAAATTACTAAGCTTAAAGCTTTAAATGTTTCAAAGATTCTTAGGAATGAAAATCACACTGGTTTAGTTATGAAAGTGGCCATCAAAATCACTTCTTTCACTTAAATGTTACATCTCACAGACTCTGATCAAGAAGCCATATCCTGAGGATTTCATCTGGATAGATATCTCTAGGTACATCTTAAAATAGGACATCAGATTTACCGTAGCAACTGGACATATTGGTACAGTGATGAACACTGACTGGAGATATATGAAATGGCATGTGAGTGATGAAAGGGAAATGAGTAGATGTCCTGGATCCTAATGGAGCACTGACATTGGTAGTAGGGACACATCCTTCACAAGGAGCAAGGCAGCACAACATGCCTGTAATGGAAAATACCAGGTACTGTACAAAGCCAGTGGATTAAGAGAATTCTTAAGAGCTTGACACATTGGAGCTGAAATAGCAAATCATTTGTTCTTTCGTCACCTTGATGGATGAGGCCATGTAGTATATTTTGGCTTTGAAAACAAATATACCTAGAAGAATGGAGGGAGGGCACTCCTGAAAGAGAGTAAACTAGGAAGCCACTGTCCTCCCAATTATCTCGTGGAGAGATAAAGATTTATTAAAGGATGTTTATTCAGGATGATCAATGGTTTCCTGTCTAGCTCTGGGTATCCAGCAGAAAATTTTCATTTTATATGGCAGGTGGAGAACATCAATTTATTTCTCTTTTCTGAGGTTATGCTTGACTGGAGGTACGGAGAGCAGGCACACCTAACTTGGGCTCTTTCATCACTATCTTTACAGAAAGACATTGGATAAATTCACCTTATGAAATAACCAGCCTGTATTTGTTCCTACAGGAAATTTTGATGGCTACTCTTCTGAGATTTGGGCCAATAAAACATATTAGACAGACACATAGTGAAGAGGTACTGAGTCACAGCCAAAGCATACAGCTGACTCTCAGACACTGAGAACTAAAGGGCAGAATCCTAGATGAGCAAAAGTTAACTACAAATGCCTAGAGCTGTTCCATTAAGAGCAGTGGAACCAATGCTTCAAGTTGAGACTGATTTGGAGGAAAAATTAAAAGCCACTCCCTCTTTCATTTTCTTGGCTTGGCACACACTGGGTGACATTCATTCATAGCATTCTACTTATTCTCAAAATATATACTCAGAGCTCATCAGACCACACATTCCGTACTAATATTTAGGCAATAATGTTTACTGGGGGTCTGAGAGGAGACAAGGACTTTGGCAAGAATGGTATGGGGAAAAGAAACTTCTTTCCAGTAAGTGCCTGCTAAGGCAGTAAAGTTCCCATTGAGTCGGCCTCCTTCCTTGACCCTATCTACCTATCTTCCCTAACCGCCTGTCCTCAGAGGCCTCACACATAGCCCAGGAAAGGCAGCATTTGGGTAGCTGTAGCCATTCCCTATGCATATGATCTGCTTCTAACCCAATTTTCCATCTGAGTTAACAAGACCAAGTGAAGTGACGCAATTTGACCTTCATTCCCAGTGAGCCTGTCTTAGAGTCTACATTTAGAAGAGAATTTTCTTCTCTCCTCCCCAGGCTGTTCATAACAGCCACCATGTCCCTGAGCATTTTAGCTGCATTTAGATATGGTCTACATTAATATTCACTTAAGTACCAAATGGATGTTTACCAGCGCAAACCAGCTGGCAGGCACTGTGGAAGAGTCCTTCAGCCTTCTCTGCCAGACAACATCCATCCCCCTAGTCAACCAAATAATTAATTAATTTTTGTAAATTAGTAAAAAATATTGTCCTTCAACATTCCTTTTACCATTTCTATCACCAGAGACCATCTGATTACCATTTTTAAAAAGACCCAAGAACAGGAGGGTAGAAGAGTCTTTCAAAGAGCTAGCTGCCTTGCTGCCTGACATGGGTTATTTTGGAGAATCTTAGCCTGTCGTTTTTGTTAAGATTCATTTCTTTTTAAAAAGAAGCCAAACTATCTATAATCTGATGCATTGAAATAGTTTTCCAATTACTAATGAACCAATTTTTAGAACTAGCATTCAATTTGGCCATTTTAATTATGGACATTTCTCCAAATCTGATCAGAGTACCAAGAAATATTGGACAGTGATTTTATGTTTTATTCCAGAAGAAAAAAATATACTCTCAGTTGCCCAGAGTACTTGGTTAGCATTATGGCAATCAAGAGCTTTAAATTGGTGAAGGACATGGATAATTCAAACAGATGGGGAATCTGCCCTAAAGGGCTCACAGCCACATAAAGATGTTAGTAATGGCTGCAAACAAGCAGGGATGGAAGAGTTGCAAGGCTGAGTCTCCTAGCACCTGGGACTTATGGGGAAAGGTTCCATGGAAACCTATTTTATTTTTGTGTACTTATTTATTCCATTGCATTACACATGATAGTTTAATCTTCTACAGGAGTATTATATCCCATATTGCTATGCTTGTTTTAACAATGAAAAAAGGCTCTTATATTTGGTTACTACCTCAAGGTCACTAAACTAAAGATTTTATCCCGTGCCACTTCAGCTCTGCACTGAAGGAAGATAGTGAGGCCTTCCATAGACCCAGGTTCCTGAAAAAAAAAAAAAACCAGAATGACCAGGGTTCTAGAGAATGGTCCTGTGGGTGGTTTCCTAGTCTCAAGCAGGTGCACGGTATATATAAGGTATTCTCCTAATCTGTCCTTGACCATGAGCTAGATATCAGCCCAGGCTATAGAGAAGGACCTGACTAAACAAAATGTTGTTAATGTCACACAATGCAAAGAAATCCTGCCACGAAAAGCAGAGACAGTGTTCAGATGGCCAGCATTCATTGGAAACCCCATATCCACCATGCTGTGAGGGAATACCATACCCTCTCTTGACCTGTGTCTTGAGGAAATGCAGAATACAGACATACAGGTGTGGGCAGAGAGGAAAAAGGAGATTAGGCCAACAAGCATCCATCCTGGTCAGTTCCTATCAGTACTGGCTGTCCTTTTCCTAAGTGCCACCATTGGTCAAATGATTCAGAGAAGCCACTTTCAGGCCATAGAAGTCACACCCCCAAAGGAAAAACCTAAACTTCAAGGACACAAGTTTTACTCCTATGTCTTCTCAAGCAAGTTCATCTGCTTCTCAGATCCACTATGAAGTTCCTCCATTGGAACCATCCCTGTCAGAACCACAGACATGAACAACACCCTGAGACAGGACGTCATGGAAATGTCGTGAGGTACACCTCAGTCTCTTCCCCAGAAAAATGTGTTTTAAATCTTCCTCTCTAATCCAACTCTAGATGTGATGACAGCTTCAGAAATGAGGGGCATGTAGTATATGGTGGTGAATTCCACTTCTGCATGTTTGGACTACTATGTTTCATGAAGAATCTATCACTCACACCACAGAATTTACTTCAGCAAGATGTGTAGACCAAACTTTACACTTACGAGTGGTTTACCTTCTCAGAAATGCCTAAAGTAAGGAGAACTACTTCTAAGAGATGAGGGATGTAGAATGCTGAGCCTGATGTCATGCATAGATCAGAGGCTAAATGCATGTATTTGCCAAGTCAGTAAAATAATAAATGGATAGCTGTAGCCCATCCTTTTATATTCTGGCTACTATGGGATCTATGATTCCAACAAGTGATGATCCAGACTCTGAGTGCGAGAGATAGTCTAAGACATTAACTTAAGTTAGGCAAACACTCATTCACAGCAAAACAGTGGGGAAAAGACAGGAAATAAGAAAAATAACCAGTTCGGTTATACCATCTGTCAGCCATTAAGTCAAATCCATATGTGTCATAACATTGAATCTTTATAACACCTGAATAATACAGGCACAATTATCAACTCCACTAGCAGATGAGAAATCAGAGGCACAAAAAGTCTAAGTAACTCACTTAAAGATCCTATCCTCGCAGAAAGCCGAGCTGGAATTTGAATTCAAGCCATCTAGGTAAGATGAGCTTCTAAGAACCCATCATGAGAGGGTGTGGAACTCACTACAACGAATGGAACCATAGTCCAAATGTCAAAACCTGATGAAAGCTGGTCATGAGGAAGAATATTGACATATTTATTTCTAGCCAGCAGATGGCACACAATTAGATGGTTAGCAGAAAGCTCCTGCTGGAGACTGTTTTTATAAGGACAAGATCAAGATGGTGGTGACTAGGCAGGAACTTAGGACCAAGAAAAATGTAGAAAGCCAAGGAGCAAAGAGGAGAGGACACATATATTGCATGATGAACATGTGGTAGGGTCAATAAAGGTCTACAGTTATTGAAGATAAGCTACTACCCACTCACAGGCACTAAAACCTACTCAAGCTCCTTCTGCATATGGACTGCTAAAACTTAGCCAGGTTTACTCAAGGATTATATGCCTTGATGTTTCTCTACCTGATGGTTTCTGAGGGAATAGGATTGCTGAGGTCAATAGAAGCCAATACAAGTATCCAAAGGTAAGCACAAGAAAGAAACTATTTATTTCAGTGAGGGGAAACAGGTGGCAGGCAAGTGTTTCTGGCAAGAGACTAAAATGGAATCCTGTGGCTTTTCAAACAAAGGATGAGCAGACAATTTGCAGATGGGTGGTATTAGGTGTCCTGGGCACTACAATAAGATAGCCAAATGATAGATGTTGATTGTTGGAGATAATAGTTCAGCTGATAATAGGCAGCTATAGTTGATTTGAGGTCCAGGTAACACAATGATAAGATCAGAGTTCAACACAGACATTGGTGAAAAGAAGAATGTTCTCATAATGACAAGATGGCTTGTCTTTGGTTAACTATGAGATCAAATAAAAGGCAGGTATCCTTTGCTACCAAAGTTCTCTGGTCAGTTTCAAGTATTTAACAGTGTTGCATAGATAGTGGCTATTTTCTTAGGGTAGAGTCTAATGGAGACTGGGTTTTATGGGGAAGGCTGTTCTGAGACTTGAATGGCTCAGGATATTCTTCCTGCTAGACTAGTAAATACAGGCTTAGCAAAGATGTGCAGGTGGTGATTGCTTGTGGAGTCTTACCTCAACAGACAGGTCAAACAAATTGTGATACATTGAACCAATGATAACTATAGCTTCTTAAAGTTCTAACTCCCTGTATTCCTCTTCTCCATTTTACAATACTCCACAAAGCTATATGTGGGCTCACCATTTCATACACTAACTACAGAGTCTTCTTTTTCTATACCGAGAGGAGGCTTAAAACTACAGAAAACACCAAACCTGGTATTTACCATGTCAATTCTTAAATTTTATATACATGATGATCATGAAATTTAATTTATAAGTTAAGCATTCTAAATGAATAGCACTAATTGAATAGTTGTAACACTAGATGTCTACATGCAGAAAAATGAAAATAGATCCATATTTATCACCCTACACAAAACTAAAGTCCAAGTGGATCAAAGACCTCAATGTAAAACCAGATCCACTAAATTGGTTATAAGAAAAAGTGGGGAAGACCCTAGAACTCATTGGCACAGGAGACAACTTCCTGAACCAACAGCACAAGGTCTAGGCTCAACAATCAATAAATGGGACCTCATGAAACGGAAAAGCTTCTGTAAAGCAAAGGACACTGCCGTTAGAACAAAATGACAGCCTACAGACTGGGAAAGGATCTTCACCAACCCTATATCTGACAGAGGGCTGATATCCAGAATATATAAAGAACTAAAGAAGTTAAAAAGCAACAAATCAAGCAATCTGCTTAAGAAATGGGGTACAGAGCTAAACAGAGAATTCTCAGTAGAGAAATATTGAATGGCAGAGAAACACTTATAGAACTGTTCAACATCCTTAGTCATAAGGGAAATGCGAATCAAAATGACCCTGAGATTTCACCTGACACCCACCAGAATGGCTAAGATCAAAAACTTAAGTAACAACACATGTTGGAGAGGATGTAGAGAATTGGGAACCCTCCTCCATTGCTGGTGGGAATGCAAACTTGTACAACCACTTTGTAAATCAATCTGGTGCTTTCTCAGACAATTAGAAATCCTCAAGATCCAGCTATACCACTCCTAAGCATATATCCAAAAGAGGCTCAAGTAAACAAGGACATTTGCTCAACCATGTTTGCAGCAGCTTTATTCGTAATAACCAGAACCTGGAAACAACCCAGATGTCTCTCAGTTGAGGAATGGATACAGAAATTGTGGTACTTTTACATAATGGAATACTACTCAGCAATTAAAATCAAGGAAATCATGAAATTTGCAGACAAATGGTGGGATCTACAAAAGATCATCCTGAGTGAGGTATCCTGAAATCAGAAAGACACACATGGCATATACTCACTTATATAGACCTATAAGATAGGATAAACATACTGAAATCTATACACCTAAAGAAGATAAACAAGAAAGAGAACCCAGGGTAAGATGATCCATCCTTACTTAGAAAGACTAATGGGATGAACAATGGATGTAGGAGAAAACAAGTAACAGGACAGGAGCCTACCACAGAGGGCCTCTGAAAGACTCTACCTGTGTATCAAAGCAGATACTAAGGCTCATAACCAAACCTTCGGCAGAGTGCAGGAAATCAGAAGAAAGAAAGGGGAGTTAATATGACCTGGAGAGGACAGGAACTCCACAATGACCAAATAGATCTGGGCACAGGGGTCTTTTATGAGACTGTTTCTCCAACCAAGGACCATGTATGGATATAACCTAGAACCTCTGCTCAGATGTGGCCCATGGTAACTCAGTATCTAAGTGGGTACCCTATTAAGGGGAACAAGGACTATTTCTGACATGAACTCAATGGTGGGCTCTTTGACTTCTCTCCTCCCCCTTTCCCCGAGGGAGGAGCAGCCCTGCTAGGCAGCAGAGGAGGACTTTGCAGCCATTCCTGAAGATACCTGATAAACCAGGGTCAGATGAAAGGGGAGGAGGTCCTCCCCTATCAGTAGACTTGGAAAGGGGCAGGGAGGAGATGAGGGAAGTAGGGTGGGAATGGGAGGGAATGATGGAGCAGGATACAGCAGGGACACAAAGTTAACAAACTGTAACTAATATTAAAAAAATAATAATAATAATAATAATAATAATAAATTTTTAAAACGTTTTAGAAAAAAGATATTTTCTGTTCTTTTGATTTTTTCATAAGAATGAGAACAACCAAATGGAAATTTACCCACAATTATATCATATGCACAGATACAAACTCTGTACTTGGAAGCATGGCCCTCATAACACAATTGCCACTTGGAAATACTACTTCTACATCTCTGCCTGGCCATAGCCAGTCTTTCCTACCAAGTGGAGTGAAGTCATCCTTTGCCCCTTCTACTAAGCCAGACGCCTGTGGCTCATTTTATTCTCTGGCATCTTTTGGGTAGCCGACAAACAACTACAGAACCTTGCAGCCCAGTTAAAAAAAGGACAGGCCAAATCAAACAGAGTCCCAGTGAGCATCCTACCCTGTGTTTGCAAATCCTTACTCCTGGCTCATAACCTTTTCCCTCATTGGGTTCTCTGGCCACTTGGTACTCATGTATTCCTGATAGTCTTATTAGGTTTCTCAAATAGTCACACCTCTACTGAGTTTCCACACTTGTTTTCATATCTGTCTGAGATAGCTCTCCTTCTCTTTATTGGTGTTTCCTATGGATGAGTTAGGTTTTAATTCTCTTAAATAAATATATCAGGGTGCCTGCTGCTGAGTTTATGCCCAAGAAAGCTCCTGCTCCCCTTACTAGGGAACATACTTGGAGAGTGAGTCTATGGGCTACATCTGAGTCGGGGTTTTAGGTCCTCTCCATGCATTGACCTTGGTTGGGGTATCATTCCTTGCCAGGCCTCAGAAGAAGACAATGCAACCAGTCCTAATGAAACCTGATAGGCTAGGGTCAGATATTAGGGAAGGAAGTCCTCCCCTATCAGTGGACTAGGGGAGGGAGATAGGGGAAGAAGAGGGAGGAAGGATGGGATTGGGAGGAGATGAGGGAAGGAACCACAGCCGGGATAAAAATTGAATAAATTGTAATAAATGATAATAATAAAATAATAAAAAGTATATCAAGGTCCAGATTATTGAACTAAAATTAATTTTTTGCTTACCTACCCCAATAACATACTGAAAGACAGACAAATTTCCCAAACATGTTAGTTTCAGTTGGCTGGAAAACGAAGTTCTCTTTGTCTTAATTTAAATTAAATTTGAAATGCTAACCAATTTTTATTCTTTGCATTTGTTTTCTGATTTCTTCTATTCTGTGTAACCAACCACTTCCTTTAAATACATAAAAACACTTACTAATGTCATGGAATAATGCTGTCTTATTCTGAAGTTGAAAGTTAAAGAAGTTAGTATCCTTAACTAGATTGTTGTTGCCTTTGTCTTTTGGCTGTCCAAGTGTCATTTTCTGTGGGAAATCTTTCCTCCTTCCCACTTCCATCCAAATAAACCTCTCACTCCCTGAGGGCATACCACCTGCATTTGTGACACTTGCAATCACATCTTTTTTTATGTAGATTTTTAATTCGTTTACAGCTCATACCCAGGCGTGTAATTTCATTCATCTTATTCACTCCAGCATTCAATAAAAAGCATGATATGTCTGATATAGCCAGTGAATTATTGATGGATGAATGGGTAAATAAATGCTCTTTTAAATATATTAACGCCAACTGAACCTATAGCTCCATAAGTCTCTGACTTGGGATGCTCTAACTTGAGAATTTTTTCACTTCACAGAAGTGTAAAAGCAACACATATACAGTAGGAAGCATTTCAAATTTAAAAAAATTTTTTCCGAGCAAGCATTATGTAATATGATCCACATTAGTGATGCTGGGCAGTGGCAATGAACCTCAGCTACAAGGCAGCCATCTGATTCTAAAAGTAAACAACTGATACATCCTGTGTTGCTAAAGCCTTTAGTAAGGCAGCATCTCCTGCCTGTGAAATTAAAAGGAATCAATAGAAAATTTGTGCTCGGTTTACTATTGCAGCTCAAGGGCAAGCGGTATGGCTATGATATGTGATGAGTCTAACATAACACGAGAAAAGGCATTAAATCTGTGGGCAGAAGACGGGAAAAGGAAACATGTTTGAATTGATAGCAATGTGTTTGTACCCAAAATAACTGAGCATCTACCAAGACTTAAACATAACATCTCTGAAGAGCATGAAAACTATTGGAAAGGATGTGTCTGCCAATGAAGCTGCTATTCTTGTATTTTTGTCAGATTAGAAGGTGAATGGAGAAACAGAAAAATGGGGAGGGGCATTTAGTGAGAAGAATGAGGGAGAACAGATAACACTGAGGCTGCTTGAAAAAAAAGCCATAAGAAAACATTATTTATGTTAATTTTAAAACATGTATACAAATACATAATATGCATAGATATATGTTATATATATTGAATGAAGTTATACCACTTGGGGTGATAATGCTTCCCCAAATGCACTGTAGACTACAAAAAGTCCAGTGCCAGATATGGGAAAGCTCCCTTTCTGGTTGATCAGGGCATTCAGAGACTTCCAAAATAATATATGTTATTTCTACTGCCCTTGCTTGACACCCAGAACTGGAAAGTAAGTATTGCTGAAGGTACTCCACACTTGAGCCAAAGGGTTGATCTGACCTGAAGGCCCCCCTGCTCAGGACTTGTTCTGGTAGTATCTGAAGACACTATGGAAGCTTCCAAGAGGGGAAAAGAAGTAATTAATTTTCCTAGAGAGCTGTAACCTCTATGGACCACAGTACTGATCATCAGGACAAGATGTCCCTATGGAAACAGTAGTGGTTCTTTCTATCTTGAGGGCAACTAACAGTTCTCTAACTGTATTTAAGGCTCACTCCATACAAGGGAATTGGTGCCTTGTGCCGCAAACCTGACAAACTGCTGGTAGCAGGATGTCATAGATCCTACAATAGAACCTACTACTATCAGTGTGCTAAGCCAGCATCATTTCTAACTGCATTTTAAATACATATCCTTATACTTACAGAGAAGTGTAGCTTTCATTCCTCATGAAAGAAGCCTGGTTTACAGCAAATAAAGATGTAACAGAAATACACGATTCTTCAAAATGCAGAAAACAATTGATCACAAGGTACCCAAGTCCAGCTGATAATTTTCTAACCCAACAACTCCTATCCCGAAGGGAGACTATTGGTCAGCTTGTCACATGTGTGAAAAAAATCCTGTGATGATTCATAGGAAAGAAAATATTTGTTCACCCCACACTTTTAGGTGTCAGTACAAAATCAGTAAGCTCCATGTTTGAGGGCCTGTGGGAAGATAGAACCTCATGACACTGAACCTTCAATGAATCAAAGACACTCAGTTCATGGTGTCTAGAAAGCTCAAGAAGAGACAGTCCCAATATCACTTTCAAATGCATACACCATAGCATAACTTCTTTCTATCTCCTAAGGACTTAGGAGCACCACATGCTTATAACCAAGAATGCAACATGTAGAACTTTAGGGACGTTCCAGATGTTTCACATTAAATAAATTAATTGCCATTTATTGTTAATCTCTCACTGTGTCTACTTTACACATTGAATTTAAAATTAAAGTATGTATGGGTTGTTTACAACACAGTTTCTATAGGGTTCACTACCATCAAGTTTTGGGCATTCACTGGGGTATTTGAACAGTATTTCCTGGGACTAAGTAGAAACTATTAAATATAAAATGAAGACAGTAAAAATAATGTGTTGTGTATTTTGACCTCAGGGTCACATTCTAAAGTGTTTATGGGTGGTCTCACATGGTGCCTGAAACACAAATGGCTTCCCGTACTTTCCAGATGCTTTGTTTGTTCCCAGACTTCCAGCATGGTGAGACCCACTCTCAGCCTGCAGTTTCACTCCTGGAAAGAAATAGCTGGAACTGAGTGTCTAATTGGTGTATAGAAAATAAACAGGCAACACCTATGTCCTTAAGCTTCATTTTTCTTACAGATAAAGTGGCACTTTTAATAATACCTCATGAGATTACTGACAAATCTTGAGATATGCTTAGAAAGGTGCTGGGATGATATTCAAAACTTGATATTTTTATTGTTTATATACAACACAGAGACCTAATTAAACACATGGGAAGAGAACACATGAAAGTTGGCTCTAAATTTAAGACAGTCTGCTGTATGTTCTTCTGGCCAAGAGAGGGAATCTCTGAAGCCAGAGGACATCACAAGAGTGTTTTGGTTAGAAGATTGCCTTTTATAAGTTGGCTTATCAGTCTTGTCAGTTCAGCATACTGCATTTTATTGAAACTTGAAAATGCAAGCTGATCATATTTCCACTTAACTGTTTCTGAATACAGCTCTCACTGAGTCCTGCTAAGATTGGCAGTTGTATTTTTTCAATTCTCAAAGGGCATACAGTAAAACGAGAAAAGGAAAAAAAAAAGGAGGAGCGAAATTCTATTCACAGTAGTTGTCTGTGTATTACTCAGAAAATAATTCATAGGACGCCAGTCTGAATTCTGGGTGGATAAGGAAAAGCTACAAAGTCTGAACTAAATAGAGGAATAAAGAAACCCAAAAGGCAACCAGAAGAAAGGAGGAAAGAAAAAAAGGAAGAAGGTGAGAAGGGAAAGGAATGAGAAAGAAAGGAGGAAGAAAGGTTTCTCTGATTTTTAAATAGAGGCAAGACTACCTTAAAAGAGTAGGGGAGATTTAGAGAGAACTTGCTAAAAATCAAGATGTCCTCAAGAGGTTTCTCCACACAGAGCACTACAAAGAGGAAGCTGGGACTCCATTTGGGAGTCCACGAGCAACTTCTTATCCCTGGGCAGCAGATCTGCCTAGTCAGCCTGTCAGTTAACCCTGTGCTGAAACACCCTGCCAGTAGAAGCAGAACTGCATAAAGAAACTCTCATAAGAACTGCATAAAGAAAGGAGCAAAGAAGGCCAAGTAGGTCACTGGAAATACTGGAGAAAGACTATCAGCAGACGAGCCCTCCACTGTGGGCTTTAACATCCAGTGATCTCTGAAGGGTTGGGATTAGAATTAGGACAGTTAACACAGCTCCTTTAGTGTACATGGTGCTTGCTGCTGTGAAGGAGACGACAGCTGCAAGCAGTTGATCAATTACTCCAGCTTAGCTAGAGTGGTCCACCTCGACTTACATATCTCATCAGTATAACCTAGGGTCAAAGAGGAATATTAAAAACAACAGAACTGCACATAGTGGAATCAATGATAAGCAATCATAGGCAGTTAATTTTTATATTAATATTTTTTATTTTTAAATAATTTTATACATTCACTTGTATCCCAGCCTTAGCCCACTCCCTCTTTCCCTCCCAATCCTCCCCTCCCTCCCTCATCTCCTTCCTGCCCCCTTCCCAGTGCATTGAAAGGGGGGTGTCCTCCTCTCCTTCCGTTTGGCCCTAGCTTATCAGGTGCCTTCAGGATGGTTGCAAGGTCCTTATCTGTGGCCTAGCAAGGCTGCTCCTCCCTCGGGGGGGGGGGAGGGGAAGCTCATGAGTTCATGTCAGAAACAATTCCTGTCCACTTACTAGGGAACCCACTTGGATACTGAGCTACCATGGGCTATGTCTGAGCATTGGTTGTAGGTTATATCCATGCATGGTTCTTGGTTGAATAAACAGTCTCATAGAAGATCCCTGTGCTCAGATATATTTGGACCTTGTGGGGCTCCTTGTCCCCTCTAGGATATACTAATTCCTCCTTTCATACGATTCCCTACACTCTGCCGAAGGCTTGGTTATGGGTCTCAGCATCTGCTTTGATACACTGCTAGGTAGAGTCTTTCAGAGGCCTTCTGTGGTAGGCTACTGTCCTGTTACTTATTTTCTCCTATTTCCAACGTCCATCCCCTTTGTCTTTCTAGATGAGGACTGATCATGTTACCCCTGGACCTCTTTCTTGTTTATCTTCTTTAGGTGTACATATTTTAGTATGTTTACCCTATCTTACAGGTCTATATAAGTGAGTACAAACCAAGTGTGTCTTTCTGCTTTTGGCATACCTCACTCAGGATAATTTTTTTCTAGATCCCACCATTTGCCTGCAAATTTCATGATTTCCTTGATTTTAATTGCTGAGTAGTATTCCATTGTGTAAAACTATCACAATTTCTGTATCCATTCTTCAACTGAGGGACATCTGGGCTGTTTTCAGGTTCTGGCTATTACGAATAAGGCTGCTACAAACATGGTTGAGCAAATGTCCTTGTTGTGTACTTGAAAAACTTTTGGATATATGCCTAAGAGTGGTATTGCTGGATCCTGAGGTAGCACTATCCCTAGTTTTCTGAGAAAGCACCAAATTGATTTCCATAGTGGTTGTACCAGTTGACATTTCCACCAGCAATGGAGGAGGGTTCCCCTTTCTCCACAGCCTCTCCAGCATGTGTTATCTCTTGAGTTTTTGATCTTAGCCATTCTGATGGGTGTAAGGTGAAATCACAGGGTCATTTTGATTTGCATTTTTCTGATGGCTATGGATGTTGAACATCTCCTTATGTGTTTCTCTGCCATTCTATATTCTTCTACTGAGAATTCTCTGTTTAGCTCCATGCCCCATTTTTTAATTGGGTTACTTGGATTATTGCCTTTTAAATTCTTCAATTGTTTATATATTCCAGATATCAGCCCTCTGTCAGATGTTGGGTTGGTAAAGATCCTTTCCCAATCTGTAGGCTGTCGTTCTGTTCTAATTACAGTGTCTTTTGCTTTACAGAAGCTTTTCAGGTTCATGAGGTCCCATTTATTGATTGTTGCTCTTAGGGCCTGTGCTGATGGTGTTCTGTTCAGGAAGTTGTCTCCTGTGCCAATGAGTTCTAGGTTCTTCCCCACTTTTTTCTTCTAACCTATTTAGAGCATCTGGTTTTATATTGAGGTCTTTGATACACATGAACTTTAGTTTTGTGCAGGGTGATAAATATGGATCTAGTTTAATTTTTCTGCATGTAGACATCCAGTTGGACCAGCACTGTTTATTGAAGATGCTGTCTTTTTTCCATTGAATGGTTTTGGCTTCTTTGTAAAAAATGAACTATTCATAGGTGTGTGGGTTTATTTCTGGACCTTCTATTCAGTTCCATTGATCCACCTTTCTGTTTTTATGCCATTACCATGCAGTTTTTATTATTATTGCTCTGTAGTACATCTTGAGATCAGGGATGGAGATCCCTCCCAAAGATTTGTTGTTGTACAGGATTGTTTTGGAAATTCTAGGTTTTTTGTTTTTCCATATGAAGTTGAGAATTTTTCTTTCAAGGTCTGTAAAGAATTGTGTTGGTATTTTGATGGGAATTGCATTGAATCTGTAGACTGCTTTTGGCAGAATGGCCATTTTCACTATGTTAATCCTACCGATCCATGAACACGGGAGATCTTTCCATCTTCTGATGTCTTCTTTGATTTCTTTCTTCAGAGACTTGAAGTTTTTTTTCAAACAGGTCTTTCACATGCTTGGTTAGGGTCTCCCCAAGGTACTTTATTTTATTAGTGGCTATTGTGAAGGAAGTTGTTTCCCTTATTTCTTTTTCGGCCCTTTTGTCTTGGGTATACAGGAAGGCTTCTGATTTTCTTGAGTTAATTTTGTATCCTGCCACTTTGCTGAAGTTGTTCATCAGCTGAAGGAGTTCTCTGGTTGAGTTTTTGGGGTCGCTCATGTATACCATCATATCATCTGTGAATAGTGAAACTTTGACTTCTTCCTTTCTGATTTGTATTCCCTTGATCTCCCTTACTTGTCTTATTGCTCTAGCTAGGACTTCAAGTACTATGTTGAAGAGATATGGAGACAATGGGCAGCCTTGCATAGGCAGTTATTTTTGATGCACACACACATACTTAGGATTCTATGCTATCTGTGTTAATTCCCTCATCACCAAATTAAAGAGCTGTTGTAGACTTTGTGTCAGGCATCTTGTTTTAAAAAAGGAAGATCTCTTTACTATTACTATTGATGCTGCTTCCTGATGCCTTCCTTGTTTACCCACTTTTTCATTTCAATGCTGCAGAACGGAGAGATGTTGTAGAAATGAAACCACAGTTACCAGAGCTCAGATAGAGCTGTCTGTATAGCCTCAGTCTGGCTGCTCTGGTTCACCTCTGGGTAGTCTCTCATTCTTATTTCTAGACTGATCAGTGGACATGGATTGGGCTTTTCTTTTCTATCCACTTCACACAGAGAAGAGGAGGCTTTGGATTAGCATGGTTTTCATAACAAGAGCAGCACTTCCAAATTAAATTCCCATTTAAAATGTTGTCAAAGTCACTGATTTTGTTACCCTTCCAAACATGGCCTTAGGTAATTTAAACATGCTTTGTGCTGCCAGGTGACATAGTCAAAGCAAGAAGAAACTTCCATTTGCACTGCTTTTGGAATTTAACACTCTTGATGTTGGAACTGATAGGAGTGTCCATATGTTTGGACTAGAGAGGCAAGGGCTTTGGAACTGAAGTTGGCAGGGGAGTGGGTTTCTGGGCTGGTCAGAGCAGTGTTCACATGATTGAGAATAATTATGTTGACAAAAAGGGGAAGTGTAAGGGCACCTGGTAATTACAAACAGATGTGTTTGGATAACAGCAACTAGTCTTTCAGGGCCCCAACAGACCAATGCTTCAGTAGAAAGCAGGGCTGAAATCCTTCAACACTTCTGACATCCCTAACATGGCCACTCTACAGATCAAGCTATTGCCCCAGAAAATATACACAAGGAAAAACGTAAAAAACAGTATACTAAAACAAGCAAACACTCGTGTTTTATTCCCAGCATATCTGGTTCACATCCCAAACAATAGATGTGACTGCACCAGTACAGAAATTGATGAGTCAACTTTCTCATCTCTAAGAGGATTAGAATGATATTCCCCTGCAGCTGCTGGAAAGGACTAGGAAAGGTGTCAGTGGCCTAGCACACAACACTGGAAGTGTAAACACAGGCCACAGTGGCTAAGTGTTCTCAGTGGTTTTCCTGCTTCCATTCCACTCTCAGGATGCTCCATTCTCCAGATGAATCTTTTTAAAGTCTAATTTGATATTTGCATCTGCTCAGAATTTTCCAACAGTTCTTCATTACACTTTAATTAAAATCAAGGTCTTTAGCCTTTAAACTCTAGGGCTATACACTCAGACATACATTCAAATTTTATGTTCATCATGCTCAGTTTCTTCTGCCAGAGGTACTATTCTGGTTGCTTCTTGCCACTCATGCTACAGCTTGCTTATAACTCCAAAGAGAATGTTTTCTCCTGCTGTTTTGGGTTTTGTTTTCTAAGAATGGGGCCTTCGAAAAAACTTTCAAAGGGTCAAGGGGGCAGAAAGCTGAAAGAAAGCAACAGGATTTTGGGTGTGGATGTCCTATGATAAACCTATGGGTTATGATGGTGATGGTAGACCTGAGTCTCCCAGGATAGTCTGACTTGAAGTAAGGGCCCAAGGTTTTTCCTACTGTGGCAGTCATTAACATCTTCATAGTCACCTCCTATCAGCTAAGGAACAATGTAAAAAATGTCTAAGTTTAAGGTGTATGTATTGAATCATGCTCCTGCATCGGGAGTAGTGCACTAAAAGGACCCATTAAGCATTAGTTCACCTATAGAGCCACCTGACCCACGTACATACTCTAATAAGCTGACTTCAACCCTTGAGCTTACCAGTATTCTTAGACATCAGTTCTCACTGCTTATTTGTTCTATGACAACAGTGTAAGGTCTTAAGACCAAGACCCTCATCTGTTTGGCTTATGGTTGCTCTCTAAACTCGGAGTGAATGCCGATGTGCCAATGTGGATTGCTACATGCATTCTCCATCTGAAACACAAAACAGGCCAATTTCAGAGGAAGAACATATCAACCACAAAGGTGAGCCCTGGGTTGTCCTTGTCAAGGGCACCTGATCTCTAGAGTTGTTTTTATTTGGCATCAGTGGAAAATCAGTTGGCTTTTTCAAGCATTTTAAAGATGCTTGCTTAGAAGCTGTGTTTCCTAAGACAATGATACCTGCCACCTGGGAGGCAGAGTCAGCTTTCAGCACTTATCCTGAAATATTTACAGAACAGATTTGAAGGAAGAGAAGGGAAGAAACAGTCCCTAGTAGCTTATCTCTCTGCTTATTTAATGTGAATTCCCCCTGAAGATGTTCCCCAATCAGTTAATTGCTAGAGGGATGAAGCTCTTCCCCCTGAAACATACCCCCAAACCTTTCATGTATATCAAAGCACAATCTGTTATGTGTGTTACTGCTGCTGCTGTCTTCTTCCCCCTCTTTCAGGAAAGAAGATTATGGCCAAATAACAACATGCTAGAGGATTAATAGGATAATGAGATGTGTGCCTCTGCTTCATACTGTGTCTGAACAAATCAGAATGCATACCCCCTGTTGAAAAAAACAAGGGATGCCAACAACTATTATAGGAGTCTTGTTTTGAAAGTTTGAGCTTCCAACAGACCTCCTGGCCATCAACACCTCCAAGAATTGTCTGTTAAATTCTGAGCCACTTAAATAAAGAGCCAGAGGCATCAAAAATAGGCAGTACTGTTGCATGTAGGAGCACACAAGAGAAATGAGGATTGCTACATTGTAATACAAAATAATGACAAGCTGTTTGAGTCACTTCCTGAGCACAAGCATTGGATACAGGATTCTCAAATATTACCTCCTTGGCTCTGTTAGAATGCCAATAGATATTTATGGATTAAGGTAACTGATACATATATAATTTGTAATGAGCTATTTAGTTAGTATTTACTGTTTTATTTCCTTTTATAGTGCTATTTTTATGTAATATATTTTTATTATTTAAATCAATCTTTAAATTTCAGTATTTGATAATATTGTCCTTCCTCAATCCCCTCCCTACCTTCCAAACTTTGATTTATTTCTCAACAAACAAAATCCAATACAACAAAAAATTTCCAAACTTAAAAAACAAAACAAAAGAATACTCTCCAAAAGCATAAAGAAAACAAAACACCCCACCAAACTGTAACCAAATAAAAGCATATAGAAAAAAGGCAAATATTATTGTTTGGGCAACAAGAGCAAAGTTCATATAGGTTCACAGAGACTGAACAGCATGTATGAGGCCTTCACCAGTCAGCACCAGGTCCATGGAGTCTATTCTATGTAGGTCAACTGCTCCTGAACATGGAATGGTTACTATATTCAGTGTCACTCTAATCTGATTTCCCTGGTCCCAACAGGTATAAGTGACAGTTCAGTTGTTAACCTTTACCCTATTGGCTAGGTTTGCATTCATTCATTCATCCTCCATCCATCCATTCATTTATTCATTATTTTTTTAATATGTAAAAGGAAATATATAAAGTAAAACAAAAACTATCACTTCTGGGTTGGACAACACAAACTAACAGAAGGAAAGGGGCCCAAGAGAAGGCACATGAGTCAGAGACCCACTCATTCTAACACTCAGGAATACTATAAATACACTAAACTTGAGCCCATAGTGTGAGTGCAGAGGACCTGGTGCTGATCTGTGCAGGCCCTGGGCATGCAGTTCAGTTTCTGTAAGCCCATATGAACTTTGTTCATATTGCCTTAGAGAGTCTTGTGCCTTGGTGTCCTCTTTCCCCTCTAGCTCCTGTTTTCATTTCTTCATGCATCTTTTATTTATAACTCTTCTGGCTCAAACAATCTTATTTGGCTTCGGCAAACTCCCCTTCTTTGAGTATGTGCTTTTTGAATGACATGCACCTTGTGCCAGGATCCATATCTGTTAATCAGATTATTCCATTGTCCTGGCCATCATGTTGGTTCAGAGAAGAGCCCACTAAGCAGGTGATGCTTGGCTTTCCGACTTCTCATGAAAATGCTGATAAAGGAATTATCCCTCTTTTGAGGAATTGGTCAGGTAAGGGAAGTGAAGCTGATAGTGACAAATCTCAATCACAGAGAGAGATTTTGATGACAAAAACTGACATTAAGCAAAATAGATGTGGTATACAGAAAGGCAGAGCCCTAACGTTGTGCTTTGAATATCTGAATTCTACCTATATTCCATTATCTCTAAAGTGTGCTTAAAAACTGGTTTTTAGGAAGCCAGTGTATTTCCTTTTGCTCCTTAAGACAATTTGAAGTGGATCTCTCTCACTAGTAACTAGATGAATTTTAATATAGAATCAAATAGGTAATGAATGACCTCAGAGATTAACTGGTGATTGGCTAGATCCCCAGTGCTGTGTGCACAACAGCAGAACAGTCATACTCCAAGGATCATGCAAAGGGAAGGAACTGAATTTTCAAATAGCTTTTTCCTTCTGAACTTCTGGCTATTTTAAAGAGACATCTGTTTCTTCTGGGTACAGAGCTAGCCCAGATAAGATAGACACTGAAACACTGAAGGACTTGGGCTAGGATTCAAACTGTGCTTGGGTCATATCCCAGCTCAGCTACTACATATCAAGGAATTTTGGAGAACTGCTGAGCATCTCTAGGCCTCCATTTTCTATATGATCACTAAAGTGTGATCATAGAGCTCATTTCATATAAACGTTCTGAGGAACAATCATCTTCATAAGGCTAAATGCACAGCCAGGATAACCACTCTTTTCATGATTACTTCCTCATTCCAAACCAGAGACCCCATCTAACTGACTACAGAAACTCCCAAGACTGGACTAGTGAAGTGGTTCAGATCCCCCCAGGTCTGTTTACCTAAGAAGTTAATGGTTTTATGACAAGTAAATGAAGGAAGTTTTCTCAAGCTTTAAGACTTGGATGTATATAACTTGACAGAGTCTTAAAAAGAAGGGAAAGTGCCTAAACAAATCCATCCCACTTTGTCAAATAACTGATAGAAAAGTCACTTTGTCAAATAACTGATTGTGTCTTTGACACCTTGTCAAATAACAGCTTTGACTGATTCTCCCTCATTCCTTTAAATAAAGGTTGCCTGGATTGATCAAGCCAATGAGGTTTCTTGACATCTTGTAATAATAAGAGAGCCATCCTTCACCTCTATGATAACCAACTGTCAGGCAAGTAGAACATGGCCCTCAAATGGAGAACAGAGGTATACAAGGTCATCTGCACTTTGTAGAGCTCCTTAAAACCAGTGACACATGGTAATGGAAAATCTAGTTAGAGTTAGGACATAAATAATGACTTGAGAAGTCTGGGTATTTGTTTCCCGAAGAAAAAGGTCATGCCTTTGTCATCTTCCAGTCCTATAAAGGTTTGTCTCAAGGCTATATGAATGGTAATGGGGAACCAAACTGATAAAACAGATGGCTCTTGACCAGGTCTCCATTGTGATTGCAGTAATTAGGGTCCATTTAGTCAGCATACAGTAAGAGATAGCCTACTATGTGTCAAAAAGCACTCTATATGCACAAATCCAGATAGAATCCTCATTCTCATGAAGATGAAGATCAAGTGGGAGAAGGCACAGAAACAGTAGAAAAATATTTAGTGTGCTGTAAAAGGGTAAGTGCTATAAAAGAAAATAAAATGAGAAGCAGGAAAAATAAGAATGTTAGCTGTCAAAAGCAGGACATAAGGTTTGTGATTTGAAGTAGTCTTAACTGACCACCTCAAGAGGAAGTGGCATCTCAGGAAAAAAAATTATTAGGAAATGGAAAAAAATCTGTGTGGATTTCTAAGAGAAGTGTTTTCCTGAAGTTGAGATGAACGTGGCCTATTTGGAACTTCAGGGCTAGTCAGCCAGTATGGAAGGGAGGTGAAAGTCAGAGAAAGTAGGGTAGGATGGGGTGGGACTAGCATAATTAAAGATAGAGCAAAACCACCAGAAGGATGTAAGTAGGTATCAAATGTTTCTTGCACCTATCTGCTGATGCTGCTGTTCAGAGGTTTGTCTCTAGAGTTACAAGGAAGACAAGACAAGACAGAATAGGCAGATGAGATTACTATGTCATTACACTTCTGAGAATGCCTTATACCAAGACATAGAAGTGGAGAAAATGGCAAAGGTCCAGCTCTGAGAATAACATTATGGACTGTTTCACCCTTGGGCAGGGATAAAACAAGTGCAGTAGTCATCTAAAGATGTGAATGACACTGACAGACTTTAAGGTCAAGGAATGTAAGACAATTTACAAAAGTGCCACACTGAAGTCACAGACATAAAAAAGTTTGTGTCTGGAAAGAATATTCCTAACATTCTGAAAATGAGACATGAAGACAGAGGAACGGTGGAGGTGGTGACAGTGATAGAGACCAGGAATCAAGCCAAGAGTGATGACTGGTGGGGCAGGGTGTTAGAGTGCTCACAGGAGACAGAGCACAAACCTTCATGGAGTTCCAGTGTTGAGTGACATGCTAGACAGAAACAAAGTGATGCCTACAGATAGAGTGGGTTCAACAGCTTCTAGTAGTTGACAGCTACACTCAGAGGATGGGAAGAGGTGATAGGTAGGGGGAGGTGGTGGGGAAGAGGAGGTTATGGACAGTTCAGGGATCATGATTGTGGTTTGAATAAGAATGAACTGGTTAGGATTATATATTTGAATACACATTTGAGTGGAACTCATTGATAGGATTACAGGTGTGTAGCCTTGTTGGAGAAAGTGTGCCTCTGAGGGTAGGCTTTGAGGTTTCAAAAGCCTAGGACAGACCTGGGTTCTTTCTCAGCCTATGGCTCAAGATGTAGCTCTCAGTTATTTCTCCAGCACCACATGTGCCTTCATGCTGCCATGCTCTCTGCCATGATAATGGACTGATAAGCCTCTGAAACTATAAACCAGCCTCCAGTTAAATGCTTGTCTTTATAGGAGCTGCCTTGGTTATAGTGTCTTCTCACAGCAACAAGACGGTGACTTAGACAGTGATAGTATGAGAAAAGACAGATGCAAAGGCCAGTCTCATCAAAGTTTCCCTTTCTTCTAACTCAGAATGAACACACAAAGAAACTTCCTTTTTTCCAAGGCACAACACTGATTGAAGACAGGCTCTCCAAATTTCATTGCAGAAAATGAAAAGCATCTCCTGGTGAGTGTCATTTTCTGCTTCTCTGACCTCACCCTGCAAAAGAACTGGGAAGAAGCATGACTCATCCTTCATGCTGTTTCTTCTAAGCCAGAGGGCAACATTCACCTTGGGGTGAGGTTCATCTCTCACCTGGACAGAACTGGGGATGCGACTACAGTCAGGGCTCACTTGGTTAATTTCCCAAATCCTTCAATCCAGGGCACACTCCTTCCATGATGATCGAATGCAAACATGACAAGGTCTAGAGGACAGAGGAGAGAACCTACAGACATTAACTCCTTCCTTTCAATTAGGCAAAGAGCAAATACTTTCAGGTATTTTCTGTGGAAGAAAACTCTAAGATATTCAGCCTCGGGGTTTTGAAGATGTTTCCATGAACAAGGCAAAAACAGTTTAACAATTTGCTTAGTCTCATTTCTTCCTTAATATCTGACCCCAGCATCACTAAAATAAGTTCTTTTTTGTTGTGCTCAGTCTGCTTTCTATTGTTATTAGAATGATAAGCCAGGCTATAGATGTCTAGGATCACTGTGGTTGTACCCTGATCCTCAAAATAATGTAGTCTGACAATTTTTTTCTTGTCAAATTATAAGTCACTTTCTATGGTGGCAAAAGCACAGAGGAAACTCAAGCCACAGACTACTGAGAGCCACAAAGCCATTCTGCAATCACCAGATGAGACATCATTGATGTTGGCAACCACTCTCTTTGACTGTACCTTACAAAGGTCTTCTAATGTGTTTACTTGCTTGGTAGGAACAAGCAAGTGATGAAGGATTGGAGATATGCCTGTTTGGAGCCCATATTTTGGAACAGTCTTACTTATATGCAAGATATAATTCATTTCTCACCATAGGAGCATGAGAAAGGTGTTACCTCCATAAGGAAACTGAAACACACATTTCCATGCCCTATGCATGGTAGGAATCAGTTCCAAAGTCTGGGTTCATTGTGATGTAGAAATGAGAAACCATGTCGGTTCTGACAAGGTCTAGTATTAACTGTGATTCTCCTCCTGGCAGAATTATTGAAGATTTCAAAGATTATCAAGGGAAATGCTGGGTTCTATGCTTATATGGATTTGTGATTATGAAGTGGGCAGGTGACAACTTATGCGTAACAATGGATATGGGTGTTTGAATCAGGTAGGCTGGCACTGGAACCTGGCACTGCCACACACTGTCCCAGGGACCTAAAACACGTTCTGGCCATTCCATTTTCTCAGCTGGAAATTATGTGTAAGAAATGGTGTCAACCAGATGATGAGACCCACATCCAAACATTAAGCAGAGCCCAGGGACTCTGTGGAAGGGATGGGGGTGGGTTTGAGGATAAAAGGACCTGAAGGGGACAAGACCTCCACAAGAAGAGCAACAACGACAACTAAACTAGGCCCATGGGAGCTCACAGAGACTGGAGCACCAACCACAGTTCTGTCATAGCAGTTTAATCTGCAGTACATTTACTTAGGGATATTTAGTCATCATCAGAGGAAAGCATTGAGAAGACTGAAACAAACAGGTTGATGGGGTCAGAAAAGCTGCTGGGGACACAAGTGCATATGAGTTGCTGGAGACCAGAATCATCTTTTATAGAGAGATGGGCCTCCAGAGTAGAGGGTAGTTAGGATGAGCAAAGGAGGGGAAGAGGTGTTAATGTTTGCCATGGTTTTAATCTGTTGGTGGCAGTTGAAGGTAGTTGTATTACGATGTTACTAGAGATGGGACCTTTAAGATGATTCCATCCTCATCAGTGCTTTCGTACAGAATGCTTTAGTTTCAGTGTTTTGAGTGGTGACACCTATCTATCTAATATATGTATTATGTATGTATGTATGTATGCATGTATGTATGTATGCATGAATGTGTGTATGTATGTATGTATGTATGTATCTATCTATCTATCTATCTATCTATCTCTTTTCCTCTCTCACCCTCCTTTCTCTTCTTCTCTCTTATTTTCTCATTCCCTCTTCCTGTCTTTGTGGCCTTCTACCATGTTATGCCTTCATCAATGCTATTACAGAAAAAAAAAAAAGCTGTCATTAAAACCCAGACCTTTTGTCATCAATTTATCTGCCTCTAGAACTATAAGCCAAAGAATTCTGTTCAGAAAAGACTACTCTGTATGTGATACTTTATTATGGCACCATAAAATTCACTAAGGCAACCAGAAAGGTCATTTTCTTATGAGAAGTCTTACAGTTCTTGTGTGTGGTGTGGCTCAGACGTAGCTGGGAGGTAGGGGGAGAATCCATCATTGCTTCTGCCTCATCAACATTCCACACCATCTCCTGTCTGACCAGCATGTGTGGTAGGACAGGCTGCCTAGGTGTGTTCATCATGCAGGTGGACTGCAAATTTTCTGCTTGGCATCCTCTTTCCCCTTTCCCTGACACTTCCATCTTTTCTAGACAATTCCTTTTTTGCTCCAGTGGCTTTAAAAATCATTGCATCTCTTATGTTTTCTACCGAAAAGGGAAAGGGAGTCTAATCTTATTCTCAGGCTATGGTTTCTAATTAATTAATTCCTTAAAGCTACTTTGGGTACTAAGCCCTTTGTATGAGTGGCCCTATGATTCTCTGCCCAACTTGCTATATCAGCACTCAGTAAAGTTAGAATGCCTGCTGCTGAGTGCTGGGTAAAAGAAACATTTAAACATGATTTCTTTTCAAAACACTATTCTCATGCATAGAGTCCCAACCCCCACAACCCTATAAAGAGAAGGGGTTGGTTGAAAATGCTCATTCTCCACACTGCAAGTCCATTTGAAATGTCACAGTTTGAGAAAGCAAGATTTGCAGAAGCCAGGCTCATTGCTAAATATGAAATAATATTTTTTAAAACTACCTTGTTATTCTGCTGACAGCAGCTCACCTACTAATTTGTCAGATTTGTGAATTTTTATTGCCAACAAAATGAGAGAAACAGGCAAAGAAGGGGGGGGAGCATTTATTGAAAAGGAAAAAATAAAGGCTTTTCTTTCCTAAAGTAATTTCCAGCGTTCCCTCTCCCAGACAGCAGAAATATGCACCATTGCTGGCAGCCCCTTGGGTGTGACCTACTTCATTGCAGGGAAATATGGATTTCAGAGAAGTAAAAGAGTGTAGAAGTGTTCACTGAAGAGCTAGACTTGAGACTTGCCGCTACCCCGGGGATGGCAAGAACCCTGTCACTATCCATATGAGGCCAGGTGGATCCTTGGCCTGTGTGTGTTACCTTGTTCTCTGTCCTTTCTTCTGTTACCCTCACTGCTACTCAGCATTTTTGCTGCAGCATATTAAATCAAACACCTAGCTTCACAAATTCATACTTCAAGACTGTCTATCCACACTGTCCTCTCTCAACAATTGCTCTAAGCTTCTACCAATTGGTAGGGGTATGAGTGAGAAAGCCCCATAGAATCCTATATTCAAATGTTTGGTGGTGGAACAGTTTTGGGTAGGATTAGGAGTGTGGCTTTGTTGGAGGAGGTGAGTTACTGGGGGCTGCAGGCTTTGAAGTTTCAAAAGCTCCCACCAGGCCCAATCTCTCTCTCTCTCTCTCTCTCTCTCTATATATATATATATATATATATGTGTGTGTGTATGTATATATATATGTGTATGTATATGTATATATATATATGTGTATGTATATGTATATATATGTGTATGTATATGTATATATATGTGTGTATGTATATGTATATATATGTGTATGTATATGTATATATATGTGTATGTATATGTATATATATATGTATGTATATGTATATATATCTGTCTATCTATCTGCCTCCAACTTTCATACAAGAAGCTCTTAGTTACTGTTTCACTATCATGCTTGTCTCCATGCTGTCATGCTCTCTACCTTGGTGGTAATGGACTTGCCCTCTGAAACCGTAAGCAAGCCCTTAATAGAAGTTCTGTCTTTTATAAGGTGTTTTGGTCATGGTATCTCTGCAGAACAATAGATAAGTAGTTAAGACACTATTTAGCACACTCAATGCATATGCTACCTTCTTTGTTGGTTCTTTTCTGACTGCCACAGGTGTTGCATGGCAGTCCTATTCCTCTGTCCAGCGTCATTTAACCTCAGCCATTACCGGTCAATGGAGAAGGAGCAGTGTCAAAACTACTGCCTGTATCTCTAGTTACTCACCATTTCGACTCCTGGGCCGCAGATGATCTTGCTTTAAATCTACTAGAGAAACTGAGTGAGAATATTGGTGTAGCCTCAGTCATCATAACTTGGGGCAGACAAGGGCCATTGTTATGATGTGAAATTTCCCTGTCCAACTCATGTATCAAATGAATTCTCCACCTTATGTTGTGGTTCTATTTGAAGATGCTTTAAAGAGCAGGGACTCTTAGGTCATGGTGAATGTACCTTCAAAGTGCATTGTGTGACCCCAGTCACCACTCCTTTTCTCTCTTTCCTCCTCTCACGGGGACAGAGAACAGCTTTGTGCAGTCACACCTGCCCCCCCATGTTCTCTTAATTCAGCAGTAGCCTAAAAACAAGACCAACAAACAAGAGATGGATTCATGAGCCCAAAGAAATCCCTTTTTTCTTTTGAAGTTAACTTTTCTAAGGCATTTTGTTAGAGTAGTAGAATGTTGATAGCCATAAATCAATATTTAAGTGTGCTAAGTTATATATTTCTGGACCCACTATACTGAGTAAACTCAAGCATAATTTCTGGAGAAACTGAAATGCTGAACACAAATCAACACTGAAAAAGTGAAGCGATTAAATTTCATCCAACATGCACTTCCCTCTCCCAAACTGAAAACAATAACAACAACAACAACAAAGACTATCTGGGAGACACACCAAGAACTCCAGGATAAGTCTGACAATTGGAGAGCTATATATCAAATGAGGAAGAAATCATACCAGGAATGCATTCCATTTGGGGGACTACATTAACATCTGGAGGACTTGATTTTTAGTTTTTACTTTCCTGTAGTGAAACAAAACTGTATCTCTTGTAGTTTACTACCATCTCTTGTATTTACTATCCCTATTCCTCACTAGGAAGCAAACAAAACTTTCAAAAGTCCTTTTCTTTTTTTTTTTTTTTTTCTTTTTTTTTTTTTTTTTCAATGCAGTTTATTCAGGAACATTGAACAATCCTCGGACCCCGGGGAAAGCCAGCCCACAGCTTAAATAGCCTCTGGGTAGCCAACCCAGGCGTGCCACGGGGGCAATGCAGATAGGTCCACATACATAGAAGCAAGCCAGATCCTCGGCCTTAGCCAAATGTGGAGTTGTTCGTGACAGAGAGCACTCACCATCGGGAAGGTGGAAGGCAGAAACCAGCTCCATCTTTAAGGCCTAGCATTCCGCAGCTCTCTACAGTTCCCCCTTTTTGTTTTAGACGCATCAGGCAAGAGTAGAGGTCTGATCTCTGATATTAGAAATAAATTGGGACTTTGTACAGATGTTCATTTAGGTGTCATCCACCCAAAGAGCATCAGACCCGTCCGATACCTTTTTCTCAGAGGCGGGACCTGGGGCATCAACCCGCATGCAATCAGACATGCTCTTCTCTGGGTCCAAAGCGGCTGACCCTGAGTGCAGTGCTTAGCCTCGCATCCTGAGCGTATCATTTTAGCTTTTTATGGTATCCAACCATGCTTGGGGAGAATGTCCTGCTTCAATGGCTGTAAAGGCCTGAATGATCATGGCTGCATCACACTGTCAAAAGTCCTTTTCATGTGGCATGTTTTCAAGTGTTCTTCTCCTTTAATCTCAAGTCTTCTCGCTTCTATGGAAACACTTGACCTTCTCCCTTGTTCTGTGTGTCAAAATGATGGCGTTAGCATCTGAGATACTCTTTCCTGTATTCCTTTTGTGCACTGATACTTATGCTGCAAACAGGATCCTCTTAGACCAGTGAGCAGAATGTTCTGCCCCGTGTTGTGTGAACCTCCGCCTTCCTCAGTGTGGCTAGATCTTCTGTAGTCCATTTCTGAGGATGCCAGCCATTTTTTCAGAAGCCTTTATTCCTGATCCAGCATGCTACATATTAGATATTTCTTTCTACTCCTGTCACTGGCCCTTGATACATACGAGTCAATAGAAATACCATCAATGCCTGTAGGACATTTGAGGAGGGAAGAACTGTGCATAACCTCTTGCATCAAGCATCGGTTTTTAGTTTACAAAGTTATGGTTCAAGAGTTGACTCATTGATATAAAATACAAATGTTTCGGGGGGATCCAAGATGGAGGAGACCAGTGTGCACCGTTTCTGAGCTGCTGGAAAAACATTGTGGCTTCCTGGAGGACGGAGGACATCACAGAAGGGGAGAACTTTTTGATTCAGGTCAGGCACGGACTTCTTTGGGAATGGAAAGAGACACTTTCCTTCTTCAGGCTTCCCTCCTCCTCAGAGGAGCAGAGCCACAGCACCAGTGACACAGAACTTGCTACCTGAGAACCAAGACAGCAGAGGCAGGGATACTAGCACCCCAGCCTCAGCAGCCAGCCTCACCCATTTGTGGAGCCCGAGATCCATGGTCCAATCCTGCCTGTGTCCCATGCCTGCGAGAGGCCAGCCATACTGATTCTACAGAGCATGACCGTATGAGCCACTCAGTCCCTCAGTGCAGCCACCAAAGTCTGGCAGAGCTGCAAAACCATCCAGGTATACCAAGCGCTGAGCCACTGTAGTGGCTCCTTAGGACTTCCCAGCAGGCACCTGGACATCCCAGTTCTGCAGCCAAAGCTGGTCTCCTGAGTACAGCAGCTGGCTGCAATACCACTGAGCTGTCTAAGCACACATTTGGCTCAGTAGGTCCAAACCTGCCAGTTGAGAACAGGAGGAATCCCTGTGTTTTACGATTTGACCTGCTAGAGAGTGAGTGCACCCCCAAGTGCCTACAGAGCCCCAAATCCAGGGTGCTTCTAAGTTAGCAGCCAGACATCAGAAATCTTCCACTTACACATCCACTGTATGAACAGAGGGTCTCTTGGGACAAGGAAGTCCCGGCTCTGTGCAGCTACCAGTGGAGTTTAGGCAAATAACTCCTGGAGCTCAGTTAGAAACAAATACCAGTAGCCTGTAGACCACTAATGTACTCAGGAAATTTGCACAAATGATCATCACCAGCACTTGTGATAGCTTCAGCGCCTGCAACACATTCAGTGACCACAAGGAGCCCCTCCCTCACACTGAAGGCCTTTACATTCTCTAGCACCCTGTCCCTCAAGGCAAACTTCCATGCACACACACACATACATGCTTCCTTACATTTGTCCTTCTGCACCTGTGGACTATCCTCCCACAGGTACAGCTGAAGCAACAACGCACATGCTGAAACCATTAGACCTCTCTCATCTCCCTGAAGAATCTTCAGACACCAGAGAAACATGGTACCAATCTGAACTGCAGAATCCAAGAACAAACAGTGAAGGTTACAGATAAGCAATTGGCCAGAGGTCAGCAAAAGAACACAGCCAACAAAAATCAGGAAATCATGGCTTCACCACCAAACCCCAAAAATCAATGGATACTCCAATTCATCGGAAACTCAGGAAAATGACCTTAAAGATATGATTATCCAGTTATTAGAGTCACATAAAGAGGAAACAAAAAAAATGCCTCTCTGAGAAATAGCCATGCAAATATACACAGTTAAAGAGGAAATGAATAAATCGCTCAAAGAATCCCGCCCCCCCAGGTGGAGGCAAAGAAAGAAGAAATGAACACAGCTCTCAAAGAAACACAGGCAAATATAGCCAAACAAATAGAGGGACAGGTAGAGGCAAAACTAGTGGCATATAGAGAAGCAATGAAGAAAAAAATAGAGGCCATCATACAGAGACAGGAAGTCACATTCAAACAGGTGAAGGAAATGGTGCAAGACATAAAAATAAAATTAGAAGCAATAAAGAAAACACAAAGAAAACCCTGGAGCTGGAGAATTTAGAGAAAAGATCAGGAATCACAAAAGTAAGCATTACTGACAGAATACAAGAGATGGAAGACAGAATCTCTGGTGCTGAAGATAGGCTTGCAGAAATTGATACTTATCTCAAAGAAAAAGTAAAATCAGAAAAGCCCAAACAAAAAACATCCAAGAAATCAAAGATGCCATGAAAAGGTGAAATCTAAGAATAATAGGAAATGATGAAAAAGAAGATTCCCGTCTCCAAGGTCCATAAAATATCTTCAAGAAAATCACAGAAGAAAACTTCCCCAACTTAAAGAAAGAGATGTCCATAAACATACAAGAGGCCTACAGAACACCAAACAGACTAGACCAGAATAGTAAATTCTCACGTCACATCATTGTCTAAACACTAAATACACAGAACAAAGAAAATATATTAAAGCCAGCAAGGGAAAAAGGCCAAGTAACATATAAAGGTAGACCTGTCAGAATCATACTGGACTTCTCATCAGAAACTATGAAAGCCAGAATGGCCTGGGCAGATGTCATGCAGACTTTAAGGGACCACAGATGCCAACCCAGGCTACTATATCCAGATAAGCAAATGGCCAGAGGTCAGCAAAAGAACACAGCCAACAAAAATCAGGAAATCATGGCTTCACCACCAAACCCCAAAAATCAATGGATACTCCAATTCATCGGAAACTCAGGAAAATTACCTTAAAGATATGATTATCCATTTATTAAAGCTTTCAATCAACAAAATATTCCATGATAAAACTAAATTTAAGCAATTTCTACACAGCAACCCAGCGTACAGAAAATACTGGAAGAAAAACTCCAATCCAACGAAAACAACTATACCCAAGAAAAGAAAAGATACAGATAATGTCCCTACAAAAATTTAAAAAAAAACAAGCAATGGATCAAAGTAAGACCACCAACTCTACAATAAAAGGAACTAGCATTCATTGGTCACTATTATCTATCAAATCAATGGATTCAACTCTGCAATAAAAAAACACAGACTAACATAATGGATGTAGAAACAGGATCCAACATTCTGCTACATCTAATAAATATACCTCTGCAACAAAGATGAACACAACCTCACAGTAAAGGGCTGGAAAATGTTTTACAAGCAAATGGACCCAGAAGGGGAGCTATCCTAATATCTAATAAAATATACTTTCAAACAAAATTAATCAAAAAAGATGAGGAGGGGCACTACATTCTCATCAAAGGAAATATCCACCAAGAGGACATCACAATTCTGAAAATCTATGCCCCAAATATAAGAGCACCTACATTAGTAAAGAAAACATTACTAGAGCTGAAATCATAAATGGATCACAACACCTTAATAGTGGAAGACTTTAACATCCCACTCTCACCAAAGGACAGATCATCTAGACAGAAGCCAAATAGGGAAAAAAGGTACTTACAGAGGCCCTAATTCAAATGGACCTAATAGATGTCTACAGAACTTTTCACCTAAACTCAAAAGAGTATACCTTCTTTTCAGCACCTCATGGAACCTTTTCCAAAATAGAACATAAAGTTAGTCACAAAGCAAGCCTCAATAGATACAAGAAAATTGAAATAATCCCCTGTATTCTATCTGACCACCATGGAATAAAGCTGGACCTCAACAACAATAGAAATAACATAAATCCTACACATACATGGAAACTGAACAACTTCTCAATGGCAGTTGGGTTAAGGAAGAAATAAAGAAAGAAATTAAAGACTTCCTAGAATTCAATGAAAATGAAGGTACAACATACCTTAATTTATGGGACACAATGAAAGCAGTGCTCAGAGGAAAATTCATAGCACTACATTCCTTCAAGAAGAAATTTGAAACATCTCCTACAAGCAATTTAATGGCCCAACTGAAAGCTCTAGGGGAAAAAAAAAGAATATACAACCAAGAGGAACAGACGGCTGGAAATATTCAAATTCAGGGCTGAAATCAATCAATCAGAAACAAATAAAACTATTCAAACAATCAATGAAACCAAGAGCTGGTTCTTTGGAAACTCAACAAGATAGACAAACCTTTAGCCAAACTAACTAAAAGGCAGAGAGAAATGATCCAAATCAGCAAAGTCAGAAATGAAAGGGGGGACATAACTACAGACAATGAAGAAATCCAAACAATCATTAGGTCATACTACAAAGCCTATATGCCACAAAATTTAAAAAGCTAAAAGAAATGCACAATTTTCTTTTTTTTTTTTTTTTTTTTTCAATGCAGTTTATTCAGGAACATTGAACAATCCTCGGACCCCGGGGAAAGCCAGCCCACAGCTTAAATAACCTCTGGGTAGCCAACCCAGGCGTGCCACGGGGGCAATGCAGATAGGTCCACCTACATGGAAGCAAGCCAGATCCTCGGCCTTAGCCAAATGTGGAGTTGTTCGTGACAGAGAGCACTCACCATCGGGAAGGTGGAAGGCGGAAACCAGCTTCATCTTTAAGGCATAGCATTCCGCAGCTCTCTACAGTTCCCCCTTTTTGTTTTAGACGCATCAGGCAAGAGTAGAGGTCTGATCTCTGATATTAGAAATAAATTGGGACTTTGTACAGATGTTCATTTAGGTGTCATCCACCCAAAGAGCATCAGACCCGTCCGATACCTTTTTCTCAGAGGCGGGACCTGGGGCATCAACCCGCATGCAATCAGACATGCTCTTCTCTGGGTCCAAAGCGGCTGACCCTGAGTGCAGTGCTTAGCCTCGCATCCTGAGCGTATCATTTTAGCTTTTTATGGTATCCAGCCATGCTTGGGGAGAATGTCCTGCTTCAATGGCTGTAAAGGCCTGAATGATCATGGCTGCATCACACTGTTGTGAGACTCTAATCTTGCATATATACCACAGGCAAACCAAGGAGACCAACACCAGAAGGCCTGCTGACTCTCCCATGCCCGCCCATTCCTTCAGATGATTCATGGCTGCAGCAATCCATGTTGATAATCCTCTGGCTAGTCCTGCGTCCACTCCGGTAGAATTTACTGTGACAATGGCCACTCTCAGCTGCTCCATCGTAGTATCGAATTCTCCAGTCCAATTACCTAAAATATAGCTCGACAATTGTTTAGACAGATTTGCAGCGCAGGAAAAATTCTCATGTTGTATGCTAGTGACACAAAGTCCAGCATACTTTCATTGACAGCCAGGTTGAGCGATTTGCCATAGGGTATCAATTTGCTCCTGCAAGAGGCCAATCCTCTGATTGAACACCATCAAGCTTCCTTTTAGTTGAGCATTAATTCCTTTATGTACAACTAAGGCATGAGCTACATTGGCTAAATGATTATTCAGGGTTTGACCAGTCTGCCCAGTATGACTCATGGCTAATGCCCTGGTGGTAGCTCCAACAGCCATCAATGAGATGGTAGTAGCAATGGTGGCTGTAGTTCCAAGATCCCTTTTCTGTCTGAAGAGAGTCATAGCGTGAGGGGCATCAATGGGCATAGGCACCCAGTGAGGCATGCGAGTAACCAGGGCATACCTAACTTTACTAGCATTCCAGCATTGGGCAAAAAAGCAAGTATCATTACCACAATTACTTGGCTCTATCTGGCTAATAATGAATAAAAATGGGGGATATAGACAAACAGGTGTGGGCTTATAGGAAATATTATGAGAAGCCTTAACCCCTCGTTGGAACATCCTGCGTCAGTTCTAGAACTAGCAGTGGTGGTGTCCAAGGTCTGAGTAGGTTCAGGAGACCATTGCCCCCAGGGGCGAGACGTGCTCCATGCCAATTGACTAACTCCATGTTTTCCTCCAATTTTGAAAGTCATTTAAGGTTCTTAAATTATTTTTTTCCCTTTTTTTCTTAAATTTTTCATCAATTACACTTTATTCATTCTGCATCCCCCTATAAGCCCCTCCCTCCTCCCATCCCAATCCCACCCTCCCTCCTCCCTCTGCTTGCATGCCACTCCCCAAGTCCACTAATAGGGGAGGTTCTCCTCTCCTTTCTGTTCTTAGTCTGTCAGTTCACATCAAAAGTGGCTGTATTGTCCTGTACTGTGGCCTGGTAAGGCTGCACCCCCCCCCCCCAGAGGGAGGTGATCAAAGAGCAGGCCAATCAGATTATGTCAGAGGCAGTCCCTCTTCACATTACTGTGTAACCCAATTGGACTCTGAACTGCCCTGGGCTACATCTGTGCAGGGGTTCTGGGTTATCTCCATGAATAGTCCTTGGTTGGAGTATGAGTCACTGGGAAGTTCCCTATGTTCAAATTTTCTTGTTCTGTTGCTCTCCTTGTGGAGACCCTGTCCTCTCCAGCTCTTACTATTTCCCAGTTCTTACCTAAAATTCCGTTCACTCTGCCCAACAGTTGCCCATCAGGCTCAGCATCTGCTTTGATAGTCTGAAGGGCAGAGGCTTTCAGAGGCCCTCTGTGGTAGGTTCCTAGGTTGTTTCCTGTTTTCTTCTTCTTCTGATGTCCATCCTCTTTGCCTTTCTGGATGGGGATTGGACGTTTTAGTTAGGGTCCTCTCTCTTGCTTAGTTTCTTTAGATGCACAGGTTTTAGTGGGTTTGTCCTATGTTGTATGTCTATATGAGTGAGTATATACCATGTGTGTCTTTTTGCTTCTGAGACAACTCACTCAGGATGATCCTTTCCAGATCCCACCATTTACCTGCAAAAGAAATGCACAATTTTCTTGACAGATTCCATCTTCCAAAATTAAGTCAAGCTCAAGTAGAAAGATTGAATAGCCCCCAAGGAAATTGAAGTAGTCACCAACAGTCTCCCTTCCAAAAAATGCCCTGGGCCAGATGGTTTCAGCACAGAATTCTACCAGACCTTCAAAGAAGTGCTAATTCCAATTCTCTTCAAACTATTTCACAAAATAGAAACAGAAGGAACTTTACCAAACTCATTCTATGAAGCCACAGTCACCTTAATACCTAAACCACACAAACACCCAACAAAAAAGAACTTCAGACCTACCTCTCTTATGAACATTGATGCAAAAATACTCAATAAGATACTTTCAAACCAAATCCAAGAACACACCAAAGATATCCTTTACCATGACCAAGTAGGCTTCATCCCAAGCATGCAAGGATGGTTCAATATACGAAATTCATAATATAATCCACCAAATAAACAAAGTGAAGGAGAAAAACCACATGATCATCTCCATAGATGCCAAAAAAGCATTTGACAAAAGTCCAACATCCATTCATGTTTAAAGTCTTAGAGAGATCAGGAATACAAGGCACATCCCTAAACATGGTAAAGACAATATACAGCAAGCCTATAGCTAACATCAAACTAAACAGAGAGAAACTTAAATCAATCTCACTGAAATGAGGGACAAGGCAAGGCTGCCCACTCTCTCCATATCTCTTCCTCATAGTACTTGAAGTTCTAGCTAGAGCAATAAGACAAGTAAAGGAGATCAAGGGGATACAAATTGGAAAGGGAGAAGTCAAAGTTTCACTATTCACAGATGATATGATAGTATACCTGAGTGACCACAAAAATTCAACCAGAGAACTCCTTCAGCTGATAAACACCTTCAGCAAAGTGGCAGGAAACAAAATTAACTCAAAAAAATCAGAAGCCTTACTGTACAGCCATGACAAAAGGGCTGAAAAAGATATCAGGGAACAACACCCTTCACAATAGCCACTAATAACATAAAGCAACTTGGTGACTTTAACCAAGCAGGTGAAAGACTGGTTTGAAAAAAACTTCAAGTCTCTGAAGAAAGAAATTGAAGAAGATATCAGAAGATGGAAAGATCTCCTGTGCTCATGGATCGGTAGGATTAATAGAGAAAATGGCCATTCTGCCAAAAGCAATCTATAGATTCAATGCAATTCCCATCAAAATACCAATACAATTCTTTACAGACATTGAAAGAAAAATTCTCAACTTCATATAGAGAAACTAAAGAAATTAAAAAGCAATAAATCAAGCAATCCAATTAAAAAATGGGTTATGGAGCTAACCAGAGAATTCTCTATAGAGGAATATAGAATGGCAGAGAAACACCTAAAGAGATGCTCAATGTCAGATTTGCATCAGAGAGATGCAAATCAAAATGACCCTGCCCTGAGATTTCACCTTACACCCATTAGATTGGCAAAGGTTAAGAACTCAAGTGACAACACATGCTGTAGAATTGGGCACCCTCCTCCATTGTTGGTGGGAATGTAAACTTGTACAACCACTTTGGAAATCAATCTGGTGCTTTCTCAGACAATTAGGAATAGTGCTTCCTCAAGATCCAGCTATACCACTCTTATTCATATACCTAAAAGAATCTCAAGCACACAAGGACATTTGCTCAACCATATGTAGCAGCTTTATCCATAATAGCCAGAATCTGGAAACAACCCAGATGTCCCTCAGTGGAGGAATAAATACAGAAATTCTGTTACTTTTACACAGTGGAATACTACTCAGCAATTAAAAACAAGGAAATCATGAAATTTGCAGGCAAATGGTGGGATCTAGAAAAGACCATCCTGAGTGATGTATCCTGAAAGCAGAAAGACACATGTTATATACTCACTTATATAGACCTATAAGATAGGATAAACATACTGAAATCTATACACCTAAAGAAGATAAACAAGAAAGAGGACCCAGGGTAAGATGATCCATCTTTACTTAGAAAGACTAATGGGATGGACAATGGATGTAGGAGAAAACAAGTAACAGGACAGGAGTCTACCACAGAGGGCCTCTGAAAGACTCTACCTAGCAGTGTATCAAAGCAGATGTGGAGACTCATAACCAAACTTTTGTCATAGTGAAGGGAATCATATGATATAATGGGTAGGTAATATGACTGGGAGAGGATAGGAGCTCCACAAGGACAAAATATATCAGGGTACAGGGGTCCTCTATGAAACTATTTCTCCAACCAAGGACCTTGTATGGTTATGACCTAGCACCCCTGCTTGGATGCAGCCCATGGTAGCTCAGTATCCAAGTGAGTTGTCCTAGTAAGGGGAACAGGAACTATTTCTGACATGAACTCAATGACTGGCTCCTTAAGCCTTCCCTCCCCGCCCCCACCCTGAGGAAGGAGCAGCCTTGCTAGGTCACAGAGGAGAACATGGCAGCCAGTCCTGAAGATAACTGATAAACTAGGACCAGATTGAAGGGGAGGAGAACTTCCCCTAGCAGTGGACTTGGAAAGGGGCAGGGAGGAGATAAGGGAGGGAGGGTGGGGTTGGGAGGGATGGGATACGAATAAACATCCTGTGATCAATAAAAAAAAATAAAAAATAATATAAAAAATACAACCCAGGCACAAAAGCCTTTGGTCTGCAATTCTGTTCTGGTGCAAAATATAACAAGGTATTGGTGGCACAAAACTTATGGAAAGAGCCAATCAGTATTTGATTCACCTTAAGGTCCACTCCACAAGATGGAACTCACATCTGACACTGCTGGGAGGACCAGGAACCTAAAAGTAGGTAGCCCAGGGACCTGAGGGACACTGCTCAGCGGGGGGAATCCTAGTAATAAAATGACTCATAATAACATTCTGGTATGCTCATAAATCAGTACCTTGCTCAGCCATCATCAGAGCAACTTCCCCCTGTGACAGGTGAGAACAAATGCAGAGACCCACAATCAGACATTATGCAGAGAACGAGAGACCTTGGACCACTCAGTCTTAAACAGGATGTCCTCATCAATACCCCCCACCCCCACCCCACCCATACTCAGAGCTCAGAAACATTGAGAAAGAGGAGGCAGAAAGAATGTACGAGCCAGAGGGAATGGAGGACACCAAGAAAGCAAAGTTCTCTAAGTCAACAGTATCAGTGCACTTATGAGCTCACAGAGACTGAGGCTGCATGCTCAAGGCCTGCATGGGTCTTCACTAGATGATGTCCTAGAGCTGAGAGGAGAAGTGGACACATGACTTTGTCCCTAACCTAGAAGCAATCTTCTTTTTGCCAACTACTTACAACCAAAAATTTAGTTTTCTCTAAGACAGTCTCACTGGAAAAACAAACTTAACTGTAGGTTGCTTTCCCTGCAGGAGATAGCAAACAGAAAACTAAATCATCCTTATCTCATAATGTCATGTCAGGAATTTTTTAAAAATCTTATTTTTATTTTGTTGTAACATATATATATATATATATATATATATATATACACAATTTTTTACCCTTTAGTTCCTTTGTGTGTATCAATGTATACATTATATATATATACATATATTATATATACATACAATATCTTCCAATTTAGTGTTTTTATAGGATTCCTGAGTATGTAAACAAGTGGATTTTTACATGTATATATGCTTCATGTGGCTTTACCTGGGCTCTTTTTCCTCTGTTTGTTTTGTCTTATTCTAATGTATTAAATATTATCTTATTATATTATATTTTTATTATTACTAAAAGCCTGTTTGTTTTATTATGAGATACGGGAATAAGATGCATATGCATTGAAGGGGAGGGGAGGGGAGGAGAAATAGAGGGAAGAAAAACAGTAATCAGGTATATTATGTGAGGGTAAAATCTATTTTCAGTGAAAGGAAAAAAATCAAACTATTGTGAACCACGATGATTTGCAGCTCCATTTTAAATTCACCATACTTTTCGGCAAACATTTTATAAATAATAAAAAGATACAAATGCTTCATTGTGTCATCTTTTAAATTTTAAAGATGAAAAGAAGAAGAGTGAGAAAGTGAGGATAAAATTTTAATAACTATCATTGTCATCACTTTATAAAAAATACAATTTAAAAACAGGATGGACACTGTAAATTTAAGAACAATCTTTAAATATCTATATGAAACACCTAATTGAATAAAATCTCATATAACTTTCTTATCTTAATAATTTCACCATGAACTACCATGCATGACTTACCTAACATGACTTTTCTCATTTCTCTGTAAGAAACTCAGCAGAGATCAGTGTTTCCAACACACCTTTCTTCTGCTACACAGCCTGAGCCCATGCAGAGGTTTAATCAATATTTGAGAATAAATAGATTTATAGGTAAATCTGATTTATGAGAACTAAGCTTTACTGAGTTAAAATTTATCTCCAACAATTCTTTAGCTCAATGGCTATTGATCACATTGCAAGAGAAGTTTCATTTGTCAGAAAAGACATGGTCAAGTGAACTATTTCCTGCCCTTCTGTGACCAAGTGCATTTGTCTTGTGGATTGTGGCCTCCTAAGTTTAGCAGAACCTCTGCCTTTCAGCAGGCCTCAAACTCAAACAACATAGCTCTAGTATATTGAGGTCCCACAACTTCAACAGCACCCCATAATAATTTCCCGGTATCTTTCCATACCTACAAATAAGAAATAAAATCTCACAGATCCAGTAGTCAGCAAATCATGCATACTGAGCTCCAAAGATCATTTAATAAACATTTCTGTAACAGCTTTCAACTTCTTCAGCCCTCAAATCATTACCAAAAGCCTACCTCTAGTCATTTCTTTGATGTTCGTACAACATTTCTCAATTAACTTTACTGAAGATCAACTCTTGCCATATCCTTCCCCAGGTCAAATATTTTTAAGGAGCTTCACTAGACCTATGAAACACCTCAAATCCATAGACCAATGCTAAGGACGCTTGGTGTCTTGAATATGTCTTTCCACCTGCATTACTTACAATAGTTCGTGTTTAACCCTTTTAAGCTTTTTTAAATACAAACTTTGGCTGTCTCTAACAGTTTATGTCTAATGATCTCTGCAAAAAGAAGATGTGGGTGCTTATATAACACCAGCATATAGTCCTTCAAATACCATTCTAAATTGCAATTATCCAATACATAACAATGTGGAAAGGCAGAGAAAAATGACAATACATTTAGATACAGTCATATTGTGAGCTATCACTGTATCTTACAGATATCTGTTGGTCATGTATCATCAGCATATAAGATTAATTAAGAGAATACCCGGTGAAAAGGAAGGGAAATAAATTTAAAGTAGGAGAGGACTTATATTACAATCCTATCATCAACATATGGACCACATGGCAAAGGTGTGGGTGGATAATGCTAAGAGGTAGAGAATGACTCAGATGTTGTGAGGCAACTTTGCCCACAAAAGCTCAGGTAAAGAAGAAGCTCAGGCTTTTATCACAGGTGGTGGGGAACTCAGTCTTCAACAAAGCAGAGAAATATTGAATGTCTGAGGTAAAACTAAGTGTGTCAAAGATTTGATGATAGACAAACACAGAAGGGAACATTGACTTACATCCAGTTCTCATCTGCCTCTGTTGTGCTCAGCCTCACCACCAAACACCAAAGCTCTTCTCAAGCAGTGGTCCCAGGCCACAGACAACCCTCACTCATAGTATCTTCAAAGCAGCAGTAACACACACAATTTAAAGCTCTTCACAGATTTCTCCCCTGGATCCTCTTCGTCAGTTTTCTGTGGAGAGCCAGGGTTTGGTCGCCATTGCGCTGGCTTCTGCCCTCAAAACTGGTAAACAAGTCCTAGAGCGCATGACCGTTCGGCAATAGCGCGCCAAGTCACGAGCCCAGCCCGGGGCATCATATGGGGTGATGGGTGAGCAGCCAATCAGGGAATGATACGTCATCTCACACCACTCTGGTGCGAGCAGGGCTTGTATAAACAGCGCCACTTCGGGGCTTGGGGTCTTCCTCCTTTCATCGCTTGACGGTAATAAAGCTTGCTGCAGAAGGATCCTGTTGTCCGCGTGCGTTCTTGCTGGCGAGACGATTACGCGGGTCGCAACAGTTTTCTTTAGTGCTTTTTCTACAAGATTCAACTTGTTTGCCTGCTCCACTTCTACAGGATATCTACTTAGTGACTCTCTTCTGAACTTCTCTCAGACTCTCACTTTCTGGATCACACAGCTGTGGAAAGTCTGGTTCTCGTAGGAAGTTTTGCAATAGATCGACTTCCCTGAATGAACCCTTACTAATAAAGAATAAGAAGAGCCACATACTCACTCTTCGCTAGACAATGTTTAATTGCTTACAGATAAAAGTTTCCACACTGAACACATATCATATGTAAATGGTGACGTATCCAAATGCAACAGGGATTCTTTTTAATCTGATGTGGTAAGAACTTGATATTCTCAGATCCCTGGAAACAGAAAGATTGTTATGCTATTCAGGAAAACACCAGAAACTGTCAGAAGTAGAGAGAGGTGGGAAACACAGATGTTTCAAAACCTTTATTTGAATTTAAACTGCAGTGAATAAGGAAGACAAAGTGGGTAGTTGCAGAGTGGCTAGTGAGCAATATGAATGGCCATGTAAACCATATTGGACATGACATGGCTGGTTATTTACATATCCACCTCATGATCTCAGGAAGAAATTTGATGCCTCTATGTTTATATGGCCTTTGAAGGAGCAGTTTTTCTGGGATAAAAGCCTCAAACTAGCAGACCATCAAGTGCATGGTTAACTATATACTAAAACAATGTTTGAAGAGATGACTTAGGGGATAAAATCAAGAATTCAGGGAACAGAGCTTAGAGCTCAGGACCATCACCAGGGCACTTAACCAGGTCCCAATCAATATACAATCCTTGATCAGACCAGGAAATTTAATTCACATACTTAGTTGGATTTCAAAATTTCTGTGAAACAGTAACGGTTGTATGAGTTCACTTTTTTTTTCATTTTTTTAAACTTATTTATTTTTATTTTATGTACATTGATGTTTGACTGCATATATGTATATGTGAGTCTATGAGATCCCCTGAAACAGACATTGTGGTTATGTGCTGCCATGTGGGTGAGGGAAGGGTAAGATTTTTGATGCCTGTTGTGATGTGGAACATCGAGTGGGGGCGGGGCCTGGAGGAGTAAATAATCCATAGACAAAGGTGAACTCTGCATCCAATTAAATAGGATAATAATTCTCTGCCTGCTGCTCTCATCTAGAGGTGAGCCTCATTTTCTTCTCTGTAATGCTAGCTGCCCTTTTGACCTGCTTTGACTAATAGAATGTTGCAGAAGAGGTTTTGAGTAACTTGCAGCTCTGGACCTTAGGAAAGAGACAGTGTTCATGCACTAGGAACATAGTCTTGGGTTGTAATGGCTGTGATGTGAGGAGCTCTGGCAGATTGAAGACACAGGGCAGAGGACAAGTACACTGTGCGATGACATCCTCAGCTAAGCTTCCAGTTAGCAGGAGGGCATTTAGGCTACTTATCGTCTGTGTTCAGCTTGTTCCCAAATAAATGACAGTTGCAGTCCCAGCCAAACAAAGAGATTCAAAAGCAACCACATTTAAACTCTGGTGAGCTTTAGAATTATGAAAGATAATAAATGGTAATTATTGTTTCTAAGCCACGTTGTGAAGGGACATGGTCACACAGCAATTGCTGAAGCAAGAGAAGGGAAAATGTAAAGATCCTTTGAAAATGTAAATTGTTAAGTCCTTTATCTGACCTCCCATGTTAACATCTACCTAGATGCTTGTATGCCTTTGACCTCTCCAAGACCACCTTCCTCAAAATAACACATAGGAGGAGTTTTCAAAGACACCTTGAATATTTCATTTAAACAACTCTTGTCTGTCCTCAAAGAAGCATTTGTTTCCAATTTCTTATTCTAGCCTAGAAAAAAATATCTTTAAAACAAAGAAGTATAAAAATCTCCTTGGAGATTGATACTTTTGGATAAAGAAGTAACAAGCCTTCCACAAATTCTAGCCACTCTGTTTTCATTTTGCTTTTATATTGCCTCTGGCAAATCTTCATATAATAAAAGTATATCTCCACACTCTTAAAACAAAAATTTAAAGTTCCTTTATATATTGATGGCTGTGAGTAAGGAGGTAGCACTGTTTATTTGTATTTTCTTTGCCACCTTGTTTTCACTCTGCTATTGTATTGCTTATGGAAAATCTACATATCATAAGAGGATATTGTGTCTGCTTTTCTGAAACTTGATAATGTAAGTCCAACCTTATCTAAAACTTGATTAAAATTATGCAAGACAGTCATCTTGACTTGGCATCCAAATTATGGTGACTTATTTTGATCAGCATCCTTGGGCTCCTATACTCCTCAGCCAGGAAAAGCAACTTGAAGTGAGAGACACATACATTCATAGGTTGCAGATCTAGTAAATGAAAACATACACATAAGCTAAATTAGAGGTTTACATAAACAGTACAGCTTTGTTTAATGTATTATGTTTTGACATATTTAACTGAATGATTTATATTGTATTTGATTACATAATCACTAGACACTCCAGGGTACAAGGAGACCAGATATATGGAGTGTGTGTGTGTGTGTGTATATATATATATATACTGGCTGATTTCTTTTTTATAACCGTGGTTTTTCAATCTATGGGTCACAATCCATTTGGGGGATGGATGATCCTTTCACAAAGGTTGTATATCAGATACTTATAATTTATAACAGCAACAGTAGCAAAAAAAAATAATTTTATGGTTTGGAGTCACCACAGCATGAGGAACTGTATTTAAGTTTCACAACTTTAATTGTGAATTGTGAATTGAGAGCCACTCTTTTACAATATTTCCAGAGTTTTTACCTGTAATACAAAAAGGGTATTAGAACTGTACAAGTCAGTACAGTGTGGCAAAACCCTCACATCTACCTAACAGTTACAATGCAACTATTTAGTTTAATCTTATTACCTACAACAGACTGAACAGTTGTGCATGCCGCTTCTTGGCTGAGGAGGCAAAACCAGAGAAAGATTTGTCCAGGTCACTCAGCTGTAGCTCAGTTTTGTCACTCAGACATCCAAGGCTCTCATGCCTGTTCATTATGGCTCTCCAACACACTGGTCCTGAGGAAGGCAGCTGGAAAGTGGGAGGTATGAGGAAGTAGTGAAGTTGCTCCTGTTTTCTGTGACTGCTGTGTTGATAGTCTTCCCTCATTGCATGACATTTGAGAGGCCTATTGATAACTATGTACTCTATTGAGGACGAATGAAGGTAAGAAAAGACAAGGAAAATGTGGAAAGACATAAAAAAAATGTGTCTCTTTTTCAATCTCTGAAGGCAGAATAAATCCTCCTACAATGACTTAAACAGGCCTCTAGCCACTTGCTCTTGTTATATACAGATGGTAGCAGATTCCTTTTCCACAGAAAACTAGCCCAGCAGGGGGAATCTATATTTTAAGCTAGCAGTTAAGTAGTCCCTCTTTGGCCACTCACAGTCCAAGTGGAATGGACGATTGTTCTGCAGGCCTCTTGGCAGAAGTATAGACAGCTGAGCTCTTCTGGGGGTGTACAATAGGTCTCTGTGTCCCGGAAAGTCACAGGAGAGAATAAAGTGCAAGAGAATGAGGACACCAGGCAATGTCAAGTAAGTGATAAGTCTTGATATGCTGCAGTTTTGACCTATTCTATGTAGTAGAGAAAAGAAGCTTCAGCCAGACATGTAGAGGGATTTGGTTTTGAAAAAAATTAGAAATATTCTATAACACTCATGCTAAACTTGCTCAATGAGAGTAAGTCAAGATATAGATGCTAACAGACAAGCTTCTTTTTGTTTTTTATCAATTACACTTTATTCACTTTGTAACCCCCCTGTGGTTCTGTCCCTCCTTCCATCCCAATCCTTCCCTCCTCCCTCCTCTGCATGCATGCCCCTCCCCAAGTCCACTGATAGGGGAGGTCTTCTTTTCCTTCCTTCTGATCCTAGTCAATTAGGTCTCATCAGGAGTGGCTGCATTGTCTTCTTCTGTGGCCTGGTAAGGCTGCTCTCCCCTCAGGGGGAGGTGATTAAAAAGCAGGCCAATCAGTTCATGTCAGAGACAGTCCCTGTTCCTATTACTATGGAACCCACTTGGACATTGAACTGCCATGGGCTGCATCTGTGCAGGGGTCTTAGGTTATCTCCATGCATGGTCCTTGGTTGGAGTATCAGTCTCAGGAAAGACCCCTATGCTCAGATTTTTTTGGTTCTGTTGCTCTCCTTGTGGAGTTCCTGTCCTTTCCAGATCTTTCCAGAAAGTAGTATTTCTCACTACTTTCATAAGATTCCCTGCACTCTGCCCAAAGATCGGCCATAAGTCAGCATCTGCTTTGATAGTCTGCAGGGCAGAGCCTTTCAGAGGTCCTCTTTGTCAGGCTCCTGACTTTTCCCTCTTTTCTCCTTCTTCTGATGTCCATCTTCTTTGCCTTTCTGGATGGGAATTGAGCATTTTAGCAAGAGTCCTCCCTCTTGATTAGTTTCTTTACGTGTGCAGATTTTAGTAGGTTTATCCTATATTATATGTTTATATGAGTGAGTATATACCCAAAAGAGGCTCAAGTACACAATTAGGACATTATCTCAACCAGGTTTGCAGGAGCTTTATTTGTAATAGCTAGAACCTGGAAACAACCCAGATGTCCAACAACGGAGGAATGGATACAGAAATTGTGATACATCTATACAATGGAGTATTACTCAGCAATAAAAAACAAGGAAATCGTGAAATTTGCAGGTAAATGGTGGGAACTGGAAAAGATCATCCTGAGTGAGCTATCCCAGAAGGAGAAAGAAGCAACTTTTTTATTATATGTTGGTAACTTCATGACACCATCTAAGGTATTATAAGAAATTCATGATCGGCGGGAGCCAAGATGGTGGCGCCAGGAGAGAACTGTGTCTGAGAAGCAGGACAGCACTCTCCATGCAGCGACTCCTGAGAAACACCAGATATCCAGTGACTATACCCAAAAAGCTGAGAAGGCTTCCTTCAGGAAAAACCATCTTCCTGCCAAAGGGATTCTCTCCACTACAAGAGTCCAGGAACAACCAGAAACTAACTTTAAACAACTAAGATAGCCCAATGGGTAGAGGACAGCGTAAAAGTTCAACCAATAAAAGCCAGAGCAATATGGCATCTCCAGAACCCAGTTATCCAGGGGCAAATAGCCCTAGACACCCTAGCATAATTGAAATTCAAGGAGATGACCTAACATCTATGCTCATGAAGAAGATAACAGAGGAAACAAATAAAAAGAAATATAAAAGAAATAGAAATAAGAAAAGAAAGAAAGAAAAAAAAAAAGAAATAGAGGAAGCTGCAGCCAAACAGTCTGTGGCCTTTAGAGAGGAAATGCTTAAATCACTGAATGAAATAAAAGAAACAGTGGATTGTTCAAAAAAACAGCTGAAGGAATTGACAGAAAAACATGAAAATACAGTCAGACAGGCGAAGGAAACCAACAAAATAGCTCAAGACCTGAAGATAGAATTGGAAAAATTTAAAAAAAAAACACAAATGGAAGAAAGGTGGAGAGAAAGAACTTAGGGAAGAAAGCAGGAACTACAGAGGTTAGCATAACCAATAGGCTCCAAGAAATGGAAGAAAGAATCTCAGGTGTGGAAGATACAATGGAAGAAATAGATGTATCTGTCAAAGAAAATGTTAAATCTAAAAAATTCTTGACACAGACCATCCAAGAAATTCAAGACAACATAAAAAGACAAAACCTAAGAATAATAGGAATAGAGGAAAAAGAAGATTCCCTGCAACAAGGCCCAGAATATATCTTCAACAAAATCACTGAAGAAAATTTCCCCAACTTAAAGGAGAGGCCAATAAGAATACAAGAGGCCTATAAAACACCCAATAAATTAGACCAGAAAAGAAAATCCTCCCGCCACATAATAATCAAAATTGTAAGTATACAGAACAAAGAACAAATACTAAAAGCTGCAAGAGAAAAAGGCCAAGTAACATATAATGGCAAACCCATTAGAATCACACCTGACTTTTCAACAGAGACTATGAAAGCCAGAAGGGCCTGGACGGATATCATGCAGACCCTAAGAGAACACAGATGTCAGCCCAGGCTACTATACTCTGCAAAACTCTCAGTCCTCATAGATGGAGAAAACAAGATATTCAATGACAAAAACAAATTTCAACAATACCTACAAACAAATCCAGCATTACAGAAGACACTAGAAGGGAATATACAACCCAAGAAAACTAGCTACATCCAAGAAAACACAGGAAATAAAGAACTCCACTACATTAAAACAAAAGCAACCAAGCACACAACCTTATGACCACAGCCAACATCAAAGCCAAAGGATTTAACAGCCACTGGTCATTAATCTCTCTCAATATCAATGGACTTAATTCTCCAATAAAAACACACAGACTAACAGAATGGATGCGTAAACAAAACCCAGCAATCTGTTGTATACAAGAAACACACCTAAGTCACAAAGATAGACATTACCTGAGGGTAAAGGGATGGAAGACAGCTTTCCAGGCAAATGGATGCAAGAAGCAAGCAGGAGTAGCCATTCTAATATCTGATAAAATAGACTTTCAATCAAAATTAATCAAAAGAGATGGGGAAGGACAATTCATACTCATCAAGGGAAAATTCCACCAAGAAGACATCACAATCCTGAACATCTATGCCCCAAATACAAGGGCATCCACATTTGTGAAAGAAACATTGATAAAACTTAAACCACACATAGATCCTCACACATTAATAGTGGGAGACTTCAACACCCCAATCTCAACAAAGTACAGGTCAACTAAACAGAAATTAAACAAAGAAACAATATCTCTAACAGAGGTCATGAATCAAATGGACCTAAGAGACATTTAAAGAACCTTACACCCAAACACAAAAGAATTTACCTTCTTCTCAGCACCTCACAGAAACTTCTCCAAAATAGACCATATAGTTGGTCACAAAGCAAGTCTCAATAGATACAAGAAGATTGAAATAATCTCTTGTATCCTGTCTGATTACCATGGAATAAAGCTGGACCTCAATAACAACAGAAATAGCAAAAAGCCTACACATACATGGAAACTGACCAACTTGCTACTAAAAGACAGCTGGGTCAGGGAAGAAATAAAGAAAGAAATTAAAATCTTCCTAAAACTCAATGAAAGTGAAGACACAACATACCCAAACTTGTGGGACACAATGAAGACAGTGCTAAGAGGAAAGTTCATAGCATTAAGTGCCTTCAAGAAGAAATTTGAGACAGCACATTCAAGCAACTTAATGGCTCACTTAAAAACCCTAGAAAAAGAAGAAGCAGACACACCAAAAAGGAATAGACAGCTGGAAATAATCAAACTCAGGGCTGAAATCAATCAATTAGAAATAAATAAAACAATTCAAAGAATCAATGAAATCAGGAGCTGGTTCTTTGAGAAAATCAACAAGATAGACAAACTCTTAGCCAAGCTAACTAAAAGGCAGAGAGACACCATCCAAATAAACAAAATCAGAAATGAAAAGGGGGACATAACTGCAGACATTGAGGAAATTCAAACAATAATTACGACTTACTCCAAAAGTCTATACGCAACAAAATTTGAAAATTTAATTGAAATTGATAATTTTCTTGATCGATTCCACTTACCAAAGCTAAATCAGGACCAGGTAAATCAATTAAATAGTCCTATAGCCCCCAAGGAAATACAAGCAGTCATTGAAAGTTTCCCTTCCAAAAAAAAGCCCAGGACCTGAAGGTTTCAGCGCAAAATTCTACCAGACATTCAAAAAAGAGCTAACACCAATTCTCTTCAAACTATTCCACAAAATAGAAACAGAAGGAACATTACCAAACTCATTCTATGAAGCCACAGTCACCTTGGTACCTAAACCTCACAAAGACCCAACCAAAAAAGAGAACTTCAGGCCAATATCCCTTATGAACATTGATGCAAAAATACTCAACAAAATACTCGCAAACTGAATACAAGAACACATCAAAGATATCATCCACCATGACCAAGTAGGCTTCATCTCAGGTATGCAGGGGTGGTTCAATATATGGAAATCCATCAATGTGATCCACCATATTAACAAACTAAAAGAAAAAAACCACATGGTAATCTCCCTAGATGCTGAAAAAGCCTTTGACAAAATCCAACATCCATTCATGTTTAAAGTATTGGAGAGATCAGAGATACAAGGCACATATCTAAACATAGTAAAGGCAATATACAGCAAACCTATAGCCAACATCAAACTGAACGGAGAGAAACTTAAAGCAATCCCACTGAAATCAGGGACAAGACAAGGCTGCCCACTCTCTCCATATCTCTTCAACATAGTTCTGGAAGTCCTGGCTAGAGCAATAAGACAGTTGAAGGATATCAAGGGGATACAAATTGGAAAGGAAGAAGTCAAATTATCACTATTTGCAGATGATATGATAGTATACCTGAGTGACCCCAAAAACTCTACCAGGGAACTCCTACAGCTGATAAACACCTTCAGCAAAGTGGCCGGATACAAAATTAACTCAAAAATATCAGTAGCCCTCCTGTATACAAAAGACAAAAGGGCTGAGAAAGAAATTAGGGAAGCAACACCCTTCACAATAGCCACAAATGACATAAGGTACCTCGGAGTAACCCTAACCAAGGAAGTCAAAGACTTGTATGAAAAAAAATTCAAATCTCTGAAGAAAGAATTAGAAGAAGATATGAGAAGATGGAAAGATCTCCCATGCTCATGGCTTGGCAAGATTAACATAGTAAAAATGGCCATCTTACCAAAAGCAGTCTACAGATTCAATGCAATTCCCATCAAATTACCAACACAATTCTTTACAGACCTGGAAAGAAAAATTCTCAACTTCATATGGAATAACAAGAAACCCAGAATTGCTAAAACAATCCTCTACAATAAAAGATCTTCTGGAGGTATCTCCATCCCTGATCTTAAGTTGTACTATACAGCAACAGTAATAAAAACTGCATGGTACTGGCATAGAAACAGAATGGTAGATCAATGGAACCAAACAGAGGACCAGAAATAAACCCACACACTTATGGACACCTGATCTTTGACAAGGACGCCAAAACCATACAATGGAAAAAAGATAGCATCTTCAACAAATGGTGCTGGTCCAACTGGATGTCTACATGTAGAAAAATGCAAATAGATCCATACTTATCACCCTGAACAAAACTGAAGTCCAAGTGGATCAGAGACCTCAACATAAAACCAGACAAATTAAATCGGCTAGAAAAAAAGTAGGGAATACCCTAGAACTCACTGGTACAGGAGAAAACTTCCTGAACAGAACAGCAACAGCACCAGCCCTAATAGCAACAATCAATAAGTGGGACCTCATGAAACTGAAAAGCTTCTGCAAAGCAAAAGACACTGTCATCAAAACAAAGCGACTGCCTACAGATTGGGAAAGAATCTTCACCAACCCTTTATCTGATAGAGGACTCATATCCAGTATATATAAAGAACTAAAGAAGCTGAAAAGCAGCAAACCATGTAATCCACTTAAAAAATGGGGAACAGAGCTAAACAGAGAATTCTCTAGAGAGGACTATAGAATGGCAGAGAAGGACTTAGGGAAATGCAAATCAAAACAACCCTGAGATTTTACCTTACACCCATGAGAATGGCCAAGATCAAAAACTCAAGTGACAACAAATGCTGGAGAGGTTGTGGAGAAAGGGGAACCCTTCTCCACTGCTGGTGAGAATGTAAACTTGTACAACCACTCTGGAAATCAATCTGGCGCTGTGGAGAGCTGAGACTCAGACGCCATCTACTGGCGCTGACATCTGCCCTCAAAACTGTAAAGAACCTCCAGAGCGCATGTGCGGGTTGCGTAAGCACACCAAGCCACTGACCAAGCCCGAGTTGTCAGAAGGGGTAAAGAGTGAGCAGCCAATCAGGGCATGACACGTCACTTAGGTGAAACCAGGGCTTATATAAACAGCGCCACATCGGGGCTCTCTCTCTCCTCCTTTCATCGCTTGACTGTAATAAAGTCTGTTGCAGAAGGATTCTTGTGTCCGCGTGCGTTCTTGCTGGCGAGACGATCACGTGGCTTTCAACATGGCGCTTTCTCAGAGAACTAGGAATAGTGCTTCCCCAAGATCCAGACATACCACTCCTGGGCATATATCCAAAAGAGGCTCAAGTACACAAAAAGGACATTTGCTCAACCATGTTTGTAGCAGCTTTATTTGTAATAGCCAGAAGTTGGAAACAGCCCAGATGCCCCTCAACTGAAGAATGGATGCAGAAATTGTGGTACATCTATACAATGGAGTATTACTCAGCAATGAAAAATAAGGAAATCATGAAATTTGCAGGTAAATGGTGGGACCTGGAAAGGATCATTCTGAGTGAGTTGTCCCAGAAGCAAAAAGACACACATGGTACATACTCACTCATGTAGACATACAACATAGGACAAACCCACTAAAACCTGTGCATCTAAGGAAACTAAGCAAGAGAGAGGACACTAACTAAAATAGTCAATCCCCATCCTGAAAGGAAAAGAGGATGGACATCAGAAGAAGAAAACAGGAAACAACCTCAGAACCTTCTACAGAGGGCTTCTGAAAGCCAGAAGAAGAAAACAGGAAACAAAGTAGGAACCTACCACAGAGGGCCTCTGAAAGCCTCTGCCCTACAGACTATCAAAGCAGATGCTGAGCCTGATGGTCAACTGTTGGGCAGAGGGAATGGAATTTTATGTAAGAAGTGGGAAATAGTAAGAGCTGGAGTGGACAGGGTCTCCACAAGGAGAGCAACAGAACAAGAAAATTTGAACACAGGGAACTTCCCAGAGACTCATACTCCAACCAAGGATCATTCATGGAGATAACCTAGAACCCCTGCACAGATGTAGTTCAGTGTCCAAGTGGGTTACATAGTAATGGGAAGAGGGACTGCCTCTGACATAATCTGATTGGCCTGCTCTTTGATCACCTCCCCCTGAGGGGGGAGCAGCCTTACCAGGCCACAGTAGAGGACAATGCAGCCACTTTTGATGTGAACTGATAGACTAAGATCAGAAAGGAGAGGAGAATCTCCCCTATCAGTGGACTTAGGGAGTGGCATGCATGCAGAAAGGGGAGGGAGGGTGGGTTCGGGAGTGGAGGAAGGAGGGGCTTATGGGGAGATACAAAATGAATAAAATGTAATTAATAACATAAAAAAAATTTTAAAAAAGGAATTCATGATCAGCTTACCCAGGGTCTTCCTTCTTACTCAGGTTCTTTAAGTATACACATTTCAGCATGTTTATCGTATATTATATGTCTAATATCCACTTATAAGTGAGCATATACCATGTGTGTCTTTCTGCTTCTGGGATACCTCACTCAGGATGATCTTTTCTGGTTCCTACCATTTGCCCACAAATTTCATAATTTCCTTGTTTTTAATTAATGAGTTACTACTCAGCATTGTGTAAATGGTAAATGTATCACAATTTCTCTATCCATTCTTCAATTGAGGGACATTTGGATTGTTTCCCAGTTCAGGCTATTACAAATAAAGCTGCTATGAACATGGTTGAGCGAATGTCTTTGTTGTGTACTTGAGCATCTTTTGGATATATGCCTAAGAATGGTATAGCTGGATCTTGAGGAAGCACTATTCCTAATTTTTTGAGACAGCACCAGAATGATTTCCAAAGTGGTTGTATAAGTTTACATTTCCACCAGCAATTGAGGATGGTTCCCCTTTCTCCACAGCCTCTCCAGCAAGTATTGTCACTTGAGTTTTTAATCTTAGCCATTCTGACAGGTGTGAGGTAAAATCTCAGGGTAATTTTGATTTGCATTTCCCTGATGACTAAGGATGTTGAACATTTCTTTAAGTGTTTCTCTGCCATTCTATATTCCTCTACATAGAATTCTTTGATTAGCTCCCTACATCATTTTTTAAATTGGATTAATTTATTTGTTGCTTTTTAACTTCTTTAGTTTTTTATATATTCTGAATACTAGCCCTCTGGCAGATATAGGTTTGGTGAAGATCCTTTCCCAGTCTGTAGGCTCCCGTTTTGTTCTGATGACAGTGTTCTTTGCTTTACTGAAGCTTTTCAGTTTCATGAGGTCAATCCTCACTCAGAAAGGCAAATGGGAACTATATCAGAAGAGGGAACAAAAAGGAAACAGAACAGGAGTGTACCACAGAGGGACCCTGCAATACTACCCAGGAGTATATCAGAGCAGATGCTGAGGCTCATAATCAAACTTTGGGCAGAGTGCAGGGTATCTTATAAAAGATGGGAGAGATAAAAAGATGTGGAGGGGACAGGAGCACCACAAGAGAGTCATAGAACCAAAAAATCTGGGCACAGGGGTCCTTTTTGAGACTGATACTCCAACCAAGGACCATGCATGGAGATAACTTAGAACTGCTGCACAGATATAGGCCATTGCAGTTCAGTATCCAAGTGGTATCCTTAGTAAGGGGAACAGGGACTGTATCTGACATAAACTCAGTGGCTGGCTCTTTGATCACCTCTCCCTAAGGGCAGAACGGCCTTACCAGGCCACAGAGGAAGATAATGCAGCCAGTCCTACTGAGACCTGATAGCCTAGCATCAGATGGAAGGGGAGGAGGATCTGCTCCTCTATCAGTGGACTTGGAGAGGGCCATCGGAGTAGATGAGAGACGGAGGGTGGGATTGGGAGAGAATGATGGAAAGGGCTATAGCTGGGATAGAAAGTGAATAAACTGTAATTAATATAAAAATAAAAATTTAAAAATAAAAATTTCATGAACAACACAGATCATTTCTCATATATTTTGAGACTGGGAAATTTAAGATTAAACCACATTTAGTATCTGATGAGTTTCTGGTTCATACACAAAACTTTCATGCTATGTCTTCACACAGGAAGCAAGCTGAGGAGTATCTCTCTCATCTCTTTTGTAATAGCACTCAACCAATTCTTTATGAATCAATGAACCTTTATGAAGGTTCATTCCTGTCACCCAATTATCAGCAGCATCTTCAGTGCCTATTGAAAAATAAGACCTTTATACCCAGTCTGCCTCTAACAGCACCTCTCTCCTCATCTGCACATCCCAACCCACAACACTGGTGGAAGACCCTGCCCCATCAGAGGTCATGCTGCTGCCAAAATCCTAGCTAGGCTAGTTGCCTATGGACAGCTCCTACTTTGTGAGTGTTTGTCCAGTCCACCACCAAGCACCCCATTCCTTCTTATCACAGTATCCCAGCCTTCAACTCCACTGAAAGAACCTTGCTGGAACAGAGGACACCCCAACCACCAAAACTATGGTAGCCTACCTGCCCCAGCATTGTCCCCACTCAATGCCTGGCCAGCTTACCTCCAGTGTACTCCTTTTCCCATTACCATAAACCAAACTTCAATTCCTGCTAAGTCTCCTGCAGGGACCAGAGGCCATTCTTGCAACCTGAACTCTATCCCTCAACTCTGATAGAGACCCTCTAGTCAAACACAGGCCACTCCAGGCAAAAGACAAGAGAAGAAACAGAAAGAGGCAAAATATTCATCCAACACAGGCAAATTCAGAAATCAACAATGAGACCTATAATTACCCTAAACCCAGAGGCCTAGACAACAATCAACAGTAGCCAGGGCAATATGTCAGCACCAAGGTCCACCTATCCTACTAAAGCAACCCCTGAACAATTCAACTCAGCTGAAACACAAGAAAACCACCTTAAAACCAACTTTATGAGTATTAATGTAGGCCCCCTATCTAGCAGATGGGCAGGTTGGAACTCATATGGGTACTCTAATAAGGGAAGTGGGGACTGCATTGGACATGGACTCACTTGCCAGCTTTTTAAAGCATATCTATATCTATATCTATCTATCTATTTATTTATTTATTTAAAATCTATTCATTATATATCCCAATTGAAGTCCCTCCCTCAATTCCTCCTAGTCCCACCCTTCCTCCCTCTTTCCTCCTAGCCCCTTGTCCTAGTCCACTGAAAGTATGAGTTCTCCTACTCTACCATCTGCCTATACCTTATCACGTGTCATTAAGACTGCCTGAATCCTCTTCCCCTGTGGCCTGGCAAGGCTGCATTGCCAGGGGCAAGTGATCAAAGAGCAGGCGATGGAGTTCATGACAGAGGCAGCCCCTGCTTCCCTTACTTGAGAACCCACATGGAGACAGATTCCTGTGGGCTACATCTAAGCAGGGGGTCTTTTCCATGCATAGTCCTTGTTGGTGTAATAATCTCTGAAGGACCCCTGCACTTAGGGTTTTTGTTTTTTGTGTGATTTACTTTTTTTAGCTTTGTTGCTCTCCTTGTGGGACTCCTGTCCTCTAGGTGTCCTTCTGTCTTCCCTTTTTCCAGAAGATTCCCTGCACTCTGTCCAAAGTTTGACTGTGAGTTTCAGCATCTGCTTCGATCTCCTGTTGGGTGAAACCTTTCAGAGGACCCTCTATAGTAGGCTCCCATTTTGTTCCCTCTCTTCCACTGCTTCTAATGTCTATCCTGTTTGCCATGCCCTGGTGGGAATACCCTGCCAGGCCACAGGGGAAGAGGACATGCTCAGTCCTGATGCAACTTGATGATCTGGGCTGAATGGGAATGGGAGTTCCCCTTTTCTGAGAAAAAGATAAATGGAGGTGGGAGGGAAGGAGGATGAGACTGCAAGGGGAGGAGGGATGGGGCTACAGCAAGGATATAAAGTAAATTTAAAAATTAAAAAAGTAATTAAAAAAGAAAGTCAAGAAAAAAACAAAGAGTTGAAGGAACTGAATATAACTGTACAATGGAAATAGAAGTAATAAAGGAAACACAAACTGAAAAATCGTAGAGATGGAAAATCTAGGAAAGCCGACAGGAAATATAGACACAGTTGTTGCCAACAGAATATAAGAGATGGGAGAGACTCTCAAGCATTGAGAATAATACAGAAAAAATAGATCAAAGAAAATTTTAAATATAAAAAATTCCTAACATAAAACATATTTTTTAACAAAATCATAGAAGAAAATTTTTCCTAACCTAAAGAAAGACATTTCTATAAAGGTACAAGGAGCCTACAGAACACCAAATAGATTGGACAAGAAAAAAAAATTTCCTTGCCACATAATAATCAGAACACTAAGCATACAGAACAAAGAAGAATATTAAAAGCTGCAAGGGAAAAAAAAAGGTAAGAAATATATAAAGGCAGACCTTATTAGAATGAAGCCCAACTTCTCAGTGGAGACTCTAAAAGGCAGAAGAGCCTAGACAGATGTGCTGCAAACGTTAACAGACCATCGATGCCAGCCTAGACTTTATACACAGCAATACTTGAATCATCATTGAAGGAGAAACAATATATTCCATAATAAAGTAAAATGTAAACAATATCTATTCACAAATCCAGCCCTACAGAAGGCACTAAAAGGAAAACTTCAACTGAAGGAAGTTGGCTACACACACAATAAATGATCTCACACCAGCAAAACCAAAAGAAAGGAAACACACACACTTAAACTACCACTATCAACAACAAAATAACAGAAATTAGCAATCATTGGTCATTGGTATCCCTCAATATCAATCAACTCAATTCCCCTATAAAATAATAGACTAACACAGTAGAGGCATAAACAGGAGCCATCCTTCTCCTACATACAAGACACACACCTTAACATCAAACATGTACATTACCTCAGAGTAAAGGAGTGGAAAAATATTTTACAACAAATGGACATAAGAAACAAACTATTAGAGCAGTTCTAATATCCAAAAAAAATAGATTTCAAACCATAGGTTTGAAAAAAGACAGGAAGGACACTTCATATTCATAAAAAGAAGAAAGAAATCCATCAGAATGATTTTTAATTCTTAGCATCAATGCCCCAAACACAAGAACACTCACATTTGTAAACAAAATCCTACTAAAGATTAAATGACATATTGACTCCCACACCTTGATGGAGGGAGACTTTAATACACAAATTTCACCAATGGACAGATCATCTAGACAAAAACTAAAATACCAACAGCTAACAGAGGCTATGAACCAAATGGGTCTAACAAATATCTATAGAACATTTTACCCAAACACAAAATAATACACTGTCTTCTCAGCACCTCATAAAATGTTCTCCAAAATTGAGCACATACTGAGTTAAAAAGCAAGTCTTAACTGATTTAAAAAAAAAAATGAGATAATACCTTGCATCCTATCAGATCACCATGGGTTAAAGCTTGATTTCGAAAGCAACAAAAAAATAACAGAAAGCCCACAAATTTATGGAAACTGAACACATCTCTTCTGAATGGCTTCTGGGTCAAGGCAGAAATAAAGATATTAAGACTTCCGAGAATTCAATGAAAACGAATGCACAACATTCCTAAACTTGTGGGAAGCCTTTAGAGAAGGGCTAAAAGGAAAGTTCATAGCACTAATCACCTACATAAAGAAACTGAAGAGATCTCATACCAGCAACTTAGCAGCACAGCCGGAAGCTGTAGAAGGAAAATAAGCTAACACACCTGTGAGTAGACAGGAGAAAATAATCAAACCCAGGGCTGAAACCTGTGAAATGGAAACAAATAAAAAATACAAAGAAACAATGAAACAAAGAATTTTTTTCTTTCAGAAAATCAGTAAGATAAGGAAATCCTTATCTAAACTAACTAAAACAACAACAAAAAAAAAAAAAAAAAAAAAAACAAAGACAGTATCCAAATTAACAAAATCAAAAATAAAAAGGGGGACATAACAAACAAACATTGAGGAAATCAAACAATCATCAGGTCAAACTTTCTTTTAAAACCAGTACTCCATAAAATTTAAAAATCTAAAAGAAATGTATATTTTTCTCATTAGATATCATACCACTTATCAAATTTAAGTCAAGATAGATATTTTAAAAAGTTTAAATAGACCTATAACATGTAAGGAAATAGAAGCAGTTATTAAAAGTCTCCCAAACAGAAAAAGCCCAGGCCCAGATAGCTTTAGACCAGAATTCTACCACACTTTCAAAAGAAACCTAAGGACAAACTTCTCAAATTATTTTACAAAATAAAAACAGAAGGAACATCGACAACTTCATTTTTTGAGGTAAAAATCACCTACACAAAGATTCAACATAAAACAAAATTATAGATCAATTTCCTCATGAATGTACATGCAAAAATACTCACTAAAGTACTTGCAAACCAAGTCTAAGAACATACCAAAAAGAATATCCACCATGATCAAGTAGGTTTCATCCCAAAGATGCAGTGATGGTTCAACATAAAATCAGTCAATGTGATCCACCATATGAACAAACTGAAAGAAAAAAAAAATAAAACATGAACATCTCATTAGATGCTGAGAAATCCTTTGACAAAAATATAATACCCCTTCATTATTAAAATACTGAAGAGATTACAGATACAAAAGACATATCTAAACATAACAAAGGCAACTTTTATAGCAAGCCTATGCCCAACATCAAATTAAATGGAGAGAAACTCAAAGCAATTACCCTAAAATGAGGAACACAAAAGGCTGTCCATTCTTTCCATATCTATTCAATATAGTACTTGAAGTTCTAGCTAGAGAAATAAGACAAGAGGAGAGCAATAAAAAACAAAACAAACAAACAAAAACTAGAGTTCAGTGGGACACAAATTGGAAAGGAAGAAGTTGTAGCATCATTATTTGTAGATGATATGAGACTACACATAAGTAAGCATAAAATTTGTATCAGGGAACCTCATTGCTGCTGAACACCTTCAGTGAGGAGCAGGATACAATATTAACTCAAACAAACAAAAACAAAAACAAAATTAAAAAACCCACTAGCTCTCCTATACACAAATGACAAATGGGTGGGAAAAGGATTCAGAGAAATAGCACCCTTCACAATAGCCACAATATAAGATATCTTGGGGTAACTCTAACCAATCAAGTGAAAAACTTGTATGACAAAAGCTTCAAGTCTTCATAGAAAGAAATTCAAGAAGATATCAAAAGATAGAAAGTTCTCTCATGCTCATGGATCAGTTGAATTAACAGTAAAAATGGCTGCCTTAACCAAAGGCAATCTACAGATTCAATTCAGTCTTCATCACAATTCCAATGCAACGTTTTACAGACCTTGAAAGGGCAATACTCAACTTCAAACAGAAAACTGAAAAACAAAACAACAAAAAACAACAATCTTGTATAATAAAAGAACTTCCAGAGGTATCACCATCCCTGATTTCAAGTTGTACTACAGAGCAATAGTAATACAATTTTTTTGAACATTATATTGACATAAAAACAGACATGGTGACCAATGGAATTAAATCACAGACCCAAGTGTAAATCCCAACACCTATGGTCAAATGATTTTTTATAAAACAAACAAACAACACAACAACAACAACAACAAAACAGAAAAAACACAAAAGAGGAAGCATCTTCAACAAATTGTGATGGTTGAACTTGTCAGCATGTAGAAGAATGCCAATAGATCCATATCTATCATGCTGAACAAAACTCAAATCCAAGGAGATCAAAGACCTCAACATAAAACCAGAAACACTGAATCTAATAGAAAAGAAAGTGGGGAATAGTTTGAACATATTTGCATGAAATACAACTTCTTAGTATAGGCACTAAGAACAACAATTAATAAATGGGACCTCATGAAACTGAAAAACTTCTCTAAGGCAAAGGACACTATTAATAGGACAAAATGGCAGCCTATAGAATGGGAAAATTTTTTTCATCAATTCCATATCCAACAGAAGGCTAATCTATCCAACATATATCATGAACTCCAGAAACTAGATATCAACAAATCAAATAATTGTTTTCAAAATGGAATACAGATCTAAACATAGAATCCTCAACAGAGGAATCTCAAATGGCTGAGAAACACTTAAAGAAATGTTTAACATTCTTAGTCATCATAATGACTTCCAGATTCCATCTTATACCCATGAGAATGGCTAAGATCACAAATACAAGGGGAGGTTCCATGATAGCAGTGCCAAGTCTGTACCTTATCTAAGGGACAGAGATCAGAGACTGCAAAACCAGTGATTAAACAGGCAGCTGGATCTCAAACACTCAGTTTGGTGCTTCCCAGACTGGAGGAAAAATCCAGGGAGCCGGAGACATTCATATAGAGGGATCCTGTGGCTGTGTGCCAGGTTCAGGAGCCATGAACTGTGAGCCCATGCCCTTTCTGTATACTCAAGAGGGCAGGCTTCCAGACCCAGGACCATCCTCTTCAGCAGCCAGACATCGGATCCCTACCACTTCCCTAAGGGCAATATCTCGATTCCTGGGACAGCATCCCAATCTCCAAGCCACAGATCTACTGTCTCCCTGTGGAGACCAGGTGAACAATAAAATAGTAGGGATCCAGGATCCAAGATGGCAAAGCTCAGACAAATCTAAGTCCCTGAAGCACAGTGTGTGGTGAGCTCAGCTGTCTTCTGATCCCCTGCAATTGCCACCTGAGGTTAACTCCCCTTAAGCTTCCACGTGAGACACCCAAACCTTTCTCGTCAAGGCACCCACACCAGTGCCCCTTGCCTTTCAAGGCATCTGTGCCTGAGCCTTTGTCCTTCAAGGCAGCCATGCCTGTGCCTCTTTCCCTTCAACAAACCCCCACCCTTGCCCTTCAAGACACCAGCAACCACACCCTGTTTGCTAAAACACCCACCCCAGAGTGACTGTATCTTAAATACCAGCACCAGCTGGTGTTCTTCTGACCACTCTCATCATCCTGAACTCTACTCCTAACTCCAGAAACAGGTACATACAGTCTTCGGTGCAAGGTCAAGAAACAAACAGCCAAGCCTATGAACAACCAGATGGCTAAAGGTCAGTGTAAGAACACAATCAACAAAAACCAGGACATCATACCTTTACCAGAACTCCACCCCCAAAACAACAAATATTATAATGTAGCTCAAACACTGAAAAATGACCCTAAATCTATGCTTATTTAGCTGTTAGAGGTGCATAAAGAGGAAACAAATCTCTCAAAGAAATAGAAGAAAAAACAGCCAAAAAAAAAAAATTTAAGGCCATCATAGACAGACAAGAAACCAAAATCAAACAGGTGAAGAAAATGAAAAAAAAAAAAAACCTGAAAGACCTGAAAATGGAATTAGAATAATAAGAAAAACAAAACAAAATAAAAACAAAAACTAGAAAATTCTGGAGGCAGAAAACTTAGAGAAGAGATCAGGAACCACAGAGGTAAGCATCACCAAGAGACTACATGACATGGAGGAAAGAATATCTTTGAAGATACAATTGAAAAAATCGGCACATCTCTCAAAAAAAACATTAAACAGAACATGCAAGAAATAAGGACACCATGAAAAGATGAAACCTAAGAATAATAGAAATAGACGAGAAAGATGATTCTGGGGCCCAAGGTCCAGAAAATATTTTCAAGAAAATCATACAAGAAAATTTACCCAACCTAATGAAAGAGATGCCCTTAATAATAAATTATTAAAAATAATTTATAATAATAAATTAATAAATAAATTTATTTAATAAAATAATAAATAATAAAAATAAAAAATAAAAAATTGTCGAGCTATATTTTAGGTAATTGGACTGGAGAATTCGATACTACGATGGAGCAGCTGAGAGTGGCCATTGTCACAGTAAATTCTACCGGAGTGGACGCAGGACTAGCCACAGGATTATCAACATGGATTGCTGCAGCCATGAATCATCTGAAGGAATGGGCAGGCATGGGAGTGTTAGCAGGCCTTCTGGTGTTGGTCTCCTTGGTTTGCCTGTGGTATATATGCAAGATTAGAGTCTCACAACAGTGTGATGCAGCCATGATCATTCAGGCCTTTACAGCCATTGAAGCAGGACGTTCTCCCCAAGCATGGTTGGATACCATAAAAAGCTAAAATGATACGCTCAGGATGCGAGGCTAAGCACTGCACTCAGGGTCAGCTGCTTTCGACTCAGAGAAGAGCATGTCTGATTGCATGCGGGTTGATGCCCCAGGTCCCGCCTCTGAGAAAAAGGTATCGGACGGGTCTGATGCTCTTTGGGTGGATGACACCTAAATGAACATCTGTACAAAGTCCCAATTTATTTCTAATATCAGAGATCAGACCTCTACTCTTGCCTGATGCGTCTAAAACAAAAAGGGGGAACTGTAGAGAGCTGCGGAATGCTATGCCTTAAAGATGGAGCTGGTTTCCGCCTTCCACCTTCCCGATGGTGAGTGCTCTCTGTCACGAACAACTCCACATTTGGCTAAGGCCGAGGATCTGGCTTGCTTCCATGTATGTGGACCTATCTGCATTGCCCCCGTGGCACGCCTGGGTTGGCTACCCAGAGGCTATTTAAGCTGTGGGCTGGCTTTCCCCGGGGTCCGAGGATTGTTCAATGTTCCTGAATAAACTGCATTGAAAAAAAAAAAAAAGAAAAACAGATTGCTCCAAATAATAGGGACATGGATATAGGTAGCTGCATTTAAGCTGCCATGTCTGGAAGTCTCTCAGACTCTCAGCTCTTCATTTGGGCCTTGGTGTCTACTGGCTTAGAAAGAGATGCCAGATGAAATCCAGTATTTCTCATTTTTATTTGCTTTTAAAACAACTCCAAGTAGTCACAGATACATACTGGCTTGTTTTCTTTTGTGTTTTTCAGTTCGGGGAAACAAATCTTGAATCCAGGACCCTGTGCATGCTACACAAGTGCTCCACCACTGAGCGACATGCCAGCCCCAGATACTGATCTTTAAATAGATCTAATAATTTAAAGTTCTGGGAACATAAGCATTTGTGATAAGACAGCTTAAGTGCAGTTACCTATATTTATGTTCCTGTTATTTGTAGCAATCTTTTTTTTCTCTAATCACAACAGAATAAATACCAAATGGATTAAAGGGGTGCAGAGCTATATAAAATACAAAAAAAATTATAATAATAAATTAATAAATAAATTTATTTAATAAAATAATAAATAATAAAAATAATAATTTTATTATTTTTTATTATTATGGAAGAGGTCATGCATTAAACGGACTTAATAGAGGTCTTAAGAATTTTTCATTCAAACACAAAAGAATATATTTTTCTCAGCACCACATGGAACCTTCCCCAAAATTGACCATATAGTCAGTCACAAATAAAACCCCAATGTATACATGAAAATTAAATTAACCCATTGTTCTTTATCAGATCACCATGAATTAAAGCTAGACTTCAACATTAACAGAAAGAACAAAAAATTTATACATTCATGGAAACTGAACAACTACCTGCTCAGTGATCACTGTGTAATGGAAGAAAGAAATTAAAGGCTTGCCAGAATTCAATGAATATAAGCACACTACTTACCCAAACTTATGGGACACCATGAAAGCAGTGCTAAGGGGAATGTTCATAGCACTAAGTGCCTGTATAAAGAAATTGGGAAGATCCCATATTAGCAACGTAACATCACCTGAAAGCATTAGAAACAAAAGAAGGAAACATATCCAAGAGGAGTAGATGTCAGTTAATAATCAAACTCTGGACGGAAAGCAATAAATTAGAAAGAAAGATATCAATACATGGAATCAACGAAACCAAGAGTTAGTTCTTTGAGAAAATAAGAAAGGTAGACAAACACCTAGCCTAACTAAATAAAAGGCAGATAACTGTAAGCACACAAATTAACAAAAGCAGAAATGAAAAGGGGAACATAAAAACAGACAATGAGGAAACACAAAGAATCACTACTTTGTACTTTAAAAGCCTGTTTTCCAAAAAATTTGAAAATCTAAAGGAAATCAACAATTTTCTTAGTAGATTTCATCTACCAAAGTTATATCAACATCAGGTAAACAGTTTTAACAGCTCTATAAGCACTAAGAAAATAGAAGCAGACTCAAAAGTCTCCCAACCCAAAAGAGTGCAGGGCCAGATGACTTTAGCATGGAATTCTACCAAACTTTCAAAGAAGAGCTAACTCCAATACTCTTCAAACTAATCCACAAAATAGAAACAGAAGGAACATTACCAAACTCAATCTATGAAGCCACAGTCATCCTGATACCTAAACCACACAAAGACTCAACAAACAAAGAAAATTTCAGACCAATCTCTTTAAGAACATTGATGCAAAAATACTCAATAAGATACTTGCAAACAAAATTTAAGAACGCATCAAACACATCATCCACCATGATCAAGTAGGCTTCATCCCAGGGATGCAGGGATAGTTAAACATATGAAAACCCACAATGTAATCTACCATATAAACAAACTGAAAGAAAAACATCAAATGTTCATCTCTTTTGATGCAGAAAAGGCCTTTGATAAAATCCAACACCACTTCATGATAAAAGTCTTGGAGAGATCAGGGATATAAAGCCCATACCTAAACATAATAAAGGCTATGTACAGCAAGGTCATAGTCACCATCAAACTAAATGAAGAGAAACTCAAAGCAATCCCACTAAAACCAGGGACAAGACACTGTTGGCCACTCTCTCCATGTCTCTTCAATATAGTACTAGAAGTTCTACCTAGAACATTAAGACAACTAAGGGATATCAAGTGGATACAAATTGAAAAGGAAGAAGTTAAAATCCCTCTATTCGCTAATGATATGGTAGTATACATAAATGACACCAAAAATTCCAGCAGACATTTTGAATTCTTTATATATTCCAGATGTTATCCCTTTGACAGATATAGGGTTGGTGAAGATCCTTTCCCCGTCTGTAAGCTGTCATTGTTCTGATGACAGTGTCCTTTGCTTTACAGAAGCTTTTCAATTTCATAAGGTCCCATTTATTGATTCTTGATCTTAGAGCCTGTACTGTTGGTGCTCTGCTGAGGAAGTTGTCGCCTGTGCTAATGAGCTCTAGCTCTTCCCCACTTTTTCTTCTAACAGATTTAGTGGGACTGGTTTTATGTTGAGATTTTTGATCCACTTGGAATTTAGTTTTGTGCAGGGTGATAAGTGTGGATCTATTTGCATTTCTCTACATGTAGATATCCAGTTAGACCAGCACCATTTGTTGAAGATGCTGCCTTTTTCCATTGTATGGTTTTGGCTTCTTTGTCAAAAATCAAATATCCGTAGGTGTGTGGTTTTGTTTCTGAGTCTTCTATTTGATTCCATTGATCTGCCATTCTGTTTCTATGCCAGTACTATGCAGTTTTTATTACTCTTGCTCTGTAGTACAACTTGAGATCAGGGATCAGGGTTGGAGTTACCACTACATGATCTATTGTTGTACAGGATTGTTTTAGCAATAACAGGGGCTGTCTCTGACATGAACTCAGTGTCTGGCTCTTTGATCACCTCCCCTGAGGGAGAAGCAGCCTTACCATGCCACAGCAGAAGACAATCCATCCAGTCCTGATGAGACATGATAGCCTAGGGTCAGATGGAAGGGGAGTATAGGACCTTCCCTATCAGTGGACTAGGTGAGGGGCATGGGAGGAGAAGAGGAAGGGAGAGAAGGATTGGGAGAGGATGAAGGAAGGAGCTACATCTGGGATAGAAAGTGAATAAATGAAATTAATTTTTTAAAAAATAAATAATTTCCACAAGACAACTCCGACAGTTGATAAACTTCATCAGCAAACTGGATGGATATAAGACTAATTAAAAAAAATCAGTAGACCTTTTGTATACAAATGACAAATGGGTGAGAAAGAAATTGGGGAAACCACACCCTTCACAATAGCCACAATATAAATAACGTAGGGATAACTATAACCAATGAAATAAAAGACCTATATGACAAGAACTTCGAGTCTCTGAAGAAAGAAATTGAAGAAGATACCAGAATATGGAAAAATCTCCCTATTCATGGATCAGTAGAACTAGCACAGTAAAAAATGGCCATCTTACTAAAAAAATAAAAAATTGATAGATTTAATGCAATCCCTATGAAAATACCAACACAATTCTTTACATATCTTAAAAGAATAATTCTGAACTTCATATGGAAAAAAATACCCAGAATAATATATACAAAAATAGACCTTCTAGAGATATCTCCATACCTGACCTCAAGCTATACTAGAGAGCAACAATAATAAAATATTAAAAACTGCATGGTACTGGCATAGAAAACTGGTTAATAAATTTAATTGTATCAAAGAAACAGAAATAAACACACATACTTATGCACACCTGATTTTAATATTGGAGCCAAAATCATAAAATAGAAAAGGGATACCATCTTCAATAAATGATGTTGTTCTAAGTGAATGTCTACAGGTAGAAAGATGCAAATAGACTAATATTTATCACCCTGCACATAACTCAATTCCAAGTGGATCAAAGACTTCAACATAAAATAAGATGCACTAAATCTGCTAGAGAAGAAAATGTGTAAGAGCCTTGAACTCATAGGCACAGAAGACAACTTGCTAAAGAGAACATCAACAGCTCAGCCTCTAATATCTACTATTAATAAATGGAACCTCTTGAGACTGAAAAGCTTCTGTAAAACAAAGTACACTACCAATAGCACAAAATGACATTCTATAGATTGGGAAAATATCTTCACCACCCCTACATCTGAAAGAGGGCTAATATCCAGAATATGTAAAGAACTCAAGAAATTAAACACCAACAAACCAGATAACCCAAATGAAAATTGAACTCAGAGCTTAACAGAGAATTCTCAACAGAAAAATGATGGAGAAGCACTTAAAAGAAATGCTCAGGATAATCATACTAAAATATGTATACTTAAAGAAGCTAAGCAAGAAGGAGAAACTTGGGTAAGATAATAAATCCTCACTCAGAAAGGCAAATGGGATAGACATTAGCAGAGGGAGAAAAAAGGGACAGGACAGGAGCCTACCACAGAGGGCCTCTGAAAGACTCTACCCAGCAGGGTATTAAAGCTGATGCTGAGACTCATAGCCAAACTTTAGGCAGAGTGCAGGGAATCTTATGAAAGAAGGGGAAGATAGAAAGACCTGGAGAGAACAGGAGCTCCACAAGGAGAGCAACAGAACCAAAAAATCTGGGTCCAGGGGTCTTTTCTGAGACCGAAAGTTCAACTAAGGACCATTTATGGAGATAACCTAGAACCCCTGCACAGATGTAGCCCATGTCAGCTCAGTCTCCAAATGGGCTCCCTAATGAGGGGAACAGGCACTGTCTCTGACATAAACTCAGTGGCTGGCTCTTTGATCACATCCCCCTCAGGGGAAGGGACAGCCTTACCAAGCCACAAAGGAAGACTATGACAGACAGTGCTGATGAGTTCTGATAGGCTAGGGTCAGATGAAAGGGGAGGAGGGCCTCTGTATCAGTGGACTCAGGAGGGACATGGGAGGAGAAGAAGGGTGGGTAGGATAGGGAGGGTTCAAGGGATGGGACTACAGCTGGAATATGAAGTGAATAAATTTGTAATAAATAAAAAATAAATTGAGAATCTGAAAAACAAAACAAAAACAAGAATAAAGAAAAATACTCAACTTTTTTAGTCATCAGGGAAATGCAAAACAAAATGACTCTGAGATTCCATCTTACAACTGTCAAAATGACCAAGATCAAAAACTCAAGTGACAAGACATGCTGACAAGGATATGGAGAAAGGAAAACAGTCCTCCATTGCTTTGGGGATTGCAAAGTTGTACAACCACTTTGGTAATTAATTTGGCCTTTTCTCAGAAAACTGGGAATATTCATACCTCAAGACCCAACTATAACACTCCTGGGAATACACCCAAAAGATGCTCTACCATACAGCAAGGACATTTGCTCAACCATATTCGTAGCAGCTTTATTCATCATAGCTAGAAACTGGAAAAAAACAACCTAGATATCCCTCAACGAACGAATTAATAAAGAAAATGTGGTACATTTACACAATGGAATACTACTCAGCCATTAAAAACAGGGAAATCATGAAAGTTAAAGGAAAATGGATGGAACTAGACGAGATTATCTTGAGTGAGGTAATACAGACCCAGAGAGACACAAATGGTATAGACTTGCTTATAAGCAGATTTTAGTCATATAGTACAAGATGCACATATACAATGCACAGACCCCCAAAAGATAAGATTGATGGGCATCTTATGCTCATGTGGCTCCACTAGTTAAGAGAGCAGGGGCTATCTCTGAAAAGGACTATGTTGCCTGCTTTTTTATTTGTTTTTATTTTTTTTAATTTTTGTCTTCTTATATATTCCAATTGAAGGCCCCTCCCTCAAGGTCTTCCAGTCCCAACCCCCTCCTTTTTTTCTCTATCCCCTTCCCCTAATCTACTGAAATGGGGAGTTCTCCTCATCTGTCATCTGAACCTAGCTTATCAAGTCTCATCAGGACTGCCTGGATCCTCTTCCTCCGTGGCCTGGCAAGGCGGCATCACCAGGAGTATGTGATCAAAGAGTAGGCAATCAAGTTCATGACAGTCACTTCCCCATGTTGGAACATTCCTACAAGACCATAGGGGAAGGCAAACTCAGTCCTCATTGAATAGATGAGTCTGGGTAGGAACCTATCCTCTTCTGAGGAATAGAGGAAAGTTGATGCAAGAAGGAGGGTAGGACTAGAAGGAAAGAAAGGAGGGGCCTATGACCAAGAAGTAATTGAATTACTTTTTAAAAAATGATCACATATAGAAGAGAGAGCTCTTGATACTGGGAATGTGGAGCAAGTGAAACACTGATGATAGGAGTGAAAACTTTCACAGGCACTAAGGAAATAGAAATTACGGTTACTCAGAAAATTGGAAATTGATCTACCCAAGACCCAGCTATATCACTCTTGGGCATATACCAAAGAATGCTCCATCCTACCATAAAGAAACTTATTCAACCATGTTCATTATAAATTTATCTTTGATAGCCAGAAATTGTTAAAGCCTAGATGTCCCTCAACAAAAGAATGCATAAAGAAATTGTGATATATTTTATCACTCAGCTGTTAAAAACAATAATAACATCATAAAATTTGCAGGCAAATGGATGGAACTAGGAAAAATTATTTTGAGTGAGGTAGCCCAGCTTCATAAAGACAATCATGGTATGAACTCACTTATACTTGATATTAGCTGTTAAGTGCAGGATAGTCATACTACAATCCACAGACCCAGAGAGGCCAAGTGCCAAGAAGGGTTCAGAGGAGACCCATGGATCTCCCTGTGGAGGGGGATAGAATACATTTTGCAGGTAGACTAAGGATGGGTTGGTATGGGAACAGGAGGGACCAGGAAAGGGTAAAATCTATTCCTGAAATATTGACTGTTATGTACTGGAACCCAGTAATTCACACTTACGGGGTAAGGGTACCAAGCTCCACCATGTAGGTTGCGAGTATAACAGGCAAAAATAGGAGGAAACTTGAATTAGCTTCCTTCCAGCTTCTTTTGTGTGTGTTCATATAAGTCAATACTTGGCTTCCTTACCATTACATTAATGATGCGCTTGTGTTCACTTCCTTCCATCTTTTCTCCTCAGTCAAACTCTCAAGGCCTTGTTTAGAGTGCAGCAATTCTGTATGCCCTGAGTCTACTGACCTTCTAAAGGAATGTGTAAATGCTGGCAAATACCTTTGCTGTGAAAAACTTTTTAATCAAGATTCTTATATAAGACACAGCAAAATAACTTTATCCTAAATTGAATAAATAGCCAGTGTTGATTCTTTGCCTTCTTCTTCTATCCCCTCAGTGATGAACACAGCTTTTCCTGTCCCAACCCAGGTCCTTAGAACTTAGCCCCTACATTCTGTCAGAATTGGACACTTGAGGAAGTCCCAGATCTGTGTGGGAAGCTATGCTTGGCTGGCTTTCCTCTCTTGGAGCTGCTTTGCCAATCTTTGAAGATCTCTGTTGTGTTAGGCTGTCATACTCTCCTGTGGACATGTGGACATGTTCTTTTCCATGTAAAACCTCATCCAATATGACCTGGACTGTTCTTGCATTATAAGCCACATCATCTAGCTCCTACACTGGAGCATTTGTAATAGTGGCATTATTACAAACTGACATTTGTAATAGTGCATACTCTTTTGAATAATAGATGAAGAAATGAAAACAAGATACTGTGCCTGACTAAACCATAATCCATTGAAGAAGGGAGGGAAGACAGATCAGTATACAACATTGTTTGCCTCTTATACCTTGTGGAATGCTGACATTTACTCACACGTGTTTGTCTCTGGGAAGCCAATATAAAGCATGCCATGTGATATTTAATCCCCGCTACCATGTGTTATCACTGATACAGGTGGTAACATCATACCCCTTAACATAATCTCACAATGGCTTTGATCTGTATTTTACAATTGATGAAACTCACTCATAAAATATTTAAATAGCTTGTCCAAAGCCTCACACCAAAAAAAAAAAAAACAAAAAACAAACAAACACAAAAACAAAACAACAACAACAACAAAAACCCTATGAATCATATCTGTATGTTTGGCTCCCCAAAATCTTGATTTTTGTCCAGTCAACTTTTTTTTTAATATACTATTTGGACTGGCCTTTATTGTCAATGGGTAAAAGGTGAAAAGGAAGTCTTTTTAGCACATCATCATGAAAGATGATTCCAGCTTCTGAAATCAGGCTATCATCAGACATGTGACATGACAAGGGAACATTTCCCTGTTCAGAGGGTCATTAAAGGAAATGAAAGCTGACACATCTTTGCTATGCACTAGAAAACAACATAAATGGGAAAAGCTATGCACATCACCCCCGTGAAGTCTCTGGGAAATTTGCAGCAGAAACAAATGGGCCAGGGTGTGAATAGGTAATGTTTCACCAATGGGAACCTGAGAACTGTGAGGTCAACCATAAAAGAAAAATGATCTGTTCTGTTCAGTATGAAATGAATTCGCTGGTGAAACAGAGGCGATACTTAACCACCTGCTCCTCCAGTATAAGATCTATGGGTCTGGGTTGAAACTGGCGGAGATGAAAAGATGCTAAAGCATAGTCTTCGTGGCATATAGGCAAAGTTTAGTGGTCTCTTCCACAGATGGGCAGAAGCCTATCAGCAAGCCTATGAACACTGGACATTACCTTGAGATCAGACGTGTCCTCCCTCTCAAGGCTCTTGTTGGGTTCGAAACAAGAACATGCTGAGGACCTTGAACATGGTGTCTAACATAATGCCTCTTACAGCAAAAATGATTCAATAACCCTCCACAGTTGTTGATTAAGAAATTATTTCTACTTAATTAAGGGAAAGGAATGCTTTGATTTCAGAGGAGAGTTGGTCTTTATGTCAGTTTCCATTCTGACCTACCTCAGATCCCAGTCTACATGGAGATTTGGTCTGTTTTTTCCCAGCAGATTATTCATACAGACTTTGTTGATCAATTAGTAGTTAACTAAGAGTCTTCTATCCCTGGATTCTTATGTATGCTTAGGGAAGGTGAATCAAAAGCTAAATTCAACAAGATATTCTTCTATGTACTCACTTTGTATAAAAAAAAATGAACTGGAATTTGAATCTTCTGAAGATGTTCATATGCCGGATTCTGTACTTTTATAGGCAGAGGTTTTGGTCCCTTTAAAACTATATAAATAGAGCCAATAATTCTAAGTTAACATTTATTGAGTGTTTGAGCACACAAACTAGTGAGCACTTTTACACATTATTTCATTTAGTCTTTACATAACTCTGTGAAGGAATCACCATTATAGCAATTTTATACATACAGAAGCTGTGGATCAATAGGCCAGGTAGAGGAGACCCAGATGTTTATTTTTTACTACAAAGTCAAACTCTTAACTGCTTAGTTTCTTGCTGCCACATAGACCATCTTTGAGAGTTGTAATGCAAATTAAAGAATTGGATGCTCCCAGAAGTAATTAGCAGAGAAATCTATTTAAAGTGATGATCCCTTTATTAAGCCATTTCAGGTAGTATTGCCATAATCAGTAGTAGATCTACTACATTCTCTCACATTTTCCCAGAATAGTACAGTTTTGCTAAAATAGCAGTACCACTGATGATGATGGTGATGATGGTGGTGGTGGTGGTGGTGATGATGATGATGATGGTGACATTTGCTTAGAGATTACTATGTGCTAGATGCTTCCCATACCTTATTACATCTGGTCATTACATTATTACAATTATCCTGAATGGTGAGTTCTACCTATCTGAAACATGAGGTAACTGAGCATTAAACACATTTGTTCAAGGTCACCCCCCTGTGCAACATTAGATTTGAGATGGTGTGTGCATCTGTCCTAAGCATTTGCAGAGGGCGTCCCACAGGGTGGGCTAGTACTTTCCATTCACAGAGCTCTCCACATACCAATAGCCATGCTCAGCTGACCTGGTGATTTTCTTTCAGCATCCAAATATTCTGAAAGAGCAGTTCCTTTTCCTCTGCCTTCTTGGATCATAGAACTTTGGGGACATGTTGGAAGCTCTGTTTATAGCCAGGTAGTTCTCCTTTGAGAGTCTGGTACAGCCAGGTAGTTCCATCAGGTCTACTGAATCAGCATGAGCATATCTCTGTGTGGAACCCTGTAGACCCTAAATAGATATGGCTCTGAGATAGACAGACTTAAAAAAATGTAGCAATAAAGGACACTTTTCCTCTCAGCTTGAAATTGCTCCTTAATTGGACCATGAATAGCAATTACACTACGGAGCCTAACAGGAATTTGTGAGTAATTAGAGTATGTCTTGGGCAGTGGGTCTTAATGGAGGAACCCAGCTAATAATCATTGAGTGACTTTCACCCTCCACCAAGTGATAAAATCCTCATGAAATCCCTATCAATCACTCGGAGAAATTGCAAGTGTGATGTTAATTCTAGCTGGAGGAGTAGTGAGAGAGCTGATAAACCTCACCCTGCCTAGAAGGATCCTTCTGTCCTTGAAAAAAACATGAGAGAAGTAGAAATTAAGGTGCTCTCATGGCTTGCAAGTTCCAAATTCAGTTTTGTTTCCGGTCATGTTGCACAAGCAGCACAGTTCCAGCCCAACAAGTCTTTGTAAGAAGAATATGCTTCTTTTTCTATTGCACAAATGAAAACATAGGATCAACCCAGATTCATAAATGTGGCCTGTTATAGAGACAGAGTTCCTTCCATTTAGCTTTCTTTGTTTAAATGACACTATTGAGAAACTTGGCTTCATGTATGTAAGGCAAGTGCACCCTTAACTTCTCCAGAGATATTTTAATCGCAAAATCCTGTGACTTTTTTGATTCTGCTACTGTCACAGAATATTTATTGAGCACTTATGCTGGGATAGCAACTTTCCATACACCTGTAAGGTAATAATTCAAGAGCTATGCAAAACAAGATTTTTAAAATACCACGTGTACAAATGAAAGTAGAATGCACAAAAGTGGCAGTTACTATATTAGGCTATCACCCTAGTTTACCCCTTCATACGTACCTTAATCTTTATTATTCTCTGTCTCCAGTATCTGAAACTACATACCTTTATATTCTATTAAAAGCAGGTCATGACACATTGATAAGAGTAATTTTTTTAAAGCTTCACTAGGGGATTAAATAAATCACATAAGGAGTAGAAATTAGTCAAAAAGCCTGGCCCAGGCTGGGAAGATAGCTCAGTGGTTAAAATGCTTGCTGTACAAATATGAGGACTTGATTTTGGACTCCTAAAACTGGTGTAAAAGTTAGGCAGGCTGGTTTGCATCTATAACCCATTATAAACATAAGAAGAGGCAAAAAGTTTTTTGGGGAAGCCTTGCTGGCTAGCCAGTCTATTCAAAACACCAAACTCCAGGTGAAATTAAAAACCACATCTTTTTTTTTTTTTTTTTTTTTTCAATGCAGTTTATTCAGGAACATTGAACAATCCTCGGACCCCGGGGAAAGCCAGCCCACAGCTTAAATAGCCTCTGGGTAGCCAACCCAGGCGTGCCACGGGGGCAATGCAGATAGGTCCACATACATGGAAGCAAGCCAGATCCTCGGCCTTAGCCAAATGTGGAGTTATTCGTGACAGAGAGCACTCACCATCGGGAAGGTGGAAGGCGGAAACCAGCTCCATCTTTAAGGCATAGCATTCCGCAGCTCTCTACAGTTCCCCCTTTTTGTTTTAGACGCATCAGGCAAGAGTAGAGGTCTGATCTCTGATATTAGAAATAAATTGGGACTTTGTACAGATGTTCATTTAGGTGTCATCCACCCAAAAAACCACATCTTACAAAATAAAATAGAGGACAATGGAGGATGATGCCCATTACTGACCTCTGATGTTCACAATTGCACACACACTACAACCATACACAGGTTGAAATAACCAACTGGCTACCATTCTCAAACCCAGAAGCCTAGAGAAACAGAGAAACAAAACCCCTGACACACTATATTACCTTGCTGCTAAACCTTAGATCTAGATAGTTCTCCCAAAGGCTTATGTAGTAAAGGCTTGGTCCTCAGCTTTGTGACATTGGAAAGAAGACAATTAGCTTCGATAATTTGACACAGTAACAGAAGACTGACCAAGATACTCACTGGAGTGGGGTGGGAAATTGACTGTCTACAACTGAATTAATCGTGCCCAAGTTGCCTTGAAGATGGCAAAGTTAACTCTCTAGTAAGCTCATCTCACAGAAATAGCAGCAAGGTTTGTTCCAGAAGCAAAGAAGTCCCTCTGCAATGGAACTCAGAAATTGACAGGTGATAAAGACAGAGCCAGATTCTCAGTCCATCAGAAACAGGAGAGATGAGCCTTCTATGGGCCCAGTAGTAGAAAGGGAGCACCAGGCCATATACCTGAAATCAGCCATTCCTGGCTGTTCATGGTTTCTGTATCACTTGCTGGCTCTGACTAGCTAAAACATACTGTTCATCTTCCTGTGTGCATCACAGGTCAGCTAACATATGCATGAGGAGGACTGAAACCCACACTGCAGCAGGGACTAGAAATCTCCTCTTACATCTCTGTGCCCCACTTACCTAACATGCTCAGCATATTCAATTCACCCATTTCTTGAAAAGTAACCATAGAAAACTAATAAAAGGTCATTGTTTTATTCTGGTCTAGACATCAGTTACCCTTCCTACATACCTCTAAATGAGTAAATTATAATGAGCAATGAATTCCTTCTTAGCCTGGCTGAAACCTAGTAGCTCCTTTTCTGAAAATAGATGCATAAGAGGGATTGGCGGTTAAATTTTTTGTTTGTTTGTTTGTTGTTTGTTTTTTCCTCAGAAATGGCAGGTGTATTTCAACAGTATTTGGTGGAGAGATAGACAACATATAAGCAGAAACACATTAGTGAATTTTGGTGAATTCATTTCTCGCCTGGTGTGAGTATTTCAGAGCTCATCCTGGTGTGACTCATGTGAGCCTGTGCATACCACTGGGGAAAAATCATCCTGAATAACAAATATGAGTGTTTGAGAGACAGATATGATCTTTTTCCTGTATCATAGTGCCAGGCAGCATCAGGTCCACATGCTTCAATGGGGACAAATGCATTTTTTGAATCATTTGCTCAGTTCAGCTTTGGGCCATTGGTTTCCCTTCATGTCAGCATCCTTCCAGAAAATGATTTAGGTCAAGCTCAAGGATAAATTCTGACTGGTTTACTCTCAACTAAGAAGAGAAATGATAAAAAATAGAAAACAACTTTGGAATCATTTAATGCAAGGGTCTAAGAGTCTGAATCCTTCAGGTACAAATATTGAAATGCTTATCACCAAGATGATGACTTTAGCAAGAATAACCATGAGGAGATACAGTGGACTGCATGTATGTTTTTCTTAATCCTTACTGAAAGGTCATGATTAGTCCATGAAAGAGTGACTCTCATGAACTGATGTGTGACATAAAAAGGCTTGAGGGGCCTTTCATTGATTCCAATATTTTCCATATGAGAATACATGGTTCAGCTCCTTTTATTTCACTATGTAAGGACACCATGATGAGATGATGTTTTCAACTGAATAGACAGACCTATACCAAACTTTGAACTTTCCAATGCTTTGATCTTGGAATTTTCATTTCCCAAATGATCCAGCAAGGTATTATTATTTTTCTTTTTTATTGTTTATAACTTTTCTTTTAATCTTTTCATCCATTACATCTTGACTGAAGTTTCCTCTGCTTCTACTCCTTCCTCCTAGTTCCTCTCCCCCAGATCTGCTCCTTCTCTGTTTCCCTTCAAAAATAAAAAAGAGCAGGCTTTGCAAAGATATTCACTGAGGATGGCACAACAAGTTATAATAAGACTAGGAGCAAATCAAGTGCTGGAATTGAGGCAATATGGTATGAGGAAAAGTATTCCAAGCACAGGAAGAAGAGTCAGAGACACCTGCAAACTCTCATAGTTGGGAGTCCCACAAGAACACCAAGCTACTCAACTGTAAGTTATATCCAGAACACCTATGTCAGACTCATACAGGGTCCATGATTATCACTTTAGTCTCTGTAAGGCCCTGTGAGGCCCTGTGAGGCCCTGTAAGGCCTGCTTAGTTGATTCTGTAGACATGTTCTGTAGACATGTTCTGTAGACATGTCCTCTGCCCTTCTGAGTCTTACAGTCCTTCCTTCAATTTTTCTGCAGGTGTTCTCCTTGCTCTACCCAGTGTGTTGCTGTGAGTCTCTGTATCTGTTGCTAGATGGTGCCCTTCTGATGATAGTTGGGCTAGGCACCAACCTATGAGTATAACAACACCATAAGAAATAATTTCATTGACTTTTTTTTTTTTTTTAGGCAGTCATGTTTGATTTTATGTTGGGTCTCTGGACAGTGCAGCCTCTGGTTCCTGGATATCCAGGCAGTGTCAGACATGGGTTCCCTTTCATGGAGTGGGTCTCAAGTTGGACCAGACATTGGTTAGCCACTTCACATTGTTAGCACAATTCTGTGCCACCATCACTCCAGTACATCTTGCAGGCAGGACAGGTTGTAGTTCCATGATTTTGTGGCTGAGATGATGCCCCATTCCTATTTCTAGGAATCTTCCTTGGTTATGGAAGATGGCCAGTTCAGGCTCCATCTCCCTCATTACTAGGAGACTTCACTGATCAATTTCAGAGATTGCAGGAAGTTTCTACTGTACCAGAATTCTACGTGGCACCCCAAAAGCCCCCTCCCCTGAATAACAGTTGTCTTTCCTAGTACTCTTTCTGATATTACAGCAGAAGATGTAAAAATCTGAGACCTTGTGGAGATAGAAAAACAAAAATGAGGGCTAGGAAGGGATGAAAAACCAAAGTAGGGGATCAGCTACAAGTAAAATAACTTCCACAGTACAGGCTGCTTAGCCTGGCCTTTAAATAGGTTTTTATTTGTGAAAACCAATGAAGAGGAATTTATCCTAAGTTCCTCTTAATGTTCTGCACAGGGAATGCCCCTGCTGGGAGCGTCTGTGTGCATCAGGAGACAGATACCCAGCCTAGCTTAATAATGGAAGGATGGATGGTAATCATGTCATTGCAGTCTGAGCTCCCATTCGAATCGATGGGGATTATTTCTTTCCAGCCACTGAAACATTCAGTTGTCTGCTTTCCTCTGATGATGCACACAGCTTTGCCTAGGGAATATCTAAAGCAGATATACATTGAGGGCAATGTTGGAAAAGGGGTCCCCTGGGAAGCATCCTCGGGCCTGTGCAGATGTAGCTCAGACCCTTCCATCTCCTCCTGTGATGATCCCTCTGGAGCAGCCAGCTACTGTCAGTTATTGGGTCACATTCTATACAGGGAAACAGGGTAACAAAAATAGCACCTTGCATTTGAAAAATGTTTTACAATTTCCAAAGTGCTTCTCATACCTGTCATCTGACTCAGTCCTCAAAATACACTTCTCTCTGAGGAAGGACAATATCCCTTTTGACAGAAGAGAGCTCTGTGAGGCAAAGTCACCTGTCTAGTATCACTTTGTTCTCCAATGTGTGAGTGGTCTTTCATCCCAAGGCTCTGCTTAATAGGAAGCTGGGGATAGCAGGGCTCAAGTCCCCTCACGGTCCACATCAAATTGACAGCTGTGTTCTGTTCTTATTCAGGGTAAGTCTTCTACCACTGGCAGATCCCCTGCTGGTTTAGCCCTTCCCATTCACTCTCACTTTCCCTTTCTTTCTCCTCACTGTTGTGAGTATAAGAGAATAAGCCAGCTTGCTGCTGTTTTCTTAAAACACAAAGTCAAGAACTTACTATTCCTTTTCATATTTTTCCTGTGACTTCCTAGGACAACACCTAGGTCCAGCCTCTCTCAAGATATCTGTTGCTGAGTTTCAAGTATCATTAGTCATATCTCTCTGATGTTCTCAACATCAGTGGTACTAACCCTTTGCTAATAAGGAAATGTCTCTCTTTTGGGCTCCTGCTCATGCATGAGCCTTGAGGGAATTATTGTAATTATAATCCTTGTTATCATAACAACAGCATTGGGAGTAGTAAGTGCAGTGATGAGAATACGTTTTGACATTCACTATCAAAATTAGTTATTTCATGCACATACCTACTCAGACATCTACCTGGTGGTATAGAATGTATGGAAAATACAAGCTAATCATGCATTTCTCAATTCAAATGTTACCTCTTTAGACAGACCTGAGAAAACAGTCTTTCGTAAAATCACCTGACTCATTACTTCTTGTCTCGTTAATGTCTGTCTGTCTGTCTGTCCCCCTCTCTCTCTCAAAAAAGCATTGTCTGGTCACAGCTCATTTTATGTGTGCCCATAAATGATTATGTCCTGTCTCTAATGCCACTACCATTGACAACTGTAAACTACTGGAGAACAGAGACAGCTTGGACAAGTGGTTGATTTCATGTCAATTTGGTTGTATAAATGGATTATCATTTCTGATGTGTCTGTGAGGATGTTTCTGTGGACATTAGCATTTAGATTGATAGACTAATATAAGATGACTCTTACCACTGTGGATTTTCAGCTACAAGCCCATTTAACTTCTCTTTTATTTGGCAGAACCAAAAGGCAGAAGAGAGAGACATTTTATTTCTTCTTGAACTTGAGCCTCTGCCTTCTTCTGACTTTAAGTATGAATGTCACTAAATTCCAGCACCTTCAACTTTGAAGACTGAATGACAATCACCAAATTTTGTGGTTAGACTATGGATGTCACATGATGAGACCTACTCATTCTCTGCAATTGCCTAGTGTCAGTCCAGAGAAATTAATCTTTTTCTATTTATCTACATATGTATGATTGACCCTTGTTCTCTTGGACAATGCTGATTCAGACTTAGTCCTGTTTACTCTGTAGTCTCAAACTTAAAATATTTTTATGGATCATGTTATTGAATGAATCAAAACAATTTAGATTATTAGTAATCCAAGGTCAGCTGACTATCCATCAATAGAAGCAAGAATTAATTCAGACTTTTCTGACCATAAATCCAGTATTTGGTCTCAGGGTCACACGATAAAGGAAACTGTTTCTAGTATATAAACTCACTTGTTTAGTACCCCATAAAGAAACCAAGTACTTAACTCAGTCTCATAACTACACATTCATGTATAGAACTAAAAGCCTTTTGATGTCAGGAATGATGTCTCACTTAGCAAACAGCTCTGGTTTTTGGCATGGACATTGAGACCAAGTAGTTGCTGCTTTTGTTAAATAACTATGAAGAAAACAAAGTTTTCTTTTTACCATTTTACCAGGTAAGCTTGTTCTGTATTATTTTAAACCAATGATAAAAGGTGTAATGGCAAGACCACCACTGTCAGAAGCAGCTTGTTATGAATGTATTTCTCAGGATCTAGCCAGAAAGTGAGTCAAAGTTTTGGTGATGCAGCCCCAATGCCATTCTTTCTAAAAGCCCTCCACATGATTCTGACTCACAACAAATGTTGATAATCTGTGTTTTAGGTTAACGCTCAACATTACTGAATGGAGTAAATTCAACACCAGATTGTCACCAATCTTTCAGATGTCACTTACTGTTGTCTCACAATTGAAGAAGTGTAAGCGAGGGTCACCTAAGCCTTCTCTTGAACTCTAGCTCTGTGTCATTGTCACAAACTCTCATACCTTTACATGTCCAGCACCTCTCTGGTCTTCTGCAGTAAACATCATGCCTAAGGCAGGAGCCACAACAAAGGAGTCTTCCTCAGTCCTAGCACTACCTTCTCCTTACTCCTCATGATAAATGGATTAGGAAACTCTCTGCTTCCAGAAAGCCCTGATATTTTATCTGAACCCCAGATACTACTGCCTGGATATGCAATTTACCTACTATCATTTTGAGAAAGTAAAGCTGGCACTAATCTATCAGGTGCCACCAAATATCTTCTTTACTTTATTTGATCCTCTGATGTCTGCTAAACTTAATTTCTGCCAGGACCTATATTCCTGAAACTAGCATTCTCCTTTAATAATAGTCAAAACTAGAACATAGAGTCCCTTATAGAGTCTGGGATTTAGCTAATTGAGGTTTTTATAATGAAGGTCCCAACATAATCATTTTCAAGAGTTCTATTTCCTGACCAAACAACCCTGGCACTGAATCTCAGATTGTCATGGCAGAGAGGGGATGTGAAGTATTTTTAGGGGAAAGAAGGCTCAAGATTGGGTTTTTCTGTGTAACACTACCTGTCCTAGGACTCATTATGCAGACCAGGCTGGCCTTGAGCTATTCCATAAAAATTTAGCATGCCTTCAACTTTGCCCTCACTGACTAGAGTCACATTCTTTCTTAAAAGAATCCTTTCCATTTTGAACACCTCAGGAAGGGCCAATATCTTCATATGGTCTCAACTGATTTCTCCATTGTGTCTTCCCACAGTTTCTGCCTCTCCAAGCCCACTTAGCTTCTGTTGCCTAAAACTCTCTATGCCAGAGTATTCACTGATGACTCCCAAGAGACCAGCACTTTGGTCTAGGAGAGCTTCTGGAATGATAAGCTTTCCTCCTTAACCAATCTGTGTTTGTTCCTTCAATTAAATGAGGACTTTTGCAAGGCATTTGGTGTTACAAAGCAGTGTTACAGTCTTTTAAAGTATGGAAGCAGATCCCAGTACTGATACAAGATAGGAAAAGATCTTCATAAACGTCCCCATGACTACTAAGAACTCCCTAGAGGCTTATCTCTGTCAGATTGACTACTCATATATCAGATCATTTCATTTTATTTTTAGAGCATTTCCTATGGAATTAAAATCTGGGAGGAATACAGAAGAGCACATATACCTCCCCTAATCCCTGTAGACATGCTATGGCTGTGTGAGAGAGAAAGATGACAATGGGAGCAAAATATCAAAAATCAGGAGCATGAGGAGGTTGAAACCTATTGCAGGGAACCATATTAAACTCAACATATAAACCAGGTTAAGACTTATGGTGCATTGATTTCTTCATATGTGTGGGTTTCTACTGGTTCCAGCTCATCTCTTTTGACCAATTCAAGAGCCCAGTCACCCAAGTTGTATCATTGAACAAAACAAACAAACAAAAAAAAAAACCTACTGTGTGGTTCCTCAATAATATCCTGTTCCAGTTGCTTCCTAGGTTTGGAGATCATCTTGGTCCTGGGATGGAATCCAGGTACTGCACTCAAAATAACTCTGGAATACCAACAAATTCTAGTATCACACAAGCACATCTATAAATACCCGCCACTCTTCATTTCATGGACATTGTTCAAAACACCTAATTTTATTCACTTTCAAATTTCTGACCTCAAACATGGTATATACTCGCTTATATAGACCTACAAGATATGATAAACATAATGAAATCTATACACCTAAAGAAGATAAACAAGAAAGTGAACACAGGGTAAGATGATCTATCCTCATTTAGAAAGAGAAATGGGATGTGCATTGGATGTAGGACAGAAGCTTACCACAGAAGGCCTCTGAAAGACTATACATAGCAGTGTATCAAAGCAGATACTCATAACCAAAACTTCGGCAGAGTGTAGGGAATCATATGAAAGAAGTGGAGTTAGTATGACATGGAAAGGATAGGAGCTCCACAAGGACCAAATATATCTGAGTCTTTTCTGAGACTGACAATCCACCAAGGACCATGTATGGATATAACATAGAATCTCTGCTCTGATGTAGCCCATGGGAGCTCAGTAACCAATTGGTTTCCCATAGTAAGGGGAACAGGGACTATTTCTGAAAGGAACTCAATGGCAAGCTCTTTGACCTCCCCACCCCTCAAGGGAAGAGCAGTCCTGCTAAGCCACAGAGGAGGACTTTGCAGCTAGTCCTGAAGATACCTGATAAAACAAGGTCGAATGAAAGGGGAGGAGGTTCTCTCCAGTCAGTGGACTTGGAAAGGGGCAGGGAGGAGATGAGAGAGAGAGGGTGGGTTTGGGAGGGAAAGAGGGAGCGGGATACAGCTGAGACACAGAGTTAATAGAATGTAACTAATAATAAAAAAATTAAATTAAATTAAATTTAAAAAATTTCTGACCTCTAAGATGGTTATAGTATAAGTATCACATCCCTCTTTGGAAGACAAAAATAGATAATATCTGTACATTGCTGATAAATACTGTTACTAGTATTAAATGGCAGGTTAGATATTTCCTGGTCTAATCCTCATTTCCTAAATCTGTAGGGTTTCTTCTTCATTGCTCTTTTCTAGAGCCATGCTCTTTGCTCTGCCTCCACTCATGCAGTTTGTTCATATTAGTGCTTCATTTTCTTTCATATTAATTCCTGGTGAGCATCCTTCAGGTTGTTTCTGTCTTCACTTTAGTTGGCACTCTCTATGCCTAATGTGTTCTATTATCGCTACAAAGCACTTTGGAGTCCTTCATCTGATTCTGGAATGGGCTTCCAATAACCTAGTTGTGACTCATTTGAGAAAAGAAAGTTAAAGTAGCAAGAAGCTAGTGGGAGGAGAAACAAGAATTTTTTTTTTCCAGCACATACTGGGACTTCTTGCTTTTTTGTTGTTTTGTTCTTTTTTTTTCCTTTTTATTAATTACAGTTTATTCACTTTGTATACCCTGTGTACCTCCTCCCTCTTCCTCTCCTAATCCCCTTCCTCTTCTCTTCCAAGCTCCCCCACCATCTCCAGTCACCCCTCCTCTCCTTCTCCACAGAAATTTGAATGCCTCCTATGGGTGTCAACCAGCACTGTCATATGTAGTTGCAGTAAACTAGTCATCTTCTCCTATTGAGGTTAGGCAAGGCAGCCCAGTTAGAAGAAAGGGATCCAAAGGCAGGCAACATAGTTTGAGATAGCCCCCACTTCCACTTTAGGAGTCCCACGTGAAGACCCATTTGTACAGCTGTTAAATATGTGCAGACAGTCTGGGTCCATCCCATGATGTGTTTTGTTTGTTTGTTTGTTCTATTATAGCACATGCTGGGTATGATGAATGAAGGACATTTAATGCTTCTTTTGTTAACAAAGGTAGGAAGTCGGTTTCTCCTGGATTTCCATAATTACTATGGCCTTGACCAGAATACTTTGTAAGAAAGTAGCTGAGAAAGTTCTTGAGACACCAGAGTACAGCAAGAGAGTAGACAAAGATAGAAGTATTCTTTGAAAGCAAAGGTCTTCAACTCAGAATCATAGTAGAGAAGCAAGGCTAAACATTGGACAATAACCTGGAGAGGGTCCTCAGAGGAAAGAAGAGCTCAGAGTGAGTCCCCATGAGGCATGGAGCAAGAAGGTGATTTGTGCATAGATGACCAGGCTGGTGACTAGAAAGAAACTTTCATCGTCTGTTTTCTGCAGCTTCTCTGTGTTCAGTGCCCCCATAGTAACGAGCCTCTACATTAAAAAGCAAGTCTTTAAAATCTTCACAGATCAGCTAGGCAGGGGCACACACGTGTAATCCCAGCACTCAGGGAGGCAAGGGCAGGTGGATATCTGTGAGTTCAAGGCCAGCCTGGTGTACAAAGCTAGTCCAGGAGACTCAAAGCTACACAAAATTTTTTTTTTCAGAAATCCTGTCTGAAAAACAAAACATAAGAAAAAAATCTTAGCTTAGTAATTTTATCTGACCCAAACTATGCCATATTGAGAGGTTTGAAAATCCTCATGCAGAACAATCTGAAAGATGAGTTATAATTATTAGTGGTTCTACTCCACCAGCAATGGAGGAGGGCTCCCCTTTCCCCACAACCTCTCCAGCATGTGTTGTCACTTGAGATTTTGATCTTAGCCATTTGATGGGTGTAAGGTGAAATCTCAGGGTCATTTTGATTTGCATCTCCCTGGTGGCTAAGGACATTGAGCGGTTCTTTAAGCAGTTCTCTTCCATTCTATATTCCTCTACAGAGAATTCTCTGTTTAGCCACATACCCCATTTTTTAATTGGATTACTTGATTTGTTGCTTTTTAACTTCTTGAGTTTTTTATATATTCTGGATATTGGCCCTCTGTCAGATATAGGTTTGGTAAAGATCCTTTCCCAGTCTGTAGGCTGTCATTTTGTCTTGATGACAGTGTCCTTTGCTTTACAGAGGGTTTTTAGTTTCAAGAGGTCCCATTTATTGATTGTTGCTCTTAGATCCTGTGCTGTTGGTGTTCTGCTCAGGAAGTTGTCTCCTGGGCCAATGAGTTCTAGGCTCTTCCCCACTTTTTCTTCTAACCGATTTAGTGTGTCTGGTTTTAGTCTGGTGCTTTCTCAATTAGGAATAGTGCTTCCTCAAGATCCAGCTATACAACTCTTAGGCATATATCCAAAATATGCTCAAGTACACAACAAAGACATTTGTTCAACCATCTTTGTAGCAGCTTTATTCTTAATGCCAGAACCTGAAAACAACCCAGATGTCCATCAGTTGAGGAAAGAATACAGAAACTGTGGTATATTTACACAATGAAATACTACTCAGCAATTAAAAACAAGGAAATCATTAAATTTTCAGGCAAATGGTAGGATCTAGAAAAGATCATCCTGAGTGATGTATCCCAGAAGCAGAAGGACATACACAATAATACTCCCTCATAAGTGGATGCTAGACCTATAAGATAGATAAACATACGAAAATATGTAAACCTAAAGAAGCTAAACAAGAAGGAGTTTCCGGGGTAAAATGATAAATCCTAACTTTGAAAGACAAATGGGATGAATATTGGAAGCAGGAGAAAAGAAGTAACATGCCATAGAAGGCCTCTGAAAGACTGTGCCTAGCAGTGTATCAGAACAGATGCTGAGACTCATTACCAAACCTTGGGCAGAGTGCAGGGAATCATATGAAAGAAGGGGGAGTTAGTAAGACCTGGAGAGAACAGGCTATATCCACAAGGACCAAATATATCTGGGCACAGGGGTCTTTTCTGAGTCTGATTCTCTAACTAAGGACCATGCATGGATATAACCTAGAACCCCTGCTCAGACGTAGCCCAGGGCAGCTCAGCATCCAAACGGGTTCCCTAGTAAGGGGAACAGGGACTGTCTCTGATATGAACTCAGTTGCAGACTCTTTGACCCCCCCGAGGGAGGAGCAGCCCTGCTAGGTCACAAAGGAGGACACTTTGTAGCCAGTCCTGAAGATACCTGATAAGCTAGGGTCAGATGGAAGGGGAGGAGGACCTCCCCATCAGTGGACTTGGAAAGGGGCAGGGAGGAGATGAGGGAGGGACAGAGGGTAGGATTGAGAGGGAATGAGATAGGGGGATACAGCTGTGATACAAGGTAAATAACCTGTAATTAATATAAAAATAAAAATTATATAAAAAAACATTTAAAATGTATTAGTGATCCAGTTGGGTCATACTCTAATTAACAAGACCTGAACTTAAAGGCAAGGTCTACCACGTACCAGATGAATGACTGTAACACAGATCCTTAGCATTTAAAAGCTTTAGTTTTCTCCCTTTTAGAATAATATGTGTGCTCACAATATTCGATTAAATGAAGGAATGAATGGAAACCATATAACAGTCTAATCATAATAATTTTTATTTTATTATTCTTATTTTTAATGTGATTTTTAGCTCAAGTAGAATTATTTTCCTTTTCTACTCCTTTTCCTTCCCCCATACTCTCTCAGCTCTGCTCCCTCAAGCCCTTCCCACACCCCCTTTCAAGTGTATAGCCCTTGGTTGCCTCGCAGACGTTGAGAGTAGGCCCCTATTGCTGAAGATCCTGAACACTTAGAACACAAGACTCAGATAATTTGAGCTGGATCTGACATGAAAGCCTTTTTCTTTTAATCTGGCTTCCCTGGCTCCAAAAATACTGTGCAAGCTGACAAAGGAGGAAAACAATTGGACAGTCCTATGTATCTGTAATACCTTTGAATCACAAGAATGTCCCATGATGGCAAGAGATGCATAAAGATGCAAGAAGTAGTACTAATATGTCAGTGACAACAGTTGTTTAATTGAACAAGCTTATTATTGGAAGGCCCACTCAACTGGAGATAAATCGTTCCTGGTATTGGAAATCTAGCTAGCTTCCAGAGGCTGGTGAAGTCACAGACCTTAAAAAAAAGAACATCTTAAAAAATAAAAGAACATCTTAAAAAAAAAATAACCTACTACTATTACTTCGCTAGTGCAGCAAAATTCCTTACTAAATTCGAAATTTTATCTTTATACACATAGATAAGTGCTACTCCCATCCCTCAGCAAAGAAGCCTCTCTTTATAGCAAATGGAGACCAGCACATAAAAGCACATCTAGACACAATACAGAGATCAACAGATCATGGGTAATTCAGCCTGAATGAATATACCTGCAACACAGCTCCTGCATTTATGGCTTAGGGAACAATAAGAAGAGGGAGCAGAAAGATTCTAAGAGGCAGAATAATATGATGTCTGCTGTGAAACAGACTTTCTTAGAAAAGGGTGCATAAACAATGCCAGAACAATGGCAATATCAAATGGCATGTTAATATGGTAGGGGAAAATTTCACAAGGTCCCACATCTAGAAAAAGAACTACAAGACAGCTAATGACTGCTGGAAGAGAGAGAATTAGCTTCTATAAAGAATGAGTCCCATTATAGTTGTCCAGTGTAGAGTGGTCAGCAATGAGACCATTTAATCATCTACATAAAAAGAACAAAAACAGACTCAGCAAGTTACATACACACACACACACACACACACACACACACACACACACACACTGGTAATGTGATTCTGAAATGATTCTGTCCTCAACATATTTCTACCTATAGTTTGCTGATAGAGGATTGACCTGAGTTGTTATATGCTACTCATCTTCAAATCACTTTTCAGGTCTCTTCACCATGAAAAGAAATTGACAATTTGATCTTAGCTCCATGGACAATAAAAAGTAACACAATGTGACTCATAGCCAAAGGGATTTATGAATGACTGTGAGAGATAAGAAGGAATGATGGTCATATCTAAAGATGTCTAAAACTCTGGACCATTGGAGGATAAACGTTGACTTGTGTTTATTTAGTATCTTTTCTGTCCCAAGGCATCTTTAAACGTTTACAAAAAAAACTTTGTTCTTAGAATACTTTGAACTACACTGTGTGGTAGGTTCATTATTACCTACATTTAATCATTGTAAGAATTGAGGCTCAGAAGGGTCAAATAGCTTTCCAAGTTAATAATAATAACTTTCCAAGTTAATAATAGTAAAGATAATAAAAAGGAGCCTGGTTGGTTCTTAAGTTATGTCTTTTCTCAAACTCTTATTAGCTATGAGAGTGAAGACAGAGATATTTTTGTGTTGTCCCTGGAGAGAGGGAGTGTTTTACCCTGGTGAAGAGAGAGAAGCAAGTCTTTCCTCAATAACTGTAGGGATCATGAACATATTTTCCTAAACTAGTAACTGTGAAAACAGAAATGCAGTCTCTGTCGCTATTACTGGATATGCATGACAGAGGTTGGAGTAAGCTAGTGTGGGATCACTGATAGCTACAACTGAGAAAAACCTAATGAGGCTGTGTTGGAAATACTCCCAGAGTATCCTCCAAAATAAATGGTTCATGGAAATTCTCTAAACTGTGGCCTCATAAATAAAAATATTAGATATTTTAAACTGAAATAAAAGGAGCAACTAAGTTGGCAAGCTTTAGGAATGCATTCTTACAAAAAGAAGGTCCTTTCACACTGTCTAAACCATTTGCCTTAGTTTCCTCCTAAACCCTGAATGTAAGACCTTATTACTGAAGGCACAGCATGCTTATGACACAAGGCTTGGAAGAACTGAGCTGGAACAGACCTTAAATACTCCTCCCAACAGACCAGCTCTCGTAGTAATCAATGGTGTTGTGCAAATAACAAGACAGAAAAGCAATTAATAGTCTTATCCTTCCTTAAGAAAAGATACTAGGGAGCACAACAATGGCCAGCATAACAAAATAGTCCCATGGGTGAAGTAGCCATGCCTGTATCTTAGAGGTAAACAACAGACATCTAATTACAGATTAAGCTTACTCAGTAAAAGGGAATGACACCTGATACTGTTAACCTAGTCAACTACTGATGACCCGCTATGTCATACACCCTGGAAGAGAGCCTACTACTGATACTTTTCTAAACCTGCGTAATTCCTAACTGTATACTGGAAACTTAACTCCATACGTACAGATGAGCGTTTATCAAAGAAGTTTGTTTTTGCAGCAGATGAAGAACACTGTAGAAATTTATAACTTGTTAAATGCAGAGAAAAACAGACTGTGGGCTATTTTCTATTGCTGTGATAGAATTCCTATATCATCAGAGGGTTAGAGTGCATGATCATTATAACAGAGTACACGTTAGTAGGCAGACATGGCACTGAGACAGTAAGTAAGAACTTACATCTTGAGACAAAATCACAAGGCAGAGAGACTGGAATTCTAGTAACTGTTGAAAGCCCACTCCTAATAGCACACCTCTTCTAAGATCAAACTTCCTTATCCTTCCCAAACATGTCCACCAAGTGAGGACCAAGTATTCACATAAATGATTCCCAAACATGTCCACCAAGTGAGGACCAAGTATTCACATAAATGATTCCCAAACATGTCCACCAAGTGAGGACCAAGTATTCACATAAATGATTCCCAAACATGTCCACCAAGTGAGGACCAAGTATTCACATAAATGATTCCCAAACATGTCCACCAAGTGAGGACCAAGTATTCACATAAATGATTCCCAAACATGTCCACCAAGTGAGGACCAAGTATTCACATAAATGATTCCCAAACATGTCCACCAAGTGAGGACCAAGTATTCACATAAATGATTCCCAAACATGTCCACCAAGTGAGGACCAAGTATTCACATAAATGATTCCCAAACATGTCCACCAAGTGAGGACCAAGTATTCACATAAATGATTCCCAAACATGTCCACCAAGTGAGGACCAAGTATTCACATAAATGATTCCCAAACATGTCCACCAAGTGAGGACCAAGTATTCACATAAATGATTCCCAAACATGTCCACCAAGTGAGGACCAAGTATTCACATAAATGATTCCCAAACATGTCCACCAAGTGAGGACCAAGTATTCACATAAATGATTCCCAAACATGTCCACCAAGTGAGGACCAAGTATTCACATAAATGAGCCAATGGAGGCTATTCCCATCCACATAGACCACATAGACCAACTCAAACTGGCACATCAACAGTGCGGTTCCTACAAATTAGGGAAAATCGTAAAAGACAGGCAAGAAAGTTTTTAAAAGCTGTATAACTATCATGTCTGCTGCATGATAATGTCTTCTATGTGTGACAGGGGAGTGACACACATGAAATCAAAAAAAAAAATGTGGTATCCTAAACAAGACCTAAATAATAGTAAAACCAATTGACATTCCAACACATGAATGAAATTTCATGGGGTCCCTCTTTAGACAAAGAACTGCAGATGACTAACTGCTATTGAGAAAGGAATAATCCTTCTCCTCTAGAAATGCAGGTCCCTGATAAGTTATTCCTTCCCAAATTGTAAGTACATAGAAATATAAGCTACATTAAATGGACTTAGAAGGATCTGTTTACACACACAAGTGCACACACACACAACACACATGCACACACAGTGCACATAAGACAATAATTATTTAAAAAAAGAAACCATGAATTTGATAAGGAGTTGGGAGACACGGCAGGTGTTGAAGGGGAGGATAGAGAGTAAGTGATATGAACATAGTGAACATGTAGGAAATTATTTTCAAAAAATTAAAAATTTATATAAAACAAACAAAAAGGAAATGAAAGGAGCAAAACAATTACCTTGTTAAGTTAATTTAGGGCAGCCAGGCATGGTGGCACAGGCCTGTAATCCAAACATGCTCAGGGAGGCAGAAAAAGGAAGATCTCTGGGTTTGAGGCCAGCCTAAGGCTACAGAGAGAATTTCTATATTAAATTTTTTTCCCCTCAGGGCTTCATACACACTGTTTGGGTCTTAATCAAAAGGTACTGTGATGAAACCGGACATAGAGAAACAAAGTCAGTCGGTATGTACAATACTTGACCATTATTCAATAGAGATAGGGTCATGGTGCTGCCATGCAATGCCTTATTGAGAGCTCTTGTATGAAAGAGCCTACATACAAGAAAGCCAAGCTAAGGATAGGATGAGAATTAAGGAGACCAAATGTTGAAAGAACTTCTCACGCTTAAATTACACCAGAAATCAGGTCCATCCCTATATTCTATTACTGTGAAAGCCATTATGTTTTCTCTTTGAGTTAGTTATTTCATATTGGAATTATCTTTACTCATGACCAAGAGACCTGACTGATATAGAAATGAGCTCCTGCTGAATCTCCAGTAATAAAAACAAAAGCAGGCACAGAGTAGATGCTCAGAGTTATTATTGGAATGAGTGAATTACCACGCTTATCCTTGCAAACAATTAGAAATAGCAATTCACAGAACTTTCATCTCCTGATTTCTATGTCTCTTGTCTCATGGGAAAGCACGTGTATGTCTCTAGTATATAGGGAAGAATGAGTCTTTTTGTCCAATTATCTTTATATTTTTCAAGCTTATTTAAAGCATTCTGCAAAGAGTACATAGATTTTTTTTTTTAATCACAAAAGATCCACCCAATCCATCCCTCTTGCCAACTGCTTCATAGTGGAAGTTTGATATCCATTCCAGTAGGTTTCTTTTATGTGTTATATGTAGTTAAGGAAGTATCCAGTTGATGAGAATCTTTGCATGGAAAAAATATTTTGCTCTCATTAATGTAATATAAGGAATGCGAAGAGTGCAAATGGTGGGATGCGGATGGAACCGAATGAACCACACAGATCACTGCTGAAATGCCAGGATGGACCCACAGAACTCTGTCATTTTCTTCTCTTTACTTCTGTACATGTTTGATATATTAAAAACATAAAACAAAATAAAAATTTTCATTTTAAACCAAATACGTGCACAGTGTAAAGAACCAAAAAATATGAGAACAAACAAACAGGAAACTTAAACTTTCTTATTTCCAGGTTTCACAATTACTGAAATTAAGGTTATTTTCTAGTACTCTCTTTTAGAAACGTACATGTATACAGTTGACCACATACATAAATAATTTTTTCTGTGTTATTTAATGAAATTTAAAATATGCATGTATTTTTAAAATTATTTCTTAATTTTTTGCAATTATAACATTATTACATCATTTTCTTCCTCCCCTTCTGTCCTCTACATCTTCCTATAAACCCTTCCTTGCTCTCTTTCAAATCCATGGCTTTTTTTCATTACTTCTCACACACACACACACACACACACACACACACACACCTAAGTTTATAAATACAACCTGCCCAAGCTGGTGTAGTATTACTTATTTTAGGGCCGACCATTCGGTATTAACCAATCGGTGTGCTCTTCTCCAGGAAAGGCTATTTCTCCTGCTATCAGTAATCTTTAGTTGCCTAGAGCTCTTTATCTAAGGTTGAGGCTACCTGTGCTTTCCCCTCATACATGTCAGCTTGTCTATTGATGTGATGCTTGTTCAGTGCATGCTTAGACAGTCATACTGGTAAGACTTTATGAGTGTGGTGTCTGACATTCCTATAAGACAGAATCTCGCAGCAAACTCCCTGTTTCTCTGGGAGAAACATTCATCCTGACTCTTCTTCCACAGACATTCAAACTGCCAAACTGTTCAGACAATTCATTACCTAAGAATTCAATGTAAATCTTGACTTTATGTGCTTTAAAACTTCATGGAAGGGTAAGGTATAGCACAAGGGGGAAAAAAAAACAGTGCTGAGCATATATCTACGAGTGAGCTGGGTTCACTCTCAAACAGTAAGAAGGATAAAGATAAGGAAGAGAGAGAGACATTCATGGAGGAAGACCAGTTTATATCCATAGAAATACAGACATCAAATAATCATTTAGAATTCTCTGTCACTCTTATAATCAACGGTCACTTCTTATTTCTCCACCTGTCCCTCCACCATAATGCTTATATATTTGCCTAGTTGCATTGCATGCATGAGCATGAAAAACATGTAACATACAGTCTTTGTGATGAGCTTTCTGCTCTTAGTAAAATGATTTGAAACACTTTCCTTTAATAATATGCAATCCGTTTTGTTGATATGACACATTCTGTTTATTCACTGACTGACTAGCTTAAACGCATTTCAATTATCTTCACTTTTTATTGTCTTTTATTCTTTCGCAACTTCATCCGTGTGTGTTCTTGGACGGCCATACTACTTACGCTGGTAAGACTTTATGGGTGTGGTCTTGATGAGGTCTAACCATGGTCAGTATTCACAGGTAGTCTCTGTTCAGCTTACATGTACATTCATTTCTTACAGATTCCGCTTAAAAACCTCCGGCCTGTCCCTCACGAGCCCTTGCTGATGTCCTGAATACTTCTGAAAGACTGTTAACAGATGTTCAGCTCACGTGTTCCTTTCAGAACTCATTCAAAGTTTCATTGCCCAGGCTCAGTGTTCTCTTTGTCAGGTTTCAGCACAGTCCCTCATCTTGGTGCTGCTTTCCTGAGAGTATCCTTCACCAATTCTACTATGGCAGCAGAATCATTTTGCAAAGGTGTCTTCTGTTCTGCTGGCTGCCACTGCTGAACACAGAGCCCCAGGGGAAGAGTTTTTATCAGCTTCTCCTTTGCTACTTCTGCTGCTGCTCTTGGTGTGTCCTTCCCTGGCTCTGGTCACAATGTTCCCTGCTTTTCTAGGAGGCTTTCTACAGCTTTCCACAGATGATTCCCTGAAGACCATACCTGGCCTTGACTGACTATTTTTTTTTCCTCTATCTTTGCTCTTCCAGTGTTCTGGGTATATATCTAGTAACAAAGGAAACAGTAATGAACAAGTTACAGGCTAAAGGGTTTGGACTCAATTCCAGAGGTAGCATAGAGTTGTGATGAGATTTCCTTTGAAGATAGGTCAGAAAACGTGCATATTATAAAGCACCTGGCAAAGCAAACTGTCTTCCTGTGCTTGGGCTGGGACTATGGCAGTCCACTCTGCTGAGAACAGTTTTGTGGATGAATGGCACAGGAAGGCCCAGACTCATATCCTGGTAGAATGGGAAGCATAAGCTCATCTCTCTATTTTTTTTATTAAAATATGAGCTGACTCACATATAATTCTTGACTAGAAATTGCAGGAATCACACTTTGGACTGATATTATATGTTATCAGATAAATTAAGGTACCCTCTTGAAGTTCTTAGATTCATGAAAATATAATTTAAGAATATCTTTAGAAGGAAACTCAAAGACGATGTTTAAAATAAAAATAATATGATTTTTGGAGTTAATTTTGTATTCAGCCACTTTGCTGAAGGTATTTATCAGCTGTAGGAGTTCCCTAGTAGAGTTTTTGGGGTCACTCACGTATACTATCAAATCATCTGCAAATAGTGATAATTTGACTTCTTCCTTTCCAATTTCTATCCCCTTAATCTCCTTTAGTTGTCTTATTGCTCTAGCAAGGACTTTAAGTACTCTATGTTGAAGAGATATGGAGAGAGTGAGCAGCCTTGCCTTGTCCCTGATTTTAGTGGGATTGATTTAATTTTCTCTCCGTTTAGCTTGACGTTGGCTATAGGCTTGCTGTATATTGTCTTTACTATGTTTAAGTCTGGGCCTTGTATCCCTGATCTCTTCAACACTTTAAATATGAATGGGTGTTGAATTTTGACAAATGCTTTTTTGGCATCTAAGGTATTAATCATGTGGTTTTTCTCCTTCAGTTTGGTTATATGGTGGATTACATTGATGGATTTCCATATATTGAACCATCCTTGCATGCCTGCAATGAAGCCTACTTGGTCATGGTGGATGATATGTTTTATGTGTTCTTTGTTTTGGTTTGCAAGTATTTTACAGAGTATTTTTGCATCAATGTTCATAACAGAGATAGGTTTGAAGTTCTCTGTTTGTTGTGTTTTTGAGTGGTTTAGGTATCAAGGTGGCTGTGGCTTCATAGAATGAGTTTCATAATGTTGCTTCTGTTTCTATTTTGTAGAATGGTTTGAAGAGAATTGAAGTTAGCTCTTCTCTGAAGGTCTGGTGGAATTCTGTGCTGAAACCATCTGGCCCTGGGCTCTTTTAGGAAGGGAGATTTTTGATGACTGCTTCTATTTCTTTTGGGGGATATAGGACTATTCAATCTTTCAACCTGATCTTGATTTAATTTTGGTAAGTGGAATCTATCAAGAAAATTGCCCATTTCATTTAGATTTTCAAATTTTGTGGTGTATAGGCTTTTGTACTAAGACCTGAGGATTGTTTGGATTTCCACAGCATCTGTTGTTATGTTCCCCTTTTCATTTCTGATTTTGCTGATTTAGAGAGTTTCTCTCTGCCTTTTATTTAGTTTGGCTAAGGGTGTGTCTATTTTGTAGATTTTCTCAAAGAACCAGCTCTTGGTTTCATTGATTCTTTGAATTGTTTTGTTTATAATTTATTGATCTCAGCCCTGAGCTTGAATATTTCCAGCCATCTACTCCTCTTGGGTGTGTCTGCTTCTTTATTTTTTTTCCCTCGGGTTTTCAGGTAAGATGTTAGTTGCTTGTATGAGATGTTTCAAATTTCTTCTTAGTGCTATGAACTTTCCTCTTAGCACTGTTTTCAATGTATCCCATGATTTTGGATATATTGTGCCTTTATTTTCATTGAATTCTAGGAAGTCTATAATTTGTTTCTTCTTTCTTTCCTGATCCAGTTGTCACTGAGTTGCGAGTTGTTTAGTTTCCATGAGTGTGTAGGCATGTTGCTATTTCTGTTGTTGTTGAGGTCCAGCTTTAGTCCATGGTGATCAGATAGGATACAGGGGATTATTTCAATCTTTTTGTGTCTGCTGAGGATTGTTTTGTGACCAAATGTGTCTATTTTGGAGAAGGTTCCATGAGATGCTAAAAAGAAGGTATACTCTTTTGAAATTGGGTGAAAATTTCTGTAGACATCTATTAGGACCATTTGATTTAGGACCTCTGTAAGTGCCATTATTTCCCTGTTTAGCTTCTGTCTAGATGATCTGTCCCTTGGTGAGAGTGGAGTGTTGAAGTCTCCCACTATTAAGGTGTTGGGATCGATGTGTGATGTCAGCTTTAATAATGTTTTATTTACAAATGTAGGTGGTTTTGTATTGGGGGCATGCATATTCAGAATTGTGATATCCTTCTGGTGTATTTTTCCTTTGATGAGAATGAAGTGCCCCTCTTCATCTTTTTTGATTAATTTAGGTTGAAAGTCTATTTTATTAGATATTAGGATAGCAACAGCTACCCCAGCTTGTTTTCTGGGTCTATTTGCTTGAAAAACATTTTCCCAGCCGTTTACTCTGAGATAGTATTTATATTTGTGGCAGAGGTGTGTTTCTTGGATGCAGCAGAATGTTGGATCCTGTTTCCACAACCATTCTGTTAGTCTGTGTCTTTTTATTAGAGAGTTGAGTCTATTGATGTTGCTAGATAATAGTGACCAATGATTGTTAGTTTCTTTTATTGTGGAGTTGATGCTGTCACTATGATTCATTGTTTGTTTTCTGAAGCCCTCCTGTATACCAAATGAAAAAGGGCTGAGAAAGAAATTAGGGAAACTACACCCTTCACAATAGCCACTAATAACACAAAGTACCTTGGTGTGATTCTAACCAAGCAAGTGGAAGACTTATTTGAAAAAAACTTAAAGTCTCTGAAGAAAGAAATTGAATTGAAGATCAATTCAAAAGAAATTGAAGATCTCAGAAAATGCAAAGATTTCCTGTGCTCATGGATAGGTAGGATTAACATAGTGAAAATGGCCATTCAGACAAAAGCAATCTACAGATTCAATAAAATTCCCATCAAAATAGGAACACAATTCTTCACAGAACTTGAAAGCAAAATTCTCACACATCATATGTACTCACACATAAGTGGATATTAGATATATAATATAGTACTCCTAAAGAAACCAATCAAGAAGGAGGACTCTAGCTAAGATGCTCAATCTCCATTCAGAAAGGCAAAGAGGATGGATACTAGAAGAGGGAGAAAACAGGAAACAGGACAGCAGCCTACCACAGAGGGCCTCCGAAAGGCTTACTCTTCAGCATATCAAAGCAGATGCTGAGACTTATAGCCAAACTTTGGGCAGAGTCCAGGGAATCTTATGAAAAAAGTGAGAAATTGTAAGACCTGGAGAAAACAGGAGCTCCACAAGGAGAGTAACAGAAATGAAATATCTGAGCAGAGGGGTCTTTTCTGAGACTGATACTCCAACCAAAGTCCATGGCCCATTCATGAATATAACTTTAACCCCTGCTCAGATGTAGCCCATGGCAGCTCAGTGTCCAAGTAGGTTCCCTGTCTCTGACATGAACTCAGTGGCGGGCTCTTTGACCACCTTCCCTGAGTGAAGAGCAGCCTTGCCAGGCCACAGAGGAGGACATTGCAGAGAGTACTGATGAGACCTGATAAGCTAGGGTCAGTGGAAGGAGAGGAGGACCTCCCCTATCAGTGGACTTGGAGAGGGGCATGGGAGGAGATCAGGGAGGGAGGATGGGATTGGGAGCTAGTGAGGGAAGGGTATACAGTTGGGATACAAAGCGAATAAAATGTAATTAATGTAAAAAATAAAAATTTAAATAAATAAATAAATAAAGTCAGGGTAGGCAAGCTATACATCAATCACCTCAAAGAGGATGATGAAAAAAGACAGAGGGAATAGCATACCATTTGTAATCAGCCACATGAACAAATGGATTGATTACTTTAAAGAAAAAGACTAGTAAACCCAAACTCCTACAGGAATGCATGCCAAGCATACAGACATTATGGAAAAGAAAGAAATAATAAAGGCAAAAACAAATTATACTTTTCTTAGTAATCTAGGTCAGGCAGGCAAAACTTCACTGCATGGCTGTGATTCCATAAGTGACCTCTCCCTTTCCACCTTCTAGACATTAAGAATGTTGCTTTCCCATTACTATGGAGGCTAGTTGGATATTGAGCTGCCATAGGCTACCTCTGTGCAGGGGTTCCAGGCCATCTCCATGATCCGTCCTTGGGTGGAGTGTCAGTTTCAGAAAAGACCTCTGTGCCCAGACTTTTAGGATCTGTTGCTGTCCTTGTGGAGCTCCTGTCCTCTCCAGGTCTTACTATCTTCCATTTCTTTCATAAGATTCTCTGTACTCTGCCCAAAGTTTGGCTATGAGTCTCAACATCTGCCTCAATACCCTTCAAGGTAGATACTTTCAGAGGCCCTCTGTGGTAGGCTCCTGTCCTGTTCCCTATTTTCTCCCTCTTCCAATGTCCAACCTCTTTGTCTCTCTGAATGGGATTGAGCTTCTTAGCCTTCCTGATTAGCTTCCTTAGGTGTTCAGATTTCAGTATGTTTATCCTATATTGTATGTCTAGTATCCACTTATGAGTGAGAATATACCAGGTGTGTCTTTCTGCTTCTGGGATACCTCACTCAGGATGATCTTTTCCTGTTCCCACCATTTACATGCAAATGTCATGATTTCCTTGTTTTTTATTGCTGAGTAGTATTCCATAGCATAAATGTACCACAATTTCTGTATCCATTGCTCAGTTGAGGAGGATCTGGGTTGTTTCCAGGTTCTGGCTATTACGAATAAAGCTGCTACAAACATGGTTGACCATTGTAATGGGGACAGGGACTGTCTCTGACATGAACTGATTGGCCTGCTCTTTGATCAGCTACCCCCGTGGGGAGAGCAGTCTTACTAGGCCATAGAAGAAGACAATGCAGCCACTCTTGATGAGACCTGATAGACTAGGGTCAGATGGAAGAGGAAGAGGACCTCCCTTTTCAGTGGACTGGGAGAGGGACATGTGTGGGGAAGAGGGAGGGTGGGATTGGGAGGGGAGGAGGGAGGAAGGTATGGGGGGATACAAAGTGAATAAACTGTAATTAATAAAAAATAAATAAATAAAATGCTAAAAAAGAATGTTGCTTTCATAAACATTTGAGTTCAAATCAATGTATGAATATGTGTTTCCATTCCTCTATATGGTAACTATAGATTACCATGTTGAATAACAACCATAATGAACAATTGAAAACTATGAAATGTAATTTAATATCTGTTTCATACCCATATTTTTCTTTCAAGTCCAGTTCAGTTCTGCTAGGGAGGTTTCCTACTGGTTTATCCACTGACTGTCTTAGTTATTAAACCGCTATTCTCTAGTGGTTGTGTGGAATTGGAGAACCCTTCATCCCAATGTGTTCTGATAGTTGTTTACTTACATACCTGTAAACATTCATTTACCAGCCTTGATAGGTAAATCTCCTCATATATAAAATAACACCAACACAGACAATCTATAGGTGCTATTGTTGCTCTTTTACTGTGTAACTTCTTCATTTTTTTTTCTCTCCTGTAAATTTCTGCTCTTTCAGTCTCCATGAACTCTCTAGTTTTCAACTCACTAAGACTAGATTTTCCTACATGCTGGCTAGAAAGCTGTCTCCTGGAAAAGAGCTCTGGAATCCATAGACGTAGCCCAGAATCCAGAACCATTACCAACCTTTTCTCTTTAATTTAACGTGAGATTGTCCAGCCAAAAGTAAAGCATTAAAATATACTAAAACATGACTGAACAACCTGTGTTTATGCTAAGTAAAAGAAACAATTCACAAAACATTACACATTTTATGGTTCCATTTTCATGTGCCTTAATTAGTTTGGGCCATTTGAATAAATTGTAACATAAGGTGATTTATTCAAAATTATTTAGTTCTCTATTCAGGCTTAAAGGCACACATGCATAATCTGCCTTTGGGGAGGCAGACAGGAGGATAAAAATCTGTTCAAGGCCAGCATAGACTACATAGAAATTCAAAACCATGAAGAAATGCTGTATTAAAATCCATTCATTCATTCATTCATTCATTCATTTATTCTCACCAGTCTTAAGGCTGAAAGGTGGTAGCAGATTCTGTGCCTGGTAGAACCCCACTTATGGCTTACAAACAACTGTTTTCCTTTGTGTCCTCATATGGAAGAGCAAAGGGAGTGCAAAATTCTATGGGCATCAAGCCATTTCTGAGGAGTCCACCTTCATGACTCACCAAACACACCAAGTTTAAACATATACCTCTCAGCTCTGTCTTTTCTTACCATCAAATTGGAGGTTAGGATCTAAACATATAAAAACTGGAAGAATATAAATATTTATCTATATCAACAATAAATATACAATAGGTAGGTCTACAGAGAAAGAAAGAAACAAAAAGAGATCAGTTAGTGCCATGAGCTAGCGGGTGGCTGTTTCCCGGGTATGGATTTGTCTTTTGAAGGATTAAAATGCATAGGGAGTGAATACATACAGTATGGTGAATAAAGTGAATTACTCAGTTTAAAATGCTGAGACTTATACTATGTAAATTTTGCTTCATTTAATATAAAGAAGCTTCACAATTTCTTCCAAATCATAGGCTTTCTTAATCTTGAACACACTTGTTTTTGCACACATTATGATAAAATATTTTGAAAAGTGTAAAATACTCTACATGCCCTATAATCACACATGCACGTTTTTATAAAAAAACAGCAACAACAACAGCAAACAAACAAACAAACAAACAAACAAACAAACAAGTGGATTGATGCCATTTCCTTTATCCTATTCACAAATTACTTTTGTGATGCAACAGCAGAGGTGGTTACTCATTTCTTTACAATAAAAGAAAAGCTACAAATATTTCCAAATATTGTCATCTTTCCATGGTCCTTTATTGTCTACAATATAAAGTACTGTACTGCTTGTCTCTACTGCTTTTCCGTACTGCTTTTCCACATCTAGTCTATGTTCTTCCTGGCTGTCAGCTGCCAGTCAATCGTATTTCTTCCTCAACCCTATAGTACCTCTGTAGTTACCCAGATGCAATGGGCAGGCTGGGTCTCTGCTTTAAGAATCTAACTGCTTCATCATTATGGAAAGAGTTACATGTTGTCAGGATTTTTTTTTTTTTTTTTTACAGTTGAATCCATCAGGAGACTTTTGCGCACAGACAACCAGACAGCATAAATGGCAACTTCTCTATGCTTCCAAATTTTTTTTTTTTACTTTTCTCATTTCTATTTTAATTAATTAAAATAAGCTTTTATAGATAACAGTAATAGAGAAATTTTGGAAACTATTTGTATCAAAAATTGATTTTCTTCATGCAGTATATTCTGATTATGGTTTCTCTCCACCAACTCTTCCTACATTCTCCCCACCCACTAAATCCATACCCTTCTTACTCTCTCTTTAGAAAAAAAAGGCATGTGAAAAGAAAAAAAAATAATAAAAGAAAAAATAATAAAATAAAATGAATTAAGATAAAATAAAACCAAACAAACACGAGCAGTGCAAAACAAATGACCAGAAAACAAAAACAGCCAAAGAAAAAGCATAAGAAATACATATAGACACAGAGGCACACACATTCACATACACACACAAATTCCATAATGAGAAAAGCAGAAGCCATAATATATATGAAAAATAACTGTAGGGTAAAGAAAAACATCCCTAGGGAAAAAATTATGAAACAAAAAATCCTTCCCAACCACTACTGTGTTTGTCTTGTGTTGGCCATTTACTGCTGGACATGAAGCCTGTCCTTAAGTGTGATTTAGACCCATGACACCCTGGTGGAATCTCTATTTGCAAGCAGTTATCAACTGGAGGTGGCTTCTAGAATAAGGATGGGGCATGTGTACACTTCTGCTCTCAGAACCAGAACCCCATCTGGCTTAGGCCTGTGCAGCCTATGCATGCTGCCATAGTCTCCATGAGGTCATAAGTGCATCAGTCCTGTTGTATCTAGAAGGCCTTGTTTCCTTGGTGTCTTCCGTCCTTAACCTTTCAAAGAATAGTGTTTGACCATCAACATTAGCATCCCATGAAAGCTTGTTGCAAATGCATGCTTCCTCAATCAGTCCCTGCATGCTATCAACTGTCCCATATGATTTGTGTGTCTATTAAGACTTGGAAAACACAGTATAGACATCTACTTTCCAACTGATACCTTAGTTCTCTTTTTATTGGTCCATATGAGCACCCATAGCATGAAGCTTCTTAAAAAAAGAAAGCAATTTTTCTTTAACTATTGTATAATCACATTCCCAAATACTCTAAGCACAGATTTTTCACCAGGAAAAGTTTTATAACTAATATGGAAATACAGTGGTTTCTACATCCTCCTGTCTGATCTAAGAAACCTTGGACAAATGGCTGAGGTGCCTATTAATATATCGAACTGAACTCTGTCCAGCTTGCCCTGCTCACTCAGTCCCTGTGGCTTCCCAAGCACTTCTTGCCACACCCCCTACCCTAAAGATCTTCCTCTCAGAGGCTGGGATACCACTTCCCTTCCCCCAGCATGATCCCTGAATTATCCATGGCCTGGGCCATGCAAGTCTCTTGGCCCAGGCCACCACTTGGTTGGTGGTTCCTCTCTTGCTCTCCATCCCCATCTCTCCTCTCATGGTCCAGTTTACTCTGCCACCATGTTCAGCCTGGACTCCTCCCTCTGTCTGCTTTCTCCATTATATCTACAATAAAAATATTCTCTATGTTTTAGGAGTAGCCATGCCCTCCTCCTTTTATTTCATTTTGTCATTCACTCCTAAGAGGCTTTTTTTTCTCTTTCTTATTTACCAGATGTCTATCTTGAAACTTTGGTTTCTACTGCACTTTGTGTCGGGGCTGTTCACTAAAGAAAAACGTGTTTCATCCCTAAAGTTGACAGTTCGTTTGTTTGTTTGTTTACTTTTTTCCATTTTTCATTATTATTATTATTATTATTATTTACAATTTATTCACTTTGTATCCCAGCTGTGTCCCCCCTTCTCCTCCCGGTCCCACCCACCCTCCTTCTTACCCTCTTATCTCCCTCCCCTAGTCCACTGATAGGGAGGTCCTCCTCTCCAATATTTTCTGAAAATCCAACCCTCAGAATCATCAGGCAACCTAACCCTCTTTTCTTTTTAGGGAGCCTCAAGTAGCTCATTAAAAAAGTCAAAAGCTGACCTGGTAGGGAACATGCTACTGCTCAACCTTAGCACTGTAAATTTTGATTATATATATATATAAGGAAAAAAAAACTAACAGAGCAATAAGAAGCAGGTGGTACAGAAGCTAGGCTTCCCCTCTTTCTCCTCCAGTTAGTTTGCCAAAATTCTCAGAGAAAAGGACTACTTCTCAAAGAGTACTAACCTTCCCTAGCACCTCAAGTTGCAGTAGGACAAAGAGCATCCTCTTCCACTGAGGCCAGAAAAGGCAGCCCAGCTAGTAAAAGGGTATCCAACTGCAAGCAACAGAGTCAGAGACAGCCCCTACTCTCACTGTTAGATGACCCTCATGATGACCAAGCTGCACATCTGCTACATATGTGTAGGGGGTCTTAGCCCAGCCCATACATCCTCTTTGATTGGTGGTTTGCTTGTGGAAATGCAAACTTGTAAAACCACTATGAAAATTGATCTGGAGTTTTCTCAAAAAAAAAAAAATGACAGATCTACTCCAAGGCACAGCTGTACCACTCTGGGGCATGTACCCAAAAGATGGTTCACCATACCACAAGGACACTTGCTCAATTATGTTCATAACAGTTTTATTAATAATAGCAACAAAGACAGACACTATCTCATAGTAAGGGCTGCTAAAAGGTTATCCAAGCAAAGGGACCAAAAAACAAAACAAAACAAAACAACAACAACAACAACAAAAAAACAACAAGCAGGAATAGCCATCCTAATATCTAAGAAAATAGACTTTCCACAATAGTTAATCAAAGGAGATGAGAATGGCTATATTATTCTAATCTTAGGAAAAAATCTTCCATGAGGACATCACTATTCTGAATATCTATGCCCCAAATGCAAGAACACCTGCATTCATAAAAGAAACATTATTAAAGCTTAAATCATAATTAATCCCAAAACACTAATGATGGGAGACTTCAACACCCAAATCGCTCCGATGGACAGAACATAAAGACAGAAGTTAATAGTGAAATAATGAAGCTTATAGAGATCATGAATCAAATGGAACTAATAGATTTCTACAGAAATTTTCACCGAAACACAAAAAATATACTTTCTTTTCAGCACCCTCTGGGACATTCTCCAACACTGACCATATAGACTGGCACAAAGCAAGCCTCAAGATATACAAGAAGATTGAAATAATTCCTTGAATCTTTTCAGACCACCATGGACCTCAACAAGAAAAAAACAATAGCAAAAAGCCTACAAATGCATGGAAACTGAACAACACTCTACTCAATGAGATCTAGGTCAGGGAAGAAATAAGAAAGAAATTAAGGACTTCTAGAATTCAATGATAATAAGGCACAACATACCAAAGATTATGGGACACAATGAATGCAGTGCTAAAAGGAAAGTGCATAACACTAAGTGCTTTCGTAAAGACATTCAAGACATCTTATACAAGCAAATTAATGGCATACCTGAAAGCCCTAGAAAAAGGAGAAGAAGGCACACCCAAGAGAAGTGCACAGCTGGAAATATTCAAACTCAGGACTGAAATCAATAAATTCGATACAATTAGTTACAAAGAAAACAACTCAAAGAATCAATGAAACTGAGAGCTGGTTCTTTGAAAAAATAAAAAAGATAGACAAACATTTTAGAAAAACTAACTAAAATGCAGAGACACTATGCAAATAAACAAATTCAGAAATGAAAAGATTGAAATAACAACAAACGATAGGAAATCCAAAGAATCATTAGGTCTTACTTCAAAAGTCAATACTCCACAAAAATTGAAAATCTAAATGAAATGGACTATTTTCTTGATAGATTCCATGTACTAAAGTTGAAACATTATCAGGTAATGGAGAGGACTTAGACACCCTGTTCAGAAGTAGCCCATAGGCTGCTCGGTCTCTAAGTGAGTCCTCTAATAAAGGGAATAGGAGAAGTCTCTGACATGAACTTGGTTGCCCACTCTAATCATTTCCCCCTGGTGAGGGGGCCTTACCAGGCCACAGAGGAGTAGGATGCAGGCAGTTCTGATGAGACTTGATAGGCTATGGTCAGAGAGTAGGGAAGAAGGACTTTCCCTTTTCAGTTGACTAAGGCAGGCAGATGGGGTTGGAAGGAGGGAGGGTGATTTGGGGGGAGAAAGGAATGGGCTACAATTGAGATACAAAGTGAATAAATTGTAAAAAAAAATAATAATAGTAAAATAAAAATTTAAATGAAGTAATTATAGCCAGAATTTGGAAACTACCTAGATGTCCCTCAACTGAAGAATGGATAAAGAAAATGTGCCACATTTACACAAGTGAATAATATTCAGCTATTAAAAACAGTGACACTATTCAATTAGCAGACAAATGGATAGAACTAGAAAATATCATCCTGACTGAGGTAATCCAGACCCAGAAAGTCATATGCATGACAGGAACCTAGCATAGCTGTCTTCTGAGAGGCTTCATCAAGCAGCTGCTGGAAACAGATGCAGAGACTCACAGTCAAACAAAAGGCAGAGCTTGAAAGTTTTGTGGAACAGTGGGAAAAAGGATTGAGAGAGCAGGAGGGGTCAAAAACACTGGACATTTAAGTGCTGTCTATGTGAAAACAGAGGAAAAGAAGAATTGAGCCCTATTTCACTGCAGACACTGTAGAGTTGTAGTCCAAGGTACAGAGAGAGTCAAGTACTACTGTAACACCAGAAAGGAGGGTGAAGGAGATGGGTGTCAGAGGAAATGTGGACGGAGCAATCAGAGTTGGGACAAGGAGGAACAGGGCTTTTATTATTTACAATATGGACTTTCTTTTCTATTGCACTTAATGCACTGTAGTATAAATCACAACAAATAGATGTTCAGCCATGACCTTGTTGGCATACACAGTGGAAACAAGCTTCCACCTACAATATTTGACTTCATTTAGTGATCTCACGACTGCCTATAGCTGCCATTTAAACATTTATTGTGACTTTTCTGTCTGAATTTGTGATTTTTGACTTAAAGAGTAACTATTATTACCTCACTCCAGTTCTCAAAGAATAGCTTTAGTATTTGCTGTAGCTTCCCTTCTCAGACTAAGGAAAACATATATATTTTGGTAAAGGATTTTACTACAAATGAATGCTGAATTTCATCAAATACTGCCAAGGATATCATGGGCTTTTCCCCTCTATTAACTTGTTAATTAAATTGCTATTCTTTTCTAATTCCATTCAAAATCTTGAATTTGTAAGACAAACTCAGTTTGAGCATAATGTTTTATATGTTCTTTCAACTGATATGAAAATAAGTTATACACATTACATAAGCAAATTATGTTTGTCATGTTTAGATTCTTCTAAATCATTTGCCACTCCTCCTTGTCATTTTCATGTAAAGAAACTTTTTCATTTGACTTCCTACAAGTTGAATTCTGCTCATGACAATCTGGTAGCACTGTTAAACATCTCTTTTCCAAAGATGATCTTCACATCTTTACTAAGTTGATCCGCATATCTGGTGGGATTTAGAACTGATTTTGGTGGGGTCATTTCATTTATACATAAATTTACATATTTTATAAGGAAATGCGTAATAGTTGCTAGTCCATTTTTTTGTAATAATAGCAGTAGTTAATTATCAGAGTACTTAGATGAACAAATTATTGAGTGTCACAAAGATGCCAATGTCCTTTTGATATCAATTTCTCTCCTTTTAGTAGTTAGAATAGAATTTAAGTATTTTACTAGCATTTATTAATTATATATAATAATATGGACTATCATGTTTAAATAAATTGTGCTTATTATTGTATTTTTTGAGATTATAATATAGAAACATTATTACTAAATGTTTACACATATATGAAGTATACTGCTATCATATACACCTCCCCACTGACCTTCTCTCAACCCCCCTCCACTCTTGCTAATATTTTTCCTATTTTCCAACAGCTCCCTTTCTCCTTTTACAATTACCTGGTTTTCTGTTTATTTGTGACCCAACAAGTTTTCTTGCAGTTGTATTCTGAAGTATGGGTGGAGCCTGACTAATGAACATATGGGCACTGAAGAAAATGTCTCTCTCTCCCACATCAACTATAACTACATATAAATCCTCAGTGAAGGATGATGACCTGTGAACCATTCTCCCTTCCATGACAGAGGTGTCACGGGCCCAATCTTGTTGAGATCTTGTACTGATAATGACTGCTTCTGTGAGTTCAAGAGTTCAGCAGCCACATCATACCTGGAGTCAAGTTTCCACAACTCTTCTATTCTCTTCTTCTACACCTATATTCTTTCTCTCTTTTCTGCTATGAGCCATGGAGGATGTTCTAGTTTAACCTTTGCTGCTGTAATAAATACCATGATGAAAAGCAACTTGGGAGAGGAAAAAGTCAAGTTCGCTTTACACTTGCAGGTCAGTCATTGACAGAAGCCATGGCAGGAACTAAACCAAAAACTCTGGAGGAATATTGGTTACTGACTTTTTCTCCATCTCAATCTCAGGCTCTTGCTCTGCTAACATTCTTATATAGCTCAAACATACCTGCTTACTGATGTTTCTGTCCACAGGAAGCTGGGCCCACACCAATCATCAATCAATATAAACCTTCACGAACATGACCAAACATCTGGTCAATCTCTCAGTTGAGGCTATCTTAAATGTCTGTAGGCTTTGTCAAGTTGATAGCTGAAAATAGGACAGAGGACGTGATACAGATGTTTTACTCCTGTCCAGGCACTCAGCAGTCATTTATTCTCAATGCTTTGACAAGTTGTTAGGTGCTACAGTCATCACTGACCATTGTACAAAGAAGCTTCAGTGACCACAGTTGACAGCAGCACTAATCTATGGCATAATCATAGTTATTTAGAAGGCAATTTGACAGGCACATCTTGTCCATTTTAGCTAAAATACTTTAATAATGAAAAAAGCCACCTTATATGCTTTTTGGTGACCTACTGGTATGGAATGATGATAACATGTTTAATTCTTCCCTTCCTTTTGAAGTTTCAATGATGACCAAAGTGGATTTTTTTTTCTTTAGGCATCATTTTTGTACTCTGTAGTTTTACCTATTTGTATGCTCAATTAGAACTTGGAAACTAGCTATAGTGTATAAATTGCTTCCATTTTTTACCAATAAAAACTTACTTGAATTGACTTCAGATTTATTTAAACATAACCCTACTATTCTTTGGTGAGAACATTGTCCATTATGACAAAGTTTTTTTTTAAAAAAAAAATCAGCTTATGTCTTTCATGCTTTATGGTTCAGTTCCCCTAAAGACAGTTATGGTTCTTTTTATAAAAAAATAAATTCACTTAAAAAATAAAATCTGAGAGCTATATAAGTCTTTCACTGGTAATTTATCATATTATATTCCCAGCAAAATGGGTTACATTTAATTGCAGTGGTGGCCAAAGGGGCCCCATGGGAACCCTCAAACAACCCAGGCTGTTGCCAACACTACAGGTTACTCTCTATAAACTGACAGCAAGGCCCTACTGCTGAAGACAACACCTACATAATTCATTGAAAACAGAGAACTCTATCTGGTATCTGCCTAGAACCTTCATTCATGTGGGCTAGTGTTTTTGGTACCAGAAATATTCTGCATATTACTAAAAAAAAAAAAAAAATTAAATACCAGCCCAGCTACAAATCCTGTGATTTACAATGATGTCATGCCGGCAAGATGTGCTAAGGCAATGGTGGCACAAAGGTTGGAAGTAACCAATCAATATCTGATTGAATCCAAGGCCCACTGCACAAGGTGGAACCCATAAATGTTGCTTGGGTAACCTAAAACCTGGGACTAAAGAGACAGCCCAGAGACACAGACAAAAACCAAATGCTGCTGTTATATTAAAGGAATATAGAAATAAAATGATACTTAGTTATATTCTGCTATATTAATAGGTAAGTGTGTTTCTCAGCCATCATCAGAGAAGCATCCTCCTGTGGCAAATAGAAAGAACTACAGAGAGCCACAGCCAGACATTATGCCAAGAACGAGAGACACTGGAACATGCAGCTCTAAATGGGATGTCTCCGTCAAATCCCTCCTTCATCCCCTAGAGGTTCAGGGAACCCTGAGGAAGAGGAGGCAGAACGAATGTAAGAGCCAAAGGGTATAGAGGACACTTAGGATAACAAAGCCTTCTAAATGCAATAGTACTAATGCACATAGAAACTCACAGAGACTAAGACACAGGGCCTGCAAGGGTCTATACCAGATGGGGTTCTAAAACTGAAAAGAGAAATAAATACATGCTCCTATCCCTCACCCAGAAGCTATCGCCAACTGATAACCATGTGCAAATGAAAATTTAGTTTTCTCTAAGGGAGTCCCACTGGAGAAACGAACTACTTTTAAGTGTGGGCTGCATGTGCCGCAGTAGATAGCCAACAGTAAATAAACTAAACGGCCCCTTTGGAGTTTTCTTGTTTTATAAGACCATGGCAGAGCTTTTTTCTTTGTTTTGTTTCTTTTATTTTTATGTTTTTATTTTTAATTCTCTCTCTCTCTCTCACCTTACTAGTCCTCTTCATATATTATGACTTCCAGTTTTATGTTTTTATGGAATTCCTGGGTGTCTGCATTAATACCTGTTTCTTATGCCTTTGTGGGGGGAGGGGAAGTCTTTTCCTTCTGTTTGTTTGTTTTGTCCTATTCTAATGTGTTTGTTCTTTTCACTTATCTTATTACATTTTATTATATTTTAGAAGGCTGTTTGTTTTCAAATGAGATAGAGAACACATTTTCTAGCACCTGGATAACACGCATACATGCATAGTGCATGCATATGTATGAAGGCATTGTCATTGTCATCTTTGAATACTAGCACTTTAGGACATGGTAGTAGATGATGGAATAGCACATACTTAGTTGTTGAATTTCAAGTTATTGATACCAAATGGCTTCAAAGCAGCTGAACAAGCATAAGAGCGCTATTATTCATAGCACATTCCCTGTAAATAGCTTGAGAAGTTTTGTTTCTATTCATTCCCTGAGAGAAAACCCTAATAAAGACATATAGTCAAATGACTGGGATTTTACTCAACTGCACTGGCTTTCTTCAGAATGTTTCACCAAACAGAAAAAAAAAAGACCAAGCCTTAGGTTCATCTTTTTTATATAACTTTTCAAATTATCAAGAATCTTTTTCTAAAACCAAGTTTCTAGAACAAAAGTATGTTCAAAAATAGATAGTTTCTAACTTTTTCCTTCTATAATATTCCTATTCTTTTTTCACAACTATTGTTAAATATAGACATCTAAGCACATTCATACACAATTTGGTATTCTCACATTTTTAGACTAACCATAGAAAGCTATGCACATTTTATCTTCTATATTTCTATCATTCTAATTTTAGTATTTGTGCTGCTGAGGCAAGCACTATTTTTCTTTATTTTTAGATAAAATAATATTTCAGAAAGTCCCAAATAAAAATGTGGAAATAATACTCTTTTAAACTGCCTGTCTTGCATAACTATATGGGTTGTTCCCAATTTTCTGTTAATATTTAAAATATTCTTAGAAAGAAACCTTAAAAATACTATTTTTTCATGTCTGTGTGCATTTCTACATAAGTTCGTAGAAGCAGAATTGTTCAATCAAATGGTAAATGAATCTGTAATTTTCCTAGTAATTATCATGTGTGCATACATACTATACTCAATTTTGGCAACACAAAACAAATTCAATGGTATTTTTATAGACTTTTTGTCTGATATTATTTTGTTGACATGTTTTGTCTTATTGATATTTACAAGTATAGTTTAGTATTTGTTTTGTGTGGTTTTTTTGTAGTCTGTGTTTCTTGATTTGTTTATTTGCTTGTATTTAAAGAGAGATAGAAAGACAGCTTATGGTGTTGGATACATGAGGTTTTAGAGAGGATCTGGATGGAGTTGGAGGAGGGAAAAGGCATAACCAGAATATGCTGCATGAAAATTTTTTCCAATAATAAAGAATGTTATGGAAGTAAGATCCAACATGGTCTTTGTGGTCAACTTTATTTACTTATCATATTACACTTGAGGTCTAGCCAAGTCCTGTGAACAGACTATGACTTTTAGGTTTAGTATTAAACAGCAGGTGACAGAGTTTAGCTGTATGGCTACTAAAGAGAATTTGTAACAGCCCAATATTGGTAACAACCCAAATTCTCTTGGGCTGTTTGAACTTAGGTAGCCAAAGATATGTGTGTTAGTTTGAATAAAATGGACCCTCCTAGGGAGTGGCACTGTTAGGAGGTGTGGCTTTGTTAGAGTAGGTGTGGCATTGCTGAAGGAAATGTTGTCCCTGGGGCAGTCTTTGAGGTTTCAAAGCTAAAGCCAGGCCTAATGGGTCACTGTGTCTCCCTGTTGCTTGTGCTTCCAAATGTAGTACTCTCAGCTACCTTTCCAACACCAAATCTGCCTGCATGCTGCCATACTTCCGGCTATGACAATATTGGGCTAAACCTCTGAACTGTAAGCTAGCCCTAATTAAATGTTTTACTTTGTAAGAATTGTCATGGTCCTGGTGTTTCTTCACCACAATAAAACCGTAACTGAGACAGTATGCTATAGAAACAATGGAGTATAAGCACATTGACTTTCAGAAGGAGAAATTACCCTATATAATATGGGCAAACCAATACAATCATTTCAAATTGTAAAAAACAGAAAAATTAATTGTCTGGTCATAGTCAAAGAGAGAAAACAACCACCGAAGAGTCAGATAGATGTTGACTTTGAAGAGAGGAGGATGAAGTCACGAGAAAGAAATATGGGTATTATAACCAGCAAAAAAAGTCAAGGGATCCAACTATCTCCCAGAACATTAGAAGGTAGCACAGCTTTGCAGATACTTTGATGTTAGCTTGGTGACATTTATTCTGGGCCTCTGGCCACTTGAACCACAGACTTGTGGAACAATAAATTTGCAGTGTTTATGCTGCTATGAATTTGACAGAAATATAACATTAATTGAATTTCTTTTTTAATCTAAATAAAAGTTTACAGTATGTTCCAGTAATCACACCCTTGTTGTGTTTATACAACCCACTAAGTCTATAAAACACTATTTGTATGTATACGTAGGACATTCTATCTGTTATTATAAGATGGACTTTGTCAGTATACTAACACATTTTATATTTCTGATATTTCATTTTAAAATTGCAATGGATTTACTGAGACAACACCCTTTGTAATCTGAGGAGCATCTGAATTCTAACTAAAATTTATTCCAACAAACATGACTTTTAATTGTGTGTGTGTGTGTGTGTGTGTGTGTGTGTAGTAGAGTGAGAGATAGAGCTAAAGAGCAGGTGAGCATGTCATATTTGTGGGTTTGTGTGCCTATGTGTGTTACGGCCAGAGGTCAACCTCAGGTGGATTCCACAGAGGTTGCTCACCCTTGATTTTTGTTTATTTGTTTGTTCTTTTTTGTTTGTTTGTTTGTTTGTTAAGACAGGGCATCATTATATAACCTTATGCAGGCCAGAATGACCTTGAATTCATAGAGATTTGCCTCTCTGCCACCACACCTAGACACTTGGTTTGAGACAGTCCTCTTATTTTTTCTGAGAATCACCCCTTAGGCAAGGCTTCTTGGTGGCCAGTAAGCCTCAGGGATCAGCCTGTATCTGATTCCTCAATTCTGGTACTACAAACCTGTGCCATAACACCCAGTGTGTTAGTGACCTATTTTAATATTTAAAGTGTTTAAAGTAATTTTAAAGTGTTTTCTCTAGCCTTTATGTCGTCTGTCTTTTTATTCTCTCAATAGATGGAAAACAGCTTGTAATTCAGACAGCTTTTTTGTGAGTATTTTTTCATAGGATGGAATCTTGGCAATGAAAGCATTTCTACCTGGCCATGCATTCTTAAGATATTCTATGAATCTTCAAGAAGACTTACAGTTTACATTTAAAATGAAAAAAGTACATGACAATTTACATTTCGTATTTAAAATGTTGTTTCAGATTTTATATTTATGCTGTATCTTTCATTAATCTGTATGATGAGATTTTTGAATGAGGTTATATTATCATTTGCCTATAGGTTTCCAATGGAAACCTCTTCTACGAATTATTCTTGTTCTTTTTGTCAAAACTGGTAAGAAATATTTATATGGAATTATTTTTCTGATCTCCTTCCATTGCAAGGATCTTGTGCCTCTCTCTCTGTAAATTACCGTATTCTCTTGGTTCCTGTAGCTGTACAACATAGTCAGTGTCTTAGTTAGGGTCACTATTGCTGCAAAGAAACACCATGAAAAAAATCTAGTTGAGGAGGAAAGGGATTTAATGGCTTGTGCTACCACGTTATAGTACACACTGAAGGAAGTCAGGACAGGAACTTAAACATGGCAAAAACCTTGAGGCAGGAGCTGGTGGAGAGGATAAAGAGGGGTGCTGCTTAATGGCTTGTTCATCATGACTTGTTCAATCTGCTTTATTACAGACTCCAGGATCACCATTCCATAGACCACAATGGCTTGGGTCCTCCACTATCAATCATTAATTAAGAAAATGCCTTACAGATGGATCTTATGGAAGCATTTTCTCAATTGAAGTTCCCTCCTTTCAGATAAGTCTAAGTTGTATTAAGTTGGCATAAACCTAGCCAACACAACTAATTAAGCCCTTGTCAACTTGACACAAAAACACATCACTGTTAAGCCATAAACTTTCCTTTCTTGTTCTTTCCCAAGATTGCATATTAAAATATACATTAAAATAAAAACACTCCAAATTTCAAATTTTCCAGTCTTTAAAAATGCAAACTCTTTAAGATAGCCAGTCACTTTAAAAAATCATCAGACTTTTAAAATTCGAAGTCTTTCGACTGGGGGTTCCTCTCAAATGTAAAATCAATTACTTTCTTACTTCAAGAAGGAAGAACCAGGGGACAGTCAGAGCAAAGCAAAACCAAACTCCAAAAATGCAAATAACTCAATTTCCAGTATTTCTGATTCACGCACAATCTTCTAGGCTCCTCCAAAGAGCTTGGGTCACTTCTCTGGCTCTGTGCTCTACAGCACACAGATTGTCTTTTAGACACTGGCTTCATTCCACTGCAGTTGCCTGGTGATCATCCCATGGAATGCACATCTCCATATTGCTGTAGTCTTCTGCTGCAACTAGGTTGTACTTTCACCAAGAGCATCTTCTGAGGTATCTTCAGGGACTGCAGTCCTGCTAAAACCTAGCAAGCCTAAGTTGTTCACCATGACCCCCTCAAGCCTTCAAAACCAGTACCCCCTGGTGACTCTTCCATGCTTGCTGTCAACATGAGATACAACCTTGGTCACTTCTGGGACACAGCTTTTATGTATGTATGACACAGCCCAATCTAGTAATTCTGGTCTTTTGTTAAACACAGTTGATTTTTCAGCTCCAGCTGACCAGAAGCCACAGGCTGTTCACATCTACCAGAATCTTTGCTTCCCTCTGGAACTATATAAGCCATCTACAATGCTCTTAATATTCTTATTTTGTAAGCTCCTACAGAACAGCTTACTGAGCTCTCAGCATTCAACGGCTTTTCCAGCCCAAAGTTTCAAAGTTCTTCCAAAATCCTCTCAAAAACTCAATGGTCAAGTATGTCACAGCAATATGGAACTATCCTGATACCAATTTGTCTTAGTTGGAGCTACTATTGCTAAAAGAAATAGCATGACAAAAAGCAAGTTGGAGAAAAAGGGATTATTTGGCTTATACGTCCACATTCTAGTTCATTATTGAAGGAAGTCAGGACAGGAACTCAAACAAGGCAGAGGCTTGGAAGCAGGAGCTGATGCAGAAGTCATGCCACGAGTGGTGCTGTTGACTGGGTGGCTCGGCCTGCTTTCTTATAGAACCCAGGACTACCATTCCATGGATGGCACCATCCACAATGGGCTGGGACCTCCCCCATCAATCACTAATTAAGAAAAGGCCTTACAAACAGATCTTATGGAGGCATTTTCAGAATTGAAGCATCCTCCTAACAGATAATTCTAGCTCATGTCAAATTGACTGGCCAGGACTATTAATTTGACAATTATTCCTATTGTATTTCTTCTTTTACAAAAGAAGTAATCATTATTCTAACCTAATTCAACGACAAAATGTGTCCCAAAACTTCTAAATTAATGCAGTGACCTATTCACAGAAAAACCAATCAACCAACAGAAAATCAGCTCAGTGGAAAAGCACTTATCTAGCATTTAAAAATCCCCTGGTTAGATCCACAATACTTCATAAACCAAGTGTTGTCATGCATCCCTTTGTCAAGCAATAAGGACACAAATGTAAAGGATCAGAAGTTAACAGAATAACCCTTAACTAAATAGTGAATTCAAGGCTGGTGTTACAGGAGACCTTGTCTTAATTTTTTAAATAGGAAATCAAATCTGTACTAACTTAACACTTCATTTTTACTGGATAGCTTTCATAGTGCTTGAAAGTGCTACTCACACTACTGGAGGAAGAAATAAATCATCAATCTGACCTAGCCATGAACCTTGTGGGCTACAATAATGAGAGACTAGACAAGATATGCCCAGTCACTCAATAGTGGCATGAATATTGTGGGAGTAACCAATCCTTTTCTGATTGGAATTAAGGCTTGCTCTAACATATGAAACCCATACCTAGCATCATTGTGGAGACAAAAACCAATGGTTAGAGAGATAGTAAACCCTAGAAAAGAACACACTACTGTTATTCTACTAAATGTGTATAGTATTACACCAACTTCTTATAGTTAATCATTAGACCTAAGATTAAGCCATCTGTCAATTCATATCATGGTAGCTTCTGTTTACAGTAGATGGTAATTGACACAGAGACCTACAACTGTCAAAGGTGTAGAGAATAAGAAGTTGCAAAATATTAAGTCCTAATTGAAACATGCGTACTACAGCACCTCCTCCTCCAAAGGCTCAGGAAGCATTGCAGAAGAGGGAAGTGTGCAAGAACCAGAGAGAGTGGATGACTACAGGGAAAGTTTTTCTGCTGGACACAGCAAGGCATATGCACATATGAACTCACAGCAGCTGTATCAGCATGCACAAGATCCATCCAAGTCTATGCCAGACCAAATCTCAGCATGGAAAGGGAAAATGGCATGAAGTTTCACTCCTAGAGGAGAAGCTATTGATGATTATTAGCTGCTTGGACAGGAAGGGTCAATTTTTTCTAAAAATGTAGCCCCTAGTATGCTGATCATGCTACAATAGGACAAATATTCAAGAATATTTGGCCAGCAAAAAAAAAAAAAAAAAAAAAAAAATAGCACTGTTGGTGAAATAGAGGGACACAAGTTGGGTTAGGGGACAATGAGTTGGATTTGGGAAGAGTTGTGGGAGGGCGAATATGATCAAAATAAGTTGTCTGTGGTTCTCAAAGAAATTATGCAAGTAAATAAAGTATCCATTAAAAAAGAAATCTATGAAAATTTAGCACGTATCCCAGGGAAAATTGGAAAACATTAACATTTATGTCAGTAATTTTAGTGTGGCTTATAAAAGACAATATCGGTCATTCCCTATAATACAGATTTTCAAATTGTCCCAAAATGTAACATCATACAATTATCAGAAAACATTTAGATGAATAATTTGTGAGTTGAAAAATAATTTTAATCTATTACCCAAAATCTAGAAGCTTTAAGATAGACCAAAAGCACATGCATTATGGCATATGTCTAAGTATTCCATAGGTAAATTAGAAAAACACATTACATGCTGAGGAACTAAATCATAGTTCCTTTTTAAATTTTTCTATTTTTAAATTATTTACAGTTTATTCACTTTTTTAATCCCAGATGTAACCACCTTCCCCATTCCCTCCCAATCCCACCCTCCCTCTCTCACTTCCTCCCATGCCCCTCTCCAAGTCCACTGATAGGGGAGGTCCTCCTCCCCTTCCATCTGACCCTAGCCTATCAGGTCTTATTGGGACTGGCTGCATTGTCCTCCTCTGTGGCCTGGCAAGGCTGCTACATCATAGCTCTAATAAGACAAATGAATTCTAGCTTTTTCTAACATAGTGGGAGCTTTCAAAAATAAGAGAACAAAGCCAAGAGCTTCAGAAACAGAGGCTAAATAAACAGAAAATTCTCGGAAAAAGAAATGCAAATAATTTACAACCATATGAAAAGATGTTCAAGCTTGTTTATACACTAAGAGAAATGAAAATTTAAATTGTAATGAGATATTATTTCTCACCCATCAAAAGACCAAAAAAAAATGTCTCAGCTATCCAATATAGTGCATGATGGATCTGTCTGTGTAGAAACAAGCAAACTTGTGCACTGCCTGTGGGAATGCAAAGGCTACAGTGATTTTGAAGAATTTGCAAAATTACCTTGGAAATATTATCTAATAAAGATTGCATATACATATTCACCCTTGGACTCAGCAATCTCACTTTAAGAACCTCTCCTGAAGAGCCACATTGCAGTATTTGCAAATTTCTCCTACCACCATTTATGCCCATCATTACTTGAAATGTTCATAGTTTTAAAACTTGATCTTCATATTGAATGGCCAAATAAAAAAGCAAATATACTATCATATCAGGTATTAGCTTTTAAAAAACACTTAGATACTCTCCTTTCCTGTTATTTGAAATTCAAAGTGAAATGAATGTCTCTCCTAAGGGTATAGCTATCACGTCTTCTAAAGCTTCCTTCCTGAACTGACACACAAATGCACATTTTGGAAACAGACTACACAAAGGAATACATCATCATGGTGAAATAAAAGAGATAGTCCAGATGTATATCAAAGAAGACACTGAAACTGTTGAGCTAAGGACTGTGATATAATGAGGTTATAGAGTAGTTCAAAGGCATTAATATAGCCTTTCTGAATTGAACAGAAGAGAAATATTCATTTCTCATGAGAGCAGAAGAGGTTATTTCAAGTCTGACTCTGTAAACTTTGCTCTTAATCAAAACTGAAGAATTACAGTCTTATTTGGACTGGTTCTGTGTTGTTCTAACCTAAAGGTTGGGAAATAAAATAGTAGTACTAGGAAGGATTGTAGAACCTACCCTCTGATGGCACAATTAAGCAAACTTACCCAACTGCAATCCAAGCTGGGGTTGCTCAATGGAGATAGGTAGGGTGCAGAGCCAGCCCAAAGAGAGCATTCTCTGGAGCATGAGCCGTAAGAATCTGATTCTCTTCACAATAGTACTCTCATAGACAGTGCCTCCTCGGCTCACAAAGCTAATTGCATACAAATCTGCATCATTCCCTTAATTGAGGCTGCCTTCACTCTTGCTCCTGCTCCAAGAATATGCCCTCAGGACAGAGAGGTCAGCCCCTGACAGGGTGAGACCCATGCCTGGAAGGCATGATGACTAATATGAACTTTCAAACACTGGGAATACAAGGTGACCTTGGTGCTTGAGGAACAAGAAAATTCTTAATGATAAGATGACACAACAGGTAAACAAGGGAGGTCTTAACCTTCCAAGAAAGTGCATAGGGTCCCAGAAGTAGCTGATATTTTGATACTTTATAAGCCACTGCTCCCATTTGGTTGAAACATAAAATTCTCCCAGAAACAATGTAGCATTTATGATGAACTTTAAAAAAAAATCACATTCAGGTATATACCAGAGCGTAGGGGTTTTAGGAAAACAAATACTCAACAATCTATATATTCCCAAGAGAAAAAAAAAATTATCTTCACATACACTAAAATATATCTCATCAAGAGACATGTGATTAAATGTATTCTGACATACCAATGTACTAGAATAATATGCAGGCATAAAAAGGAATGAACCATAGGTCTGTGCAACAACTTAGAAAGACATCAAATTTATTTTTTGAATGAAAAAATAGATTTATGTCTAGTTTGTTAAGACATTGGGTTCAATTATAACAGGCAGGATTGAAGTAAAGACAATGGAATGTAGAGAGAACAATAGGAGAAGGAATGACTATAAAGAGATGTGGGGCCTTTTCTTCTTAGAGTTATCAGAAGTGACTTATATCATTCTTATGATAGAGTTACTGTGCATTTTGTCAAAAATCAGAACAGAAAGATTAGATTTTACTAAAAAAATATGTTTTGAGAACATTTCAGTATAATTGATTTCTTTGTGCTCTTGCATATTGTCATCTTGTGGTTAGATATTTTGAGAAGAGAGATGCTGATGTGTTTCATTACGGTCCTTCTGAAGAATGGGACATTATCCATGGATTCATCATTGAGTAAACACCTAGCATAGCCTGATGACCTCACAACCATTGTTCAAGGGTTCCTAGATGTGAGGTAGGCTCTATGTGTTTGTCTTGGAGGATGTTGATGTTGTTTGTTTTGTGTGTGTGCACGAGTGTGTGTGTGCACACTTAAGTGTACGACAGAAAGCAATCATGTTGATTCATCTCATATGCCTTTAACAACACATTCTCCAACCTTTGATATTCCATAACTCGACATTCAAGCTTCCTCTTCCTTGATTCAGAAGAGGTCCGCACAGCATCAATTAAAGCCTCTATCCACCATGTTCCTACTTTTAGTCAATGGCAAGATGATGATACTCGGAATCTTGCTAAGTCATCAATGTTATTTCTGTATTTTTCTAACTATTTTTGTTGCTGTTGAGTCAATTACTGTGAGTCACTGTTAGTCATTTTTCCATGACTCTGAGAAAACATTTGAGGTCAACTCAAAGAAAGAGGAGAAACATTATTTTAACTCCCTGTTTCAGACATTTTAAGTCATGATCATTTGGCTCTCTTGATTTTGGGCCCCAAGCTACTCTTGAGGGGCTTTCTTCAGTGACATGTCTCCTCTTACCAATTCAACCTCCTAAGCTTCCCCCACGCAAACCTTTAGTATGTGAGCCCTTGTGGAACATTCCAGATACAAACTACAACAGTCACCCCACTGACCTTGGGTAACAACACTTCAGTGGAATCTGCACTGTTTAGTGTTTTGTTGGTTATCTTATTTTATATAAATTTGTATTTTTCTCAGACCCATGCTGTGGTATTCATACTTTTATGTAAAAAGGAATCAATGGCTGGGAAGACCTTTGATAATTTCATCTTCTATTTGGTTTTCTAATTTCATTTCTGCTTGATGCTTTGATCCTGACTATTTACCATTAGCATCTATAATTAACACAATTAATAAGTCATGGTTGCAACTGTAAGGTTGAACTTTTGTATTTTATGTGACAATTAAGTTTAAGAGTTTTAACTGAATTATATTCCTCTTTCAGGTTATTAACTATGCTTCCAGGTCCATTTAGGTCCATTTAATAATGTTCTTATATCTTATTAGTTTCGGTGGGTTATATTTTTTTCCTAGTGTGCACTGAGGCTGGATAGGGATGGAAGGTCACTTATCTAGTATTTGTGACAGAGTTGCCATCATGACATTAGAAATTTAAGCACAAAGAAAAATTATACACTTGGAAAAATATTCAAACCAAAATAAATCCAAGGAAATTAGAGAAAAGGTAAGAAAGTATGACAACTAATCCTAGAGCTGAATGAAAACTTGGGAGAAATGACTTTTGAACATATTCTGAAGAAGTTTTCTCCAGAGTTTGGATCCATAGGTAGAAGAGGCTCAGCTATGCCAGACTCAGCAGCACACAAGTTTCTCACAGGCTAGCCAGTCAATTCCCATTGGCATGAGATGTGATTCGTTGGAGCCAGCAGTTTCTTCGTGTGTGTGTGTGTGTGTGTGTGTGTGTTCATGTCTGTCTTCATGAAAGAAAGAAGAGTCAGGGGAGAAGGCTTTAACTATAAACCTGAAGCATTTGATGAAGTCTCATCAAAGCAATACTTAGCAATTAACATTCATTTTACAATAGGGTTTACTGTTTTGTAAACTTAAAATTTCGTATTTGATAGAGCATATTTTACCCTTGCTAGTAAATTAAATCTGCTGATAACCGACATAATGACTTTACTTCTTCCAAATAACATTAATGTATTCATCACCCAAAATATTGCCCACCACACTAAAACCTATTTCTTTTTGATTAACTCATTTAGAAGAATGTGCTATTTTTCTGTTTAAAAAAAATGTAGTCACTAATAATTGCTATTTTCTCAAGGGATGTCCATACACTATGAGCTTGTTTGTTTGCTTGCTTATTTGGAAACATGGTTTTTCTATGGAGTTTTGGCTGTCCTGTACAGACCAGGCTGGCCTCAAACTCACAGCAGTCTGCCTGACTCTGCTTCTCTAAGTACTAAGATTAAAGATGTGCTCTACCACACCTGACTTATACTATGTTTTTATCTTAAAGTTAATTAGAAAATATATTTTATCTTTTTACACAACCAAATAATTTACTTCAACAAAGCATGAAATTTGTGTATGCATGGGGGTGGTAGTGGGGGTCATCAATTTCAACTGTAAAAAATGACTAAGCCCTGTGCTCTCTAGATATCGTAACACTTATACAGACACTACAGGAGCTGCATGGGGCACAGGAACCAATGAATAGCCTTTCATTTAATTGGCATATTAATTTTTGAAATTCTTGGTAATTATTTTCCTGTTTTCAGCTTGATGAACCAATTAATTTTATTAGAATTATTTACTGTAATATGGGTGAGGGTTACTTAATGGGAGGATAAATGACTTAATGGCAGCTGCACTCCCAAAGCCAACTCCAGCATGGGTGACACCTCACAAGATCTGGAAATGTGGTGCAAACTGCGAGGCCTGAAGGCAGTTTAACAGGCTATAGAATGTCTTTTCTGGTGGTTCATTTGGTCTGAGCCTTTTCTAGGCATCTCAGATGGTCTCTGCTTCGCCTAGACTGGTTGAATGATCTCTGTTTCCTCCAAGTACCTGGCCTTGTCTGAGAGCAACTCTCAGAAGTCTTTACTGCTTGTAAAAGGAGGGAGGGGCCTAGTTAATCTAGTCCATTTCAGGGACTTCAGGAGTTATCTTAAGTTATTTCCTTCCGGTCTTAATGAAATTGTCTGAAGACTGGCATGTCTTTTAATCTTGGAGAAACTTTGCCTTTTCCCGTGTTTACAGCTTTTCTTCCTCTCTTTTCTCACTTATCTCTAAGTCTTCTAAAGGATGACATAGACATCTGACTACTGTCTTCAAACTCTAGGTAGGTAGGGACTGAATCTTTAAGTCTTTTTTTTTTTTTCTATTTCCAGAGCATAGGTGGTGCTAAGTCTTTTCTGTAACTCAGTAATGGGGAAAAGAAAATAGATAACCAAGAAACATCCAAATACAGTGACAACAGTAATAGGGCGTTTATAAGTAAAAGAGTTGGGAAGCACTTTAATGAATATATCATAGCATTTATTTTTCTCTAGGGTTCATTACTCTCTTCGTCACACAGGTTTTCTCTAAATTCCCCAACCAGCTGTGAATTTCCTCTGTAGAGCAAGACTTAAGTCCAGTCAGGATGCTAGGTTTATCCATAACCTCTTGTGTCGTTATTGTATTATCTGACATATCTTGACTGGCATTTCCATATGAAGCATACAGAATCTACCGAGTGGGACTTAAGTCAGAATTACTTTCAGTAACTTCAATAACTTCTGATACTATATGAGCTAGACTGGAAGAAGAGGACATTTTCTGCCTAGACTTAGTCCTATTTCTTTTATAGACAAAGCATATGGCTTTTCTGGGAACATGTTTGTTTGTTTGTTTTTATTCCTTTGGGTTGCTTGCTTGCCTTTTTAAAAGGTTTCTAGAACTGTAATAACATTTAAATAAAGTTAATACACATTAACTTTAAGAGTTAAGTAAAGTTTATATATATTAACTTTAAGTGCATCACATATATTAAATGTATGTGATTATATAACACACACACACACACACACACACATACACACACACACACATATCACATAACCTTTTGACAGAGGATGAGCATGACAACACAAAGTCCCAAATCACCATCCAACAACTAATACAGACGACCTTAGTGTTGGGACTCTTAGAAAAAAGACTTTTTCCTTACAATATATTCTAATCATGATTTTCCCTGTCTCATATCCTCCCAAATCCTCCCCACCTATCTGAGATTTCTTTCACTCTTCTTTGAAAGCAAAGAGGAAACTAGGCAAAATAGACTAAAACAAAGAAGTGGAAGGGGGGGGAGCATGAGAAGCACATATGCAAACACACATACATGCCCTCCCCCCCGACACACAGGAAAAAAACATAAAACTTTGAAGACAATTCAGAAAAGTTTTGTTAATTCCATCACTTGCTACCGTCATCTACCAGCACTTGTATGAGAAGAACTCACTCAGTTGCCTAAACAATGCATTCAACCAGGCATTTTTTATCCTAACTTACTAGGATACCACATCTACTCATGCCAGAGTTTAGAGAGAAACAGATGATGCAGCAACAGATACTGAACAGTAAGATTTTCTTTATAAAAACAATAGCCAAAGCAGTGACTTCAGAGAAGACAATACCAACAAAGCTGAATGTGTATTTTATACCAGATCTTCTGAAGTGTATAAAAAGCCAGGGCTACTCTATATTTAATTATTATTGGAAGAAAATGCTTATCAATTCACTTTCCTTCTCTTAAACATACACACACACACACACACACACACAAACAAACACCACAAAGAGAGAGACAGAGAAGACAGACAGACAGAGATATACAGAGAGACAGAGATCAAGGGGAAGGTGATTGGACCCTACTGAGGGTGAAGGCTTTATTCTGCAGATATTTTTTTAATTTAAATTTATTTTTTATATTTTATTCATTTTACATCCCAATTGTAGCCTTCTTCCTTGTCTCTCCAGGTCCCAGCCATCCTCCCTCTTCTCCCTTCTTCCCATTTCCTATTTCTTGAAAAGAAGGAGCCTTCCTCCACTACCATCTAACCCTAGCCTATCAAGTCTCATCAGGACTGCCTGAATCTTCTTCCTATGTGGCCTGGAAATGTCCCTCCCCCCACTCCGGGGAAGTGATCAAATAGTAGGCAAAAGAGTCCATGTTAGAGACAGTCCCTACTCTCCTTACTAGGGAACCTACATGAAAACTGAGCTGTCTATGAGCTACATCTGAGCAGGGGGTCTAGGTCTTCTTTATGCATGGTCCTTGGTTGGTCCATCAGTCTCTGCAGGATCCCATGAGCCTCAATTTGTTGGCTCTGTTGATATCCTTGTGGAGCTCTTGTCCCCTCCAGGTCTTTCTATCTCCCCCTTCTTCAATAAGATTCCCTGAATTTTGCCCTAAGTTTAACTATGAGTCTCAGCATCTGCTTTGATACCCTACTGGATAGAGATACTCTATGATAGGCTCTTGTCCTGTTCCCTGTCTTCTACTTCCAATGACGATCCTCTTTCCCCTTCTGAATGAAGATTAAGCCTCTTCCCTAGGGTCTTCCTTGCTGTTTAGCTTCTTTAGGAAAACACATGCTGGAAAGGTTGTGGAAAAAATGGAACCCTTCTCCATTGCTGGTGGGAATGCAAACTTGTACAACCACTTTGGAAATTAATCTGGTGGTTTCTCAGATAAAAGGAACAATGCTACCTTAAGATCCAGCTATACCACTCCCGGGCATATATCCAAAAGATGTTCAACCATACAACAAGGACATTAGCTCAACTATATTCATAGCAGCTTTTCATAATAGCCAGAATCTAGAAACAACCTAGATGTCTCTAATCGAAGAATGGATACAGAAATTGTGGTACATTTACACAGTGGAATACTACTCAACTATTTGAAAAAAAAAGGAAATCATGAAATTTGTAGACAAATGGATGGAACTCGAAAATATCACCCTGAGTAAGGTAACCTAGAAGCAGAAAGACACACATGGAATATACTCACTTATAAGTGGATATTAGCCATATAAGATAGGATAAACATACCAAAATCTGCAGACATTCTTAAGAAATTGAACATAGGAAACAAAAGCTTATGACTTTGAGATCAAAGGTAAAAGCCTTCTAGTTATTTTCCTTGCCTTGCTATTTTGTTTTATAATTGTGTGTGTGTGTGTGTGTGTGTGTGTGTGGTGTATGCAAGTACTTGTATGTGCTTGTGAAGACCAGAAGAGGGCATTGGATCCCATGGAAATAGAGTCACAGGAAGTGATGAGACATCCCATTGAGGGCTAGAAACTAGTCTCTTGTTTCCACTGTAAAAGCAAATAGCCCATCCTGTGCTCCTCAATGAGAATTTGACCCTGACATGTATGAGGATTAAACAGGAAGTTCAGTGGGTATTCTTTGAGCTCTGACAATGAACTGAAGACATGCTATGGTCTGATCCATGAGCTGTCCTACAGAACAGTAAATATCAATTTGTTGTGAACTGTAAATCTCTTTTAAAAAAAGAACTTTGTTTTTATATTTTGTGTTTTGATTATATTTATGTTAAGTGTGCTATGCTCTTGCAGTACCTGTGGAAGCCAGAAGTGGATGTTAGATTCTCTGAAACTAGATTTGTAGATGGTTGTTAGCTGAAGTATGGGTGCTGGGTACTGATCCCAGGTCTTTCGCAGGAGCAAGAAAGGCTATTAACTTCTGAGCCACCCCTCCAGTCCCAGACACCTTTGACGTGACACGGTTATGAAATGAATATTTTTATTTTTACATACTCAAAATAAAAGAAGAAAAAAAAACATAAAAGCTCACTGGCCACAGCTCCGTGGGAACAGAAGGAGCAGGAATATTAACCAGTGTTTCAGAGAGAAAACATGAGTGAAGCAAACAGCCAAAGGTATTGAATAGAGACAACTCTGAGTCTCAAAAGAGAAAGTTGTTGTGTATCCATCCCTTACCATAAATGAGTAGTGTAAAATCATGAAAGGTGAAAGCAAACTACACCAAGACAGTTTTGTCATAAAATATCCATTGTTTAAACCTGAAAATACACTACATCCCAGTGTATTTGACAGCCTCAGGACTATGGATGCTGTGTAGTCTACCAGGCTTTGGCTTCATATTTGTGTGGTCTGAGGTGCATACAAAATTGTCTCTTATAATGTGTGAGGAAGAAGACATAATGTCTTTTGTGTAAATTACAAATCTAAAGAGTAACATCAATGATCATTAATGAAAGAAGTATCGGCTCAGGATACCCCCAAAACAAGTTCTCAACACAAAGGAGATTTATTTGGCCCAGAGGGACAGGGGGCAGGAAATAAGAGACAAAGACAGGAAATAGATAATGAGGGAGAAGGAGAAGAGAGCAAGAGAGATGGGGGAGTGATATTTGTCCATGAATGGAAAAAAGAACTACCTCTGGATAGAGAACACATACACACACACACACACACACACACACACACACACACACACAAATGGCTGTTTAAAAAGCTACAAGGGGAAACCCTGTGTTAGGATGAGATGTTTACTTTTACTTAAATCTGTTAATTAGGTGAGCCAAAGGGGGCTTTTGATTGCTGGACTTCAATACTTTGATTGCTGGACATTTGTAGTCAGCATAAGGAGGAGGAAATGGCCAAATAAGGGGACAGATGTTGGCCTTTATGGTTTTAGGGAGTGAGAAAGAAGGAAGAGGCCTGACAGAGCCACGCTCACCGTGTTTGAGCTTTCCAGAGTCCCTTCAGGGACTCCTAAATCAGGACTGTGATAGCCTACCTGTGCCATAGTGCAAAACTGAGATGTGGCAATAATGGTAAGTTTGAAATCTCACATTTTAAGTTAATTTTCACAGCTCTACTAGAAGACCCTCCATCTTGGTTAGTTTTACTGTAGTGAAAGATTAGTTGAGGGTACATTTTTTTTCTTTTTTGTAAAAAGAGGGTGGTTCCCCTGTAAAAGCAAGAGGAGCTGGTGTCCTGGGTATTTGAGCTCTGCTTCCATCATAGCAGTTGTAGAGAGAGAGTAGAGCTCCAATAACAAAATTATTCTACCAGGCCAAAGTGTACAACATTTTGAAACTTTGTCTGTTCTTTTATTGATACTATACACTGAAATTATTACTGATTTATAGATATTCTTAGGAGTTCTGAGGAAGAGTTATTCCTACAAAGTTAACATGTGTAAGCAAGAGTCCAGGAGCACATGAACAATAAGGTGTTCTTGACCTGTGTGTTACACTAAGACACAGAGTTTATTAGAACAAGAGAGTTCTATCATTCACGTTTCAAATATATTATCCATCTGAACACAACTAGCTCTTTTAAAGTATTACTGAATTATTTTCCTAATAATTATGTATCTAAAATAAAAAATGTCCCCAGACTAGAAATTCCAAATGATAGAAACTTGGTTAAATTTTTGTATGTATGAGTGTTTTGCCTGCATGTATGTATGTGTAGCAGGTATGTTTAGTGCCCATAGAGGCCAGAGGTAAGTGTCAGACTCCTTTTGGGAGTCTCCACATATATGCTGAGAACAAGACCTGACCATCTGCAAGAGCAGCAAATGTTCTTAACCACTGAGCTATCTCCGCAGCTCTTGGATGCTGGTTAAAAGAGAGCGGAACAATTTATAGAACAAAAATAGAGAATGCTGGAAATATTTATTACAAGGATAGTGAGTACCAAAAATCCAAGTTCATAAATCCTGATGGATGGAAACACAGAATGCCAGTAAGTGAGAGTGTACTTGAAAAGTCCTTCCCACCTCTGAGACTTTACACAGCTTAAAATTTGTAAAGCACTTGTGAGTCCTCAGCAATCAGGGGAAATACCTTGGACATTATTACCATGGAATCCAAAGAGGCTTGCTTCTCCTTAACCTTTTGCTAAATCCTCTGCCTTATCTCATCTCTTTGTGGTGATATTGACCACCTGGCAGTCAGCACTAACGTCTCTTTCAGCAGGTGCCTCACAGCGCTTTTCAAGAGCAGCTTAAAGGCTGATACATGCTCCCATTTCCCCATTCTTTGACATGTCAATCTTTCTGTGAGATAATCTGGCTTCCATGAACCACAACAACAAAAATACCATGACACTTTTTTATTTTTAAGAAACAATAATTGCAGTGTGTCTCCACTTCAAAAAGATTCCAGCATAGGCTATGTAGAAGGGGCTGAGCAGTCTGGATTGTCATTAAAAACCTGAATGCCCATTCCCTTTAAGAGTATGAACAGTTTAGATAGTAAAGGAGGACAAGAAACACAAGGATAGCCCATCCCCTTAACCACTGAGATTATTCCCTGCCTAAGGATTTGCTCATTGTTAATTTTATCTTGTGATTAAGTCTTCAGTTTACTTATACAGTATCCTTAGTTCCTTTGTGCCTTGGAAATGCATTTTTTAATCTGTTTTAATTGCCAAAGTGAAAATACTGCCATCATCCAAGCAAATAGAAAGAACCATAACATTTAGAATGGAAAAGGGCAAACTGTACACAACCAATTTTATTCCTGACCTAAAGGACTCTGCAATACCTTCATTATAAATATTAGAAAATCAGATGATAAAACCATCTCTTACAAAGTGGAGGAAGGAATGGGATAAATACTCAGGTGAATTGGCAATTCCTGGGGTTTCACCAGCAAATATCATGTTTCAGAGATGCTCAGAGTTGTGTGAATATGGCTTGTGATTGCTTATATTGCCTCATTAACCAATGTCAAAATTAAACTGAGACCAATAAGGAAGCCTTCATTAGGGTTCAGTTTTTAGCATGACTATAACTTCAGCTCCCAAAGGTCCTGAAAACATCACTACAATGTTCCTTGGTAGAAATGGCAGAATGAATTCAGTATTCCAGGTCTCAGCTTACTCGAGATAACTATTGCAGAATGATGCAGATTTTAATGACAAAACTAGGGTATGGCCACGCACACCCACCATCAGCAGTGGGGTTTCCGAAACAGGCTGTCAGTTTTCTTGGATCAGTGAACAGTAGGTAACATTATCTATCCTCACACTGACCACCACTGATTTCTCAGGTTACAGAAGCTTGAAGAACCATCTCTACTAGAAATGAGTTTTCCACTCTTAGCTCAGATGTCCACACTCTTTCTCATCCCATTCATTTCCACTGTTTCTTCTGTCATTGCCAGTGACACTGGGCATGGATTCAAATGCTGCTCCTGTTCCTGCTTTGTAAGACACCATCTGTCACTGTTTGTCTTGCCAGGCCACAGGTGCTAAAGACACAGTGTGTTCTTTCCTGCTTTAAGGCTCATCATCCAGAGTGAGATATTAATTCCTATAACCTACAGTGTGAACCACAGAGCGCTCCCATAGCGTGCACCAAGGAGTACAATGGGCTCTTAGTCATACACACTTGGGCTTCAGCGGCTCAGGCTCTGTCAAGTACTAATGTTACAAAGCAAGTGACTCAAGCTGAATCTTTGTTTTCTCATATTTAAAACAGAAATAGCTAACCTTGGGTTATTTTTTTTCCTTTAAATGAGCCTTCTCTTTCATATCAATTTTACATTCACAAAGATTTTAGTGCTTTTATAAGCTCCCTAACTGCCTTTCCTATGTACAACCTACAACTCTATAACATCTTTCACCCAAGTTATATATTTAATAATTGATGAACCTAAAGTTGCCAGCTAGAATATGTCCAAAGAACATGATTTTCATTAGGGTTCATCCTTAGACTTATATGCCTTGTGGATTTTGACAAATGCGTAATTATGTATGCCAACTAACAGCATCCCACAGAATCTTTTCAGCATCCTAAAGTATCTGTGGCTTACCTACCTATGCTTTCTTCTTCCAAATTCTGGCTTTCTCCTGCTTCTAGAATGCTGAGAGGTTGGAGCACTGTAGTTCATTGCTTCCTTCACTCAGTGACATGGATCTAGGTGTTCTCTGTGTCGTTACATGTCTAGGTGGACCATTTCCTTCCAGCACCAAATACACTACATTCATCCATTCATTTTTGCATGGACGTTAGATGCTCTTTAGTTTTGATGATTATAAATTAAGCTGCTGTAGACATCTGAACAGGCTTTTAGGTGAATAAAACATTTCAAGCAATTTTTACACATATCAGGGAGTATAATTATTGGATTGTATGGTCAGATTTGATTTTTGTGTAAATTGTCAAATTGTCGTCTTCCAAAGTGTTTTTTCTATTCTATTACTTCAACCTCCTCACAGTTCCTGTGGCTTCGTATTCTCAGTAGTATCTACTGGAGCCAGTGTTTGGACATGAGCCATAACAGTTCAAAAACTATATCATATTTCAGTGCTTAATTAACTAATTATTTGTAATATTGATAAAATTCTCATATGCCCATTTACCACCTCTATAAGTTCTTACAGATTCTTAATTATTTCTTCATGTGTTAGGTCTTTCAGGTCATATCATGGGAAAAGTATGAAGATTTCAAGTGTCATTTTCCAGTTAATGCATGTGGCATTTAGGTTTATGATTGCTCTTGGGCTAATTCCAGGTGAGGTATAAAATCTTTGCCTATATTCGCTTTTATTTATTTGCTGTCTAGTTGTCCCAGCATAATTTTAAAATATTTCCATTGTTTTATAATTATGGCTTTGTAACAAACTAATTAACCAAAATTACGTAGATCTAGTTCTCTACTGACCTATTCAAGTAGTATGGTTGTTGGTTCCTATACCAGTACGACACTTGTCTTGATTACTATCACTTTATTTTAGGTTTATTTGAAGTTGACTACTATCAGTAATCCAATTTTGCTCCTTAATTTCAATATTGAATTAGAAATGTTCATCATTTGACTCTCCATTAAACTTAAGAATCAGTTTGTCATTAATTTGTTTGCTCTCTTGTTGAAATGGTTATCTTTTGAAATATCAAGCTGAAAAGAACTTCAGCTGATGTCTTGAAATGACTGAGTCCTCCTTTCCATGTTCATGGGTTTCTCGGCATCCAGTTTTGTTTTGTTTGTTTTTTTTTTATTCATTAGAATTTCATAGTTTCCCCCATAATTCTCACACATATTTTTTTATTTATAACTAAGTATATACATTTAATTGCTGTAGTTACTAATGTAAATCTTTCTGCTTTTAAACCTAATATTTCATTTGTTCTTTGCTTAAATACAAGGAATTAAATATTATACAGCAACCTCGTAATCTTGGTAGAATCACTTATTTGTCCCAGAATGGTCTTTATTTAATTCTTGAAGATTTTCCAAGTAGGAGGTGGTGTCATCTATGAACACATAGATTGTTTTCCTTCCCAGTTTATAGGTCCATTTCCTTCCCATGCCTACTGTGCCAGCTAGGACTGCCAGGATGTTAAAAGAGATTAGCAAGGATTATACTAACTAAGGAGCTTTTAGCATTTGATAGCTGCTGGGAGACAGAAAGTTAGGGCTTTGTTTTGTTTTGTTTTGCTAATGAAGTGAGCCCTGGTAGACTAATCACACACCAGAATACTTCCAAATTCCAAAATTACTCAAGCAACAGGAGCAGTATCTAGGGGGGGGAGAGAAGAAATGAAAGAAGTAATCTCCCTTCCTGAATTGGAAAGGATATAAAGGTTGTGAGTGAGGAGTTGAAGGCAGTGAGTAGGTTCAAAATTCACTGCATGAAATGCTGAAAGTATTAATAACATTTTTAAAGGTTATGTTTTTGTTTCTCCCTAATTTGGGGTGGGATTGCTGAATTTCTGATCCTTCAGTATAATGTTAGATGTAATAAAGGGAATATTACTCAGCTGTTAGAAACGGTGACTTCATGAGATTTACAGGCAAATAGATGAAACTAGAAAAACATATATATCATGCTGAGTGAGGTAACCCGGACTAAAAAAGACAAGCATGACTTGTACTCACTTTTAAATGGATATTAACTGTAAAGTAAAAGATAATCATGCAACAATACATAAACACAAAAAACGTTAAGTAACAAGGGGGGCTCAAGGAGGAATGTATGGATCTCCTTAGGAAAGAAAAATATATTTTGTGGGTGGATTTGGGGTGGATTGGAATAGCAACATCAGGAATCAAGTCAAGAGAGGGAGGGAGAAAATACTGGGATAGTTGGCTGCAATTGGGGGCATTTCAAGTGCTAAGCAAAAACCTAGTGCAACAGAAACTCACAGGAATCTATTAGGATGACCCAATAGATAGGAATAGGTACACAGAACCTGAACCAGCCATTTTCTATACCAGCAAGACTTCCAGGGGAGGGCTTGGGACACTAAACCAGTCCCCAAACCTTCAATCTAGAAGAATTTGTCCTGCCACCCATGATATGTTAGGGTAAATGTGGCACAGAAATTGTGGGAGTGGCTAACCAATGAATGGCCCAGTATGAAACCCATGACAGGAGAGGGAGCCTATCCCTGACAATTCCTGGAATAACAGAAACCAGGATCCAAATGACCAAGAGACCTAAAATAAAATTAAACACGATGAAATGATGTCTAATGACATTCTGCTGTACTCAAGACTGGTACCTAACCCAATAATCGTTACAGAGGCTTCATCCAGCAGCCTACCGAAACAGATGCAAAGACCCATAGGAAAACAATTAGGCAAAGCTTGGGAGAGAATCCTACTGAAGAGGGAGGAAAAAGATTGTAGGAGCCAGAGGGGTCAAGGAAACCACAAGAAAAACATATGGGTTCATAAAGGCTCACAGAGACTGAATCACCAACCAGGGATCATGCATGAATTTGGCCTAGGCCCTCAGCACATGTTACAGTTGTATAGCTTGTTCTTCTTGTGAGACTCCTAAGAGTGGGAACAAGAATGCTCTATGACTCTGTTGCCTGCCTTTGGGACCCTTTCCTCCTTCTGGGCTGCCTTGTTTAGACTCAAGAAGAAAAGATTTGCTTAGTGTTACTGCACCTTGATATGCCAGATTTGGTTGATTACCTTGGGAGCCTGCCTTTTTCTGAAGGGAAACAGAGGTGGAGTGGATGGGTGGGGGGATAGAAGAGGTGGGGGCAGAGAGAAGAAGGGGAAACTGTGACGGGGTGGAATATATGAAAGAATAAATTAATAAAAAAGAGAGAAGAAAGACTTACAGATTTGTATTTTATCCTATTAAGGAAGTCCCATCTCATTTCTAGAAGACTAAGAGTTTCTATGATGAATGGGCCCTGCGTGTGATCAAATAATTTTTAGACCTATTGACATAATTATATGGTACTATTTTCTTTTTTATTCTGTTGATATGAAAAATAGAGTAATTGACACTTGATTGTTGACCCAGTCTTTTTTATCTGGAACAAATCTCAATGGATCATCATGTATAATTCATTTCAAGAAATTAGGGATTTTAATTGCTTTTATTGAACATTTTTGCATCTCTGTTCATGTGAAATATTGGTTTATGAGTATATTTGGCTTAATATATTGTTATAGTATTAGGCTAATTTTGGCCTCATAGAAGGAGCTGGGAAATATTCCTTTGTCTTTCATGTTTTTGAATATATGGCAGAAAATTGGAATGGATCCCTATGGGCCTGGTTCTTTCTCTTTTAGAAATGTTATCAATCACTGATATAATTATTTAGTAGAGGTGGAACTTTGCTCTTTTTTGGTGAGTTTTGACATACTGTGTCACTCAATGCATTTGTCTGTGTGATTATGACAATCAAGTCTGTGATTAAAGAGTTATTCTTCATGTTCTTTCATTATCATTTAAGTTTTTTAGTATCTAAATGATGTCTTTTCATAGAATTACAGAATTGTGTCTTTATTTTTTAATAATCTTCACTGGGTTTTGTCAATTTTATTGATAAATTCAAGGAACTAAATTTTGGCTACATTCATTTTCTCTATTCCTTGTTATAATTTTATTGATTCCTGCATAAATTTGCATTTTTACTTTATATTTCAAATATTCTTTATCCTGGATTTTTAGTATAATTGATTCCAGTTCTTTATTGTTTCTTAATATATGTATTTAATGCTATGTATTTCCTCTAAGCACTCTGTTACAGTCTACGTATTTTTGTTAAGTTCTATTTTTACTATATTAGTTCAAAATATTTAATTGTTTAAATTTCTTATTTAAAATACAAGCATTTGAAAATGGAGAGATAGCTCAATGGTTAAGAACACTTGCTGCTCCTGCAAAGGAGTTGGGTTCAGTTTCCAGCAACCACTGGCAGCCCACAAACATCCTTAATTTCAGTTTCAGGAGATTTATCACTCTGTTCTGCACTCCCCGGGCACCAGACACATCCAAGAGTGGGATAGCTGAGACGCCATATTCCCCTGGCAAGCTATGACTATTAATTGGTGTAGTTAAACTCTTGATACATTAAATGATTTATAGGCATGGGAGTAATAATGTCTGAGATATGCATTATTACGTAGTATTTTATCCTATTTGTTATCTCTGTCCAACACACCTTGGTTTTCTATGTCATTTCTGTGCCTTATGGTTTTAATTCAATACTCAATATAACTACTCTTTTCTTTTTTCTTTTCAAATTAATTAATTAATTAATTAATTAATTAATTAATTTGGGTTGGTGGTTAAGTCTTTGTGAACTCCCATGGGCCCAGGTTAGTTTACTCTTCAGGTCTTCCTGTAGTGTCTTTGACCCCTCCAGCTCCCTCAATCCTTCTTCACACTCATCCACAAAACAGTCTGACCTTGGCTTATTGTTTGGCTATGGGTCTCTGCATCTGTTTCCATTAGCTGCTGGATGAAGCTTCTCCAAAGACAGCTATACTAGGCTCCTGTCTGCAAGCACAGCAGAGTATCATTAATAGTGTTGGGGACTGGCTCTCTCCAATGGGGTGGGTCTCAATTCATTGATTTGTCATTCCTTCAATATCTGCTCCATCTTCATCCCTACACTTCTTAGAGGCAAGACAAATTTGGGATCAAAGTTTGTAGGAATGGGTTGGTGTCTCCCCTCCCACCACTGCAAGTCCCACCTGGCTAGAGGATGTAACAACTTAAGGCTCTATATTTCCCACTGCTAGAACTCACAGCTGGGGTCACTTCCATAGACTCTCAGGAGCCTCTCCCATCCTAGAGATGTCCCCCAATGATTTCCCTTCTTTTTCTGGGACTTTTTTCCTAACTCTTATGGCCTACACTCTCTACACTTTATCCCCACCCTTGTTACACCTGATCTCTACCCCCATTGCCCTTTCCACACCATCTCCCACCCAGGGCCAATATGTGTGTGGGTTTATTTTTGGTCAAGTCCATTGATCCATCAGTCTGTTTCTATGCCAGTACCATGCTGTTTTTACTGCGTTGCTCCATAGTACAGCTTGAGATCAGAGATGGAGATACCTCCAGAAGATCTTTTAATGTACAGGATTGTTTTAACTATTTGGGTTTTTGTTTTTCCATTATGAATTTGAGAATTGTTCTATCAAGATCTGTAAAGAATTACGTTAGTATTTTGATAGGAATCAAATTGAATCTGTAGATTGCTTTAGGTAGGATGGCCATATTTACTATGTTAATTCTACTGATCCATGGACATGGGAGAGCATTCCATCTTCTGATGTCTCCTTTAATTTTTTTCTTCAGAGTCTCTTTCCCTCCTATTGTGCTACTGTGTTTAACTTCAATTTGAAAGTTCTTGCTTCATCTTAGTATATTTTATTTTGTTATGTTCAGTTGTCTCTTAGAAGCCTGTTCTTTTCTAATGAGAAAGGTACAGGAAGTGGATCTGGAGGGGAGGGCAGACGGGGAGGAGCTTGAAGCAGTGGAGGAAGGAAAAACTGTAGTTAAGATTTATTGTATAAAAATAATTATTTTCAAAAAAGGAAAAAGAAATAAAACCTCTGGAATCATAAAAAATATAAAAATTGTGCTTGTAAAACAACTATGGTAAATGATATGGTATAAAAGGCAGAGGCTAGAAGACGGTTCACTGTTAAGAGCACTTATTGCACAAACATAAAGATAACTAATCTTGACTCCTAGTAACATGGAAGAAGCCAGGTTTGGCCCTATGTGTGCCTGTAAACCAAGCTCTCATGAGGATTACCATGGTTTGATGTCTGCCAGTCTACGTCCAGGTTCAGTGAGAGACACTGTCTCAAGGAATAAAGGTAAAGAGGTGTGGAGAACTAGAGCAGAATGACCCGCCTCTTCACACTCACATGATCACAGGCACCCTTCACACATATGTACATATACCTTGTTCACCCTTTCCCACCTCCTTTTCTTCCTCTCTCTCTTTCCCCTGGTCACACATACATAGTACACATACACTCTTCACATACACACACAGACACACTGCAGATTTGTCTTTTACCATCACCACCACTTACGTGAAACAGGATATAAGAGTGGGTTTAGTATTTTCCTTCTCCCATGTAGAAGGCTTGAGAGGCCTGGCTTTGAAATTTCCTCCACTGGCAGTTAGAATCTGCCAACCGGTAACTTACATGGTACACTCTGTAGGGGAATGTGGGGATTTTCTGTAATGCTCACTTTGAGAACCTGATAGACCTCGTAGAAGTGAACTTTATAACGGTGTGGTGCCTCCGACTGAATGGCTTTCACTCGAATTGTTGCCTCTCAGGCCTGTCAAGCCAACACCCAGCAACTCATCCTCACTTACTTTCTCAGCTACTATTTCCTTTGATCTCTGACTTACTGAGTCTTAATTCTCTTCACCGGTTTGTGAGTCGGTCTGATTGTCAGGACACATGATTACCCTGTGACCTCATTTCTCTAGCATCACTATCAAGAGTTGCTGATCTTTCACTGCTTACCTTTTGAGCTGCTGTTCACATAGACTGACAGCTTCTATGCTCCTCAGACTTGAGAGGTAGAATCTTGTTATTTTTTTCACAAGAACCTCTTTCTTGAGGCATCCAGAGCTAGGAGACCATGATCCCTTGTTTCTTTCTCTCTCTCTCTCTGAATTCTGGCCTCTCAGAAACATTTTGCCCATGGATGGAACAGAGTACACGAACTATGTCATGATGACAACAAAACAGAATAGCACACACAAATAGTCTTTTTTTTTCAGTTCCTAACCCCCTTCCTCTTGGATCTATTTGCACTATCTTTTTCACTTCTTTGGAACTCACTTCTGTTATTTTCATGTTTTATTCTTTTCATTTTTTTAAGGTATCTTCTGCATTAAATTCTCAGAGGGACAGCTTGGCTAAAATGCTGGCACTGTTGTTCTCCATCTGCCTAGCCTATTTTCTTTTCTGTTTTGGAAAAGAACACATGTGGAGGTATTGCAAACACAACTGTATTGACCTTTTATGTTATGAATACAATAATAGCCAATGTTTATTTGTGGTTTATTGTAGATTAATACCACATAGTTCTTTTGCATTTGAGAAAACTGAGGTTAATAAAACTGATACTTATTAGAACTAGAGTTTTAACTCTATTGTGTGTTTAATGAGTGACTTGATAGAAACATAATTATACCATTCATAACATGCATGTGTGCACATTCACGCACATCTATCCAATTATAGTTCTTTAAACTATATATCATATGTATGCATGTATTTAATGATTGTATTGACATGTACAGTATGTATATATATTACACCATTTTAATACATGTGGATACTTTTTGGTGTATGTTTTGCAGTAAAGTCTAAGTCCTATGAGAGCATGGGCTTTAATGGGTTAAACACCATGCTTCTAGCACCTTGTAAACTGTGCATACTGATCTTCAAATTGTTTTTCACAGCACTGATAGCTATAACAGCTTGCCAAGTGTTCCCCATAGGTACTCTCTAGGATTTCCTACAAGTATTTGCTGGGCAAAAGAATGAAAACATTAGTGAATAAGTACATGAATAAATTAAGATGAAACTTTGAAAATTATACTTGCATAGTTAATAATAAAGACTTCAGAAAAAGGCAAAAGTATTATTTGGCATACCATGATACTATGTTGCATCTCTATCTTCTCAGTAATATTAAAATTGACTTTATTGACTATTAATTTCTAAATGAGGAGTTCAAGCAATGAATATGAAGTATTCATTCATTCAGAAAAAATGACAAAAGAAAGGGAGAAGAAACAGCATTATTATAATGTGAACAATAATCGCTATACCGATTCTGCCAAATTGGATGCTATTTCAATCTATATTGATAAATCTCCAATAGATATAACTAAAGATTTGTGTCTCCAAGTGAAAAAGGTGATCAATGGTATTTTACATGTTTTTCTTTAATTAAGTAGCATAATGTATCTCCCAAATGCTGTCATTTGTGACTATTTCAATAAAATGATCGATTCACTATGTTTAGAGGCATGAAAACCAGGTAATTATAATTTTCTATATTAGAAAAGAGAAGTGTTAACATACATAAAAGAAACAAAAGGTTAATTGATATTTGGCAAAATAAATGTTCTATTTATGTCATTTTTCTTGTCTCAAATTGGAATATAATGGATTCACTTCTTGAAACTCACATCTGCATAGCTATGCCTCTTACCTTATCTTATCTTATTCTATCTTATCTTATCTTGCCTTGACTTGCCTTGCGTTACTTTAAGTCTAAGTGATCCAGGAGCTAAAGCTTAAGAGGGACCTGAAAGTTTATAGTGTAAGAGTCCATTTTTAGTATAAAATAATTAATATGCACATTAAAATAGAAACATAGAATTGAAAAACAAAATTAAACATATAGAGTCACACTTTAGTTATCATGTTTAAACATCTTTATGTAGTAAATTTTATAGTTTATGTTTATTGACAAATTACATGCTAGGTTTTGTTGTGTACACAATTTTGCATTGATCTCTCTCCTACACAAGTAATAAACAGGATCAACCCTACAAAGCTTCCAAGGTGCATGACATTAGATCATCCCAGGTAGTAACTCTATAGACTATTTGTTCTCATATGGATTCTTGAGATGGGAGAAAAATATGGACACAGAAAAGGTTTTTGTTTTTGTTTTTGCTTTGTTTTTTTTCTTTTCAGGAAGATAAAAACACATGGGGAGAGAAGGTAGAGAAAAGAGAGAATAATAAAAGAGTACTTAAGAATAATAAATATAATCAAGGAAAGTTATATGATAAAATAGAAAAAATTAGCTAAGATGGTAGACTACAAGCTGATGGTGAAGTAAAAGAATGAGAATAAGAAAATATAGAATCTATTCAAAAAAGATAAAGAAAGAAAGAACAGGAGAAATTCATAAAAGTTGGTGAGAGGATACCGCTGGAGGCGAGCCCTGGTGGGGGAAGATGTGTGGAATCAGTAAAAGAAGACTTGGATCAGGAGGTGAAGTTCACAGACTCGGGCACCGACGTCTCAGGCCGCCCTTATTTATATACCTACTATTTTTTTTCACAACTGAAAGGTTTTATATTTATTTTCTCATTTTCTCACCTACAGTCTCTATTAAGAACTTCCTACCTTTAACAATAATCTGCACACTTTATTTTTTCCCTCCTTCTCCTCCTCAATCACTGTGGTTTCCTGCTAACTCATGGAGGAGGAAACATAACTTCAGTAAACAGTTAATATCTAACCCAGCACAATGGTATGTAACCAAGTGACCATGTTGGAAGCTATTGTGATTACAGAATAAAGAGCTGAAAAACTACATGCCCAGAAAATTCTGATTTGTTGTCACCTAGTGTCTCCCCACATCCTAATCATGAAATCTAATTTCTCTACACCCCCCCACCCAGGGATCTTGGCAATTAGCAACCTGAGCCAACTCCTCATCCTTTCTTAGCTCACCTCTAAATGTTCCTATTAAGTCCTGGAACCAACTATCCAGCAAGACCTTTCTAACCTTTTGATAATCATCTAGATGTTGTTTGGAACAGGTCAGTGGGCAAATTGTTGTCAGAACCATGCTCCCATCAGGAGAGAACATCCAGATGTTAGCTGAGGTACCCAGATCAGGTTCTTTTGTTGACTCAACCACATCATCAATTTTAACAAACAGAGTAGTGATCTGTTCCATTCCCACAATCCTCAGAGACAAACAAGAATGAATCATAGTCCAAGCTTTCGTTTTCTGATTCTAGGAAAATGTCTGTCACAAACAAAGTGAAAGTAAAAACTGTCAAAACGAAAGCCAAAATTGCAAACACAAGGCAAAAGCTTACCAAACATTCCCTCAGGAAAGTCCAGGAAGCTCCACAGGATATTCTCACAGATTCTTGCCGTGTGGGGACCCAACTCTTCAGGCCTTGCCATAAAGAAAGCCATCTGCATTACAGTCATGTGCCATTCCCAGAGGAGACCTAGCTACCAGCAGTTCACCAGATAAGCATGGAGAATAAGACAAGTGATCAGTATAGAAGTCACAAAACTGTAGCCATTTGCCCCTCTGTAGTGGTGGGGGGTACAGAAGAAAGAGATTCTTTCTAAAGATGATGTAGTGAAGAGCTTGAATCTTGCTTTCATGGCAAACCACAACCATCATAAGTTTCAAAGCTTTCATAGTTACAAGTTTTGATGAGACATTGATTCCTCAGACACATGGGTCATCAGTCAAGATGGAGTCCTATTCCCTGGCTTCCCTGGCTCTGTATGATAAAGTAAACAAGACACAGGTACCATATTGAGGGCTAATAAATTGCTTTAAGCAGAGCCATTGTGGAGAGCTAAGAACAGAAAATAAAACTGCAGGAAGAGGGCCTATATTTAATCTTCTTCAGCTCTAAGATGAGATAGATACAACTCTAGCAGTCAGCCATGGAGAGAAGGAGGGCCCAGGTACTGACAAGCCAAGTATAGCTGACAAGAGGCTCAACTTGGGCTGGAAGGTATATAAGGGGAGGTAACTCTGCTTTCTGTTGCTGGAGCAAATCTCAACACTGAGGACAACCCTAGAGTTTGATCACCAACTATAAACGCATTGGATACATCAATACCTGGAGCCACTTATTTGTTGTTCACTGAAATAGAACCTGAAAGCTGTCAAGCTTCCCTGGTATACTGACACCTACAATATTTAGGAATCTTGATTGTATGAAGAGAAGTTCTTGGCTTGTATAGGTTTCAGTGCTATGGATGCATGTCACTCTCCCAGTGTAACTGGGAAAGATCTCCTTATAGCTAACAAAGTAGCTATTCCTGGAATTGAAAATATACCTGGAAATCTGGAAGTGGGCTGATCACAGGCTAGAAAACTAAGCATGGCTAGCAGAAGCCCCAGTACACAAAGAAGAAAAATTCTTTTGGCAAAATTCTCTTGGAAGAAAGTCCAATAAAAACTAGGCAACAACATCAGCCACAGAGAAGACAAGAAAGAGTTCACAACTTCAAATGATCCTTGGTAGCCCCCTACATAAAACAAAGCTAGTCTCCAATTTTCAAGGATGCAGATGTTCCACTATTTCATCTTTATTTTCCTACCCCTGCCCATCTGTGCTTTCTGTATTTTCCTCTGAAACTTCTAACTGTAGCTTTGTTTAATCATATTTAAGAAAATATGTTTTCATTTGATGATTGCTTTCATACATTCATATAACATTTTTAAATTTCCTTCATTGTTGTATAATCACTTATCTTTTCCTCTTTTTTCCCTTCTTTTTAAACCCTCTGGATCACCTTTTTATCGCTTACATCATAATTTTATTCTGCTTCAGATTATTGTTATTTCCTTTATACTTGAGATTATAACATAGTTACATCATTTTCCTTTCCTTTTCTCTCTCCAAACTTTCTCATATAGCCCTACTTGCTCTTCTTAAAATTAATGACCTCTTTTCTTTAATTGTTGTTACATGCATATATCACATATAGAGGTCTTTTTTCTTACTCCTAATAAAGAAAACTTCTCTTTGTAACAGATAGAGCCTATTGTACCTTTAATAATATTTTTATTCTTACTGTTGTTTTTAATGTAATTTTCAAATTTTCTAGAGAGATATCTCAGTGGTTAAAGGTAACTGTCATCAAGCATGATGCCCTGAGTTGGATCCCTGGTGTCCACAGGCAGAGGGAGAGAATATACTTCCCCGATTTTTGTATTTGTTTTGTGTGTGTGTGCATGTATATGTGTGTTTACACACAGGAAGGAAAGAAAGAAAGAAAGAAAGAAAGAAAGAAAGAAAGAAAGAAAGAAAGAAAGAAAGAAAGAGAAAATGGAAGACAGAGAAAGAAAGAAAAAGAAGGAAGAAAATATAAATGAGGCATGTCTTGTAAGAAACCTTTAAAGCTAGGGAAATACAGAGCAACATCTTTCCAGCCCCCAAAGTAAATAACTGCCAGCCAAGATTACTATTTTCAGAAAGAACTATCTTATAAAGTTGATGGTAAAATAAGTACATTTCAAGATGAGCTCAGACTTAGGCAATTTATGGTCAATCAATCCTGCAGTGCAAAAATCACTTGAAGAAATCCTAACACATAAGGAAGACAGTCACAATTCTAAGAAAACACGTGCAAAAATAGATTTCCTGAGAGGAATAAATGGAATAAATAACAAAGGTCACAAGGAAAGAATACATTGTGCCCAATCTGTTAACCAGCAAAGCCTTTAATACTAAGAAGGAGGGGGAAAATTATAATCCAGGAAAACAATTTTAACAACATAGGAATTAATAAATATCACTTAAGAATTATCGTAAGATTAAATAATCTCAATTTACCAACAAGAACTGATTGTTTGCCTTTTAAGAAAAGATCTGCTCCTTCTGGGGGTGGGGACAAGATGGCAGCGCCAGGAGAACACTGCATCTGAGGAGCTGGATAACATTTTCCTTACAGCGAACCAGAGACTGAACTCTGGGCCCTAAAACAACAGCTATCGTGTTTCCCAGGTGAGAGGAAACCCCCACGGCATGGGAATCAGTCGGGTTCACTCTCAGGTCACCCAGCCAGAACCCGGAAGAGATCCTGAGGCACTAGGTCCCCAGACCAGAGCCACATGCCTGCTTGCCCTGATCACCTTCCCAGGCTGATCGGTGGGCACAAAAAATACCAGAGACTGGGAGTCCCAGTCACAAGAAAACCAACAGGGAAAGAATGCAACGGTACTGACTTGGGTCACCCAGTCTTTCCCTGGAAAAAGTCCCACCGACAAGCGGGTACGAGCCACCATCACTGAATTGGGTTCCAGCCGCAGGCAGACAGTTGCTGCTCACCCAGCTCTCCGGCACAGACAGAGCTGTGCACCCCAGGCACCAGAGACTTGGAGTCACTGTTGGGAGAAATCCTCACAGGGAAAGAAGCAAAAGGGACAGAATTAGGCCACCCAGTATATCCCTGGAAAAGGCCCCAACAGACCAGCCTAACCCAGAGACTTGCTGTGCACCAGATATCCTGCTTATACCAGGAGAGCAGTACCCACCTGCCACAGATTAAGTTTGGGTACTGGAGCACAGAGCCCCAACATCAGACCTACAAAAGCCTGGAATCCCTGAGATCAACCCCCACATACTGTTCCAAGGGGCAACGAGTTATCCCTAACAAAACTGACCAAACCACGGGACACACAGGTTACATCAGCAGATCATTAAATTCACAGCAAGAAACCCAGAAGCAGGGCAGCTGTCTTCAGGACTTCTCTGAGTGAGAAGAGAGCCCTCTCGACTAAAAAAGACCACAGTTACCACTCTGGTCTCTATGCCTGAGGTGAGAAGCAGCAACTTCTGAAAAACACCGGCCATCCAGTGACTCTACCCAAAAAGTTTAGAAGGCTTCCTTCAGGAAAAACCATCTTCCTGCCAAGGGGATTCTCTCAACCTTAGGATTCCAGAAATCACCAGAAACTAACCCCAAACACCTAAGATAGCCCAATGGGTAGAGGCAAGCATAAAAGCTCAACCAACAAAAGACAGCAATATGGCATCTCCAGAACCCAGTTATCCAGGGGTAGGTAGCCCTGAACACCCCAGCATAAATGAAATTCAAAAAGATGACCTAACGTCTATGTTCATGAAGAGGATAACAGAGGAAACAAATAAAATGGGTAAAGACCTAGAGGAAAACAAACAGATTATGGCCATCTGTAAAGAAATACAGGAAATTGCAGTCAAACAGTTTGTGGCCTTTAGAGAGGAAATGCTTAAATCACTGAATAAAATAAAAGAAACAGAGGATTTTTCAAACTAACAGCTGAAGGAATTGATGGAAAAACAGGAAAATAGTCAGACAAGTGAAGGAAATCAACAAAACAGTTCAAGATCTGAAGATAGAATTAGAAAAATTAAAGAAAACACAAATGGAGGAAATTGTGGAGAGAAAGAACTTAAGGTAGAAAACAGGAACTACAGAGGTTAGCATAACCAATAGACTACAAGACATGGAAGAAAGAATCTCAGGTGTGGAAGATACAATGGAAGAAATCAATGTAACTGTCAAAGAAAAAGTTAAAACTAAAAAATTCCTGACACAGACCGTCCAAGAAATTCAAGACAACATAAAAAGACAAAACCTAAGAATAGTAGGAATAGAGGGAAAAGAAGATTCCTTCAACCAAGGCCCAGAAAATATTTTCAACAAAATCATTGAAGAGAATTTCCCCAACTTAAAGGAGAAGCCAGTAAGAATACAAGAGCCCTACAGAACACCCAATAAATTAGACCAGAAAAGAAAATCCTCCCGCCACATAATAATCAAAACCGTAAGTATACAGAACAAAGAAAAAATACTAAAAGCTGCAAGAGAAAAAGGCCAAGTAACATATAATGGCAAACCCCTTAGAATCACACCTGACTTTTCAACAGAGACTATGAAAGCCAGAAGGGCCTGGACAGATATCATGCTGACCCTAAGAGAACACAGATGTCAGCCCAGGCTATTATACCCCGCAAAACTCTCAGTCCTCATAGACAGAGAAAACAAGATATTCAATGACAAAAACAAATTTCAATAATACCTACAAACAAATACAGCATTACAGAAGACACTAGAAGGGAAAATACAACCCAAGAAAACTAGCTACATCCAAGAAAACACAGGAAATAAATAACCCCACTACAGTAAAACAAAAAGCAACCAAGCACACAACCATATGACCACAGCCAACATCAAATTCAAAGGATCTAACAGCCACCAGTCATTAATCTCTCTCAATATTAATGGACTTAATTCTCCAATAAAAAGACACAGACTAACAGAATGGATGCGTAAACAAAACCCAGCAATCTGTTGTATACAAGAAAAACACCTAAGTCACAAAGATAGACATTATCTGAGGGTAAAGGGATGGAGGACGGCTTTCCAAGCAAATGGATGCAAGAAGCAAGCAGGAGTAGCCATTCTAATATCTTGATAAAATTGACTTTCAACCAAAATTAATCAAAAGAGATGGAGAAGGACACTTCATACTCATCAAGGGAAAATTCCACCAAGAAGACATCACAATCCTGAACATCTATGCCCCAAATACAAGGGCACCTACATTTGTGAAAGAAACATTGAAAAAACTTAAACCACACATAGATCCCCACACACTAATAGTGGGAGACTTCAACACCCCACTCTCAACAAAGGACAGGTCAACTAAACAGAAATTAAACAAAGAAACAATATCTCTAACAGAGGTCATGAATCAAATGGACCTAACAGACATTTACAGAACCTTACACCCAAACACAAAAGAATTTACCTTCTTCTCAGGACCTCATGGAACCTTCTCCAAAATAGACCACATAGTTGGTCACAAAGAAAGCCTCAACAGATACAAGAAGATTGAAATAAGCCCTTGTATCCTGTCTGATCACCAGGGAATAAAGCTGGACCTCAACAACAACAAAAAATAACAAATAACAAAAAGCCTACACACACATGGAAACTGAACAACTTGCTACTAAATGACAGCTGGGTCAGGGAAGAAATAAAGAAAGAAATGAAAGTCTTCCTAGAAATCAATGCAAATGAAGACACAAGATACCCAAACTTGTGGGACACAATGAAAGCAGTGCTAAGAGGAAAGTTCAAAGCACTAAGTGCCTTCAAGAAGAAATTTGAGACAGCTCATTCAAGCAACTTAGTGGGTCACTTAGATACCCTAAAAAAAGAAGAAGCAGACACACCAAAAAAGAGTAGATGGCTGGAAATATCAAACTCAAGGCTGAAATCAATCAATTAGAAACAAATAAAACAATTCAAAGAATCAATGAAACCAAGAGCTGGTTCTTTGAGAAAATCAACAAGATAGACAAACCCTTAACCAAGCTAACTAAAAGGCAGAGAGACACCATCCAAATCACCAAAATCAGAAATGAAAAGGGGGACATAACTACAGACAATGAGGAAATCCAAACAACCATTAGGACATAATTCAAAAGTCTATGTGCCACAAAATTTGAAAATCTAAATGAAATGGACAATTTTCTTGATCGATTCGACTTACCAAAGCTTAATCAGGACCAGGTAAATCAATTAAATAGTACTATATCCCCCAAGTAAATAGAAGTGGTTATCAAAAGTCTCCCATCCAAAAAAAGCCCAGGACCAGGTGGTTTCAGTGCGACCATCAAAGAAGAGCTAACTCTGGTTCTCTTCAAACTATTTCACAAAATGGAAACAGAAGGAACATTACCAAACTTATTCTATGAAGCCAGTCACACCTTGGTACCTAAACCTCACAAAGATCCACCAAAGAAAGAGAATTTCAGGCCAATCTCCCTTATGAACATTAATGCAAAAATACTCAACAAAATATTGTAAACTAAATACAAGAACAGATCAAAGATATCATCCACTATGACCAAGTAGGTTTCATCCCAGTTATGCAGGGGAAGTTCAATATATGGAAATCCATCAACGTGATACAGCATATTAACAAACTGAAAGAAAAAAAACCACATGATAATCTCCCTATATGCTGAAAAAGCATTTGACAAAATCCAACATCCATTCATGTTTAAAATATTAGAGAGATCATGGATACAAGGCACATATCTAAATATAGTAAAGGCAATATACAGCAAGCCTATAGCCAACATGAACTGAACGGAGAGAAACTTAAAGCAATTCCACTGAAATCATGGACAAGACAAGGCTGCCTACTCTCTCCATATCTCTTCAACATAGTTCTGGAAGTCCTTGCTAGAGCAATAACACAGTTAAAGAAGATCAAGGGGATACAAATTGGAAAGGAAGAAGTCAAATTATCACTATTTGCAGATGATATGATAGTATACCAGAGTCACCCCAAAAACTCCCCTAGGGAACTCCTACAGCTGAATAACACCTTCAGCAATGTGGCCAGATACAAAATTAACTCTAAAAAATCAGTAGCCCTCCTGTATACAAAAGACAAAAGGGCTGAGAAAGAATTACGGAAAAAACACCCTTCACAATAGCCACAAATAACATAAAGTATCTTGGTGTAACCATAACTAAGCAAGTCAAAGATTTTTCATACAAATTTTCATACAAATCTCAAAAAATTTTCATACAAATCTCTGAATAAAGAAGAAGAAGAAAATATCAGAAGATGGAAGGATCTCCCACTCTCATGGCTTGGCAGGATTAATATAATAAAAATGGCCATCTTACCAAAAGCAATCTACAGATTCAATGCAATTCCCATCAAATTACCAACACAATTCTTTACAGACCTGGAAAGAAAAATTCTCAACTTCATATGGAATATCAAGAAACCCAGAATTGCTAAAACACTCCTCTACAATAAAAGATCTTCTGGCGGTATCTCCATCCCTGATCTCAAGCTGTACTATAGAGCAACAGTTATAAAAACTGCATGGTACTGGCATAGAAACAGAATGGTGGATCAATGGAACCAAATAGAAGACCCAGAAATAAACCCACACACTTATGGACACCTGATCTTTGACAAAGATGCCAAAACCGTACAATGGAAGAAAGATAGCATCTTCAACAAATGGTGATGGTCTAAGTAGATGTCTACATGTAGAAAAATGCAAATAGATCCATATTTATCACCCTGCACAAAACTAAACTCCAAGTGGATCAAAGACCTCAACATAAAACCAGACACATTACATCGGTTAGAAAAAAAATATTGGGGAATACCCTAGAACTCATTGGTACAGGAGACAACTTCCTGAACAGAACAACAACAGCACTGGCTCTAAGAGCAAAAATAAATAAATGGGACCTCATGAAACTGAAAAGTTTCTGTAAAGAAAAGGGCACTGTCATCAAAACAAAACGACAGCCTACAGACTGGAAAGAATCTTCACCAACCCTTTATCTGACAGAGGGCTAATATCCAGTATATATAAAGAACTAAAGAAGCTGAAAAGCAGCAAACCAAGTAATCCAATTAAAAAATGGAGAACAGAGCTAAACAGAGAATTCTCTGTAGAGGAATATCGAATGGCAGAGAAACACTTAAAGAAATGCTCAACCTCATTAGCCATAAGGGAAATGCAAACCAAAAAAAGGCTGAGAATTTACCTTACACCCATCACAATGGCAAAGATGAAAAACTCAAGTGACAACACATGCTGGAGAGGCTGTGGATAAAGGGGAACCCTCCTCCACTGCTGATGGGAATGTAAACTTGTACAACCACTCTGGAAAGCAATCGGGCGCTTCCTCAGACAACTAGGAATAGCGATTCCTCAAGATCCAGCCATACCACTCCTAGGCATATATCCAAAAGAGGCTCAAGTACACAATAAGGGCATTCGCTAAACCATGTTTGTAGCAGCTTTATTTGTAATAGCCAGAAGCTGGAAACAGCCCAGATGCCCCTCAACTGAAGAATGGATGCAGAAATTGTGGTACATCTACACAATGGAGTATTACTCTGCAATGAAAAATAAGGAAATCATGAAATTTGCAGGTAAATGGTGGGACCTGGAAAGGATTATCCTGAGGGAGCTGTCCCAGAAGCAGAAAGACTCACATGGTATATACTCACTCATATAGACATGTAATATAAGATAAACTTACTAAAATATGTACATCTAAAGAAACTAATCAAGAGGGAGGATCCTGCCTAAAATGCTCAATCCCCATCCCAAAAGACAAAGAGGAAGGACATCTGAGGCAAAAGAAGAAAACAGGAAACAAGCTAGGAACCTGCCACAGAGGGCCTCTGAAAGGCTCTGCCCTGCAGACTATCAAAGCAGACACTGAGACTTATGGACAACTGTTGGGCAGAGTGCATGGAATCTTATGTAAGATGTGGGAAATAGTAAGATCTGGAGAGGACAGGAACCCCACAAGGAGAGCAACAGAACCAGAAAATTTGAACACAGGGGTCTTCCCAGAGACTCAAACTCCAACCAAGTACCAGGTGTGGAGATAACCTAGAACCCCTGCACAGATGTAGCCCATGGCAGTTTAGTGTCCAAGTGGGTTACATAGTAATGGGAAGAGGGCTGATAATCTGATTGGCCTGCTCTTTGATCATCTCCCCCCAGGGGGAGAGCAGCCTTACCAGGCCACAGAAGATGACAATGCAGCCACTCCTGATGTGATCTGACAGACTAAGATCAGAAGGAAGGAGAGGAGGACTCCCTTATTAGTGGACTTGGGGAGGGGCATGCATGAAGAAGGGGAAAGGAGGGTGGGAACGGGAGGGGAGGAGGGAGGTGCTCATGGGGAGATACAAAGTGAATAAAGTGTAATTAATAGAATAAAATTAGAAAAATAAAAGATCCATCATCTTCCATCCCCAAGAAACATATCTCACTGACAAAAATATTTACAGATCAAAATATAAAGAATAAACTTTAATCTATTAATCCAAGAGAACCTGGCATCAGAATAGCACAGCTAGTCTGATATCTGATAAATAGACTTCAGATCACAATTAGTCAGAAGAGTGCAGCGGAAGTTTTGGTTTATTTAAAAACTCAGTTATGTTATGTAAATATGTTTTTGTTGTAATCCCAATTGTAAGATGTGGGAATGTTTCTAGTTTATACACTGCTGATAACAGCTATTGACCGGGCAAGTGATCTTTGTCAGCTGTAAACTGCCTCATGTGGGGGCATGATTATGCCAGCTGGAAAACATACTTATGTGTACTCTGAGGGTATATATAAGAGAGAGAGAGATAGAGAGAATGATTTAAAGTGTTCCTAGATTCTAAACTGCCTCATGTGGGGGCATGATTATGCCAGCTGGAAAACATACTTATGTGTACTCTGAGGGTATATATAAGAGAGAGAGAGAAAGAGAGAGATAGAGAATGATTTAAAGTGTTCCTAAATTCCCTGTTCTCTGCCCAAAGTTTGGCTATGAGTCTCAACATCTACCTCGATACCCTGCAGGGTAGAGCCTTTCAGAGGCCATCTGTGGTAGGCTCCTATCCTGTTCCCTGTTTTCTCCCTCTTCGGATGTCCATCCTCTTTGCCTTTCTGGATGGGGATTAAGCATATTAGACAGAGTCCTCCTTCCTGATTATCTTCCTTAGGTGTACAGATTTTAGTATGTTTATCTTATATTATATGTCTAGTATGAAAGAAGTGGGAGATAGCAAGACCTGGAGAGGACAGGAGCTCCACAAGGACAGTGACAGATCCTGAAAGTCTGGGCACAGGAGTCTTTTCTGAAACTGATACTCCAGCCAAGGACCACTCATGGAGATGGCCTGGAACAATTGCAGGCCTATGGCAGTTCAGTATCCAAGTGACCACCATAGTAATGGGGACAGGGACTGTCTCTGACATGAACTGATTGGCCTGCTCTTTGATCACCTCCCCCCAAGGGGGGGAGCAGTCTTACCAGGCCATATAAGAAGACAATGCAGCCACACCTGATGAGACCTGATAAACTAGGATCAGAGGGAAGGGGAGGAGGAGGACCTCCCTTTTCAGTGGACTAGGAGAGGGACATGGGGGGGGGGAAGAGGAAGGGTGGGATTGGGAGGAGAGGAGGGAGGTACAGGGGGGATACAAAGTGAGTAAACTGTAATTAATGAAACATTATTTTTTTTTTAAATTGGGAAAAAAAACAGGGTGCTTTTGGTTGAAAAAAAAAAAGTTCCTAGAGAGAAATGCTCTAGAAAATGCTTTGAGGAGGTTGCTGCTTCTTACTTCCACTGCTGCTGTTTGCTGTTTGCTCTTTGAACAGACTGCTGGAATCCTGATGACAAACAGTGAAATTGCCCCCAAAGAACTAAGTCTAAAGAGATCTACATCCCCTGTGAGTAGCACTGAGGAACCCCCAATAAAATAGGGGTTAAAAGAATCAAAGCTTGCAGATTACACCCAACATGGGTATCAAGATGTTAAAGTTATATTAATAAAATCATGTTTCTCAGTTTCTCTCTTTATCCAGCTATCACACAAATAATTGAGGCTCTATTATATTAGTTTAACAAGCTTATAGCTAAATGCAGAGCAGGGGAGAGAATAGGGCTGGACTTCCTGGCAGGGGCTCTTTCTCTAGACAAGTAAGTTTAGCTCTAATATCAGGGAAATTCCTAGGAAAAGAAGTAGGTCATAAGAGTTGTTTTCCATCAGGATACACAGTATCCAGATTGAAAGAAGTAGGTCATGAGAGTTGTTTTCCATCAGGAGACATGGGATCCAGACTGATATATTGCAAGAGGGCCTTTGTAAGACAGTCTAGGAACTGAGATGGGTTTTTGTGTTTGTCCTGAATGATCTATTTGTTTTTTATCACTTACTGATTAAACGTGACCTTGTGGAGACTGGCCATGAGGCAAGATATAAATTTATCCCTAGGAAGGATGTTCTCTGGGGTATTGTAATTACATTTAGGGTCCTAGTCAGAGACTGTTTCAGCTCCTGCCAGATGGGTGGCATTATTTTGGTGGATTTTGTCTCCATGTGCCCTAGCCTGGTCCCTGACTTGCCAGCTTTCCTTGGGGAGAAGATTGTTGGTGAGAACCATATAAACATCATGGAAGGTGAGATTTTGAGATTGGGTAACACACTAGAATTCTTTAATAAAGATGGAAGAATTAGCAATGAAAAGAACACTTGTATCCTGACTAAGCCTTCCACCTCAGCAACCTCCTCCAAAGGGGAACCATGACAGGATTAGGCCGGGTAGGGGAAGGTAAAGAGAGTCCCATTGTGGAGCAGGAGCAAGTAGCAGAACAAAGTGAGGCCAGTGACCTGACAGTGGGCACCTGAGAGGGTTGATTTGGATGCTCTATAGCATCCAAATGGGGAAGGAGAGACTGAAAGGACTGGAGAGGAAAAGAGGGACTATGGGTTGAGGCTGATAAAGGGGAGGCTCATTAGCATGATCAAAAAAAGTGGAGGAATCATCTGGTTTGGGGTTCATGGTTAGGAGGAGTTGCTTTTTTCCTTGGGTGCCTTACGCCATGCAGTCACCTTTAATAAAGACAAGAATGAAGTCGCAGGGCAAATCCATCCTTTCCAACCAGAGCAAAGATGGCTGTCACCCAAGTTACTGCCTCTATCCTGATGGCAGGACAGCAACTAAGACATGCAAACCATGCTTTCTTTAAGATTACACATGTAAAGATTTTTAACTATCAACCTTGGTGTTATGTGTTTAAGTTAACCCTCTTGTTACAGATTTTACATGTTTTTCTTAATTAATTACACTTTATTCACTTTGTATCCCCCCATAAGCTCCTCCATCCTCCCCTCCCAATCCCACCCTCCTTCCCCCTTCTTCACGCATGCCCCTCCCCAAGTCCACTGATAGGGAATATCTTTTTCTCCTTCCTTCTGATCTTAGTCTATCAGATCTCATCAGGAGTGGCTGCACTGTCATCTTCTGTGGCGTGGTAAGACTGCTCCCCCCTCAGGGGGAGGTAATCAAAGAGCAGGCCAATCAGATTATGTCAGAGGCAGTCCCTCTTCCCATTACTATGTAACCCACTTGGACACTAAACTGCCATGGGCTACATCTGTGCAGGGATTCTAGGTTATCTCCATACCTGGTACTTGGTTGGAGTATGAGTTTCTGGGAAGACCCCTGTGTTCAAATTTTCTGGTTCTGTTGCTCTCCTTGTGGGGTTCCTGTCCTCTCCAGATCTTACTATTTCCCACATCTTACATAAGATTCCATGCACACTGCCCAACAGTTGGCCATAAGTCTCAGCGTCTGCTTTGATAGTCTGCATGACATAGCCTTTCAGAGGCCCTCTGTGGCAGGTTCTTAGATTGTTTCCTGTTTTCTTCTTCTTCTGATGTCCATCCTCTTTGCCTTTTGGGATGGGGATTGAGTGTTTTAGTCAGGGTCCTTTTTCTTGATTAGTTTCTTTAGATGTACAGATTTTACTAGGTTTATCCGATATTACATGTCTATATGATTGAATATATACCGTGTGTGTCTTTATGCTTCTGGGACAGCTCACTCAGGATGATCCTTTCCAGGTCCCACCATTTACCTGCAAATTTCATGATTTCCTTATTTTTCATTGCAGAGTAATACCCCATTGTGTAGATGTACCACAATTTCTGCATCCATTCTTCAGTTGAGGGGCATCTGGGCTGTTTCCAGCTTCTGGCTATTACAAATAAGGCTGATACAAACATGGTTGAGCAAATGCCCTTATTGTGTACTTGAGCCTCTTTTGGATATATGCCTAGGAGTGGTATGGCTGGATCTTGAGGAAGCGCTATTCCTACTTGTCTGAGAAAGAGCCAGATTGAATTCCAGAGTGGTTGTACAAGTTTACATTCCCACCAGCAGTGGAGAAGGGTTCCCCTTTATCCACAGCCTCTCCAGCATGTGTTGTCACTTGAGTTTTTCATCTTGGCCATTCTGATGGGTGTAAGGTGAATTCTCAGCCTTTTTTTGGTTTGCATTTCCCTTATGGCTAATGAGGTTGAGCATTTCTTTAAGTGTTTCTCTGCCATTCGATATTCCTCTACAGAGAATTCTCTGTTTAGCTCTGTTCTCCATTTTTTAATTGGATTACTTGGTTTGCTGCTTTTCAGCTTCTTTAGTTCTTTATATATACTGGATATTAGCCCTCTGTCAGATAAAGGGTTGGTGAAGATTCTTTCCAGTCTGTAGGCTGTCGTTTTGTTTTGATGACAGTGCCCTTTTCTTTACAGAAACTTTTCAGTTTCATGAGGTCCCATTTATTGATTGTTGCTCTTAGAGCCAGTGCTGTGGGTGTTCTGTTCAGGAAGTTGTCTCCTGTACCAATGAGTTAGGGTCTTCCCCACTTTTTCTTCTAAGCGGCTTAGTGTGTCTGGTTTTATGTTGAGGTCTTTGATCCACTTGGACTTCAGTTTTGTATAGGGTGATAAGTATGGATCTATTTCCATTTTTCTACATGTAGACTTTCAGTTAGACCAGCACTATTTATTGAAGATGCTATCTTTTTTCCATTGTACGGTTTTGGCATCTTTGTCAAAGATCAGGTGTCCATAAGTATGTGGGTTTATTTCTGGGTCTTCTGTTCGGTTCCATTTATCCATCATTCTGTTTCTATCCCAGTACCATGCAGTTTTTATTACTGTTGCTCTATAGTACAGCTTAAGATCAGGGATGGAGATACCGCCAGAAGATCTTTTATTGTAGAGGATTGTTTTAGCAATTATGGGTTTCTTGATATTCCATACGAATTTGAGAATTTTTCTTTCCAGGTCTGTAAAGAATTGTGTTGATAATTTCATGGGAATTGCAGTGAATCTGTAGATTGCTTTTGGTAAGATGGCCATTTTTACTATGTTAATCCTGCTAAGCCATGAGCATGGGGGATCTTTCCATCTTCTGATATCTTCTTCTAATTCTTTCTTCAGAGACTTAAAATTTTTTTTCATACAAGTCTTTGACTTGCTTGGTTAAGGTTACACCAAGGTACTTTATGTCATTTGTGGCTATTGTGAAGCGTGTTGTTTCCCTAATTTCTTTCTCAGCCCTTTTGTCTTTTGTATACAGGAGGGCTACTGATTTTTTTTTTGAGTTAATTTTGTATCTGGCCACTTTGCTGAAGGTGTTTATCAGCTGTAGGAGTTCCCTGGTAGAATTTTTGGGGTCACTCAGGTATATTTTATATGTTTTAAAAGATAACCAATATATTTACAAATAATGAGGTAAGATTTATAACTTAACAAAGTTTTAGAGAGTTACACCAAAACCAAGAATATGAGATGAATAGCAATAGTCCCATTGGGAATAGTTTGTCTGTTCACTTTGTTTTGTTCTCCTTTCTCTGTGACATTGTCAGGTGGGTCACCTGATTATGGGACAGAGATTTTGGAAGAAACTTTTAAACAAGCATGCTTGGATCTGCAGGAGGGGAGCCATACCTCAAATCCAGAGCCAGCTTTTAATTCCAGTGGGACAGCATAAAACAACAACCTCATGCCACTTATATTTAAAAGATACTGGAACCTCTTTAAAAAATGCATCTAGTAAGCTGAGAACAAGTTTAGAGACAGGAAGGGTTTTTTTTTTTTAATTTAAGTTAATTTTATTAATTACATTTTATTCACTTTGTATCCCCTCATAAGCCCCTCCCTCCCCCCTCCCTTTCTCACCCTCCCTCTTGCTTCTTCACGCATGCCCCTCCCCAAGTCCCCTGATAAGGGAGGTCCTCCTCTCCTTCCTTCTGATCTTAGTCTATCAGATCACATCAGGAGTGGCTCCACTGTCATATTCTGTGGCCTGGTAAGGCTGCTCCCCCCTAAGGGGGAGGTGATCAAAGAACAGGCCAATCAGATTAGAGACGGGAAGGTTTTGAGTGCTGAGTATAGACAGGGACCCTGAGGATGGATCCACAGCCAGTGTCGAATGTGAGCTGGGTGTGAGTAGGCAGCACTAGCTGGCCTACTCTTGTTTTCTCTCTCCCACTCCCTAGGTCTGGGTCCTGGCTGCTTCTTTGCAACATGCTTGCAGATTCATCAATAGTAACTAAAAAGACAACTTTTATATTTTTTTTTTGGGGGGGGGTGAGATTAGACAAAACCAGATGGCTTGGAGTGGAGAAAAGAGATAGGGAATAGAAATTCTTTTTCCATCTCCCTGACCATTTGCAGTATTCATAAAGATCCTGAATAATTTTAGATGGCCCTTTGGATTGACTATCTTAGGACTATAGAGGCAACATTCAATTGCAAAAGTGAATATATTTAGGGCCATTAAGGTTGGTATCAGGTGGAGACACTGGAAGTTTTATAATAGACATCCCAAGGGAAATGAAAGGATATGGAAGACACCATTCCTATGGATTAGAGAGGAGACTTGTAAGAAAAATGTCATAGCATCCTATACTCTCAGGGGGAAATGGGGGGGGGGGGTAGACAGAAGCCATTCTGTGGATTGTGATCACAATCAACAGGGGTCAGGGACTAGGCCTGGCTAATCCTGAGGAGAGTCTTGGCACCTGGTACCAGGGCTTTGTGGAGGCCTCAAGGTAAGGACAAAAACTGAGCTCTAGGAGGGGGTTCTCCACCACAGGGGAAGATTAGAGGATGGAGTCACCTTAGCCACAAATGGGAACTGTGGAATTGCAGGCAGCTCCAAAGGTAAGGTGGGAGAAGAGGGTAAGACGGAGCACAGTAGCCTGGTTGGGCCTAAGAAAACTGCAGGATTGCAACTCCAAGGGTGGAGGGATGGGGTCAAGAGAAGAGAGCTCGCCATAGCCTTGAAGGTGGTGGCTGTGGGTACCTTTTGATCTCCGTGCGTGCTAAAGTGGTACTGGACACTTAATGGTCACTTCCTCATGTTCACGGAAGCATTTGCACTGACTAAAGGAGAAACTTAACCTAATTGCCAGTGGTGAATGGGGTACCAAGTGATTGGTAATCCAGAAGGTGAGTCTGTTGTGAGTGGAGCAGAGGGATAGGCCTCCAGTATAACTTAGACCCCGAAAGAGAATGCAGGCTCCAGGAGAGCCTCTCTGAGTCACAGAATAAATGTAAATATTACAGGTTTGGGGGAAAAGGTACCCTGGCAGTCTAAAGCCAAAGAACACCACGAAGTCACACTGCACAACAAACCTCACACAAGAGATTTATTGGGAAAAAACCCAGTTTGGTGGCTGAAGCTTCTTAGGTAAGAAGCAGAGAACTGAGCAAAAGACAGGATTTCTTTGTGTATGTGTGGTGCTGATAGGGGGAAGTGGGTGGAACAGAGTTTTCCAGGGTATTGATTGCCAGGGTGTTGATTGGAGGGTGTTGATTGATGGAATTTCAAGTCCAGAGCTTGGGGTGATCCCAGAGATGCGTGAAGTTTCAAACTCTGAGCTTGTCTTTTTACTCTGTATCGTGAGGTCTGGGATCAGCCTTTAGGGCAGTTGAAGTGTTCAGTGGGTACAACCTGGTGGTTGGAGTCTCCTCCAGAGAGAAGCCTGGCAACTCGTGTCCCTTGAGAAGATTACAACCTTTGGTCAGATATTTTGTCACAGAAACTAATAAATAGATAAATAAATAAATGGAATAGAGAGAGAAATCAGAAATAAACTCACACAGTTGTAAGACACCTAATCTACACCTAGCTTTAACAAGATTTCAAAAATATACATTGGAAAAAACAGCCTCTTTAACAAATAATGCTGATAAAATTGGAAATCCATCTAAATGAGAGTGAAGTTCAACCCGTATCTCTTACACTGCACAAAATTCAATTTAAAATACGTCAAAGATTTTAAGACTCAAAGCCTTGAAGCAGTTCACAGACTGTATGGACACAGGCAAGGGTTTTCCAAAGAAAGCTCCAATGGCTCAGGAAAAAAAAAAAAAACTGCAATAATTGACAAATGGGCTTACATAAAATCAAAAGCTCTGCACAGCAAAGCCAGCAATAGCAACAGAATAGAAAAAAATTACCACTGCCAACTACATATTAGCCTTGGGATTAAATTATAGAATACATAAATAACACTATATATTAAACACCAAAAGCCTACATCACCTAATCAATAAATATTATGATGAACTAAATACACTGTTACTAAAAGCACAAATATAACTTGGCCAATCCTCATTTGAAAAGTGTTAAACACCCTAAGACATTAGGGAAATGTAAATTAAAATTGCTTTTAGATAACATTTCCCCAGCCAGACTACCTATTATTGAGAAAATAAATGATAATCCAGCGGGAAGGTGGGCATCTCTAGCTGAGGCAGTTCTTGACATCTGGGAGTGGAAAGATCAGCTTTGTTGAAGAGTGTATCTCCTGATAAATCAACCTTCAGCGGAAGGCCATATATCCAAGAATGAGCAGCACAGAATGACCTTGGGAGTGGAAATAAAAGGACATAAGGTGTGGATAGGACAGTAGGCTAGATTTGGAAAGTTGGAAGAGGCAGGGTGAACTCATTGGTTGTATAAAGTTATCAAACAGTTAATAAATTTCAAAATGTCAATATAGCCTGCCAATAATTTTGGAAAACAGAAAGACATATACATATGTGGTATGAATGTAAACTGCTATATCCACTGTTAAAAAATCATTATAGTTTTTTGTTTGTTTTGTAAATCTGGCTATAGAATCACCATATAACCCAGCTATGCCACTGCTGTGTTGATATCTGAAGGACTCTGTGTCAATATGTCACACTTGTACCTGAACAGTCATGTTTACCAGTATACTCAGCTCAACGGCCAGGAGAGGGGAGGAAGAGATCCATACAAAAGGTGCGGAAGGAGCTAAGCTAGAGTAGAATACATGTGACACACAATAAGAAGGTGGCTGTTTGAGGGCAGGAGGAAGTTCAGTAAATAGGAAGCAGGGCTTCAGGAGGGGGAAGAAGATGAGTAAGAAAAAATATAGACTGTGATATAAAATATAATATAATAATATTATATAACAAGAGAAACATAATTAGAAATAATAAATAGGATTGAATATGTTCATAGGTATGAACATACCGTAACAAATCATTTTACTCTATATGCTAACCTTAAGAATTAAAGAAATGGCACATTATATGCTAGAGCGGAAATGTTACAAGGGAATTTATTATTTCATACAATTGATACTTGCTAGTGAAATGTCACAAGTAATTTAGAACTTGATGAACATCTATAAAAGGAAGCAAATTGCATCAAGTGGTCATCTAATCAGTTCTTTTTAATGAAAACTTAGAATTTATCTTATGAATTGTTAATCATTGTTTCCTTGAAATTTTTGTGACTTTTATTTTTGAAATCAGTATGCTCTGGCTGCGCAGTCTGCTAGTTAAATTTATGGATCAAAGATTCAGGGCAATGTTTAAAGTTTCTTTTTGAAACTTCCAATATTTTTAAAAGGTTGGATCATGTGCTTCTACCGTCTATATTCAAAGTGCAATACTGCCATGAATTCACATATTCTACAAAATTCTTCTCTGCTTTGGCATTGCCTATGTCCATAGCAGATGTTCCCTTAACAGTCTAAGAAAATTCTTTTTTTATGTGTAAAAGCAAAAATGCATTGGACTTTTGATGTGTAACATATGTGAAGACAGAACTAGGTCACGCCAGGTCTGGCTGGAACCACACTTTAGGCACCAAATCAAAGATATGAGGATAAAGCCACAGGAATTGTGGGAAAAGAGACAAGGCTTTGTAGCAGTCACCAGTGTTCAGGCACATAGATTCACACCTCCCTCCAAACATAGAGAGCAGGGATGGGAGATCGAGTTAGCCAAAGTGTTAAAGTTCCCTGGGAGATCTCCCTGTACCCTTCAAGGTGGCCCCTTTCCTTGCTGTCAGCCCACTGCTTCCTGAAGCTTCTCTGAGTACATAACTCCTCCTTGTAACAGAAGATCACTGACAGATCACATCAGTGTCAAAAGTGACAGCTTTTTATATATAACTCCTTCCAAATTCTCAAGAGTTTTTAGAGAAGCAAAAGATAATGGGTACATGATTATGCTTAAAGGCTGATGCAGACTAAGAAAATACTTATCAGATCTATATATCTGAACTATCAGTGCATATGTATATGTATGCTCAAATGCTCACACTGGACATTCGTGTTCACACAACATGCATATATCAAAATCATTATTATTTTTTACATTTAAAAATTTTATGTGTTTTGCCTATGGGTATGTCTGTGTATCATGTGTATGTCTGGTGCCCACAGAGGCTAGAAGAGGTTGTGGGATTGCTTGGAACTAATGTTACAGACACATGTTATGTCCCATGTTGATGTTGGAAGAACATACAATCCTGTTACCTGCTGACCATCTCTCCAACCCTCATACCATTATCTTATGTTAGAAGCATTCAGAAATATTTTAGGGCTAGTAACAGTGACTTGCAGGCATGGCTCAATATTTTCCCTTAATGGCCTTAAGGGAATATATAAAGGAAAAGGGAAAAATACTATAATTTAAGCTTGAAGAACAGTGTGAAAGAATATAGAAAATATTTGCAGCAGCTCTGTAATTTAACCAAGAGAAATTTACAATTAACTTCCCAGGAAATGGTCAGGAAGGCTGATGTCATGACATTAAAATAATAAAACATTAGCATTTACACAATTGTAACAATAGTATTTCTGAATCTGAATTAGTGGACAAGTGATCATGGGAAAGAGGAACTAACGGGTTGGACTCACATGTGTCAGATAGGGTGGTTTTCCCTTCCACACCCCTGTTGCTTGTTATGAGACAAGGCTGGGACAGGGACCTAGTGTCCTCTGATTGCAGAGGTCAGGCTCTTCCTGTCTATCTGACTTACATATTTTTTCTGCATTCACTAACGAGGAGCCAGAAAACCCTCCGTGCTCATGATATTGGCTTATCCTCAAGCAAAACATAGTTTGCAAGCTTGTTTTTCTACATCCAGACTGAAATTTATTCCTCCATCAGCTTGCCATCTTCTCTTCAATGCACACCTTCCAGGTCTTTGGCAGCTTTAAAAATGGCAGCTTTTTTTTTTTTTTTTGGTAGGGCATACAATCATTAAGATAAAAGGCTGAGGGAACAATATGAGTTTTTAAAGCTATGAATTCCTCAGGCAAAATCTCAGAGTGACAGAGCGAGGAATGCGGTAGAGGATGGGTGAAGATATTGCTGCCCAAGTTGCACGTCCTTCTTTAGGCTTCTCATCCCTACCCCCACCTGCACCAGGGACTGCCCCAAATTCTTCTTCTCACTACCCAGAGTCTGTTGAATAATTTTTTAAGTGCCACTAGTGCCACTTGCCCATTAGTCTGCCTCTGAGTTCGAAAGGAAGATTCACATTACTGATTTTTCTCACCATGAAACTTTTATTTCAGGTCCAAGTAAATTGATGTTCATCTTCAATTCCCTGCATAATCTCCCAGGTGCACTCATTCTATGTCGATGTGCTTGGTGAGACATACAGCTCCACTGTGGGTGAGATGTGATGTAGTTACTGAAATGAAATATAAAAACCAAGAAGGGAAAATCACTGTGGCACTCCCTCGCCTCATTTCCAAAGGGTCAGGCTGGAATTTTTCCTCTGAAGCATCCAACTCAGCTTTATCTCACCCCAGGGGCAAGCTTTAGATGGAGCTCCTCAGAGACACCAGCATTAATTTCCTAGCAATAATAACATCCTCCTTTAATATATTTACATATTAATTAATTTGCTCATTGATCAAACATTTATTGAGTGAGCTTTATGGACTAGGCACTAAGCCCAGTCATGTAAAGGATAAAACAGAACTGGTAAGCAGTCTGGGAACTGAAAGAACCCAGAAGCTCCTCTTTATTGTACCCAAACAGCATCACTTGAAGCTTGGCTAGATGAACACTTGGGATACGGTGTTTGCTGAGTAGAGATGGAGGGCATGTGCAAAGCAAATGTGTCTGTCTGAGCCCTGCGAGGTGAGAAGGCATGTGCCAAAAGGCAGGAGAAGCACACAGTTATGAGAGGCCAGCTAGGACCAGCAAGGTGAGAGGCCAGTGCGGCTTCAACACAAAGAGCTCCCAGAAACCCAGAAAGGGTTCCACCTTAACAGCCCTGGTCTTTTAGAAGAGAAGGCCACACTGCTAAAGGATCTTAGGACTCAATTTTCCTGTTTCTAGGCTTATTTTAAGTGGCAGCCATTTAATTCCAGATCCTGCAAGCCTCAGGAGAGGCTTCTAAATTTCCTATGTGAAGAAGAAAATAAAGGTTCAGAAGAAAAAAGAATTTCTATTGATATAAGAATTGAGCAAATAAATTACCCTCTTATTCTTTGTTTACTAATCTACATATGGGTAATGAGCTGGACTTCTACTAGATAAATCACTGTAGAAAATGTCTTGTTTGTTCCCCTTGTGGCAATAAAGAGTTTTGTGTTATTTACCAAGGTTCCTTTCCAGGGTTTTCCACCTGTGTCAACCCTGAGCTTGAGAGCTTGAGAGCAGCGGCACCCAAATGTCTGCCTACCAGCTAATAGTTTGGAAATAAACGTAAGAGGGTAAGCCAAGAACTGTTCTGTGACTGAATGGCACATGCCCTTACATCCCATTTCTTTGTTGATTCGGGAGGAGTCAAAGCTAGAAAACTGGGTTTCTATATTCATTTTCTGCTATAATTGAGCATCACGAACTTGGTACCATGAAGCTGGTACCACAAGATTTTTCTTTCACATTTATTCCCTTAACAGTACAGATTCCAAGAATGGGCTTCAAGGAGTCAAAAAGAGTCAGTAGCAGCAGCTCAGGGGAAAAAGTTGCCAAATACCCTTGGTCTGCCTCTTAAAAATCATCTGGGAGTGGGCTGCTAAAGCTGAAGTGCTTACCATAACAAGTATAAGAACCTGACTTGGATCCTGAGAACACACATATAACATGGCAGCACATGCTTGCAATCCTAAAGCTGGAAGGCAAAGACAGCAAGAGCCTTTGCGCTCCGTATTCAGACAGATTGACCTACTCATTGAGCTCCAGACCAATGAAAGTTCCTGACTCACAAAACAAGATAGATGGCATATAAGGAACAATGCCTGAGTTTGGCTCTTGGCATCTGTGGGCATAAACACACATTTTCATCCACTGACATGTACACAATCACACAACATCACCAAACACTTGTGACTATATTTAGGGAAACCAGAAAACCAAGGGAAGTATCTCCATCTCTGTTCTATAAGTTAACATCTGCAAACATTAAAAAAAAAGTAACATATTTACAGGTGCAAGGCTAGTGCCTGGACATCTCTGGGAGATTGTTACTTAGTGCATGATACTCTTTTAATTATTTATATCTGAGCACCAAGGCTGACCTAAACTAGGTTGAAGCAGCCAGGCAGCCAGAGCACATGGTTTAAGGAGGCCCTTGATCCCAGGGACTATTATAGATAGACTTCACAAATGAGGGTGATACCTGCTTCAGTTCCATGCAGTGTGTCACTCCCCCCCCTTTGTTGGGATCCAATCTTGGAAAGGGTTTCGAACTCTTGAAGGGCAAAGCAATGGTAGAACAGGAATTACATGCGTAGCCAATAGCCTCAAGGCAGTCCAGCAAAGTACTGGCTGGTTCCAGTAGCTAAACTATTTTTGTATGCCTCTCTCTCTCTCTCTCTCTCTGTATGTGTGTGTGTGTGTGTGTGTGTGTGTGTGTGTGTGTGTGTAGAATAGTGACATAAGTTATGCATAGCAAGGATGGAACCTAGGAACTGAATGATATCCCGTAAGGCCAAAACTGACACTCCAGGGACACCTCAGATTAGAGGACATTCTTCACACACCAAGATGGCTTTGCCTTTATTGGGGAATCTGATTGCTAATCAAATAGATTATCAACAATCTTCAACAAAGATTCCACTAAGACACAAGCACCAGCCCCTAGGAAGGTAAGCACTGGGAGAAAACTTTGAGAAGACTACATTGGCTACAACTGAGGCTCCTAGAAAAACATGGTCTCAAGGAGAGAGTGAAACACAGACACTGTGTATTTTGTGTATATATTTAGTGACTATATATATATATATATATATATATATATATAATGTAGCTCTGGTTGCCTAGACCCCACTGTATAGACTCAGTTGCCAGTGGGACATATACCTGTGCCATCACACTGAATTTAGTGTCTCTTTTAGGGGATTAATTGAACAACAATTTTACTTTTCTCCCAAAGAACCAGAGACTTTTGATGCCCCAGTTGTTCTGAACTGCCAACCTTTGGAAAACTCAGTAGAGAACAGTCAGTACCCAATCCCAGACCTACTTGTTTACCCAGCTCAAGGCTTCCCTCACCCAACCCAAGTCCCCCTCATAGCTCCTCCTTCTGTGGCTCACACACTCTCAGCCAAGAGGACAGTGACTCACACTAATTATACAGTAACATTCTTTTCCCCTAACAGCAGCTGGGACTTTTCTATTTATTTGCCAGCTATTTATAACTCACTTAGACAAGGAAGTCTCCTCCCACCCCACCCATCCCAAGTAAAATTTCTCTGGGGAGGATCTAGTTTTATCTAAATTGGTTGGACAGGGTTGCAAAGCATATATAATCTATATTGAAAACGATAAAGCTTTCTCCTTGTACTGGATATAAAAATAACCAACAGGCAAAATGAGCATGGATAGGGAAAATTAATTTACCTCCCTGCTTAATTAGTAGATGCAAGATAAATGTATCTGCTTAGCTCCCTAATTATAATAGTACTTAACAGTTACGTGAAACTCTTCATGATCAAAAATACCACCTTCTCCTGACACTAAATCATTAGTCTTTGGCACCCCACTGTGAGTATCTTATCTAAACAGGAGAGAGACTGAAGTACTGGGGTGGAGGAGCTGAAAATTCAGAATGAGGTGCTGAGACTTTCCGTTATCGTTAAACCACCTTTTACATGTGGTCCTAGACTCCTGTCCCCAGAACCTGGGTCTGGGGGACAATCTGCCTTCTTAGGCGGACTCGGTGGTCCTCCAGCCACAGGAGTCTTAGTGCAGGGGACACTTGCTCATCTGGCTACAGAGCCAGGACCTATCTTGGAGCAGTGAGTGTGCAGAGGTGGCAAAGAGAAAACAGAGACCCTGGGTGGCACCCTGAAGCAGGAAGCGGTCACACATGGAGCCCTACTGCTTGCCTTCAGGATGTTCTTCGTGGACTGTCTTCATTTGGTGATTTTCAATTGAGAATTGCTTTCCCTTTTTTCTGTAATGGGATCAGCTCTAAACTTTATTCTTAGCAAACCTGGAAGTCCTGCGTTAAGTCCCATAGTCACCAGACACTAGAAATTTGCTATAGTCAAATCCTGTCCTCTCACATTCCTTCCACCTTTGAACAAATACAACTTGAGCCTCAAATGGGGTAGGATTTGCCAGTCCATCCTCCTAAGCCATGGGGGTGGTGTGAGTTTACCATCTTGGAAGGATACATTTTGTCCACAGCCTTTAGCCTCTCTCACAAATTCCTCCCTAGCTCAATGCCTTCATCTTAGCCTACCCTGACCCATCCCAGTAGATAAAGAATATCCTCCTCCTCTTTCTCCTCTTCCTCTTCTTCTTTTTCTGTTGTTGCTGTTGTTTGTTTGTTTGTTTTTTCAAAAAAGGGTTTCTCTGTATAACCCTGGGTTGGGTGTCCTGGAACTTGCTCTGTAGACTAGGCTGACCTTGAACTCAGATATACACCTACCTCTGCTTCCAGAGTATTGGGATTAAAGGCACAGGCCACTACACCAGTTTAGGGTTACAAAACAAACAAATAAACAAACAAACTTTGTTCTAGGCCAGGATTCACAAATTCAGAGAACATTGTAATCACATTATTATTACAAAAGAAAGAAACATCAAATTGAGTCAGCACTATGCTTAGTGCTTCTTAAAACCATAACTCAATTTATTTTAAAAATAAAATGTTCAGATTATTTCCTAAAGCCTTACTTTCGATGACTTTCAGAAAGGTGAAACATATAGACTAACATTGGTGAGAAGCTACAATCTTTGATCTTGTATTTATTTTGTAGCCAGGGGTGGAGATTACTCAAAGTGATTGTCACTTAAATTGCTGCTCTACATACTTTTTTTTTCTCTCTTATTTTTATAAACAATAGGTCACGTGCATTGTTTAAATTCAAAATTTTCAAAGATCAAAACTACTATAATGGGATAAGAATTATAACGTCTAATTATTATGGCTTAAAGGCAATACAGTTTTTGCAACAGTTTTTGGAAAATACATATTAATGCAATGCAAAGGAGCTCTCTTTATCTTTCTCTTAATGTTGGGCTCTATCCTTAGCCATGGAAAAATATAAGCCTTGGATTTTCACAAAGCATCATCTCCACAGCTAGAAATTTCCCTCTGAGTTTTAAACCCTGGTACTTTTTAGTGCACACATTGCCCAAAGATAATCAGTGAAACAAGCACAGAAAGACTTCAAGCATTGCATGCATTTCTCTTTCTCACCTCTAGATGCTAAACTCTGTATTGAAACACATGGTCCGGTGGAGGAGATGCTCCCATGCCTGCTGGTGGAAGACCTGTGCTTGTCTTCAGCATCCCTTCTGTCCCTGACATGTGAGCACCCCCATCTTGCTTTCTCCTCTGTATACAATCGTCCCTGACATGGGAGCACATCTGTCTGCCTTTATGTCTGTGTACACCTGTCCCTGACACGGGAGTACCTCAGCCTTCTCCAGTGTATACTGCTAAGAACTTCCAGTCCTTTCTCCACACTCAAAACCTCAAGAAAGAAATCTCCATCTGGATTTCATCAGCATTGTTTACTTATTCATGCACATACTCCCCCCAAATCCTAGCAACTGTCTGACCTTCACTACAGCACCTTAAAGGTTATAAACAAGCATACCCCTCTTTAAAGAATAAAAGGTTTGCTTCACACTGGCATATATTGTATTGACAAAGGGCCGCAGGCCTTTCTCTTTCCAAAATGTTCAAAACAGAAGGTCTCTTCAAAATAGAAGCATACATTACACTGTTCCTATAAAAGGAGGAAACAAGAGGAACCTCAGAGCCACAAACATTCTATTTCCAAGTTCAGAGCAAACAAAAAAAAAATATGTCAGCCCAGAGGGGATAGATTTGGAGAAAAGGGGGAGCCAGATATGCAAACTTTATTCTATGTTTAAATCCAGCATATGGGCCATTCTAAATTTAGGACAATAAATACTGAGTTCCATATTTTGATAATAATTATATAAAAAGAAGAACTAAGCTACTTTTGAAGGTCCTGGTAGTTGGGCCCAAGAGCCCATCCTTGTTGAAAAATCAATTGGTGCTGCCTAAATTTGTTCATTATTTAGAAACAGAGTTGGGCTGAGCACCTAAATGTGTGCACTTACACCTTCCCATAGATACTCTTTGCTGGGGTCCACTTTTAACAACTTGGCATATCCTTAAGAAAGCTGAAGCTTACTAAATCCAGGATTACTGGGGGACTCTTTGCAGGTACTGAGTTGAGGGAGAAATAATTCTGAGGGCTAATGATGGGGCCAGGACTCTGAGCCCCAGGGTAGTGGGAGCTCAAGAAATGCTCAATAGTGCATTATCACTATTAAGCTACTAAACTCATAATAATATCTGAAAGAAACAAAAATCATGTATATTGCCAAGTTTGGGATTGTACTGGTCCTCTACATGCAGATTCCATGGTGCCACTAAGTCCAGAATCTGCCTTCCAAAACAGGAGATGATAGGCCCTCTGTGTGTCTAACCTGCTTCCTGACTCTCATCCTTGAGTCAGATTATATAATGAAAACTTCAGTTTCCCAATTATTTGAAATTCGTGTACTTTACCATTAAACACATAGGTCTCAGGATGCTTATGATTCACAAACTTAATTCTTCAAAAAGCGTACTCTTCAATATTTTTTCTCTAAGTAATCATGACATGTAACAATAATTCAAGAATCAGGCTTACTTGAATCTTGTTCACTGTGGTGTCTGGACCCTCAAAGTCTCCATGTGCTTTGTAGGAAATAGTGTAACCAGGTACAGAATAGTGACATGTTTGTGGATATCTGGAAATAAAGATAACTTTCCCCAGACTCTTACTTCCCATTACCATCCCATTTCTAGAACAAATATTTGTTCTACTTCCACCGCTCCCTGGCCTTGGATAGGCAGGTGGGCTGTAAAAGGGCTCCTTGATTATGAGTGTTTCTTGCTCTTCCAGAGGATCACAGTTTGTGTCCCACCACTGGTATTATGTGGTCCCAACCTTCAGTAACTGGAGCTCCAGGGGATCCTCTGACCTTTGAGAGAAACTGTGCTCATGTGCATGTACCACTCACAGAAATATATACATAATTTTTAAATAAGGTTAAAATAATTTTTTTAAAAATAATTGATAGGCAAATTGTGTGTGTTTGTGAATAGGTACACACACAGATGTACACACATTTCATCATCTGTTGGTAACATCATTAGTTTTTGTAGAGGAATTGAGGTGATTTATATGATTTGTTCCTTTCTTCTATTTAAGGTAGTAAATTGCATGATTGATTTTCAAATGTCAATTCCTGAAATGAAAGAGTGAACTTAGTTAAAAGGTACATTTGCTTTTACATAACACTACATTTGGCTTAATAAGTATTTCGAAAGTTTCACGCCTATATTCCTCACACAGATTGCTCTTCTTCACACAGTCCTTGTCATATTGGGATATCAAGTTATTCTTATATCATAAAACAAGTGGGCTGCATTGAGAGTGTAGATCTATAAGAAACCTTAAGCACTAAAGATTATAGCAGATTGGCTTACAATTTGGAAATGAGGAAGTAACCAAGCTGTCTACCAGTTGGTGAATAACATAACGACACAGTAAAATATTATGCTACACTGAAAAGAAACAAAGCAGCAAGAGAAGCATTTTTATAAGTTACAGTCAGTCTCAAATGTTCAAGTACTGAATTCTTCCAACTATATGACATTCTGACAAAAGGAAACCATAGACAGTGGAAGAGTATCATGGCCATCATAGTTTTGTAATAGGGAGAGATTATGTATGGATGTGTGCTATTTTATCCAGTATTGTAAGGTGGATATGATATATATTTATTCAAACTCATAGAGCTGTATAACAAATCAAGTTTAGAGGAAACTATGAATTTTGGTTAAATGTATCACATCACCATTCTAACACACAGTTTTACTTTCTTTTTCTGTTACCATAATAAAATTTAATGACAAAACCAACTTCATCTCACACTTAAAGGTATGCTTGAGCCAAACAAGAATGTCAAGGAGTGCCTGGAAGCAGTTGGCCACATTTCAACAGGAGGCAGAAGAGAATTAAGCCACCAGGAACAACTGAGGATGAATGAGTTCTGAAACTGCTTCGGGGTGGGGGGAGCTTCCATCTTATAAGCTGGAGGAAGTGGCTGAGCCAGCTGTTTAGAGCTGCAACACCCTGGGCTTGAGCCTTAAAATGATCATGAGGGTAGAAACTGAGTCTGAAAAACACAATTCCTATGCGGGAACACTGACGGTGTTGGGCTGGTGGCTGGCACTGGTATTCATGAGCTCTCATTCCACACAGAACACAGGCAAGGTAGCATAGAAGGAAGACAACATGACTAGGGTTTATGGTGGACTTGGGTAGTTAGGATTGAGTTTAGAAGTACATTTACAGATGCCATTACTAGTCCAGCAGGGAATCATATTGCAAAACTGGGGTGCTACCTGTACCCAGACATCCCTGGGAGCAGTGGAATGGGAAGACCTGTGTCAATGTGTCTAGTCGTGCACTAGGGAAGTGGGAGGAAAACTAAGAGCCTTCTGGAAAGGCCCTGTGTGAAGAGGGAACATTAAAGGGACCCCCAGGAAGTGACCTCACTGCCTTGACAATGACTCAACAATGCAGAGTCCTGGTAATCAGGCAGCCAACTCTGTGAGCCAACCCAGCAGGCTCACTTGTCTGAGACCCTTGAGAAGACAAGATGTTCTCTTGCTGCTTTCGGGCTTCTAGAGGCTCAAGCCTCAAGAAAGAGCAGAGTGAATGCCACGGTGGTGTCTGGAGACGCAGGGTTTATTCTTGCCTCCGACGCTTCTGGCCATTTACCTGGAAAAAAAGAAACTTAAACCAGGGCAGTCAAGGACATGACTGCAACAACCAGGTAACCATTCTGAAATCCCAAAGTTTCCTCTAATTTCACTCTGTGTGTGTTAGGGAAACTTGGAATGATAATAACCAATCAGAATGTTGCAGGCCTGTGCCTGTTTGAACTTTCCACCTTGATCTCTCCTCAGGGTGAGCAGGAGTTTGCCACAGCCAACCTGGAGGAACCCTGCAGAGAGCCCCACATCAGTGCCGAAATAGTAGAAAAACTGGCGAGCCACCTGGTGCCTTCCCTGCAGATTGGGGACCCTTTCATTATCCCTACCTTCTTGTACATATATCAAATGTTTGCCAATACTCAACAGGTGCTGGACCTGCTGTTCAGACGGTGAGTCCCCAACTCCAAGCCCAGAGTTCTCAGATCCTCTTGCTGGTTCTGGGAAGAGCAATTACTTTTTAGAGAATTGTCATGATCCAGCAGCATGAAGTCAAAAAATTCTTCTCCCAGGATTGGTCCAAGGGTGTGGGCTGTCCAAAGCTAAGACCCTAATGGATGTGGCCCTAATGGATGTACCTTGAAGAAGCCCTCTATCCGAACCCAGTACTTCTGCGGCCTTGGTGAAAGCACTTCTTCCTTTATAAAGGAAGCTCTAGATCTATTGGGAATAAATAATAGAACTGTGTTCAGAACAGAGACCCATGAAGGGTAACCCAAGGGATCCTGTGACCATTGGCATGTCTGGATAAACATGTTTGTACTCATCTATTGTACAGATATATTAAAAGCACCTACTGTATGCAAGTGAACTAATAATCCCTAGACCAGAAAGACCTTGCAGGCTTTGAACTCCATTCCTCTCCAGGAATCATCCTGACCCTAGTAGTTGTTTTGGTTTTTGTTTGTTTGTTTGTTTTTGTTTTTTATTTTTTTATTGGTTTTTTTACTATTACACTTTATTCATTTTGTATCCCTCCATAAACCCCTTCCTCCTCCCCTCCTGATCCCACCCACCCTCCCCCTTCTTCACACATACCCCTCCCCAAGTCCACTGATAGGGGAGGTCCTTTTCTCCTTCCTTCTGATCTTAGTCTATCATATGACATGAGGAGCAGCTGCATTGTCATCTTCTGTGGCCTGGTAAGGCTGTTCCCCCGTCAGGGGGGAGGTGATCAAAGAGCAGGCCAATCACATTATGTCAGAGGCAGTCCCTCTTCATATTACTATGTAACCCACTTGGACACTGTACTGACATGTGCTACATCTGTACAGGGGTTCTAGGTTATCTCCATGAATAGTCCTTGATTGGAGTATGAGTCTCTGGGAAGTTCCCTGTGGTCAAATTTTCTGGTTCTGTTGCTCTCCTTGTGGGGTTCCTGTCCTCTCCAGATCTTACTATTTCCCACTTCTTACATAAGATTCCACGAACTCTACCCAACAGTTGACCATAAGTCTCAGCGTCTGCTTTGAAAGTCTATAGGGCAGAGGCTTTTGGAGGCCCTCTGTGGCAGGTTCCTAGGTTGTTTCCTGTTTTCTTCTTCTTCTGATGTCCATCTTCTTTGCCTTTCAGGATGGGGATTGAGCTTTTTAGTCAGGGTCCTCTCTTGATTAGTTTCTTTAGATGTACAGTTTTTAGTAGGTTTATCCTATGTTATGTCTATATGAGTGAGTATATACCGTGTGTGTCTTTATGCTTCGGGACAGCTCACTCAGGATGATCCTTTCTAGGACTCACCATTTACCTGTAAATTTCATGATTTCCTTATTTTTCATTGCTGAGTAATACTCCATTGTGTAGATGTACCACAATTTCTGCATCCATTCTTCAGTTGAGGGGCATCTGGGCTGTTTCCAGCTTCTGGCTATTACAAATAAAGCTGCTACAAACATGGTTTAGCAAATGCCCTTATTGTGTACTTGAGCCTCTTTTGGATATATGCCTAGGAGTGGTATGGCTGGATCTTGAGGAAGCGCTATTCCTAGTTGTCTGAGAAAGTGCCAGATTGAATTCCAGAGTGGTTGTACAAGTTTACATTCCCACCAGCAGTGGAGGAGGGTTCCCCTTTATCCACAGCCTCTCCATCATGTGCTGTCACTTGAGTTTTTCATCTTGGCCATTCTGATGGGTGTAAGGTGAAATCTCAGGGTTGTTTTGATTTGCATTTTCCTGATGGCTAATGAGGTTGAGCATTTCTTTAAGTGTTTCTGTGCCATTGTGCCATTCGATATTCCTCTACAGAAAATTCTCTGTTTAGCACTGTTCCCCATTTTTTAAGTGGATTACTTGGTTTGCTGTTTTTCAGCTTCTTTAGTTCTTTACATATACTGGATATTAGTCCTCTGTCAGATAGAGGGTTGGTGAAGAAACTTTCCCAATCTCTAGGCATTCGTTTTGTTTTGATGACTGTGTCCTTTGCTTTACAGAAGCTTTTCAGCTTCCTGAGGTGCCATTTATTGATAGTTGCTCTTAGAGCCTGTGCTGTTGGTGTTCTATTCAGGAAGTTGTCTCCTGTGCCAATGAGTTCAAGTGTATTCCCCACTTTATTTTCTAACTGATTTAATGTGTCTGGTTTTATGTTGAGGTCTTTGATCCACTTGGACTTCAGTTTTGTGCAGGGTGATAAGTATGGATCTATTTTCATTTTTCTACCTGTACATATCCAGTTGGACCAGCACCATTTGTCAAAGTGCTATTTTTCTCCATTGTATGGTTTTGGCATCTTTGTCAAAAACAGGTGTCCATAAGTGTGTGGGTTTATCTCTGGGTCCTCTGTTCAGATTCATTGATCCACCATTCTGTTTCTATGCCAGTACCATGCAGTTTTTATTACTGTTGCTCTATATTACACCCTAAGATAAGGGATGGAGATCTTTTATTGTAGAGGATTGTTTTAGCAATTCTGGGTTTCTTGTTATTCCATATGAAGTTGAGAATTTTTCTTTCCAGGTCTGTAAAGAATTATGTTGGTAATTTGATGGGAATTGCATTGAATCTGTAGATTGCTTTTGGTAAGATGGCCCTTTTTATTATGTTAATCCTGCCAAGCCATGAGCATGGGAGATCTTTCCATCTTCTGATATCTTCTTCTAATTCTTTCTTCAGAGACTTGAATTTTTTTTCATACAAGTCTTTTACTTGCTTGCTAGAGTTACTCCGAGGTACTTTATGTCATTTGTGGCTATTGTGAAGGGTGTTGTTTCCCTAATTTCTCTCTCAGCCCTTTTGTCTTTTGTATACAGGAGGGCTACTGATTTTTTTGAATTAATTTTGTATCCAGCCACTTTGCTGAAGGTGTTTATCAGCTGTAGAAGTTCTCTGGTAGAGTTTTTGGGGTCACTCACGTGTACTATCATATCATCTGCAAATAGTGATAATTTCACTTCATCATTTCCAATTTGTATCCCCTTGATCTCCTTCAACTCCTAGTTGTTTTTTAAGTGAGACACCTAGGACTTTACACGTGACATCCTTTATGGTCTCCTCTAGGTATGACAACTTCCAACCTTACTGTGAAGTTGATGAAGAAGTAAGTAACATCATCTGCACTTTCCTGGACGCATGGATGGACAAGAACCCTGCAGAGTTCTATCAGACCTCGGACCTGTCCATTCTGAAAAACCTGAAGACCTATTTGATTGTGAACTTGCCTTATTCTGACCTTCTTGTTCACGTCCATATGCTCCAGACACACTTGCTGAAAGAAGAGGCCAGTGATTCAGAGTCTGATGATGACAAAGATCCACATCCGGGGAGCCACACAACCTCAGACTCAGAGATAGAAGTGTGATAGTCGTCAGTGAAAACAGCAACTCTGGAGCCAGAACCAGCTTGTGCACCAGAGAAGGACAGCACAAAAACAACCAGAAGGTTCTGTGACACCTCAGCTGTTGGAACCAGATGTGGCAGCGGCACTCCAGCCACACACTTGATAGCCGCTGTGGAACCTGTATCCAGCATTGTTGGCTGATACAGTGTGTCTTTCACATATCTCACCCTTGGTGCAGTAGGTCGGCCTACTTAGAGAATGGCCCACAGCATTTCCACCCCTGTAGTTACCTTCCCCCATCCCCTGAGAAGTAGCCTTTTATTCTCCACTTTTTAATGTATTTACTCTGTTTGTTTTAATTGAATAATAATAACAATAAAATTTTAATTTAGTTTAATTTAATAACAATTTATTAAAACTTGTTGGTATTTTCATTGCCACAAAAAAAAAAAAGACATGGAGAGCCAAGATGACAGGATTGACCATGCTAGATATTAGAACAGCAGCTCAACAGCGAGAAAAGGGTGGCTTGCAGGCTGTGCTGTGGACCCCAAAGCATGAAATCTGTGTTTCTCAAGAGAGAGTACAACCCACAGGAATACTAGAAGGTCTATTTTCAGGCCACCCAGTCTTAAAAGGACCTGTTAGATGTCTATAGAACCTTTCACCCGAATACAAAAGAATATACCGTCTTCTCACACCTCATAGAACCTTCTCCAAATTCATCACATAGTTGGGCAAAAAGCAAGCCTCAACAGATACAAGAAGAATGAAATAATCCCTTGTATCATATCAGAACGCCATGGTCTGAAACTAGACCTCAACAATAATAGAAATAACAAAATGCCTACGCACACATGGAAACTGAACAACTCTCTATTCAGTGACAACTGGGATAGAGTGGAAATAAGAAAGAAATTGACTTCCTAGAATTCAATGAAAATGAAGGTACCACTTACCCTAAGAAAGCAGTGCTAACAGGAAAGTTCATAGCACTAAGTGCCTCTATAAAGAAATTTGAGGCATCTCATAACAGCAACTTAATGGCACATCTGAAAGATCTAGAAAAAAAAAAAAGCAGACACAAGAAGTAGACACTTAGAAATGATCAAACTCAGCTGAAATCATTACATTAGAAACAGAGAACAATTTAATCAAGGAAAGCAAACAGCTGGTTCTTTGAAAAAAATCAAGTTAGACAAACACTTAGCCAAACTAGAAGGAAGAGGGAAAATGTCTAAACCAACAAAATCAGAAATATAAAAGGGGATATAACAGACACTGAGGAAATCCAAAAAAATCATTAGGTCCTATTAAAGCCTATATGCAATAAAATTTGAAGATGTAAATGAAATGGACAATTTTCTTGGTAGATTCTGTTAACCAAAGCTGAACCAAGCTCCGGTAAATAAATCCTATATCCCCTAAGGAAATAGAAGGTGTCATCAAAGGTCTTAAAAAAAAAAAAATCCAGGGCCAGATGATTTCAGCCCAGAATTCTAACAGACTTTCAAAGAAGACCTAACACCAATACTCTTCAAACTATTCCACAAAATAGAAACAGAGGGAACATTACCAAGCTCATTCTATGAGTCCACAGTCACCTCTATACCTAAAGAACACAAAGACCCAACAAAGATTACTTCAGGCCAATCTTCATTATAAACACTAATGTTAATATACTGATCAAAATAGTTACACACTGAATTTAAGAACACATTAAAAATATCATCCACCATGAACAAGTAGGATTATTGTTCATCCTAGGAATGCAGGGGTAGTTCAACATTCAAAAATCCATCAATGTAATCCACCAGAAATAAACCCAATAACATATGAACACTTAATTTTTTTTACAAAGAAGTCAAAACCATACAATGGAAAGTAGATAGCATCTTCAACAAATGGTGCTGGTCTAACTATATCTACATGTAGAAAAATGCAAGTAGACCCATATTTATCACCCTGCACAAAACGAAAGTCCAAGTGGATCACAGACCTCAACATAATACCAGACACATTAAATCTTTTAGAAGAAAAAGTGGAGAAAAGCCTTGACCTCATTGGCACATGAGACAACTTCCTGAACAGAACACCAACAGTAAAGGCTCTAAAATCAACAATAAGTGGGACCTCATGAAACTGAAAAGCTTCTGTAAAGCAAAGGATACTGTCATCAGAACAAAACTACAGCCTACAGACTGGAAAAAGATCTTCACCAACCGTATATCTGATGGAGGGCTAATATCCCGAATACATAAGGAACTGAAGAGGTTAAACACCAACAAACCAAGTAATCCAATTTAAAAATGGGGTACAGAGCCAAACAGAGAATTCTCAACAGACGTATTTCTGAAAGGCAGAAAAAGTCTTACCAAAATGGTCGGCTTCCTTGGTCATCAGGGAAATGCAAATCAAAAGGACCCTGAGATTCTACCTCACACCCATTATAATGGCTAAGAACATAACTCAGGGGATTCTGGAGAGGTTGTGGAGAAAGGGGAACCCTCCTCCATTGCTGGTGGGAATGTAATCTTGTACAACCTCCCTGGAAATCAATCTGATGCTTTCTCAGAAAATTAGGAATAGTGTTATCTCAAGATCCAGCTATACCACTCCAGGGCATATACCCCCCAAAATGCCCCACCATTCAATAAGGGCATTTACTCAACTATGTTCATATTTTATTTGTAATAGCCTGAATCTGGAAACAACCCAGATGTCCCTAAACCGAGGAATGGATACTGAAAGTGTGGTACATTTACAGAACGGCATACTACTTGGCAATTAAAAACAAGGAAATCGTGAAATTTGCAGGCAAATGGTGGGAACTAGAAAAGATCATCCTGCATTAGCCAAACCAGAAGCAGAAAGACACATATGGTATATACACTCACTTATATGCAGCTAGTAGCCATATAATATAGGATAAGCATACTAAAATCTATAGTTCTGAACAAGCTAAACAAGAAGGAGGGCTCTAGGGAAGAGGCTGAAACTTCACTCAGAAGGGCAAACAGGATAGACACCAGAAGTAGAAGACAAGGAACAGGACAGGAGCCTTCCACAAAGGACCTCTGAAAATCTCTACCCACTAGGGTATTGAAGGAGATACTAAGACTCATAGGCAAACTTTGGGCAGAATGCAGGCAACCTTATAGAAGAAGAGGGAGATAGAAAGACTTGGAGGGGACAAGAACTCCACATGGAGAACAACACAGCTAAAAAACCTTGGCCCAGGGTGTCCTGCAGAGACTGATTCTCCAACAAAGGACCATGCATGGAGAGGACCTAGAGACCCTGCTCAGAGGAAGATGATAGGCTGCTCAGTTTCCAAGTGGGTTTTTCCCTAGTAAGGGGAGCAAGTGCTGTCTCTGACATTAACTCTGTACTGGCTCCTCGATCACCTTCCTCTGGTGGGGACAGTCTTGCCAGGCCACAAATGAAGATAATGCAGCCAGCCTTGATGAAACCTGATAGCCTAGGGTCAGATAGAAGGGGAGGAGGTCCTCCCCTCTCAGGGGACTAGAGAAAGGGCACAGGGGGAGAAGATGCAAGGTGGGTGGGGGCAGGAGGAGGTTAGGGAGGGGTCCACAGCAGAGATACAAAATGAATGAATTATAATAAATACAATTTTTAAAGCAACAAATAAAATCTCAAAACTGAAATAAAACCATATAGGATCCAGTATCTGTAGTCTTTCAGAGGAGCTATTGGTTGAATTTCTCCAGCATTTGGTAGCTTATTCTTCTTTTGAATAAATTCTTGGTCTTTTTTAACATATAAAAAACAAGATATCCTGAGCTAATAGAAATATAAAAATAGAAGATTATTAATATATTTTTCATTTATTTACTTATTTTACATCCTGATACCACTCCTTTCTCTTCTCTCCTTCTAATCCCACCCTCACACAAATGGATGGAACTAGAAAATATTTTTTCTGGGTTAACCCAGACCTAGAAAGACACAGATGGTATGTACTCACTAGTAGATACTAGCCATAAAGTACAGGATAGCCATGCTGCAATATACAAGACCAAGAAAGCTAAGTAACAAGGAGAGCCAAAGGGCAGGTGCTTTAATATCACAGAGAAAGTTTATAAAATAGACATGGAAGATAGATGGAAGAAGGGAACTGGGAGGGAGAATGTGTGGGGAGGGAAACAGGAAGAACCAAGTGTGACATTTTTCTTGACATCTTTAGTATTAGTTACGTCAACTTGATACAAGCTAGAGTCATATGAAGGGAGGGAACTTCAATTGACAAAATGCCTCTGTAAGCATCCATCTATAAGGTATTTTCTTAATTAGTGTCTGATGGGGGAGAGCCCAGCCCATTGTGGATGATACCATCCTTGGGCTGTTTGTCCTGGGTTCTACAATAGAGGAAACTGAGCAAGTCATGATGAGAACACCAGTAAGCAGCACTCCTCTATGGCCTCTGCATTAGCTCCTGCTTCCAAATTCCTGCCCTGTTTGAGTTTCTTTCCTGACTTAATTTGATGATGAACAGTGATATGGAAATGTAAGCCAAATAAACCATTTTCTTAAAAAAAAAAAAAGAATATCTTTATCCTAGCATTGAAAGTAGAGCAAACACCAAAAGTACAGGCTCTAAGATCATCAATCAATAAATGGGACCTCTTGAAACTGGAAAGCTTCTGTAAAGCAAAGGACACTGTCATCAGAACAAAATGACAGCCTACAGACTGGGAAAGGATCTTCACCAACCCTATATCTGACAGAGTGTTGATATCCAGCATATATAAAGAACTAAAGAAGTTAAAAAGCAATAAAGCAAGTAATCCAATTAAAACATGGGGTACGGAGCTAAACAGAGAACTTTCTGTAGAGGAATATAGAATGGCAGAGAAGCACTTAAAGAGATGCTCAACATCATTAGCCATCAGGGAGATGCAAATCAAAACGACCCTGAGATTTCACCTTACACCCATCAGAATGGCTAAGATGAATAATGCAAGTGACAACACATGCTGGAGAGGTTGTGGGGAAAGGGGAACCCTCCTCCACTGCTGGTGGGAATGTAAACTGGTACAACCACTTTGGAAATCAATCTGGCACTTTCTCAGACAATTAGGAATAGTGCTTCCTCAAGATCTAGCTATACCAGTCCTAGGCATATACCCAAAATTTGCTCAAGTACACAAGGACATTTGCTCAATCATGTTTGTAGCAGTTTTATTTGTAATAGCCAGAACCTGGAAACAACCCAAATGTCCCTCAGCGGAGGAATGGGTACAGAAATTGTGGTTGTTTTATACAATGGAATACTACTCAGCAATCAAAAACGAGGAAATCATGAAATTTGCAGGCAAATCGTAGGATCTACAAAAGATCATTCTGAGCGAGGTATCCCAGAAGGAGAAAGACACGCATAGTATGTACTCACTCATATAGTCCTATAAGATATGATGAACATAAAGAAATCTATACACCTATAGAAGATAAACAAGAAAGAGGACCCAGGGTAAGATAATCAGTCCTCACTTAGACAAATGGGAGGTGCATTGGTTGTAGGAGAAAACAAGTAACAGGACAGGAGCCTACCGCAGAGGGCCCCTGAAAGACTCTACCCAGCAGTGTATCAAAGCAGATACTAAAACTCATAACCAAACCTTTGGCAGAGTGCAGGGAATCATATGAAAGAAGGGGGAGTTAGTATGATGTGGAAAGGATAGGAGCTCCACAAGGACCAAATATATCTGGGCACATGGGTCTTTTCTGAGACTGACACTCCACCAAGGATCATGTGTGGATATAACCTAGAACCTCTGCTCGAATGAAGCCCGTGGTAGCTCAGTAACCAACTGGTTTCCCATAGTAAGGGGAACAGGGACTATTTCGGACAGGAACTCAATGGCAGGCTCTTTGACCTCCCCATCCCCCAAGGAAGGAGCAGTCCTGCTAGGCCACAGAGGAGGACTTTGCAGCCAGTCCTGAAGATACCTGATAAAACAGGGTCAGATGAAAGGGGAGGAAGTCCTCCCCAATCAGTGGACTTGGAAAGGGGCAGGGAGGAGATGAGGGAGGGAGGGAAGGTTTGGGAGGGAATGAAGGAGTAGGATACAGCTGGGATACAGAGTTAATAAAATGTAACTAATAAAAAATAAATAGAAAATAAATAAAGAAAGAAAAAAGAAAGAGAGAGATAGAGAGGAAGGAAGGAAGGAAGGAAGGAAGGAAGGAAGGAAGGAAGGAAGGAAGGAAGGAAGGAAGGAAGGGAAAAAGGAAGGAAGGAAGGAAGAAAGGAAGGAAGAAAGAAAGAAAGAAAGAAAGAAAGAAAGAAAGAAAGAAAGAAAGAGAAAGTAGAGCAAAACTGTACCAACTTAGCCTAGTCATTATCACATAGTCTCTTGTAGAGTATTAGCTAAGTTTCTTTCTGAATATCAGGCACTGTTCTTCATAGAACCTCAGAGCCAGTCTACAGGACTTATAGCTAAGAAATTGACACAAAGATGATGTCAATAGCTGAACAGTAGATTCTATTCATATCTATTTTTCTACACAGTACATTAAATTCAGTTGTCATCAATCCTTATCTTAGATATGATCCCTTAGTTATGTCTTGTCCTGATGAACTTGACACCTTCAAGATCTGTTTGGTCAGGTAGGTTATAAAACCTCTTTTTTTTTTTTTTTATGGTTGTTGTTGTGCCTAGACTTACTATACATTTTGGGGATGAATACCAAAGCGGTGATGGCGTTTTAGGGTGACATTATGATCAGAGGATAATGTCAATGTGACAGGTGATGATAACCTTGATCACTGTGTAAAGGTCATGCCTGCTTTGATTCTCAATTTAAAATGAAAGGTTTTTTTTTTTTCCCTATCCTGATTCTATTAGATGTGACTCATCACCTAGAATTCATTTGGAAGGAGTGGGAAGTCCAGCAAAGAAATCGGAGATATCCTAAACCCACTTTCCTGATGACTGAATGCCTGGAGAGAGATGCACAGGTTGGTGTCTAAGTCCCTTTAGTATTTCATATATTATTATCGAATAGTATGCACATCAATTATTCCTCTGATGTTCTAGCCATAGTGTTCTTTATCATTCATTTATCTATTTTAGTCACTGTAATTCTTCCTGAATAAAAATTTCCATTTTTTGCCCCACTTTTTACTTAATCAGTAAAAGTGTTTGCAAGCCCACCAGTTAAATGCATTCTTTTATAAAATTTGTCTTATCAAGGGGATACAAATCGGAAAGGAAGAGGTCAAAGTGTCACTATTTGCAGATGATATGATAGTATACATGAGCGACCCCCAAAATTCAACCAGAGAACTCCTCCAGCTGATAAACACCTTCAGCAAAGTTGCAGGATACAAAATTAACTCAAAAAAATCAGAAGCCCTCCTGTATACCAAAGACAAAAGGGCCGAGAAAGAAAATAGGGAAACAGCACCCTTTACAATAGCCACTAATAACATAAAGTACCTTGGGGTGACACTAACCAAGCAAGTGAAAAACTTGTTTGAGAAAAACTTCAAGTCTCTGAAGAAAGAAATTGAAGAAGATATCAGAAAATGATAAGATCTCCTGTGCTCATGTATTTTTTTTCATCAATTACACTTTATTCATTCTGCATCCCCCCATAAGCCCCTCCCTCCTCCCCTCCCAGTCCCACCCTCCCTCCTCCCTCTGCTTGCATGCCACTCCCCAAGTCCACTAATAGGGGAGGTTCTCCTCTCCTTTCTGATCTTAGTCTGTCAGTTCACATCAAAAGTGGCTGCATTGTCCTCTACTATGGCCTGGTAAGGCTGCTCCCCCCAGAGGGAGGTGATCAAAGAGCTCATGTATTGGTAGGATTAACATTGTGAAAATAGCCATCCTGCCAAAAGCAATCTACAGATTCAATGCAATTCTCATCAAAATACCAACTCAATTCTTTACAGACCTTGAAAAAAAGATTCTCAGCTACATATGGAGAAACAAAAAACCCCAGAATCTCCAAAACAATCCTGTATAACAACAGATCATCTAGACGTATCTCCATCCCCGATCTCAAGTTGTACTACCAAGCAATAGTAATAAAAACTGCATGGTATTGGCATAAAAACAGAAAGGAGGATCAATGGAACCGCATAGAAGACCCAGAAATAGACCCACACACCGATGAATACTCGATTTTTGACAAAGAAGCCAAAACCATTCAATGGAAAAAAGACAGCATCTTCAACAAATGGTGCTGGTCCAACTGGATGTCTACATGCAGAAAAATGAAAATAGATCCATATTTATCACCCTGCACAAAACTAAAGTCCAAGTGGATCAAAGACCTCAACATAAAACCAGATACTCTAAATCTGTTAGAAGAAAAAGTGGGGAACTGCCTAGAACTCATTGGCACAGGAGACAACTTCCTGAACAGAACACCAGCAGCACAGACTCTAAGAGCAACAATCAATGAATGGGACCTCATGAAACTGAAAAGCGTCTGTAAAGCAAAGGACACCGTCATCAAAACAAAGCGACTGCCTACAGATTGGGAAAGAATCTTCACTAACCCTTTATCTGATGGGAGGACTAATATCCAGTATATACAAAGAACTAAAGAAGCTGAAAAACAGCAAACCAAGTAATCCAATTAAAAAATGGGGAACAGAACTAAACAGAGAATTCTCGACGGAGGAATATCAAATGGCAGAGAAACACTTAAAGAAATGCTCAACCTCATTAGCCATTAGGGAAATGCAAATCAAAACGACCCTGAGATTTCACCTTACACCCGTTAGAATGGCCGAGATGAAAAACTCAAGTGACAACACATGCTGGAGAGGTTGTGGAGAAAGGGGAACCCTTCTCCACTGCTGGTGGGAATGTAAACTGGTACAACCACTCTGGAAATCTATCTGGCACTTTTTAAGACAATTAGGAATAGTGCTTCCTCAAGACCCAGCTATTCCACTGCTAGGTATATACTCAAACTTTGCTCAAGTACACAAAAGGGACACTTGCTCAACCATGTTTATAGCAGCTTTATTTGTAATAGCCAGAACCTGGAAACAACCCAGATGTCCATCAATGGAGGAATGTTTACAGAATTTGTAAAACATTGTATTTTTACACAATGGAATACTACTCAGCAATCAAAAAGGAGGAAATCATGAAATTTGCAGGCAAATGGTGGGATCTAGAAAAGATCATTCTGAGTGAAATATCCCAGAAGAAGAAAGACAAACACGGTATATACTCGCTTATATAGACCTACAAGATATGATAAACATAATGAAATCTATATACCTAAAAAAGATAATCAAGAGAGTGGACATGGGATAAGATGATCAATCCTCATTTAGAAAGACAGATGGGATGTGCATTGAACGTATGACAGGAGTCTACTGAGCGCATCTGAAAGTCTCTAACTAGAAGTGTTTGCAAAGTAGATACAAAGACTCATGACCAAACCTTTGGCAGAGTACAGGGAATCGGAATCATATGAAAGAAGGGGAGTTAGTATGATGTGGAAAGGATAGGAGCTCCACAAGGACCAAATATATCTGGGCACAGGGTCTTTTCTGAGACTGACATTCAACCAAGGACCATGTATGGATATAACCTAGAACCTCTGCTCAGATGTAGCCTGCGGTAGGTCAGTAACCAATTGGTTTCCCAAAGTGAGGGGAACAAGGACTATTTCTAACAGGAACTCAATGACTAGGTCTTTGACCTCCCCACCCCCCAAAGGGAGGAGCAGTCCTGTTAGGCCACAGAGGAGGGCTTTGCAGCCAGTCCTGAAGATACCTGATAAAACAGGATTGGGATGAATGGGAGGAGGTCCCCCCTATCAGTGGACTTGGAAAGGGGCAGGGAGGAGATGAGGGAGGGAGGGTGGGATTGGGAGGGAATAAGGGAGTGGGACACGGCTGGGATACAGAGTTAATAAAATGTAACTGATAAGAAAAAAATAAAATTAAAAAAACAAAAAAAAGGAAATAAAATTTGTCTCGGCCATTGTATCTCTTCACATCAATACAATAGTGACTAAGGAAAATGTTATACAAATTAGCAAGCTATTGATATGACAGGCAAGTTATTGATATAACAGGTTTATGGTAGAAAGTTAATGTTAGGGACTTTAGATTAGTAAAGCAGTTCAAAACTATAAAGGGGTCTTAACAGAGATGGAAGACAGTGGTACTGAGAGTAATGTATGATGGCCTGGTTCAAGAAGTTTCACAGGGGAAGAATATTAATAAGTAGCATGGAAACCATTCCTGTGACAGTTTGGCAAAGAATATGTTGCTTTTTACCTTCGTCCTAAAAATCTGCCCAAGGTTAAATCAAAGGGCTTTGGATTAATGGTTTTAACAGAGAGGATTTCAAGACAGTCTAGTATTAACTGGTGTCTTGTTGTTATTAGTAATCACTCTAATTTAGAACTACAATGAAAAGGAGCAAGCTGGACACAGAGAAGTACAAAATGCACAGTTTGAGGAATAAAAGAGCACCAGAAAGTATAAAGAAGCTAAGTCAAGTGCTAAAGGAAATAAAAGTTTAAAGCAAAGCTGGATGTTAAGTGGAATAAAAGAAGTGGTGACCTCAGGGCAAGACCCCACCCAGCTAAGCTTCTAGCTTATATACAGGAATTGAAGAAAAGCTTAAGCAGGGAAGAAAAGCATCAACAAAAGAAAGGTGATGCAAAAGTAATGAAAGAGACTCCACATTCCAGCCCTATCAAACAGCAGAAGTTGGTAGCCACCACGCCGTTTTGGCTTTAGAGTCCAGGATACAGGAATGGGGTTGTGAAATCTCCCTCATATCTAAGGAAGGTCATTGAGGTCCTGTGTGTGTCAAGGGAAGCCCTGCAGAGAAGCTCCGGGAAGCCATTTCATGAAGCTGTGAAGGTGAAGCTTGGGTTACCGGGAAATCCCCAAGATGCGGTGGAGATGTCAGAGTCAAGGGATACCTGCCAAGGAAAACTGCAAACCAGGTGTGGAACCAGCCCAAGAGAGAGAAATATCTTTCAGTCAACAAAACTGAAAGGAGTTGCAGACCTAAAGAGCACATTGGCATCAGACATAGACCTGAAGAATGTGAAGTTTGTCATGCTGGTTTTGGATTTGCTTTGGTCCAATATTTCCTCACTACTCTCCCTTTTGTAATGGTAATAGTAATGTATACTTTATGGCCATTGTATGTTGGAAATATGTGATGTGCTTTTTTGTTCTGGTTTTACATGGGTGATACAGTTAAGAAACTGCATTAGTCTCAGAAGAAACTTTGAACTTTGGATTTAAAATAGCATTTAGACTGAAAGACTATAAGGACTTTTGAAGTTGGATTGAATACATGTTTGCATTATAATATGGCTATAAGCCTATGGGGCCAGGGAGTGTAATGTCAAGATTTGAATGAGAATGGCCCTGATAGTCTCATAGAATTGAATGGTCACTAGGAGCAATTTGAGAAAAAATAGGAGGTCTGGCTTTGTTGAGTAGGTGTAGCCTTGTTAGAGGAAATATGTCACTGGAGGTAGGCTTTGAGGTTTTCAAAAGACACTTAGGCTTACATTTTTCACCAAACCTACTTTATTTAGGGTTCTTAAGCACCTTTACCTCCCTTCCAACCTGCCACAAACTTAGGTAGGAGATTGGTATGGAAAAGGGCTGTAGACCTCTTTTATCAACTTCCTGCTGACAAAGGTTAATGGGTTTTTAGGGAATTACCAGACTCAGTAGTCAGGATACCAGCAGTCCAGTTCAAAAGCCGTCACTAAGAGGCAACACAAAGTCAGTGAAAGTCGCAAGACTCAGTTGGATTGCCCAGAGAAGCTCTCTGGAACATTTCTCTCTGCAAAGTCAAGTGTCAAAGCACAAAGATCAGCACCGTGATGCCAATCCAAAAAGCGATGTCTCACTCTGCATGGACCTCTGTGTTTGTCATCTCCTCCAAGTCCACCCACGGATGTTCTTAGCTGGCCAAAGTCACAGCCTCACACGTGAGAGCTCATAGATCTCAGCTATTATTCCTGAGCCATGCTGGCTGTCATGCTTCTTGCCATGATGATAATAGACTGACACTGAAACTGTAAGCAAGCCATCAATTAAATGCTTTTATAAGATTTGTTTTGGTCATCACGTCTCTTCAGAGCAATACAACTTTAACTAAGACAGCGTTTAAATAATAGACTGAAAGATACTTTATTTTGGTGGATATCACTCAAAGTTATCATTTTTTCCTTTGGTCATTTAAAGACTGAAATTGGTTTCTGGCACTAAAAACATTTCCCTTTGTGACAGGGTCTCATTTTAAAGAGATTTCCTTGCATTCTGGTATAAAATACTATCCATAATTATAGTTTTTCTGATCTAGTTCTTAAGTCTTCAATAGTGTAAGAGTTCCAGAACATGTTTGGAGATATAGATTGAGTGATCTCAATCTCTCCCTTGGGATACCACGTATCCATATTGATGCATCTATATATACCTTAAAAATATGTTTATATTGAGATACTCTACCAGCATGTCATTAGAGGTTCATTTTACATTGTTCCTTGCCTATTAATAATGTTGCTTTTGAAAGAAAAAATTCTGACTTTCTGGTCTAACCATATATTATTTTATGAACATCTAATATATTTTTGAAATAGTTTCAAAACAAATAACCTGCACTTCTTTGAGGAACATTTTTGCATACCAGAAGCTGTGTTTCTCTCCTTCCCCAGCACTCTGATTGTCTAGTTAAAATAATCAGTGCTTCTGAAAGGCCAGTTATTTTTCTCCTTACCTTCTGTAGTGAGGTTAAGCTGTATGTTTATGATATACATTGGGACTCATTTGCCAAAGTCTACATTCCATCTTAGGACTCTGAGACACACTAATTCTCCATCTCATTGTCTTCTTCGTGAAATAGTGCAGTGTAGGTCTCCAGCTCTAGTCTTAGATTTTTCTATCTAAGACTAGTGTATTTTCAGATACACAGGTTCTCTTGAACTATGTGTTCTGTATCTGTAGATCCAAAGGGTAATATTTAAACAATTGTCCTACTTGGACATGCACTCATTTTCTTGTCATCGTTCTCTTCACAATCCAGCAGGCCAGCTATTTAGAGAGCAGTTATACTGTTCTGGGGATTCTAAGTGACCCAGTGATAAGTACAGGTTTGCAGATATGGCAGGGTTCAACCTCAGAGCCTTGAGCATCCACATCATGGATTTTTAGGGGTTCTGCCATCTCCTGCGGCTACTGAGGCATACCTGTAGCTTTAATGTCTGCTACATGTAGGGTTAATCTGCCTTCTAATAAAACTGAGTTTTATCACTAATTAATTTTCATCTTTGTCTATAAAAACACTTCATGTTTAAACATTTATTTTGTGAAATTAATGTCATATGTTGCATGAAAATGGGATATGTCAGCAGTAAAATAAGAGATTTCATCATCTTTCAAGGGAAAGCTTGTCTCTCGTTGTGCCTTCTTGGTGGAGTTAAGACACCTGTAAACATGAGACATATGAGCCCAATGCTGGCATAACAAATCATTGTTTCATATCAATATTTTTCATTAGGAGGATACAGTTATATGAAAGCGTAGCACAGCACAAACATGAACCAGTAACATGACCATTTACTCTATCTGTCAAACAGTGCATACTGATGGCATAGCGTTCTACTCGCTGAACTTCATATAGTAGCAAAATAAATTTTTTTGTACCCAGTGTTACCACAAATAGGTAAACAACACTGTTGTTATGATGCTAACATGGTTAGCACTTGGTTAAGCAATAGGATTTAAAAATTGCTTTTAATAAGACATAATTTATGCTGCAAGGGCTCATGTACAAGAAGTTTTTAAAAATGTGTTTTTAATTGAAATAAAATTACATTACTTCCTCATCCCATTACTCCATCAAATCTTACCCTCCTTTGGATCCCTCCTATGCCACCCTACTTTTAAGTTGGTAACCTCTCTTTCTTACGCGCGTACTTACACATGCATGTTCATATGTACAGCACACGTATCCTACTGTGTCCTTTTTTTATATGTACATGATTGAAAGACTGAAAACCCATTACACAACAAATAAGGGGGTAATCCTGAGGAAAGACCAAATTCTCCTCCCAGCACTTAGTAGTTGCCTGTGGGTGGGACCCCATGGAAATGTCCCCTTTCCACAGTAAAATCTCCATTTATATTGATGTTGCTCCAGTCTCGTTAATGCAGCCATTTCTAGGAGAGACTGTTTCACAGTAGAGTTCCTATTATTCTGGTTCTTACAATCTTTCCTACCCCTCTTCCTTGTTGTTCCCTGAGCCATAGATGCAGGAGCTGTGGTATAGATGTAAATGTTAGGTGACGGTTCCCCACAATCCATTGATCTCTGTATTGTGTCTAATTGTGGTTTTCTGTGATGATCTCTACTTACTATAAAAAGAAGCTGCTCTGAGGGAGGATGGTAGCTTCACTTATCTGAGTGCAAGGATTTAAATTCAAAATGTAGTAAGGAATTAAGCTGTTCTAGCAAAGTGGTGGAAATAGGTTCTTTTCTAAGTCCCATAGTTTTAGTAGCTCTGGGAAGATGACTTGGTTTCCAGTACCTAGCATGATTTCTATCCCCCTGAATGGCCTTAAATCCAATTAGATATCTGTTGGTTGTCACCAATATGTGACTACCACATATTAAACCTTTACAGATTTATTTATTTATTTATTTATTTATTTATTTATTTATTTATTGCCATGCTGACCATTGTCTTGGTTCATAGGTGTTACAATTGGGATGGACTGTTTAGTTGCCCCCCTCCCTTGTACCTTTCATAATATTTTCTGGAACCATGGAAGCCTGGCTGTAAGAAAGAAGCTTTCAGATCAGGTCCAGTTTGAACAGTCTGAGTCCTGTGTCCTAAGTATGATGTTTGTATTAAAAGGATCGCTCCTTCAATCGCTGATGAGGAACTCAGGACTATATTGATGATCCATGTTATTTTGGGAGTCACTTAGACATGTTGCACAACCCTTCAAGTGGAGGGTTCTCATAAATGGTCCTGGGCTTTTGGTACTCTGGTTCCTGTGAGTCGTTGTCAGTTCAAGGAACTTCACAGTATATATACTGTGTTTGTATTTACACAGTATGTAAGAAATGTATATTTATAATATTTATCTATATAGCATAGCATACAAACTGGTCCAGTTTCATTGAAAGTTCTCATGTAGTAAGTGATTATATAAAAACTTTGTCTTTCTTTTGGCTTATATGATATGCATTTTTGCTTTTTAAATATTGAACTACATATTGATATTTTTGTAATTTAAACTAGAATTTTGTTGTAGACATTGCTGGCAGGGTATTATATTATCTAATATGACAATCTCAATGTCATGAATAATTCATGTTTACTAATTATATGATGAGCAGTATGATTGAACTAATATATACACTTTAGGGTACTGTTTTCCACTTGTTCTATCATTTTTTTTTTTATTTTTCTGACTACTTTCTAACTGTTAGAGATTTTCGTTTCCTCTGTTGACTGATTTATACTATTAAAAATAATTTCTCCAAAGTTTTCATGATACAACTTAATTAATCTGAACTTACATTCAAACCAAAGCATTCTCCTTAGCTTTTAGTATATGAAGCTTCAAAGAAATTATTTCTAATTCGCCCCATCCTCTGTATTATTTTTTTACATATTTTACTTTTCTATAAGCTCTACATTTGAACACATTGGCAATAAATTTTCCTTAGAAAGTCAAGTATAATTTTCTACAAATGAAAGTATGAATCAAACCTTATAGTTGATTTTTCCATTTTCAATTATTTTAATTTTACTACATTTGAATTTTTATTTGGAAGTTTTGGTAGTTGGAAATTTTTATTTATTTATTAAAATTTATTCACTTTGCATCTGTGCTGCAGCATCCTCCCTCTTCTCTCCTTATGCCCATAGTCCCCTAGAGGACTATGTCTCTTGAGAGGGGAGGACCACTTCCCCTTCTATCTGACCCTAGCCTATAAGGTCTCAAAAGGGTTAGCTGTATCATATTCCTCTGTGTCCTAGCAAGGCTGTGAACCCCCCCCCCACACACACACACAAGGAGAGTTGAACAAAGAGCCAGCCATTGAATTCATGTCACAGACAGCCCCTGCTCCCTTACTAGAGAACCCATTTGGAAACTGAGCAGCCTATGGATTTCCTTTGAACAGGGTGGGTCCTCTCCATGCATGGTCCTTAGTTGGAGAATCAGTCTCTGCAGGACATTCTGGGCCAAGGTTTTTTGCCTGTGTTGTTCTCCATGTGGGGTTCCTGTACCCTCCAAGTCTTTCTATCTCCCTCTTCTTCTATAAGGTTGCCTGCATTCTGCCCAAAGTTTGCCTATGAGTCTTAGTATCTCCTTCAATACCCTAGTGGGTAGAGATTTTCAGAGGTCCTTTGTGGAAGGCTCCTGTCCTGTTCCTTGTCTTCTACTTCTGGTGTCTATCCTGTTTGCCCTTCTGAGTGAGGTTTCAGCCTCTTCCCTAGAGCCCTCCTTCTTGTTTAGCTTCTTCAGAACTATAGATTTTAGTATGCTTACTCTATATTATATGGCTACTAGCCACGTATAAAGTGAGTATATACCATATGTGTCTTTCTGCTTCTGGTTTGGCTAATGCAGGATGATCTTTTCTAGTTCCCACCATTTGCCTGCAAATTTCATGATTTCCTTGTTTTTAATTGCTAAGTAGTATGCCATTCTGTAAATGTACCACACTTTCAGTATCCATTCCTTGGTTTAGGGACATCTAGGTTGTTTCCAGATTCAGGCTATTACAAATACAAAACTGCTATGAATGTAGTTGAGCAAATGTCCTTATTGAATGGTGGGGCATCTTTTGGGGTATATGCCCTGGAGTGGTATGGCTAGATCTTGAGATAACACTATTCCTAATTTTCTGAGAAAGCATCAGATTGATTTCCAGGGAGATTGTACAAAATTACATTCCCACCAGCAATGGAGGAGGGTTCCCCTTTCTCCACAACCTCTCCAACATGTATTGTCACTTGAGTTTTTCATCTTGGCCATTCTGATGGGTGTAAGGTAAAAATCTCAGGGTTGTTTTGATTTGCATTTCCCTGATGACTAAGGAAGCTGACCATTTTGGTAAGACTTTCTCTGCCTTTCAGAAATTTGTCTGTTGAGAATTCTCTGTTTAGCTCTGTACCCCATTTTTAAATTGGATTTCTTGGTTTGTTGGTGTTTAACCTCTTCAGTTCTATATGTATTCTGGATATTAGCCCTCAGTCAGATATAGGGTTGGTGAAGATATTTTTTCCAGTCTGTAGGCTGTAGTTTTGTTCTGATGACAGTATCCTTTGCTTTACAGAAGCTTTTCAGTTTCATGAGGTCCCACTTACTGTTGATCTTAGAGCATGTGCTGTTGGTGTTCTGTTCAGGAAGTTGTCTCATGTACCAATGAGGTCAAGGCTTTTCTCCACTTTTTCTTCTAAAAGATATAGTGTGTCTGGTATTACGTTGAGGTCTCTGATCCACTTGGACTTTCGTTTTGTGCAGGGTAATAAACATATGTCTACTTGCATTTTTCTGCATGTAAATATAGTTAGACCAGCACCATTTGTTGAAGATGCTATCTTCTTTCCATTGTATGGTTTTGACTTCTTTGTAAAAAATTAAGTGTCCATAGGTTAGTGGGTTTATTTCTGGTGGATTACATTGATGGAGTTTTGAATTTTGAACCACCCTTGCATGCTTGGGATGAAGCATACTTGTTCCTGGTAGATATTTTTTAATGAGTTCTTGGATTTGGTTTGTGAGCATTTTATTGAGTATTTCTGCTTCAATGTTCATAAGCTAGATTGGTCTTAAGTTCTCTTTCTTTGTTGTGTCCTTGTGCTGTTTAGGTAGCAATGAGACTGTGGCCTTATAGAATGAAGTAGGTAATGTCCTCTCTGTTTCTATTTTGTGGAATAGCTTGAAACTCTTCAAGCTATTGGTGTTAGCTCTTCTTTGAAGGTCTGCTAGTATTCTTGGCTGAAACCATCTGGTCCTGGTCTTTTTTTTTTTTTTTTTTTTTTTGATGGGAGATTTTTGATGATACCTTCTATTTCCTTAGGGGATATAGGACTATTTAATTTATTTATCTGAGCTTGGTTCAGTTTTGATAAATAAAATCTATAAAGAAAATTGTCCATTTCATTTACATCTTCAAATTTTGTTGCATATAGGCTTTTGAAATAGGACCTACTGATTCTTTGGGTTTCCTCAGTGTCTGTTGTTATGTCTCCCTTTTCATTTCTGATTTTGTTGATTTGGACAGTGTCCCTCTGCCTTTTAGTTAATTTGGCTAAGGGTTTGTCTATATTATTGATTTTTTCAAAGAACCAACTCTTTGGTTTCCTTGATTATTTGAATTGTTCTCTTTGTTTCTAATGTATTGATTTCAGCTCTCAGTTTGATTCTTTCTATGTGCCTGCTCCCCTTGGGTGTGTCTGCTTCTTTTCTTTTTTCTAGTGCTTTCAAGTGGCCATTAAGTTGCCTTTATGAGATGCCTGAAATTTCTTTATGAAGGCACTTTAGTGCTATGAACTTTCCTCTTAGCACTGCTTTCATTGTGTGCCATAAGTTAGGGTAAGTTGTACCATCATTTTCATTGAATTTTAGGAGGCCTTTAATTTCTTTATTTCCTGTCTGTCCCAGTTGTCATTATGTTAGAGTTGTTCAGTTTCCATGTGTCCATATTTTTTTTTTTTTTTGTTATTTCTGTTATTGTTGAAGTTAAGTTTTGGGACCATGGTGGTCCTAATATGACACAAGGGATTATTTCATTCTTCTTGTATCTGTTGATGCTTTCTTTGTGCCTGATTATAAAGTCAATTTTAGAGGAGTTTCCTTTGGTGCTGAGAAGGTGGTATATACTCTTTTGTGTTTGGGTGAGGGTTTCTATAGACATCTATTTGGTCCATTTGATTTAAGAACTCTGTTAAGTGTCATTATTTCTCTGTTTAGCTTCTGTCTAATCAATGATATGTCCTGTGGCGAGAGTGAGGTGTTGAAGTCTTCCACTATAAAGGTTAGGGATAAATGTATGATTTAAGCTTTAATAATGTTTCTTTGACAAATTTAGGAGCCCTTGTGTTTGGTGCATAGATGTTCAGGATTGTGATGTCCTCCTTGTGTTTTCTTTTTTTTTTTTTTTACTTTGATGAGAATAAAGTGTCCTTCTCTATCTTTTTTTATTATTTTTTGTTAAAATCTATTTTGTTAGATAATAGGAAGGCTCTCCAGCTTGCTTCTTGTGTCCATTTGCTTGGAAAACCTTTTTCCAGCCCTTTACTCTGAAGTAGTTTCTATCTTTGTTGCAGAGGTATGTTTTTGAATGCAGCAGAAGGTTAGATTCTGCTTCTGCAACCAAACTGTTCTTCTGTGTCTTTTTATTGGAGCGTTGATGTTAATAGATATTAATGACCGCTGATTGTTAGTTCCTTTTATTGTGAAGTTGGTGGTGCTTTTGTGTTTCTGTGCTTGTTTTCTTTTGCTTTTTTGATGTGATGGTGTCTTTATCCTGCATTTTTTGGGGTGTAGTTGATCTCATTGGGTTGAAGTTTTCCTTCTAGCATCTTCTGTAGGTCTGGATTGTTACGTGCATATATAAGTGCATATATATATATATATACATACATATATATATACATATATATATTTAGTTATGTCACAGATGTAGATGTTTTCTACATCTATGTTGATTGAAAATTTTGCTGGATATAGTAGTGTATGATGGTATCTGTGATCTCTAAGTGTCTGCATCATATCTGCCCAGGCCCTTCTGGCCTTCATAGTCTCTGTTGAAAAGTCAGGGTTTTTGTCCATCCAAGTGTCCAGGAAGGTGCAGGTGATGTGATTTACTTCTTCAACTTCATAGTAAGGTTGGAAGCCTTTATAACTAGTAGAGACCAGAAAGGATGTCACCTTAAAATCCTAGGCATCTCACTTAAAAAACATCTAGGGGCAAGATGATTCCTGTAGAGAAATGGAGTTCAAAGCCTGCAAGGTCTTTCTGTTCTTACAGTAGGTGCTTTCAATATATCTCTACAATGTGTGAGTACAAATAGGTCTATCCAGACATCTCTATGGTCACAGGGTCCCTTGGGTTACCTTTCACTGTCTTTACTCTGGACATAGTTCTATTTGGTACTCCCAATAGTTCTAGAGCCTCCTGTACAAAGGAAAGAAGTGTTTTCACCAAGGCCTCAGAGTAATGGGCATTCTTCAAGGTACATCCATTAGGGTCTCAGCTCTGGGCAGCCAACACCCTTGGACCAATCCTGGGGGAAGAATTTTCTGACTTTATGATGCTGGATCATGACAATTCTTTAAACAATAAGTAGACAGAGTTCTTCCCAGAACCAGCAAGAGGATCTGAAAACTCTGGGCTTGGAGTTGGGGACTCACTGTTTGAACAGAAGGTCCAGCACCTGCTGAGTATTGGCAAACTTTGGATATATGTACATGAAGGCAAGGACAATGAAAGGGTCCCCGATCTGCAGGGAAAGCACCAGGTGGTTCACCAAGTTTTCTCCCATGTTGGTACTGATGTGGGTCTCTCCATGTTTGTTAGGGCAAACTACTGCTCCCCATGAGGAGAGATCAAGGTCGATGGCTCAAACAGTCACAGTTCTGTAACATTCTGATTGGTTATGATCATTCCAATTCATGCGAAAGATATCCAATTTGCTTTAAGGGATTTGAGTAGGTTTTTGGTTGTTTTCTGTTGCTATGAATATTTATTGTCATTGGGAAATGGTTATAAATTATTAATGGTCTTATTCAGAGACAAAACAAGGTTAAATTCAGGGATTTCTTTTTTTCCCTTTTTCTTTTCTCTTTTTTTCTTAGATAAGGAGAAAAGGGCTTCAGAAGAAAGAAAGGGGAATACAAGAATATCTTATAGGAGTAATAAGACAAAAGGTATATTATTGAATATACTCAAGTCTATTTGTTATTCTCAAATAAGGTTATTTTTAACTCTAATATAGGATTTTGCATATTGATGCAAAAATAAGTCTATTTTTAGTTCATTGGTAAATTTTAGTATATTGATACAAATTCAAGTTTACTTCCAATACTTTTAAACTACTATTACAAACTGTTTAGGGTATTAGGGTAATGTAAGTTAATTGCTAGTCAATCAATTCATGGTCATGTCAGACACTAGTCTAATTTATCACACTAGTAACAGACAGATAAGATTTTGCAGACAGATCATTTACATAAAGATAGGCAAGTCTTCAAAAACTTCAGAGAGCTACAGATTACAGCATTTAAAAAATGTCTATATTGACTCTCCCAAGCAGTGTATCAAGGCAGATGATGAGACACTGAACCAACTTTGGGCAGACTGTAGGGAATCCTATGAAAGAAGGTGAAGAGTGGGATCTGGAAAGGACAGGAACTCTACAAGGAGAGCAACAGAACCAAAATATCTAGGCCCAGGGGTCTTTTCTGAGACTGATATTCCAACCAAGGACCATTCATGGATAAAACCTAGAACCCTTGCTCAGATGTACTCCATGGCAGCTCAGTATCCAAGTGGGTTCCCTAGTAGAGGGAACTAGGGACCATGTCTCTGAAATGAACTCAGTAGTGGGCTCTTTGACCACCCCCGGGAGGGGGGAGCAGCCTTGCCAGGCCACAGAGGAGGACAATGCAACCAGTCCTGATGAAACTTGATAAGCTAGCATCAGATGGAAGGGGAGGAAGACCTCCCCTATCAGTGGACTTGGGAATGGTCATGGGATGAGAAGAGGGAGGGAGAGCAGGATTGGGAGGGGGCGAGGGATGGGGCTACAGCTGGGATACAAAGTGTATAAACTGTAATTAATAAAAAAAATAAAATTTTAATTAAAAGACGTCTTTATTATATTAAAGATTCTTTGACAATGAGACAGCTAATCTCCTTGTAAAGGGGGCCTACCTCAATGAAGATGATGAGCATTGAAGAACCTTTATATGGAGATGGCTTCAAATGTGGCAAATGAGCCCCCTGGGCAAAAATAAAATGCCCTCCTTTCACTACAGAAAAAATTCTACCAAAAATTGGCAAGCTTAGATGCAGGACAAATCGACTGCAGAACTCTGCCAAGACAGGGTAAGCAAGTCCTAAATAGTTCCTGCTTCATATATATGTCTGTCAAATATACTGAGTCAGAAGGCTAAAAATGATGCCCCAACATTATAGAGAGTTCTGGGTGAATATTCAGGCAGCAATCTGTCTCTGTTGATTTTTTTTTTTTTTTTTTGGAAGCTGCTAACATGCATTTCCTATTTACTCCAGCAGTAACTAATTTTATTCCTTCTCAAGTATCTGGTGAGGTTGAAGACCAAATAGATATATTTCTAAAATTAAGCTTAAGTTGTTTAGAATTTAAGAAAATATTTTCATATACATAATTTTCATATAGGTAATATCTTATTTTCAATAAGGATAAAAGTTAATTTAGGTACTCTAATTAGAACTCTAAACTTGTCAAAATAGGATAGATCATCAAATACTTTCTCCTAAGTTGCCAAATGCACATGGGCTGGACATTGCACATCTAAATCTTACTTAATAGTTTTCATAACTGTTTTGTAATTATTATTGTATTGAAGAAAGGGAGCCTTTTATTGGACTTAAAGGGGCAAATGTTGGTTTAATGTTCTTATAGAAGGTGCACAATTTACCCTTGTTTATTCAAATCCTCATTTCTCTACCGCTCTACCTGGTTTCAATCTGGACAAGTTTGTGTAAACATGCTGCAATTTGTTCTCTGTAATTGTCACTTAAACAACCAGCCAGTGCTGAACAATGGAGAAAATGGGGTAGGACCTCCTGGTCCAGAAGGGAGAAGGAATTGAGTGGGGGATCTGAGAGGAGAGATTCTGAGGAGAGGACTTGGAACCAGGAGGAGAGCTGAACTGGTCCTAAGATATGACTAAAAGCAAGTATATTGTGGGAAATCTGAATAGGAGGAAACTATGTAGGCTTAGAAGTTTGGGGTGAAGTAACTATTGCTCAGCATTGTGCTTTAGGTTAATTAAAATAATACTAGTCTCTGTGTGGTGATTTGAATATACAGCTGGTTTAGGAATAACTGCTGTTTAACTAAAAGATAAATCAATCATAAATATTAACATTCAAGAACACCCTACCAAACACACAGATCTAATTAGAGGAACCTTTTGAGATTTCAGAGTGATTACCTGATCTGTGCAGTCTTGTCCTTGACTTCCCAGGATCATTTTTTTTTTCCAGATAAATGGCCAGAAGTGTCAGAGGCAAGAGTAAACCCTATGTTTCCAGAAACCACCATGGCGTTCACTCCTGTCTTTCTTCAAGCCTGAGCCTCTAGCAGTCTGAAGACCACAAGAGAAAAGGGAAGACAGCAAGGGTCTCAGACAAGTGAGCCTGCTGGGTTGGCTCCAAGAGTTGGCTGCCTGATTGACAGGATTCTGCCTTGCTGGGTCATTGTTGGCAGTTAGGTTACTCCCTGGAAGTCCTTTTATTGTCCCCCATCACCCAGGGCTTTCCCAGAAAGCGCCTCCATCCTCTACCACTCGCACTTTTCTGAGAGTGAGCAATTAAGGTCTGAGCCTACAGGAGCTGTTCTTAAAATGTTGTCCACAGAAAGTGGGCTTTTGCCATGGGTGGCCTAAGGCTGCTGGGTCAGAACTGAGTACACCGGCCCTTCCTGTCACAGGAAGGTATCCACAGATGGTGGGTTTGGGTGGGTGGGTGGCCTAAGGCTGTAGGGTAGGAGCTCGACATGTGTGCTGTTGGTCCTAGGAAGGTAGCCCTGGGTGGTGGGATTGTTCTGGTGGCCTAGGTCTGTGGCAGTGCAGGGTAGGAGCCTGGGAATTTTTTCAGGTACCCGGCTGGGTGGACTGAAGAAGGACCTTCGAGTATCTCTGTGGATTCTCCTCTCACCTGAGAAACATTGACAACAGGGTTTTTGGGGTCCTCAGTACAGCCTGTTTGCTGATAAACCTGCTCTCACTGCTGAGATGCTGCTCAGAAACCCTATGTGATCAGCACCACCATCTTGGATCTCCAATATATTCTTATAAAGAATTATCTTCTCTAATTGAAATCACCTCAAAAGAATGAAAACACATAGTCTAATAATGTTCTATGTTGTAATTAAAAAATTCTCTAGGTTGAAGATATTTTTTTTTCATCCCAGGTATGACATCCACCAGCTTTTAGTTGGTCCTGATGATTGTCATGTTTACAGAATATAAAAATTTTCTAGTCAGTCCCTCTTCAGCAACATCTAAAATAAGGGTGATTCAGTTTGTTAAATATTTTACCTGGTCATATAGAAGTTGGTTCCAATAAATATAAATCAGGAGTCTTACATATTTAAAAATTTAAATCCAATCTTATAGAACGTTTTTTACTTCTTATACTATCTTTCTGTTTTACAAGATTATAATTTTCTTTTATATCTTCCAGTAGTCATTCTTTGCATAATAATTTATTATACATGTAAGACAAAAATCTTAATAAAAATTTTAATACTACTGCTAGGTACTGTATAATTTATACTTTAAATAGTATTTACACATTCATATAAACACACACGCAATTGTAGTACTTATTTTTAAAACACTATTTGGGGTGCTTAGGTCTCTACTTCCCTCCCACCAACCCCCAACCCTACGTCAGAGAAAGAGAGGTTAGTGGGGAGAGGGTGAACAGACCCCTTCACCTCTTCTGGTTGTTTAGGGTCGATGTCTATGAGGCTATACCAATCTTCATCAACAGCAAACACAGCCAGCAGTCTTTCCCAAACCACTGTGCCCTGATGCATTTCTCTCCATCTGCCTGCTCCAAACTGCCAGACTGTCCGCCTCTCCAGTCTCTCCAAACTGCTACATGACACAAGTCAACACCACATGCCAGCTTCTCTTGCTCTGGGCTCTCATATTTTATATTCTCAGAGTCCTAGGCCACACCCTTCTCCATGCTGTAAGAGGAAGGCAGTTACCAGCTGGCAAAAGCCACGCCGTGCAGGAGGCAATCACAGCTGAGGATAAACTAAAGCTCCAACTACAATCTCACACTTCAGATTAAAACAAAAACATAATTACGTAACATAACTGGGGTTTGGAAAACACCAAAACTTCCATTACACACACTTTTTGTTTTACTTGTGAATAATTCCACAGTCAGTTTCTCAATGCACATAGATAAATGTCTCCATTTCTGAGTCTGGCAGGATCCTCAGGCCCCAATACCCAAAGTAGTATGAATGAGCTCTTCTCAAAACCTATTATATGAAAAAAATGTTCTCTTAAAATGGCTCCAGATCAAATTAACATGGAAAAATGTTTCATTCTACTTTCCTTTCTTAAAGACGTCAACACATTATTGTCTGTGAAATTTTTAATAGAAAAGACAATTTCTTAATAAAGCGATACCCAAATTAATTCTCATGTAATTATAGATTTACTTTGGGAAAAAAATTATTCTGTAATAAACAAAATTATACTCCTGAGACAAAATCTGAATGTTTTTATTCTAACTCCAGCACTTGATGGATGATCCAGAAGTGAGAAGTTTCTGAGCCTACAGTTGTATTGACAAAAAAAAAAATTAAAAAAGAATAACTAGGTAGATAAGCAATGAAGAAAGAAAAGACAAAAGAAAGAAAAAATAAGCAATACTATGAGTAACTTGACATTGTTTAACATGAAAAGTGGAAGAAAATAATCAGAAAAAAATCAAGAGAGAGAGAGTTAAATATTTTGAGTAATGTCTTAATGAAGACTTTGGAAAAAAATCACAGCAATATTTAATATTTGTACAATGTTATATGTTACATGCTATATAGGCTCCTTTTCTATATTTTTACAGAACTGATTACTTTAAAAGGCTTATCTTTGTTTTTTAGTAAAATCCTTACTTACTGACATCTACATTTTACTCATGTAATCTCCAAATTGTAATTAAGCAATCAATCAAACAAACAAACAAAAAAACACCAACCCAGGACAATGAATGGATTGGACTAGGCCACCAATACAGATGTACCTGATGGGCAGCTTGGTCTTCATGTGGGTTCCCTAGTAAGGGGAGCAAGCTATGTCTCTGACAAGGACTCTGTTATATGTTTTCCTATCACTTTCCCCTGGCAGGGCTGTCTGGCCAGGTCCCGTGGTAGAGGATGTGCTCAGTCTTGATGTGCTAGCTGGGCTGGAGAGGCTCCCCTTTTCTGAGCAGAAAAGGAGGGAGATATGAAGAAGAGGAGAGGAGGATGGGAACATGAGGAGGGGAGAGAGATGTCTATGTTTGGTGTAAAGTGAATAGATAGATAGATAGATAGATAGATAGATAGATAGATAGATAGATAGATAGACAGACAGATAGATATAGATAGATAATTCTCATTCAAAATTATATCACATATGCCTAGTTGTGGCCTCATTCAAGATGGGAAACCAGTAAATTAGGCCTCATCTCAAAGAAATTTATAAGAGCACTTCAGTTAGAGTTAAATATTATGGAAAATTTGAATAGTAAAAGTGAGTTACCTGAGTTAAAATAGTAATAATAAATAATAATGTTACATGGTAGATATTTAAGATTGGAAAAAAAACTGTGTTTTACCCAACTAATGACCATTCATGGAGATAACATAGACCTTCTGCACAGAGGTAGCCCATGGCAGCTCAGTCTCCAAATGGGCTCTCTAGTAAGGGGAACAGGGGCTGTCTCTGACATGGACTCAGTGGCTGATTCTTTGATCACCTCCCCATAACGGGGGAGCAGCCTTACCAGGCCACAGAGGAAGACTATGAAAGACAGTCTCCTGATGAGACCTGATAGGCTAGGGTCAGATGGAAGGGGAGGAGGTCCTCCACTATCAGTGGACTGTGGAAGGGGCATGGGAAGAGATGAGGGAGAGTGGGATTGGGAGGGGACGAGGGTATGGCTACAGCTGGGATACAAAGTGAATAAATTGTAATAAATAAAAAATTATATTAAAAAAGCAATAGCAAGAGGATATAAGAACAGGTGACTTGAAGAGGGAAAGGGCAAAAAGAGATGGAGGTTAGTGGGATAATGAATATAAGGACAGAGAGGAAATAGGGAGGATAACTGGCACTAAGAAAGGTTAGAAAAGTCATACGATGACACACATTGTATTAATATTTTTATTTTCTCACTTTATATCCTGATTGTAGCTTCCTCCCTCCTTCTTCCCCTCTCCTCCCTGTGCCCTCGATAAGGGAAGGCCACCCTATCTATCCACCCACACTCATTAAGTTGCATCAGGACTGAGCAAACCCTCTTCCCCTGTGGCCTTGCAATGTAGCCCCACTGGGTGGTTGGTGTGGAGTTATCAGAAAGTAGACAACAGAGTCCATGTCAGATACAGTCCCCCTCCCTTAGTACGGGACCCCCTTAAAGGCTGTGGTGCCCATCTCCTACAGTTGTGTAGTGGGCCTACTTCCAGTCCATGCGTGGTTCTTGGTTGGTGCTTCAGTCTTCATAAGTCCCTTTTGGCCTTGGTTAGTTGACTCTGTTGGTCTTCTTGTGGAGGTCCCAGGTCCTTCTATCCTTCTTCACACATTTCCACAAAACTCACTATGCTTCACCCAATATTTGGCTGTGAGTCTTAGCATTTCTTTCAATCCACTGCTGGGTGCAGCTTCTCAGAAGACAGCTATGCTAGGCTCCTGCCTGTGAGCATAGCAGAATATTTTAACAGTGTCAGGAGTTGTCTCTTTTTCATGGGATGGGTCTCAGGTTGGGTCAGGCATTGGTTAGACATTTTCTCAATCTCTGCTCTATCTTTATCCCTGCACATCTTGTACGCAGGGTAAATTTTGGGTCAAAGTTTGTGTTTGTGTGTGTGTGTGTGTGTGTGTGTGTGTGTTGGTGAACCCTTCACTCCTCTAGGAGTCCTGCCTAGTTAGAGGATGGCCTCTTTAGTCTCAATGATTCCTCCTACTAGGAGTCTCAGCTATTGTCACCCCTATATCCTCCCAGGAGCCTACTAGGTATCTAGCCTGTTATAAAGATGTCCCTGCCCATGGTTTCTCTTCTATCTGTAGATCCTCTGTCCTCCTTCCCCCACTGTCCCCAGGGCTGGTCTCCACCCTCATTTCTCTCTGTGTTCCATCTCCTACACTGTTCCCTCTCTTTAGCCATTTCTGTTATATATTCTATTTCTCCTTCTGAGTGGGATTTAACTATCTTCCCTTGGGTCCTCCTTGTTACTTAATTTCTTTGCATGTGTGGATGGTGTCATGGTTATAGTGTACTTTATGGCTAATAACCACTTATAAATGAGTGTATACCATATGTGCCTTTATGGGTCTGGGTTACCTCACTCAGGATGATCTTTTCTTGTTCCACCCATTTGCCTGAAAATTTTATGATTTTTCTTATTTTTAATAGCTGATATTCCATTGTATAAATGTATCAGAATTTCTTTATCCATTCTTTGGTTGAGGGACATTGGGTTGTTTTCATATTCTGGCTATTACAAGCAAAAGCTGCTATGAAAATAGTTGAGCAAATGTCCTTGTTGTATATTGAGCCATCTTTGAGTATATGCCCAGGAGTGGTATAGCTGGGTCTTGAGGTAGAGCTATTCCCAATTTTCTGAGAAAGAGACAGATTGATTTCCAACATGGCTGTACAAGTTTTTAATTCCACCAGCAAAGAAGGAAGGTTCCCCTTGCTCCACATCCTCACCAGCATGTGCTACCATTTGAGGTTTTTTTCTTTATTCTTTTTTTTCTTTTCTTTATTTTCATTTTCTTCTTATATCCTCCTTGCATCCTCCCTCCTCTCCTATCCCCTTCTCACTTCTCCTTTTCCCCCTCCCCCCCTCAAAAGGAGAGGCCTCCTCATCTTCATCAACCCTCCCCAGCACATCAATTCACATCAGGACTAAGCATATCCACATTCCCTGAGGCCAGGCAAGGCAGCCCTCCCTGAGGGAAGTGATCCAAAAGCAGGTAATAGAGTCCACATTAGAAACAGCACCCCCTCCACTTACCAGGCAACCCACATGAAGACCAAGCAACCCATCGGCCAAATGTGTGTAGGGGAGTCCAGGTCAAGATCATGCATGCTCCCATGTTGATGTCCCAGTCTCTGAAAATGTCCATGGGACTCTGTTAGCCATCTCTGTTAATCTTCTTGTGACATTCCCATCTCCTCCAGGTCCCTCCATTCCTCTAGCAACACTTCCACAGGACCCCTCGAGCTCTGCCCCATGCTTGGCTGCAGGTCCAGGCATCTGTTCAGACCTGTGGCTACCTGGAGCCTCCCAGACCACAATCAAACTAGACACTTGTCTGCTGCTCCCTGATCTGTGCTGGTCTCCATCATTTGAGTTTTTTATCTGAGCCACTCTGATGGGTGTAGGATGGAAACTCAGAGTTGGTTTGATTTGCATTTCTTTTGGTGTTTCTTGGCCATTTGATATTCCTCTGTTGAGAATTCTCTGTTTAGCTCTGTGCCCTACTTTTTTTTCTCTTCTAGTAGAATTACTGTATCTGGTTTTATGTTGAGGTCTTTGATCCACTTGGACTTTACTTTTGTGCAGGATGATAAATATGGATCTAATTGCATTCTTTCTACATGAAGACATGCAGTTAGACCAGGACCATTTGTTGAATGTGCTGTCTTTTTTCCACTGTAGGTTGTTGGCTCCTTTGCCAAAAATCAAGTATCTGTAGGTGTGTGAGTTTGTTTCTGGATCTTTTATTAGATTCCATTGACTAACCAGTACCATGCAGTTTTTATTACTATTATTCTGTAGTATAGCTTGAAGTCAAGGATGGAGATATCTCCAGAAGTTAATTTCATTATATAGATTGATTTTATCATTCTGGGGTTTTTGTTTACCTGTATTTCTTTGAGGGATTTGTTTCTTCTTTAAAGTCCTTTATGACCTTCATAAACATAAATTAAAGTTCATTTTCTTGTGTTTCAGCTGTGTTAGAATATCCAGAGTTTGCTGCCATAATGCCCTGGTTATTGTTGATTGTGTTCTTTTTTTAATGTCTATCCCATTTGCCTTTCTGAATGAAGATTGAGCATCTTACCCAGCGTCCTCTTTCTTCCTTAGCTTCTTTAGATGTACAGATTTTAGTATGATTATCCTATATTAAGTCTAATATCCACTTATAAGTGAGTATATATAATGTGTGTCTTTCTGCTTCTGGGATAGCTCACTTAGGATGATCTTTTCTAGCTTCCACCATTTTCCTGAAATTTTCATGATTTCCTTGTTTTTAATTGTTGAGTAGTATTTTATTGTGTAAATGTCCCACAGTTTCTGTATCCATTGCTTCATTGAGGGACATCTGGGTTGTTTCCAGATTCTGGCTATTACAAATAAAGCTGCTACGAACATGGTTGAGAAAATGTCCTTGTTGTATACTTGAATATATTTTGGATATATTCCTAGGAGTGGTATAGCTGAATCTTGAGGTAGCACTATTCCTAATTTTGATCAAATTTGAAATTCTCAATGAATTAATAAAAATATTGTATTTTTTTAAAAGTAAGAACAATGAAGGCACAGAGATGTAGCTTAATGGTGTTTGCCTTTCATACACAGGGTCTTTGGTTATGATTGCCCAGTACCAAAATACAAGTAATAATAATAATAATAATAATAATAATAATAATGAAATTAGTTAAAATAAAATATAGGATTCTGAAATTTAAAAAAATTATCTGTCTATGTATCTGTCTATCTATCTATCTATCTATCTATCTATCTATCTATCTATCTTTTCACTTTACATTTCTATCATAGCCCCATCCCTTCTATCCTCTCAGTCCTACCCTTCTTTCTTCTTCCTTCTATGCCTTTTCCCCTACTCCTCAGAAAAAGAGAACCCTCCTCCATACCAATGTACCATAGCACGTCAAGTCACATTAGGCCTGAGCACATCCTCTTCCCTTATAGCCTGGAGAGGCAACCCTGCCAGAAGAATGTGATAGAAAGGCAAAAAACAGAGTTCCACATCAGAGCCAGCCCACACTCCTCTTACAAGGGAACCCACCTGAAGACTGAGCTTTCCAACGGCTACATCTGTGTAGGGGACCTAGATCCAATCTATGCATGATTCTTGCTTCAGTCTCCACAAGTCCCTCTGGGCCCCAATTAGTTGGCTCTGTTGCTCTTTTAATAGAACTCCTGTTCCTTCTAGCACCCTGAAATTTTATGCATTGAAAATTATTCAAAAAATTCTGAATAAAACTAGAGAAAACAAAACAAAGCAAAAAGCAAAAGGAAAGAAAGGAGATGAAAAAATAATTTCAAAAGAAATGCTTAGCTGAAAACAAATATAACACATGGCATATCTTAATATAAGCTCATCATATAACAGATCAGTTTTACAAAACCTTAACCTAGACCGCAACATCATTACAAAGTGACATGGAGAAACTGATAATAGATAACTTGAAAAGCAGCTGATAAATGTGTTAAGGGATGATGTGAGGCCTCAGGCCTTACTGATAATAAAAATGAGTCCTTGCAAAGACACAGAAGTAGAAAACCTCCATACAACAAAACACAATTTAATACTCAGAATGAATAAAGCTAACCACTTAAATTTGCCAGGGAGGTTTCTAAAAGTGATATATCAAAATATAGCAGAATCATGCAAATGGAAATCTACAAATCAATGTCTACAGAGTTAGAGACTGTCAATTATTTAATAGAAGCCAGCGACTGAGCTGGGATATAGGTCCGTTGGTGGATTCCTGTTTACAGTTCACCGGGGTCTGGGTTTAATCCCGGAACCATATACATGAGTCATAGTGGCATATGCCACCCAGTAATTGAAAACTGAAACAGGACACCAGAAGTCCAAATCATCCTCAGCTACAAAGAGGCCAATTCCTCATGAAACCGTCTCTCATTAAACATTAGGGATTTTACTGTCACAAAACACCAGATCAATGTGTCAATTCAGGAAAACAAAAGTAAATAAAATTGATTTCAAGAAAACTCAAAAAGCTTCCTGACATTTTAAACTCTAACAGTTGGCATCTCCTAAGAATCACAATTTAAGGCAATAGTTAAAGGTAAAGCAATGAGCTCTCATTCTGACCAGCAGCACAGCAGGATTGGCACAGTGACCAGCAATCAGAACTCACTGCCATAAAACACAAGTGATTGTGTTTCCCAGGTGAGAGGATACCCCACGGTGGGGGATTCAATCAGCTTTAACTCACCCAGCTAAACCGCAGAAGAGATCCTGGTTCCACCAGACTCTTGGTCGCCAGCCCAGAGCCACAAGCCAGCAGGCTTTGGTCACTGTCCCAGACTGAACTGTGTGCACCATAACATCAGAGACTGGAATTTCCAGTCAAGAAATAACCCCACGGTGCAGGAAACGATTGGGACCAACCTTAGGCCACCCAGACATCACCTGGAAAAGACTTGGGTTCCACGGGCACCCCAGGAGCCAACCCAGAGCCAGAGCCAGGGCCCCAGGCTCCAGCACAGAGCCCTGCCTGCGCTCCTGATTCGCTGCCCCAGATAGAACTGTGGGCCCCAGGGCACCAGAGACTGAGTTTCACTGTCAGGTGCAAACCAACAGGGAGGGAATCGGCTGGTCTGATCTCAGAGCACTCAGCTGATACCACCACCCCGAAAAGGTCTTGGGAAAAATTACCCAATTTAGGCAGACACGCAGGCTCCCAAAGGCCAGAAAGGCAGAGCCACAGGCGTCTGTGCCTGCAGGTTCTACTTACCATCCCAGACAGAATGGCGGTTCCCAAAGCAAAGACTGGGTGTCCCTGTCAGGAAGAAACCCCACAGCAGGGGGATCATCAGGTCTAATGCTCAGGACACCCAGCACCAAAAGTCTTTCTGGATTCACGCAGACTCTAGGCTTTAGCCTTCTACTGCAGGCAGGAGCGCTGTGCTCACCCGCCATTACTGAGTACCGCTAGGCCACTGGGGTACACGCTGCATCCTCAGACCTACAGAAGCCAGAGAGCCAGTACAGCAGCCCTCAGGTACTGTGCCAAGGATCAACCAGTTATCCCTAGCTAAACTGACAAAACTGTGGAAATCCCTGGTCCTTCAAGAGGGCAGTACCCAACAATTACATCTTAAGAGCAACAGCTGCTGCTCAATAAATTCAGAGCAAGAAACCCAGCAGCAGGACAGCCATCACCAGGACCTCTCCTGATGAGAGGAGAGCCTTCCTGAATACCACAGTTATCATACAGGTCCATACACCTGAAATGAACTGTGACAATTCCTGAGAAGCACCACTATTCAGTTGACCATACCCAAAAAGCAGAGGAGAACTTCAGAACCCCGCCAAGTGGATTCTCCCCACCTCAGGACTCAGCAGGCACCAGAAATTAACAGACAACACCTGAGACAGAGAGATGGGTAGAGGCCAGCGAAAAAGCACAACCAGCAAAAGGCAAAACAACATGGCATCCCCAGAACCCAGTTATCCAGGGAAAAGTAACCCTGGACACTCTAACATAGGTGAAATTCAAGAAGATGACCTAACATCTATTTTAATGAAGAGGTTAATGGAGGAAGTAAATAAAATGTGTAAAGAATTAGGGGAAGATATAATAAAACAGATTATGGTCATCCATAAAGAAATACAGAAAGATGCAGCCATACAGTCTCTGTCACTGAAAGAAATAAAAGAAACAGAGGAAAGTTCAAACAAACAGCTGAAGGAATTGAGGAAAAACAGGAAAATAGAGTCAGACAGGTGAAGGAAATCAACAAAACAGTTCAAGATCTGAAGATAGAATTGGAAAAATTAAAGAAAACACAAAGGAAGGAAATCACGAAGAGGGAGAACCTAGGAAAGAAAACAGGAACTACAGAGGTAAGCATAACCAACAGAATATAAGAGATGAAAGAAAGAATATCAGGTGTGGAAGATAAAATGAAAGAAATCGATGTATCCATCAAAGAAAATAATAAATCTAGAAAATTCCTGACACAAACCATCCAAGAAATACAAGACAACATAAAAAGACAAAACCTAAGAAGATTCACTCCTTAAAGGCCGAGAAAATATTTTCAACAAAGTCATTGAAGAAAATTTTCCCAACTTAAGGGGAAGCCTATAAGAATACAAGAGGCCTACAGAACACCTAATAAATTAGACCAGAAAAGAAAATCTTCCCATCACATAATAATCAAAACAATAAGTATACAGAACAAAGAAAAAATACTAAAAGCTGCAAGGGAAAAAGGCCAAGTAACATATAATGGCAAACCCATCAGAATTACACCTGACTTCTCAACAGAAACTATGAAAGCCAGAAGAGCCTGGACGGATACCATGCAGAGCCTAAGAGAACACAGATGTCAGCCTAGGCTACTGTACCCATCAAAACTCTCAGTCCTCATAGACAGAGAAAACAAGATATTCAACGACAAAAAAATATATATATTCAACAATACCTACTCACAAATCCAGCATTACAGAATATACTAGAAGGAAAAATACAACTCAAGAAAACTAACTACTTTTAAGAAATCATAGGAAATAAATAACCTCACTACAGCAAAACAAAAGCAGCCAAACACAACACACTACCATGGCCAATATCAATATCAAAGGATCTAACAGCCACTGGTCATTAATCTCCCTCAACATCAATGGACTCAATTCTTCAATAAAAAGACACAAACTAACAGAATGGATGCATAAAGAAGACCCAACAATCTGTTGCATACAAGAAACACACTTAAATCACAAAGATAGACATTACCTGAGAGTAAAGGGCTGGAAGACAGTTTTCCAAGCAAATGGACCCAAGAAGCAAGCAGGAGTAGCCATCCTAATATCTAATAAAGTAGATTTTCAAACAAAATCAATCAAAAGAGATAGAGAAGGACACTTCATACTCATTAAGGGAAAAATCCACCAGGAAGATATCACAGTCCTGAACATCTATGCCCCAAATGCAAGGGCACCCACATTTGTAAAAGAAACTTTAATAAAACTTAAATCACACATAGACCCCCACAAATTAATAGTGGGAGACTTCAACACCCCACTCTCAATAAAGGACAGGTCAACTAAACAGAAATTAAATGAAGAAACAAAAACTCTGACAGAGGTCATGAGTCAAATGGACCTCACAGACATCTACAGAACCTTTCACCCAAACTCAAAAGAATTTACTTTTGAGTTTTTCTCAGCACCTCATGGAATGGAACCTTCTCCAGAATAGATCATATAGTTGGTCACAAAGCAATCCTAAACAGATACAAGAAGATTGAAATAATCCCTTGTATCCTATCTGATCACCATGGAGTAAAACTGGACCTCAATGACAAAAATAGCAAAAGGCCTACACACACATGGAAACTGAACAACTTGCTTCTAAATGACAGCTGGGTCAGAGATGAAATAAAGGAAGAAATTAAAAACTTCCTAGAATTCAATGAAAATGAAGGCACAACATACCCAAACTTATGGACACAATGAAAGCAGTGCTAAGAGGAAAGTTCATAGCACTAAGTGCCTTGAAAAAGAAATTCGAAACATCTCATGCAAGCAACTTAATGGCTCACTTAAAAGCCCTAGCAAAAAAAAAAAAAAAAAAAAAAAGAAAAAGAAACAGACACAGACACACCAAAGAGGAATAGACGGCTGGAAATAATCAAACTCAGGGCTGAAATCAAAAAATTAGAAAACAAACAAACAAACAAATAAAACAATTCAAAGAATCAATGAAACCAAGAGCTGGTTCTTTGAGAAAATCAACAAGATAGACAAACCCATAGCCAAACTAACTAAAAGTCAGAGGGACACTATCCAAATCAACAAAATCAAAAACAAAAAGGGGGACATAACCACAGACACTGCAGAAATCCAAACAATAATTAGGTCTTACTTCCAAAGTCTATATGCCACAAAATTTGAAAATCTAAATGACATGGACAATTTTCTTGACCGATTCTACATGCCAAAGCTGAATCAAGACCAGGTAAACCAATTAAATAGTCCTATATCCCCTAAGGAAATAGAAGCTCTCATCAAAAGTCTACCATGCACAAAAAGCCCAGGGCCATATGGTTTCAGTGCCAAATTCTACCAGACCTTCAAAGAAGAGCTAACACCAATACTCTTCAAACTATTCCACAAGATAGAAACAGAAGGAACACTACCAAACTCATTCTATGAAGCCACAGTCACCTTGGTACCTAAACCACACAAAGACCCAACAAAGAAACAGAATTTCAGGCCAATCTCCCTCATGAACATTGATGCAAAAATTCTCAACAAAATACTTGCAAACCGAATCCAAGAACATATCAAAGACATCATCCACTACGACCAAGTAGGCTTCATCCCAGGCGTGCAGGGGTGGTTCAATATACGGAAATCCATCAATGTGATCCACCACATAAACAAACTGAAGAAGAAAAACCACATGATCATCTCCTTAGATGCTGAAAAGGCATTTGACAAAAGGCAACATCCATTCATGTTTAAAGTCTTGGAGAGATCAGGGATACAAGGCACATACCTGAACATGGTAAAGGCGATGTACAGCAAGCCTATAGCCAACATCAAACTCAATGGAGAGAAATTTAAATCATTCCCACTGAAATCAGGGACAAGACAAGGCTGCCCACTCTCTCCATATCTTTTCAACATTATTCTTGAAGTCCTAGCTAGAGCAATAAGACAATTGAAGGAGCTCAAGGGGATACAATTTGGAAAAGAAGAAGTCAAAGTATCACTATTTGCAGATGATATGATAGTATACCTGAGTGACCCCAAAACTCCACCAGGGAACTCCTACAGCTGATTAACATCTTCAGCAAAGTGGCTGGATAAAAAATTAACTCAAAAAAAAAAAAAAAAAACAGTAGCCTTCCTGTATACAAAGGACAAAAGGCCGAGAAAGAAATTAGCGAAACAACACCCTTCACAATAGCCACAAAGGACATAAAGTACCTTGGTGTGACCCTAACCAAGAAAGTCAAAGATGTGTATGAAAAAAATTTCCAGTCTCTGAAGAAAGAATTAGAAGAAGATATGAGAAGCTGGAAAGATCTCCCATGCTCATGGCTTGGAAGGATTAATATAATAAAAATGGCCATCTTACCAAAAGCAATCTACAGATTCAATGCAATTCCCATCAAATTACCAACACAATTCTTTACAGACCTTGAAAGAAAAATTCTCACCTTCATATGGAATAACAAGAAACCCAGAATTGCTAAAACAATTCTCTACAGTAAAAGATCTTCAGGAGGTACCTCTATCCTTGATCTCAAGCTGTACTATAGAGCAACAATACTAAAAACTGCATGGTACTGGCATAGAAACAGACTGGTGGATCAATGGAATCGAATAGAAGACCCTGACATAAATCCACACACTTATGAACACCTGATTTTTGACAAAGATGCCAAATCCATTCAATGGAAAAAAGACAGCATCTTCAACAAATGGTGCTGGTCTAACTGGAAGTCTACATGTAGAAAAATGCAAATAGATCCATACTTATCACCCTGCACAAAACTGAAGTCCAAGTGGATCAAAGACCTCAACATAAAACTAAACACACTAAACCGCTTAGAAGAAAAAGTGGGGAATACCCTTTAACTCATTGGCACAGGAGACAACTTCCTGAACAGAACACCAACAGCACAGGCTCTAAGAGCAACAATCAATAAATGGGACCTCATGAAACTGAAAACCTTCTGTAAAGCAAAGGATACTGTCCTCAGGACAAAAATGACAAGCTACAGATTGGGAAAAAATGTTCAGCAACCGTATATCTGACAGAGGGCTAATATCCAGTATATATAAAGAACTAAAGAAGTTAAACAGCAAAAAATCAAGTAATCCAATTAAAAATGGGGTACAGAGCTAAACAGAGAATTCTCTGCAGAGTAATATCGAATGGCAGAGAAACATTTAAAGAAATGCTCAACCTCATTAGCCATCAGAGAAATGCAAATCAAACGATCCTAATATTTCACCTTACACCCATTAGAATGGCTAAGATCAAAAACTCAAGAGCCAACACATGCTGAAGAGGTTGTGGAGAAAGGGGAACCCTCCTCCACTGCTGGTGGGAATGTAAACTTGTACAACCACTCTGGAAAACAATCTGGTGCTTTCTTAGACAACTAGGAATAGCGCTTCCTCAAGATCCAGCCATACCACTCCTAGGCATATATCCAAAAGAGGCTCAAGTACACAGTGAGGACATTTGCTCAACCATGTTTGTAGCAGCCTTATTTGTAATAGCCAGAAGCTGGAAACAGCCCAGATGCCCCTCAGTGGAGGAATGGATGCACAAATTGTGGTATATCTACACAATGGAATATTACTCAGCAATAAAAAACAAGGGAATCATGAAATTTGCAGATAAATGGTGGGATCTGGAAAAGATCATCCTGAGTGAGCTATCCCAGAAGCAGAAAGATGCACACGATATATACTCACTCATATAGACATAAAATATAGGATAAACCTACTAAAATCTGTACACCTAAAGAAACTAATCAAGAGGGAGGACTCTTGCTAAAATGCTCAATTCCTATCCAGAAAGGCAAAGAGGCTGGACATCAGAAGAAGGAGAAAAGAGGGAACAGGTCAGGAACCTGACACAGAGGATCTCTGAAAATCTCTGCCCTGCAGACTATCAGTGTAGATACTGAGACTCATGGGCAACCTTTGGGCAGAGTGCAGGGAGTCTTAGGAAAGGAGTGGGAAATAATAAGATCTGGAGAGGACAGGAACTCCATAAGGAGAGCAATAGAACCAAAAAAATCTGAGCACAGGGATCTTTCCTGAGACTGCTATTCCAACCAAGGACTATGCATGGAGATAACCTAAGACTCCTGCACAGATGTAGCCCATGGCAGTTCAGTATCCAAGTGGGTTCCATTGTAATAGGAACAGGGACTGTCTCTGACATGAACTGATTGACCAGCTCCTTAATTACCTCCCCCTGAGGGGGGAGCAGCATTACCAGGCCACAGAATAAGACAAGGCAACCACTCCTGATGAGACCTAATTGACTAGGATCAGAAGGAGGGAAAAGAAGTCCTCCCCTATCAGTGGACTTGGGGAGGGGTGTGCATGCAGAGGGTGGAGGAAGGGAGAAATTGGGACGGGAGGAGGGAGTGAACCGCGGGGGGGGGATACAAAGTGAGTAAAGTGTAATTAATAAAGTAAAATAAAAGAAAAAAAAGACAAAAAAGTTAAAAAAAAAAGGTAAAGCGCTGAAGTTCCACTTGTAAACTATAGGAGCCAAAGATGTGGCTCAAGATACTGGTATAAATTAACAAAGAAATAATAATATTCACATCAAGACATTTTTCATTACTTTGTGTGGAACATGTGCCTTGTGTATGCTGGACAAGCACTCTATCATCTAGCTATACTCCTAAGGATTGTTCTTGAGGAGCATACACTTAAATATTTATAGCATTATGACATCAAGAGACCACAACTCTATGAGTTTCCAGATGAAAAAAAGTGTAACATGACTTTCCTACAGTCTAGGGATTTTGTCTTCAAATACTAGCTTTACTGGGATCTATCATTTTTAGTAAGAATAAATAACTAGAAAAGACAAACAACACATAAATATTTTAAGCCATAAAAATAATAAATAAATGAAGAAAATTCATTTTTATCACGAAAGAACTGTTAATCAAGACAATAATATATTTTTAATTTATTAAATGGAAAATATTAAAAACATATATATTCAGTCTTTACAAGAATAAAAGAACTGTTTTTTCTTGTGTAATTAAGGAAGCAGTGAAGATGAGAGCAGAACACTTCATAGAATAAAAATATCAATGTATTTTGCAATCATTAGTTTTCAGTTCTAGACAGTATTAATGACATTGTCCATTACAAGAAGACACCCATCTCCTGCTATTTGGCAGAATGAGTAAGACCACACTCCACAGCAGGCTATAACCACCTAGTATGGTTCATTACTATCTTGTGGCCTACACTGAAAAAAAAAGAAAGAAAGAAGAAGTTACCCTTACAGTGCCTACTTGACTGTGTAGTGGCTTCGTAGTCATGAAGGATAGGAAATAACCTCTTATTTTGATAATGATGGAGTGCTTCAGTAAGGTAGAGTTGAATCTCTGAAACTTTATTACATGAAACTAAAACAAAAAGCACATAGGAATGCTGGTATACACTAACTGTAACTGAAAGACAAGAGAAGTTGAAAGGTGAGCAGGGGTTGAGCTGAATAACAAGGAAGCAAATATCGGCAGTTCAGTTATAAGCGTATCAACACAAGCCATGAAAGGAGATTTCCACTGCAAAATATGAATAAATGTAGATGCAATAAAAATTTTCATCAATGGCTCTGTTTAGGGTTTTACACCACTTGTTTAATTGTTCTCAAGTACAGGGACTAAGGAGGTATCTCATCAGTAAAGAGGACATGGTACAAGAATGAGCACATAAGTTCAGTTCTCAGAATTGCACAAAAAATATCAGCATGCTGATGGGTACCTGTACTACCAGTGCTGGTGAAGCAGAAGCAGGAGGACCCTGGAGCCTCAGAGACCAGACGACCTAGTTCAATAGGCAAGTTCCTGATCAACGACAGAGTCTGTTTCAAGAAATAATGTGGAAAGCATCCTGCAGAGCTCCATTAAAGGCTAACCTCTAGGGTACACACACACACCTGCATGCACACACACATACATGCAGAAACACATATTTTAAAGCTGGAAGGTGAGGGTAAAATCTATAGGTTGAAATACAGAAGTAGATAGAAAGACAATTTTGGAGGCTATTTTCTTAAGTGAAGGCTTTGTTACAGTGTGGATGGATGGATAGTATTCCAATGACAGAGACTGAGATGGTCATTATCTGTATGTATGTGTTTGTCTGTGGGAGTGTGCCCATGCACAACACGTGTGCCTTCAGGCATATGTGTATGCATGGATCCCTGTGTCTTCTTGAACCCAACATGGACCTTCAGCATCTGGGGAATAAAAGCCAGTGTTTGGCATGATACACATATGACTGGTTTGCAGCCACGAGGTAAAACATTAGTATATTATTTTCAAGTGATTGTAATATAAACATTCAGTGTCATTTGCTTTTGGGTGCCCTAGTACCTCATTGTAATTCCTCTGAATTGTTATTTTGCTTATAAATCTAAAATTTGAATAAGTTTTGAGAATGGCTAGTTTTTTATAAGCATAATTTAAACTATAGATGCTTATGTGAACATAGCATATATAGGCACATAAATCCATATGTACACCATCTTCATATGAAGACTGTAAGCATCCAAAAGCATTTCTTGATCATATACTACATGCCAGTGATAACTACATGTGTTCTTTTCCTATCCACAGATCACCTTCACATTGTCTTTCTTCTTAAGCCGAGCAGGCTTCTTCCCCAAACATTTGCTTGCCCAGATAGTGAGGCTTGCAAGGAGACAGAGATAAACAAAACATCAATCATAAACATTGCCTCTGTGATCCAGCCTGGGAGTCACGGTGTCACTATTAATTCTACTTGTGTGGGCAAATATGGAATCTTACCTGATTCCAGGTAGTAGAAAATTATCTCATCTCTTAATGGAAAAAAATGCTAATGTCACACTGTAAGAAAAATTCTTGGGGTCAGTCATATTTAGAACTTCCAATTTTGGAAAATACCACCAGGAACAAATTCTCTTCTGAAAACAATAATTCTCATATCCAACTACATTAATCTCTCCTAAGAAACTCAAGTCTCATCTCAAGAATACATCCTTTTGCTTCATATAATGATCTCCAGTTGCATTCGTTTCCCAGTAACAACAGAATTTCATTCTTCTTCATAGCCAAATAAAACTCTGTTGTGTATATGTATCACATCTTTTCTATCCTTTCTCTTATTAAGAGATACCTAGGCTTATCCCGCTAATTTTGATGTTATGTACAGTGCTAGAAAAAGAAGTGTAGATTTCACTTGATGTATTTTCTTGGAGAGCCTCTGATTAATATATATATATCTATATATATCTATATATCTATATATATATATCTGAGAGGTATGGCTGGATTTTTTTAAATTTTTTATTTAACTTTTATTAATTACACTTTATTCCTTTTGTATCCCCCATCCCCCCATAAGTCCCTCCCTCCTCCCCTCCCGGTCCCACCCTTCCCCCCTTTCTGCATGCATGGGTATGGCTGGATTTTACGGCAGTTCTGATTTTCATAATGGTGGGACTGATGGACTGATTTATATTTTCACAAGCGGTGTATAAGAATTCCATCCACGCTTAAATTCTTCACAGTGTTTGTCGTAATTTTTCTCAATGATTCTGACTAGTTGAATTAGAAACTAGATGAATTATCACTTAATACTATAAGCATATGTTAATGTTATTACACCTTTCAATCCTATTCTAACCTGTCCCTTACTCCTCTGTGATATTTCCTACCCCTTGAATCATCCAACTTCATGCTTTCTCCGTTGGCTAGCTATTCCCAAGTATACTGCTTTCCTTGGGTTGTAGTTGATATACTAAGTGATATTCCACTGGAGAAAACTTGTGTTCATTATTTTAGCAGGTCTCACTTGAAAACACCTTCTTGGTTAGGTGTATGACTTTGTGCTAATGTCCTATTCTCATAGCTGGGATTGTGTCTGGCTTGAAGTTGTGTAGTTTTTGTACATGCTGTCACAGTACCAGATGTGTATATGTCCTGTTGTGCATGGAAGACACAGTTTCCTTAATGTCATTCACCACCTCTCGCTCTTGGAGTCTTTCTGCTTCTTCCATGTAGATCCTTGAACACTGAAATGAGGGGTTTGGTGAAGATATCCCATTAAGACTGAATGCTCCTACAAATGGGCTCCCTAATAAGGGGAGCAGGGGCTATCTCTGACATGAACTCAGTGACTGGCTCCCTGATCACCTCCCCTGAGGAGGTGAGCAGCCTGACCAGGCCATAGAGGAAGACTACAAAAGACAGTCCTGATGAGACCTGATAGGCTAGGGTCAGATGGAAGGGGAGGAGGTCCTTCACTATCAGTGGACTGGGGAAAGGGCATGGAAGGAGAAGAAGGAAGGAGGGCAGGATTGGGAGGGAATGATGGTGGGGCTACAGCTGGGATACAAAGTGAATAAACTGTAATAAATAAAAACTTATATTAAAAAAAAAAAGACTGAGTACTCCAAAGTCTCTCATTCTCTGCACATTGCCCTGCTGTTCATCTCTTTGTTAATTATTGTCTACTGAAAGCAGTTTCTCTGCAGGTTAGATGTTATGTGTATAGCAATGTGTCATTAGGAGTTGTTTTATTGCTATGTCCCTTGAGTTTTCCTCTGGGGCTTATGATCTATCTCATCTCAGGTTTGTGGCTAGTATGTCTATAATTTTTAAAGAATCATTTTAAGACGCAGTTTCTGAGCAATCAAATCATTTTTAGTTATTAATGAGGGCACGTTAGGTGAACTCTCTTAAGTTAATTGTGAAGAATTTCTTAAACTCTGACAGTTTATGAACTGAGGAGGAAAGTTATGTCAATTGCCTACCCAACATTCAGTGGTAGAACAGGCAACTGTTAGCTCTGGCCGTTTGTGTGCAAAGAAGAGAAAACATCAAGGCATGCAGTGCCTCCTGTTCACCAGTAATGTTGAAATCCAGAAAAAAATGTAGGATGCTGGCTTCTGAAAGAGAACAAGCCTTGTTGCCCAGAAATGACTCTCTCTCTAACATTCTCAACCTTGCATATTAGCCTCAGTTTTACCCAGCGAGTAATGTATAAAAATATCTTTCCCCAAGATTGCTTTAATACTACTAATTTGCAGATTCAAGGGCTCATTTACATTGTATATCGTCTTTATTTCTTCAGTTGAAGTGATGTAATTCTTTTTACACATTGTGAACTCTCTGTGAATTACTTTATAATCAACTGTAACAGACAAATAGCCACATCTATAGAAAAGGTTTCTCTATTTCAGACTTTCTGTCTCAGTCAGCTTTGGGACATGGCGCTTACAAAGCACTTGCTTGTCTGGAAAGGCTGTTCTCTGATTGAGTGGCTCCCTGAGACTCCATGAAAGATATTTCTGAAGTCTTGAGGCATCTTATAGTGCATGTAGAGTTTGTCTTTGCTCTTAAGTCTTTCCTGACCTTTGGAACTGAAATAAAAGAATGAGAAAGTTTTATTTCAGTCCCAGAAAATTCTGGCTTAAATTTGTATTTAACAATTATTTCCCCATTTCTCTCATATTTCATTATAAACATGCCAAGGAACCTTCACCATTTGCCCATAATTCTCTAGTTCAGCCGGTTAGCTCATTTGATTCATTTTTTTTCTACTTGACACATTTAACACTTCTCTTATTACTAGATTGCCATAAGTCAATTAAAGGATTCCATTTACTTGGATTTTCTTCATTTCCTCTTTGGTTTGTCAAAAAGAACCCACAATGGTGTTATTAGGCTTCCTTTAGGTCCTAACTACTGCTGCTGGTCAAAACTAGTATTATACTTTTAGATTCTGCTTATTTTGGACTGCAATCAATATCATTGTCTATGTCAATGTCTAATCAACATTGTCTATGTTGATTAGCTGATAGTACCTAAAATATCCACTCAAAACCTAACCAGAGAAACCAATGTTGAGTTGGGTCATGGCTTGTAATCTGTTCAAGATGCCCCACAGGCTGTCTCTACTCAACAGCACCCAGGCGGCCCGAGGCTTGGAGGTGAGTTCCATACCCAGAACTTAACATTTAAACAGGCAAGGGCTTTAGCTTCTCTAAGTGGTTTCTTACAGTATGGTAGTAGGCTTCCCCCTAAGTTATCCTAATGTAGCTAGGGGAGGAAAAAGCAGAATAAAGAAAAGTGGAGGACAAAGAAAGAGAGAGACAGAGACACAGAAAGGGCTGGTTTTGGATTTTATAATTTGTCCTTAATTGTTATTTATTGTCAATTCTGTTAGTTTAATTCCATTGGTATGATAGCTAAATGGTCCTTTCCATATTCAAGATGATGAGATTTAGATTATATCTGTATTGCTTGAGCATTAGTTTCACATTGTAAGAAGAGCATATGAGATTAAAAAAAATGCACTGATGTTTATATGGAAAGTCTAAAATAGTCAGCTTTCAGCACAAATGATCCCGGATTTACAGTGACTTATGATGGCTTAAGAGTTTTCTACTTCATAATGGTATAAATGTGTATTCATGCAACCATTCTTTTTTTTATTCAAATACAATATTCAATTAGTTGCATTATGTATTCAATATTTAATTATAAAATATGCTTTACATTAAATTTCTGGTTACTGTAAAGTAACATAGCCTAAGCTATGAGTTTCTTAAATTCATTTTTAATTAAGTATATTCTTTATTTACAATGATAATTTTGAGACATAACTCCATTCTTCTCAAGTTAAGGAGTATCTGTACAGACAAAACCTTGGTCATTCTAAATACAACATTTGGTGTTCTTTATTCAACATTATAATGATCCCCAAACTAAGGAAGCTCGGGTAAGTATAATTATGTACTAGTTTGGCCCTAATAATCACTGAATGCCTAAACAGTTTAGCTTTGTATGAAGTTATTATATTCTAAAAATAAAAAATAATGTTTAGTGACCGTTTTCATCAAAGTTCTTATCAAAGACTGAGAACAGTGATTCACTAATGTAATCCTAGAACTCAGAAAGTTGATGTTGATGTTGACTATGAGTTCAAGGCTATCCTGAGATCTAAGGTGAGAGCCTGTCTTGATAAAACAGAAAAAAAAAAGGAAAGAAGATTCATAAGGAATACATTACTCAGGCTTACAGTTATTTTCCCTGATCTGTTAAATACATTGAAATGGTAGCAACCTGTTCTCACCTCTTTGAGGCCAGTACATGTCAAATGACATTGTAGCATATGGCAGTTCTTTTTCAGAAAAAATTGGGCACTAATCCAACATGGGCCAACAAATGATAAGTTGAGTTGTATTTGTATTAGTGATACGGAAACATATTTGTCAACTTCTGATATTGATATCAACAGAGAAAATCTTTGCTGACTTTTGATTAACTGTTTTCTTTAATTTTGTGAGAAGAAAATTACTATGTCTAAACATTTGTCATAGGCTGATCCCAATTAAAATTTCTTAATGTTATTTGAAACAAAATTACCCACACATATGTATATGTGTATATATTGTATGTAAGCTTATGTGTTTAAGGAACTCATATATGTTCGCAACATACATGTACATACTTGTAAATATGTATATTAACACATATACATAATAACAAGTTAAAAACTGAAGTATAATTAAAATACACAATTCAAACCTTCATTCAGGCCAGAAGGAAGGCATGCATGCTGTGCTTTCTTATTACTTGAAAGTAATGAATTTAACAAATTAACTGATATTCTACCAATGTGAGTTATCTTGCTATAACTTTTGATATCAAATGAGACCTAGAAATGCCTTCAGTGGATTCATATTCCAATTGCGGCTGGATGACCGAAGGTTGAATTGCATATTCTCCTTGACAACTCCATTCATCCTAAAGAGAAACTTTCTCTTTCTCAGCTACATATCAAGATCACCATTACCAAAGGCATCACAGCATTTGCTATGGAAAAAGTCACTTTTCTTTGCTAGCTTGAGCAGTTTAAAGATTCACCTTTCATTTGTGTGCAGAACACCAATATTGCAAGCAAGGTAATTTGACTAAGATTTGGTATAATAATGTAATAACAGAGCATGCACTTTTAAATTAAAGCAAAGTTGTAGGTTTTTTAACCTTAGTGAAAGCCCTTATATTTTGTAAGCTTCATATGTAATTGGAAGATATTAGTGTCATTAATATTGCTGTATGTTTAAATGTAACACAATAGGAAATAATCTAGATGATCTCTTTTGCAGAGTAATGGCTCACAAAAGTTAAGTCCTGGCATCAGAAGAGGGAGAAAACAGGGAGCAGGAGAGGAGCCTACCACAGAGGGCTTCTTTTTTTATTTTATTTTTAATTTTTTTTGCACTTTATTCACTTTGTATCTCCCCATAAGCCCCTCCCTCCTCCCCTCCTGATCCCACCCTCCCTCCTCCTTCTTCATGCATGCCCCTCCCCCAAGTCCACTGATAGGGGAGGTCCTCCTCTCTTTCCTTCTGATCTTAGTCTATCAGATCACATCCGGAGTGGCTGCTTTGTCATCTTCTGTGGCCTGGTAAGACTGCTCTCCCCTCAGGGGGAGGTGATCAAAGAGCAGGCCAATCAGATTATGTCAGAGGCAGTCCCTCTTCCCATTACTATGTAATCCACTTAGACACTAAACTGCCGTGGATTACATCTGCGCAGGGATTCTAGGTTATCTCCATGCCTGGTACTTGGTTGAAGTATGGGTCTCTGAGAAGACCCCTGTGTTCAAATCTTCTGGTTCTGTTGTTCTCCTTGTGGGGTTCCTGTCCTCTCCAGATCTTACTATTTCCCTCTTCTTACATAAGATTCCATGCACTCTGCCCAACAGTTGGCCATAAAGTCTCAGCGTCTGCTTTGATAGTCTTCAGGGCAGAGCCTTTCAGAGGCCCTCTGTGGCAGGTTCCTAGGTTGTTTCCAGCTTCGTTCTTCTTCTGATGTCCATCCTCTTTGCCTTTCTGGATGGGGATTGTGCTTTTTAGTCAGGTTCCTCTCTCTTGCTTAGTTTCTTTAGATGGACAGATTTTAGGTTTATCCTATAAGTCTACATGAGTGAGTATATACCATGTGTGTCTTTCTGCTTCTGGGACAACTCACTCAGGATGATCCTTTCCAGGTCCCACCATTTACCTGCAAATTTCATGATTTCCTTATTTTTCATTGCAGAATAATACTCCATTGTGTAGATGTACCACAATTTCTCTGCATCCATTCTTCAGTTGAGGGACATCTGGGTTGTTTCCAGCTTCTGGCTATTACAAATAAGGCTAATACAAACATGGTTTAGCAAATGTCCTTATTGTGTACTTGAGATATATGCCTAGGAGTGGTATGGCTGGATCTTGAGGAAGTGCTATTCCTACTTGTCTGAGAAAGCACCAAATTGATTTCCAGAGTGGTTGTACAAGTTTACATTCCCACCAGCAGTGGAGGAGGGTTCCCCTTTCTCCACAATCTCTCCAACATGTATTGTCACTTGAGTTTTTCATCTTGGCCATTCTGATGGGTGTAAGGTGAAATCTCAGGGTTGTTTTGATTTGCATTTCCCTGATGGGCTAATGAGGTTGAGCATTTCTCTACGTGTTTCTCTGCCATTCGATATTCCTCTACAGAGAATTCTCTGTTTAGCTCTGTTCCCCATTTTTTAATTAGATTACTTCACAGAGGGCTTCTTAAAGATTCTACCCAGCAGGGTATCAAAGCAGATCCTGAGACTTGTAGCCAAACTTTGGGCAGAGTGCAGGGAATCCTATGAAAGAAGTGGGAGATAGAAAGACCTGGAGGGGACAGGAGCTCCACAAGGAGAGCAAGAGAGATAAAAAATCTGGACACAGGGGTGTTTTCTGAGACTGATACTCCAACCAAAGACCATCCATGGAGAGACCCTAGAACCCCTGCACAGATGTAGCCCATAGCAGTTCAGTGTCCAAGTGGGTTCCCTAATAACGAGAATAGGGACTGTCTCTGACAGGAACCCATTGACCTGCTCTTAGATCACCTCCCCCTGAGGGGGTGCATCCTTAGCAGGCCACAGAGGAAGACAATGTAGTCACTCCTGATGAGACCCTATAGACTAGGATCAGATGGAAGGGGAGGTGGCCCTTCCCTATCAGTGGACTGGGGGAGGGGCATGGGTAAAGAAGAAGGAGGGAGGATGAATTGGGAGGGAAAGAAGGAGGGAACTACAGGAGGGATACAAAGTGAACAAACTAATTAATAAACATAAAAAAATTTTAAAAATTTAAGAAGATAGTTCAATAAAACAAACAAACAAAAAACATTAAGTCCTGGAGTTCTCTACCTTCCTCCTTTGTTTTCTTTTTTCTTCCCTGGTTCTTAAAACATAAATATGGTTTGAGTTTTCACTTTTGAAGGCACAGAGTGACTTTTTGGTGTTTTTCCACACTGGTTATAGCAAGAGGAAAACTGGTAAAATAAACCTGAGAATTTGTGGTCTAGAAAAAAGCATATAAAGCCATATTCAGAGAAAATTTTAACTTCTCAGAGTCCCACAATAAATTCTATTATCTAAATTAAAGTTTGTTAACACTGTGTGTGTCTTAGTTAGGGTTAGAGTTGCTGTCCTGAAACACCATGAGAAAAACTATGTTGGGGAGGAAACAGTTCATTTGACTTAAAATTCCATGTTGCTGTACATCATCAAAAGAAGTACATAATCAGGGAAGGAACCTGAAGGCCGGAGCTGATGCAGAGGCTACAGCAGGATGCTGCTTACTGGCTTGCTCAGTCTGCCTTCCTAAGAACCCAAGACCATCACGCCAGGAGGGCATCACACCCACAATAGGATGGACCCTCCCCTATCAATCACTAATTAATTACTAAGACCCTCAGTGCTAGATCTTCTGAATTGAAGTTCCCTTCTCTTTGATAACTCTAGTTGTATCAAGTTGACGTAAGACTAGCCAGCATAGTCTGAAATCGTCTAGTGAAGAAGGAAGCTGGCTGAGGGTGGGTTTTGTAACCACACATTCCAGCTCCAAACAAACTCCTAATTTTTGTCAGAAATTTGTTAAAAAGCCTTACATTCACTTCATTAAAAGAAAAAAAATGTAAACAAGATTCTCTTTATTAAAAAGAATGAAATAAAAAGGCCAGTCATAGGTAGCTATCCCCATTTTGCACATATCTCACAAGTAAAACATATTTAATTTATGCCAGATTCCTTTTTGTCTCACGAAAAAGGATTGTCATAGTATCATTATACTTCTAGGGCACTCAACGGGTTTTGTTTATAAAAATCAATATGTCCAAAGCTCTTTCCTTCTGTAAGCCAATTTATTTCAATTTTTACCTGTCTGCTGAAGGAAACCATGCATCTTGCAGCAAACAGTTGGATTTTGTCAATTCTTTGCGGTCCATTATCAGCCAGCCAAAATTCAAGGTCACTCAGGTTAGTGTTCACTTCCTGACAGAGGACCCCTGTCTTGATGAAGGTCCTTAAAGTTAGTAAATGAGCATGGCCTATTTTGGGCTGCATGAAGTGCAATTAATCATCCTGTGTAATGCTTGCCTTCTAGGTCTTGCTTTGTTTCTGATCATTCAGCATTGTCAGCAGGTGAAGGGAGCTTTAACCGAACACCTCATCCTTTCTGCTCCTCTAAAAGGGCGAGGGTGGTTCAGTGTGTAGACTGAACAGGTTGGAAGACACTTGGGATATTTGCTATGAGGTGGACAAATTCTTTAGGGGAGTATGTAACCAAGGCAACTCCCCATTGTTAAGTAATAACTAACCACATCATATAGGTATATTAACCCCATAGGTATAATAATCTTAAGAACATTGGTATATTTTTTTAAAAAAATATACATTAATTTTTTAATTCTTTTGTTGGCTTTGTTTTCTCCTTTCTGTGTTCTGATTTTTCTTATTGTCATTTTAATATCTTCTTCCTGATTTTGGTTCAATGGATAACTATGCCTTCTGGCTTTTTATATCAAAGTGTCAGTTCATAGATAGATAGATAGATAGATAGATAGATAGATAGATAGATTAGATAGAGTGTGTGTGTTTCTCTGGTAAAAATAATGGACTTTACACAACGCTAAAAAAGTACCGATACTCTAAGCCTTAAATGTACTTTATTTTTCTAGTACTTAATCTAAGATTATATTCTATTAGTACTTACAACTCTAATAGTCAATTCTACAAATAAACACAATCAATAAAAGATTGGATATCTATTTCTACAATGGTTTATTATAGGTATTTACTCTTAATAATGGAGACTAAAAGATCCCTGTGCTTGCTAGCCAGAAGTGAAGATCAAGGAAGGAAGAGTATACTTTCAGGGCTTGAGAATGAGTGAGATAGTAATGTAGATTCTAATCTGTGTTTGAAATACAGAGTGTTGGGATCATGAAGGAAAAAAGATTGTCTAAGTGTGGGCATGAGAGGGAGAGCTCATTCCCCCTTCCTCTGTTTCTGTTCTATGCATGCCTTCATGCCACTCTGTGAGTGGGCATTAGCCCACAGAGCAAGAACTATCTGCTCTCTTAGGATACTAATTTAATGCTGATCACTCTAGGAACATGTCTGTTTGACAAACTGTCCAGGTTCTTCGACATTCCATGGTACAGACAAGTCAATGCATAAACTAGAAATTACAATTGCTTTGGGACATTATCCTTGGTGTAACACTTAAACAGTACTTTTGGCTTTAATATGTTTTCTAAGTCAATAGGTTCCTATGAGTATGCGTGTTTCATGTAAGTGTGTGTCTTTTCAGTGAGCACAAGTTTTCTTCTCTCTTCTTGTTAGTACTTTCATTACACCTTACTTAATAGATATTGGTTACATGAAATATACTTTTTGCAACTTATTGAGCTTAATTTTGATTCTTACTTCATAATCAATATTTGTTTCCTATATTAAATATACATTTTGTAAAGTTCACATTAATATTTGTACAAATAGGTCTTTTTCATTATCCAAATTGACAAAACAATATGTGTAGAATTCAAATTCTGTTTTGTACCAACATTTTTTGTATCAACATTTGATATTTACTTTGGTCTACTTACCCACTATTAGTGAACAAGATGTAATAAACTCTTTAAAAATTTTTTATTTATTACAATTTATTCACTTTGTACCACAGCTATGGCCCCCTCCCTCAACCCCTCCTAACGCCACCCTCCCTCTTTCCTGTCCTCTCATTCCCCTCCCCCAGTCTACTAATATGGGAGGTCCTCCTCCCCTTCCATCTGACCCTAGCCTATCAGGTCTCATCAGGACTGTCTGCATTGTCTTCCTCTGTGGCCTAGGAAGGCTGCCCCCACCCCCTGGGGGGGAGGTGATCAAAGAGCCAGCCACTGTGTAATAAACTCTTTTACCAGATTTCTAGCTTTGCCAATTTGCCCTTCATGACTAATGATTTATTCTTTACGTATGTCAGGAAGTCTACCCTGATGCATAAAATATATTGGCTGTTATCTTCATGGTGGATAATTCTTTTCATCAAACCAAAAGGTTTTGGGGGTTGTTTTTGTCTTGAATTGTGTTTGATCATTCTATGTTTATTTTTTGCTCCTGAATTCTATATTTTTAATACATGAATTTTGACCACTAATTACTGTTTTTACATTATTAATTTTGTTTAATGGTTTATATTGTCTTAAAATACCATTACCTTCCCACTACTAACACTATTTTTAAAATTTTTATGTATTTGTTACTACATTTGATTGAGGGACTTCTGTCATTTTATTTTCCTCTGTTAGGAAGCAACACATCTTTGGAGGTTATTGAGGACAGACCCCCTCCTCTTGGTCTACTTTTATCCCATTGATTCTGTGGCAACACTAGAAAGGTAAACACCAATGTTGCCACTTTTTAGAATTTCAGATGCCATTTATAAAGGTGAAGCTGTCTGGGCTCTTTTGAGATTAAAGAATGCTATTTAATCTTGGTCAAAATAATAGAATCTACATTTGTCTCCAGGTAGGGACATAGCATTCAGATCTGCTCAAATGATTTAAAAAATGCATATTATGATCTCATTCCTGAAGAATAAATTCAGCTCGGCGAGTCAATCACATGGCCAGGAGGTAGCCTCCATGCTAAGGAGACGGGAATTTGAATGTGCTTCCTTTCTCTTTTATAATTCATCTCCCTGTACTGCAAGTTGCTGATCTCTATTGCTGTTCTTAAATTCCAGTAAATAAGTTGTCCTCAAATTTCTTTCTTGTTCAACTTAAACTTTTTTTTTTATTAATGAGACTAAGAAAATAAAACAAAACAAAAAAGCCAATTTCCCTGTTAATATATGGAGACCACAAAGGGACTCATAAAGAAGGTCCTCCTCTCCCAGGATCCTTCGTGGGGGATAAGGGTGGAATACAATGTAGACAACATTTCCTTTCTTGCTTGCTTGTAAGAAATGTTTAGGACAAATTGAGTTTGATTCTATCCTGGCGAGAGGCCAATGACAACAGAAGGGAAGTCTTCTCTCTTTAAATCTAAGTAAACACACTTTCTTGAAATTTTTATGACCAAAACAGAGACGAGGCTGGACACTTCATATGAGCTGACTATATCATCTTTCTCCACATACCTTACTTTATTCTCATTGATAAGCTCTATAAGAAGTCTATAGAGTAGTAGTTCAATGGCATCTCATTCCTGCGGGTCTACTTCTCCTATGGGAACTTTGACTTCATTCTCTTAACCATCTACCTATGAAACTATAGACAAACTTCTTTCTGAACTCAGCCTTCTGGAATCCAAGAATTCAGTTCTTTGAATTTATAAGAAAAGAATTCAGATGCTACTGGCTAGGTCTGTGAGCATCAGATACCCTAACTCCTTAGTTAAAGCCCATGTGAGACAAGCAAGAAGAATTTGGTCAAACTTAAAGACTCTATCTACACTTTCCCGATCATAAGTATTTGAAAGATGTTAGTTTTATTTCCATTTTCAAGTACTTACACTTTAGATTTTAACACATATACTTATCAGAGTTTTGCAAGAGCATTAATTTATACTTACATTACCTTACTCCCACCAGTGCTTTCAATCCCTTTTCAACAAGACACAGAAATGACCCTTTTATTTACTCTTCTTGGCACAATATTTTTCACAGGTTGAAAATGGTTTCTGTCTACTATGGAATTGTTATTTTTTATTATTAAATGATTGGTAGTTCTATTCCCAAGGGGGAGTTTTGTGTTTGGGTGTTGTTTGGCTGACTGAGAATGCTTTGTGGGTTTATGCTTTGTGTTTAAAGAGAGGGCTGGGAGCACCACATGACTCTCTGGATGCCTAGTGCCATCTCATCATTTTGGCACATATGCCCAAACTTCCTGCTGCTTCCCTGAGCTATATTTCTCTGTGTCTGAGTCCATGCTGCGTCACAGAGACAAATTATCATATAAGGGTTGCAAAGTTGCTCCAGTAATATGTCCTGGATGACTGCAGTGCTTTGGGGTTGGAGCCAGATCTGCTTGCTGCAACTTCTGTTCACAGGTTTGTAGACCTGCTTGAAACAATAGTAAAAATTGCTGCAATCTTCTTCAAACTTGTATTTATCTATGGTTACACATTCTCTTCACTTAAAATTACCTGTTTTATGTTTTTTTCTGGCATTATTTTGTTACCAAAATTTACCAAAATACCCCCTATATACTTGTGGTAACATGAACCTATAATTCCTGCATTTAAAAGGCTAAGAAAGGAGGCTAGTGAGTTTGAAGTTAGGAAAAGCTACTTAGAAAGACCTCATCATTTTTTTCATTATTAATTAATTTTGTTATTTGATATTTCACACATGTACACTACATGTAGTGATCAGTCTCAAACCCTATCCTCCTCCATCTCACTATCACCATTACCCACACTCCTCTACAAATCGCCAACCAATGTTTATGTCTATTTCTTTTTAACTTTGTGACCCACTGAGGCCATCAGAGTGTCCATGGTTTCAGAGCTATCATTAAAGACTGGTGGACTTAGCAATGGTTACACAAAAAGAGTAAATGATTCTTCCTGTCCAAAATACTTGTGTTAGCCATTAGTTCATCAGTATGCCTATGCCCTACTGAATCTACTTCATGATTGACTGTAGATTGCACCTGTCTTATGACGATCCAATGCAGTTGTAAATTCATAATTGAAAATGTTGCATTAAGTTTAGAGGGCAGAATTTCATGACCCTTTATACTAGTTTCTGATTTTTAAATACTTTCTCCTCCCTTTTCTTTAATATTGTCTGAGCCTTGGCAGGAACATAAATGACTTATTTGGGACTGAGAGCTCAACTCTGACTTATTTTTAGCATCCTTCTGATCCATAAGTCTTTGCACTTGTTGCCACTGTGAAAAAAAAAATTTGCAGCTTCTGTGAATTTGAGCATACACATTTATAAGAAAATTTGATGTTATCTCAATTTAGTTTCTCAGGCATAGTAATGCGTTAATAACTGGGCTTAGAGTATGAGCCTTAAATCTAATGAGAGTGGCTGGTTACGCCCACAATAGTGGTGTCACTGTTATACAGGTAGCCGCATCTTGACATGCAGATTGTTTTTTTGTTGTTGTTAGTAGAGTTCATACCTGCTTAAGAACAGTGATACATAATAAAATAATTTTAAACAAAAATCTTATTTATACAATTTTTAAAATTTCATTTCTTTCCCCAACCTTCCATGGGTTTTTATTAACAGAGCCTATCTTATGCAGGGTCAGGGCAGGTAACCACAGCTCTAGTTTCATAATTATAATGTTTTAGTTGATGCCTTGCTGCTTTGATTTAGTTTATCTTGTTTTTTATTAAATAGTGTGTGCTTTGGTGTACTTTGTACACCAGTGGGAAATGATTGGCAGAAAACTCTTCTAGCCACCTTGAGACTGAAAACTTCTCATGTTTCTGGAGTGTTGAACACTTTTACAGATTTCTGCACTCATACTCCTAAATGTATTGTTTAAAGCTTTTCTGGTCTCTGTGTAGGGTCCATATCATCATTCTAAGAATTCTACTCCATTTTAAGTCTTTCTTATAAAATGGATTGTTTATATCCTATTTATTTTATTATATCCTCTATTGTTTTACATCATTGAAACTTTAGTTATTATTTTATTATTTGCTTTATATCTTGTTTGTAGCCCCATCCCTCCTCACCTTCCAGTTCCACCCTTATCTCATATTCCTCAGAAAAGAGCCCCATTCCCATTCACATCAAGTCATTTCAGGACTGATAATGCCCTATTCTCCTGTGGCCTGGAAAGACAGTAAGTGATCAAAAAGCAGGAAAAAGTGTCAATGTAAGATGCAGTCCCTGCTTCCCTTACTTGAAGACCCACATGAAGCTGTCCATCAGCTACATTTTTGTAGAGCAGGCTAGTTCCAGTCCATTCATGGTCCTTTGTTGATGCTTCAGTCTCAGCAAGCCCCTCTGTGCAATGGTTAGTTGTCTCTGTTGGTCTTCTTATGTAGCTCTTGTCACCTCCAGGACTTTTTCTATTTCCTCCCACTTTTTCACAAGACTTCCTATGCATAGCCCAATGTTTGGCTGTGAGTCTCAGCATCTGTTTTGAGGCACTGCTTATTAGAGCCTCTCAGAGTACAGCTCTGATAGGCTCCTATCTGCAAGCTTAGCTGAGTATCTTTCATCATGTCAGGGGTTGGCACTCTTCCATAGGGTGGGTCTTTCATTGGGCCAGGCATTGATTGGACATTTCCTTAATCTCTGCTCTATCTTTTCCCAATTCCACCTTCCCTTCCTTATTTTCTCTCTACCTCTCTCCAAGTCCACTGATAGGGGAGGTCCTCTTTCCCTTCCATAAGACATTACCTTATCATGTCTCTTCAGGACTAGCTGCAATGTCCTTCGCTGTGGCCTAGCAAAGCTGCTCCTCCATTGGGGGGGGGGGTCAAAGAGCCAGCCACTGAGTTCATGTCAGAGACAGTCCCTAGGGAACCCACTTGGATACTGAGCTGACATGGGTTCCATCCTAGCAGGAATTCTAGGTTATATCCATACATGGTCCTTGGTTGGAGATACAGTCTCAGAAAAGACCCCTGTGCCCAGATATATTTGGTCCTTGTGGAGCTCCTGTCCTCTCCAGATCTTACCAACTCCCCCCTTATATGATTCCCTGCACTCTGCCAAAGGTTTGGTTATGAGTCTCAGCATCTGCTTTGATACACTGCTAAGGTAGAGTCTTTCAGAGGCCCTCTGTGGTAGGCTCCTGTTCTTTTACTTATTTTCTCCTACTCCAATGTCCATCCCATGTGTCTTTCTAAGTGAGGATTGATTATCTTAGCCCTGGTCCTCCTTTTTGTTTAGCTTCTTTAAGTGTACAGATTTTAGTTTTTTAATTAATCTTGTATCCAGCCACTTTGCTGAAGGTATTTATCAGCTGTAGGAGTTCTGTGGTAGAATTTTTGGGGTCCCTTACATATACTATCACATCACCTGCAAATAGAGATACTTTGATTTCATTCCTCTAGATTGTGTCCCCCTTGTTCTCCTCTAGCTGTCTATTGCTTTAGCTTGAACTCCAAGTACCATATTAAAGAGGTATGGTGAGAATGGGCAGCCTTGTCTTGTCCCTGATTTTTCTAAAATTGCTTTGAGTTTCTTGGCATTTAATTTGATGTTGGCTATTGGCTTGCTGTATATGCCCTTTATTATGTTTATGTATGGGCCTTGTATCCTTGATATCTCTAAGACTTTCATCATGAGGGGGTGTTGGATTTTGTCAAAGTCTTTTTCTGCATCTAATGAGATGATCATGTAATTTTTTCTTTGAGTTTGTTTATATGGTGGATTATATTGATGAATTGTCATATGTTGAACCATTCTTGCATCCCTGGGATGAAGCTTATTTGATCTTGTTGGATGGCATAATTGATGTATTCTTGAATTTGCTTTGCAAGTATTTTTTATTGAGTATTTTTGTGTCAATGTTTATGAGTGAAAGAAGGCTGAAATTTTCTTTCTTTGTGTGGTTTAGGTATCAGGGTGACTGTTAGGATGAGTTTGGTAACGTTCTTTCTGTTTCTATTTTGTGGAATAGTTTGAGGAGTATTAGTATTAGCTCTTCTTTTAATGTCTGAAAGAATTCTGCACTAAAACCCTCTGGCCCTGGGCTATTTTTTTTTTTATGGGAGACTTTTGATGACTGCTTCTATTCCTTTAGGCAGTTATCAGACTATTTAAACTGTGTATCTGATCTTGATTTTTTCTTTTGGTATATGAAATTTATTAAGAAAATCATAAGTTTCTTTTATATTTTTACAATTTTGTGGAATATAGGCCTTTGAAGTTAGATTTTTTTGGATTACCTCATTGTCTGTTGTTATGTCCCTCCCCCTTTCGTTTTTTATTTTGATAATTTGATAATATACTCACCCTCTTTCTTTTAGTTTGTTTAGCTAAGGGTTTGTCTGTCTTGTTGATTTTCTCAAAGTGCCCTTGGTTTCATTTATTCTTTGTATTGTTCTATTTCTTTCTACTTCACCGCTTCATTGATTTCAGACCTGAGTTTATTTCCTGTCTTCTACTTCTCTTTGATGTGTTTGCTTCTTTCTGTTCTAGAGCTTTCAGGTGTGCTGCTAAGTTACTAGTATAGTTTCTCTTCAGTCTCTGTATGAAGGCTCTTAGTGCTATGAATTTTCCTCTTAGCATGGCTTTCATTGTGTCCCATAAGTTTGGGTATGTTGTGCCTTCATTTTCATTGAATACTAGTTAGCCTTTAATTTATTTCTTTATTTCATCCCTGGCCCAGTGTTTATTGAGTAGGGCGTTGTTCAGTTTCCATGAGTTTGTAAGCTTTTTATTGTATCTGTTATTGTTGAATTCCAGCTTTAATCCATGGTGGTCAGAGAAGATACAAGGTGGTATTTCAATCTTCTCATATATGTGGGTGCTTTCTTTGTGACTGAAGATGTGATCAGTTTCATAGAAGGTTCCATGAGGTGCTAAGAAGAAGGTATGTTTCTTGTGTTTGTGTGAAATGTTCTATAGATATCTCTTAGGTCCATTTAATTCATGATATATGTTAGTTTCTTTATTTCCCCATTTATTTTCTGTCTTGATGATCTATCCATTGGAGAGAGTGGGATATTGTAGTCTCCCCCTATTAATGTGGGGATTGATGTGTGATTTAAGCTTTACTAAGGTTTCTTTTACAAATGTAGGTGCCCTTGAATTGGGGGCACAGATGTTCAGAACTGAGAAGTCATCTTGGTAGATCTTTCCTTTGATGGGTATAAAGTATCCTTCCCATCTCTTTTGATTAATTTTGATTGAAAGTCTATTTTATTAGATACTAGAATGGCTACTCCAGGTTGCTTCTTGGGTCCGTTTGCTTAGAAGACCTTCTTTCCAGCCATTTACTCTGAGGTAACATCTACCTTTATTGCTGAGGTGTGTGTTCAGCAGAATACATACTTCACATTCACTCTGTTAACCTGTGTCTTTTTATTGGGGAGTTGGGGCCATCAATATTGAGAAACGTTAATGACCAGTGGTTGTTATTTCCTGTGATTTTGATGGTGGTGGTGGTGGTGGAGTGTCTTTGTGTGTGTGTGAGTTTTCTTCATTTTGGTTTTGGTGATGTAGTTATTTATTTTCTGTTTTTTTTTCTGGACGTAGTTGGCCTCCTGGAGTTGGAGTTTTCCTTCTAGTATATTTTACAGGGCTGAATTTGTAGATAGGTACTGTTTAAATCTGTTTGTTGTGAAATACCTTGTGTTTCTCCCTCTTTGATGATTAAATGTTTTGCTGAGTATAGTAGTTGGGGTTGACATCTATGGTCTCTTAGTGTCTGTAAGTTATCTGTCCAGGCCCTCCTGGCTGTTAGAGTTTGAGATGAAAAGTCAGGTATAATTCTGATAGTGACTTACTCTCAGATGATTCTCATATGTGACTTGGCCTTTTCCCCTTGCAGCTTTTAATATTCTCTCTTTGTTCTGCACATTTGGTGTTTTGATTATTATGTGGTTGGATGATTTTCTTTTCTGGTCTAATCTATTTGGTGTTCTGTAAGCTTCTTGTATGTTTATAGGCATCTCCTTCTTTAGGCTGGGGAAGTTTTCTTCTATGACTTCATTGAAAACATATTCTGGACCTTGGAGCTAGAAGTCTCCTTCTATTCCTATTATTCTTAGGTTTGTTCTTTTTGTAGTGTCCCAGATTTCCTCTATGTCTTGTGTCAGAAGCTTTTTAGATTTAACATTTTCTTTGACTAATGTATTGATTTCTTTAATCATGTCTTCTAAGTCTGAGATTATCTTTTCTGTCTCTTGAATTCTGTTGGTGATGATTGTGTCTGTAGTTCCTGTTCTCTTTCCTAGGTTTTTCATTTCCAGGATTGCCCAGATTGTGTTTTCTTTATTGCTACTGGTACCATTTTGTTTTTCTTACAAAGGAAAACATTTAATTGGGGCTGGCTTACAGTTCAGAGGTTTAGTCATGGCAGGAAACAGCATGGCAGCCCACAGGCAGACATGGTACTGGAGAAGTTGCTGGGAGTTCTACATCTGGATCAGCAGGCAGCAGAAGTGACAGTGACATATTGGCGAGGCTTGAGCTTCTGGATCTCAAAGCCCACTACCAGTGACATACTCCTCCAACAAAGCCACAACTACTCCAACAAAGCCACAACTCCTAGTGCCACTCCCTATGAGTCTATGGCGCCATTTTCATTCAAACTACCACAATCAACCAGCTGGGTGTTTCTGGATTGGTGAGTGCCTTTTGACCATGGCTCTTCACTGTGTTTTGGGGAGTTTAGCGTCTTACCTAGCAGATCTGATTGAATCCTGGACACCTCTGCCTGTACTGACTTCATTAGGACCGGGTGCATCTGTCATTCAGGAGGCGTGGCTCCCTGACTGAATCCGGTTCCCCACAATGAAAGAGCAGCAGTCCCGAAAATCCCTGGAGTTCTTGTGGCACTTACAGCCCCGAACATCACTGTGCTTTCCCCTCCAGATGGTGACTTCTTCAGGCAGACAGTGCGAGGTAACTTGCAGAAAATACGGGGTGAGGTCTCATTTCCATTAAAAGCACCACTGAAGCTGTGGACCTCAGCAGGTGTTTTCCCACCATCCATTCCGGCTTCCGAAAAGCAGCCTCACTCTATCTCCTGAGGGATTTCCACTTCAGTGAGTGTCATTGCTCTGACCAGAAGGCAGTTCCAAGCACCCAGTTCAAGCTACAGAAGCTCAGGAACCTATTAGCTTTCTCTGCGAAGTTGGATCCTTTCTGTCAAGACATGAAGGACAGATAGAAGAGCAGAACACCTTCTTCAGGGAAGACTCCATCCTTCAAGCAGAGCTTTGCTGTGATTTCTGCTTCTGAGCCCTCCACATTCCTGGCCGTGTGACATCCTCAAACCTTGTTCTCTAGTTTCTATTGACTTTGGTGCCCGTCCCTACATGGCCTCAGCATGGCCTCTTAATTCCTTTCACCTCCGTCAATAGTATCCCGATTCTGTTGCCTCCTGACAGCACTGATCTGAAAGACCCCTTCCAGCAATGAGATTCTGCGATCTCTCAAGTCTGAGGACAGTTGGGGGTTTCCTGAAATACCATTGCCTTGCAGAGTGAGTTCGAATCCTTCACTTATAGCTTTCTGTGTCAGCTTTCTGTGGCCATTGTTAACTGGGATATGCAACATTAAAAAGGGCTATTTGTACTCCCAGTTTCAAAGCCTTTACTGTGGTCCCTTGGCCCAGGTGCTCTGGCCTTCCTTGTGGAGCTCCTGTCCCCTCCAGGTCTTACTATCTCCCCCTTCTTTCATAAGATTCCCTGTCTAAAGTTTGGTTATGAGCCTCAGCATCTGCTTTGATACACTTGAGCTTCATTTTTCGAACGTAACCTTTTTGTTGTTTTTGAGACGTTGGGAGATTGGGTGAAACTTATTCCCTAAATCAGCAAAATTCAGGTGTTGGACATTCTTTCTGCTGCCTTTTGCCATGGAGCCTTCATTCTCTAGCCATCTGCTTGTCTCTGGTATTGGCAGGCCTGGTGATCCCTCTGCTGGGTTTGCTGTCTGTCCCATGGGCTAAGCAGAATAGGAGCAGGCAGAGAGAGCTCAAAGCCAAATTCTGCTCCAGTGCCCTACAGGCCTCCTTGGCATGGGGTACCACCTCTTTAGTTCTTAGCATTTACTAATACCCATTTTCAAGTCCTTGTATTATTTAGTGTTTTCAATATGTTATTGCAAAATACTCAAATGTATTTTAATAGGCTTTTATATATATAATTAATTTAAGATACTATTACCATATCCTCTGGTTGTACATTTCACTATCACATAAGTGTCGGCCTGTAATTTGCTGACTTATTATACATTTTCAGACTGATAGTCATCTTACATCAGATATTATTTAAGAAAGGTGTCTTAATTACTATAATATTAAATTTTCATTTAGTTTTATGCCTGATACTTTACTTTAGAAGATTGTTAAAAATGAAATAAGCTAATAGCACTTCAACTTTCTGACATTTTAGATGTTAATTAATTTGTAAATAAAAGCATTAGATGTAATATAATGAATAAATTATACTTATTTTATAATTTCTATCAAATAAAATTTTGTTTTGTTTCCTTTTTGACAATAATAGTAATATATTATTGAGACAGAGCCTTTATAACATCACCTATTAGAGCTCATCTTATCAGACCTATTACACTGAGTATTGTGTTGCTAACATATGAATTTTGAGAAAGATAGTCAATGTATAACACCAAACAACCGGCTTGATTCCTAAAAATTAGTAACTTAAGAAGAACATCACAGGCTTAACCATTGTCAACTTGATACATAACCATATCCCTTTATGTAATGATTAATCTCCAAATCAAAACTATAACCAGGTAAAAATAAGGCCTAAATACGATATAACTACCCTTGTACAACGGCAAATACATTGTAAATTTAGAATAGGTGTCAATGTCCTTTGAGGTATATTCTCTCTCTCTTTTTTTTTTTTAATTTAAAATCAGTACTTTTCTCATACAATGTATCTTGAATGACAGTTTCCCCTCCCTCTACTTTTCAGAGCTCCCCCACCTCCCTTCCTCTCCAGGAACACTCCCTGTCTGACTTTCATTAGAAAAGTGAACAAGCTTCTGAAAGATAAAAACCAAACATGACAAATCGAAATATAACAAAATGAAACAAAAACTATGTTGGACACAGCAATCCAAGAGGAGGAAAAGAAAAGAGACAGAGTCCCACTCCTTCTCACAGACAGGAGTCCCACAAAAATACTAAACTAATAGCTATAATGTATATTATACATTATACAGAGGGCCTGGTGTAGACCCAAGTGGGCCTGATGCTTACTGCTTCAGTCCAACCTTCAGCCATGTCTCCCTGCACTCTCTCTTCCACCACAGCCTGCTCCCATCTCCACCTGTCTCTAGTTTGTCCATAAAATCTATTTTATTTCCCCCTCACAGTGATATCTATGTGCAGCACTCCCAGATCATTCCTTTTTACCTAACCTCTCTGGGTCTATGGATTGAGATTCTATTATATTTTAATTAGCCAATAAATAGCTTATATATGCCTGGTTTAGTTGATTCAGAAGGCCTTGTTCTCTTGGTGTTCTCCATCCTCTGTGGCTTTTACAATATTTCTATCTCCTTTTTCATAAGATTTCCTGAGCTCTGAGAGGAGAAATTTGATGAAGACGTTCAATTTAGGCTCTCTCTCTCTCTCTCTCTCTCTCTCTCTCTCTGTCTCTCTCTGTCTCTCTCTCTCTCTCTCTCTGTGTGTGTGTGTGTGCGCGCATAATATCTGGCTACAGTTCTCCAAATCTGTCCATCTGCTGCTAAAAGAAGGCTGTGTGATGATGACCAAATAAGGCACTGACTTATGAGTATAGCAGAATATCATTAGAAAACATTTTATTGATGTTTTTTTCAGTGCAGTATTGATTGCTTTTTCCCTAGATCTCTGGGCTATCCGGTTTGTTTATTGGTTACCAAAGCTGTATAGAGTATGGGTTTCTTTGCATGGATTAGGCCTTAAATCAAATCAGATATTAACTGGTTACTCCCACAAGTTCTGTGCCACCATTGCCCTGGCATTTTTTTTTTCAGGCAGGAGAGATTGTAGGTCAAAGGTTTTGTGGCTGGGTTGGTGTTCACATTTCTCTTTCAGAAGCATAGAAAATATAGGTGAAGGTTCCATGTAGACGCCAGCTCAACTTCTTCATGTTCATGTTGTTTGTGTGTTGTCATCAACCACTGTCAGTTTGTTGCGAGCCACCCTTTGTCTTAGCAACAGTCTTGGTAACTTGGGGATTTCCTTTAGATACTCTTGGCCAACAACTGAATTAATGCAACCGAGTCCTGCTCCTAGAAGCCTCACATGGCTGCAAGAGATGTCCAGTTGAGACTCCATCTCCCCTATGGAGATGAGACAAGGAGTCTCATTAGGATTGCCTTCAGAGTTTCTAGAACACTTCAACTACACTAGTTTTCCACCCCACCCCACAGCGACCCCCAAACTTCAGCCCTCTCTCCCTGCAATCTATTCCTACACCTCTGCCTGCTCCTGTTCCCACCTATCTCCAGTCTTCCCATAAATCTACTTTATATCTCCCTCCAGAAAGATACATATGTTGCCCCTAGATTCTTCCTTTTTTGCCTAACCTCTCTGGGTCTATGGATTGAGATTATAGTATATCTTACTTATCTCAATTATTATCCTGCCAACCATATAGATATGGCCTTCCTCAACTACCCCTCAATGATAACCTGCTTTATATTATGTTTTTATATCAGTAACAAATAGTATTTATTTATAATGAAGATTTTTATCTCTGAATACTACACACCACCTTCACAAATGAAAGAAAGGAAGAAAGGAAAGCAGAAAGGAAGAAAGAAAGAAAGAAGGAAGAAAAAAAGGAAAGAAGAAAAGAAAGAAAACCATTCAAGGGCTTTTAAATCTATCCAGTTGGAAATCATGAATCTTAAGCCTGTTTTGAGGTTATTCTGAACTCTTTTATTTTCACGTCATTATAGCTTATCCATATTGTTCTACTTAACATATTTTATGTATTTCTGTTGAGTTTTAGAATACAAATTATCAGTCAGTCATGTTATTTGTTTCTACTCTAAACATGTGTTTAAATGGATGTATGTAAATGTATGCATAAATATTTTGAGGGTCTTTGCTTATGTTTTCACTTTTTATTCTGTAATATAAATGTTTAATTATGTTATTATTTGATAAATGTAATCATATTTCTATATTTTTCTCCATATGTGAAGAGACACACACACAGGTACAGACACAAGCATGCCCAGGTACATACACCTGCATATCCTTTCCTACTCTCATGGGTGGATGATTATTTTTGTCTGGGTATAAGAATTTTTGTCCCATGGCTCTTTTTCTCCTTAGGAGTACAGACATGCTGTTGCAAGCAAAGTCATGGATCTGAGATCTTAGCCTTTTCTCTTCTCTGTAGAAAATATGTTTATCTGGCTTTAAAAATATAGTAACACATGTTTTCTGCTTTATCTGTCTCATTTATATACATACATTTATTTATAATTATGATATTTTATGTATCAGTTATTTTTAATCTCTTTTTTCATCTATTCCTTTTATTCTCATGAAAATTTCCTTCCTTAGGCATTAAAATATATCTATTTGATTTTTTAAAAACTGGATGCCTAATTCAGTATTCCACAAGAACCATTCAATTTACGTTTAGTTTGTATTCTAAAAAAAAAAAAAAATTCTTTTTAGTAAAATTCCTCAGACCATACTGCATACTTTAGCTGTTGGGATCCTGCAGGCATGGAAGCCAGAACTTGGTGGTTCATGGATTTCTGAAGCTTGACATCTTTTCAATATCACCTGTGGGTTTTGTTATTGCTTGTTGCTGTTAGTTATCACTTAAAATGTCAGACATCTTAGTCTTCCAGAACCCATCATGGCTTTACAGAATGCTCTTATATGTGATTTGACTTCATAATTTTAAATCTGTTTATGCTCACAAAAAGCATTTCTTTTTACATATAAATATTTCTGGTTACATATAAATATTTTGTTTACTATCATCCTTGTTAATTCCTTGTTCTTCATGTCCTTCTGAGTGAATGCTAGAAATTGTTATAGTGCACAAACATATATTATGGAGTACTATAAAATGTTTTTGCAATAGCACATTACTGAAAATATAGTGACTATAACTTTGTGTTTATACATCATTGACTTATATTTGGATAAAGTAGTACAAAATGCATATTTAAACACATGCAACTCTAAAATCCTCTGTGCATATGATGAACATCAAAAATTGTTCACTCTGTAGATTTCTTATCTGTTATTAACTATATTGCACAATTTTGTCACTCTGTGGAGTTCTTGTCTGTTATTAACTATACTGCACAATTTGTCAAATTAAAATGTTGGGATGGAGCCAGTAAGATGGATCAACAGGTTAGTGTACCTTATGCTAAGCCTTATGACCTGAGGCTGAACCGTGGAACCTATACAATGAAAGGAAAGAAGTAACTCATCCAAGTTGGCTTTTGACATCTAGACAGAGTGTCATGGCAGGAGAACACACACACACACACACACACACACACACACACGCACTCAAGCACTCACTCTCGAGCACATACACACACAAACAAGTAGATGTTTTTTTAAAAAAACAAAAGGTGGTCTTTATATTTTTGGTCACTAAGTAGCCAGTTTGATCAACCACAAAAAAACTGTCTATGCCTATATGAAAGAGGGAATTTTTTCATGAAAGCAGGACACAAGAAGCGCTAATAAGTTGTATTTCTGTTGTGCTTTCTTTTCCCAGGATCTTCTCTATTTTACAAATTATTTCTCACCTCAGCCCAGTTTTTCAGCCCCACAGATCAATTTTGCGTCATCTGGCATTACATGCTTTCTTTCTTTATATAAGTCACTGTGGTTGGTCAGAGGGAGAACAAATAACTTCACAAAATTGTATATTGGTCAATCAAGACTTATATCCTTCATACAAAGATGTAGCACATAAACACACACATATGTGGAGATGGTTGTCTGAGCTGAGCATTCTGTGAATCATGCAAACCTGCCATACTACCAGAATTGCTGATACAACTATGTCCCCATACAATCACCATAATGTGCGCACACTTTAGGTTATATAGCAAAGATTAATTACGGTTACACATGGAATTGTGGTTGCTAGTTATCTGCCCTTGAATGGCAGATTTTCCTGGACTGTCCAGATGATCCCAGAGCAATCAGACCATCCTTTTAAGTGGGATGTGAAAGAGGGTGGAATAGTCAAGAGTGACTTGTGAGAGACAATCTGCCAGTGCTAGCATTAACAGTACTGGACCCTCAGCACAAGCTGAACATTGGGAGTAATGCTTAGAAAGTTTTAAGGTAAGGATATAAACTCTTCTTGAGGGCCTCCAGAATACATCCCCAATGAAACCACTGTTTCTTCTTTAATAGTGAAATATGTGTGCTGTTTAAACTATGGAAGTTATGATGGTTTTCCCCTACCTAAAAAACTAACACAGTAGAACAACTTGCATATTCTTCTCCACCACCATGGATTCTTAATTCCCTACCACTTCCTCTCTTATACCTTGTGTCTTCTATCGTATGTATTCTTAGGCTTCTCTCATATCTTTCGCTCTTCCCTGTTACAGACTGAATATAAAATGTCCCTGACAGGTCCATGCATTAAAATGGACCTATCTAGTAGCACTGTTTTGGGGAAGTTGTGGAAATGCCAGGTGGTGAGTAGGGACAACTCAGACTCACTTTAAATGGTTAGATGTGGTAACTAGCCCCTGTATGTCTGTTTCCTGTTCATCATGAAGTGAACATGCTTCCTGTTCACTGTGAAATGAAATCTGCATGCACCTACCATCCATAATGATATTGGTTCACCAGGTGTCCAGAAGGAACAAAACCAAGAACACTGAACCGGAATAAACCCTTCATCCCTGAAGTTGTCCTGTCAAATATTGTCACTCAACAGGGAAGTGTGGCTGTTACATTTCTTTACAGATCTATTCCTATACCTGCTTACTACTTCTCTTTTGGAAGTGATGAGCCTTTTAACCTTTCTCCTCTAAATACTCCCCTCCATCTTTTCTCTTCTCCTCTCTTCCCTCTCCATTGTAACTGTCTTTCATACTCCTCTCATACAACTTATCCTTATGACATTTTCAGATAACCTTCCATATTTTCTGCTTTCCACATACTCCCTCCTTGGAAGATACAGTAATCAAAAGCAGCCAGAAGACTAAAATGATTCCATGTGGTTGCCAATTGCACCTTTTTTATTCACATAGAAAGCTCAAGATATCCAGTACTTGCCTTGAGGAAACAACAAACCATTCTGTGACAGCTCTAGAGAACAGTGTAACAATGCACCAAAAGATGGATTACTCACAGTAATTTGGCCACCTGAAAACATTACTTCAGTGGCAGTTAGCCTCAGTTTCCCAACTCTAAATCTTTTTTTTTACCCCCCGTATATACTTACATGTGTTCTCATGTGTATATATTTATATATGTTTTCCCCTGGCTGTCTGCTCAGCAATAGGATTTAGTAGCAAGGAATACTTAGTACCTGAATCCACACTTCTGCTGCCCACCAGCAGGAGACCTAGTTTGAAATAAGGTATCAGTGCAGGAACAGCACAGGGAAGGCATAGGAGGAAATTTTCAGGGATATTTCTATGGCCTGGCAAGAAGCATCCAGGGCCTGGAAGGCAAAGTGTGGAGACCACACAAAGGCTGTTTCAAGAAGGAGCAGAGTGGGGAGGAGGAGGTAGACCTGGCTGCTCCGTGCACAGGAGCCAACAAGAACGGAAGTTACCAACCAAGTGTGAAGGAGAGTCTCCTCGGTAGCAAATATGGAGGTGCCAGGTCCCAGAGGTCAACGTAGGAGCCAGGCTGAGCTGAGGTCACTAAACAGGGTTGTGGCCCTGGTTTGAGAGGATAGTGCAGGCCTGGAGGAAGTCGAAGAGTTACTAAGCCTGTTCTGGAAAGGTCAGAATGGGAGCGAAGGCGTCAGTGTGGCAGGAGCAGTGTTCGTCGAAGGTGGCTGGAGAGAAAGGCAAGACAGGCCAGACCGAATGGCACGCATGTCTTTGAGATCCTGGGGTTTATTCCTGACACCTTCCTGTCCCGTCTGGCTACTCTTGCCGGTTCTATGCCCCGCTGGGCCTCTCACGCAGGCCTTTCCGCCCTCCGGGGTTGGCCATACAGGGAAGACACACCACTCTGCTTGGGGCATGTGGCCCCACAGACGACACCAGCAGGCCTGGGCCCGAAGCCACTGAGGCCGATAAGCACGCAGTCCTCTCCAAGACCCCGTGCAGGGACCCCCAACTCTAAATCTTACTGGAAAGTGTCACTCACTTAAGGACACTGTCAGTGTGGAGCTCTTGAAAAACAAAAATTTCCTTACAAATGCCTAAGACTGTTTGGAATAACAGAATTAAACTTCTGTAAATTTGCTTTAATTTGAAAAATAGTAGAGAGGAAAATTCTACAAGAAGCTAATTTGTTCTTTTAATTGATTTATTTATTTTTTTCACTTTATATCCTGGTTGTAGCCCATCCCTCCTCCGCTCCCAGTTCTACCCTTCTTTCCCTCTCCCTCCTTTTCCAACCACCCCAGCTCATCAAGTTGCATCAGGACTGAGTGTGCCCTATTCCCCTGTGTCCTGGCAAAACAGTTCCATCACACGGAAGTGATCAAAAAGCTAACACGTGAGTTCATGTCTGATGCAGTCGCCACTTCCCTTACTGTATGACCCACATGAAGCTAAGCTGACCATCTGCTACATCTTTGTAGGATGCTAGGTCCAGTTCATGCATGGTCCTTGGTTGATGTTTCCTTCTCAGCAAGGCCCTCTGGGCCCTGGTTAGTTGGGTCTGTTGGTCTTCTTGTGGAGTTTCTGTTTGAGAACCCAAGTATGATGACATAGGTCTTTAATCACATTACTAAAAGGTAGCTGAGGTAACTCAGTAGTTTTAGGCTAACCTGAGCTTCACAGAAAGAGGGAGAGGCACATTGTTTTATGTGTATGTGTGTGTATGTGCATATAAACACACAAATAGATCTATTTATCTATTTATTTAATCATATGCAGGGAGATAAACAAAATTGCATTAAACTATATGCTGACTATTGAGAGATTACAGACAAAATTAAAAACCATAAATTCCAAGCTAGAATTCAGGTATTATATGCTGTTAATTAAATTAAAGATAAAAACTTTAATTGCAAAATACTATGAAAATCTAAACAGCATTTGGAGTTTGGCCAGGAGTCAATCTAGGTAGAAAAAAAGGTAAAAATTCTAAGTCTGCTTTTCATAGCATTTCTATCACTGCTATTCCCAGAATTCTGAAGAATTCCAAAAATTCCTTGCTTCTGAGAGGATGCCAAGGAAGATGTTTCACATGGCACATTCCTTAGATGTCTATAAAAAATAGTGAAGGAAATTAACAGAGATAGTTATATTTTAATTCAAGTTGTATGACATAATAGCAGATGGACTAAAAGCCAAAGGGTCTCCCTGACATATTTGCCCATAATAAAAAATGCAGAGTGAAGACCCAAGGTGATGAGGCAAGCATCCAAGCAAGACAACACTGAGTTTGTCATCTAAGATAGAAGCTGAGATTTATGTCAAAGCTATACTGGTCACTTTACCTTACTGAAATTAATCACCATGATCAAAAGTAACTCCTGGAAGCAAGAGGGTATTTTGGCTTATGGTTCCAGGGGGAGAGTGAGAGGCATGACATCAAGTAGAAAGCATGACAACAGAAATAAGAAGCTGACAAAATACATCTTTAAACACACAGAAAGAAGAAAAAAAAACTGGAAGTGGGACAAGACAACAAACTCTCAAAGTACATCCCCATAGTTTCTCTAGCAAGGTCATAATTCCTAAAGGTTCCACAACCTCCCCCATACAGTACCACCAGCTGGGCACAGAGTAGTCAAATACAAGAGCCTTTTGGGGACATTTCTCAAAACAAAACAAAACAAAACAAACCCACCAAAGAGGTCAAAGGACAATTGGAGTCAATTACACTGAAAAGATTCCCTGAATTCTCTTTTGGGCCATGGGTTAAAGATTCCATTAGAGAGCTTCCCAAGAGAGAGCTTTCAGGGAAACATCAGCAGCATGTAATACCTGAAGTTTAGCTAAGAATTTATGCTCTTTAATTTGGGCCATGATTATAATGCAGATGTAATAAAATCTATACCTTTCTTCATGACCTTTGTCCCTCTTTTCTGTCTAGCTTCATCCCATATATTCAGACTTTGTTTACCAGTATTTGACAATATTAGATTCCTTTCTGTTTCAAAGGGACAAAATGTTTAAGTCACATGCTGATTCATTTGCTTGTGTCCAAAATCAATATTAGAAATATCTATAAGGTAGAAGCATGCCTCTCTTGGCCACCTTGGTATAGCTCACATACACCACAGCTGGCAAATAATTTTAAGTTCTCAAGGCATGAATCTATATTTGCTTGTTCGTTACTTTTAAAGGAAAGGATAAAAGATACATAGTATGGCATTTATTGTGGCTGAGAGTGAAAAATACAAAGTCCATCCAGTCTTAAATATAGTTTTACTGCAACATCAGAGAGAAATACATTAAGAATTTTTTAAAACCTAGGAATGAAATGTGCAAATATATCTTTTTCTTCTAGGAATATTGTAAATATCTCATTACAATTTCATTTTCATTTTCCAAAAGAATCTCCTGGTTGATTCCCACAGATGCTTATCGTTTCTGTGCTCCCTTCTCTGCTTGTTTTTTGTGTCTAGCTGGAATTATGGAGAGGTCTTGGCTTTGTAGCAGTAGGAAATAGGGAAATTATTCCACAGAATATCTGGAGAAGTTACCGTGAAAAGAAACAGGCAGCTGGAATGCATGACTAAAGCAGCATGGGATCCCAGTTCTAGGCTCTCAAACATTGTTGAGAGGAAGGACACAGCATTGCCTGAATCACTAGGGCTCCTCCTGAAGCACCTTGAGAGACAGTGTCCATGGCAAGGCTGTTTCTAACAGACCCACTCATTTGCAACCTTGAAGGCCATGACCCTTGTGTATAGAAACATAGAGCCCTGATCAGAAGTGAGGTTCTTCACAGGCATCGGGCATGAATGGACAAATCTGCTCAGCTCTTACGAGGTGTCTATTCATGAAGGAATGACACAGAGTGCAAGTGAGGAAAAAGAAAAAGATGATTAAGGGAGAGAAGGTAAGAAAATGAACTTAAAAGTGAGGGAAGAGGGAGAGAGGAACACAGAGAAGTCTTTAAGAAAAAAAATGCACATAAATCAAAATAACAAATGTCTCAGGATTTCAGGTTCTTTCTTCCCTGACTAGACACTGCCTAAAGTCACTTCCTATTGTTTTTTCTCCATTGGAGAAAAGCCTGAAGATTTATCCAAGACTGAACATCCTCATAGGACCCACAAATACAGGTAAAGGGTTAGCTGATCCTGAAGGAGATTATCTAGGTAGTTTACCCTTTGCATTTCAATGTTTTTGCAGAAACATTAAGGCCATCTTCAGATATAACACCTAACTACATATTTCTCCAAGGAGGAAATCCCCAAAGTGGAGGAGACACTAGAAATGGCCATTATTTGGCTACTCACTTAACAACTTACCATCAGCCTGCCCCTCATTATGGTATCCTAAAAAAAAAAAAAAGGCTAAAGACCCTGTCATGATTTACATATAAAATCTTACCCACACACTCCTGCATTTGAATGTGTTTGCACATGCTATTTTGAGACATTGTGAATTGTATGGGACAGAAGGCTTAGCTGGAGAATGCAGGCCACAGGGGCAAGGTGATTGTAGAAATATTACTCACAGCTCCTTCCTGTACCACTTTCCACTTTTTATCTATGTAGAAATTGTATTTTACCAGTATTATTTGAGACCAAAGAAACTGGGTCTAGAGCATGTTACAATTCATTGGCATTAATAAATAAAACCTCAAAATACACATGTGTACATGTACACACGCATGCAAAAAGAAAGGGGAGGAAAGAGAGAGGGATGGAGAGAAAAAGAGAAAGCAAGGTGTGCCTGATTTAGTTATTTTTTAAATATCAAAGACTGAATAATTTTTATACTGTCAACATTATTTCAAAGTAGATTTGAAACATTATAACTAAATTGTTCATTTCATGGTAAACAGTTGAGACTTTGATGGTCAAATATGATGTTCATGGCAAGAAAACAATCTCGTGTGTTAATTTCACCTGATTCAGGACAATTAAGCCCATCTACTTTTTTCAAGCTTATTTTAATGAAGGTTCCAACCCATTCATCTGCTCTAAGCAAAAGTGTGTTTCCTCACAAAAAAAGGACTGAACACATTCTGCTGTAGAACAATAGGTGTTTGTGGCTTCTATCCAAATGTGGAGTTTTAATGTGTCTGTCACCTGGCTTCTGTTTTTTTTTTTTTCTTTTAATAAGTATTAAGTGAATTGACACATATAGAGATCTATAAAATAGTGCCTGCCTGTCACTTCATAAGTGTGCGGTAACTGTTAGCATTCACTATTGCTGGCAGTAATGTCAGAGATAGCAGCAAATACTTATGAGTCCCATACACTATTCTGGTTGCTTTACATGCAATAATTTACCTAATCTTTTCAGGAATTTGTTGAGTATAAATGTGTGTTCCTTTTAAGGGAGAAACTAAAAGCTTTGGCTTTTCCAAGGTCTCATAACTGCATGGTGTTAAAGTCACCTACATCCACGTGAGCCTCTGAAGGTTTATGATCTCATTACATGGTGCCTCAGAGCAAGAAGAAGCATCAGATTACTCTCCAATTTACACATACTCACTAGGTTTGCCTAATTTTCCAATTAAAAAATTCTATAGGAGACTAATTCCTACAATCAATAATATTCAGGAGTATAAAATATGTTCATATTACAAACTTTATGTGCATTTTGTGATCATATACTGTTACTAACCAAAATATTTTAATAATAAAAAATATGGAATAAGTCTCAGTTATAAATGTAAATAAAAAACTTCATTATGGCACATTATAGATTCTACAAAATGAAAAGTAAAAAGCGACATGAGGATTAAGTAAACAATATTTAAAATTTTATTTTTTTACATTCAGTACAGGGCACACCTTCTAAAAATAAACAATATTAAAAGTAATAAAATCTCAATAAGGGTAATGTGTTTGGATATGCATCATTATTTATTAATAATATTTGCTTCACTCTTGGTGATTCAGAGATACAAAAGCCTGGTGCCAACTTCAGTTTATTTTGATTCTTATATAAATAAAGTATCTGAAAAAGACGGCTCACAAAATTTCATGAATCCAAATGAAGAAGGTCATTATTGGCTGTGCATAATTAATCATCCCCTCATTTTTCATCCCAATTAGGCAGTGGTATTTTCAGAAATTGGAGTTGTGTATTTCCTTGATTCCTAAAGCCAATCAGCTGTTCCTACCCACTAATGAGAAGATATTTCATTCTGGTATTTTAACAAATTGCCAAAGTGCTCATGGAAAAATCTATATTTGGAAAATTCTAAACACATAAAAATTCCATTTCTAAGTCATATATGTTCTAGCGTTCAGGTAAAATGGATTTCTGTGTTTTATTTTTTAATGTTATTTTTTGAATGGCTTATTAGACATACTTGCTTTGGGCTCTTTGTGGCTGCTTTTGGGTGGAGTCAGCATAATTACCTTTATGCAGTTCACCTGTGAATAACGGAGCATATCTCACATAAACTATATGATTCTTACTAAAGAGAACTGCCATTTCTTTCGTAAATCTCTCTGTGTTATGAAAGTCACAGATTCCCTGATTTCTTTCACAGTCTGTTATTTGTATGTAAGAAAGCTGCTGAGATTTTATTTTAATTTTGCATTCTTCTATTTTGCTAAAAGTATTTATCATCTGTAAATGTTTCCTTGTGGAACTTTTAGGGTCTTTTCTGTTCAAAATACTATTCTATGCAAATAAAGATATTTTGACTTCTTTCTCTCCTATTTGTCATACCTTCAGTTGTCTCACTTCTCTAGCTAAGACTTCAAGTACTATAGTAAACAGTCATTAAAAGTTTAAATATCTTTATCTTTTTCCTGATTTTAGTGAAAATGTCTTAAATTGCTCTCCTTTTGGGTTGGTGTTGACGGTGCTTGCTTAAATTGCCTTTATTGAGGTAAAGTATATAGTCTGTGTTCCTAGTCTCTCCGGAACCTTTATCATGAAGGGATGTTGGATTTTGTCAAAGTCCTTTGCTGCATCTAATGAGATGATCATGTGGTTTTTGTTTTTCAGTCTGCTTATGTATCAGATTCTGTTTATTGATTTCCATATGCTGAACCATTCTTGCATTTCTGGGACTGAGCCAACTTGATGATCATGGATAATCTTTTTGATGTGTTCTTGGATTTAATTAGAAAATATTTTTGAAAAAATTTGCATTCATGTTCATAAGGAAGATTGATCTACATTTTTCTCTCCTGTGTTGTGTCTTTGTGTGGTTTTAACCTCAAAGTAATAGTGGCTTCATAAAACAAATTAGGAAATGTTCCTTCAGTTTCTATTTTTTTGGAATAGTTTGAGGTGTATTGGCACTATATTTTCTTTGAAGATCTGGTAGAACTCTTCCCTGAATCCAGTGGCTCTGGGCTTTTTTGTTGTTGTTGGGAGACGTTTTATCACAAGATGGTTAGCTAGTAAGAGAGAATGACAACATCATGTGAAGGTTTAAATACATGGGAGTAGAATGACTGACAAAAATAGGGAAAGGATGGAAAATGGGCAAATTCAAGGGCAATCTGATTATCCTGTCTATACACACCCGGCAGGAATTGCTAGATTTAGGGATATTTGCAAATACCAAATGTGATTTGCTAGAGATGAGTCACAAGAACAAACATGACATTATGTATGCTTATGTACATAAACCTTGCGCAGATATGTTGAAAGTCATCTTATAGAGTGTTTTTGGTGTACCTGTATCTTCACAGCAACTAGTCCCACGAGAACGCACACACAATTTTTATCTTGTAATGTGAAATTAACATCAATGCTTTCATACTTTGAAGCATTTCATATTTGAGACTTTTCAGTTAGGGATATTCGACTTGTATATTGCTATTAAATTTTCCTAATATATATGGAATGGCATGACACCTAAGATCATGATAATTAAATACTGGAAATTCTAAAGCAATCAGTATGATGACAAAACAAAACTAAAACTTTTAATCTAGCAAAAATCCAGAACGATAAGTAATATGGAATTTGCCAAAAAGAAATAAGAGAAAGAATAAATAATAGGAAAAACTGCACATGAGACAAAGAAAAAACAAGATAATAAATTTAAACTGAAGCATCAATGAACACATTCAGTATAAGTGGTATAAGTCAACTGTTCTCTCAAACTGAGAGCAGCAATTGTTACAGTGGATGAGAAAGCAAGATTAAAGTATACTCTGAGATGCTAACTTTAAAAATGATGACACAAATAGGTTAAATGTAAAGGGATGAAAAATATATATCATGTTGAAACTAAATACTAGTAGCTAGAATGGCTGTATTAATCCTAGATAAAGCAGATTTCAGAGCCAAGAATGCTATAGAGGAATAGATGCATTTATTTCATCATAGAAGGGAGTCAATTCATCAAGAAAAATGTCAATTCTAAATGTTTATGCACCTAATAAAAGAGCTCAAAATATATGAATCAAAGACTAATCTTATCTGTGAAGATCAAGAGATCTGCATTTATAGTCAGACTTCAATGTTCTTCTTTCAATAATTTACACATTAACTAGGCAGTAAGTCCATGAGGATGGAAAGTCACAACCAACCCTAGCAACAATTTATCCTGGCATTTGTTCATGAAACTTCACTCTACCCCACAGCACAAAATAAGCAGTTGTTTCAAGTCCACAGGAAACAAAAAGTTTAGCAAGACAGAGCATGTTCCTGGCCATAAGGCAGATGTCAGTCAACTTAGAATTACCCAAGTTCTATGAATCATGGCCTCTAAACACTTAGCACTAAGTTAAGAAATATGAAACTACTACTTTGAGAATGCCCAAATATTTGGATGTATGTGACCGGACTCTCAGTAGCGAGTGTGTCAAAGTGCTGAAAATCGAAAGGAAAAGTAGAGACCGTTTTGAAGTGAATGAGAACAAAAGTGTAAGAATCAAGATTTCTGGGGAACTTTCAAAGCAGTGTTTGGAGGGAAAGTTATAGCACTAAGCAATGATGTTAGAAAAATAAATCAGTTGGATTCAGGAACTAGAGAGTCAACAAACAAATATCAAAACATTGATCTTCGCTTAAATTTTGTGAAGCTAGAAAAAGTAAAATAATAATTATAATACTAAATAAATCCCCAAATAAGCAGAACAAAATTTGACAATTTCTTTAAATGTTTGATATATACCTACTACCCAATCTAAAAATTTCCATTAGAAGCATAGTTTTTTTCTTATACAGGCATTCATAGAGGCTTTATTTATAAAAAGCAAAGAAAGAAAAATCTGAATGTACATAAACAAATTAGAAAGTAAGTAATTCTATATCTATGTAATGGAATAGTATTTAACCACTAAAAATATTGAAATAAGTAATACTGTGATAAATTTCAAATAACTGTCTTCTTAGTGTACTTTTAAAAACTATTTTATTTATATTCTTACGTCTCTTTCTCCCTTCTCCTCCTCTTATCTCGTTCAACACCAGGCATGAGAAAAAGAAGGTTAACGGGAAGGGGAAGAGAGGTAATGGTTATCTTTAGCTATTTCCTGCTGGTTAGGGATATAGTTTCTTGGGGCAAGTCCAATCTTCCTTTCAGAATATCTTCAAGTTCTTCTTCTTGTCAAACTGCAACAATAGCAATCAGGATCAGCAGGGGGAGCATCAGCAGCCTTCTTCCTCAGAGTCCTCATTTTCCTCCCTGGGCTCTGGTCTTTATTCCTTCTCTAGAGTCCTCAGAATTAAAATCTCGGCAGCTGGCAAAGAGCCCCTCTCAGAGCTGGCACAAGGCATATAGTTTGCTGCTGTAAACAATCTGAATCAGTCCCATATCCCACACTTGGGATTAAAACAAAACATATTTACATAACATATCTAGTTTTTAAAAACACCAAAACTTTCTACTACACTATGGTGAGGGGTAAAAAAAATTCCAGCCGAAATATCTTTGTGTTCATTATCTCATTTGAAATATATCAAAACTCAGCAGCAGTTAAATGAGAGGCAAAAATTATACAGGACTAAGTGGATCTGGGAGGGACAAGTTGAAAGAATTACAAAGAGACCCAGAAAAGTCTGTCGAGGCTATTAGTCTGTTCATTACCTTGACCTGTTTATTAGGCTGACAAGTGCATTGAAAGCCAAAATTGAATCAAATTATGCACTTTGAATAGGGAGAGTTTTAATATGTCAGCTAAACCTCAAAATGACAGTTTTAAATAACTAAATTTTAAACATTGAATTTAACTAATTTAAATTAATTTTAAATAAAGTAAGTTAACTTAATCTTAAATTTAAAAACTAAAATGATAAAAACAGGAAAATATCCTTATGACTTGAAGTAAACGAGATACTACAACCAGACCTTGTGAATCAAACTCAAATCAAAGCCAAGCATGGAAACACTGCAAAAGGGAGATGTTAGAAAGTGGGAAGACTAAGCTGTCCTCACACAGAGAGCTTAAGCTGTGCAAAGTCACTGCAGAACCTGAAAATATTAATATGCCTGGGAGTTGGGTGATAAGGAAACAGGGCTATTGATCCGTCAGAGACTAGCAAAGCCAACACTGCTGGTGAAAGGCAACCCAGCCGCTCCACATCAGCACTGACACAGAACACATGACTCTTAAGACTGCAATAGTCAAAGCACTGTGCACTGTGCCACATATGATGTGCTTCACATATCAGGCCCCTTGGGCCTACGGCTCCTACAGCCCTTTTCCCCCTTCCTCCCTGAGCCTCCAATGCAGATGTGATCCAAACCCAAGTGCTCAGTACACAACACATATATGTGTTCTTTGATGGTGCTAATGTGGAGGTTCTAAGTTGCCTTTCCTCGGGCATAGAAATAGAGAGAAACAGTCAACCCAACCCAGAACCAATATAGTCACTTTCAGAAGAGAACAACGTTCTTAAATAGGTACTGCCTGCATATCACAAGTAAATAAAACTCTCATGAAAATAGAATTTTAGGAAATACAATTAGAACAATAAGAAAATTTATGAAAATCCAAGTAGAGATTCTAAAACTGGAAGCTGTAGTGCTTAAAGTTACAATCAGCCCAAATGGATTCAACATTACTATTGAGTTGATCACGAAAAAGTGCAGTGAATATAGAACAACAGGAATGAAAAACTCACAGGCCACAGAAGAGAGAAAAACTTACAGGAAGAAGAGAGGAAAAGGCAGTGGAGAACTGAGCTAAACAATCACATTTTGAAGATAAAGTTTATTTCCTTTTTTTGCACATCTTCCTTTTGTTTCTTTTTCTTTAATTTTTAATATATTTTTGCATATATAAGTATTAGAACTTAAAAGACTTTGATGTTATTCAGAAAATTTTTATTGCATGTGTTTTTAAGGGGTTACTTAACCTCCTTGGGTTGCAGTTTTTCTTGTAGTACCTTCTATAGGGCTGAATTTGTGGATAGATACTGTTTAAATTTGACTTTGTCATGGAATGGTGAGTCAAAGTTTTGTGAGGTATAGTATTATGGGTTGTCATCTGTGGTCTCTTAGAATCTATAGGACATCTATTCAAGCCCTTCTGGCTTTTAGAGTGCCGATTAAGAAGTCAGGTGTAATTCTAGTAGGTCTGCCTTTATATATTACTTGCTTTTTTTTTTTTAATCTTGCATTCTAGTATTCCTTTGCTCTGAATATTTAGTGTTTTGGTTATCATGTTGCATGGGACTTTTTACAGTCTAATTTTTTTGGTGTTCTGCAAGTTTCTTGTACTTTTGTATACATCTTCTGTAGTTTAGAAAATTTTTCTTTCATAATTTTATTGAAAATATTTTCTGGGCCTTTGAGCTGGGAATTGTCTCCTTCTATTCTTATCATTCTTAGTGTGTCCTAGATTTCCTAGAGGTTTTGTGGCAGGAACTTTTTAGACATAAACTTTTCTTGAACCAATGTAGCTATTTGTTTCATTGTACCTTCATTGTTCAAGATTCTCTCTTCCACCTCTTCTATTCTATTGGAGATGTCTTCCTGTGGTTCCTGTTCACTAACTTATATTTTTCATTTCTGTCATTTCCTCAATTTTTGTTTTATTGCTTCTTTCTATTTTCAGGTATTAAACAGTTTCATTTTTTTTCTTTCAACTGTTTGTCTTTTCTTCTCTTTCTTTAAGGGATTCATCTATTTCCCCCAAATTTTCACTTTTGTTTTTCTGAATTTTTTAAAGGATTTGTTTGTTTCCTCTTTAAGTCCCTCAATAGTCTTCATAAATTTGGTTTTAAGGTCTTTCTCTTGTGCTTCTGCTGTGTCGAGGGTCGCTGTAATCAGATAGCTGGGTTTGGTGATGGTATATTGCTTTGGCTGTTGTTGATTGTGTTCTTATACTGGCCTCTAGATTCATGGCTTTGGGGTGATTATAGGTCTAGGTGTCCATATCTGAGTTTGTCTTTGTTGGGTGGGTATTTTGTTTCTTTTGTTCTTTTTCCTTCTGGTCTTCTGGTTGGTTAGCATGACCTGGACTTTTTGCAGTCCACATGATCTCCAGTAAAGCAGAGAGAGAGAGTCTTCACCCCACTTGGGAGCTGGGGTATGGTAACTAAGAGGGTGGGGTACTGGACTTCCTCCAGTCTTCATGGTCTCTGATAGAGTGGGAAGTCTCTGCCCTATCTCGAGACTGGAACAGGGTGACTAGGAGGGTGAGGGACAGGGGATTGCTCATGGGAATGCCAAGAGAGTGAGAGTGAGGGATTTTGGCAGCATGCCAGCTTACCGCATATTTAGTTTCTCTGCTCTCTCTTAGGTTGAGACTTGGATGAATATAGATAACCTTGGATAAATCTAGACATGTATCCTTTTTTTTTTCTTTTGTACATTTTCCCCTGAGATTCTATGTGTAGCTGAGTCTGTTTTTATACTCCATACTTAGCTGAAGCTGGCTATGAACTCCCGATTCCTCTGTCTTTGCCTCAAAAGCGTTAATAATATAAACACAGTTTTAATGCCTAGCTGGTATTTTTTATCCTAATTGAAAGCACCTTTCATGCTTTATTCCCCTTCCATTACATAGAACTCTCTTTCACTTGCAAAATTAATTTGTTAACAGGAACACTGGAAGTGGGGTCTTAAACTGATAGTGGAGGGGGTGGCCCATCCTCAATTACTTTTAAAAGCCTATTAATTTCTAGCTAACTACCTAACACATTAAGAAAAAACAAATCAATCTACCTCACACTGTATCATTATGTTAGATGATGGGTCTAAATATATAAATTATAACTAACGATATGAAAAACCTAGAAGAATATATTTGTAAATTGAGAATTCTATTTCGTCATCTCTCTCTCTAGCTCTAGGTCTAGCTCTCTAGCTCAGTGGTCTAATCAGTTTATTGGAAAAATTAAATATGTTCTGTAAGAAGTCACTGAAAGCAATAATCTTAAGTGAATACCAATAAACTGGAATTCATTGCAACCGTCAACAAATCTGCTAACCAAAAGACTTTAGGAAACAAAACCATGTCTGGGAGAAAACTAAATGTCACATTTCTAAATAGTCCATTCATCAAAGTAAACAAAGCAACTAAAAATAGGCATTAGAAACATTTTAACCAAATGACATTGAAACATTAAAATTTGTAGGCTGATATTGAAGTTCAAACAAAGGAACCAAAAAAACAGAAAATTAAAGGACTATGAGAAGAGACAGGAGCCTCTCAGGTGGAGGTATGGTTTGCATTTCTGACTGGGCTGAATGCAGAATCTCAACATCCACAGAGGCGGTCTCTTCTCCGAGGGATGTCTCACAGAAGACTGTTAGAAGAACTAACAGGCCATGTTTGAAGCCAAAACTTAGGTGACCTTTGAGTTTAGAATTATTGACACTTTTTTTTTTTTTTTGGTGATTTGAATGAAAAGAGAATGTTTCTCATAATATCATATATTTGAACAATTGGCTACCATTTTGTGCCACAGTTTGGGGAGATTTTTGGAATCTTTAAGAAGAGGACACTTGCATAATAGAGTATTTTATTTGCGGTGGCCTGTGAGAGCTGATAGCCTCATCCTGTTGAACGGTATTGAGTCCTCTGAGAGGATGGAAATGTGATCAATCAGCTCCCTGTTCTTACTGCTTTACTATGCCTTCTGACAATGTTATGGACTCCCTAAAATCTCTGGAAACATAAGCTAAAATACACCTTCTCTTTCTTAAATTCGTTTAGGTCACGTTATCATATCACAGCATTAGCAAAGTGGTTAGTATGTCTCGCATCCATAAGCTTGAGTAATGTGTGCCTCATATGCCACTTTTGCTTGACAAAAGAAAATTCTTTAAGAAAGAAAATGAACTTTCTGTTTTATTTAAGCTTAATTTTCAAAATGTGTTTAGTCTGAACTAGTGGTCATTACAGTCTTAGAGAAATGGAAAACTTGAAAAGCCACAAAATTATTTAGATTGATGTTCAGGATAAGGTCTGGCTAATCCAACAGTGGCTGTCTTTATCCTGGAATGACTTAAAATCTAGCTGCTTCTGCTCAGTACATAAGGCTGGCTGCCCCGGAAATCACAACCTGATGTGACTCCAAATGAACCAATAATCTTCATTCTACTTTAGAAGGCCAAAGAAGTGGGTTTCAAAGTCAATAAAGATGGTAACAACAGCTGCAACATAAGGTTGATGCTGAGAGTTGAAAGCAAACAGAATAAACCAACAGCTTTTCTCTAGGACCAATCTCTCTCTCTTCCTTTCTTCCTCCTTCCCTCTCTTCTGGTGGGTACTAATGAACAAACTCAACTTTTTAAATTTTAATTTTTTTTCTGCAGTATAAATCAAAAGCCTGACACAGATGAATGAAGTACCTTAAGGAGAGATTTCTCAGGCTACCACCTAAAAATCAAGCCAGGCTGTGGTGCCTTCAACTGCCAGAAAAATGACACAGTTAAGTCAATGCTGAGGGAGACATTTCATTTTAATATTATGTATTTAATTTTGTTTGGTTTTGTTCTGTTGATAAAGTTTTGTTATGTATTCTTGCTTGGCCTTAATCCTCTTTTCTCAGCTTTCCCAGCACCCCAATTACAGACATGTGCTACTGAGCCTGGTAAAGGGGAAATTTGTCACCTTAGAGGCCAATATTAAGAAATAAGAAAGGTCTAAAGTCATTGACCTGGCCTTTGACTTTATAAAACTAGAGAGAGAAGAGAAACATAAACCCAAAGTAAGAAGAACAAGAAAATAGTAAAGATTTTTTACTGGAAACCAATGAAATGGAATACATAAAAACAAAAGAAAAATATTACTGAACCCAGCAGCTCTTTCTTGGAGAACATAAACAAAATGGATACAGCATTACCTAAACTGTCAAAATGAAAGTAGAGAAAACAGAAACTATCAAAATCAAAGCTGGAAAGGTACATATCACTTCTGGTCTTATCAGAATCAAAACTTTTCTTCATGGAATGCTACGCTGATATTATCAAATTAGATGAAATAGGGTTTTTTAAGGACAAATTATCCAAGAAAATAAAGGAAAAATACACACAATTAATAGGCATGTAGCAAGAATATGAATTATACTTTAGTTTTAAATATTGTGCCAAAATAAGTCCAGGTACAATTGATATCACTGTGGAATTTAAAATCATTAAACAGTATTATTTGAAGAATTAAACTTTTCAAATCTTTAGAAAGTAGAGAAAGAAGTAGAGAATGCTTATTGTCTAATCCTATCAGATACCAAAAGATGAAAATAAAACCAAGTGATAAACGATGAAAAATACTTATTTATATATTAGCACATAAAGTCCAACAAGAGAAATAATAGCATAGTGTAACCAAGTAGGTGGATGTTAGAAATACACAGTAACTTTAACACACAAAATGCAGTTAAAGTGCTATGCCACACTACAAAAATAAGTATTAGAATATGGTGATCATGGTAGACACAGAACAATCATCGAACAAAAGCCCACTCCTATTTAAAATCTTTCAACAAAATAGGCAAAATTTGAACTAACAAAGCCTGGTGGGCTCACAAGTGACTGCACACCTGGTTACTAGGTGTCCTCTTTCCCCAGAGAATCTGTTAGATGCCAATATTTCCCTAGTAAGTGGCATGGCCCTGTTACCCTACTCCTCATCCATATCTGACTACCAGGAGGTCTCTGCTTTTGTGGGCCCAGTACCATTAGGCACAGATTCTGTTATCTCATGGTTGCCATGGCTGTTTCATGCATAAAAGATGACCTTTCTCAGATCTTCTTTTCATTTAATGACACATATTCTTTCTGCCTCCTTTTCTGCAGTATTAGCTGAACCTATGGCTATGATACAAATGCTTTGTAAAGAATGAGCACTCAGTCATTCTATGTTCACAGTATCTTGTACAACCAAACATTCCTGTATTCACTTTGTGCATGGCAGGGAGGGGCTTCTCTGATTAAAGCTGAGAGTCACCTCTGTGGGTATGAGAATAAATATTTAGAAAGCAGTTTGATGCTGTGTCAGTTTTGCTAAGCAGTAGTAGGAAGTTCCTTTCTAGGGTCTAAAATCTTCTCAAGTCATAGGTTTTGGATACATATTGCAGTACTAGGGATAGATTCTCTCTCAAATACAATCAGGGAACATCGTATTAGGCTGTAATAACAATTGTATCACTATTGCAGCAATGGGCAAATTTTCCCTGGTGGGTTCCTATTATAGTTCTTAGATTTCACAACAGAGTAAAACTATCAATACCCTACTTCTCTAAAACCCTACATAGTACCATCTGATATTATAAACTTAGCCAGCAGCTTTCAGCTTTCATTTTTTTCCCATTCTGTAGATTGCATCTCATTCTCATTAACATTGTTCTTTACTATACAGAAGCTTTTCAGTTTCATGAGATCTTACTTGAGAATTGTTGGTTTTATTTTGCATACTGTCAAAATCCTATCCAGAAATTAGTTATCTATACCCATATGGAAGCTAACTACTTTTTTCTCTATAACTTTCATGGTACCAGGTCTTATATTTAAGTCTACGATCCACTTGGTGTCAAGTTTTATTCACAATTTAATATGCAAATCTATTATTTATTTACATGTTGATATCCTGGTTTTAATGTTCCATTTTTTTGAAGATGTTGTCTTTTTTCCAGTTTATGTAGTTTGCTTCATTCCCAAAAATCATGTAGCTATAGTTGTATGCACTTATATATGAGCCCTCTATTCTATTCCATTGATCTACATATCTAATAAAAGGTAATGAACATAAGAAAGATTTATAATGAAGAAATAGAGTTGGCGGGAGAGAGCAATAAGAGAGTGTCAGAAGGAAAGTAACCTTAATAGCTATATACCATATGTATGTATGCAATTTTCAAGAAATAAAATTTATTAATAAAAACAAACATTGCTTTATTAGTTTGATAAAAAAAAAAAAAAACCTGACCAAGCAGTGTAAGGAAGAAACATTCAGTTCTGCCTTGTAGTTTGAGCATCCCATCCATAATGGCAGAAAATGCATGAAAGACTAAGTGAGTCAGCTGGGCACATCGTATCTACAATCAATAAATACAAAGAATAAACGATGGTGCTCAGCTCACTTTCTCAGTTTTGTTCAGGGCAGGACCACAATGTATGGAATATGGTATCAAGCACATTTAGTGTTAGCTTTTCCATTTCAATTAACTCAATCTAGAAACTTCCTTATAGACATGCTCAAAGGTTTGTTTCTGTGATGATTCTAAATATTTTCAAGTGGACAATAAATATTACCCATTACAGATCAATGTTTCTAATATCATAAACTATATCTGTGAAAAATGTACAGGCAACATCACACTTTATCCTAAATAACTAACTGCTGTCTGCTCTTGCCATTTACATTTAGCTTTATATGGGAAGTTACCTGTAGTCAGCTACACAGCAATGTACCACATCCAGGTGGAAAGGAGAAAACTGTATTTGAGCGAATGATGAGAAATAATTAATGAGTATATACAAGCACATATACAATTACTAGAATTAATAACAGGGATCGACAAGATCATTGGGTTCAAAATCAATGCACAAAAGGAATCAAGTGTATCTATGAGTAAGAAAAATGAATAACCTGAATTTGAAGTTAAGAAAGTAATCTTTTTTAATATAATTTTTTATTTATTACAGTTTATTCACTTTGTATCCCAACTGTAGCCCCACCCTTATCTCCTCCCAATCTCACCCTCGGTCTCTCCCTCTTCTCCTCCTATGCCCCTTCCCCAGTCCACTGATAGTAGAGGACCTCCTCCTCTTCCATCTGACCCTAGTTTATCAGGGCTCATCAGGACTGTCTAAAGAAATTAATTTTATTCACATTACTTTAATATACATTAAAAATGTTTATAAATTCCTGTACACACAAAAACAAATCTATTGCCAGAAGAATGCAGATACACATCAATACACTGAATTACTCCAGGGTAATAAATTGTGTGATGGTTTGAATAAAAATGGTTTCCATAAGTTCATGTGTTTGAATACTTTGTCCTCAGTTAATGGAACTTCTTGAAAAGAATTAGGAGTATGGTTTTGTGAGAGGAGTATGTCTCTGGGGTGGGCTTCTCAGCGTGCTTTCTCTTCGCTAAGGTATTAAGATGTGACCTCTCAGCTCTTCTTGCTGTCATGCCTTTGCTCTGATATCATTGTTTATAACCCTCAGAAACTGCAAGCACAACTCAACACTTTTTTTTTATTAGTTGCCTTGGTCATAGTGTTTTGTCACAGCAAAAAGAAATATAAATTGTAAATTCAGTATTTTCTATAAGTCAACTCAAAAAATGTTTAAATTCTTTGAAATCTCCATCCAAATCTACTAATTTTTTAAATTTTGTTTTAAAATTATTTATGTTTTATTTTATTTTTAATGAAATGCATGTGTGTATGTTTCTGTAGGAATGTATGTGCAGGTACTCTCAGAGATAAGATATATCCACTCCCCAGTGCAATTTCAACCCATCCAATCAGAATGTTTGGGAACAGAACAATTTCTGTGAAATTGACAGTCAGGATGGAGCATAGATAACAGACCGCAGTTCTGAGGGTATGTTTGGACATTGTAGAAGAACTTGGATCTTCTGTGAGATCAGTATACTACTAAGCCAACTCTCCTGCTCCCTGAATTATTACTTATTATTCAGTACCTTTGTGTGTGTGTGTGTGTGAGTGCCACAGCACATTGTTGGAAGTCAGAGAACAACTTGTGGGAGGTGGTTTTCTCCTTCCATCATGTGGGTCCCAGGCATCAAATTTGGGCCATTATCTGATAAGCCATTTTCTACCCTTCCTCTGAAAGATAGTTTGAAAAACTTATTATAAATTTTATACAGAATTTATGTCACATGAAAACACAGGGGATCAGAAATAGCTAAAACACTGCAGAAGAATGTGTTTATGCATCCAACAGAATATGTGAAATCTTGATCTAACTTAACACTGAAATTATACACATGCATTTTTTAACAAAGACATTTAATTACAAATAATTTGATAAAAAGTTACATTTGATCTAGAAAAACATTTGATTCATTGAGCTTCCACCTCATGCCAACCCTGTAGGAGTTGGAGGTCTAGCCGTGAATCTGACGGATAAGACTCTCAACAAAGAAAGGGCCCAATAAGCAAATAAATGGTTGGTATGGCATAGAACATGCAAGACAAGCTATTATATAACAGGATTTTAGCAGATAGTATTACTTGAAGTCAGCTATTTGTGTACAGAACAAATAAATTTTAGTACTTCTAAAACATTCCCATTATATATTGATGCCAAATGTGTTTTTCTTAATTCTAAAAAAAAAAAAAAATGAAATTTCATCAGAAATTGAAGAAAACATGAGAGTCATGCAACATATGTGTATAGAGGTCAGTCAGGATGGAACACAGACAACAGACCCCAGTTCTGAGGGTGTGTTTGGACACTGTAGAAGAGAAAGAGACTACAGCTCCACAGAACCATTGAGCAGTGAGAAGTCCAGAAAAGATACTATACTTCCTAAAGTGTAATCAAACTGCCCTCTGAGGACAGATGTTCCAAAAAAATACAATGTGACTCAGAAATTTTATTTAATTGGGGAAATCTATATTCAGTGGCCCTGAGCACTGAAACGGAAGCATTTCCGTTGTGTAAGGTCTTGTGAAAACTGTGGCAGGTGAGAAATTCTCAGTAGGACATTTATCATGGACAAGTCTGTTGTTCCCATGCACTGTCCATAGATAGGAAAACCCAACTCAGGAACAGTGATTTGCTGGCTTTGTTAGCAGCTCTGACCTGTGGAGAAGCAGGTAAGACAAATATCCCCATCCGGAAGACATAGACTGTTAAGAGTAAGCAAACTTTATATATTGTCCTATTTGTTAAATGGACCAAATAGTTTTGTTTGTCATGTTGTTTATATACAAGGAGTGTGTTTCAGTTTTTCAACATAACATGATTTTTTCCTTGACAGTTGTAATTTTCACTGTATATCTTTATACCCTGTATATCTTTATACCTCTCTGTGAGTTTGGGTTTTGTGAACATGATCATATTTTGGTGTTTACTTGAAAGCTGTTGCTAGTAATCTAGTATCCACTCTCTTTTCCTTTCATTCTTTCTGGTTTTACTCAAGTGTTTAAGTTTACTGACAGCTTGCTCCTGCCCCTTCAGGGAAATTGGCTTAACTGATAACCCATTAAAGATCTGCTCCTCCCAGGCCCAACTGGTCTCAGCGCTGGAATATAGACAAAATGTAACAATGACTCAAAGGTAACAACCACTTTAAAATGAGTTCACATTTCAGTTAGTTCTGTAAGACAAAAGGGGACAGACTTTGTGGGAAGCAGCAATAGCTTTTCAGAAGTCTTTTCAGTCTAACAAAAGAGTAACCATTTGCTCTAGTGCTTTTAAACACAGAGCAGAGGGGTATTACTTCAGTAGGATTTCTCCTAGCATGGGGCTAAAATGAACATCAAGAGGAAAGCAAACAAGTCCAGGTAAACAGAGCAGACCTCTTCAACACTTCGCCATTTTAAATTTGGTTTTCTGCTTTCTTTAACTGCAGATATTCCATATGTAGAGATTCTGATAAAAATCACATTTCTAGAATTGTGGAAACAAAATCTAGCTGTATGAGAGAATGAATCTGATATGTATCTGCTTCCCCATGAAATGGAACCTAATACCATAAAGACATTAGCAGAACAAGGCAAACTGATTGTAAAGATGTTTGAAGTCATTGTTAATAAGACTATGAGGATAAAGACACTTTTGCAATCAGTTTGTGACATAACAAATGGGTTCAATCTTCCTAAGGCAAAATCTTTTGCTGTGTATTAAAACCTTTAAAAATTGTTCACCATTTTGACCCAGATATTTCACATGTACAATTATATTCCTCCAAAAAATTCTACTGAAAAGAAAAATAAATAAAATTTCAAGTACTCAGAAACATAGTGGAAAATAGAGGTTAAAAATTGGTAACTAATCCAATTGCAAGCACATGGAAAGCTTAATAAATCAGCACAAAGAAATACAGTGTTGCTTTTCTTAAAAAATGGAATATGTCTAAATCTAGAATGAATATGAAATGAAGCTAAATGAAAACAGTAGAACACAGAATGATGAAAACACATTATTCCCTAGGACATCTGCCTCTCAGTGGGCTCATAAATGATTGAGTCAACCCTTCCACAGAGGTTACAATGTTATTCTGTTATAAAAACTCTCTCTCTCTCCCTCCCTCTCTCTTTCTCTCACATAAGCAGACACATAGAGCCAATACCTCCCAGCAACACGTCTGAATAGCTTGTATGTGCTGAGCTAGGTAGTGGAGACATAAAGAAATGCAAAGATAAATATTGTCTTCATAAATTCACAGTGGAGTGAGGGGCACAGCAGGTCAACAAGATGTTTCATGAATGCAGAGCTCATTCACTGGTTGTCACAAACCCAGTTTTGAATATGGTGATGCAGAGTATATAACTGGATGGAATTATGCTGTGGGATGAACGTTTATATTCTCCCAGAATTCATAGACCAACACCCTATCCCACAATGTGATGTTTCCTCCTGGAATTCATATTCTCACATTCAACCCCACAGTGTGATTCTATTTGGATATGATGTTTGGGGGATGGGGATTAAGTTTAGATGAGGTCATGAGGACAGGGCTTCCATACTAGAATCAGGAAAGATTAGAGATCATTGCTTTTTTCTCCTGCTTGGAGAATATGAATTAACTGAGCCAAAGAAGCAACTGCACATACTTGTGGCTATGGCTACAGTGAGCAAAGACACAGGCCAACGCAAGTTATAAATTCTTGGATTAAGGCTCTTGCATGGCTTTGGCAGCTGAAGTCTTCTGGAGTACTGACAGTCAGTTTTCTTCAGAGAAGTGGACCCTGGTAGAGTTCCCATACTCCAATTTATAGTGTTACAGCCATGTACATATGGATGATACTTATTAGGCTCAACGAGATACAATAAGAAGACATGAAATTGAGGGCAGGATGTGGCAGGAAAGTGACCTGGAAGGAGTCAGACTGAAAGCAGGGGTTGATATGATCAAAATACATGGGAAACATATAAGAAATGCTCAGATCACATACAGTTCCTCTTGGACTCCTTTTTGGAGTCTTATAATCCGAGAATTTGCGTGCTCTTTCTCATTTTCCCTAAAGCAACATGTAGGCATCCTACTTCCTAGCTGTTTTTTTTCCTTTTGCTCCATAGAATACTGATGTTTAATGAGCATGTCACTGTGAGTCTACCAATAGTTATCTCCTTGTGAAGTCTTCCCTCATCTCAGGTTTATTCAAGGAAGAAGTATCATTCTCTCTGAATGCCTATCATGAAAACGTGTATCATTTTATTATCTCTTATCACCTTTTAGCAATTTCAGGTTATTTATCTCCACCCACATCCCTTGTCTGTATTCCTAAAACCTGATAAGTGGCTGATACTTTACATGCTAATTTTCAGTTCCTATTGGCTAAGTGAATGGTTACATGCTGATTTCTTCTCTAGAAGACAAGACAGTGAATGAGAAATGAAGGATTGCATTTGAAACATCACATCTGGCAGAAAAAAGGCACCATTGTAATGGTGCTGCAGAAGGACACAGCAGAGGCTATTATTTCAACTATTCTATGTGTGGGATCCCTCACCGTGTATTTTATGAAAGCATATGTGACAATTAAGAGTTCTATCAACCTTTATGGTGTAGTTGCCCAGCAGAAACCAGAACCCCATTGTTACAAAAACAAGCTGAAATTGAGACTAAGAATCAGGGACCAGAGACAGTAAACAAAGGAACCTGAAAAGATTTGCAGGTCTAGCTATAGCTTTGTCCACACCGGACATTCAGCCAATGAGCATCCATATGGCTGTTTCTTCGTTTCTGACTCCACATCACTCAGGTCTCTCCCTGAGGCCCAACATAGGCAAAAACGCAGAAGACTGGGACTTCTCAGAGAGTCTTTCAAACTACGAGAGTTGACAAGGAGCTCTCTCTAGTAATATTGGTGCTAGAAGGTTCCTTTGAGACAGGATGTTTGATCACACTTCCTGGAACTTGATACTTGATGCATCAAGGCAGTGTTAGGTGTCTGAGAACACATTATCTATTACGTTTACAGTCTCTCACTGTAATACAGGACACACACTTAGACGTTAGCTATATAACAACTTCTATTAATTCATTCAAATGCAAAGAAGAACAAACAGGGCCAATTTTAACAGACCCCCTCCCCACCTAAAGTTGTATTTGAAAGCCTATTGGACCCTGCTCCAAGTATGAGCCCATTTTCCAAACACTTTGCAGCAGAAATTGCCAACACAGTAACTACTACATGATTCGTTTTACTGTGTAAACATTGAGAGTGAGTGTAGGTTAGTGGTAAGAAATAAATGGACAAATGGATTCATAAATAATTACATAACTCACACTGTCCATAAAATAAAAGCAAAATAATTGCTCAAAATTATGACTATTCTCAGTGTTCAGATTATTTTCCCAGTAGAATGTCATATAGGAGACCACATGTGATAAATAAACAGTGTCCTCAGCAACATTTTGACAGTACTCACAATAATAAGCTTTGCAGGGCCATTCATTATAGTGTCCTTCAATCTAATCAAGTGGCACCACACAAAAGCACAGTTTAATAAAGAGCTTTATAGGGGCCTGGAATGATCGGCATGAGCCATAACATTTCAACATATTAAATTCTGTCTTCTAGATACAGTTTTTATTCTTTTCTTTTTCTAGGTAAGCCTCAGAGAATAGTTAGTGTGGCTTTTTAAAGTTTTAAAAGTCAGATCTCCAGATGAGATAACATATTAAAATGAATGTAGAGGGGCATGGCTTCTACCTTCAGCTGCCTGCCACCCAGGGGTCCCCGGTCATGCAGAGCTGGCATAACCTAAACACAGTGGTTGCTCAGTATTGTCAAATTGACAAGATGTAGAGTCATCATGGAGGCCAGCCTCTGTGCATGTCTGTGACGGAGCTTCTACATTCGGGTAATTAAGGTGGGAAGACCCATTCTGGGTAGGCAGCACCATTCCACGGACTGGGATCTTGGACTAAATAGCAAGGAGAATGTAGGCTAAGAACCAGCACGGGTCTCACACTGTTCCTAAATGCTGACCGCCAGATGCCTCATGTCTTCTCATCAAGCCTTTCCCATCATGATGAACTGTATATCCAAACTCTGAGCCAAAATAAAAGCTTGCTTTCTTAATAGTTTTGACATATGTTTTGTAACAGCAATAAAAATAATGAATACAGTAAGGTTTGGTGAGGTAAAGGCTTCAAAGGACAAAATGACAGAAAAGAAGACAATAAATATGAACAATTTAGGACACACTGCCCTTACAAACACCTTCAAATCTCTCAGATGTTTCAAATAGCAGGTTTGTATGTCATCTGTATATACTAATACAAGTCCTAGGAATTAGCATCCAGAGACCTCTGTCAGGATCCACACCATGCTGCAGTTCAGGTCATTCTCACCTGTAGCCATGCCTCTCTGCTCCAAACAGGTGACTCTGCAAAGTCTCCTACCTAACGTACTTGAAGCTATCATGAACTACCAAAGGCACAATCCCTATGATTAATTAAGCATGCCTCTCCTTCCTACTTCCCCATTTCTTCTAGGTCACACATTCCTTCCAGTGTGTGTCAGAGTCCCTTCCCCCAATCTCTAGGAATCAGGCCCAGTCTAATTGTAAGCAAATGCTATAAACTGTTGATTAACCATATGGCATGGAATCTGCCCCTTTCTCTGAAAGCTGTGAGAAGGGACATCCCTCCTGCCGCATGGTATTCAACTCTCCTCAGAGCCCATTCCAAACTTGTCTGTCTGTCTGTGACATTAGTAACTGTTCTATTAGTATCTTAAGAGATAATCAGTCCAAGTGTCTCCATGGAGCCTAAACCTGAAACCTTTCAAGCTGGGCTGAGAGAGAGCTTATCTTGCCATGTAGATAGGAGAGAAAGTGAAATCACAGTTCTCAAGCTTCATTGAATCCTCCAGCCAAGTCAGTATTTCCATCTGCTCAAAATTCTGTGACTAAAGTGAAGCAGATCATTCCATGTGACCTCAGGATCCAGAGATACCATCCAATACATGCCTAGATAAAATAAAAATTAAAGTCCATCTGTAGGCAGCAGTGCTGACCAAGCCACTAAGCACAGGCAAATGGCATAGTCTCCAAGTTAATGAGCACCATGGAAGTGTACCTCAAGTCTACACAGCCTGTTTCTTTTTAGGGAAGTGCATGCTTAGCCAATATGCAAGATGACGACAAAGTCATGGTCCTTGCTATTCATGAAGTTCTCTTCTGAACAGTAGCTAGAAATTTGCCTACTTTCTCTTTATTCGATGTGTGTTTGTGTGTGTAGTATGCATGTTCATGTATATGTGTGTTCGCATGTCTGTTAATATGGGCATGCATGCGCAAGTCTGAGGCTGACCTTGCTAGTACTCACTATTCACTCTCCACATTATTCATTGAGACAGGGTATCTCTGTGTCTGTCTTTCTGTCTGTTTGTCTGTCTATCACTCACTGTGAGACAGGATCTCTCGACATAGCCACGACTGTCCTGGAACTCATTATGCGGACAAGGCCGGCCTCAAACTAGCAGATATCTACCTGCCTCTGCCTCCCAAGTGCTGCTGTTGAAGGCTTACTCTACAGTGTTGGATGAGGTAGGATCTTTAATCAAGGCCACAGCTAGTCCATTTTGCTCTATTCTACTCAGAACTCACCTGTCTGTGCTGCTCAAGTGAACCATTACAAGTGACCCATCACACCAACATGGCATTTGTCACAACTCTGAGGATCAGAACTTTATGGCATTTTCATATGTTCATGTCTTATAATAAATCTATTTTATTTATAGTATAGTACATAGTATAGTATATTTTATTTGTAGTAAATATATTTTAATTATGTGCCCCTCCAACTGTATGCTCCCTCCTCCCACTGTCCTCTCCTTGAGCCTTTGGGCACAGGTTGCACGTTACCTCTTCAGGCCCCTCTCCAGCCCTAATTTGGTAACCTATCTATCCCTGTTAGAACCGAAGGCTGCAAGTTTTGACTTTGTACTTCCCGCCTGTTATCTTCTATGGATTCCAACAGGCAGTGCAACTGTTAATCTCCACTGCATACCCAGGGCTGCAGCAGTTCATGCTGGATGGTTGGATGGGGTATAAATAAGTTTATAAACCTGTTTCCAAACAATCTTCCCATTATAGTGGTAAGATTGGAAGTGTGGAGCCAACTTGTACCTATGTGTCTTCTGCCTGTGTCCCTGTGTGTGAATGTTTGTGTATGTATGTGGGGACAGAGTGAATCTGTAAAAATAGAAAAGGTTGCACCACAAATCTTAACATTGGTAACTGATGGTTATTACTTAAGGCGACTTCATTTTTTTTTTCCATTTTTCAATGGCTCTCCAATATGCATAGACTTGAATAACAAGAAAAATTTTATTTCTAAAAGATCCCCATTTAAAGCAAACTCCTTCAAGAAAACAAAGTGTCCTGGCTAGTCTTAGGCTAGTAAACACTGAGGTTTCTGAGAATTCCTGTCTCAGGTAGAGTTAATGAGCAAACCTTTAATTTAGGCCAATCTGTTTACTTTAATTTGCTCCAGAATGAATCTATGTTCCCCAAGCCAGGCTTCTTTCTCCTACTTTTCCTTCTTAGCAGGGTGAAGAGTGCCAGCCTCCTCCTTCCTCTCCCTCATTTGGACATTTTCTTATCTCTAGCAGTAATTGAAGAAAGTTAACCCAGGATCAGAGGACATAAAGGAGATAACGCCTTGAGCTTAATTCAACCTGCATTTTAACAAGCTGCCTTCTGCGTTCACAGGATGCACCCCGCAGAGGCGATTACAGAAGCCTGCTTTCCAGCCTTGCCTTCTACCTGCTGGGCCTCTCATCTCTTCACCTGCCAGGAGCTGTCCTGCCCCAATTCCAGGGGCAGTCAGATGGTGGGGCACCATACCCCTCCCTGAATACTGACCTAGAACTTAGAGTCTGACCCAGACTCCCTCTCTGACAGCAGGAAGTCTGGAATGCTGCCTCAGGGCCTACACCATCTCTGTGCTTCCATTTTCATCCAAAGGCTCTCATCCCACCTTAATTATGCCAGGAACATTTGAAGTTCTCTGCAAGCTACCTCAGGCTACCTCACATGACCATGTCACTTTTCAAATGCTTCTTCTGAGAATATGCATAACATGTCCCTTGATCTTGTCCAAATTCAATTTCTATTCACTCTTCAAGCTCATTTCATGTACTAGCCTGCCACATCTGGGAAGTACCCTGAAAGCCCTCTTTTATGCTTGTATGCATGAATAAAGTAGGTTACCATGTCCTGAAACAATGATGACAGCTGGTCTTCACAAAGCCCTGGTCTTCGCTAGCCCTGCCATCTGCCAGCTAGTCATGATTACTAGAGGAATGGCACACCCTCTGATACAGCCTATAAGTGTTCTACTAAAGCAAGTGCCCCTGTCACCTCTATTCATCCTGTATTCCCTCCATCTTTTCAGTATCTGGAACATCCTGTCTCCAATATCCATCTTGTCCCTTCAGATATGGGACCTGTTTGGGATGTGATAACGATGGTTCACAGTTAGACACTAGATAAACTTTGCTCACCAAGGAGCAAATTATACTTTCTACAACTGACAGTCTGGCAAACCATCCGTCTGTACTGCCTGAAAGTAAAACTTGGAGGAATATGAGGTAAGCTGGATTGTATGTCCAACTTACTCTGAGCACTGAATTCCCTGAAGGTACCAAACCGTTGCTACTGTTTACATGAACTGTGCTTAAGGATGAGCACTCACGTAGGTGGCAGAGAAGGAGAATATTTGGTTCTTTTCAGGAGCAAAAGGGATGTGACTGTCCCTGTGTGGTCCTCAATTCAGCCTGAGCCTGAGTCTTACTATGGATATTTGGAATCTGCCTTTTCCATGTGAGAGATCTTCAATTGAATAGTTATCACTGTGGAGAGTGGGCTTCTTTACTGTCATTTATGTCACCAAATCCTGTCTTGTCTGACATCAAGATGACATCCATTACTCTCTCTCTCTCTGTGTGTGTGTGTGTGTGTGTGTGTGTGTGTGTATCTGTGAAAGGGCCCACCTGTGTACCCCTGAATCTCAGGCTGTGTGTCTAGACTCTGGGTATTGAATGTCTTTACCTTATCTCTGTTCATCTGTTAATCCCAAATACCCAGTGTCAACTGCTGCCTTGGAGTTGAGTCATCATGCAGCAACATTTAAGAAAAACATTTTCATTCTCCATTAACAGAATTAGTATCAGTATTAATCACAATAGTAATAATAGCCAGAAGCAAAGAACTCAGTGAAGTAAATACACAAAGGAAAACCTTACACCAAATTTCAATGCCTTGAAATTTTCCTAAGGAAGTTTACAATTACTTTTACTATTTTATAATCCAAGCAGAAACTTAAATGGAAGTAATTCAAGCTATATCAGCATGCCTTCAAAATTACCACTTACTTCCAATCTCCCATTTAAATAGAGGCACATGGACGTACACAAGGGTGGGAGACAGCCCCTGTTTCAGGGATAAGTTCGGACGATTCCAAATGTTCTCAATTTAAACATGTATAGCTGAGTCTATGTGCCAGACTCAGGGCCAAATGTTTATTGATGTCTCTGTAAATTAATGTGGATGTTATTGAAAGAAATGTTGACTTAAAATGAGTATAATCAATTGAAGCAATTGATTATAACTAAGACCAAATAATTATTTAGCGATGAAAACTAAATGTGCTGAAATTCAGGCACTCAGGAACTGGATGGAGAAGTTTATGTGTTACATGAGAACATGTCTCAAAAAATAGGGGTGAAAATTTCATTACTGAAATTGTTTCTAACTCATGAAGTATAGAAATAATACAGTTATGAGCTATAAATGGCCCCTCTTGGTTTATATGTCAATACCCTAAACTCTTTTCCCCTGTGATGTTACTGTATTTGAATATAGAATATTTTATAAAGTACTTACCTTAAAATAGGGTTAGTGGAGGGGACCCTAATCCAATCTGACTGGTGGTGTCTTTGTGAGAAAATCTGGACACACAGAAACTACCACAGTTAACATGACCACACACAATAGTCAAGACATCATGAAACACATTGTAAGTCAAGAGGAAGGACTTGATAGGAAACTAGTCCTAGGTATAGGAATACCTTCATCTTAAACATCTCATCTCCAGAACTCTGAGAAAACACTTTTTTTAAAGCCCTTCAGCATATGATGCTTTGTGGTGACAATTCAAGCTAAATAATACACAGTGCTTGGTGCCTTAAAAGTAAGTAGTGAAATAGTAAATGAAGCAATTGAGTAATGGGTTGCCATTTCTAGCACAAAATCTCTGAACATGGTTGCACATGCGGTATTCCCCACACTCAGGAGGTTGAGGCAGGAGGATTAAGATCCATCCTTGGCTACCTAGCTACATAATTAATTTGTAGAAAGTTTCACTGTTCTTAATTCTACACAGACAGCACAGCCTGAGGTGAACTCTTTCTACTTCTCCCATCTGCTGCTCTTCATTGCCCTCCTAATGTAGCTGAGCCTTTGTCCTCTGAACGATTTCCAGAAGCCTTCCAGCATAAGTTTATAGCTCTTGTGCCAGACAATACTAGTGGCTTCTCTTTGAGAGCACCATGATTCCTCCCAATATATCCTAAGTGATGACTGGCAAATGCAGATGTACTATAGGAGGAATCCACCCTAGTCACAGGGAAAGCAGAGACATGCAGGCAAGAACCACAGTGACCAGGGAGCCCATTTAATAGAAAAGAGCCATTGTGGGGATCCAGATACAGATAGTTCATAGAACTGCTAAACAGCAGGTCAGAAGAAAATTCATAGGTGCTCCACATAAGCAGACTTAGGGGTGTTGACACATTGCAGAGAAAATGAGTCAACTTCAATCACAGGCTCACCCAGAGATTTCTCTCTGGCCCTAGCCTGGGAAAATGGCTAATGACACCATGGGATCTTCAAACACCAGTGAATATTTCAGGAAACACACCCTGGCCTGGAGATCAAAGAGGCATGGTAAAGGATTCATTAAAGGGCCCTGTAGAGATGACATCCAAAGCTCAGGACAATGACATCCCAAATCTCAGGACAATGACCTCCCAAGGTCAGAACTACCTTTCTAGACACAGTGACTTCTCATCCAAAGGGTGAGCCCTCTGCCTTCAAGGGATAGACCCTGCTTCCTGATTATGTATGGATGCTTGTTAATATCATTTATTACATGTCAGGAGATGGAATATCATTTATCACATGTCAAAGTGTGAAAATAGACTATTTGTAGTTTACACAAGGCAGAGAAATGGCTTCTCTGCAGGCTCTAACAGTATTCACTGCTTCCTTTTCTCAGAAAGTTAGTATCTGGGAGTCTTTAATGTATTGATTGATAAGGAAGGCCAAGGATGAAAAGGTAAATCCTGGTCCTTCCAGTAGATACAAATCACCTCCCACTTTCCATGGCTGCCTCTCTTTGCTACCCACAGAAGCTCAACCATTTCATCTCTCCTTCCCTCTTCCACTTTATCTATCTATCTATCTATCTATCTATCTATCTATCTATCTATCTATCTATCTTTGTCCCACTTTCCAACTCAGAGCCCTTTCTCACTTCCACATTCCCTTTCTTTCTCTTTTTCTTTCTCCAGTGCTGCAGTGGTAATAATTTCATTTATAGTGTGGGTCATTATACCACCCCTGCGGCTCCCACTGCTGAGCTCAGCTTGTTCCAGATAGGAGTTACATGGGAAAAGAAAACCCCTAAAATGGAGCTCAGAGAGTTTTCAATTATAGATCAGTAGAATCCTCCCTGATAAGCAGTTCATCCACACCATCTGCATGCAGGAGGGGCTGGACCTACAAGTGGGAAAAGAACAAGGCTGAGCTTCAGTAAACACATTGAACACATCTCTTCAATGTCCCTCAACTCTAACATCTACCACGAACACTTTACATTGTTCAATGAAGGGTGGGGTGGCAGTAGAGACATTGACCTTCTTGGAGAAAGGGTCCTTGTTTCTAGCATTAGGGTTTAAGAGTTGCCTGAACATCATGGTGATCAAAACAAGAACAACTTTCATTTCATTTTCACAGTATTTTTTAATTTCCTGAAAATAACCTCCTCTCATTTGATGCACACACAAGGCAGCCTTTACCATCACCAAACTCTAGGTATGCTGCTGCCTTCATGGGCATTAGTGACCTTACACACCAACAAACTGCAGAATACTATTTTTAAATCAGACTCATCAGATATCCTCTCTCCCTAACACAAGGACCCTAAGACATAAAAAAAGCAAGGTGTCCCTTAAACAAGAGAAAGAATGACCACTCTTTAACCTAGTACCATAAAACTTCAGAGAAGCAAAAACAAATTAAGGTCATCAAAGATTGTTGGGACCAGTAAGCAGGCACTTCTATGGCCGCCCCCAACGGACCTAATAGACCAGTTATCAGGCATTTGCGAAGACACCCTGACCACCTGGAATTATCTGTGCATGCCCTGGATCACCCTATAAGAGAACTGGAGCCCTCCCCTCCATCTCTCTCTCTCCTTCCTCTTCTGCTCTCTGGCTCTCTCTCTCTCTCTCTCTCTCTCTCTCTCTCTCCCTCTCTCCCTCTCTCCCTCTCCCTCTCCCTCTCTCCCTCTCTCTGTAACCCCCTTCCCCTAATAAACCTCCCACATGGAACTGATCTCATGGTCTGATTTGTGGACCACATGTAACCTCCACAGGCACACGTTTCCGCTCACGTTTCCTAACATTGGTGCGTTAGGCCGGATTAGGTTACCTCCAGCAAGTTCACCGAGTGCACAGGGGCTTCTGGAAACCTAATTTTTTTTTTCTTTCTCTCCAAATCCGCCCGAGATCTCCACTTTCCTTCTACTACTTTGCTACAAATTCATCCATCACCGGCTAAATTGGTGAGTTCATCTTTGGTCACCATACCCCTTTTACTAAACCACATCTCTACTTAAGGCCTCAGTTTCCCTTGGGAGCCTTCTACATGCGTTTTTTTCTCTACGTGCTCTTGCACAAAGTCCTGGCTAGGCAAAAAAAAAAAAAAAGTGTCCTTTCGGCCGTGCCACGGGGCACCGGGCCCTTGATCCCTGGCCAAAAATCTGATGAGATATTGACCAGATCAGATCGCTCTCTCCGGAGACTCGCCTTCTTCTGGGACGCCTCATCTCTTTTGGCTCCTGATGGGTAACGCCCATATGCCGCAGTCTGTTCCCCCAGCTTTCTTTCTCCTTCGCTCTAAAACTCCTCTCTGTTCCTCCTATCCTCCTACTAAACTCCTTCTAACCATTAAACTAAATCTAAGGAGTTCTGCCTTTGACCTAGTGGATAAAGTTCCGCCATAGTTGCTCACACCCCTGCTGCCGCCACCTCACTCCTCCTGCCTCCTCTTCGCCAAGGTAAACAGCCTGAGTCGTGCCAGTCCCAGCAGCCGACAGCACTCTGAGACACGGAGACACACAGTGCCGCAATTGACTTTTCAAAACTTGGTAGGGAGTTTTACAAAATTTAAAATTCCTGCAAAAAATGCCTGGGCGCGGCCATCTTGGCTTTGGGAAAAATGGGCGGGACCTTGATTACATCAGAGGCTTCCACGTGGCCAGAGCCATCTTTAATTCGGGCAAAGAGGCCCCGCCTCCCGTGTGCCTCTCTCGAGCGAGATCCCTCCGCCCCTTCCCCAAGTGGCTTCTATTTTAAAGCTCTCATCCTAATTCCTATATTCCACTCACATATTTTCAAATGCTTTATATAATCTTTATAATATTCTCATTGGGTTTACATTCCTGGTCTTTTGGGGTTTGTAAACTGGACACAACATTTTGGGGGCTCATCCCGGGACCCCTAGACTCCAGGAACCTGACCTGGAAGTTTTTATGCCGGCCATAAGTGTAATGTTTCTGTGCAATGTCTGTACGTGTAGTACTTTCTGTTCTCTGTTCTAAAAATTCCTCAGAGCTCGAGGTGTCTGTATCTGGGTAGCAAGATGTTATCAAGGTGGTCACAGCTGCCAAAGTTCAGGGGGACGCCCCTAACTTCATCAGTATTTTCAATAAATTTGGCCAGCTGGTTAATGTTTTTTTTTTTTTGTCTGAATGTCTCTGTGCAGTATTTTTTTTGTGTGTCTAAAGTGTGTGCCTATGTGTTTATAATGTGACTGCCATCTTGGTATGGATAAAAAAAAGAAAAAAAGAAAACCTTAGTCAAATAATTTTCATTTCCTTCTAGGTTAAAAGGATGAGTTATTTTAAATTGATATTGGTTTTAGAAATTAAATTGTTTGTACTGGTAAATTCTGGTTTTAAAATCTGGTTTTGTTAAGATTATGGTTATGCCTTGTGACTTCTCTCCTACAAAAGGGGTACTTTATTTTGATATTACAAAAATGGGTTTTAAAATTGTTTAAATGTTCAAGGCTATAAAATGTTTAAAGTTTATCAGACATTTGGGTATGATAATGATCTTGGGCAGTCTAACAGAAAAATTTAAGTTTCTCGATACATTGGGGGAGAATAAAAATATTTTGGTATTTATTTTATTAATTTTACTAAGTAAAACTGAGCCATGTGGTTTGGACTAATTAAAAAAAAATACAGTTTTTAAAATGTATCTTGTGGAGAGCTGTTTATTTGTTAAGCTGCTTTGTTTATAGAAACATTGGGCAGTTTCAAAACTCCTCTTTGTCAAAATGGAAAGGATTTTCATGAGAGTTTTTAAGGTATATAAAATGTTACAAAAGGTTAGTGAATGTATTATAAAAAGCCAGAGAGTTAATATGATTTGAGGAAAAGCTGTATTTAAATATGTTGTACTTCATTTAAAAGGCTGGTGATTCCTCATTACAAAATGTTTTTTATGCCCGTTTAAGGGGAAAGAATTCTGGCTGATAGATTTGGTGTGGCCAGAATAATTCTTACAGTTTAAGATTGTTCTGTACTGTTCTGTGGGGGGTTATGGATACTCCACAGTGTTTGCTATATCATCAGCAGCACCTAATGGCTATGTTTGGTATTGTCAGTCGCAGTCTGTGCTAACACATGGCTAGCAGCCATGATAGTTCAGGGATAGAGAGCACGTGAAGCTGTATTTTTGCTGCCATATTTGTTTAGGGCTTCCAGCTGAATTCAGTTACATGTGGCCAGCCGCCATGCTGGTCCGGAGATAAAGAGGGTGGAGCCATGAGTTTACAATAATTTTGTTTAGGTCTGAGTTATGTTCAGTCGTCTGATTAGTGCTAAATGCAAAGCTTTTTACTGTTCAATTTTAATGCAAGTGGTAGGAGCAGCAAGATTTACTAGCCTCTCTATAAGCTATATCTGATTAAAAGGTTTGCTTTAATTTTGGTTCAAAAAGAGCAAATTTAAAGTTATGCTAACAACTACAGTTGGTTAAGATGTTGAGCTATACCTAGTGTCTTTGTTTAGTTTTTTTAAGGTTAAGCTTAGGATGGATAACTAAAGTTGCCTTTATAAATCTACTTAAAATATAGTTCTAAATAGCATTCTGTTTTATAGGACACAATTTAGAGCAGATAATAAAGACAGACACAGTAACTCAGATATGCTGGCCCTCAAGCTTGTCAGAAATCTAAATATGGCATTTTAACGTGTAAGCTTATTGTGACAGAAAGTCCCAAAATCCTGGCAGTAGTTCTCCAAGGTCTCCAAGAAGATTTGGGCACAAGGACAGATGACTTCGACTCTGGATTGTGGTATGCTAACCACTGGGCAATACTGCCTCAACTGGCCCACTGCTAGGGCCCAGCCTAAACTGTGGACAAAACTGTGGACAAAACACCCGGAGAGTCAATATTTCACGTTGCTAAGGGTGAGGTGAGGCCATTCTCTCGTTTCTTTCTCCACAGAAACAGTCTCATCTTCTGTGCCTAGCTGGACCACCTCTGCCCATGACGTTATGAGACCCCAGGAGCCAGGGACACTGCCTAGGTGATGGACTAACTAGTCATCTCTGTCATTTTGATTGGCACATAAATTGGTATATTTATTTGGCTCATAACTTATCCTTCTCAGGTCTCTGATCACCTTGACGGTTATGCTAAGCTAATGGTAGCTTTACAACTAAAGAGCAGACAATTAGATCCACTGTTAGCTCACTAATCAGTTTAAGATATATCACTAAATAATATATATATATATATATATATATATATATATATATATATATATATAGCTTATATAGGGTCTAAGGATAAAAGGAGTTTAAGTTATAAAAATACAAGTTATACATATTTGAGAGTCCAAAAATGTGTCTTAAGGTTGGTAATACAATTTATAAATACTTAAAGGTTCTAAAAAAATGTTTTAAGGTTGGTAAATGCAAATTATAAAGGTTATAAGGTCTAAGGTGATTTAAGGTATCTTAAATAGGTAAAAAGGCTTAATATTTCTTCCTGTTGTTCTGCTACTGTTGTATTAACTGTCCAGGGTTTTGACCTTTATCAGTAGAACTCTAATTTATTAATCTGACTCTGATACAAAAACATTCCACTATACCATTATGCGACTATTATGGTCCTAAACGCAAGATTGTAAGCCTCCATAATGTCTATGCTTACTAAAGTTAAGATCAAGTGAGTTTCCCTTTTATTTCATAAAAGGCTTTTGCCTTTTCAGAGTTCACCTTAAAAAGGGTACTTATGCCGTTAACACATATGTATGTCTACTGCCTTTTTCTCAATGCACAATACAGTTGTAATACTAACATGTTTAAAGTTTTATCTCTTTCTTAAAACTTAAAAGTAATTCTTGTTAGCTGCAGGAAGTCCACCTAAATCTACTTCTATTTACTGCATTCAACCACTGGCTGGATTGGTGAGTTCACTCCATTTTCTCAGCATAAATGCCTCTCTTGGTAGGGGAAGCTTGACCACAGAGCTCTGGCTACTTCCTACTATCTTTTGAGACGGGGACCCCCCCCCCCCCTTAGCCGTAGCCTCAATTGTCTAGGTTTGACCCTTTATGCTGACTTTCACTTTAGGGCCACACTCTCCCTTGGGCGGTACACCCCCTCTACGGGTTCCTTCCCCACCCCCCCCACCCCCCCCCCCCCCGCTCGTGCATGCGCTCACTTGCTTGCTCATGGGAAGGTCCCCTCTCCCACACCACTCCTCTACTTCTCTGCCCTCAATGGGAGACGCCCAGATGCCCAGACGCCCAGACGCCCGTCCCTCCAGATAGGCTGGAGAATTTTAGGTTTCTACACCTAGTGACAACTGGCACCAGGGCCTCTAAGTTTACACGCTCCTGTAACCAAACCTCACCTCAATGACAGATCAAAAATAAAGCCTTCTTTAATATTGCCAGTAAAGTCCCGTCCAGGTAGACAGAGGTTCCCATGTACAAACCTCATCGATCCAAACCTTTCAATGTCTACCTACAGGATTTTCTCTGTGTTTCAGTGTCCTGCCAGACACAGATGTTTCCTAGAGCCACAACAGCGCCAAAGCAGCTACAGGTGTTCGGCTCTGACCTCACGGACTTTCAACAAGATACAGGTGTTCGGCTCTGACCTTACAGACTTCCAACAAGCTGGACCTGCACCTTCCCTCCCAGCCATGGGTGTTCTCACAGACCTGGAAAAGCATCAAAGCAGCCTATTCTTCCTGGACTTGGTCGACACTTCAGGCTTTTTAGCTCCCCACATCGCCCCCAGTGTCAGCAGGAAGTAGCCAGAAGAGAATCTATGCCCGTTATTCACTTGTTGTTAACAAAAGGCTGAAGTGGTGTGCTTCAGGACCAGGACAAGCGGCTCCAGGTTCTCCCAGCATTCCCCAGTCCCTACCTGCTGCCTTACATGGCTGGCAACTCTCTCTGTTGACAACCCTCTACCCTAAACCCTCTACCCTAAATTTTCCAGGGCAGAGACTTCTCTTATTCTTAACCTTGCAACCTGACCATTTGTTACTATAACTCTTCTCTCTCTCAACCTCTTGCATGACAACCAAGAGCTGCTTCCAATGAGCCTAAATTTATATACTTTAACTTACCTTATAAAAGGCAGCCCAAGCTCCCTATTTTTAATTATAGAAAAAGGGAGGAATGTTGGGACCAGTAAGCAGGCACTTCTATGGCCAGCCCTCAAGGAACCTAATAGACCGGTTATCAGGCATTTGCGAAGACACCCTGACCACCTGGAATTATCTGTGCATGCCCTGGATCACCCTATAAGAGAACTGGAGCCCTCCCCCCCTCTCTTCTTCCTCTTCCACTCTCTGGCTCTGTCTCTCTCTCTCTCTCTCTCCCTCTCTCTGTAACCTCCTTCCCCTAATAAAACTCCCACGTGGAACCGATCTCGTGGTGTGATTTGTGGACCCGCGTGGAACCTCCACAGGTGCACGGTTCCGTGCACATTTCCTAACAAAGATGCCTGGAGCTCTGGCTGTGATGGCAAATGTGGTTTCCCAGTCTTGGTCAGTGGTTGCAAATTTGTGATTGCAAACATCCTTGTCAGAGCTGGAAACAGTGTAGTATAGTACTCTCTCCCCATCATCTGGCTCAAACATTCTGTCCACCCTCATCTTCTTGGATATTTCTTGGTTGATAATACTTGTCCTGTTTAGAACTGAGCACCCAACTATCATTTATTCTCAGCATTCTGACCAGTAATGAAACTGCTGATCAAAAAAATAAAAAAAAATAAGAAAGACTTCTCTGAGGACGAGACCTTCAGTAGTTTATAAGTATAAACATAAATATTTACATAGCAATTTGATGATGTGTCCATACAGAAGCCATCAGTAGTAGATTCCCCCTAGATAGCATGATATTCTTAGGCATACATAGGCTTTTGATCAGATGTACTTGGCATGTATTTCCCCCTTTTTTTGCAACCTTTAAATCCAAACAGAAAGCAGTTGTCCCCCTTAGAAGAGTCCTACCACCGTCACACCATTGGGAGGATCTTTTCTGGAAGGGCTGGGTACTGTATCATAAAACATTCACAGCTGGGTAAGACCACTGATGGCAATTCTCCCCCTGCACAGCACCTGCCAGCCTTAGAAATGTTACACATTCACAAGGGCATGGCTAGCTCAGTTTCAGCTTGATTCCTCTGTCCCCTATATTTAAATTATGTGGTATCTTCAGGAATAAGTAGACATTCCATTTCTAACGTAGACTTTTGCTCAGCAAATGGGTTTGTGAATTAGTTTTTTTCTGCTAAAATGAAAAGCTAAAGACAGTGCTTTAAACAGTTCTTTAAATTTACTTCTCATCTGCTTTGAAGTTAAAGGACTCAGAAGTTCTAGAAGGATGGTGCCCATTTGGGGTTTTCATGACGGTAGAAAGCCATTGCATTGCTTGTCATTGTGTAGTATAGAAAACATGAGAATGGGTGAAGAGTATGCACCAAGAAGACACATGGTGTGTCTTCTTCTCAGGGTATTAATTCAACACAAGCAGGGCCTGGCCCTCATGACCTCATTTAACCCTAATTAGTTACTGAGAGACTGTTTTTCCAGATATACTTATGCTGAGAATTAGGATTGCAACTTATGAATGTGGCGATTCCACAGTCAATAACATCATGGAAATTGTCTTCAACTCTCCTATCTGCAAAGACATGAAGATACCAGTACCTGCCTTACTTAAATTATCAGTAATTCAAAATGGAACATAGTTAGAAATGAGAATATAATTCTATCAACTAAAGTAACTATTGGAATCATTAGTATGAGAGCTTCAAAACATTGACATTAGTGTACCTCGAGGAACAAAACTTCAAACAATTTTAAGTCCAATGTCTACAACACAACCACAACAAAAATTGAGCATAGAAATTAGTACCAGGAACAAGCACTTTGGAGTCGAACAGAAGTTGCATCCATATTTTGTTAGCTGTGTGGTATTGGATGTTTCCACACACAGCTCTGCTGCCTGGTGCTATTGTCTGAATATGGACAGTGTCTCCTAAAGATCCATGGGCCAAAATCTCAGTGAGTTATTTAGAGGTGTTGTGGGCCTTCAGTTGGTAAGGACTAGAATGGATGTAAGGTCCTTAGGCTACTGTGGATTGCTCTCAAAAGGCATTGCAGGACAGCAGTTTCTTGTTCTCTCTGTATGTCTGTGTTCAAAATGTTAACATTCACTTGAACACACAAGTCCCTGATATGACATGACACTCTGACCAGAGGCCAGAGTGTAGGGGCTCTCTGATTGGAACTTGGGCTTCCAGAATCACAGATTTAGATAAGCTTGTCTTTAATTCATAAGCAGTCTGTCTGAATATTCCATTTTTGTAACATTGACCTAGAACTCTTTTTATGAGAAAAATGCGTCCTTTATTATAAAATAAAATAAATCACATAATTAAAGATTAATAATTTTTGTTGTGTACCTGTTTTGTTTTTTGTTTTGTTTCTGTTTTTGTCCAAGTAGTTATGGTAAAACAGTTTTAAGGCATGCACAAGAGAAATCAATCCGAACTTCATCCTCTGTCTTCCAGTTATTTTAAATATAAGTTGGAATTCTCCCTTAAAAATTCCAAATCCATACTTAGTGTACTTTGTTCTTTTCTTGGGGAACTACTGTGAGTAATAATAGCAATAATAGAAGAGTCTGCTTCACATTGGTTTGTCTTAAAATTCCTCTCTATATTGAATCTAGTGTCACAGTTTTAACTGAGTTGAGGCCTCTAAATGGTTAATTTAATTCTCAGACTAATGAGGGTGACAGCATGGAACTGTGTCTCCATCCTTTCCACTGTTGACAGATCTAGCAATTCAGAGATAGCAGTTCCCTAGTTCCTTTAGTTACATGCATCAGTTAGTTTCTGTCATTTAAAAAAATATATGTTAAGTATCCCTAAATACATAAGTTTAACCTGCTCTGTTCAGTCTGTATAATGTTACATATGAATGTTTTTAAGGATGACCATTTGATGTTGGATAAACAATTGGGATATATATATACATATAAATTATATATATATATATATATATAGAGAGAGAGAGAGAGAGAGAGAGAGAGAAAGAGACATTATTTTTTAAAAGTTCAAGGAGTGGTACATAGGAGGATCTGGAGGAAATAAAGGAAAGAGAGAAATGATATAATTATAATCTCAAAAAATTCAAAATAATAATTTGTTAATTATTCAAAAATTATTAAATAAGTTGTACTAGTTGTGCTTAACCCTAAAAGGAATGGTTAACAAAGTAATTGGACTAAGAATATGCTTTAAAAGTATCAATCCTTAAGTAGAATTGACTATCATCAGAAGGCCCTGGGAATTCACCACTGCTACTGTGGTACTGTCCACTCAAACTACACAGATGTGACATGGGTCTCTTCTATCATGATATGCTGATAACGTAACTAAAAAGGACCGTTGCATACAAGACTAAGCAAACTATCAGGCTCCAACCTGTTTAGAGCCAGTCCTCAATAAAATTATATTGTTGTGAATCCCCTTAGAATAACAACCCAGACGGAAGACATTAAGGTCGGGCACAAGAATACTGAAACCTAAACCCTAGGGAACAGAAGCCCCCTCCAAGCTTTATATTCAAACAGTTATATAAAATGAAAAGAATTGACTGTGGCAGATACAAGTCTACCATTTAATTCTCAGTTCCTGAATAGGGCTTTCTGTCTTTGTTCTCACTAGTCCTCATGGGTCCCTAAGCCTTTCCTGGTGTATCTGCCGATTTGGTTCTATTCAGGCAGGTCATTTTTTTTTCTTCAAATCTCAGTGACTAAATCTAAATTGTTTTCATCTTTGCCACCTTAGACAATCCTGAAGACATACACACATCCCAGGGTGGTTCAGTTTGAACCCGATGAAAACAGGCCAAGCTAAAGTAAGGGGGCTTGTTGTAATCTGGGGACTAAGCCAGAAGACTGATTGTGCACATGAATCTCTATGTGCCATAGACATTAAGACTGAATAAAAATAATTTTTAATTGAGATATTTAAAATGAGTAGTGTATAACAACTGATAGAGGTAGGAAACAAAACTGTACAGCCAAAAAGTGACATAATTGTGTGCTCAGCCATGGCTAATCCTTAGGGCACACTAGATTAAACAGTTCTGATTCAATAAAGTTTTTCTGCCATTCGATATTCCTCTGCAGAGAATTCTCTGTTTAGTTCTGTACTCCATTTTTTAATTGGATTACTTGACTTTTTGCTGTTTAACTTCTTTAGTTCTTTATATATACTGGATATTAGCCTTTTGTCAGATATAGGGTTGGTGAAGATCCTTTCCCAATCTGTAGGCTGTCGTTTTGTTCTGAGAACAGTGTCCTTTGCTTTACAGAAGCTTTTCAGTCTCATGAGGAGCCACTTATTGATTGTTGCTCTTAGAGCCTGTGCTATTGGTGTTCTGTTCAGGAAGTTGTTACCTGTGCCAATGAGTTCAAGGGTATACCCCACTTTTTCTTCTAAGCGGTTTAGTGTGTCTGGTTTTATGTTGAGGTCTTTGAGCCACTTGGACTTTAGTTGTGTGCAGGGTGATAAGTATGGATCTATTTACATTTTTCTACATGTAGACTTCCAGTTAGACCAGCACCATTTGTTGAAGATGCTGTATTTTTTCCATTGAATGGATTTGGCATCTTTGTCAAAAATCAGGTGTCCATAAGCATGTAGGTTTATTTCCAGGTCTTTGATTTGATTCCATTGATCCACCAGTCTGTTTCTATGCAAGTACCATGCAGTTTTTAGTATTGTTGCTCTATAGTACAGCTTGAGATCAGGGATGGCGATACCTCCTGAAGATCTTTTACTGTAGAGAATTGTTTTAGCAATTCTGGGTTTCTGCCCTGCAGACTATCAATGCAGATGCTGAGACTTATGGGAAACCTTTGGGCAGAGGGCAGGGAATCTTAGGAAAGAAGCGGGAAACAATAAGATCTGGAGAGGACAGGAACTCCACAAGGAGAGCAACAGAACCAAATCTGAGCACAGGGGTCTTTCCTGAGACTGATATTCCAACCAAGGACAATGTGTGGCGATAACCTAAGACCCCTGCTTAGATGTAGCCCATGGCAGTTCAGTATTCAAATGGGTTCCATTGTGATAGGAACACAGACTGTCTCTGACATGAACTGATTGGCCTGGTCTTTAATTACCCCCTCCTGAGAGGGAAGCAGCATTACCATGCCACAGAAGAAGACAATGCAGCCAGCCACTCCTGATAAGACCTAATTGACTAGGATCAGAAGGAAGGAAAAGAAGTCCTCCCCTATTAGTGGACTTGGGGAGGGGCATGCATGCAGAGGGTGGAGGAAGGGAGGGATTGGGATGGAAGGAGGGAGAGAAGAAAAAAAAAGTTTTTTTTTTGTACTTTAATAAGTATTGAGAAAAAATTAATGAGATCTATTAAAGGTTTAAATTCTTTGGTGACCTAGGAAAGTTGACTAACAGAAAAGTCAACCAGGATTAATTAAAATTCCAGACCTAGGGCTAGAGAGATGGCTCAGCCACTAAAGTCTAAGCTCACAAACGGAAAGTATAAAATTTGAGGCTCTGGCCACCGACTGCCATCCCTATAACTTGGAAGAGTCTCTCACCCCCATTTGATTGGTCTATTTATTCTGAGATGGTTTGTAGCAAGACTAAGAGGTTGGCTTTTTCTTAGCTTTACTCCAGAACTAGTTCATAGAGAAGATTAAGACAAATTATAAACAATTCTGGTCCTTGAGGTACAGGAGAAACTTGTCTGGCTTGTTCAGATTGTTGAGGGTAAGAGGACATGCAGAGAGTTACTCATTTATAACACCTCCAGACTTTACAAGCTTAATGACACGTGATGGAGTGGCTCAGAAGCCTACATGACTTCCCTTGCAAATCATGCAAAGCCAAAGAATCTTCATTTTTTCAAAATTATTGTCTGCAAACTGAACTGCATCCATTTTTCTATGTCCAAAAGGTCATCTTAGAACCATTGGGATTCCATGACAAAGGGATCTAATGAAATGCCCAGGTACAAATTTTCTTTTCTGTTACTTTTGCTTGGCTTGGTAGCTTTGTCCTACTTTGTCCCAAGCCTTAGACTTCGGCTTGGATTTCAAGCATTTGATGACCAACTCAGCATATTTATCAAGTGCAACCTCATGTTGAAATTGTCATTAGGAGTGCCCCATGGCCAGAGGAGAAGCATGCTGCTTCTTACTCTTCCTTCTTTCTTCCCAATCATAGATGTACCCAACCTCTACTGTGAAGAACTAGGGAAGGGACTACACACCATATCTAACCTTGTAGGAAAAAGAGGCCAAAGAATACAGTCTGAGTCCACTGTTTTGGGAGAGACTGACCACTAAGGCCTGTCCCCAGGACAGGACTCAGCAGGGAGAGATGTCATAGCTGAGAGTAGCTCCATAGAAATCCAACAGGGGTCAGTGGACCTATAGGCACTTTCCTCCCATGCTCTCAGGGAAGTGAAGGCCATAGATCTATTCTATGCAGCGTAAGTTGAAGGAAGCAGACATTCCAGTCCATCCATCCACAAGGAGACCCCCTTTTTTTAGTTACCATGGAAACCACCATGGGAAGACGAAGAGTAGATGGCACCCTTTCACTTGGTTTAAATGCAAATTCTACAGGTAATTAAGAGGCAAAGCACAGTTAGAACATTACAGGAGATATATAGTCCCTGGAAAGGTAATAAATGCTTGCCTTGAAATGGATATAATGAAAAATTTGACAGTGTGTCTCAGCAAGATATTCTATCTTTGAAAAGCCCACAGCTTCCACCTTCCCCTCCAGTTTTGAAAATTGTCATTCAAGCTCCCTGCACAACCCCAACTTCTTCTTCTTCTTTTTTTTTTTTTTAATCCCGAAAACCCAGGCTTATGAAGAGAACTGTTCTTATTAGGAGATGTTTGCTCTCTTTCCTAGTGCTACTGCTGGAGCCTTGCATGAGCAGGAGTTTCACTGACATTTCAACTTTAATTTTCATATTGTTGTTGAGAAATCAATTGGTTTGAAGAGAAGAGTCTCTCCTCTGCTATTTTTTTTTCTAGACATGCTCCCTGCATGAGTACACATATTGGTTACTCAGTAATAGGCAATGGTATCCTCTTCCTGAACCACCCTCCCCCCAAAACCTGGGAGAATAATCTCCACAGGCCTCCACTACTTTCCCTAGTTAGCTGCAAGTTTTGTCTCAACAAATACAATTCTAAATGGGGGAGAGAGTCCAAATCATGATTCATTTTGGCTGGGAATTAAAACTTCCAAGATGACTTGCCCCCTTCAGATGAATACTGTGAATGAAGTCTGAAATGGCAACAGCTCAGACCTACTTGAGAAACTCGGCAGCTCCTTAATTAGGGCCTCATTGCTTTTTGACACCTACGTTCCTGATGAGGGCACTTGGTTCTGAGTGGAAGGACTGTGATTGCAGACAGATCAGCTCCATAGAGAGGCTCCCCCGCCCCTCTGGCTCCACAGGGCTGCACAGGTGTGATCTTTACTTCCACTTAGACCTTTCCTGATAGAGACTGGCTGGGCCATGCTTTGCCTTATTAAACTCATATTTAAATTTTGTACATCAAATCTGGACACTTGGTTATATTATCCAACAAGTGTGCATGTTTAGAGGGGGATAAGCTAGCAAGGATAGGAAGAATAGCCTTTTAACTCTCTCCATAGAATTTTCATTACCTCTATCTGCATATTAAAATTGAGAATCTTAAGAGATAAGACCTCAAAGAGGTAACAACATTTACATAGTCCATGCTTTCTAAACTTGAGGTCCATATATTAGTTCCAAGGTAACTGGAAATACCATGAAAAACAAGATACTTTTTACTGCTGGTGTCAGGGAATAAAATGGCTCTCTAACATTAAATGTAAAATAAGTAATTCCTTCTATATTATCACAAACAATGCAAAGAGAGGATCCAGTTTATGACCTGCTGGATGAATATGTAACAGTAACAACAAAAACCCACTATGTGACTGAGACACTATGGTCCTCAGAAATATTTTAATTTCTAGAATCATTTTGTGTCCACTTTTGTCTCTCAGGTAGAGATTGATACAAGTGTTAAATTAAAATAGGAAAATAACAAGTAAATAAAAAACTGAAATGTTGATTTGAATTTTAAATATGGGTGTTGCCCTATGTTATGTCTTTGCTATTTTGTAGGTTCTTCTCAGATCCACCCTTCTCCACCCCTTTTCTTCTACTCTTTCAATTTCCTAACAGTGAATAAGAGAGGAAAAAAGGAGAGAGAGGAAGGGAAAGATACCCCTGAATAAAGTCAGGGATTGGAAAGAGGGTGACGTTTTCCTTACACTACTTTCTTTTCTTTCTTTTCCTTACACTACTTTTAGGGGCCTCTAGTTCCTTGGGGAAAGTTTGATTTTTCACTCTCAGGATATGTAACTTTTTGTTATGTCTTCTCTTTGCACAACAACTTAACAAACTGTGACCAACAACAATCAATAGCCAACAACCAACCAATAACCCTCTGTTGGGGCCCTAGCATTTATATAGCCTCTAAAAAGTACCCAGAATTCTAAATGTCACCTAATTGCAGAAAGTGTCTGCAGCTGGTGAAATCATGCCTCTGATAGAGTACAGGGCAAATAGAGTCAGCTGCTGTGAAGCAGCCCCACATCACCACACCTGGAGAATGGTAACATATTCTTATAATAGTTATGTGTTTTTTTAAAAGAAATCAAAATTCCAAAATTGTCACTACAGTACCTGTGAAAATATTCTCTAGTGCAGTGAGTATCTTTCTTATTGTGGTCGGGTCCAGACAAACGCAAAAATGAAAGTCTGCAGGTTATAGCGCTAGCCTCAGTGAAGAAATTGGTCAAATGTCAGTTAATGCATTGAAAAAGTCTAGAAAATAACAGTTCCAGATCAGCAATAAAGAAAGTTTATGGAAACTGGCAACTTCCATCAAATCTTCATAATAGAACTGTGTCTTAAACACAGTCCAACCATTAAAATGTACTGAGATTAAAAAAAAAATGTCAACAAAGGAACTTTGGTTTGAGGCTATCAGGCTACAGGAGTCTCTGTCACATATGTAAATGAGAGGAAAATTGGCCTCTGAGAGATAGAAATATTCCCAGTTCCAGCCAATGAAACTCTCAATCTGTGTTCAAGCATTTATTCCCCAAATTCAGTCTCAACATCTCTGAGAAAAGGATAGAGTTTTATTATTGTTTGTTTTTGTAAACCAAATAAAATTATCAAAATAAATATTGATCTCATCACCTAGTGGATGCTAAGTACTCAATAGAAGGCAGACTGCTCTGTTTCTACCTAGATATCTTACTATAATCCCCTGAACATCGACAGAAACCAGTGTTTGGGATGGATTACTATTGAATAAAACAGCCTTCTGGGGGCTCCAATTGCATTAAGAAGAATTTTATTTTTATAGCAAAACCTAATTTTCTTTTTTTAAATTTATTTTTAATTATACTTTATTTACTTTGTATCCCCCCTCTAGTTCCCTTCCTGCTCCCCTCCCAATGCCTTCCTTCCTTCCCCTTCTCCACACACTCCCCTTCCCAAGTCCACTGGTAGAGGAGGTTTCTTTTTCTTCCTTCTGATCCTAGTCTGTTAGGTCTCATCAGGAGTGGCTGCATTATCTTCCTCTGTGGCCTGGTAAGGCTGCTCCCCCTTCAAGGGGAGGTGATCAAAGAGCATGTCAGGAGCAGTCCCTGTTCCCATTACTATGGAAACCATTTGGACACTGATTTTCAAATAATTCTGTATAAGAGAAACTAGTAAAAGAATTCCAAAGAGTTGGCCAAATAAGTTGAATATTCCGGAATCTGTTTCTTCCCACTTTCAACCTCATCACTATTAAATCGATCAGTTGAAGGAGTTAACGTGAACAGCAACAGCAGAAGCAATTAGAGGAAATAGCAAGGGTTTCCAGGAAGTGGAGACAAATGAGACATTTTCCTTTCAGTCACATCCCTCTCACAGCCCTGAGGGAATACTCTACACTTAGATATTTCTTCTCTTTGATAGCCCCAATTTGTTTCTTATCTTTTGGTTGTGAGCCATTCTCCAGCGCAACAATTTTCAACAGTCTCCTGCTTCTTCATCCTACAGGTATAATAGGCAGGATTTAGGAGATCATTGATGAGCACTTGGGCTCTGGAGGAAGATGTCAGGAACAGTTCATTCTTTTCAGCCAACTGTATCCCAGATGGAGTCCCTTGACACAGCCAGGCAATGTTGTCATCCAGCTACATCCTAGGGATAGTCTGTGGATAGAGCAGCAATAGTAGGATCTCTAAGGCTTTCTCTTTGAAGTTGCTGGAGCCTTGCTCTCCATCCCTAGTTTCAGACACTATTTATTGTACAGCAGAAAGATAAGAAAAATCACCCAAGTATTTCCTGTTCTGCTTTCTGCTGCTGGGTCAAGGTGAGGATATTGTCAGGCCCAGAGTATTAAAAAAAAAAAATGAGACCTTGCCCACTGATTTCTCATATGAGACTAGTTTGTGTTACCTGGGCCTGAGATTTATAAGCAATCCCCCAAGACAACTAGGACAGAGTTAAGCATCTCCTCACAGGAAGTAGTTTATGAACAAAATTTGAATGCACAGATATCAAAGTCAACTAAATAAAAACAATAAAAATGAGAAAAATAAATAAATACACTATGACTCTGCAGAGAATTAAACCAGAAGAACAAAAGATAAAGTTAAGAGCATATCATGCTAAGCCCCCACACCGCCTCATCCTTCATTTTCTCTAACACAATGTTAGTTGTTGTGATAATTCATGTCCTTTCATTGCCAAGATGTGGAATGCTGGACAATATCTTTGCATTTCTAGTGTCAATTATTACATTGCATGAATAAACAAATTCCCAAGAAGAATAATCTATTTTAAGAAGACTAGATTAGGAAGTAGATGATTAGATACAACAGGAAGATTCATGATCCAAATGCTTAGTATTTATAAACACAAACATAAGCAACTACAGATGTAATAGAAGAAAACTTTGCAAAACTGAAAATTACTAAAGAAATGTGAGATGGAAAATTGAAAGAAATAATTAGAAGCTTACCAAAGTTAACCATAAGAAAGTATGCCAAGACAAATCCTTAAGGGGAGGAAAGATCTTTCCATTTCAAAGATAAAGACTCTTACAAGCCTTCAAACCCAAAAGAAAAAAAAAATGACATGCCATCCTTCAAAAGGATCCTTTGACTTACAAGAATAAAACCTTAAGTATTCTGATTCAAAGTAGAGGAAAATGGAGCAGCTGATGCTATAGACAGCAAAGGTTTTGAGAAGAGATTGCCTTTGTTTTGGCATAACCTATTAACCCTGGGAGGAGCAGTACTTCCTGAAGAGACTGCATTTTCAAAGGCTGCAGTCAGCATGGCTGAGAACCTGCTGTCTCAGTCTCTGTGGGGGAAGCTGAGCCTCATGGCACCTTGCAACAGCTCTGCAGCTCTGGGATTCAGCTGAGCTGCAAACTGCCCCCAGGATCATACTATACATTATGGCATTTAAAATATGTAACATTTAAACACCTGTTAGGTCTTTGGTCCCATAACTGGGAAGGTACACTTCAGAAGATTATGGAGTATCTACTTCTCACTAATCACAATGATTTGCTATTGCTAAAAGCAATACCAAAGTACCCTTGTGCCAAAAAGGGAAGTTTATGCTGCATTTTCTTTCTGAAGTCTGAAACTGGGATGCACGCTTGGCAGAGGTTGTCTGGGTGGTCTGCATGGGACTCAAAGCGCTGGTTGTTGGATCTCTAATGAACTTCCTTAATCAATGGCCTCTCAGACATGTGACTAAATTAAGTCTGTCATACATAATGCAGTGCAATGGGAGAAGATTTGGAAGCCTGAGGCTAATCTATCAGACTTCCCTCTAAACATAGGCTTCCTTATCCTTCTAATTGTGTTTGTTATCCTTTTGTTATAATGAATTATAGCTGTGGGTACACATATAAGCTGAGTTCTGCTTATCCAACAGCCCAACTCTTTCTATTGTACCGCTGCACTGCACCCCCAGCCCCAACTGTCTCCATCTGCACAAAGATAGTGACTTTTTAAGAGTAATGGCCTCTAAGAGAGGCAGATAAGCTAGGAAAAAGTAAGATAAAGAGAGGAGGAAGCAGGAAAAAGGCAACCTCAGGACATATGGCCACCATGCAGAATCATTGGCAAGCTCGAGGGCTGAAGATGATTCTGGAAAGCCTCACCAACATGTCAAACAGATGCTCAACAATCTTCTTGAGCACCTTGGTGTCCTGCCAGGTTCTTGCCCATTCCTGCTGGAGTGATAAACAGCTTTATAGACCCTGTAAAACACAGACATTTTTTTTTCCAGCTGTGCCATCTGGTTGACTTTTAAAAAATTTTTTTAAATAGGCAGGCGGCATAAGACTTATCTATGGAGACATAGGTGAAGTTCTCTCTTTCTCTCTCTCTCTCTCTCTCTCTCCTGTGCATGTGTGTGTGTGTGAGTGTGTATGTGTGTGAGTGTTTATTGATTCATCTCCTTATGTTACATCCAGAGAAAAAACTCAAGGTGGGTATGGCTGAGGAGACATGTCAAATGCGTGCCAGTATGCGTAGGAAAGAAGAAACCCCAGGTGAATCCATTTGTTCCCCAGTGTTCACTTGGAAACTAGTCAACCTCAGCCTCCTTATGACAAAGCAGCCTTCTTAGGGGCTCTCTACTCTTATTTTGAGAGCAAACCAAAGACAGTCCATAGAATCACAAGAAAAGGGACACAACCATACCATTATAGTCAAAGACAAGGACTGTGTTAAGGAGAAGATGCCACTTAAATGGGGAAGTCAGAGATGACCATGCCTACTCAACAAACTAGCTAGATATTACTTTTGTTCACTTCTGAATACATCTGCTGTCTGTATTTGATTAGTAATAGGGGGAGGCAGTTCTTCTTGAAAACCTACTATTACAGAGTCAGTATTGTCATATCTGTCCCCCTGACTCTGCCCGCAAATTGTAAGTATCTTAAATGCTCAAAATTATCTGTATATTTAATAATAAGTACTCAGAAATGGCAACATCTCTTTTATAGACAAGGAAAGAATCAGTTCCTCTAAAACTGTTGATCTAATAATAAGGACGATTAAACATTTATAGCATAAGTATAGGCAAGGAATTCATTGGTCTTCATTAGTTAGCTCTCCAAAAAAAGGAGATTTGAAGGTCACAAAGAGTATAACAATCAAGTGAAATATTTGCAGTTTAAGCACCGGTCCACATGATTACAAACCTGTTTTCTCCTTAAGGACATGCGCCAAGTAATTTTTTGTGGTAATGTTGTCTTGCACATTACAGAATCTATAGCAACATCCCTGGCCTCTAGGCGGCACAGCTGCTGGTATCTAGTGGGTAGAGGCCTTCCTACTCCCAGCTCCAACTCTGTTGAGAACCTCTGACTTGCAGCAAGGTACCTTGGAATCTTTGCTACTTGACATGTATTGGGGATCAGCAGCCCAAGCATCACTCAAATGTTTATTTAAAGTGCAGAATTTCACATCTCTTCTTACTTAGTCCTGCTGAATCAGAATTTGCAATTTAACAAAATTATTGGTGTAATCTGTATGCACATTGCATTTTGAGAAATTTACATCCATAACACTGGGACCTTGTGGACACAACCATTCCCCTATTAGTTTTCCTAGACAAATGCACTTCTGGAAATAGGACTCCTAGCAAATTGCTGCTAGATCACACCACATTGTTTCAATATTACTCACAAGATTTTTTTTTTTTTTTTGTCAAGAGACTGCATTTTCTTTGATTCCCATTAACTGCCACAATATTTTTCTGAAAGAGACTTTCCTGGGATAAGGCAAGCAGAAGACAGGGTGTTAATCAACTCATTTACTCATTTGTTTTTGCTAAGGAAATTCATTGTGCAATCAATAAGAGCCTGTGTTGTGTATTGGAAATCTTTTTTGGTGTTGCACCTTCCAAGATGCCCAGCATTGATATAAACAGCTGAACAAAGATCTCAGTCTTTCCTTGGTTATAGTCAATATAAATAGCCCGTGCATATCTGAGAGCACAACTTGGACTCACTGTGCACACACAGAATCAGGACCCCAGGTATCTGCCACTGCCTGAGAAAAGAATATTGACCTTCATCCTTACTTAGAAGACAAATGGGATGGACATTGGAAGTAGAAGAAAATGAGAAGCAGGATAGGAGCCTACCACAGAGGGCCTCTGAAAGACTCTACATAGCAGTTATCAAAACAGATGCTGAGACTCATGGCCAAACTTTGGGCAGAATGCAGAGAATCATACGAAAGAAGGGGGAGTTAGTAAGACCTGCAGAGAACAGAAGATCCACAAGGACCAAATGTATCTGGGCACAGGGGCTTGTCTGAAACTTATTCTCCAACCAGGGACCATGCATGGATATAATCTAGAACCCCTGCTCTGATGTAGCCCATGGCAGCTCAGTATCCAAGTGGCTTTCTTAGTAAGGGGAACAGAGACTGTCTCTGGCATGAACTCTGTGGCTAGCTCTTTGACCCCACCCCCCACCCCCATGGGAGGAGTAGCCCTGCTAGGCCACACAGCAGGACATTGCAGCCAGTCCTGGTGAAACCTGATAAGCTAGAGTCAGATGGAAGTGAAGGAGGACCTCCCCTATCAGGGGACTTAGAGAGGAGCAGGGAGGAAATGAGGGAGGAAGGGTAGGATTGGGAGCAAATGAGGGAGGGAACTATAGCTGGGATATAAAGTAATTAAACTATAATTAATATAAAAAATAAAAATAAAAAATATTGAAGAAAGAATCTTGACCTTCAATCTTTGTGTTGCTTTACCTTAAATATATGACAAAAGCCAGTTAATAACCTCAAGGTTAATGACTACATATGATTCTCAATGAGAAGGACTTTATAGGCCATAAGATGCTGTAGGCAGAAAGTGTGATGAGGATTTGAGTCTGGCAATCAAGTTTGGTCTCCTCTTCTTACCAGCAATTTATCTTGCTGTTTACTGTTGCCAGAATGTTTTTTGTAACTACAATCAAAAGTAAAGAGAAGAGCAAATGTATCCTTAGCAATAAAGGCTAGGACTATCATTCCCAAAAAAATAAAGGAGAGTAGGTGGTCTTAAGAAAACAATTATTACTCATGGAAATAAAGATTTTCACATACAGAAACTACTGTATGATCACACCTTTTACCATCGAGTTTGACATGTAGATTTTTTTATTTTTTCAGATCCAATAAGACTGAAACCAGAACCCAGACGCTAGAAGAACCTATGGGTAATACATTCTGGAAATTTGGGAATAATAAGATGCAAGAAGAATTGAGGGTTAGACAGGATTGTTGCTGTGAAGCATGGATGGAATAGCCCAGAATATTCAATATCAGAGTCACCAGACAGGGAGGGCTGAAAGGAAGAATTCAAGATGAGCAGTGAGAATTGGATGTTTCAGACAAGAAGAGCTTATGTTGTAGAGAGATGCCTTAAAATAAATTCAATCCTGTATTTCTCAGTCAAGACTAGCCCAATTCTTCTCTGATGTTTGTACTTGAGGAGAGGTGGAAAAAGTCTTCCTCATAATGTGAGAATAAACTTAAACACGATTTTTTACCTAGAAGAAGGATAATTCAGTAATTTCAGCTCACATATTCTCTTCTTTACACTGTAAAAATAAGAGGTCACCATGTTCTGATATGTAAATGCTGGAGATGGAGAAAAAATATCCTGTGTAGTGCTATGCTTGTGCATAAGTATGTGTCAATATTGCAAGGTGAGCCAGATATTATGTATAATTATATTTTTATACTTTAATATGTATACACATGTATTAATAATGACTGTATTATATAATAAATTCTCATAAACACAGAAGGCTTTTAAATGAATTTCTGAACTTCCACATTGAAAGTCCATTAAAATAAACAACAATGTCACCATCTTTCAATGAATGGTTTAAACTGGCAATGGTTTCATTATACTTTCTCAAAATTTAAGAAGAAAAATGAAGTAGTGATTTTTGTATAAAAGCACAAAGTAATCTTATACAATTTAGCATATACAATTTAACAAGCTCAGATTTTATTTATATTATTGACAATATTATCAAGGCCATCTGCTTTGTGGCAACAAAGAAATACAGTGGATGGCAGGCTTTCTATTTTTCTTTAAAACTGCTAAGATAAAGTCACAACCTCACCTTGAGAGAATGCAAATTGACAGAGGATGACATAGAAAATTTCTTCTTTGATGTGTGATTATATTGTAAAGGAGGTTCAAAAAGTCTCATTGGTACCAACACACTCTATCTTCAATAACACATTTCAGAGCTCTAGAGAGTCTTTGGTCAAATTGATATAGCAATGACCAATCTGTCTGACTTGCAGTCATTTGGAATTTGTTATGTTACTTGTTTGATTAGCTTCACAATGCTCATTGCCATTAACAAAAAAGATTAATCATGCCACAATTCAGCACAAACCAGTGCTGAGTACGTATATGAATATGTATTTGTGTATACACCTATAGTTACATAGTTTATACCTATGGGTATACATTAATATAACCACTTGAAGCTATGAATACAAACACTTTATGGTATGTCTGGGTTAATAACATATATGTGCATGTGTACATATATATATATATGTGTGTGGATATAAATATATATGGATATGTGTGTGCAGATATACATATATAAATATAGATCCTTTACTATCTTGTAAAATTACCTCCAGGTTCAGAGTCTTTCCATTACTTAATGATTATATTGCCATGTGTATTTCTTGTGCATTTGACATTAGGGTCAAAGCAAATTAGAACCTCAAAATTTACTGCTGACATTACAATATTCAAATCTATACAAATATATTTGCCTATATAAATGTAACCATCTAAAGCTGAATATATATCATTATGGTATGTAGGTATTAAAATAGTAGCATAACATTTCACATATGTGTGAATAGTTACAGATGTATAAATTCCATATTATGTAATCCCCTCCTGGTTCGGGGTCTTGCCAGTCAGTTTGGAGAAGGGACTGAAGAAAAACCTGGACCCAGCTTTTTGATAGCTGTCTAGCCCTGTATTCCATCAGAGATGAAATTTGCGTATTTGAAGGTTTTTTTTTTAATTTATACACTTTACAATCTGATCGTAGCCCTGTCTTTTCTCCCCTCCCAATCCCATCCTTCCTCCTTCTTTCCCTCCCCCAACCCCTACTGTCTACTCCTCTGAAAACGGAAGACCAGCCAGCACATCAAGTGGTACCAGGAATGAGCACAGCCTCTTTCCCTGGAGAACTTATCAAAAAGCAGGCAATAGTGTCCATATCAGAGACAGCCCCTGATCGCTTTACTACTCCCACATGAAGATGAGGCTGCCCAATGAATATATCTGTGTAGAGGATCTAGATCCAGGCTATGCATGCTCCTTGCTTGGTGTTTCGGTCTCTGCAAGCCACCCTGGCCCTGGTTAGTTGGCTCTGTTGGTCTTCTTGTGGAGCTCCTGTCTCTTCAGGGTCCTTCTGTCCTTCTCCCCACTCTCTCTACAAGAATCTCTGGTCTCTGCCCAATGTTTGACTGTGAGTCTCAGCATCTGCTTCCATAGTTGCTGGGTGGAGCCTCTCAGAGGACAGCTATATTAGGCTCCCATCTGCAAGCATTGCAGAGTAACCTTAATAGTGTCAAGGATTGGCTCTCTCTCCTGGGGTGCGTCTCAGGTTGGGCCAGGATTTGGTTGGATAGTCCCTCAATCAAGTCTCCATTTTTATTGCTGGACATTTGTATCTAGGGTAAATTTGGGGTCAAAGATTTTGTGGATGGGTTGGTGTTCCATTCCCCTCACTAGAAGTTCTATGTGGCGAGAAGGTGGCCTCTATGACCACGTACACGACCCCTGCTACTATGTGTTTTAGATGCAGTTAACCCCATATTGAGCCCCAGGAGCCCATCCTGTTACAGCTAGTCTCCCCCACAGTGTCTCTTTTCTTTCCAAGCCCTCCAACCTCCCACCCTCTCTCTCTCTCCATATCTGATCTCCACCCTCATTTTCCTCCCCAATCTCTCTCCTACCCCATTCCCTGTCTTCATCCACTTCTGCTGTATAGTCTATTTCCCCTTCTGAGTGAGATTTAAGCATCCTCTCTTGCTTGACTCCTCCTTGTTACTTATCTTCATGGGGTCTGTGGATTGTAGCATGGTTATCCTGCATTATAAAGCTAAAATTTGCTTATAAGTGAGTACATACCATGTATGTCTTTCTGGATCTAGCTTACCTCACTCAGGATGATCTTTTCTAGTTCCATCTATTTGCATGAAAATTTCATGATTTCCTTGTTTTCAATAGCTGAGTAGTATTTCACTGTGTAAATGTACCACAGGTTCTTTACCCCTTCTTCAGATGAGGGACATCTAGATTGTTTCCAGTTTCTGGCTATTATGAAAAAAGCTGCTATGAACATGGTTGAGCAAATGTCCTTGTTGTATGGTGGAACATCTTTGGGGTATATGCCCAGAAGTGGTATAGTTGGGTATTGAGGTATGCCTATTCTCAGTTTTCTGATAAAGCACTAGATTGCTTTCCAAAGTGGTTGTACTCCCACCAGCAATGGAGGCACGCTCCCCTTTCTCCACATCCTGGTCAGCATGTGCTATCACTTGAGTATTTGATCTTAGCCATTCTGATGGGTGTAAGATGGAATCTCAGAGTCTTTTTGATTTGCATTTCCCTGATGACTAAAAATGTTGAAGTGCTTCTTGAAGTGCTTCTCTGCCATTGAAGACTTTTAAAAATTGAAATATAGTATATGATAAAAATAATTAAATGTTTAACTGGTAAAGAACTGTAACAGTTGGGTGGAATCTTATAAAAAAAAGTACCCCAATATAGCATCAGTAGGTGAGAAGGGGAAAGAATATACTAGTTCTAAAACCTGCCAGTATCTAAAGCCTGGAGAATGGGACTAGGCAAAAACTTCTAAGCTGAGATGCTTCAATGATTTCAGAGTGACATTTTTTAATGGATAGGCAAATGAAAAAAAGAGGTGGGATATGACAGAGCCAAATCAAAGGTAGATTATTAGGCACCAGAGCTCAAGCACAGAGGTTAGCAGAGTTTCCCTCATCTATTGGAAGATTTCTCAGCTTGAATGAATTACAATGTGATGAGAAAGAAGAATATAATTACTGAGGAACCCTATAATTGTCCTCAAAAGAGGGAATTTACAGCTAGGAGCTACAATACCTTTAACTGACTTTTAGTGACCATTATTCAATAAAAGTAAGGATGAATTTCAAGTTGCATGGGCTTAAAAATTATTGAGGTGAGCAGTTTGTTATTGTGAATTCATTTCTCTTTAATTCGCTTCTGATATCTTCTGCTGATCATTACTTTGTAATGCAATTTTTCTTTCCTTCAGTTTTCTCTATGTTACCCTCTTGTTTCCATATCAGTCTTACCTTCCCGGATCCTGGATCTCCCATTGTAAAATGACTACAGGTAAAACATAACAATCTCCACCCCTCTGAGATCTGAGGTCTGTCATCTTTTTCATCTATAAATCAACAGTCCCCTTTAGTTCTGTTCCTCTTATCTACTTCATTTGCCCCATACTCAAGGTTCTATTGTGTAACCCCAGAGTTCTTATACAACTCTTGAGTATTATCCATACGTAGGGGTTCCTGGTAGATAAGACTGCATATTTGATGACTCTGCTCTCTGAGAAGATTGGGTATCCTTAGCATTTTAGCTAGACTTTAGTTAGTATGTGGGTATGTTGGGTGGGAAAGAGCAAGAAGGCCTCTGTGGAAAAGCAATAGCATGTTCATGAGGTTCATGAGGGACTGAAGATGCAGTAAGTAGTGATAAACAGATGTATCACAGGACTTATGAGGAAACAGTGGGTGATACAAATCTAAAGTACAGTGATGTGTCATAAGGAAAACTTGTGGTACCATAAAGAAAAGTCACCCTGAGGTAGAAACAAGCCGGGGCTCTAAGATTTACTTCTGAGGTTATAATACTCAAATTTTTAATCGATGGTGGTTGATAACTAAGAAGAAGCAAGAACTGAGATTACCTCATAACATTATTTCAACTGTAACAGAAAGTAAAACTCACTACAATACACTCCATATCTTAAGTCTGTTCTCCATGGATTCAAAGATCCTGTAGTTCTGCTTCAGGTACTGTTGAGGATCCTTACCCAGAGTTTCCAGTGTTCTGTTCAGTCAAATATGCCAGGGTTTTGGAAAACCAACAGAACAACTAATCTCCACATTGAATTATCTGGGTTGATTGAGTTATTCACTATTCCAAAATCTAGAAGAAGTCATAAGAAAGCCCTTATGTGTTATTGTTGAGAACTGTCATAAGATATTTCATGTCACCTGGGCCTCTTGTTATGATGAATCTATTCATCAGACTGAAAATGGACCGTTTTCATGGTGTTTATGAAGCCAGGCCAAGTTGCCCAGCTGTACAGGCAATGGCAGGCCAGGAATTTGGATTTCATTTTGTTTGGGTCCTTTGATCAAGAGCTGATGTCCTGTCTACAAGTGAGGAGGTGGTGCTGGCAAGAAACATCCCCAAACACTCAGTTGCAAGTTGTAAATTTCAGCAAAGCTATTCAATATTCATGTAATTACCCTGGAAAGCACATTTGACATTTCATAAATACGGCAGAATATTAAGCATTTGTCTCTCTTGAGTGCTGCTACCAAAGCATACATGGAAAAATAATCCCCAGGGATCCCTACAGTCTGAAATGGCAACAGTTATTGAGTTCATAAATTTGATGGATCCAAGTCTTCTTTCTTCATCCCATTCATAATTTACCAACAGAAGTGAGACCATATAAACAAGGTAGCCTGCTGCCTTCTTCACGGAGCATAACTGTTTCTGAGAAGAAACCTTTTGCCCACCAGTTCTGGCTACAGCTTTTAGCCTTTATGCTGGATCTCTTCTCCAAAGTGAGCTGGAAGACCCAGGAAGGGCACAGACCTGCAGCCAGTGCTTAGCAGGCAGGGCGTTGAGGCCCTAGATGCCCAAGCAGCCATGCTGATTAAAAGCTGTGCAACAGTTGCATGGCCACAGGACATATTCTATTTCACAAGGACTTTGAGGCTCTGCAGACAGGTTTTAAACACAGTCCTGATAACCCTTCCACTGCCCCTTATGTATAGGAATAAAAAGCATAATTTCTCAACAGTTCACCCCAGAACATAGCACAAAGGATTAAAACTCTTTCTTCTGATCAGGCCTGATCTTCAGAAACCAGCACTACAGACTAAGATTCTATAAGAGAAAAGCAACGCTGGCTATGCATGCTAGGCTGAGAAGTCCAGGAAGCTTATTCCATCTTGTATACTGCCATAACCTTCTTCCATTTCACATAGGCTAGAAAAAAAGGAAGCGTGAATGTTTAAACTCTTCCCGAAAAATAACAACTCACCCTCATAGATGGGCAAAGGTGAGCAATCAGAGGTTATTTTTGAAGCCATGTAATAAATTAACCCCATTTGTCTTAGAAGTTAAAAACATGTACTATGTAAAATGTGAATTTTATTGACATGCATGAATACACATACGTGCTCACTCACCTATCATTTAAGGTGTGCGCATGTATGTATGTGTCTGATGTGAGATGCCTGAAAGTGAAATGGTGTATGTGCATGTCTATTTCTACTCAAGCATGTATGCCTGTATTTATATGAATGCATATGACTACTAATACTATACCTGCATGCACAATAAAATCATTATGTATACCGGAATTTATAGTCATCACAGGATTATGTGTATGCATATTGGTGAATAGAGAGAGATCACCTACATGTAGTCTAAAACAACTTAAATACTTGGAGTACATTTTTATAGATACTATATGTTTATTCTCATACCATCTGTCAATGTCAATAATTTTTTTTCATTTTGCTAATGTATCTAAGAGATTGAATGATATGTAGAAGATTGCAGGGGCAACAAAGTCAGAAGTGAGATTAAAATCTCTATCTCATATATTGTCAGTTCTCATTGTTTCTAGCATGAATCACACACGAGAATGCACATAAACACACACACAAATTCACAGTACCCTCAGTGGATTAGTGCCAAAGTCCATGCGGGATACCCAAATCAGAGATGCCCAAGTGTTACGCTGCTTTCAAATCCATTCTCTGTTTTTTTTTTTTTATTAATTGTTATTATATGCAGAATGTATTTTTAAGGGAATAATGACAAGGAAAAGCTCTCCATATGCGTTCAGTACAGGCAAAAGATCTTTCAGGATATTTTTCATCCAAGGTAGACTGGCTCTGTGGATGCCAAACTCTTGATGCAGTGAGATCAGTATATACACATGTGTATATTGTGTGAGGATATGGATGCGTACATGTCTGACGAAAAGAGATGCTCATACAGAAGCCTTTGTTTACAGGTAGGACCTAGTGATTGTTGCACACAGGATTCTTCACACTACCTCTATAGTCTTCCTGCCATCTTTATCTGACTCTTCACATTCTCCCAAGCTGCCTTTGTCAGAATGACCATCTGTGCCCCTTTGGCCTCTTGAAGAGCTACTGCTACAAAAGGAGTAGAAAGCACATACAGGACTAGGCACTTTGGCTGGGCTATTACAATTTTTCTAGCACGTTCCAGATGTCCAAAAGAGACAAGAGATAAGAGAATGTGGAACACCAAGAAGCAAGCTCTGGCAACAGGAAGGTTAAGGTTTGGGTGAGATAGATCTACTGTTTTCTCCTATTCATTAATTAAGCAGACTTCATCACTGAACTAAGCCTATGCACTGATCATAAATCAGAGACCAGCATTTGTTCTGCCTGAAGTGGCTGATAGAAAAAGGTAAGATAAAAGTACCTGCCATTAGGCCTTATGTCAACATGTTTAAAATGCCAGTGTCTTCTCCTTGCTACTGGAATCTCTGTCAGTGCTGCCCAACAAACAGCTAAATATTTCTCTGTTAATCTTCTTTGGCACTGGTATGTTTTTTACATATGAATACCCTCCCAGTGTCCTCTGTCTCTGTCTCTCCCCACCCTCTGTCTCAGTCCTTCCCCAGTGCCCATTGCTCAATGCACAGTGACAAGCCAATGGAATTATAATCTTCTAGGAATCTGAGGGACTCTGGTCTGCCTCCTTGACACATTTGGATGGAGCTGGAGCATGGAGTATCCTGGGCCTGCTAGTATATAGGAAATCACTTGAAAAAGAAGACAAAAAGAAATATAATTGGAAGAACGGCAGGGTACGATGTTCCCAGAGGGCATGTGGCAAGTTAACAGCGATGACCTCCATTTTTCACTTTTCATCTCTGTATTTATCCCCAACAAGCCTGCCTATAACTCCTCATAAACTTGTACATCTGATGCTCAAGGAGACCAAGAGAGGGCATCAGATCCCCTGTAACTAAACTTGTGGTTGGTTGAGAACCGCCATGCGGGCACTGGGGACTGAACCCAGTTCCTCTGAAAGGTCTTAACCAATGAGCCACAGGCCTGGCCCCACTTTGAGCTTCTGAGGGAACATCTACGACCCTCCAAGATTATCTTCTTTTCATTCAGGGAATTATGAGTGAGTTGTTCCTTTCTACTTAGTGATACTCAAACAAATACGTTCCTCTTTTCTACCACACTGGGATTTCTAGGTCTTTCCTAGTACTCTTATCAATTTTTAATAAGGGCAGTTCTGGCATCTCTGTGATCTGGTGCCATCCTGTTTATAGTCTTAATGAAGAGGAAACTGTAGGAAAACCCAAAACATCAGAAATCCTAACTGAGAAAGATGGCCATAAAATTTATTATATATTTAAAGATGTCAGTTTAAAAATAGTCTCAAAAATGAGCCATCCTTGTTTCTCCTGAAGATGCAAATATCTGTACATTTTTGTACCTTATATATTGCATTCTAAAAAAGTCATTATACATGCAAATGTTATGGGGACATAAGACATATATGTACAGCCAAGAGTGACAGCTGGTGTCTCTCTGTTCTTTAATATTTAAATAACATTGGTTCAAAAGTGTGTGTGGTCCCAGCTCTGCAACTTTGTGTTCCCCTTAGCCTCTAAGGGAGCTTCTGTCTGTAGTCATCAGAGCTCCCTTTATTGATATCTTCTGTCCCTGTTCACCTTACATGTTTCTGTCCTAGAACCAGCACCTGTTCCCTGATGTCTCTTAAATGCAACTTCTGTGGGCCTTTTTGCTTGAACAGCTGCATTTCCTTGAAGTGGCATGACAGCTTTTTTTCAGAAATCAACTTATGCAACCAAACAACAGAAGGCCTCAAATCTTCCAATACCCTGGGTAGTAGTCCCCTGCACTGAATCTGTCAGTGAAGGAACCATTTCTGGAGTTCCCTTTTTTTGCTTTACCCACTCACCATGTCTCATTCTGTGCTGGCCCACATCTATTCCTTTCCCATCCCCACTTCCCTTAATTCCACCACACAGTTATTTAACACTGGTTCATACACATTCCCCCTCCCAACACACTTAGACAATATTCATAGGTCCTCCAACTATGTTCAGAAAGGACCACGAAAGCTTATGTTCAAACAAACAACAAACTTATCCTGAGAGGAATTATGTTCCCAGCATCCAAAATAGCATTAATTTATTTTCCTTCTTGTGGCAAAGAAGGAAATAAGACCATCCCCAGGAGCTTGGGGGCTCCTTCAGTCCCTAACATTTTTTGTAACTTTCTCCCATGATACCTGTCTCCTGAGAGTCCAAACACTTACCTTCTCAGCTTCCTCACACTCCTCCTACAAAAAGCTAGCCCTAGATTGCCTCACTTCTCATAGACCTTTCCCTCTACCTGGAGTACCTGACTTTTCCAACTGTCAAAATCCACCTTATCCTTCTCATCTCAACCCAAATGCTGAGTTCTCTGAGACTTCTTCCTAATTCCCTGCACTAAGAAGGAATTAGAGGCTCCTTTGTTTTCATAGCATTAGAGTTTGCCACTGTATAGCACCTTACTGTCTCTTTCCCAACTCATACCTTCCACCCTGAGCTTGTTACCAAGTAATCATGGCTCTGAATGATTTAGATGAAAGTACAAATGGAAAGGAGGTGATATTTATTTGGTGCCTCCTGTATATCTTAAAACCCTACACGTACTAACTTAATAAATATTTATCTATATTTCCTGTCTACAACACTATAGAGCCTGGAAACAGAATTGGAGGTTTTATTGTACCTGTGTTCAAACATCTGGAATCACTTAGGTGGACAGCTGTGGAGCTGAACTAAACCCATTCAAGCCCCTAATGATTACACTGATGTAATAGTTAATCTTAATTGTCAAACTAGATTTGATTAAGACAACTGGAAGAGAAGTAAAGCCCACCAATGAGTTTGATTTTGATGATGTTTCTGTAGATGATAGATCATGAAGATTCTGAGTTAATGAATGGGTTGACCCCTTGATAGAGTCATGTTATGATGATATTACTGGGAGGCAATGAAAACTAGAGGATAGGCCTAACTGAAGGAAGTAGACCACTGGTGGCATGTCTTTTGGAACTGTATCTTATGCTAACATTTTTTGTGTCTTTTTTTTCCTTCTTCTCACTCACCATGATATGAGCCACTGGGTAAAACAAACAAACATACAAACAAACAAACAAAAATATGCCTTAAACATTCAGAACCGTATAGAGGACACATATCATTAATATTACCACTGTGAAATATAATACAAGAAAAAACATTCATACATGCATGCACTCATATGTAAACACACATGTGTGGACCTGTGTATGCACATGCACACACATTCTAATCATAGCAAGCTTGGTAATGCTTTAAGCCCTGCTGGCCAATGCTCTTTTGAGGCTACTTGTTGTCATAGAAACTTGAGCTTCAACCTGGCTATCCAGAGAAGAGGCTCGAATGTTTTGGCTGCATCCAAGAAACAGAAGAAGAGTCCCTGAACTGTGGCTCTGGACCTCTGCCTCTTAGATTGGCCAGTTTGGGAGGGAGCTGTTAACCTTTTCATCCAACACTTCAGTGATATTTGGATTATGACCTATTTGCCAAAAGAAGTATCATATTCTTTGTTAAAATCAAACTCTATAAAGTATTTATATAAAGACATTAGCTAATATTGATATAAGAAAAATGTGAAGCAAGAACAGGGACAGTTTATTTGAGTCCATGAAAACAAACATTTATTGCCCTTGTTTGTGTTGGAATCAGCCACAGTAGCTTACACTGCCTTCCTTTCATGAGTGCCTGGGGTGAGAGATTGGGGGCATTACCAAAGCACACATAAGAGAGTACTAAGTGTATATTTGAGATGTTTTTTGAGTATTTACTAAATAGTACAAATAAAACAGATAGCTGACTGTATCAGTTAGCTATTGCTGCATAACAAACAATATTAAAATTTTTAATTTAACAGTCATGCATTATTTCCACAAGTCTACAGAATGTCGAAGTGTCTTGTTGATCTTGGCTGAGATTGCTTATATATCAGTGTTCACTAGACCTGTAAAGTTGGTCTACAGTGACCTCAGCTTGAATTATTCTATTCTGTACCATGTGACTTTTCATTTTCCAGCAGATTAACACAGGCTTACTCTCTATGAAACAATCAGAGTTCAAGAGGAAATGTGGAGGGTAAAGGAGCTCTTGAAGCTTGAAACTAATACGCTATCACTTTTACACTTTATTTTGGAGAAAACAACCCATTAGACTATTGTGGATCTCAAGATGAGGAGTTGATATCACCATGTGATGATCAGCCAAATGTCTAAGGGCAAGCAATTCATGGTATTGCTCACCAGTAGTTTTATAAGGGTTAAATTAAAATTGGTTTAACCAGTATCACTCATTAATTTCATACTCACTTTTATGATGAGGAAACTGATAATTAGAGGACCGACTTGATCATGATCACAAATATGAAAAGTAGGAAGCCAAGGTTTAAAACATGTGTCAATAACTACCTAATTGTTTTTCCCACTTCATTAAATGGACTTCACAGCTCTTTATTGAATGTTGATCAAAAGAGGCAGGAATGCTTGGCCTTAAGCATTCATAAGGAATATGACAGTGGAAGGAAAAATGGCTTGAGATGGGCATCCTTGGGTTCAAATAACTGTACATGTCTTTTCTTACCTGACAGATGAAGATAGCAATCCTTCCTTGTCAAGGCAGTGTAAAGAATAAATATGCCCTGGATTCTTAGTTTCAGATGCAAGATCTCTCAACATGCTGTTGGAGCTCAAACAGAGTTCTCTTCTGTTTTGTCTTGGTTTTATCATCTGTATAATGGGAATAACAAAAATGCTTGTTTCACAGGGTTCCTAAAAGGGCTAATGAATGAATACCTGCATATCTAATAGTGTACTTATCACTACATATATAGCAGATAATGATCAACACAAAAAGATTCCATGTGTGTCTACATTGTGTACTGAATTACAAAATGTCCCACAGGCTGATGGACTAAGCCCTCTGGAGAATCTGATCAAATTCAGTATTTGGTAAGCTGCACTTTACATTTAGGAACCAGGGGACATGATAACTGACAAACCTAGATAAATACTCTGACTGGCAGCTCTTTCTGGGAAGTTCTTCTGCCCAATTCAGGGGGCACTGATGGAGGTGAGTGCCAAGGCTACTCTGTGTGATTGTCCTTTGTGCTGTTTTGCTATTTTTCCAAATGGTATAATTGCTATCCTCCTTAGAGGTGCGCCTCTAAGGGAAATGCTTACATTTAGTTGTTAAAACTATGAGAAAAAAATATTTTCAAAGATAATGTGAGTCATTTCAATCCATTTTGTACTGGTAGGTCCTGTGTGCCAACTTAACGCAAGCTAGAGTCGTGAGAGAGAAAGGAGCTGCAGTTGAGGAATGCCACCATGCAACCAGCTGTAAAGCATTCTGTTAACTAGTGATAGGTCGTGGAGGACCCAGCCCACTGTAGGTGGCCCCATCCCTGAACTGGTGGTCTTGGGTTCTATGAGAAATCATACTGAGCAAACCATGAACAAACAAGCCTGTAAGTCGCCCCTCTCCATGGGCTCTGCAACAGCTCTTGCTTCTAGGTTCCTGCCCTGCTTGAGATCCTGTCCTGACTTCCATTGGTGGTGAACAGTAATATGGAAGCATAAGCTGAAAAAAAACCCTTTCATCCCCAACTCTGTCATAGTGTTTCATCACAGCGATAGAGACCCTAACTAAGACACATTCCCACCACATTCACACACATTTACATATACACACACTCATACACATACACACTTATACACAGAGACACACATACATGTACAGAGAAACATACTGAATGTGGACATTTAAATGTATTTATGAGACAAATATTCTAAAAGAAATCAATGCCTTGAGATCAGCAATATTTTCTTGAAGTTCTTGTGCTGCAGTCCTACCTCCTTCCTCCTCACACCGTATTTGTGAATAGATTTTCAAGGTGTAACAGAAGATAAATGAATTCATGTGGTTGGGCCATAATGCAACATGACTGTGTCTTTCAAAAAAGAGTGTACTTGGACAAAGACCCATGCACATGGAAGATCATGTGACACAAAGGGAGAAGACAACCATCGATAAGCCAAGACAAAAGAACTTAAGAGAAATCACATCTGCCAACATTTACATCCTGTGCTTCAAGCCTTCAAAACTGTTAGAAAATAAACATCCACTGTTTAAACCAGTGAGTCTGTGGTGGTTTCCTATAATACACTATGCTCGTTGGGTTTGTTTGGTTGGTTGTCAATTGATACAAGCTAGGGCCATCTGGGAAGAAGAAACCTCAACTGAGGAAATGCCTCTATCAAATTGGCTTTTAGGTAAGTTTATGGGGCATTTTCTTTATTAATGATTAATATGAGAGGTTCCATCCCACCAGGGACAGTGCCACTGGTGGGCCTGGATTGTATGAAGAGCTGAATAAGCCGTGAGGAGTAAGTCAGGAAGAAACATTCCTCCATCGTCTCTGTTTCAGTTCTTTCCTCCGGGTTCCTGCCTTGAATTTCTGCCCTGACTTTTTCAGTGATGAACTGGGACTTGGAATGCGTAATTCAAATGAGTCCTCTCCTTCCCAAGTTGCTTTCGGTAATGCTATTTTATCACAGCAATAGAAACCAAAGTAGGATGTCTGAAAAGACTAATACATTTTTTTTTTAACTGGCCATTGATGTTATAGCAAAACAAAAGAATCTGTCATTCCCAGACCTAGGTCAGATTATAGAAGAAAGGAGAAGGGGAGAAGGATGCTCTGGCCCACAGAACTGTGGACAAAGGCTGAGCTGGGACTCATTCTTTTTCTCACCCAGTGGAACCCATCTGGCTTAACGACTGAGCTTCTGATTGCTGATTGCACCCTCCTTTCTGGAACCCCACTAACATGTACTCAAGGTCGTCTTTAGCTTTGGCTTACTCCCGCCTTTCATTATCAGGCATTCTGATTCTTCCAGGTTCCATGTTTTTCTCTTATCAGACCAGTGTCATGTCACTCCCACATGGACTCCATGTGCTATACCCTGCTTTCATGCATATTTGGGGGCTGGAAAGGTGTGGAAATATAGCATTTTCCATGAACCCATTATACCTGCTGATTCTGAAAGGTGCTTTGGGTTTGCTTTTCACTTCACATTGATGTAAATAGTTGGCAGTTTTTTAAGGTTAATGACCAAGCTGCTTGTAAGGCAGGCAGCTTTTGAAATCAAACCAGTCCTCTGCCCTTGACGCCTGTGAAACACCTTTATTATCCTGCTCAGTAGCATCTGAGAAAACTAACTTGTCCTTCGGCACCAATACAACCACTAGAACCCATGTCTTCTAGCCAATTTGCACTTCAAAAAAATCTCCCCAAGTTGTCGCACTTCAGCAAGTGTCTTGCAGCTGTTTTAAAGACCTGTGTCATGACTCAACTTGTTGCAGATGCCCAAGGTGAGCCTGGGATTTGCTCAAATGGAGGAGCATAAATTGCTCTACATGAAAAGGACTACAATGGGCAACAAAAGAAAATTATGCTAATTTAGAACACAGATTAAAAACCGTTTCATTTTTCCCTTACCACAATTAAAACTGAGCGCTTTTCAGTCATACGACCTGCAGCGTGTGCATTTTCTCATTTATTCTCCATTAAATGGGCTATAAGTCATTCATACTCTCTCCACACCCCTCCTACTCCAGCCAGCCCATTTCTCTCTTCGCAAGGTGAGTCTTAAGTCAGTGAAGCCACTTTAATTGAAAAATTAAAACTCCAAGCTGGCCAACTCCTTATATTTATGGCTTCTATGAAACACTATGTTGTTGTTTGTAATATTTATTTTTGTTTTTTGTTATTTGTATGTGAGTGTCTGTGTGAAGAGATGTGCACATTGAGTGCAGTTGCTATCAGTGGCCAAAAGGTATTAACTATCCTTAGAACTGGAATTATGGGCTATTTTAAGCTACTCGATGTGGGAACAAAAATCAGGTTCACTGCAAGAGCAGTACAAACTCTTAACCACATCTCTGCAGCCTTATGTTACTGGCTCTTAATTGACAGCTGTGTGCAGGATTTTTACAAGCATTTTAGTCTGAACTGACTGAATTGATCAGCATTAGCCATTAGGTTTACATTCATCTTTACCTTTTCCTATGACTGGATGAAGATGTACACACCTGCAGACAGACAGACAAACAGACAAACTCATTTAAATAATGATGTTATTAAAATGGCATTGCACTTGGATTTTTTTTTTCAATTTGGTGACCCTTGAAGCTCTATTGATCACACATAAACGGCATAGATACTTTTAAATGTAACATATTTTTAAATTATAGATGTTTTGAGACAGGTTAGGACCACCTGAAACTGTTGATCATTTCTCCTCAGCCTCCTCCCCAAGTGCTTGCATCACAAACATGTGTTGCCATACCTGGATCAGTAGTAGTAGCAGTATAAAGTTTGATAATAAAAATGTTCTGCAACCTAATCAATCAAGCCATTTCTGGCTATGTTAACTTGATTTTTCTTTGTGCTGTGAGTGATTTCAATATTATAGATTATATTCCTGTGATAAACATAGTTGTGTCTGTATGTTTTGTTGCAAACACCTCAAAAGTTAAAATGAATATTTTCAATTACCTTTAATACACAGAAAGTATTTTCATAGGTCTAGTCCTCAAACCTGGACTCACCCATTACACATACAGAAATGTAGTATGAGCACTGATACCATGTGAAATTTGGATTTCCACCTATTTACAATGGCTACACAGTTTTCTTCTGCCTTAAGGTATTTTCTCTTGTATCCTTTCATTTACAAGTAACAAGAATGTTACTATCTTACCATATATTTTGCTATCTCTCTAACTAACTATCTATCTATCTATCTACCTACCTACCTATATATATATATATATATATATATATATATATATATATATGTTTTTATTATAAAGTTTTTCTTTTTTAAAGTGTGCTTCTATTCAAAAGTTATACACTTATCATTAAATTTCCCCTGGGTTTTCATCTATAGGTAGTGTTACTATTTGGTATATAGCTTTAAATAAAACTGTCCCAGTAGTTTAAGGTTTTCATGAGATCAGAGAAGCAGTAGGCATAAAAACAGTTCTGTATTATACCTGATGGCCTGTGATCAATATAAGAGCATCTCAGGAAAATCTCTTGAATAATTAAAGATATAGAGACTAAGGGAGTAAGAAAGGATGGAGTGAAGGAGGAAATTAAGGAAGAATGGAAGAGAGAGAGACAGGAAGGAAGGAAAAAAGGACAGGGGGATATGAGAAAAAAAGAAAAAGAAATAAAGCCAACTTGAAGTAAAAAGGGGGAAAAGGTGAACATCTTTCTACATTCAGGAGGTAAGAATGCAGGAGGGTTCCCCTTTCTCCACATCCTCTCCAGCATGTATTACCACTTGATCATAGACATTCTGATGGGTGTCAGGTGAAACCTCGGGTCGTTTTGATTTGCATTTCCCTGATGATTAAAGACATTGAGCATTTCTTTAAGTGTTTCTCTGTTCATTCAGTGTTCCTCTACAGAGAATTCTCTGTTTAGCTTTCTACCCCATTTTTTCAATTGGAATACTTTCTTTGTTACTTTTTAACTTCTTGAGTTCTTTATATATTCTTGATATTAGCCAACTGTCAGATATAGGGTTGGTGTTATTTTGTTCTGATGACAGTGTCTTTTGCTTTACAGACGCTTTTCAGTTTCATGGGGTCCCATTTACTGATTGTTGCTCTTAGAGCCTGTGCTGTTGGTGTTCTGTTCAGGAAGTTGTATCCTGTGCCAACAAGTTCAATGCTCTTCGCCACTTCATCTTCTAACAGTGTATCTGGTATTACAATGAGTGAGGTCTATGATCCACTTGGACTTTAGTTTTGTGCAGGGTTATAAGTATGGATCTATTTGCACTTTTCTACGTGTAGACATCCTGTTAGACCAGCACCATTTGTTGAAGATGCTGTCTTTTTTTTTCCACTGTATGGTTTTGTCTTCTTTGTCAAAAGTCAATTATCAGTAGGTGCGTGGGTTTATTTCTAGGTCTTCTATTCAATTCCATTGATTCACCATTCTATTTCTGTGCAGTTTTCATTACTATTGTTCTCTAGTGCAGCTTGAAATCAGGGATGGAGATAACCCCTGATGATCTGTTGTTGTACAGGATTGTTTTAGCAATTCTGGGTTTGTTTTGTTTGTTTGTTTGTTTTTGTTTTTCCATTAGAACCCTCCTCCATTGCTGGTGGTAATGTAAACTTGTACAGCCACTTTGAAAATCAATCTGGTGCTTTATTAGACAATTAGGAATAGTGCTATCTCAAGATCCAGCTATACCACTCCTGGCCATATATCCAAAAGATGCTCAAGTACACAATAAGGACATTAGCTCAATCATGTTCATAGCAGCCTTATTCATAATAGCCAGAAACTGGAAACAACCCAGATGTCCCTCAGTGGAAGAATGGATACAGAAATTGTGATACATGGAATAACTCTTCAGCAATTAAAAACCAGGAAATCATTAAATATGCAGGCAAATGGTGGTAACTAGAAAAGATCATACTGAGTGAGGTATCCCAGAAGCAGAAAGACATACAAGATATATACTCTCTTATAAGTAGATATTAGACATATAATATAGTATAAACATACTAAAACCAGTACACCTAAAGAAGCTAAGCAAGAAGGAGGACCCTGGGTAAGATAATCAATCCTCACTCAGAAAAGCAAATGGGAGGGACATCTGAAGAGGGAGAAAACAGGGAACAGGACAGAAGCCTACCACAGAGGGCTTCTGAAATACTGTATCCAACAGTGTATCAAAGAAGATGCTGAGACTCGTCTTTCCTATCTTGGGAAACAGTTCAGGGAATCTTATGAAAGAAGGGGGAGATAGAAAGACCTGGAGGGGACAGGAACTCTATAAGGAGAGCAACAGATCCAAAAAATCAGGGCACAGGGCTCTTTTCTGAGACTCTTACTCCAAATAAGAACCATGCATGGAATTAACCTAGGACCCCTGCTCAGATGTAGCCCAGGGCAGCTCATTGTCCAAGTGGGTTCGTTAGTAATGGGAACAGGGACTGACTCTGACATGAACTCAGTGGCTGGCTCTTTGATCACCTTACCCTGATGGGGGAGCAGCCTTACCAGGCCACACAGGAAGACAATGCAGCCTGTCCTGATGAGACCCGATAGGCTAGGTTTAGAGGGAAGGGGAGGGGGACCTCCCCTATCAGGGGAATGGGGGAGCAGCATGGGAGGAAAAGATGAAGGGCAAGTGAGATTGGGAGGGAATGAGGGAGGGAGCTACAGCTAGGATAAAAAGTGAATAAAGTGAAATAATTAAAAAATAAATTTTAAAAAAGAGACAATCACAAGACAAAGAGTATGGAGACAGCTAGCCACTAAAGAGGGATGATCAGATGTAGACATGCTGAGTTCAGACAGAAGGATACTCAGACATTGAACGGCCACAGAATCAGAACAGTATTCTGATCCTCAATGGAGAGGATCCCACCATTTGAGCATACTGGGGAGGCTGATAGCCCCAAACCTGAGATTATTACATTGCCCAACCCTAAAGCCATATGTCTGCTCTAATCCACAACTCCATTGAGATTTCATCTCTCCTTCATCAGAAAGGCTATCATCAAGAAAACAAACATGAAATGCTTGTTAGAATGTGGAGAAAAGGAGACTACTTAGTCTCTGTTGTTGAGAATTTAAATTAATGTAGTCATTATCAAAATTTCTCAGAAAACTGAAACAGAGGTGCCATTTGATTTAGCGATATAGCTCCTGGGGAGATATCCAAAGTACACAATGTTTCACAGAAATACCTTAATATTCTTTGTTATTGTGGTACTAGCCTAGATACCGATCACCTGATGAATGGATAAAGGAAATCTGGAATACAACCAGAATAAAATTTTATTCGGCCATAAAGAAGATTAAATTATGTTATTTGCTGGAAAATTAATGTAGAGATCATCATGTTAATGGAAATAAATCAGGCTAAGAAACTCTGAAATACACATACAAAATGTCTTCTTTTATGTTAGATTTTTTATATAAAATATATATAAGTTATACATATATAATACATAGATGTGTAATATACTGAAAACCAAAAGAAGACTTTTGAAAGAGTAGACGTGTCCAACTAAAGAGAAAAGAGATGAGTAATGTGATACTAAATGTGACAAATGTGGGGTGAGCAGAACAGAGCATGCCCAGAGCCCTGCCCACTACCACAAAGCATGGGCAGGTGCCACTATGTTAAGCAAGTATGGGGTGGAGAGATGAGAGAGAAATAGAATCGGAATAGTTAATATACTGTGAAGAGAGGCAGAACTGGGAACATGAAGGTGATGGGGAACAGCCTGGTATGAGTAGCCTGCACTGCCCCCTGAGGTCATGGTGATTTCTAGGCCTAGGCCTACATTGATGCCAAGGACCGTGTGTGGGTCCGTGGCCCTTTAGCAGTGGGGACCCTGAGATGATGTCCATGGCCCATGTTACCACCAGTGTCCATGTGGATGTCCCTGGTCTGGGCTGTTGCCTGGGGCCATGTTGATTTCCTGGGGCTGCTCAAAGCTGGCCCTACACCTCTCCTGGAAAGTGTGGGATTACTGTCCCTGGCAGCATAGGTGGTGCAAAAGAGTTGGCCCTGAGGGCATGAGAGCTGGAGAGTTGGACCCTCCCCTCTCCAGCTTCAGCACTTATGAGAGCATGGTAACGATGCCCCTGATGTCATGGGTTGAGGAGAGCACCTGTGCTTTAGGTTGGTACAGCTCCTCACCTGAGCAAAGTGGGAGAGCTGGAAGGCTGACCAACTCAACTACTATGAAGACTCAGATCCAGGGCTTTACAGTGATTCACCCAACATTTATCCTACCTATGAACTGCTGGAGTGTGTGAGGGGGCCAGCCCTGCCCCTCACCAAAGCTGTAGTATCTTCATGACAAACGGCAACAACAGTATATCTGATAGGAGTCCCAGTGATGAGGACCCTGAATTGACAGTGCAGCAGAAGCCAGTGAACTCAAACCAGGCCAATGATTTACTTCAATGAACATTTTTAAATAAAGCTGTTTGGGCAAAAGGGTAAACTGTGACACACCCTGACACGGTGCAGCTTCCATTGCTTGTTTGTTGCTTTGTTTTCTTGGTTTTGGTTTTTATTTCTTTTGGGGTGAAGGTTGCAAGGGCAGAGTCTGGATATGGACAGATAGGGAGATTAGTAGGATTGGGGTGCATGATGTGAAATTCACAAAGTATCAATAAAAAATATGACTAATATATAATGACTTGCATTTATGAAAATTACATAATGACTCATACTATTCTGTATGCCAACCAAAAAACATTTAAAAATAAAAATGTGATTCTATTACTTTAGAACAAAATGATATTTCTTATATTACCCAAGATGAAATTATTTTAAGCCTATTTTTACTTTCATATTTTTTAATATTGTAATATAGGTAAGACTCGTAGCTTTTCCTAATGGCTGACTATTCTCATATCTTTTTTTATATAAAAATAGGTACATCTGGGCTGACCAACTTTGATCTTTTATTTATTAGATTATTTATTCTGGGCAATTTGCAATGAGTAGTATTTATTGTCAACTTGACATCTACAAAGCAGGCCTCCAGGAAAATCGGGGAGAAATCATCTAGTTTAAGGCTGACCTCCAAGAATGTATGTGAAGGATTAGATTGTGTTGGTTGAGATAATTGATGTGGAAAGACACACACTAATTGTATGCAAGATCATTTCCTGATAAGAGGATTCTGGAATATATAAAACAGAGAAGGTGAGTGAAGTACTGTCCATGCATCCATGTCTCCTTCTTAATTATGGATGTGATGTGACAAGTGATCTTTATCTCCTGCTGTTCTGACTTACCTCACAGTGCTAAACTGTAACCTGGAAATCACAGAATATAATATGAGACTTTAAACTACAAAACACCCTTTCTCCCTTAAGTTGACTTTGTCAGAGTGCTTGATCACAATATTAGGAAACCAAACTAAGTCAGAAATTGGTATCAGGAAGTGGAACCTGAAGTATCTGGCTTCCAGTTGGTGTCTTACATGTTGTGTGTGGTTGTGTTTGTCAGGTAAAGCATGGCTAAAATCTTACAGAGTAACTGGAAAAAGATGTGTGCTAAAAAGAGAAAAAAAAATGCCCCAAGGGAGCTGAGCTGACTTAAAAGTATTCTCAAAGTTGACAGTGATGCTTTAATGAAAGATGTTGAATAAATAGCAACTCTGTGGTACCCAAACACTGCCAGGAGAAAATGCAGTGTGTAGCAGATAATGAAAGGGATGACACGAAAATGGAGACTAAAATTAAGAGAAACAAAAAGACTCTTCTTGACCACCATGGCCAGTACCCAGTGTGGATGAACCAGGGGTAGAGCAAAAAGACTGAAGGCAAAGAGGGGAAAAATGGGGGGAAAGCAGAGCTAAGTGAAGGATCTGGCCTGGTAGACCCTTAAAAACTGGAGAGTATTACATGGGACAGAAGTTCAGTTATTTGGAATGTCTTCACAGATCTCAGCTCTCACTAAATAAGAGCTATTTGTTTTTATATTTTAGTTTGGACTTAATTTGTAATTTAAAACCAAAATAATGCATTTGTGTTGGAAACAAATATAATGCCTTTTTGTGATTAAAAAAGTGGAACTATGGTTATCATAAACCTTAGCATGCAATTTTTATGCACTTTGAAACTGTTCTTTTAGGAGCATTGTGGAAGAATATGAAACTTTGGACCAGCAAATACTTTGAATGCTAGAATAAGAGTGTAATGGGCCATTTTCTTAGCATCTTGAGAGATAACAACACAGAAAGGAGGCAGAGAATGAAAGTTTGGCTCATGAGGTTTCTGAAGGGAATAAGGACTCTACCAGGAACAAGACTAGGGACTATTTATGTGGCATTTATACAAAAATATGGCTTCATTCCGCCCACATCCTGAGAACTTGAAAAATGTTGAATTTCAAGATAATGGACTAATGATTTTGATGAGGGAAGGAACATGTAAAAGCTTAAAGTGTCAGGCAAGAAGACTGCAGACAACAAAGTAACAATAACTACTAAAGAGATCAGTGCCATTAAAGAAAAAATTGATTCTCTGTATAGGGACAACATGAGAAAGTTTCCTTAGGGTCAGCACACAGAATCCGATCCAGCTGTGGTTCAAGGAGACTAGGCTGCATCTCCAACTAATGGCATACCTTGCAAGTGGTTACCAGATGACACTTATTTTGAAGACATGAAACGTGAAGATTGAAAGGATCATAGTATTATGTACTGCAGAGAGGTCCTTAAGATGTTGTTGTGTGACATCAGAGTAAAGCCTAGGTTGCAGTGGAGACACCTGAATACTAGAAATTCCAGAACCATTGGACGTGTACCAAGGAGGGCTGTAGGCATGGAGTGTAGCTGAACTAAGCCTGTAGAGGAGCTGTATGAATTGCAAGTAAAAGAACTGGTTAGGTGGGGTTGCCTAAGTTGGAACTCAGGGGATTGAATTAGAAGCCCCAGATGCTGGACAGAGAGCTTCAAGATCTGATGTTATTTCCTGCTGGATTCTAGATTCACTTTGTTGGGATCAATTGTTCCTCGCTATGCCCGTTATTCTATTGTGAAATAGGGGTGTTTAATCAGTATGATTATATGTTTAAAGTATATTACTCTGTTTTTAATTTAAAAGAGCTCTACCCAAAGTTTGGCAGTGAGTCTCAGCATCTGCTTTGATCCCTTGTTGGGTGGAGCCTTTCAGAGGACCCTCTATAGTAGGCTCCCATCCAATTTCCTCTATTCCACCACTTCTGCTCTCTATCCTGTTTGCCATTCTGAATGAGATTTAAGCATCCTTCCTAAGGTCCTCCTTAGCATTTAGCTTCTTTAGGTCTACATGTGGCTATCTGCTTATAAGTAAGTGTATACCATGCCAGAGCATAGGTCATCTTTTTGAAGAATACAGGAGGAGCATAGAGGGATGTGGAGGGGGCAGGAGTTCCACAAGGAGACCAACAAAGCTAAAGGATCTGAGCCCAGGGGGTCCTGCAGAGACTAATAGACTAACCAAGGACCATGCATGGAGAGCACCTCCTGCTCAGATTAGCAGTTCAGTCTTTATGTGGCTCTGTGCGTGAGGTGAGCAGGGGCTGCCTCTGTCATAAACTCAGTTGCCTGTTGTTTGATCACTTGCTCCTGGTGATGTGGCCTTGCCAGACCATGGAAGAAGAGGATCCAGGAAGTCCTGGTGAGACTATGGGCAGATGGCAATGGTGGAGAACTCCTCCTTTCAGTGGACTAGGAGAAGAGGATGGGACGGACGAGGGAGGAAGGGTAGGGCTGAGGGATGTTGAGGGAGGGGGCTTCAATTGGGATACAAAATGAATAAATTGTGAAAAAATAAATTAAGAAAGGAATAAAATTACAATATGTCAGATTTATACTGATCTTGACTCCCCAATACATACACAAATAAACAAACGTAATAAAAAAGCAATAATAAAATAAAAAGCTTTCACATGAATATAAGAGATCACAGTTATGATACTTTGGATTTTAAAATGCTATAATTTTAAAGATATTTTAGACTTTTAAAAGTAGATTATATTTTATATTAAGACCACACTGGGAAGAAGTGGAAGATTATGGTTCCAGGTGATATATATGGATATCAAATCAACAAGGTATGGAGTTCTGATAATATTTCAGGCTTAATATTTGGTAAATACTTTTCAAATTTTGCAACTGGCCTCATAGACAGTGCTATGACATAAGCGTCCATCTACTCCAACAAAACGAGGCTAACTACACCTGGGAAAACACGGGAAACAACCCCACAGCCACAAAACCAAAAGAAAGAACTTCTGGTGGCATCAACATTCTCAATTTCATGCTATACTACAGAGCAATACTATGAAAACCTGCATGGTACTGGCATTGAAACAGATAGGCTGATCAAAGGAACTGAATGGAAGACCCAGAAATAAAGGTTCCTATGGGAAGATGATTTTCATGAAAGATCCAAAACCATACAATAGAAAAAAAGAAAGTGTCTTCAACAAATGGTGCTGATCTTACTGGATGTCTACATGTAAAAAAATGCAAATAGACCCTGTATTTATCACCCTTCACAAAACTCAAGTCCAAGTATATCAAAGACCATGACATAAAATCAGAGATGCTAAATCTATTAGAAGAAAAAGTGCTGAGGAAGTCTGAAATTCATTGGCACCTGAGACAACTTCCTGAACAAAACACCAACAGCACAGGCTCTGAGATCAACAATTAATAAATGGGATCTCATGAAACTGAGAATCTTCTATGTAAGTCAAAGTACACTGTTGTCAGAACAAAAGGGCAGTCTACACATTGGGAAAAGATCTCCAACCTGACATCAGACAGAGAGCTAATATCTAAAACATAGAAATAATTTAAGAAATTAAACATCCTGATGGGTGTAAGGTGGAATCTTAGGGTTGTTTTGATATGCATTTCCCTGATGGCTAATGAGGTTGAGCATTTCTTTAAGTGTTTCTCTGCCATTTTACATTCCTCTATTGAGAATTCTCTATTTAGCAAGAATTCACAACAGAAAAATCACAAATGACTGAGAAGCACTTAAGGAAACGTTCAGTGTCCTTAGCCATCAGAGAAATGCACATCAAAATGATTCTAAGATTCCATCTTACACCAGTCAGAATGGCTAAGATCAAAAATATCAAGTGATAGCACATGGTGGCAACTATGTGGAGAGTGTGGAACCCTCCTCTATTGCTGGTGGGAGTGCAAACTTGTACAAACTCTCTGGAAATCAATCTGGTGCTTTCTTAGAAAATTGGGAATACCTCAAGATCCAGTTATACATCTCTTGGGCATACCCAAAAGATGCTCCACCATTCAACAAGGACATTTGCTCAATTATGTTCACAGTGGCTTTATTTGTAATAGCCAGAAACTAGAAACAACCTAGATGTTCCTCGACCAAAGAGTGAATACAGAAATTATGTTACATTTACACAATGGAATACTACTTAGCTATTAAAAACAAACAAAAAAAAATCATGAAATTTGCAAGCAAATGGATGGAACTAGAAAAGATCATCCTGAGTGAGGTAACCCTAACCCTGAAAGACTAGCATGTCATGTACTCACTTATAAAGGGATTTTAGACATAGAGTACAGGATAACCACACTACAATCCACAGACATAAAGAAGCTAAGTAACAAGGGGGTCCAAAGGAGAGTGCCAGAATGTCACTCAGAATGGTAAATATAATGGACAGCAGAAGTATATGAACAGAGGGAGCTGGGCAGGAGATGGAATGGGGAGGGAAACAACAGTGGGAATCAGATGTGGGGAGAACTGGGATGGGAAGTTAGAGGCCTGGGAACAAGAAGAGAAACTGAGTGGGGAAACTTCTTTGTTAAGATGGAGGGCTGTGACAGGGTAGGCTCCTGGGAGGGTATGAGTGTGACTCTAGCAGAGACTCCTAACAAGGGGGACATGAAAACTGAAGTGACCACTCCAGTCACTAGCCAGACAGGAGTAGTGGAAGAAGAGAAATAACCCACCAACAAAATCTTTAATTAAAAAATTACCCTGCCTACAAGAAGTGCAGAGATAAAGAGGGAACAAAGATTGAGAAATAATTGGCCCAACCTAAGACCTACCCCATGGTAAAGAGCCATCCCCTGACACTATTAATGATGCTCTGCTATGTTTTGAAGACAGGGGCCTAACTTGACTGTTATCTGGGAGGCTCCAGCTAGCAGAGGATTAAGGCAGATGCTGGGACTTGCATACAAGCATGGGGCGGAGTTCCAGGGATCCTGTGGAAGTATGGGTGGAAAAATAGAAGGACCTGGAGGAGACAGGAACCTCACAAGAAGACCAACAGAGACAACTAACTCAGTCTCATGGGGGCTTACAGAGACTGAGATAACAACTAAGGTGCACGCATGGTCTGGACCAAGACCCCCCTACACATATGTGGCCAATGGGCAACTTGATCTTTATATAGAGGGGGGTATTTCTAACATGGACTCTATTGCCTACTTTTGGACCACTTCCTTCTGACAGAGCTGCCTTGTCTGGCCTCAGGGAATGAGTGTATGCCCAGTCCTGATGTGACTTGATGTGCTGGGGAGAGTTGATACAGGGAAAGGGGGCATCCCTTTTCTGGGTGTATTTCTTCTATGTTACTTCCCAACTTTTACTCAGTTTCCTTAAGTCTTTAGCTCTGCCTCACCTATACCACAGACAGCATTACATTACTGTTTTGTTTTGTTTTGCAATCATTTCTAGTAACAAGCATGGCTTTTCCTAGACTCAAGACTGAGCTTCTTTACTATCATGACTAGAGGAAACATGGTCTTCCTGACAGGAGTCACTTATATGTTCTCAGGCACGTAAATTAAGAAAATTTCCATCCTTTACTGCACAGCCCTTTCCCTAGTTTTTTGTGTCTCTGTGATTCTGTCTCTCAGGTCAAAATCAATACCTTAGGAGAAACTTTAACGTGTTCTTAATCAGTTCCCAGTCTCAGTAACTCCCACTTCAATTTCTGTGGTAACTGCTTTCCAGCCAGCCTCTTCTTACTCATGCCTACTCTTTCTAATCTATTTTTAATCCCTCATGTAAAATAGAAGACACACAATACAATGGCTAAAGAGTAGACTTTGGGGACATATACAAATCCTAGGTATTTAACAGCTCTGACTCCCTTTCTGAAATTTGTAGCTCTACATTCTTATTTCAAACATACAATGTAATGAATTACTTTTCCCACCGTGAGTATTTCATACACCTCATCTTTTATGATCATCATATTCTTTGTTATCACCATTACAGATTCTCTATGCCCAGAACAAGCCCAGCTCTCCTAGCAACTCTCAACTCTCTGGAGAACACCAAGAACCCTTGTGATTTTATGTACACTCTAGAAAGGAGAGGTTCTTGCTTCAAGCTATCAATCCTCAAGAGTGTGGCCAGTATGCTTAGTTCCACCTCAATGGCACAGTAAGAACTAAGCATTAGTTGACACTATGGCATAGAAATCCATGTCTGAGGACTCAGAAATTTCATGCCCATGAGTGACAATGATTTGAAAGGGAAGAAAAGCAAACATGTACCAATAATAAGATGTGAAAACTCAGACAGCGCCACAATAATTGCAACACATCTCTGTAGGCTGTATACTGTGTAATCCAATTTTGTGGCACCACATGTTATCTCAGAACTATAATTGACCTCTGTCCCTTGGTCTGCAAAACTTCCTGAATCCTTTTTTCCAGAATGGATAAATTTCTGGACAAACAATACCCAGGAGAAGTTTTGAAAGCATACAATATATTGCTGCATTTGCCATAAACACTTGATTCAACAGAACTAATTTTGTGTGCTTTAACTTGTCCTGGGGATAGAATGTGAACAAGAAAGACAAGGGCATACCCTCTTGGTCTCTCCCTTTAGCAAGTGAGATAGATCATAAATGGATAGAGACATAAATAAGAAACAGAGTTTAGGAGACCGGAACGATCTCTTGAAAGCAGGCATAATAGAACAATGAAATAAGAGAGAAAAAGAGAGATGGAGGTTGATAGGAAGACTAGGGTAGGGAGAAAGGGAAAGGCTATGTAGCCTTCGGGAGCATGAAAATTTTCTCTAATATAAGTTTGTGTAAACGAGGGATGAGGCAACAACACATAAAACAGAGTAGTGTGGAGAGAGAACAAAGTGGTATGTACTGGCACCTAGTGGGAAGTCAACAGTGGACAGGTCTTCTGTGTTGTTGTTTTCTGGGTGCCCTGGATATAGTCTCTAGGGGAAACAGAGACAGAGACAAATGATCAGAAACAAAATGGAAGCACTTCCTCCCAGAAGGAGGTCCTTGAGCAAACCACTTGCTATAGTCCCAACATTCACTGATATCTCCAGCCTGGGATTCCAGGTTTCACCTGCATGAAGCTGACTGGAAACCAAGAGCCTGCTCTCAGGTAAAGCATGGCAATCTATTCTGTTCTCTTGTCAGGTCATAAATAAAGGGGCACTGATATCAGAAGATGGGCATCTCTGGCTTTGCTGTGAGCTAAGTGCCTGAGGACAATGATTGTTAGCTGCACAGAATAACTGAGCAGAGAGAAGCAAGGCCACCTCTGTGGACCATGGAGTGTTCTGGAGTGGAACATCTGGCAGCATAGAGTATGCTCCAGGAAGCTACATAAAAACAACGAAACCAGAGCATCTGGTGAGGTCACAGCAGAGCCCAGGTAGCTCACTGCTTTTGTTCTTTCTGACTAATTGTGCTCCTGCTGGTGTCAGAGATCGCTGAGGAACAGCCAGAGTCATGGAGGGTGGGAAGCGAAGGTTAACTAGGGCATATTTTAGTACAAGCACAAGAACACCAATTAAGAAAAGCAGGAGGCAGCCCATGTGGCTTTGACCTCTTCTTTCTGTGCCTTCCCAGGAACAGAAAAGATTTTCCTGCTCTTAGAGCAGGAAAACTCCAGGGATGTGAGGTGAAATTCATGGCAGAAGACTCCTAAAAGTGTTCCCCAACATTGATGGCCCTGTGTAAATCTTTTTCTAGGCAAAAGGCTAACACTTTCATTTTATTCTCAAAAGGACTCAGGACCTCAAATAACTACAGGTGACAATACTCTCACAGCCTTACAGCATCAAATATGATCTAGAGTCTGAACCATCTCTCCAGGCGAAAGGTATATGAAATGAAGAAAAAGTCCCTGATGCTATGTCTCTTAATTTTTCACATCTGATCCTTTCTGTTTGCCCCATTAAGTTCCAGGACTGCCTCTTTCCCCAATTTATTCACAAGAGCAGCAAAGCCCCAAGAAGTTGAGTATGCTGTCCTGGATATATATATACATAATTTGGCTTGGATGTAGCACAGTCCAATGTCAAATCAAGTTCTTCACATCTGTGCAGACTGATACTTTCAAGCATCGACCACTGCGGAGCTGGGTCCCTTGGAGACCACATCAATACTTCAGATCCACATAAGCTATCTTCTACAAGAAGCTCACACAAGAGCACCATTGTAATTCAACTCAATTGTCTCTTTTAAACATTGTAATATATTTGAATTAAAGTAGAGTTACACAGATGTAGCCCATGGAAGCTCAGTGTCCAAGTGGGTTCCCTAGTAAGGGGAACAGGGAATGTCTCTAGGAACTAAGTGGCTAGCTCTTTGGTCACCTCCCCCTAATCGGGGAACAGCTTTACCAGGCCACAAAGACGACAATGCAGCCATTCCTGATAAGACCTGATAGACTAGGATCTATGGAAGGGGAGAAGGACCTCCCTTATCAGTGGACTGTGGGAGGGTCATGGGTGGAGAAGAAGGAGTGAGAGTGGGATTGGGAAGGGACAAGGGAGGGAGATATAGGTGTGATACGAAGTGAATAAACGTAATTAATAATAATAATAATAATAATAATAATAATAATAATAAAAGAAACAAAACAGAGTTACACATATCACCCTTTCCCTTTCCTCTTTCTGGTCCCTCCCAGGCCCTTCTCACTCTCAAATTGACAGCCTCCTTTACTTTGAACATTGATTATTGTTATACATACACATACACACACACTTATGTATATTTATGCACACATACATAAAAACAATTTCCTAGTCTATTTTTGTTATTTGTATGTGTATGGTTTCCCTGATGACCACTATGTAATGGACAAAGAAAAAATGGAGGTTACCAACACTTTAATTCTACCAAACAAAAACAAAAAGTCCCAAGTGGCTTTGGGAAAAGGATCTTGGGATACGCAGAATTGCAAAGAAAATTTTTCTTGTGAAAGGTCTGTGGTTGGACTCTAACAGTCAGTTAGAGATGGTGACTATGTGCTCTTTAAAATCCCCTGTAGCCATGAGAGTTTAACCAGGGCTCCTTTTGAAACCTCTATGTGTCTGAGTAGATCATAGGATAAAGGTCTGGCTGACATACAGTTTAGCAAAGGAAACATGACTATCATAGCTTTCATTGCTTTGAAATTGCCATATCACAGCCAAGATATCTTGGGGCAGAACTGTCAGATATTACAAACTTTGTTGTTAGTGATGCTTGCATTGGACCAACTTGTGAGATCTGGCTTTGGCTTTCCCAATGAGACAGACCTCTTATCTTAATAACATTTTTATTGATTCTTTGGGAGTTTCACATCATGCACACCAATCACAATCTCTTCTCAATCCTTCAAATTCTGCCACTACCCCTTGTGACCTAGCCCACCCCCAGAGAAAAGCTAAAAAAGAAAAAATAAGAAAAACAAAACAAGAAACCAAGTCTACGTTATGTTATCTGTACACTAATTGGAGCATGATAAAACTCTCAGTGGCATGACTTTTAAATGGAATTAAATCTTTCCTCTCTCACACTTCTGCCAGAAGCCATAAGTTGGGGAGAGCTACTTTTCAACATCTCCATCACACTTTTTAAGAGTTCTCTTTGAAGGCTTCCTGTCTACGCTGTTACTTTTTTTGTTTGGTTGTTTTTTGTTTTGTTTTCTTTTTTAATTCTTTATTAATTACACTTTATTCACTTTGTATCCCCCCTGTGGTTCACTCCCTTCTCCCATCCCAATTCCTCCTTTCCTCCACCCTCTGCATACATGCCCCTCCCCAAGTCCACTGATAGGGGAGGTCTTCTTTTCCTTCCTTCTGATCCTAGTCAATTAGGTCTCATCAGGAGTGGCTGCATTGTCTTCTTCTGTGGCCTGGTAATGCTGCCTCCCCCTCAGGGGGAGGTAATTAAAGAGCAGGCCAATCAGTTCATGTCAGAGACATTTCCTGTTCCTATTACAATGGAACCCACTTGGATACTGAACTGCAGACTATCAATGCAAATGCTGAGACTTATGGGCAACCTTTGGGCAGAGTGCACGAAAACTTAAGAAAGAAGTGGAAAATAGTAAGATCTGGAGAGGACAGGAGCTCCATAAGGAGAGCAACAGAACCAAAAATCTGAGTACAGGGATCTTTCCTGAGACTGATACTCCAACCAAGGACCATTCATGAAGATAACCTAAGACCCCTGCACAGATGGGTTTTTTTGTTTTTTGTTTTTTGTTTTTTGTGGGGTTTTCTGGGGGGGGAGGTAGGGAGATTGGGTTACAGAAGCCTTCCCTGTCCCTCCCTCTCAACTGTGTGTCTGCCGTAATCAATATCACAGCAAATAGAACCTCCTTGATCTTCACAATCAGCAGAAGCACAGATTATGAGCCTCCACACGACTTCTGGAAACAGCACAGACCACAAACATCGCCCCTGCTGCAGTAGTACCCCATATGAGACAGCCCATATCAAGCAGGACCCCATGGAGGCAGCCTGTACCACAGATATGAGCATGGCTTCAGGTTGCAACACAGGCCACAGACCTGATCCTGGCCTTTTGTGGTAGCTAGAGCCACAGACTTCAATACAGACCACAACTTTAGTAGGGCCTTGGAGGAAAAAGCCTCTTTGTACATGCCTTAAATTCTCATAGATTTTTTTTTCTTTTTGCCTCTGGGCCATGCCATGAGGACCCTCTCTCTCAGCCCAGGTGTTATGTACCTACAATAATACGTTATAGAAGGACCATGGCTTTGAAACCAGAGCAGTCTTCAACTTCTAAATATTTGACTATGGGCCAAATACCTCAACTTTTCTGAATCTCAGAAAAAGGTATCTATAGAGAATGAGGAAAATAATCCCAATCTACGGGGGAGTCATGAGAGGTTAATTGGATTCAGCAGCTAGAGTGCCCAGTATGTGCTCAATGCACAGCCTGTAGCTCTTATTATATTCCCATATTAACTGTGATTGCAGCTGAGCCTGGAAGGATGGCCTGGAGTCAGAAACACTGCAAGGCTGGCCCCGGGTGGGATCCTCTGCCCTTGGGCTGGTCACATGCTTTTCCCTTGCCAGTTGCTCTTTAAGAGGAGCCAATTTCACACTTCCAGATAGATCCACACTCCAAATTATGTTTGTTTTAAAATAATGAATAGTGGCATTATTATCTGCACTGCTCTCCAGGGTGCTCTGTGCTGAATGTATTCTCCTTGCATTAGCAGAGCTTCACTGCTGTGGATAAATGGACTAGTGAGTGTGGAAATGCACCACAGAAGTGGAAGCTGGCCCTACTGTTGCCTATCTCTGTGGAACCTTCCCTGGATGTGACCAGCAAGCCTTCTGATGCCCAGAGAGGCAGTGAAGTGTTGCAACAGGCTCTGGGAACACTGGACACAGAACAAAAATGCCAGGTGTCTGTCATTGCTCTGTCACTTGAATTGTCTGTCTCTGGGACTGTCAGGTAACCACCAAGGGGAGATAGGGCTCTTGAGAAAGCCAGAAAAAGACCCATAGTAAAGAGCATCTTGTATGAAATAATCCAGCAGAACACCTGTCTGTGGCCTTGGATATATAGTGAGACTGAGCTGACCTAGGAGGCATGGTCATTTCCAGGCAGCTCGCTGAAGCAGTGTCTACACAGAAGGATCACAAGCTGGAGTTCCTGACACAGTCGTGGTGTTGCTTTCCTTTCTGTGGCCTCTCTTAATTCTCTGATAGTGAGGACGAGGTTTCTGCTATTTTCAAGTGAGGAAACTGAAGTTCTTCCCACTCTTAAGCCTTTTGGGGGGGTATTTGGGGCTGGGAGTCATCTTCTTCTAGGAGGGCAGGCTTGACTGATGAGCACAGCCCTATTCTGATTAGGGACCAGCAATGGTATCTCACCCAGTATTCTGCTGTCCTCACCGCTTAACTTCAAGGAGGGCCACAGTTAGAACATCTCTGGACCTCCATGAAGTTGGCAAAAGGGAAGGACTTTCAGTTAGTTCTCCAGATGATGTAAAGCCTTCTAAAGTATATTTCAGATGTCATGTTCAAATATAATTACTTGCTTCATCATAGAGCTAATTGACCAGTTGAACGTTGGAGACATATTCATTTAACTTTAAATACATGTTCTGCTCATGTATCACCATCCTTGACAGAGCGTGTGGTTTAAAGTCTAGATATTACAAGGCACTGTTAGCATTCTGCATTGTCTTTGTCAAAGGCCCTGACTGTTTAAGCACTAAGCATTTATATTGTAGGACCCCTTTTCACTTTACAATGTTGCATATCAAAAATCAAAGTATCTTTAGATTTCCTCAACTTCTCATAGGCTCTGTAAAGAAGAGGTCTTATCCTTCACTTTCTTAATCAGTATTTCTCTCATATAACTAATGCTTCTTTCTGACATCTTTTCTATATCTTCCTCTGTATGTGTGAGTGTGTGCGTGTGCGTGTGTGCATGTGTGTGTGTGTGTGTGTGTGTGATTTTCCAGAACTGTGAATGAGGTTTTGAGACAGAATAAGGTTTCCAGGTGACTATGATCAGATCACTTGTCTACCTAAAGTCACAATGTAGACGCAAGCAAGCATTCTGCATTTGTCCACGCGGACTCATCACAACTGTGTCCAGAAAGAAGGCACTGCTTTTCTTTGCAATCTTTTTCTGTGTGCATATATCTCAGGAAGTCCCTAACACATGAGATTTTGGGGGACACTTGACACCCAAATTAAAAAAATAAATAAGTAACTAATGCTGTCTGTGTGATTATTTTTCAATGTTTTTGAAAAATACTACTAAAACATTAGCTGGACATCTTTGAGTAAAACTGATCCAGGGCATAGTAAAAGCTATGACATAATTAACACTTTACAACATTTATAATTACCAATGAGGGACAGCAAGATGGCTCAGCAAGTAAAATTGCATGCCATATGAGCCTGCCAACCTGATTTCAGTGCCTAGATCCTGTAATAGAAGGAAAGAACTGACTCCTGAAAATTTGCTCTCTGATTTCCACACACTTTCCATGGCAAGTGTATACTATATACATACAAGCATACAGAGAGATAACAACAACAATAATGATAATAATAGTAGTAAATTTAAATTCCCAATAAGCACATCACCCACTAACTTGAGGACCTCAGAGGATACTGGACTGAGCTTTGCTGATACGTTTCTAGACAGGGATTCATGAATGTCAGGGGTGATCTGTTCTTGGACATCTCATCTATGATTTCACTTCCTTTAGCCATAACTACTACATTTTGAGGTGTTTCTTGGTGCCAAAGTCTCAGTTCATGTGTAGTGATGGCTAAATAGTTATCTCAACGTGCTCTGTGCAAGAGTACTGGGAGATCAAAGCTCTATGTGATTCTACCAGTAAAGCTTTTGTCAGCAAGGCTTCTCATGAGCAGGGAGCATAGATGTGTTTCAACAGGCTTAGAATTAGAAGCAAGACATGACCCGGAGTCTTCCATGTAAACTAACATTAAGGGGCTTACAGAGCACAGCAGGTAGAAACAATCATAATACACAAGGGTAGTCAACCTTTCGTTGTTGAAATAAATAGTTCTATAATTAACTTTAAAAGTAGAAAGGCTTATTTTGATCCACAGTTTTGTACCCTTCAGTTTAAAGTCTACTGGACACATGCTTTAAAAACTATGGTGAAACAGCGAACCATAATGGAAGCACAGAGCAGACTAACCAATTCCCCTTAAAAACGAAGGAGATAGACAAGAAGCCTGTCTACTTCAATGTCTCATTCATGACAGTCAAAAGATTTACTTGTAGTCCCCACCTCTCACATTTTCTACAACCTTCCAATAACACCAGGCTTTTAAAGGGTAGCCCTGTGAGAACATTCCAGAGAGAAGTTATGTAAAGGGATGTTATCTGTTTCCCCTCACTCAGCCACATCCTCTGTAAAAATCTAGGTATCCAGCCACTGACTAGCTATAAAACAGAAAGTTCCCTTGATGAAATCTGAGAAGGTTAAGCTCTGTCCCCACTGTACAAACTTTCTTACCTCCTACACAAAATCTCTAGGCTTCTTCTTTTTTACCTTTGACAGTTGTACCTGCATTCTCAAGAGGCGGTGAAGCAGGTACATTATTTCCACGCTGGCCGTAATGCACACCAGCAATGCTGAGACCAGTGGCAGCTATACCAACACTTTTGTAACTAAGTTGGTCTTGGTACCCAGTGTAGGGTCACAGGAGACTGTGGCGCTCCCTCTCAGATCATCTGGTTTCATGGAGCTAGGCAAAGCCTGAGACCTTCATACTTACATCCTGTTCCCAGTACATAGAGAATAACTATTGGAGCACAGAATCATGCTGTATATTAGCAGCCAGAGCAGGACTAGCCTCTTCACTGCACACTTAGTCTGTTTGGTCTCTTTCTAGCAATTCTGATATTTTTCACACCGGCTCCCTCAGAAATGCCCTCTAAGGCACAGCGCTGTGCCTTAGATCTGTCTCTTTCTTATAAATAGTATGAGCATGAGTATCACCTTGAGAGATGAAGGGGAGCCAACACCTTTTCTCCCTGAGATGCAGCTCCCTTCCCCCCATTTCAGAACTAGGATTTCATATTCCCAGGATCTGTTGCATTCCTCAGCCAACTCTAACCCAACTTTTCAGTGAACTTGCCTTCTCCACGCTGCCAAACAAGTATCTCCATGTTAGTACTTTGGAAAATTTCATCACATAGGAAGGCAGTGTGGTTTGAGGAAAGATGGCATTCTGTGACCCACACATATAATTTTGCCACGAACAAAGGGCACTTCAGAGTTCAAATTGCTGTAGAGAAAAGCAAACACTCAGTAATGGTTCTGATTTAACTTGAGTTCATTAATGTTCATTAATACTGAGCAGGCTCATGCACTAAGCATTGTTGTTACCAAGAGGTGCTTGGTAACTACCCTGGAAGTTCATAAAAATGATTGTGATGATGCATGACGTTTCTAGTACTGCAGGCTTCCATGTGCTTGCATAAGGTCCACCTTCTCCATCATAAATGTCTTTTAGAATCTGCATGAAATCCTGGGCCTGTGTGCTATGGTGTAGCGTAGAAGCTGGTAGCTGACAGAGTAATGGGGGAATGTAGAATCTGCCATAGATCACAGAGAGGAAATGACGGGTTCAAATTAGATAAATTTGGGAACTCTTGAAAATGAGACTATTTGAAAAAAAAATGTACATGAGGCTTAGGTAAAGTAATATAAAAGATGGCACAGGGATAACCTTAAGCCTACAAAGACGTACCTTACCACAGAAACAGCAACACAGACAGACTGAGTGCCTGCCATGAGCTCTGGCCTTTCCTAAATGACATTACAGTGGCACTGGGCCTGCAATGGGCCACGATCTTCTATTATGCCAGTTGTAGACAAACACAAACCAAAATTTTCCTGCAAAGGAACCTATTGATACAGTCTATAGAGGCGAGCTTTAAGTGAGTCACAGCACAGTGTGGGAGGATACAGAGGGCAATTAGAGAAGCAAGCAGGAGAGATCAGCACATTTCTCAAAGGCTAATATCCATTCAAAAAGAAAATCTTTCTGAAAATGAGGATTAAATCTCAAATGGGGAGATAAGAAGAAAAGAAAAACCAAAAACCATAGCTATTATGACCATAGGGATGAGCATAACTGGACATCCCTAGTATTTCTAAAATAAAAGATATGGTATGAGAAAAAAAAATATCAAATGACTCAGTCCTTATTGCAGCAGGAGGAGAAATACCATAATCAATCTCACAAAACAGGAAAAGAGAAGCTGGGGAGATTGCTCAAGGGGTAAAGGGTTTGCAGTGTATGCTTACAGACCTCTGCTGCACATCCCAAGCACCCTTAAACCAGCTTTGGGGAAGGAGAAAAGTGGATTCTATGGTCTCACTGGCCAGCTAGTGTAGCTAAAGCACTGAACTCTAGGTTCAGCAGAAATCCTGCTTGAGAAAAAAAAATTGCAGTGGAGAACAATAGAGAAAGACCCCCTGACATCAGCTTCTGCTTTTCACATGAACCCACATGAATGAGCACACCCATACACCCATCTGTAGTGTGCAATACACAGACACAGAATGTAAAGAATGCATAAGTAACCAAAGAAATGTTAAAACAGGAAAGGAACACATCTATTAAGAAGTAGACAGAAACCTCATGTGGTTTGGAGGGATATTAATATTTTCTTTCAGTCTGGAAGAAAGAGAGGGCATTGCAACAGAAGGAAGGTCAGAGCAGTAGCACACAGTTTGAACAAAGGTGTGAAATTGGAAGAAGAGAAGTGCATTCAAGAATTGGTAAATTGCCAGGAACAGTAGAGAGCACAGTTCACTTGGGAGGAAAACAAAGCAAAATTTATATTAAAAAGTAGCCTGGTGCCAAACTGAGACAGACGATTTGGAAAGGAGATACAGGGAGACACTGTATTAAATGTTCAGTAACTTATGTCTGAACAGGAATGACTTGCTCAGTCCAAGTGTGCTTTGGTTCCAACACTGCCAGGGAACTCAGGTATAATGGGACAGACTGAAGGACAGTAAACCTGGAAGCAGAAGTTTAACCAAGAGGCAAACCTCAAGGTGAGAAAATATCTATAGACAAAGGAGTTTGAGACTGGATACATGCAAAAAAGAAAATGAGGTCAACATGCAAGCATACAGTCACATCAACAAGATGTGCGGAGAAGGGAAAGGGATTTTGTCTCTGAAATGTCTTGACTATCTTTATAAAAATATGCCTCTTCCGGTGGTCATGATGGCTTGGGTGTAAGACACAGATAATCCAGTCATGAAATTAAGTTAACTCAGTGCATCTAAATAATGATGATGACTCTAGGGAGACCTGATAATAGGAAACTCCAGTGGGGTGATGGGTATTGTAAAGGAGTGGAAACAGAAACAAGAATAGGATTAAAGACCAGTTAACAATAGACGGTATCTGATTTAAAACACTGTCGTACGAATAGTTCAGCTGATTATTACAATGGCAAACATTCAGGGGACAAGGGATAGAGGAAGTAAGCATGCAACACAATTTTCAACTTGATAAACAGCCTAAATATTTGCTGAGCTTTGAGAAGCTCTGAGATGAAGGCAGGAGAATTCCTGGAGTATAAAAGTAAGGACCACATCTCTTCTCTTTTGTAGCTCACTTTCTTTGATCTAGTTCACAGTTTCCCCAATTAGTTGGTTGTGGTGGTGGATGCTTTTAATACCAGTACTAGGGAGGCAGAGGCAGGTGGAAGCTTGAGGCCAGCCTGGTCTACATAATGAATTTCAAGCCATATAGGGCTATACAGCAGGACAAAGAAAAACAATTTAGAAATGTGTTAGTTTCTTGCTGTCGCTATGATAAATGACACTGACTTTGTGAGTTTAAACAACAGTAATTTGTCATATTTCAAGTCTGATATGGGTAACAAAGGGTCCAAACCAAGGCTGTCATTTCTTTCTCAGATGTTCTGAGGTTCTAGAGGGCAATCCCTCCCTTGCCTTCTCCAGCTCGTACAGACTGCTGTCATTTCCTTGGCTCATGGCCACTTCCCTCACCTTCAAAGACAAATTACTGTGTTTGTTATTCTCTTATTCTGGATACAGTTTAAGTAGGATAGAAAAATGGAAAACCTTATAAGACATGCAAAGGAAAAGAAGCCCCTCTACCCTGAGATCTGATTTACATTGTCATTGGGTGAAAGTCAAGATACTCAGTGCAACTGATAGAAATCAAAATTGCTATGAAGTGTCTACAGAGACAACACTCCCTTTTCTGAAAGATACTTCAAAGAGAAGTCATAAAACAATAAATAAACTATGCCTGAGACCCCCAAGTGTATGCCACCTATGAAAGTAATGACCTCATCAGTAATACTCTCTCATCTTCTAAATCTAAATAAGATGCTTCACAAGCCAGATTCAGTTTCATTTACACAAGAAAATTACTAATGAAAAGAGAAGTAAATACTCCAGCTTGTGTATTTTTAAGATTTATTAAAAACTACTTATGAAACTTCGTAAGTTATAAAATCACACCTAGACACAGACACACACATTATTATTATGATATAGTTTAGATATACATATAATTATTAAGACATATGTCTATCTGTTCTCTATTTCTCTCTTTCATGTATGTGTTGCTCTCTCTCCATCCCTCTTTCTTTCCCAATATTTAAATCTAAAGTATATGATATAGTTTCTCTTATCTATTTCTTAATAAATCCCAAAGTGGCTTTATACTAGCCCATCTTTTTGCTGTAGCTCAAGACCCTGGCCATACATGAATAGAAAGTCTAATCAAAACTCTTTGGCCTCCTGCCTGCACCTAGCAGCATCTTCCACTGCCTCACTCCATGGCTCTTTCTTTTACATGTAAGGTTGTTTGTGATTACACTGGACTTATTTGGATGAACCAACCAATTTTCTCCTCATAACATCCTTAATCAATTCTGTATCAACACATTTGCCATACCAGGAACATTTACAAAAGTCCTGAGGATTAAGATTTAAATGTTTTGGGAAGCTATTTTTTTCACCCATTAGATTAAACATACTTGATGTTACTCAGAATCCTGTAGATACTACGAAATACTTGAAATGGCAACTTATATTGTTCCTAGTAGTTGCTGATTGCTCTCAGGCAGAGAACTCCCAATCTTTCCCCTGCTTATGTGGAATAAAGATCCATTCTCAGGAAGTTACCAGGCTAGCTCTTCTGTCATCACAATCTTCTCTGATCAAAAGAAACTTGACCAAGGCCTTTCCATATATCAAAGGAACATCACAGATTCTAGGATTTAGGAAGGCAAGAAGAAAACAAGAACAAGGGACAGTGAGAGGAGAAAGAGCATTGGGAAAGAGTGCAGAGGGTGGCTGGGTCCATTTGGATTAACTCTATTCTACTTGCTCTTTGTTCAGTCCTCAGTCTAGAACAGCCACCATCACAATTTATATTTTATTCTGGGGCAAAACAGGACTCATAAAAGAGAAAAGACCTACACTGAGCTACCAAGCAATAGAGCAATATATGAACCATCCATATGTAGCAGGTATTTGAGTGCCATATTGCTAACCAGTAACTGATTTTTCCACTATAGACATGCAAGACACAGCACACTACTCTCTAAGAACTTGCAATCATTCCTCTTATGCATTATTCTCTGGGCCTCTCTCGCTGTACAGCTTCTCTGGTTGAGCCTGACATCTCCACTGAGAGATTTTTGTGGCCATTCTTTTCATAGAAAATCTCCAATCAAATAATCCTGAATGCCTCCATGTAGCATGTTTTTATTATAACTGTCTCACTAAACAAATGCAAAATATACATACTTTTGTTCTAAATAAAAAATATATAAAAAATCTATAAATCCCATACAATTTCGTGTTTCTAGAAGAAAAGAAACTGTCATAGAATAGAAACTTTCCAAAACATGAATATTTCATGCATGGAGGAGTGCATGTGTATGTGATAGAGGAATTTTGAAAGATACAGGAAGCATTGGCTAGGGATAGAAACTACTAGAAATAAGCTAGCATTTCTGGTTCTTAAGTAATATTGGATATGAATGTTCCATGAACCGGGATGAAAGTATGGAGTTAGGCCAAAATATGGCTCATTTTCAACAAGGAGAACAACAAAGCCAAAATACCTGGGCCCAGGGGGGCCTGCAGAGACTGATACTCCAACTAAGGACCATGCATGGAGAGGACTAGAGCCCCTGCTCAAAGGAAGCCCACTGGCTGCTCAGTTTCCAAGTGGGTTCCCTAATAAGGATTACAGAGGCTGTCTCTGACATGAACTTAATGGCTGGCTCTTTGATCACCACCTCCTGTGGGGTGCAGACTTACCAGGCCACAGAGGAAGTTGATGCAGCCAGCCTTGATGAGACCTGATAAGCTAGGGTCATATAGAAGGGGAGGAGGTCGTCCCCTATCAGGGCACTAGGAAAAGGGCATAGGGGAAGAAGAGGGAGAGTGGGTGGAACTGGGAGGAGACAAGGGAGAGTTTGCAGCAGGGATAAAAGTGAATAATAATAATAAATAAATATATAATATAATAATAAATAAATATATAAAATTTATTTATATAATAAATAAATATATAAATTAAATTAAATTAAAAAGAGAAAACTTGTTCTTCTGTAGTGGCCTACTTTGTTTTTGTTATAAATGAGATCTGATATTAGAGAAAACAGGATCCTATGGTGCAGGAGATGGTGCTGGAGCTAGACCAGCATGGACATCATAGCCTCTGCCACTTAACAAATTTCAGGAAATTAATTATGCTCTCTGACCCTGGTTTACTTCTACATATTATTAAAATGATAAATTGTAGATTTTAGTATTGTCCTAAATGTGAAAATTAGTGAAGGTAATTAAATCATTGGATACGTAAGAATCTCTTTCTTTCTCTTTCTTTTCTTTCTTTCTGTTTTATCCCTGCTTCCCTAAGTGGCTTAGACCAGCCTAGCATTTTGGTTTTGTTGTTTTATTTTGGGTTGGTTGTTCTTGCAAAGTGTGCTGGCATATTTTTATTCTCAGTAATTTCTTTAAGCTTCAGGGCTAGATCTAAAGAATATTATTGTCTCCCACAGATGCCTCAGGGGAAGACTGAAGTTTAATAGAATCTCATTCCTCCGCAGAGATGGCCCTGCAGGGATATATCGGGGGCAGCCATCAGCTCCAGTTGTTCTATACTCACCTTGGGTAGGAAGGAGGACAAGCGGTTTCCTTGAGCCAGCCACAGGGAATCAGATGATGGAAGGACAGCTTGGCTTTGGCCTCCTGTCAGTGTGTCTGCCTCCAGCATCTACTCTCTCCCCACAGACCAAATGTGCCACAGTGGGAAGTTGTTCCTAAAGAAATTCGCAGGCCCTTGAGCAAAAATTTGATCCCATTACCCATCAGTCTTCATTATAATAAGAAATTAGAGCTGAGAAGTCCCCATGGAGAACTCAGAACTGCCTCCTCCCCTCTTCCGCAGAGGGTCACCCCACAGGTACACTGTACAAATCTTAGAGAATTACAAATTTTACATTAAAAGTTCCATTTAAAGAAATCCAGTTTCCGACTCCTTCCCTGATTTCTCCTATCACTTTTTGCTATTTGATACACCTGAAGGAGCCTGGTGCAGATAAGCAGGTGATAGGCTGTCTCAGACTGCTGAATCCAGTAGCATACATATCCAAGATATACTTGTAAACTGAGGCTCTGATATGGAGGTGCTTTTGCTTTCATCAAACTTCTGAGCTCTGTAGAAAATGAAATATGCTTATCAAAGTTTCCATATTAATAACATCAAAATCCCTGGAGAACTGATAGAAATGTCCATTTTTGCACCAGTGATAACCTGCAGTCTCTAAAGTTGTGAGGGAGAAGCCAATGTGCCTATGTTTTAAAAAGCTGCCCAGGTGATGCTAATGCACAATCCAGTTTGAGAACCACAAGACTAGATCAGTGACTTCCATTTCCAACAGTGACTTGAACCGTCCATGCTGTGTCCATCTTCTGAAGTGGCTAATATGACAGAAAAACAGCTGACAAAAGGTCATACTAAAACAGTTGCGGACCACCCAAGAGAGGCATAAAATGATCAGATGTTGGAAAGAAAACAAGCAGGAGTCATGTCTTCTGTGCTTTCCTGGAAGGCTGAAGCAGGTACTTAGTTTTCACATGAAATAGCCCAGTTGTAGCAAGAAGCTGCAGATGCAGGCCAGCTGTGCCCATCTGAGCATCTCCCTCATCCTGATGTGCAGAGAAGGCTGGTGAGCAGCAGTACTAGTCAATCAGGACCAAACACTCTCCACATCATAACCCATCAAAACGTTTTAAAAATAACAATGACTGAACACTGTCCACAAATTTCAGAGCCCTTATTTACATGACACAACCTGGATGGAAACTGACAAGAACCTTTTCTACTTACCATGTCCCTTTTCCATGGTTTGAGCTATGTCTCCCATGAAGCTCAAGCAGATGCCCTAATAAGGAGTCTGGCTTATATTTCCCTGAGTCCAGACTCACTTCTATCATCTTTTAGATAGAACTCTTCTCCACATGATGATGTGACGTCTTTGATGTCCTGGCCAGAATGTGAGGCACATTCTTTTACAACTTTGAGGTTCCTCTAGTATCAAACATCCTGTGTATTTTGAACTCTGTGCATCCTAAAGGGGAAGTTTTGATGAAGCAGATTATACTCTTCACCAAGCATAGCTGAAGAAAAATAATAAAATGAGCATACACAGGCCTTCCACTCAGCTTTAACACACAGAGCTATGTAGTATCCCAGAAGTCCTTGTGTGGTTTACCCATCTCATTACCCTTTCAGAGAAATTTTATACTAATCACTCCTTTCTATTTTCATAGATTCTGACATTTATCTACATTGCCAAAAACAGATTTATATTTGTTCTTCTTGGTTTTTACATAAACAGAATCATAATGTTGATTTTTTTTCTGGGCTACTTCTTAAGCTCAATATAATATTTTGATATTTATGCACACTACAATTTTTAACTGTAATTCACTTGTTTCTACTGATGCCCAACATTACATTGTGTGGATATACTGATATCTCTTTATTTCTTCTACTGCTTCATGGGCATAAATTGTTCCTGTTTGTTGGTGGTGATTTAAACATTAATGTATATATTTTCTCATGAACTTTCTAAAGAGTATTTCAGGATGTGGACTGATGAAATGAACTGCTAAACTATACCATATTCTTATTTTTCAGTTTCACTGGAAAATGAGCAATGCTCTATATAAATGGAATCTGACAATAACCAATAATGGTGAAGATATGCAGCAGAGAAGATTCTAATCTACTTCCAGCAGTGGCAAAATTTTTTAAATAAAACTACTCTGTAAGGCGATGTATAAATATATTCCATAGTCAGGAATAATGCTTAGATAAAAGGATAGTGGTTACGGCATTCGATAAATCCTTGGATGGTGCTTCTAGACGCCACATTAGAATACTAAAACAAATTTGCATGTGAGTTAGAGGTTCTCCACGGAACATAAGCACATTCGCAGTGGTAAATCCTATTGATAATGGAAGAAGTCATTGTAATTATTCTTCTAGATAACTGGCTGATTCTTCATAGAGTATGATTATGTTGAAATCAACTTTGGTCTCTGCTATAAGCAGACAGAACATTAAAGGAAAACAGCTAAGGTATCAGTAATCAAAGGAAACCTATATCCTTTATCTCCCCTCCTCTGCCTACTTCTACTCTCAAGTTTTATAGTCAAGAGTATTTGTGGTTGAGAGACAAAAATATCACAAACATTCACAATATTGCAATTATTTCAACCTGATTATCAAATGATTCTTTACTAGCGTTCTTATTCATACAAAGGAAGTAATTAGTGTTATCTAATTGGTGCACACTTTGAAAGTTCTGTCTAGTTGATACATAGCATGACCTAAAGCTTGAAGAAAGGTCTGGAAAGATAATTTGAGGAGGGGTTTTGAGAAAGAAAAAGTACCATGTGTATGTTCAGAACAGAATGCATGCTTAGAAAGAAATCTAAGGGACGAGTTCCCTGCTGATCGAGCTCTACATGCAGAAAATCAACCTGTCACAGTGAAGGAATGCCCAGCACAAAGCCAGCCAGAAGAGTCAGGGAAAGTGATTTGTTGTGTTCTTGTTGTCTCGGTGTTAACACTATGTGAAGAAATCTGTCATAATACTATCTGCACACAAGCTGAATAATCAAATGAAAAAAACAAAATGAAGTCACTCAGTTTGTTAAAAAAAATGGGTTAAAAAAGCTCAAATGATGGGGATCCAAGATGGTGATAATCCAGCACACACTGTATCTGAGGGGCAGAGATCTGAAACTCAGACATTGGTGAGTGGAGGGGCAGCTGAAACCAGAATATCTACATTGAGGCTTCTTGGGTGAGAGGGGACAACCCATGAGCTGAGACCATTTGGATCCAGGCTACCCACAGACTTCTCCAGGGACTGAGAGTGGCAAATATTCAATCCCCCTGCACAATCCCTTTGTCAGGCCTCCCTATTCAGCAGAGGTGGCCCGCTGCTCCTAGCACAGAACTCCCTGCTCAGTATCTGAGGCAAAGAAGATGGGCCTCCCAGTTCCTCAGTGGAGGGCGGCCAGCTGTACAGGCCACCCAGGTCTGCTGGGCCACCCAGGTGTGCAGGCAGCTATACGGGCTCCCCAGGGCCTCCCAGCAGGCATCCATACCAGCGGCCTCCCAATTCTGTGGCTGTGACTGGACTCCCAGTGGGCTGCTATACCAGCCTCCCAGTTCTGAGGCTGCAGAACCACTGAGCTGATAGTGCTCCTACGCTAGCATTTGTCCCAGCAGGCCCAAATCTGAGAGTGAAAAATAGGGGAATCCCCTGTGCTTTCCATTAGGCCTGTTAGAGAGTGAGAATGAATGCATCCTCAATTTAGTACATGCAGAGCCCCAGATCCAGGGTCCCTCTACACTAGCAGCCAGACATCAGATCCTTCCCACCCACAACCCCACTGTGAGCAACACTGGTATTCTTGGGACAGCATTCTCAACATTGATGCCCCTGTTCTGTGGATCTACTAGGAGAGTTCAGGCAAACAATTCCTGGAGTCCAACAGCTCTAAATACCAGAAGTACAGTATGACAGGCCTGTAGATCACTGGGGTATTCAGGGCACCTGTGCTTGCACTCTCCCTACTGCCCCACATTCGAGGCATCTACACTGTCTAACACTCTGTCCTTCAAGGTGCATTTCCACGCACACGCCTGTGCTGCCTCGACCACACTTGTGCACCCGAACCTGTGACTTTCCTCCCTTAGGTACAGCTGAAACACCAATGCACATTCTCAAACCAGTGAACCTCTCTCATCTTCCAGAAGAATACTCCAGACACCAGAGAAAGATGGACTCAGTCTTCAGTACAGATTCCAGGAACAAACAGTGAAGATTAAAGATAAGCAGATGGCCAGAGGTCAGCATAAGAACACATCCAACAAAAATCAGGACATCATGGCTTCAAAGAAGAGCTAATTCCAATTATCTTCAAACTATTCCACAAAACAGAAACAAAAGGACCATTGCCAAAGTCATTCTATGAAGCCACAGCCACCTTGACATCTAAACCACACAAATTCCCAACAACAAAAAAAAGAGAACTTCAGACCTATCTCTCTTATGAACATTGATACAAAAATACTCAATAAAATACTTGCAAAACAAATCCAAGAACACATAAAACATATCATCCAACATGACCAAGTAGACTTCATCTCATGCAAGGCATATAGGAATGATTCAAAATATGGAAATCCATCCATATAATCCACCATAGAACACACACACGATCATCTCCTTAGATGCCAAAAAACATTTGAAAAATCCAGCACCCTTTCATGTTTAAAGTCTCAGAAAGATCAGGGATGCAAGGCACATACCTAAACGTAGTAAAGGCAAAATATACAGCAAGCTTATAGCCAACATCAAACTCAATGGAGAGAAACTTAAGTCAATCCCACTAAAATCAGGGACAAGGCAAGGCTGCCCACTCTATCCACATCTCTTCAACATAGTTCTTGAAGTCCTAGCTAGAGCAATAAGACAACTAAAAGAGATCAAGGAGATACAAATCGGAAAGGAAGAAGTCAAAGTATCACTATTTGCAGATGATAAGATAGTATACATAAGCGACCACAAAAATTCTATCAGAGAATGTCTTCAGCTGATAAACACTTTAGCAAAGTGTTTGGAGGCAAAATTAACTCAAAAATCAGTAGCCCTCCTGTATACCAAAGACAAAAGGGCCAAGAAAGAAATTAGGGAAACTACACCCTTCACAATAGCTACTAATAACATAAAGGACCTTGGTGTGACTCTAACCAAACAAGTAACAGACCTGTTTGAAAAAAATCTTCAAGTCTCTGAAGAAAGAAAATAAAGAAGATATCAGGAGAAGGAAAAATCTTCCTTGCTCATGGGTCAGTAGAATTAACATGGTAAAAATGGCCATCCTGCCAAAAGCAATGTACAGATTCAATGCAATTCCTATCAAAATACCAACACAATTCTTTACAGACCTTGAAAGAAAAACTCTCAACTTCATATGGAAAAACAAAAACAAAACAAAACAAACAAAAAAACAGAATTCCCAAAACAATCCTATACAACAACAGGTCGTTAAGTGGTATCTTCATCCCTGATTTCAAGCTGTACCACACAGCAATAGTAATAAAAACTGCATGGCACTGGCATAGAAACAGAATGGTGGATCAATGGAATCAAATAGAAGACTCAGAAATAAACCCACAAACCTACGGACAGTTGATTTTTGACAAAGAAGCCAAAACCATACAATCAAAAAAGATAGCATCTGGCTTTGGTCTAACTGAATGTCTACATGTGGCAAATGCAAGTAGACCCATACTTATCACCCTGCACAAAGTAAAGTCCAACTGGATCAAAGACCTCAACATGAAGCCAAACACACTAAACCTGTTAGAAGGAAGAGTGAAGAAGAGCTTTGAACTCATTGACACAATACACAACTTCCTGAAGAGAACAACAGCACAGGCTCTGAGATTAATAATAATGGGAACTCATGCAACTGAAAAGCTTCTGTAAAGCAAAGGACACTGTCATAAGAACAAAACAACAGCATACAAAGTGGGATCTTTACCAACCCAATATATGACAGAGGGCTAATATACAGAATATATAAAGAACTCAAGAAGTTAGAAAGCAACAAACCAAGTAATCCAATTAAAAAATGGAGTACAGGGCTAAACAGAGAATTATCAATTGACGAATACCAAATTGCAGAGTAACATTTAAAGAATTGTTCAACATCCTTAGTCATCAGGGTATGCAAATCAAAATGACCCTTAGATTTCACCATACAGCCATCAGAGTGGCTAAGATCAAAAACTCAAGTGACAATACATGCTGGAGGGAATGTGGTGAAAGGACAATCATCATCCAGTGCTGGTGGGAATGTCAACTTGTACAACCACTTTGGAAATTAATCTGGCACTTTCTCAGGCAATCAGAAATAGCAATTCCTCAAGATCCAGCTATACCACTCCTAGGCATATATCCAAAAGATGCTCAAGTACACAACAAGGCTATTTGTTCAACCATGTTCATAGCAGCTTTATTTGTAATAGACAGAAAATGGAAACAACCCAGATATCCTTCAACTGCGGAATGGATACAGAAACTTGGTGCATTTACTCAATGGAATACTACTCAGCAATTAAAAACAAGGAAATCATGAAATTTGCAGACAAATGGTGGGATCTAGAAAAGATCATCCCAAGTGAGGTATCACAGAAGCAGAAAGACACACATGGTATATACTCACTTATAAGTGGATATTAGACATATAATATAGGACAAACATACTAAAATCTGTACACCTAAAGAAGCTAAGTAAGAAGGAGGACCCTGGATAAGATGATCAATCCACACTCAGAAAGACAAATGGGATGGACATTGGAAGAAGGAGAAAACAGGAAACAAGACAGGAGCATACCACAGAGAGCCTGTGAAAGTCTCTACCCAGCAGTGTATTAAAGCAGATGTGGAGACTCATAACCAAACTTCGGCCAGAGTGCAGGGAATTTTATGAAAGAAGGGGGAGATAGTAAGACCTGAAGGGGACAAAAGCTCCTCAAGGAGAGCAACAACCAAAAATCTGGGAACAGGGGTCTTTTCTGAGACTGATGATACTTCAACCAAGGGCCATTCATGGATATAACCTAGAACCCCTTCTCAGGTGTAGCCATGGCTCGGTATCCAAATAGGCTCCTTAGTAAGGGGAACAGGGACTGTCTCTGACTTGAATTTAATGACTGGCTCTTTGATCACCTCCCCCTGAGTGGGGAGCAGCCTTGCCAGGGCACAGAGGAAAACAATGCAGCTACTCCTGATGAGACATGATAGGCTAGGTTTAGATGGAAGGGGAAGAGGTCCTCCCCTATCAGTGGACTTGGAGAGGAGCTTGGGAAGAGATGAGTGAGGGAGGGTGGGATTGGAAGGGAATGAGAGAGGGGGCTACATCTGAGTTACAAAATGAATAAACTGAAATTAAAATTAAAAAAATAAATAAAATGAAAGGTTCAAACAAGGGGGCTGGAGAGATTCTTTGAAGTTAAGAGCACTCATTGCTCATGCAAAGGACCCTGGTTTATTCTAAACAAACACACATGGTGGCTCATGACCATCCATAAGAACAGTCAGAAGGGATTCAAAGCCCTCTTCTGTCTCTGTGTATAGCAGACACACACGTGGTATACAAACGCATACGTATGCAAAGCATTCATACACATAGAAAATAATTAGAAATGAATAATAACTTATAAAAGCTTAAACAGTTACCCTTAACTAACTAAAATTAGCAATCTGGAAAGAAAGCAAATCTGACTTTCAGGGTTTCCATGTCATACAAATATCCATTCAAATTCCAACAATAACACCAACAATTTACAGGTGAAACAATAAACAAAACTTTTTTTTAATTTGAAGAAATTTTTGAATAAAAAAATTGATTAAAATTTTTAAGAAAGTTAAAGAAAATCCATATGGGGAAAAACAGAAACCACTCTTAAAGAAGATTAAACACTGGCCTTATATGACAAAACTTTAAGATAACCCTTGATACATATTTAAAAAGTAGCAGGAAGCCATGTGCAAATAACTGAAAGAAATCAGGCATAGGCATCTATCAGTGACATTTGAATGTTGATAAAGAGGAAAACACAAAATCAAACCATGTAGAAATATTGGAATTGAAAATTACGAAAACTGAAGGGAAAATTTTATTAGAAAGATTCAACAGTCAAACCGTGATGGAAAAACAAAAGATGAGTGTACCTGAATTCAGGGAAGAACTGTTGATACTAACTTGTCTGAAACACACAAAAAAGAAGGGAAAAAGCAAATAAATTCTAAGGACTCATGTATGAAGAGAATCAGAAAAAAAAGAAGGAAGGAAAGAAGAAAAACATGTTATTTTTTACACCATGACAAAATTTTCCAATATTTTATGAAATTTATAAATCAATAAGCCCAGGAAGGTCTGTAACATCAAAGAAGAGTTCACAGAGAGATTCATGTGAGCCATTTGTTAATCAAACTCTCAAAAGCCTTTTTTTAAAATAAGAGATTGTTAGAAATAAAAGGAGAGGGGCCAAGAAAAAAATGGTCCAGCAGTTACGAGTATTGACTGTTCTTCTAAAAGACCTGGGCTCAATTCACAGCATACACCTGATAGCATCCAACAGTCTGTAACTATGATCCCAGGGAATCCAACACTCTCTTCTGGACTCTGTAGCCCCTGTGTACATGTTGGAACACAGACATTGCATGCAAGAAAAACACCCAAACAGTTAAAAATAATAAAGACATTTAAAAAATAAGCAAGAACAGAGCAGATCATCACATAAAAGAAATCCTCAGTAAAATAAGGTACCAATTTAGATATATCAAGAGAAGCAAGAAACTAGTAAGATATTTTAAAGTAAGTTAATGGAGGAAGGTCAACTGGGAATTCAAAAGGCAGTAATGTCATCTTTCACAATCAAGGTATTCCCCAAGAAACCAAAGTTGAGGCTACTCCAAGTCTTTCAATAGGAATTAATAAAAAAGAAAATATTTAAAACAACTCAACACTGCACAAGGAAACATATATATTTGACAAAGGTAACTTCAATTCCTATGTGATTTAGATGATGTATGAATAAAACAGTTAAACATCTGTGTTATTGAACACAATGTATAAAAATTAATTTGTGACAACATAGTGAGGATCAAGGTAAATGGAGCATAAATCCTGCTTATTACTAAAGTGGATATTAATTCATACCAGATTGTTAGAAATTTGATGTTATTTGTAACCTACTATAAGAACCCATAATTATAATCCATGGTAAACACTAAAAATACATCTAAAATATACACACAAGAAGGAAAGAGAGTCAAAGTAGTATATCACAAAAATTAGGGAAACACAAAAGCAGACAGAATGAAGAAAATTAAGAACAAAAGAAATAAAAGACATAAAAATAAAGTAGGAACATATAGTGTGTATTTGAATGATTACTTCATATGCATGAAAGGATTAAGTTCTCTAATCAAACTGTAAAGCTCAATAACGTAGAATGTTTAAAAACAACTAAATTAATGCTGTCCACAAGAGATGTAATTGTGACTCAAGAACAATGCCATTGATTGAATTTATCCTTCCCTCCAAAAAAAAAGTGTCAAAAATGTACATCTCAATGCAAATAAATTAACAAGTGGGATCAGTGTGAGGTAATGGAGCCAAGAGCTCTGTGCCCTGTGAATGAATTAACAGCAATTATATAAGGGCTTGAAACTGAAAGTTTGACTTCTTCACCTTTCTTTTGCCTTTCTGCTTTCTGTCATGGAATGACAGCAAACACATAAAAAGTCTTGCTAGATGTCAACTGCTTTGTCTTAGACTCCTAATCTCCATAACTATAAGAACTAAATCTGCATTCACTATAAGCTATATAGTCTATGGTATGCTGCTACAGTAGCACAAAATGAACCAACGCAGAAACTGGGTACCGAAAAGATGGGGCTATAACAGATAATAGAAATTGTTGAAAGCAGTTTTGAAATGAATGATTACAGGCTGGAAAAATTTAGAGGAATAGGCTAGAAAAAGCCTCAATAGCTGTGAATGGAGCATCAAGAGCAATTCTGTTAAGGGCTTTGAAAAAAAGAAAAGAAAGAAATATAAGAGAAGCCCAGAACATCTCAAAGATTGCTTAAGAGGACACAATCAGAAATGCACATGGTAAAAGCCATTGTGATGAAGACTGGGATGAAATGGAATAGGACATTATTGGGAAATTGAGTAAAGGCTATCCTTGTTATGTGGAACTTGGATAACTGTGTCTGAGTCCTAAGACTTCATGGGAAGCAGAACTCGATAGTGACAGATTGGAATATCAGTCAGAAGAATCTAAACAGAACATTTTCAAGGAATGAAAATGGCTTCATATGGCTGTGCACAGCAAAAGGATAGGAGCCAAATTATTTGAAATGAAATAGATGGCATTAAAGTGTTTTGATTCTGTTTCCCTTTTAATAAACTAGCTGAAGACATTATTTGTGGTGTTAAGTAGATGTTAGAACTAATCCAAGATTTGACTAAGTTTGTATTACTGTGAACATTGTAATTAAATGTCTTGATACCTCTGTGTATAAATGTCAACATTTAACACTAAGCGTAAGGAAGAAGCATAGACTAGATAATTTTGAAAGCTTATCATGCTGTGTAATAAAAAAAAAAAAAGCATGCTCAGACTAAAATACGAAAGGTGCGACCATTTCAATAGTTACTAAACATACTGGTATGAGTAAACATTATAGTCCTTAAACTAGTGGAAAAGTGACCCTGAAAGCATTTTGGAAATCTTATTTATTTTTCTACTTATGTGTGTGCGGGTTGGAGATCATGGTGTATGTGTACAAATGGAGCTCAATATTCAGTATCTTCATCCATTGCTTCCCTTATTTGTTTATTTATTTAGCTATCCATTTATTTTGATGCAGTATCTCTCGTTGAACCTAAAGCTCAGGGTTGACTAGACTGGATATCCAGGGAACCCTTGGGATCCTCCTTTCTCTGATTTTAGGATTGAGATTATAAGTACATACCTGTAATACTTGGCTTTACTGGGTGCTGAGGAATCTGAACTCAAGACCTCATTTATCGGTCCGCCATTTTGTTGCTGTGGCTATTGGGATCAGGCTGGGAAAAACGGTCAGGGAGGCGCCACTCCTGAAGGCGTAGTGGTGCTTTTGGCGAAGGCGATGGTCGGTGCGGGCTCTTGAGGCTGCAGAGCTGGCGGGATCCAGGACAGACGCACGGGAGTCACCCCTGTACACCAGGCAGCTGAGCCCGAGGCTGCCTCCGCCACTGCTCCTCTAAGCCCACCTCGACCCCGGGGGCTTTGCCTTCCTGTGAGGCCGCCCGGTGCAGGCAGACTGTGGTGGAGGATGCTGTGGGGCCTGGAGCCTAGAGGAAGGTCCTGACCAAGCCCTCCGATTGCTCCTCCAAGTGTTCCGAGAGGCCCTTCTTTGACCCCAAAACCTACTGTAAGTAAAGGCTTCATGAGCAAGACAGAACAGCAGACGCCGCCCATCCCTGGGCCCAACACCATGTCCTCCACCAGGTTTGATTCTTCATACTGGTACACGGGACTAGTGTCTCGCCAGGAAGCACAGACCCATCTCCAGGGCCAGTGCCATGGCATGTTCCTATCTGGGACTCCTCTACCTTCCCCAGGGACTACGTACTGTCTGAGAACTCTCCTATCTCGCACTACATCATCAACTCCCTGCCCAACTGCCACTTTAAGATCAGGGACTAGCCAAGTGGCTTCCCTAATAATGGGAACAGGGGCTGTCTCTGATGCGAATTTAATGGCTGGTTCTTTGACCACCTCCTCCTCATGGAGGAACAGCCTTATCCGGACACAGAGAAAGACAATGCAGCCAGTCCTGATGCGATCTGATAGACTAGAGTCAGATGGAAGGAAAGGAGGACCTTCCCTATCAGTGGACTTGGAAAGAGGGGCATGGGAGGAGAAGAGGGAGGGAGGGAGGGGACGGGGATGAGGGATGGGGCTACAGCTGGGATACAAAGTGAATAAACTGTAATTAATAAAATAAATAAATAAATAAATGTTAAAAAAACGATCAAGGACCAGTAGTTTGACCATTTGCCAGCCTTGCTGGAGTTCTACAAGATCCAGTACCTGGATACTACCACCTTAATCAAACCAGCACCCAGGCACCCAAGTCCACCAATGGGTTCTGTCTCAGCACCTAACTTATCGACAGCAGAAGAAAATCTGGAATATGTACAGAGTTTCTACGATTTTCCTGAGACTGATCTCAGCCTTCTTAAAGGGTGATAATAGAAAAGCCTGAAGAACAGTGGTGGAGTTCCCGGAACACGGATGGCCAGGTAAGGATGATGCCTGCCCCTTACGTTGAAAAGGCTTGTGAGGTCCTCACCGCATGGAAAGCACGGAAATAGGAAAATTCTAACAATTATGGCATCCTAGAACCTACTCAGGCATATGCTCAACCTCAGACCACAACTCCTTTACCTACACTTACCAGTACTCCTGGGGCAGCGATCAACCCTTTGCCATCCTCACCGAATGGACCTGTTTTTGCAAAAGCCATCCAGAAGAGAGTACCTTGTGCTTACAACAAGAGTGCCTCGGCATTGGAGGTCGGTGACACTGTGATTGCTGTTGCTGTCCGTGCTGCTGCCTTGTTCTGCCTGTCGTGGTCTCCTTTGAAGTGGGAAGCACTCTCTCACATGCAAGTTTCACCAAGCTGCTGGTGGCCTGCTTTCAGTCCATTGATGGTCTCCTGCTCTTTTGGAATGCCTCCAGCAACTGCCTTTTGGCATTTGTATCATAGCCACGCTGTCAAAGAGGCTGCTTTTAGAGTTCTTCTGGATTATAAGCTGGAAATACTGGTGGAAACACAAGTAGAAAGAATTAGACATAGAAGGGTCTTCCTTCTCATCACTGCCTTGTCTATACTTGAGGCTGCCTCTTGTGCTTGACATAGAGAGCGTGAGCCTGCTGACATTCTCATGGAGAGGGTGAACCTCCACTAGGCCTTGCTGTCCATGCTCCACAGAGCAGTAGCTTTGCCACCAACTTGTTTTCTTTGGACAACAGAAGAAGGAAAGCTCCAGACCACTTTGTCCTGAACTTCTGAAATCTGGCTTGTCTTTGCTTTCTTTTGTTTAGTTTTGTTTTTGGAAGACTAATTAATTAGAGCTGTGCGTGCTGAACAGATTTTTAAATAGTCGGTTGGATTTTTGTTATAGTCTAAGGAACAATACATGTCCCTGAGTTTCCAAACTGATGCTACTGTACGTAACTAAAAATATGAAAAGACACCCTGAAGTAGAGGCCTTTTCTTTACAGTTGCCACAATACCTTGTCTATCATGTAGCAAACAGTGCATACAAGCAGCAGTCATGGTGCGCCGTGCTGTGCTCTACTGTGTGCAGCTGGGAAGCACCGGCATGGGGGCGTGATCTGTGAAGCCTGTTGCTGTCCTGTTGCCACTGACAGGAGCTAAAAGGGTGGAGCTCTTGGTCAGGTCTGTCTAGCTTTTCAGTGAGCATACCCCTTTGAGAACTAAAGTGAAGTTTATGGGATCTGGATTCACAAGTTAAGTTCACTGTGTTTCACCACAAAGTCTGCTCAGCCCTTCCTGTCTGTACCCAGCCTGCCCAGGCACCTTGAAAGTGGTATCTGTTCTGTTTCCACAGCCTAAGGAGAGCCAGACAGTGCTCCTTAGCAAGGAAAATGCAGGTTCTGGAACCCTTAACCTATCTATCATTATCCCTGCAAGCCAGCTGGTACATGTGTGTGCCTGATCCCTCATCCACACATGGCAAAACCTTAGTTCTGGAAGCTTTCTGTAATGTGCCATGTTCCAGCTAGACCCTGATGAGGACAAGCCTCCATACAGAACGACTCAGCAGGCCTAGAAATGTAGTGGCTCAGTGAGGAACTCTGGCATTCACAGAATACCTTCTGCAAGTATGGCCCTGGCTCTGTAGGCTCTTGGGCTTTGAGAACTAGTGGAGTATATTCAGGTGACAAAAGCAACAAAACCACTTGTCCATTATATCACACGCCTTTAATATCAGCACTCAGATATCAGAAAGGCAGAGGCAATTGGATCTCCAAGAGTTCAAGGCTAGGCTGGTCTCTGTAGTGTGTAACAGGACAGCCCGGCCTACCTTGACAGAGCTTGTCTCAGAACCCCCAGAAAAGTATAAGAGTGCTTTGCCTGTGTGCATGTATGAAAATCACATGGGTGAAGGCCTTAATGAGGCCAGGAGAGGGTGCTGGATCCTCTGGAACTGGAGTTACTCTGTGGGTGCTGGGAATTGAACCTGGGTCCTCTGTAAGGGCAGCAAATGTTCTTAACCAGTGAGCCATCTCTTGAGGTCCACTAGTTTCTCTTTAAATCAGTATTCCATCAGGCTGGTGAGTATCATATTAAATGTTCATGTGACAAAATAATGGTCACTGGGAATTAGTATGTCACTTCACAACAATAAAAACCCTGACTAAGACAGATGGAGAAAAATGTCTTTGATAAAACAAAATACAACTTAAATACAACTTCATAATAAAAGTCATGGAAATGCTAGAAATGGAAATATAATAAAAGCTGTATGCAACAAACCAATAGCCAACATATTGCCAGGTGGAGAAAAATATAAAGTGTTCCCACTAAGATCAGTTATAAGATAAACACGGGGTAGGGAAATACAAGGAAGAAGACTTGACCAAATGAAGAGTTATCAAAAATCTATATTGAAACCCAAGGGGGAAAAAACAATAATTAGAAGGGTCATAGAGTACAAGTAATATGAAAGAACTGGGTAATATTCCACATCAAAAGTTTAAGTGGGAGGTGAGGATGGGTGGTAGAGGACAGTAGGATGTAGGAGGTGGGTTAACCAAAACTAAGGCACATGAGGAATCCTTATGCAAACCCAGAAGTTTGTATACTAATAAAAATATAGTATAAAAAAACCATTTCATTTGAAGTACCCTGCCTGGATAGACAATACTGATACAAAAAAAAAAAAAAAACATGATTATTTACCAGAAATCTAAGTGACAACTACAGTAACACCTTCCTATGAATTATGGATAAGGGAGTCCTCAGAGACACACAAAACAGGATAGCCTAATGCCATTGTCCATGGTTTTCTTTCACCACTACATTGTAAGGCCATATTGGAGTCAGATAAATAGGACCATACTTTGTTCTTCTGAACTGGTGCTGGGATACTTTGACTTTGAGGTATTTAGAAAGAGTTAAAGAAATCTGTGAGAAGGACACAAATTAGTGGGGTAGTGTAACGGCACACTTTCAATCTGCAGCTAAAAAGCATATGTTTGAAAACTTAGCTGCTACCACATTGTGAAGAGGCTCCACTTTTAGATAGTGATTGGGACATTGGGACTTCACAATATGAACAGACTAATAGCCATTATAAAAGGGATTATTTCTTCAAACATGATCTATTGTTCTCTGGTGCTTGTTCTACAATTCTTTCCATCTCTTTCCAGAGGGTGACACAAAGGGTTCCAACCAAATGGCATCTCTTTAATCTCATATACTTCATTTCTCAGAACCATATAAAATAAATTTCTGTTCATTATAAATTACTCAACCTGTTCTATTCTGTTGTAGAGGTACTAAATAGACAGAGACAGGCATAAATATGTTGAAAGTGAAAGGGTGGAAAATATATTGCATGCAAATGACAGCCAAATGAGTCTTAGAGTAGCTGTGCTAATTCCAAATATAATAGACTTTAAGTAAAATACTACTGCACGACACAAAGAAATACACTGTATGTCTTTTAAAGGGCCAATTTATAAAGAAGCCATAATGATTACAAAATGCACAAGCACAGAAGATCAGCAAAGAATGAAGCAAACGAAATGGAAGAGGTGAGAGCTCAGTTGTGCAGTAATGTTTGCAGACTCAATACACCACCACCTTTAATGATGGGTGTGGCATACAGGTTGAAAGTAAACAAAGATAAAGAGGATATTAACAACAGTACACATTAATTGTGACAGATACACATAAAACACATCCTAAAAGCAGCAGAAGACACATTTCCAAGTGCTCCTTGAACATTCTCCAGAATAGATGCTATATTTGTCTACAAACAAGATCTACTAAATTAAAAAAGTATTGTTAGCCCCAACGGAATAGGTAAATATTAGTAAGCATTGGGCAGCTTTTATTTTTAAAAAGTCACAGAGGGATGAAAATTAAACAACACACCCTTAAACAAATAGTGAATAAAAGAAGAAATCCCAGTGGAAATTTAGAAAATACAAATGAGCAACAATAAACAAAACCAACATAATGAAAACAAAGGACTACATCAAAGAAGTCTCATAATTGCAAAATAGTTCAGGATGAAGTGGTATCTATCTGTAATTCCATCAGCACAAGAGACAGAGGTAGGACTATCAAGACTTTGAGGCTAGTCTGGACTACAAAGGCATCTGTCATAAAATAAAAACAAATAGGCCAAAATAGTGCATTATGCACTTGCAGTAGAATTCTTGCCTGCCATAGATTTAAAAATATTTCACAAAATGCAACAATCTAAATTTAAATCTAAGAACGTTAAAAAGAATTACATGTTATGAGCCAAGTGGGAATTGTTCTAGAAATGCAAGAGTAGTTTAACATAAGAAAAACAATCAATGCAATATATTATTCAAATGAATGAAGGGGAAATTGTGATTTCGATTAATGGAGAAAAAGTATTTTGAAAAAATCCAATACTATTACATTATTTTCTTAAAGTCTTCCATTGGTTTTTAGTTTCTTGTGTGTGTGTGTGTGTGTGTGTGTGTGAGAGAGAGAGAGAGAGAGAGAGAGAGCATGCACGAGAGTTGAGCATTCACATGAGTGAGCTGCTGCCTATAGAGGCAAAAGACAAGGTTGGATCCTCCAAAGTTGTACTTACTTTGACCTGAAATGATTACTGGAACCTGAACTTCAGTCCTTTATAAGAACATAAAAAAAATCCTTAATTGCTGAGCCATCACTCAGGCTTCATCTTCTATGATTTTAATAATCACACAGAGGAGTGTAAGGGAATTCAGTATTCTCCAATAGAGTTCTGAAAAAAACCTATGCTTATACCATGGGAATGGCAAAAGTTTCTAAGATCAGGAAAAAGTTGAGCGTATTTGCTTTCAATGTTATTAAGATTGCTTCAACTTGTACTAGAAGTTCGGATCAGATGATTTGGGCAAGAAAAAACAACAACAATAAAAGACATACAAGCTAGAAAATGAATCAAGTACCTTTAATTTCAGGTGGAGACAAATGGCAAAGAATCCATTAAAACCCTACTAATATGAACTTAAAACTCTAGAACATTTCAGAGTGGATATTATTAACCTGTGAAAATTTATATTTTGTGTGCCAGTATTGAAGAATCCAAAAAGAAATTCACAAAGTAACACCCTCCTGTAATAGCATCCTATGAACAGAAGGGGAACAAGGAAACAAAAACTTGTATCATACATTGAGAGTTTCAGAGCTGTTGTGAAGGAAAGAAATACAGAACTATACAATATAAATCCATTAGATTCATAGATTAGGAATATTGGTATTGTTACCATCAAAACATTACATGAAGTGAACACAAATTCAAGGAAATTCCTGCTAATGTTCCCACAGCCATTTTTAACTTAATAATTGTTTTGACTCTGAGAAGTACTGAGAGGCCAATGTGGGTCCCCTGGAGGAACATCAGCACTCACAACTACGGAGTCATCTCACCACTGAGAACCACAAAACTTGAGATGACTTAACGCAAAGCAATCCTCCTGCCTCATCCTCCTGAATGCTAGCATCATAAGCATGAACAACCACGCTGGCAAACAGCTACTTTTAAATTGGTGTACAATGCCATGTGCTTTGCATATGCACTTTGTCACTCACACTGCTCTGACTTCTCTCCTGCTTTCTCCTCTAGTCCCCACAATAATGCTATGTCTACTTTCATTTTTATGTATAAATTTTAAAGATCTGCATAACACAGAAAACATGTCTATGAACCTTGCTTTTTTTTTGCTCAACATAATTATCTTTAATTTCATCTATTTTCCTGTACATGGTATAATTTTTTTCTTATTTATGGATGAATAAAACTCCTTTGTGAATATTTTACCACATTTTTTTCTATTCATCTGTTTATTACAATCATCTAGGCTGGTTCCATATTTTGGGTATTGTGAATAGTGTCATAATAAACATGATTATACAGGAATCTCCCAATAGCCATTTTTAAAGAAAAGTACCACACAGCCTTCAAAAGCATTTTCAAGACATCCTAAAAAGGTAAAATAAGTCAATGCAAAAAAAAAGAAAAAAAGCTTCCAGACTCTTATTTCCTTAGTTCAAAATTAATATTTAAGCTACATAAGTGAAATAGTACAGTATTAAAATAAGTGTACATACAAAACATAGAAGGAACTCAATATATTAGCCTAGTCATCCATGGATATCAACATTTGATCATAAATGAAGAACAAGTATGGAGGAAAGATGTCTCTATAGTAAATGACAGTGAAACAATTGAACAGTAACATTAAATGAACAGTTTTATCTCCATGTTACATAATATGCAAAAAAATAATTTAATAGGCCTCAATAAGGAAAAGAATACCAGCAATCTTAAATTAATTTTTATGACTTTAGATTTGTTGATGAATTCTTAGATATGACACCAAGTGTATGAAAAAGCAAAAAAAATAAAATAAAATAAAATGTAGATGAACAGAACATTATCAAGAAAAAAAAGTTATATATAAAACAAAATGTATCTAAGCCAGGCCTTATGTCACAGACCTGTGATCCCAGTTACTTGGGAGGTTGAAAGAAGCTGTCTGTAAATTCAAGAACAGCCTGGAAAGCTGAGTAAGATCTTGGGAACCTTGTCTAAAAATGTTAAGTTTTTTAAAAAAGGTTTCCCTGCCATATAGCTCTGAGATAGGGTTCAACATGTGTTTGTGTACATCAGTTAAAAAGACACTGTAGGAAGGCCAGGTGAGTTACCCACCTGCCAACTGAACTGCCCACACTCTAGACTCAGTTCCTACAAGACTCATTCTAATGCTGCTCCCACACTACCTCATCACATACTCCTTTGGTCAGTCTCCTGCCCCCAATTCTGATACTCTCCAGCTGCTTCTTATCTGAAGGCCACAGCGGCCAAAAGAACTGGAGACCCCCCACCCTGCTGCACAAAAGGCCAAGCAATTTGCTAAAAGATGAGCCTCCAACCTAGTGAGAGACTCCTTAGCCCATCAGAGGTCAAATGGGCTGTCAGAAATACAGGCCACAAAGCTCAGAAGACCTAAAAGAAAGTAGAAAACAGGAGAGAAAACACCCATCCAAAAAACACAAACTCAGAAATAGGCACCACAACCTGTAACTATCCCAAACTCAGATGCCTAAAAGTCAGTATAAGAACACCATCAACAGCAAGGGCAGTATGACACCACCAAAGAGCACCTATCCTAGGACAACAAGACCTGTGTATTCCAAGTGTAGCTGAAGCACAAGAAAATGACCTTAAAACAAACATTAGGAAAATGATACTGGTCCCTAAAGAAGACATTTTTTAATCCCTTAAAGAAATTGAGGAAACTGACTCTACCCAGCAGGATATCAAAACATGCTGAAATCCATAGCCAAACTTTTTGTAGCATGCAGGGAATCTTGTGAAAGAAAAGGGAGATAGAAAGACCTGGAGGGAACAGGAGTTCCACAAGCAGAACAACAGAACCAAAAATCTGGACACAGGGGTCTTTTCTGAGACTGATACTCCAAACAAGGACCATGCATGGAGATAATCTAGAACCCCTGCACAGAAGTAGTCCATGGATGCTCAGTATCCTAGAGGGTTAGGAAGAGGGACTGTCTCTGACAAGAACTCACAGGCTGGCTCTTAGATCACCTCCACCTGAGGGGGCAGTAGCCTTACCAGTCTACAGAGGAAGACAATGAAGCCAGTCCTGATGAAAACTGATAGACTAGGGTCAGATGGAATGGGAGGAGGACCTCCTTTATTATTGGACTGGAGGAGGGGTCATAGGAGAAGAAGAGGGAGAGAGGGTGGGATTGGAAGGGAATGGAGGAGGGGGCTACAGCTGGAATAAAAAGTGAATAAACTGTAATTAATAAAAATAAAATTTAAAAAATGCTCATACAGATTTACCTACCAAAAAAATTTTTTAAAAAAGAAATTGATGGGAAAAAAAGGAGGAAAATCAAGAATGCCAAGAAACTCAAGAAAAAACAAACAGGTAAAGGAATCTTTTCAAGAAAATTTTCAACTGAAATATAATAAAGCACAAATTAAGAGAATCCTGGAGATGGAAAATCTAGGTGAGCAACCTGAAACTACAGAAACAAGTATAACCTACAGAACACAAGAGATGAAAGACCTGTGCATTCCAATGTAGCTGAAGCACAAGAAAATGACCTTAAAACAAACTTTAGGAAGTTGATACTGGTCCCTAAAGAAGACATTTTTAGAACAAATAGATTTATCAGTCAAAGAAAGTGTTGAATATGAAGTTTCTGACATGAAACATCCAGGAAATGATGGACACTAAAAAAGACCAAACCAAGAAAAATGGGACTAGAATAAAGAGAAGACTTCCAACTCAATTGCCCAGAAAATATCTTCAACATCATAGAAGAAAAAGTATCTAACTTAAAGAGATGGCTATAAATGCACAGAACACCAAATAGGTTGGACAAGAAAAGAAAGTCCTCCCTAGCACCACTATATTGTAATCAAAACACTAAATGTACATAACAAAGAAAGAAAATTAAAAGTTGTAAGAGGAAAAGGCTGAGGAACATGTAAAGGCAGACCTCTTAAAATTATATTCAACTTCTCCCCAGAGATTCTCTAAGCCTGTTCAAAGACATCCCTGGAGCAGTGGAATGGGAAACATGTGTGTCAATGTGTCTAGTCGTGCACTAGGGAAGTGGGAGGAAAACTAGGAACCTTCCGGTAAAGCCCTGTGTGAAGAGGGAACAGTAAAGGGACCCCCAGGAAGTGACCTCACTGCCTTGACAATGACCCAACAATGCAGAGTCCTGGTAATCAGGAAGCCAGCTCTGTGAGCCAACCCAGCAGGCTCACTTGTCTGAGACCCTTGAGAAGACAAGATGTTCTCTTGCTGCTTTCGGGCTTCTAGAGGCTCAAGCCTCAAGAAAGAGCAGAGGGAATGCCATGGTGGTGTCTGGAGACAGAGGGTTTATTCTTGCCTCCGACGCTTCTGGCCATTTACCTGGAAAAAAAGAAACTTGAACCAGGGCAGCCAAGGACATGACTGCAACGACCAGGTAACCACTCTGAAATCTCAAAGTTTCCCCTAATTTTGCTCTGTGTGTGTGTTAGGGAAACTTGGAATGATAATAACCAATCAGAATGTTGCAGGCCTGTGCCTGTTTGAACCATCCACCTTGATCTCTCCTCAGGGTGAGCAGGAGTTTGCCACAGCCAACCTGGAGGAACCCTGCAGAGAGCCCCACATCAGTGCCGAAATAGTAGAAAAACTGGCGAGCCACCTGGTGCCTTCCCTGCAGATCGGGGACCCTTTCATTATCCCTACCTTCTTGTACATATATCAAATGTTCGCCAATACTCAACAGGTGCTGGACCTGCTGTTCAGACGGTGAGTCCCCAACCCCAAGCCCAGAGTTCTCAGATCCTCTTGGTGGTTCTGGGAAGAACTCTGTATACTTACTGTTTAGAGAATTGTCATGATCCAGCAGCAGGAAGTCAGAAAATTCTTCTTCCAGACTGAGTCCAAGGGTGTGGGCTGTCCAAAGCTGAGACCTTAATGAATGTGGCTATCCCCTGTACCTTGAAGAAGCTCTCTATTCCCACCTAGTATTTCTGAGGCCTTGGTGAAAGCACTTGTTCCATTTGTAAAGGAAGCTCCAGAACTATTGGGAGCATGCAATAGAACTGTGTTCAGAACAGAGACCCATGAAGGGTAACCCAAGGGATCTTGTGACCATCGACATGTCTGGATAAACATGTTTGTATTCATCCATTGTACAGGTATATTGAAAGCACCTACTGTATTCAGGTGAACTAATAATCTTTAGAGCAGAAAGACCTTGCAGGCTTTGAACTCCATTCATCTCCAGGAATCATCCTGACCCTAGTGGTTTTTTTAAATGAGTGACGTAGCACTTTACAAGTGACATCCTTTCTGGTCTCCTCTAGATATGAAGACTTCCAACCTTACTGTGAAGTTGATGAAGAAGTAAGTAACATCATCTGCACTTTCCTGGATGCATGGATGGACAAGAACCCTGCAGAGTTCTATCAGACCTCAGATCTGTCCATTCTGAAAAACCTGAAGACCTATTTGATTGTGAACTTGCCTTATTCTGACCTTCTTGTTCACGTCCACATGCTCCAGACACACTTGCTGAAAGAAGAGGCCAGTGATTCAGAGTCTGATGATGACAAAGTTCCAGATCCGGGGAGCCACACATCCTCAGACTCAGAGATAGAAGTGTGATAGTCGTCAGTGAAAACAGCAACTCTGGAGCCAGAACCAGCTTGTGCACCAGAGCAGGACAGCACAAAAACAACCAGAAGGTTCTGTGACACCTCAGCTGTTGGAACCAGATGTGGCAGCAGCAGTCCAGCCACACACTTGATAGCCACTGTGGAACCTGTATCCAGCTTTGTTGGCTGATACAGTGAGCCTTTCACATATCTCACCCTTGGTGCATCGACTTAGGTGCTGCCATCCCCAGCACCTGTGGGGAGTCTATCTTACATCCACTCTGCAGACAGCGCCAGTTATTTTGCCCCCACAGAATCACTCCCTGATTTCAGTCCAGCAGCATTCCTAGCCCCACAGTCAGCCTCCCTCTCTCCCCTGAGAAATAGCCTTTTTATTCTTCTGATTCTTTCTAATGTGTTTTAAGTATTAATAAATTGTGTTTTTAAGTGTTAATAAATCGTTAGTGTTTGTTTTTAATTGCCAAAAATAAACAAAAACACCTCGGGGATGCAAAATGGTGGTCCCGCGCATGCAGGGTATCTGAACAGCAGCTCTGCAGTGAGAGCAGAGTTTGACCAGCAGTCTGTCCTGAGGACCCCAAAACCCAGATATCTGTGTTTCTCAGGTGAGAGAAGAATCTACAGGGATACTCGAAGGTCCATCTTCAGGCCATACAGCTAATATCGGAAAATAATCCCGGGCTCCATCCTGGCATTGCCAGAGCCCTAAGGTAGCCACCCAATCCCACTGATGGGTGGATACAATCAGCAGCAGCGTGCTCTGCTCTGACCCCGCAGCCCTAGACCACCTGCCTGAACCCACCATCTGTAGATACCTTCTTCTGACCAGCAGTGGCAGCTCACTCTGCTGTGACCCAGCAGCCTTAAGGCCACCTGCCACCCAAGCCCACTTTCCGTGGATATCTTACTGGGACCAGCACCTCTTAGCTCAGACCTTGGGTGCTCACTATCAGTGTCCATGGAGTGAACCCCTTCCTGTACTAAGGTTGAGTCTCCAAACCTGGTGTCCACTCTCACAGTCCTGTGGATATCTTCCTGGTTGCAATTGCACTTGAGGCTCACTCTCAATGCCCCCGGGGAAGGGATACATTCTGGTAATGAGTGGGAGGCGCACATCCATTCTTTCTCCTTCCCATCTGCCTGACTCACCCAGGTCAGAATCAGCCAGCACAGCACTGACAGTGAACACAGAGGAGCTGAGTTACACTTGGCACCTGGGTTCCATTGTCCACCATCTAAGGGAAGCCTGCGGGGCACTGGCACAGCTCTAGGCTCTGAGATTGGATATCGGTCTAGCCTAGCCCACCTGGGTCAGAAACAATGCAGCCAGCACACCCAGCAGCAGCCAGTGAACCCAGAAGAGCTCAGCCAGGCATGGGATCCAAATACCACCCTCCAACATCTTAAGGAAGTCTGTGGGACACTGGGGCAGCTCTAGACTCAAAGATTTTTCCACCTGTGCCCTAGCTACCTGGCACACCTGCAAATTTCATGTTTTCCTTGTTTTTAATTGCCGAATAGTATTCCATTGTGTAGATGTGCCACAATTTCTGTTTCCATTACTCTGTTGAGGGACTTCTAGATTGTTTCCAGATTCTGGCTATTATAAACAAACCTACTATGGACATAGTTGAGCAAATGTCCTTGTTGTATGGTTCAGCAGCTTTCAGATACATACCCAGAGGTGATATAGATGGATCTTGAGGTAGCACTATTCCTAATTTTCTGAGAAAGTACCAGATTGATTTCCATGCAGTTCCATCAAAATACCAACCCATTTCTTTACATACCTTGAAAGAACAATTCTCATTTCCTATGGAAAAACAAAAACCCAGAATAGCTAAAACAATCCTGTACAACAAAAAATTTTCTGGAGGTATCGCCATCCCAGATCTCAAGCTGTACTATAGAGCAACAGCAATAAAAATGGCATGGTACTGGCATAGATACAAACTGGTGGATCAGTGGAATAGAACTGAAGATCCAGAAATAAACCCACACATGTATGGATACTTGATTTTTGACAAAGAAACTAAAACCATATGATGGACCAAAGACAGCATCTTCAACAAATGTTGCTGATCTAACTGGATGTCTACATGCAGGAAAATGCAGATAGATCCATATTTATCACCATGCACAAAAGTAAAGTTCAAGTGGATCAAAGACCTCATTGGCACAAGACTGAGCTGGACAGGGAGTGAACAGTGAAGGGCTGTGGAGGAGAGACCACTGGGATTAGAGAAAAGTAAAAAACTGAGTATAGAGGAAGAGATGGGAAACCAGGGGTGAGGGAGAGGAGAAGAGGCTGCCAAATAACATAGCATGGTGACACAGAAAGTGTGGTATTCAAGTTTGATTCTGTTGCTGTGACAAGCACCAGGACTGAATGCAATTTAGAGAAGAAAAAGTTTATTGCAGGTTGCAGATCACTGTAGAAAGTCAGGAAAGGAATTCAAGCAGGAATTTGAAGCAGAAACAATGGAGGATGAATGAGTTCTGAAACAGTGCTCAGGGGCCAGCTTCCATCTTATAAGCTGGTGGATGTGGCTGAGCCAGCTGTTTACAGAGAGCTGCAACACCCTGGGCTTGAGCCTTAAAATGATCATGAAGGTGGAAACTGAGTCTGAGAAACATAATTCCTATGCGGGAACACTGACAGTGTTGGGCTGGTGGCTGGCATGGGTATTCATGAGCTCTCATTCCACACAGAACACAGGCAAGGTAGCATAGAAGGAAGACAACCTGACTAGGGTTTATGGTGGACTTGGGTAGTTAAGATTTAGTTTAGAAGTACATTTACAGATGCCATTACTAGTCCAGAAGGGAATCATATTGCAAAACTGGGGTGCTGCCTGTACCCAGACATTCCTGGGAGCAGTGAAATGGGAAGACCTGAGTCAATGTGTCTAGTTGTGCACCAGAGAAGTGGGAGGGGACCTAGGAGCCTTCTGGAAAGGCCCTGTGTGAAGAGGGAACAGTAAAGGGACCCCCAGGAAGTGACCTCACTGCCTTGACAATGACCCAACAATGCAGAGTCCTGGTAATCAGGCAGCCAGCTCTGTGAGCCAACCCAGCAGGCTCACTTGTCTGAGACCCTTGAGAAGACAAGATGTTCTCTTGCTGCTTTCAGGCTTCTAGAGGCTCAAGCCTCAAGAAAGAGCAGAGTGAACGCCACGGTGGTGTCTGGAGACAGAGGGTTTATTCTTGCCTCCGACGCTTCTGGCCATTTACCTGGAAAAAAAGAAACTTGAACCAGGGCAGCCAAGGACATGACTGCAACGACCAGGTAACCACTCTGAAATCTCAAAGTTTCCCCTAATTTTGCTCTGTGTGTGTGTTAGGGAAACTTGGAATGATAATAACCAATCAGAATGTTGCAGGCCTGTGCCTGTTTGAACCATCCACCTTGATCTCTCCTCAGGGTGAGCAGGAGTTTGCCACAGCCAACCTGGAGGAACCCTGCAGAGAGCCCCACATCAGTGCCAAAATAGTAGAAAAACTAGCGAGCCACCTGGTGCCTTCCCTGCAGATCGGGGACCCTTTCATTATCCCTACCTTCTTGTACATATATCAAATGTTTGCCAATACTCAACAGGTGCTGGACCTGCTGTTCAGACGGTGAGTCCCCAACCCCAAGCCCAGAGTTCTCAGATCCTCTTGGTGGTTCTGGGAAGAACTCTGTGTACTTACTGTTTAGAGAATTGTCATGATCCAGCAGCAGGAAGTCAGAAAATTCTTCTCCCAGACTGAGTCCAAGAGTGTGGGCTGTCCAAAGCTGAGACCTTAATGAATGTGGCTATCCCCTGTACCTTGAAGAAGCTCTCTATTCCCACCTAGTATTTCTGAGGCTCTTTGGCCTTGGTGAAAGCACTTGTTCCATTTGTAAAGGAAGCTCCAGAACTATTGGGAGCATGCAATAGAACTGTGTTCAGAGCAGAGACCCATGAAGGGTAACCCAAGGGATCCTGTGACCATCGACATGTCTGGATAAACATGTTTGTACTCATTCATTTTACAGATATATTGAAAGCACCTACTGTATTCAGGTGAACTAATAATCTTTAGAGCAGAAAGACCTTGCAGGCTTTGAACTCCATTCATCTCCAGGAATCATCCTGACCCTAGTGGTTTTTTTTAAATGAGTGACCTAGCACTCTACAAGTGACATCCTTTCTGGTCTCCTCTAGGTATGAAGACTTCCAACCTTACTGTGAAGTTGATGAAGAAGTAAGTAACATCATCTGCACTTTCCTGGACGCATGGATGGACAAGAACCCTGCAGAGTTCTATCAGACCTCAGATCTGTCCATTCTGAAAAACCTGAAGACCTATTTGATTGTGAACTTGCCTTATTCTGACCTTCTTGTTCAAGTCCATATGCTCCAGACACACTTGCTGAAAGAAGAGGCCAGTGATTCAGAGGCCGACGATGACAAAGTTCCAGATCCGGGGAGCCATACATCCTCAGATTCAGAGATAGAAGTGTGATAGTCGTCAGTGAAAACAGCAACTCTGGAGCCAGAACCAGCTTGTGCACCAGAGCAGGACAGCACAAAAACAACCAGAAGGTTCTGTGACACCTCAGCTGTTGGAACCAGATGTGGCAGCAGCAGTCCAGCCACACACTTGATAGCCACTGTGGAACCTGTATCCAGCTTTGTTGGCTGATACAGTGAGCCTTTCACATATCTCACCCTTGGTGCAGTAGGTCGACTTAGAGGATGACCCTGCCATCCCCAGCGCCTGTGGGGAGTCTATCTTACATCCACTCTGCAGACAGCGCCAGTTATTTTGCCCCCACAGAATCACTCCCTGATTTCAGTCCAGCAGCATTCCTAGCCCCACAGTCAGCCTCCCCTCTCCCCTGAGAAATAGCCTTTTTATTCTTCTGGTTCTTTCTAATGTGTTTTAAGTATTGGCTTTAATAAATTGTTTTTCTTTTCTTTTTTTTAATTTTATTTTTTCTTATCAGTTACATTTTATTAACTCTGTATCCCAGCATATCCCTCTCCCTCATTCCCTCCCAATCCCACCCTCACTCCCTCATCTCCACCGTGCCCCTTTCCAAGTCCACTGATGGGGGGACCTCCTCCCCATTCATCCGATCCTGTTTTATCAGGTATCTTCAGGACTGGCTGCAAAGCCCTACTCTGTGGCCTAACAGGATTGCTCCTCCCTTGGGGGCTGGGGAGGTCAAAGAGTCAGTCACTGAGTTCCTGTTAGAAATAGTCCTTGTTCCCCTCACTATGGGAAACCGATTGATTACTGAGCTAAAATAGGCTATATCTGAGCAGAGGTTCCAGGTTATATCCATTCATGGTCCTTGGTTGAATGTCAGTCTCAGAAAAGACCCTGGTGCCCATATATATTTCGTCCCCATCATACTAACTAGTGTTTGTTTTTCATTGCCTAAAAATAAAATAAAAGGGGAGATCCAAGATGGCGGATCCAAGCATGCAGGGTATCTGAACAGCAGCTCAGCTCTGAGAGCAGGGTGACCTGCAGACTGTCCTGAGGACTCCAAAACCCTGGCATCTGTGTTTCTGATGTGAGAGGAGAATCCATGGGGATATTCAAATTTCCATCTTGAGGCCACCTGGCTAAGAGCAGGAAAAATTCCCAGGATCCCACCAGGATCTGCTGCAGGCCACTCACCCAATCACACCATCTGTGGATACCTTCTTGGAACCAGTGACAGTAGCTTGTTCTTGTTTGGCTCTGACCCCACAGCCTTAGGCCACCCGCCGCCCGAGTCCACTATCCATGGATGTCTTCCTGGGACAAGAGTCTTTCAGCTCTGACATTGGGTGCTCACACTCACTGCCTGTGGAGTGAGTACCTTCCTGTCCTGAGGGTGAGGCTCCAAATCTGGTTGTCCACTTTATGGTCCTGTGGACAACTCTGGCTCCTAGAGGCTCCTGGTTCCAAACCTGGTAGACCACACTCAATATCCTGTGGACACTTCCTGTTTCTGCCAGTGGAGGGGTTGCATTCTGGTACTGACCTTGAGGTGCAGCTCCAGTCTGCCTGCTCCCCATCTGCCCGGATCACCCAGGTCAGAATCAGCTAGCTCAGCACAGACTGAACACAGCCGAGCTGAGCTAGGCTTGGGACCCAGGTTCTATTTCCCACCATCCAAGGGAAGCCTGTGGGGGCACTGGAGCAACTCTAGGCACAGAGAAAAATTGCCAGCACCCCAGCAGCCTGGCTCACATAGGTCAGAAACAACAAGCCCAGCACGGACAGAGAATCCAGTGGAGCTGAGCCAGGCACCTCACCCAAGTTCCATTATCATCCTCCCCAAGGAGGCCTGTGGAGGTACTAGAGCAGCTCTAGGCTCTGAGATCGGATATCAGTCTACCTGCTCCCCAGCATCCTAGCCCACCTGGGTCAGAAACAATGAAGCCAGCACAGCCAGTGAACCCAGCAGGGCTGAGCCAGGCTTGGGACCCAAATCCCACCCTCAACCATCTTAAGGAATCCTGTGGGACACTGGAGCAGCTCTAGACTCATCTTTCTGCCCATGCCCCAGCTACCTGGCACACTTGGGTCACAAACAGTGAGCCAGCAGAGACAGTGAATCCAGGGGAGACTACTCAGGTTTCGAGAGACAGGTGGATCTAGTCTACAGTACAGGTTCCAAGAATAACCAATCAAGGCTACTGATTACCAAAAAAACAAATGGCTGGAGGCCACCATAAGAATACAGGCAACAAAACCCAGGACATCATGGCTTCACCAGAGTCTGCAAAAATCAACAGATATTCTATTGCAGCTGAAACACAGGAAAATGTTCTTAAATCTATAATTATGCAGGTATTAAAGGAACATAAAGAAGAAACAAAAAAAATTGAGGCACATAAAGAAGAAATAAACAATAAAATAAAAGCCATTATGGAAAGACTGGAATCCACATTCAAACAGATGAAAGAAATGGTGTAAGACATGAAAACAGAATTAGAATCAATAAAGAAAACACACAAAAAAGCCCCATCACCCAACTCTTCTTAGTCTCTTCTCCTTCTCTCTTTGCCTCTATCCCCTTCTCCTAGTCCACTGAAAGTGGGAGACTTCTTCCCCTGTCATCTGACCCTAGCTTATCAAGTCTCATCAGAACTGCCGAAATCCTCTTCTTCTGTGGCTTAGGAAGGCCACATGGCCAGGGACAACCAAGTTCATGACAGAGGTAGTCCCTGCTCCTCTTACTGGGGAACCCACATGAAGAATGAGTTGCCTATTGGCTTCATCTGAACAGGCAGTCTAGGTCCTCTCCATGCATGGTCCTTGGTTGGTGCATCAGTCTCTGCAGGACCCCCTAGGCTCCTTGTGTGGCTCCTATTACCCCCATGTCCTTCAGAGGACACTCTATAGTAGGTTCCAATTCTGTTTGCTCTCTTTTACTGTTTCTGGTGTCTATGCTGTTTGCCATTCTGAATGAGATTTAAGCATCCTTCCTAGGGTCCTCAGTGTTGTTGAGCTTCCCTAGGTCTGTATATTACCTTTCACAATAGCCACCAAAGTAAAAAAAAAAATGTCTTGGTAAAACTATAACCAAGCAAGTGAAAGACAAGAAGAAGAAGAAGAGGAGGAGGAGGAGGAGGAGGAGGAGGAGGAGGAGGAGGAGGAGGAGGAAGAAGAAGAAGAAGAAGAAGAAGAAGAAGAAGAAGAAGAAGAAGAAGAAGAAAAACTTTAAGTCTGTGAAGAAAGAAATTGAAGAAGATATCAGAAGATGGAAAGATGTACCATGATCATGGCTCAGTAAGGATAGCATTGTAAAAATGGCTTACTAAAGGCATTCTACAGATTCAATGCAATTTCCATCAAAATTCCAACACAAATCTTTACATAACTTGGAAGAAAATTTCTCAAATTCAAATGAAAAAACATAAAACAGAGAATAGCTAAAACAAACCCGTACAATAAAAGATCTTTCATATCATCCCTGATCTCAAGCTGTGCTTTAGAGTAGCACTAATAAAAAACTGCATGTTACTGACATAGAAACAGACTGATGGATCAATGGAATCGAATCAAAGACCTAGAAATAAACCCACACACCTACAGAAACAACCTGATCTTTAACAAAGAAGCCAAAACAATACAATGAAAAAAAGATAGCATCTTCAATAAATGGTGCTGGTCTAACTGGATGTCTACATGTAGAAAATGCAAACAGACTCATACTTATCACCCTGCACAAAACTAAAGCCCAAGTGGATCAAAGACCACAACATAAAACCAGATACACTAAACCTGTTAGAAGAAAAAGTGGGGAAAAGCCTGGAACTCATTGGCACAGGAAACAACTTCCTGAACAAAACACCAACAGCACAGGCTCTAAGATCAACAATCAATAAATGAAACTGAAAAGTTTCTGTACAGTGAAGGACACTCTCATTAGAACAAAATGACAGCCTACACACTTGGAAAGGATCTTTTCTAACCCTATATCTGATAGCTAATATCCAGAATATTTAATGAACTCAAGAAATTAAAAAGCAACAAATCAAGTAATCTAATTAAAAATGGGGTAGAGTGCTAAATAAAGAATTCTCAGTAGAGGAATATCAAATGGCAGAAAAACACTTAAAGAAATGTTCAATATCCATAGTCAACAGGGAGATGAAAATCAAAATGAGCCTGAGATTTTAACTTACACCCATCAAAATGGTTAAGATCAAAAAATCAAGTCAGAAAACATGCTGGAGAGGATGTGGAGAAAGGGGAACCCTCTTCCATCACTGGTGGGAATGTAAACTTGTACAACCACTTTGAAAATCAATCTGGCTCTTTCTCAGAAAATTAGGAATAGTACTTCCTCAAGATCCAGCTATACCACTCCTAGGCATATAACTGAAATATGTTCAACTATATAACAAGGACATTTGCTCAACCATATTCATAGCAGCTCTATTCATAATAGCCAGAATCTGGAAATAATCTAGATGTTCCTCATTGGAGAAATGGATGCAGAAATTGTGGAATACATGAAGGAATATTACTCAGCAAGTGAAAACAAGGAAATCATGAAATTTGCAGGCAAATGGTGGGAACTATAAAAGATCATCTTGAGCGAGGTAACTCAGAAGCAGAAAGACACACTTGGTTTATATGCACTCATAAATGGTTATTAGACATATAATATAGGATAAATGTACTAAAATCTATACACTTAAAGCAGCTAAACAACAAGGAAGACCCTAGGGAAGATGCTCAATCCTCATTCAGAAAGGCAAATGCGATAAACATTGAAAGCAGGAAAAGACAGGGAACAGGACAGGAGCCTACCACAGAAAAATCTCTGAAAGACTCTACTGATCAAGGTATCAAAGCAGAGGCTGAGATAGATAGCCAACCTTTGGACAGAGTGCATGGAATTTTATGAAAGAAGGGGTGGATAGATAGACCTGGAGGGGGCAGGAGCCCCAGAGGGAGACCAGCAGAGAAAACAAAACAAAACAAAACATGAGCCCTATTGGCCCTGCAGAGACTGATACCCTAACCAAGGGAAGGTGGTCCTCCCCTATTAGTGTACAAGGAGACAGTCATAGGGGGAGAAGAGGAAGGGAGGGTACGATTGGGAGGAGATGAGGAAGGGGGCCACATTAGAGATACAAAGTGAATAAATTGTAATAAATAATAATAAGAAAAAATGGGGTACAGAACTAAACAAAAAATTCTCAACCGAGGAATATCCAATGGTGGAAAAACGCTTAAAGAAATGCTCAGTGTCCTTAGTCATCAGGGAAATGCAAATCAAAACAACTTTGAAATTCCATTTTAAAACAATCAAAATGGCTAAGATAAAAAAAAACTCAAGTGACAGCACATGTAGGAGAGGATGTGGAGAAAGGGGAACCCTCTTCCATTGCTGGTAGAAGTGCAAACTTGTGTGACCACTTTGGAAATCAATCTGGTGCTTTCTCAGGAAACTAGGAATAGTGCTTCCTCAAGATCCAACTATACCACTCCTGGTCATATGCCCAAAAGGTGCTCCACCATTCAACAGAGCATTTGCTCAACTATGTTCATAGCAGCTTTATTTATTTATAATATCCAGAATCTGAAAACAACTTAGATGTCCCCCATTGGAGAAATGGATACAGAAATTGTGGTACATTTACACAATGGAATACTACTTAGCTATTAAAAACAAGGAAATCGTAAAATTTGTAGGCAAATGGATGGAAGTAGAAAAGAACATCCTGAGTGAGGTAACCCAGAAGCAGAAAGACATGCATTGTATATACTCACTTATAAGTGGATATTAGCCTTATAATTTAGGGTAACCATATTATTTACTTTTAAAATAAAATATTAATAAGGTAGTTTGACAGGATAATTATTCAGTGACACAACACCAATGTACTCCCCAAGAAAGTCTACAAGTTCTCTGGTTACAGACTTTTGACCAAATTTACAGTACCAGACATGTAATCTTTCCTGTGGAACAAATTTAATTGGTAAGCAGTTGGTTAAGCCTATAACTATCACACCACTATTATAGTGGTGAATGCAATTAGTCTGGCAGTTCCATTTTTAGCATGCATTTTCCTATGCTGGATAAGATCATCAATGTCTTTTTTTTTTTCTCCAGGCAATCTCTTGCAGAACAGGGCATGTAGGAATCACAGAGAAACGCTGTAGTCAATTCTAAAATGACTTCTCAATGTTCTGAATCCAAAATGAGTTGTGTCTTCAGCAAAAGGCTACTACCATTTAGAGATGCCAGACAATAAAGTACAATAGCGATAATGTGTGTTCCTTTGGGGGCCTCGGTTGCCTTCCTGACCCATAATCCATAGAGAGATATTCCATACCTGGTGCTGTTCATCATGAAAAACATGTCTTCTGGAATATAGTATTGAAAGGGGAGCCTTCGTCAGAACTTCTCAGAATTGCTGGGAAGGAAAATGCTGTTGAGCTAAATAGAGATGGTGCTTTCAGTCTACGTTTACACCATCCAATTGCTCCCTATCTCATCTAATATCGGAAGCTAAGCACTTGGCCTGGTTAGTACTTGGGTAGAAAATAGTAGTTTTATAACATTGCAAATGTGTCAAATGTGGCCCAAGTGTTCATTTTAAAATAAAGGATTTCATGTTAGATTCTGCTGGTATAATGTTCTTTTGAAATGTATACACCTTACCCTTGTTCATTCAAATTTTAATTTCTCCCCCACCCCGACTCTTGGTTTCAACCAGTTATTGCATTGTGATACTTACTCTGAACATCCTGTCTCAACAGGCCAAAATAAAACAACCAGCCACATTGTTGTGAAAAGGGAGAAGCCAGAGGACAGGAAAGAGGGGAGGAGCCAGAGGGCAGGAAATGAGTGGGAGGAGAAGGGGCAAGAAGAGAGCTAGGAGAGGGAGCTGGAGGATAGATCTTGGAACGATGTGGAGAGATGGACTGGACCTAATATATCACTACAAGTAAGTATAATGGGTGGAATCTAAATGTTAGGAAACTATGAGGGCTTGGAGGTTTAGGAAGGAGTAACTATTGCCCAACATTGTGTTTTATGTTAATTAAATAAACCCAGTCTCTGTGTGGTGACTTGGTTATACAGCCCTTTAGGATTAATAGCAGCTTTGCCAGAAGCTATATCAACAGTAAATATTAAACACCACTTACAACAAGATACCTTTCATCTAATTAAAGAACAATAGCAAAAACATTTTTTTTATGAAAAAAAAATATGGTTTTTTGCCTTTGCTCCAAACTCTTGGGGATTTTGTGCTACAGTTTTCCTGTCATAATCTGCCAACAGTTTCATGGAAAGGCTCTTTGAGTCAAAGACACTTGGAGTTCCATAGAATTTGCTATATTATAGCAATAAATGGCAAAAAGCAGGAACCATCCTTGCTACAAAAGCAATATCTGCAAATGGTTCTATGAGTTATTTTATAAATTGTTCAAAGAAGACACTCAATGGACCATATACAACCTCCAGAATATACAATGACCCTCAGAAATCTCTTTCTGTTGACAGCAGTAGCATATTCTTCTTTTGGAGGGGATAACACAGTACAACTATACAAATAACTATATAAAGTGAAACTTTTATAACAATTATCCAAAGTTTCAAAGAAAAACATTCAAATTAATTCCAGTAATTGGTCAAAATTGTTCCCATTAAAAGAATTAAGAGGTAGAAAGTTCATTTTGTTTCAACAATTGGGAGGTAGAGGTATTAGCATCAGAAACTCAAGGTCATTTCATTGTCAGCTTTATATCAAGTTTAAGATCAGCCTAGGGATACATGAGACCTTGTCTGAAAAAGCATTAATTCATTCTACTGAAGATGAAACATTTTATATTATTGTGATGTGTCTCTAATTTTAAAAAAGAATTTAATCTGGATAATGACTTTGTTGAATAAATACACAAAAACAACTTTGAGTAGAGCATGGCCTCATGTTCTTTGTTAAGGAGCATTGTTACTAAACTAATGGATCTGTGAAATAAACAGCAATGCACTTGGAATTGTTTGTAGCTTATACACAGAATTCCTGATTGTTTTAAATAAGCCTCAATAGTCTAACGATAGAGATAAAAGCAATAGTCAAAACACATTATGTTTACATGCACACAGAATGACTGAATGACAGAATTAGTGTGACAAATAATTAACTATGAAATTCACCTCGGTAGCACATGCTTTCAACTCTTTGTCTTGACACCAGTCAAATTAAAAGAAAAAAAAATGGAGCCTTTAAGGAAGCATTTTATAAATCAGCTTAGATGTCCTGCAGTAACATTGAAATTTGCTTAAATGGGCCTCCAAAATTGGCAGACATTTTATTAAAAATAAACTATAAATCTTTAATAAGTACTTGCAACAAATGGTTCTTCCCAAATCAGCTTTTGAGCTTTTAGTAAATTGAAATTTTTAAAAGCCAAGCTTGTAAACAAGACGACATTTAAATTTAATCTTGCAAAGTAAAAGTGAGACTGAACAAAGTAAGCAGAGAATTCAAATGCTGTTCAGGATTCAATGTCCAATTCTAGAATACCCTTGCTCGCAGGAAGGATATTTAATAGAGATCTTGTTTTCATTTCAACAAATTGATCTTTAACAACAAAGCAGAATGAGCTTTAGGTGACCTCTGATTTTCTTTTCTTTCTTTTTTTTTTTTTTTTTTAGCATCTGCATTTGGTGAAACAGTCAAAATAATTATAAATACACATAACTTATTTGATGAGATTCGGGTTGTGAAAACATCTCTCAAGGAAAAACACACTTGATTGAAGTGTCTGAAAATATATGGTCCAAAATAGATATCAATTTTAATTTGAAAAAAATAGAGTCACGAATCAGCTCCATTTAGCAGTATTTTGTCTGAAATTATCAAATATATTAGCACTTGGAAAGAGCCCTTTTTCATTTGCAAAAATCATGGACTACAGAGAGGAGAGATTAATTGAACATGCCAACAATCTGAAATGTATTAACTATAATATATGTTTGATCTTTTCATTCAATTCTATTTGACAAATAATTAATAAGCTCATATTAAAATATAATGTTCAGAAAAATGCCAGTGTCATAGGTACCTTACAAAACTGAGATATCCAAGTGTGGTGGGTCAAGAATAAATTGCCCTGCTTAATTTTTTCAATTTCACAAAATCAATATAAAGCTTGTTTGATTTTGCTTTATTAAGCCCAGAAAGACCTCATTTTGTCTTAGAAATTATTATAAAAATGTTTTTGAAAAGCACTATTTGATTTATCAGCCATGGTAGTAATGTAATTAACTAACCATTATATTATATAAGAGACTTAAAATTATATCATATTAGATAATTGTTTATAAAGCCAGCTTATATGCCACCCTCAATTCCTGATCTTGAGAAAGCCATCACAGGGTGGCAGAGATGCATCATCATGTTATCCCTAAAAGCAGTCAAATAAATGTAAGCAAGCATATGGTAAAATAATATAATTTGGCATTAGATGGATGTATTCTAAGGCCATTAACAAGTCTGTGGCCCCAGAACTGTATTATTTTGCTCCAACTTCCTCATCTGTTACTGAAAATAATAGCACTACATTTTTAATGCCAATCAAAGCATATATGAACCATTAAAAAACAGTGTATATGTCATGTTAGTCTTACTCTTGCTATGTGAGTCATCATTTGTTTTCTGGAACCAGTATGTTCCAGGATCCAAGGATACCAAATACACAGGTACTCATCTTTTATATGAAGTGCATGAAATGTTCATGTCATCTGTTGCATTCTGCCTAGAGATGTTATCTTCTCTACATAAATCTAATGTCTAACATAACGTCAATGGTTGTTATATAGTTTAAGGAGCAACAAGAAGGAAAAAGTCTGTGCATGATCAATTAGAGGTTCAAACTTTTCTGAAAATATTTTAGTGTACATTGGTTGAATTCCCGGATGTAGAAGCTATGGGTCCACACGTCTCCCTGCAACAACATGATCACTAGTCCACCAGAATTCTCTGGTAAACATGTTTTTCTTCCATCTTCACTAAGGGTTCTCAGTGTCTTGTTCTGAACAATTCAAGATGGCCACTTTAGCTCTCCTCTTAAGGTCTGGTAGAATTCTGCACTGAAACAGTCTGGCCCCGGGTTTTTTGTTTTTTGGTTTTTTTGGTTTTTTTTTTTTTTGGATGGGATACTTTTGATGACTGATTGTATTTCCTTAGGGGATACAGGACAGTTAATTTATTTACCTGATATTGATTCAGCTTTGGTGGGTAGAATCTAATCAAGGAAATTGTCCATTTCTTTTACATTTTCACATTTTGTGGAGTATAGGCTTTTGAAGTAAGACCTAATGATTGTTTGGATTTCCTCAGTGTCTGTTATTATGTCCTCCTTTCCATTTCTGATTTTGTTGATTTGGATAGTGTCTCTCTGAAGCTCAGTCTCCATGTAGGTTCCTGAGTAAGGAGATCAGGAACTGTCTCTGTCAGAACTCAGCCGCCTGCTCTTTGATCACTTGCCCCTGGTAATGCGGCCTTGCCAGGACACAAAGGAAAAGGATCTATGCATTCCTGATGAGACTTGATAAGCTACGGTCAGTTGGCAGAGGAGGAGAACTCCCTTTCAGTGGACTAGGGCAAGGGGATAGAGGAGAAGAGGGAGGGAAGGTGGGACCTGGAGGAGATGATGGAGGGGGCTACAAATTGCGATATAAAATGAATAAATTGTAAAAAATAAAAATAAAAAAAGAGTGGCCATATTGCTGCACTTTATCTTTAGTTACAGTTTTATTTCTTGAGAGTTTCAGACCTTTATATAATGTGTTGATCAAACTCAACACCATTCTTTCTCCTCTAATTCTTCCCTTACCCCTTCCCTAACCACTTTTCCCCTCAACTTTGTGAGCTTGTTTTAATTTATTTTTTCTTCTTCTTTTATTTATTTTTATTTATTAAAATTTATTCACTTTGTATCCCAGCTGTAGTCCCCTCCCTTATGCCCTCCCTCTTCTCTTCCCTTGAGTCTCCCCAAGTCCTCTGATAGGGGAGGTTTCCTCCCCTTCAATCTGACCCTAGTCTACCAGGTCTTATCAGGACTGTCTGCATTGTCTTCCTCTGTGGCCTGGTAAAGTTGCTCCCACCCCAGGGGTAGGTGATCAAAGAGCCAGCCACTGAGTTCATGTCAGAGACAGCCCCTGTTCCCCTTTCTAGGGAACCTACTTGGACACTGAGCCAACATGGGCTACATCTGCGCAGGGTTCTGGGTTATCTCCATGCATTGTCCTTGGTTTTTAACACACTGAGTCTATGAATATGCACAGATGTGGGGCCTTCCTGTGGAGCACAGGTTTAAGTCCACCATCCTGAACAGCACTGACTCTCTCTCCCCTAACAGCTATTGATTGCCAATAGCTCCTCAGACACAGGTGCTCTTCTGATCTGCCACCACCAGCTCCAAGTTGGATGTAGGCGGGTTTATGTTTTTCTTTCTCTTCCTCAGACCTATCACATTTTCAAATTAACATACCCATTTGTGTGTTTGTTATTTTAGGACAGTGTTTCATTCGATAGCCCATGCTGCCCTCACACTTATAATAAACTCCAGAATAGGTCTATATTTGTTGTAATCCTTTGCCTCAGCCTCTACCATTCCTAACAATATCAGTTTTTAAATGTTTTGTCGTTGGGACCTGATCTGATTTCTTCCATATTCTAGCCCTTTTTTGTGTGTGACAGACCAACCTTAATCTTTAACTTTCTCTACTTCATTGCGAAATTTGTGGTTAAATACAGCATAGCACCAATGAGGGCACTCCTAAACAGAATCTGCCAACAGATTATCAGTTGATGCAGTTGATAACTCAAATGTCCAGATGGGACTTTCAGATGCTCTCCCAGGCTTCCCCCACATGTGATGTCCAGAGGAAAACAATAGATTTATAGATGGTGTCACCTCCAACAAGGCCTCCAGGTTACACTGCCTGTTTGGCTTACATTAGCTGCACAAATTACTGAGACAAGACGGCTTCGTGTGTGATTATGCCAAACAGCATCTTTATTTGTGTGGATTTAGGACTAGCAAAAGGGAGGAGAGAATGGCTTCTAGCCCAGGCATGCATTTGTAAAAGGACAAAGGAAACAAAAGAAGCAGGAAAATAGCCGGTCAGAAGTTTTAAACAAACGTTTCCCTTTAATAACAGTTACTGGTAAAACAAACCAAACAGGAAAGCTACACTTGGCATAGCTACCAAAGCAAGATGAGCTAAGCGTTTTTTTGCCAAAATTGTAAATTAGAGAGCAAGTGTTTCCCAAGTGCCAGAAAGAGAAATTTCATTCACACTCCAATTCTTTACCCCTGTGGGTGAAGGTAATTGAATCCCAAATGGCACCCAGATTCTGAAAGTAAACTCCTAACAGCAAAGGCAAGGCCTGTTTTCTCCTGTGTACAAGATTTTGTGGGGCCTGGTAACAAATGTCTCCTCTCTCTACTTCAGTTCCTGCTATGTATTTAAATCTGTGCATCTTATGGCTAAAAACTGGCATCTTTCTCTCCTGCTATTCTGATGAGTCCCAACTCTTCATCCTATTGCTTGAGTTTGACATTCACACTTCGAGATCTTGTCCCAACCCTACAACCCTGCTCACAATGCACCCTATTTTGAGCTGTGACACTGTAGTTATTTTGTTCCCTCAAACTTCAAAGGAAGAAAACTCTTTTCTCTCTTGACTTACGGTCATTATTCAGCAGAGCCCCTTATGTAGCTATGTAGTCCTACCAATCCAGTCTTTGGATTCACTGCAGTACACTCAGCAAACTAGACTAGAAATCTCCAGCTCTTTCTAATCAACTTGTCCTAGGACTGACCTCAACGTACTCTCTCTGTCTTGCTTTGACTATTCATGTAACAGTCCTTACCTGATAGTTCATCTTGTGCCTGTTCTCCTCTAGAAACTCAATCACAAATGGAAAATCATTATCACTGTTCACGTTTATTTTCTAAATTACTATTAAAAAATTACACAAAGTGAGTGGCTGAGAATACAGGAACTTGTGTTGAATAGTTCCAGAGCAGTAGTTCTCAAAATTCCTAAAGCTTCAACATTTTAATACAGTTCCTCATGTTATGGTGACTCGACAACCATAAAATCATTCTGACTTCATGACTGTAATTTTGCTGTTTATATTCAGGATATCTGATAGGATATGCAACCCCTGTGGAGTTACAACCCAAGGTTGAGAACTGCTGTTCTAGAGACCAGAGACTAGAGGTTCAAAAATAACCAGCTTATATTTAGGAGGGAGAAAAATAGGCGGACTAGAGAGGGAAGGTGGGATGGGGAGAAGAGGAAAGAGGCTAAGTTCCGGGTATAAGGTGAATTTCAAGAAGAAAGAAAACGACAGCATGCAAACTTCATTGACACTGGGAACCTTAGAGACTAACAGGTGTAAAAATCATAGAAGATTTTAAACAGGAATGTGTTTTACTGAGATAGAGTCAGAAAGCTTCAAGAAGAGGTAAGTCAGATAGCTTTTAAGTGAAAAGAGGAGAATACTTGTTTATTAGTATATAGTAGAGCTCATAGAGTAAAGCCTAAAGACACAAAGAACTGTGGCTGAAACAACCTGGGAGACACTCTGTAAATCTCATAATTAACTATGTAGTATACATTGGACACATAATAATAATGAACAAACCATTTAAAATTAGAATGCTTATGTTTTTAAAATGATTAAATTTTGGTGATAGTAATAAATTATGTCTTCTGCAAACTGTGTAGCTTCACTGATATCTATAATTATACAGTGCTAATTAAGATAACAAATTCTAAGAAACTCTAAAGTTCCTCATAAAGATTTTCTGCTGCATAATTGTTATTTCAAATTACTGACACACTGGAGTAAGGTAAATAAAATAAAATCATAAATTTAAAAAACAACAATAAAACAAATACAGTGTCAGCAACTCATTTTGCTTTCTAAAGCTCTGAGGAAAATCTGACCCATGCCACTTTACAGCTGTTGGCAGTTTCCAGAGTCCCTCTGCATTCCTTTAAGTCTCAGTGTTTCACCCCAATCATTGTCTCTCTTGTCCTAAGACTTTCTTCCCTAAATATGTCTGTAACATCCTAGGGCCTGAATCTATAAACCAGTCATTGAATTTAGTATCTTTCTAAATCTAATATCTTAAATTAAATGAACTAGTTATATTAGCAAAGACCCTATTTCCAATTAAGACCCAGATAGATTAATTGACTATTCAACTCAATATACTTTCTGATAAAGTTCACACTGATGGTTGGATAAGGAAACCATCACTGCCCAGTTTAATGTGGATTTTGTATTATACGCTAGGACATTATGGAAGCATGGAGAACAAATACCCACCAAACTTGGAATTAAAGAAAAATTCTTTTGAGCTATTGTGAGGGTTTTTTTTTTTGCCATAAATAAGAAATTTACTTATTTTTTTTAAACTCCAAATATTGACATTGTCCAGAAGAATTTTAACAGGTTTATTTATAATTGTTATAAAGTTGAACTGTTGAACTGTGTTCACTGAAGTATTTTCCTTACAGTAATGCTTTACATCCTGCATTTATATTAATAATTCACACACAAATGAAAATGGAAAACTTGCCAATACCTGATTTCTGGCCCCTATTTTTCCATTTGAAATCATGTACTTGGTTACTTTAGACCCGATAGAAAAAATATCTAACATTCTGAACAACTGATAACAGGAACAAGAGGGAAAAGGGGGGATTGTTCTTGTTTTGTTTTGTTTTGTTTTTGAGAATGAAATGTTTCCCCTCCTAGTGGATTCCTAAGCATGTTCTCTGCTTATGTGGCATGCTAGCTCAATATCTTTTGGCATAATTATTTTGCATGTTTGGCACGGATAGCACAGAGTTATTGTGTTCTTATATGAAATTGAAGGAGGAAGAAAATTTGCATAAGACAGATGCATACAGAAAAATATTGGTGGCCATGAACTTGAATAAGCACTAATTTTTATGCTACTTAATGTAAACTTAAAAGGTATCTTAAGGCAAGGAAAAATGAAAGCCAGTAATTTTTAAATTGTAGCTCATCATATGACAACATAGAAGAAGAAATGGAATGAGAGTATTAAAATGAATGTATTATGGAGAAGAAAGTTACCTTTGCAGGGTAGTGATAAAAGAGAAATGTTGAAAGATAGTGTATTTTTCTAAATAAATGGAAGGATTAGATGAAGCATCTGATGTGGAGGTCTGATGTGGAGGTGGCCAAAGGCAGGGAACTTGAAGTAAACAGATTGGTAAGTTCCAAAACTTGGAAGAGCTTAGGTGCCAGGGTGTTTGATGAATATGTCTGTATGTGACCAGTTATGATATTAGGTCTTACAGAGAAGTAGAAGACTAGGTCAAATGCCACACCCCAGAAATTATGATGGTGACCTTGTCAGAAATAAAAATGGTTTGATGTTAAAATGTCATAAGCTTCAATAGCTTGTGACTGTTAACTCTCACTAAATGCTTTCTGAGTGTAAGTACTGAAACAAAGATTAATCAGCAAAATGTCTCCAGGGGACCTTCTATCATTTTCTCGAGTTTACAGATGAGCAGTACAGATATAGGACAAGGAACTTCCTGGCTTATTTGATTGCTGGTTGTGCCCCCTTAAACCACTACTTCAAATTGCAGGTTAGTTTGAAGGGCAGCCTTCAAGGATGAGCTGGGGTCTAAAAAGACAGTAAGTCTGTTTTCTGGCCTTGAAATGAGCAACTGCTAGATATTGGTACCAACAGGAAAAATGGAATCTATTTTATAAGAGTCAGGGAAGACTCCATAAGGACTTTGAGCTGGTGATGGTTTAACACACAGTGATAGCCTGAACAGTTCCAGCAATAGAGGAAACTCAGTAGTGTGAAGATGCTGAAAACAGAGGAAGTCTTAAACAACATGGGGTGAAAGGTGTGTGTTTCATGGTAGAATAAAGAGTTGCAAGGTTTTGAGGCAGGGAGTTTGGACTAGTTTTAAGATGTCACAAAAGATGCTGCATAGAACTATATATCAGAAGCATGGACTAAAACCCAGGGAGCCATATAGAGCTTTGTGGTGCCACTAGATAAGAAACCATGTTGAGCAATTTCCTATGAGGGGTAATAATTATCATTCCAGCTTCACTATGACACATTTATATTCACATTAAAGCTCATCTTAGATGTTCTTGGGTCTACAGGCACAAAAAGAAAAAAAGGAATGATAAAACTATTAAATTTCAATGCTGCTTGACTGTTATTTTACTCTTTGGCTGATACACATGGTTATAGAAAGTACATACTAGGTTTGAGGGTAAGTCAAGCTTAGTAAGGACAGGCATCATCTTTCTGGAATCCAGAGTCATATCAGCCTGGTCTTTATCCATTGGCAGGTGCAGGGTGAGGGGTCTGACATTAATTCATTGATATATTTTCATGCATTGAACTACCTTAGCACCCTGGAATAATAGTAGGAATAACTGCTGCTCAGTTCAAATGTCTAATGTTTTTAACATGTTGTTGGAATCTGTTTGTGTGGGTTTTTTTTTTTTTTTTTTTGGACTGAAGCTTGTTTTGTTTCTTCTGTTTTTGAAAAAAAAGTATTATATATTCTTATCTGACCTAGAATTCAATTTGAAGACAAGACTACCCTTTACTTTACAGAGATTTTCTTTATTTTTTATTTTACACCCTGGCGGTAGCCCCATCCCTTCTACCCTTCTGGTCCAACTTTCCCTCCCTTCGTTCCCTGTTCCCTTTCCCTTCTTCCTCGGAAAAGGGGAGCTCCCTGTCCCATCCATCCCTTCTCATCAAGTTGGATCAGGACTGACCATGTCCTCTTCCCCGTGGCCTGGCAAGGCAGTCGTGCCAGGGGGAAAGTGATCAAAAAGTTGGCAAGTGAGTCCTTGTCAGATGCAGTCCCCACTTTCCTTACTAGAAGACCCACATGAAGCCTAAGCTGTCCATCTGCTACATCTTTGTAGGGGGGCTAGGTCTAGTTCATGCATAGTCTTTGGATGATGCTTCAGTCTAAGCAAGCCCCTGTGTGCCTTGGTGAGTTGGCTCTGTTGGTCGTCTTGTGAAGCTCCTGGCACCTCCAGGTCCTTTCTTCTTTCCTCCCACTTTTTTACAAGACTCCCTAAGCATCACCCAATGTTTGGTTGTGAGTCTCAGCAACTGTTTTGAGGTGCTGCTGGGTACAGTCACTCAGAGGACAACTCTGACAGGCTCCTGTCTGCAAGCTTAGAAGAGTATTGTTCATAGCATCAGGAGTTGGCACCCTCCCATAGGGTGGGTCTTACATTGGGCCAGACATATGCTGGGCATTCCCTCAATCTCTGCTCTATCTTTATCCGGGCACATCTTGTAGACAGAGTGAATTTTGGGTCGAAGTTTTTGTGGGTGGGTTGGTGTTCCCCTCCCTTTGCTAGGAGACTAGTCTACTTAGAGGATGTCCTCTTCAGTCTCTGTGGTCTCTGCTACTAAGAGTCTCTGCTTTAGTTACCCTCATATCCTCCCAGGAGCCTACCCTGATTTAGCTCTACAGCTTGTCACAAAGATACCCCTGACCCTCTACAGGTCTTCTGTCCTCTAGACTTTGCTCTAACCAGGTCTGATCTCTACTGTATTAAGTCTCTGCAACCCCCTGTCCTACCTTGTTCCCTCTCTTCAGCCACTACTTCTGTCTAGTCTGTCTCCCCTTCCAAGTGAGATTTATGCATTCTTCCTTGATTAATCCTTGTTACTTGTCTTCCTTGGGTCTGTGCGTCGTGGTTTGTTTATCCTGTGCTATGTGGCTAAAATTACATGTAAGTGAATATATACCATGTGTGTCTTTTTGGGTCTGGTTTACCTCACTCAGGATGATGCTTTACAGTTCTACCCATTTGCCTGCAAATTTCATCATTTCCTTGTTTTTAAATCCATTGTGTAAATGTGCCACAGTTTCTCTGTGCATTCTTCAGTTGGGGGACAGCTAGGTTGTTTCCAGATTCTGGCTATTACAAATAAAGCTGCTATGAACATAGTTGAGTGAGTGTCCTATTGTATGGTGGAGCATACAATATATAGCTATCCAGGAGTGGTATAGTTGGGTCTTGATGTAGAACTATGCCCAGTTTTCTGAGAAAGAGCCTGATTGATTTCCAAAGTGGCTAAACAAGTTTGCACTCCCACTAGTAATGAAGGAGTGTTCCTCTTTCTCCACAACCTTGCCAGCATGTGTTGTCATTTAATAAAAGAGATGTCCTTAAACATACAAGAGGCTTACAGAACACCAAACAGACTACATGAGAAAAGAAATTCGTCTCACCACATAATAATCAAAACACATCTGGCTACTGAGGGCTTTTTAACTATTTCTGTTGGGTGTTACTGTTGTTTCTCATTTTAATTTTAGCTCTTAAGATCAAATTCAGGGCTTTGCACGTGCTGGCTATGTAGTCTACAACTGTTACTCGCCCAGCGCTATGGCGTTTGGAACAAAGGCCACCCTTGAAATCATAGCCCTAGTGCCACAACTTCTTGGTACAGCCTTGTGGGTACCTGGAGTTACAGGCATTATGCACCATTCCAGCTTTCAACTTGTGATGTCTTAATTCAGTTTGATATCTGAGTAATTTCATTTTCAGTAAATGATCTCAGAAGTGCTTTCTTCTCCTGTTTTTTTGAGAATTTGACAAAGATCATCATTAACTCTCTTTAAATGTTAGATACAATTCACCAGTGAGGCCATCTGAACTTGGCTTTTTGTGAAAAACTTTAAAAAATTTTAACCTACAATTTTTACTTGCTATTTTTGTATTCAGAATTTTCTATTCTGTTTTGAGTTTATGATGGCAATTTGTGTATTACAGGGGTTTCACTTAGGTTATCTTATTTATTTTTATGAAATTTTCATAGTTTTACTTTACCACACTCTTTATTTATACAAAGTTGTCACAATGTTTCATAGTAACTTCTTTATGGGGTATATTAAGAAGGTTGTGCGAGTCAGCTTGGGAACTCTTTAGGACTGTTAAAGGAAAAAGCACATGCAGTGGTATAATGGATACAAGCCAGCAAAAAGAAGACTATGTGGTTAGCCCATGCTAACATAATCAGTTAAATGAATAAGCTAACTGATACTAGAGAGTGAAAGTCTCTCTACAAGGGTGTGACAACCAATCAGTGCCGTAATGGCAGTTTAGCCATTGATGAACTTCATATAAAAGGCTATTTCTGTACCACACAAGATGATGATGGAGCTCAAAACTCCTATTGCCTAGTGTCATGATAGCCACCATGATATCACAGCACAATACAGTACTCATGTGTTAGTGTGATGCTAAGGCACACAAGCCTATTTCACTGCCACCATATAGAAGTAAGCACATACCATTACAGACAGTGTATACTGCTTGGCATGGAAACAAATTAGCATAGCGCTGGTTTATAGACTTTTTAAAGTAGACTTACCATGACTTTTGCATACTCTTTTTCCATTTATACAAAAAGTATAGCTTAAGGTGATACTACCTGCTCAGCTTTGTTGGCAGCAAATACAGTCTCTTCTTTTCATATTGCTTTGTTATATCAATATGCCATACAGGTAATAAATGTACAATATTGAAGTTTGTGTAAAACTATGATGCTCAATGGTAGAATTCCCTAATGTGTTTCTAATAATATACTCGTGTCGTTAAGTGTCTTATTACTATAAAATATTGTAAAGCCTCCATCAATAGTATTAACCAATAAATAAATGTTATGTGAAGAACCTAGTGCAAAATGGCATGTAGTATGTAGCTTTAAAATATTTCCACAGAAGTTATTTTTGCAAAAATGAACAGAACTTTTAAAATCGAGAAACTGTGAATATCATGTGAACTAAGTGATCAATATTAATACTGCTGCTTTGTTCATTAGTTGTCATTGTTTTTATAAAACACAAAACTGAACAACTGAATGAAAGGGTGAGAACATTTTTTTTTTGCCTCGTGATATACTGGCTGGAAAATCCGGTATTGGGTGGCTATAATTGGCAATGGTTATTTACCGCTTTAAGCATGATGAAAAGGCCAGAAAGCCCAGTGAGCAGTTTAAAGAGATAAACCCAAGCTGAACTCTCCTCATAAGGAAACTAATCAGTTAAATGCCCCCACCTCTATGATCTAAACACCTGCTGAGAGGTCCCTTTTCCTTCCTGTGATTTACTAAGTGACAATACCTGGACTTCTGTAGGAAACATTCAAAGCACAGAAATCACTAACACTGTGAAATCTGTAAGCAGGTGATTTTTAAGTGGAACTCTGAGAAGGGTACATCATTACTGTGCAGTTACTGGCAAAGCATGCTAATGATGGCAGTGTTAATATAATCATGACTAAACCTCAGACAAACACAAGCTGACTGGCCCTGTACAGTGTGCTTGTATTCTTCATCAACAAATCAAGATGAAGAGTAAAGAAGATTGAACTGTCATGATAATTACATGCAGTTTATAGCCTCATATTGGACACTGAGCCCAGAAAATTACTATTAAAAAGGACATTCTATGGCATTTGGATAAGTAACTTGACCATTTTGTACCTAATTTTTATAAACTGACAAACAAGGCTAAATGTTTATATTTCCAAAAGTTACTAGGGCATGGAGTGGGATAATTTTACAACATATTTATTGCACCTCTGAACATAGTAAATGTCTCATATATGCTCCTCTGATAGTTTCCTTATTTGCTATAGTCCTGTCCTTCTACATCGTGATTTATTGTCACTCCGTTGGTCTATTTTGTACCTTAGATTTATATTTTCTTAGGTTGGATTTGGGGATTAGATATGCTTTCGTTCCTTGCTTCCATCTACCACATGCAGTGTTTGTGTCCTTTTTATAATTATTATCTAATACATTCCTTTTGATTATAACGTTTTGTGGGGATGGATCTCAGTCAGTAAATGGCTTACCCTGTAAACATGGGGACACATCTTTACTCCAGTGCTTGAGAGGCAGAAACAACAAGACACTTGAGTGTTGCTAGCCAGACAATCTAGCTGAACCAGCAAGCTCCAGTGAGAGTACCAGTGAGAACTCCTGTCTCACAATACAAAGTGGACAGCTGCTAAGAAACAATACCCAAGATTGGCCTTCTATCTTCACAGACATACACACATTTGTGTACCTGTACCTTCACACACACACACACACACACACACACACCTGCAAACATAAAAAATATAAATTAAAACAATCTAGGTTGTGTCATCAGCAGCCTCAAATAAGTCTTGTTACCACATCTTTTGCTTGCATCAAGAGGACGGGCCAAGAGTATGAACCATACCATGTAGGTTTGGTTAAGCACACTCTCTGATGAGAATGCCTAATGTTGTGCCTCTTGAAGCTCTACTCATTGTTAAGCAATGCACAGCTGTATGTGCTCTCAATCTCAAGGTACCTCCATACACAAAGCAAGAATAAGCAGAAACAGAGGGAGAAATAAAAAAGGGTAGGAAAATCTGAGTCTTTAAAGTTCCACTTTCAGTATGAACATGTGCCTTACTGGAACATGACCTATAAGTATCAACAAGGAAATAGAACTTGAGTAAGTATAGATCTCAGAGGTATTTCATCATTCAACCAACAACCATATTATACGTGTTCTTTTCAAAAGTATGCATGGATTTTCTTTAGGTTAGATCATGTATAACACGCCCCAGACCTTAGTCTGTTTGGACCCTGTACTAACCTTGCTTTTTGGCTTTTGTAGTTTTACTTCAGGTTAACTGTTCTTAACTAAAGTATGTCAACCCAAAACATGTTTTTTTGTTTGTTTTTGCTGAAAAGCTCATCCTGAGAAAGGTTCAATTCTACACTGGGATCTTGAACAATGACTAACACTTTTTATTGGCTTAAACTCATGTCTGACCTGTCCTCTCTAGTGAATATCCCACAAGATTTCTGAAGGTTCCATTGAAATCCCAGAGACCAGACCTTGGGACACAAGGGGTCTTGGAGCCACTTGGAGCAAGGGACAATGTGGTAGGGGGACTTCTAAGGATATGCCACCAGAAATGTTCCAGGTCCTCAGGAATCCCATTGGTCAGTCTTTGCCTAATGGTTTAGAGGGGTCTTAAACCTCTACTCTAAAAGGAAACACGTTAGAAATCCACCTGGTCTGTCACTTCCAGAAGTAAGTCAAGTTAAGGTGCCTTCTATTTGGACACATAGAAGGGGTTTGGACACAGCCGCTGATCAAGTGTCCAGGAACTATATAAAATATCACTGGATTTTTCTTTTTCTTTTTTTTATCTTTTTTTATTTTATTTATTACAGTTTATTTACTTTGTATCCCAGCTGTAGCCCCCTCTCCCATCCTCTCCCAATCCCACCTGCCCTCCCTCTTCTTATCCTATGCCTCTCCCCCAGTCCAATGATAGGGGAGACCTTCCTCCCCTTCCATCTGACCATAGTCTATCAGGTCTCATAAAGACTAGCTTTTTTGCCTTCCTCTGTAGCCTGGCAAGGCTGCTCCCCCCTCAGCTGGAGGTGTTCTAAGAGCCAGCCCATGAGTTCATGTCAGAGATGATCCCTGGTCCTATTATTGGGGAACCCTCTTGGATACTGAGCTGCCTTTGGCTACCTCTGTGCACACTACATCTCCATGTATGGTCCTTGTTTGGAGTATCTGTCTCAGAAAAGACCCCTGTGCCCAGATTTTTTGGTTCTGTTGCTCCCTTTGTGGAGCTCCTGTTCTCTCCAGGTCTTTCTATCTCCCTCTTCTTTCATAAGATTCCCTGCACTCTGCCCAAAGTTTGGCTATGCCTCTCAGCATATGTTTTGATACTCTGCTGGGAGAAGTCTTTCAGAGGCTGTCTATCTATGCATACAGCATAAATGTGTGGCAGTCACCCCTGGTCATTCATACTGTGTGTGCGTGTGTGTGTGTGTGCATGTGTGTATGCGTGTGTGCGTGTGCGTGTGCATGTGCATGTGTGTGTGTCTTTCTATGTGTTTCTATGTATTGACCAGTGGTTTTCTCTGGCATAAGACTGTTATCTCACTCAGCTTAAGACACGTGCCTGCTTCTGTTGGGGACCTGAAATCTTTTTGTTCTGCCAGGTCATCCAGAGAAACGTAAATACCTCCATCTGTCCCACTCTAGAAACAGGAGCACTTGCTTATTTTGTTGCTTGCTCCAGCTCATGGTCAGGGTTGGTCCTTGTGTGGCAGAAGGGAAGGGCTTTGACTTTCATCCAGGGCCCCCTATTATCTAAGGGGAGTGCACACAGGAAGAGGGAAATAGTTTCCCCATAGGAAACATTTCCTCTGTCCTGAGCCCAGAGAAAGAAAGTTGTACTTCTTTCTCTCCATGACTTTTGTCTCCTTTTAAACCAATGATCTGTATAATTGGAAAACTCAAAACCCACCATTCTCTGAAGAAAAAAAAAAAAGAGGCAAACGTAGCCCGTCTCAGAATGGGATTGCTGCCCGTCTTTCAGATCCCAACTCCAAATACTAAGATACAGGTTCAAGAGTTCCTACATGCAGCTGGACATTGTTTCCTCTGGATACCAGAGTTTATGGATATAGCAAGCCCCCTATATACCAAGACAAATGGGATATATAAGTCTTTAATCTGGACTGAAATTAAACAAAAAGCAAAAGAGGTTTCATTCCAAAGTTTGGACCCATAGAAATGCAGTACAGAAATGATTGAACACAGGATGCCCAACCTGCCTAAGAGTTGTGGTGGCTACTGATAGTTTAATGAAAGAAAGCAATAAAATTAACTCTGGGTCAAGGTCTTACACTCACAACCCCTCATGATGTAGTTGAGGCCTTCCTCCAAGGAACACCAGAATGTTGCCTGTTAATGACTGTGTGACCTGGTTCCAGGGCCTACTCCTGACCTCTCCTCAAGTCCGGCCTAAGGAACCCACCATCACTGATCCTGATACCCTCTTGCCTGATGACACCCGGCATGTAGTTAACCATGACTGTCAAAAAATGAACAAGGTACATGAGAGATGCAATGATTAGTTTAACTAAAATGATTTAAACCCAAGCCAGCAACATCAATCCAGAGAGCAGAACTGATTGATCTCACCCAGGCTTTCAGATGGTGAAAATAAAAGTCCACCACCATATACATGGATAGTCATTCTGCTTTTACTACTGTCCATGACCACAGCATGATTTATAGAGAAAGATGACTTTTCAAGAAAAAAATATGTATGTATATACATACATTATATATATAATTATATATACATATATTTATGATATATGCCTTGAAAAGACTGTTTGACTTCTTCTACTGTCATTGTGGTGACATGCCCTCTCCTAGTGCTTCCTGAAGTTCCATAATATAACAAAGGGGGAATAGAGGATGCAAAAAGAAGGAATGGACAGCTAAAATCCAGAGGTTGATATAGAACACCAGAGGGAAAGACCATTCTCCCAGAAACAAGTGACAGGACTGGTAATTAAGGACCCTTCACCAGGCTACACATCTGGGGTCCACAAGATTTTCTGAGTTATTCAGATCAAGTTATATTATACCTAGACAGGACAGCCTAGTGTGAGATGCCTCAACCAGATGCCAGGTGTGTGCTCAAGTATACCCAAAACAGAGAATACTTGTCAAGGAGGAGTCAGAATGAGAGACTAAAATTCCAGAGAACTCTAGGAAAACTCATTTCACCAAGATCTGGCCTGCTGGGGGAGGATAAAAGTACTTGCTGGCTTTTTAGATACTTTTTCCAAATGGGTAGAAGCATTCCTCACCAGGAATGAAACTGTTCAAATAGTAGCTAAAACACTCCTCTTGGAACTGATGCCCTGATTTGGCCTCCTCATAGCAATGGGGTCTGACAATGGCTTGGCTTTTATAGCCAAAACCTCTCAATTAATACTAAAAGTTTAGACAGACTGAAAATTTTATTGTGCAAATAGACCTTAGAATTATGGCCAAGTAAAAAGAATAAAGAGGACAGTAAAAGAAACTTTGGATAACCATACTAAAATCTGCACACCTAAAGAAGCTAAGCAAGAAGGGGAACCCTGGGTACGATACTTAATCTTCATTCATAAAGTCAAACCTGATAGACATTGGAAGAGGGAGAAAATGGGGAACAAGACAGAAGCCTCTGAAAGACTCTATCCAGCAGGGTATCAAAGCAGATGCTGAGACTCATAGCCAAACTTTCGGCAGAGGCAGAGTGCAGGGACACTTATGAAAGAAGTGGACTGTAGATAGACCTGGAGGGGACAGGAGCTCCACAAGGAGAGCAAAAACAAACAAACAAAAAAAAAAACTGGGCAAAAGTGTCTTTTCTGAGACCAATACTCCAACCAAGGACCATGCATGGAGATGACCTAGAACCCCTACACCGACATAGCCCATGGCAGCTCAGTGTCCAAGTAGTGCCCTAGTAAAGGGAACAGGGGCTCTCTCTGACATGAACTCAGTGGCTGGTTCTTTGATCACCTCCCCCTGAGTGGGAAACAGACTTACCAGGCCACAGTGGAAGACAATGCAGCTGGTCCTGATGAGACCTGATAGACTAGGGTCAGATGGAAGGGGAGGAGGCAAACGTAGTGGACTATCAGTGGACTGGGGGTGGGAGATATGGAAGGAGAAGAGGGAGGGAGGGCAGGATTGGGAGGGGATGTGGTAGGGGGCTACAGCTGGGATACAAAGTGAATAAATTATAATAAATTAAAATTAAAAATAAGTAAATGTTCTAAAAAGAAACTCTAATAAAACTCTCATTATAGTCTAGCAAAGGATGGATAAACCCCCTTCCATTGCTTTTGCTCTGGCTTGCTGCACCCATATGGGGAGGGATTTGCCCCCAATGAGATTGTGATTGGAAGTCCTCCCTTACAACCTCAGAAACTGGCATTTTGCAGAACTCTTTAACCATTTTTTTCTCAAGTCACTATAGGCCCTCAAATTCTCCATACAGGTTATTCATTAGACTATCTGAAAATCTAGCCAATCTTTTGATCCCCCACCAGTTCCCCCTGTTTGATTCCAGTGATACCATCTAACCAAAAGGGCACTGGAACTAACCTGGAAAAAGCCTCTACAAGGTGATCCTCTCCACTCCTACAGTGATGAAAGTAGCTGGCATTACATCATAGAGCTACCGCACTGGGGTCAAGAAAGCAGAAGCCACAGATGCTCTTGCCAAACAGACTATCTCTGGACTGTGCACCTATTGAAAGTAAGGTTACATTGGGCCATGGGCCCTTCCACTTCCTGACATCTACCTCCTCCTGAGTTTTGTATTTTGCACTATAGCTATAAATACAGGTCATTGTCCAACCCCCACTGAACTCAGGCCTGAACTGGAAACTGAGGAATACAGATATGGGGAAGGTAGGAGCTGGCATGAGGACAGACCAAGCCACATTCCATCCTGACCTTTAGTTCCTAATGCTCAGTTTTATTGTCTTGTTGTATGAAGAAAAGGAAAGATATGGGAAGTTATCTTTTGAGATAGAAATACAGAACTTACGATTCTATGAATACCCTCTGGCTGGGCCCTTAATTGCTAGAACAAAATGATTTTTCATTGTAAAAGTTATGCTTGTAAAATTGAGGCATCTTGAAAGATTCCTTTAAAAATATTCTGGCCTTTGGGAAACAGAAAAACACCTGGGGAATCAGATTCTATGGCACAGGAAAGAACCCTGGGGATAGAGTTAATCATGCCCAGCTAACAATCAGCTAGGTTTGTTGGTTCTCCTTAGAAACTTGGCCTCAATAAAACTTGGGTTATAGGAACTAACCATACCATCAGCCCATTGACTGACAAAAGTCACTGTTACTAAGGGCAACCTAGATTAACATTAGAGGAATTATAAAGAGATAAAACTTGTCTAATATCTCAGACCTCTAACATAGGCACTTCCCCTATTCTATCTCATGAGTTAGTTCATCTGGATCACAGCAATATTTCCGAGGCCCTGATACTAGTGATCATGTACCAATGTTTTGACTAAATATACCTTTATTTTTGCTTTCCAAAGTAAATAGATAGGTTGATCAGGACCTAGAGGTATTAAAAGTGATCCTACAAAATTGAAAAGGCTTAGATTTACTCCTCACGAGATAAAGAAAACCATGTCTGTCTATGGAGGAAAAACTGTTGCTCCTAGGCTAGTTGATAAGAAGAAATTGTAAAAAAAAAATATTGCCATTATTGGGAAAAAACTCAAAAAGAGAAAGAGACAAAGAGAGAAACCAGATGATTGATGCCAGTCTCTGTTTCTTTGGTCTCCTTGGCTAACTTCTCTATCAGCACTGACTGAGCCTTTAATTCTCGTTCTGATTGGATTAATCAGAATGGGACCCTGCATGTTAAACGGTAAGGCCGATTATGTATCAGTTCAGTGAAATCAATGGCCCTTAGGAGCAACCACACATCATTAGAGCAGGATGAGGTCATGATCTGACTCATTCATTAAGACCAGTGGGGAAATTAATAGTACCTCAGACCTTCATACACCCTGAGATCTTAACACAACTGATTCCATGGTGGAAATACCGTTCTGGCTGTAAAACTCAGCGTATAGACAGCACCACCTGCCAAACTATAGCAAAGACCTAATTTATCTCAGTCCATAGTTCTGGAAAAGACCCTAAATGTATTAACTGGTTTGGGGCTTCTGTAGTTCTGCTTCTGGTTAACTGTTCTTGTTAACTAAAGCATGTCAACCCACAACATGGTTTTTATGCTTAAAAGCACACCTTGAGAAAGACTGGGTTCTACAGTCAGATGCTGAATACCCAGTGTAGTCGCCAGCTAAATAAAGACTTTTCTAATGAATACCCAACAGATAGGCCACAAAACAATTCTTAACAAGCTCAAGAAGATTGGGTTTCCTTATCAAGTAAGTATACTTACCAAGTATCTTTTCCAAGCCCAATGGAAAAAAAAAAAAATAGAAATCCAGAGGGCGGAAAATTGGAAGCTTCTAAAACAAAACAAAAAATAATGGAAATTGGAAAACACACTCAGATGCCCATCAGGTCAAATTAAAAGAGGAAGTTAGAAAATACTTTTGAGACAAATAAAAATTAAATGGAACATACTAAAATTTTTGACTGCAACAAAATCAGGAATAAAAGAGAATATTACAGCTGTTAGTATTTAGACAGCCTGCTTCTGGGTTGCCTAACATCATGTGTTGCCGGCCAGGTAGCCACACCTGGCAGGCATGGTTTTGTTGCTCCTTAAAAGGACCAACCCTCCACTTTGTCTCTCTCTCGGCTCTTGCCCTCTCCTCTCTTGCCCTCTCCCTTTTCTGTCAGGGGGGCCTCTCTTCCCCTAATCATGTCTTGTTCTCTTCTTCTCTCTCTTCATCTTCATCTAATAAACCTCTTTCATATAAAATCTGCTGTGTGCATCATCATCGTTTTATTTGGTCCTAACATTGGTGCCTTTGGCCGGGGAAGGGCTCTCCTGGTAGCACCTGGGCTGGTCATGTTAGGACCCCTTTAATCGGACCATGATGCCTGCAACAGATATTTTTCTGCTCTACCTATCCCTAACAACCACCTGTTCCTTAAAACCTTTACTTTTTCTCACCGTGCACACCTGTCCCGCTGCTCACAACTGCTCAGACTCCATATCCTGCTAGGTTTTCTGAGCACCAAGCACCAAGCTTGGGGGACATGATGTATACTCAAGACGTGCCAAAATTGGCTCATGCCAGATGCTGAAACTGCAACTTTGTACACAGAATGCTTCTAAACTATTGCTGTTAGGTAAGCAATTTCTGGGGACCCTGCCCACACACAGATGGCTTTAAATTGCAACACTACCACAGGCCCCACAGGCGAGATTTTAATTTTCCCTGGAATGCCTGCCTTGAGAGGCTGGCTTGCAGAGGAGGGTTTTCAGTTGTGCAGACTTCCATCAGCCATGCCATGCTCATGCAGGCCTAGACAGCCATCACAAGACCAAGCACCTGGTGTCACTATGCACATGGCTAGCAGCCATTTTTTGGTTTTGGGATAAGAATGGTGGAACCATGGCTTCCCTGCCATCTCCACTAAGGGCAAGCACATAGTTTCAAGGCCATCTTAACTTAGGGCAATTAAGTACAGTCACATGATTGGCTACCATCTTGGTTATAAAACAAACAAACAAACAAACAAACAAACCACTGTGGATTCCCTCACTGCCAACTGCTTTTGCTATTTTCTTTCTGTCCCACTGATTTCCAAGCTGCAGTCTCTTAAAGGCTCTAAATGGCCACTGTGTCCCTTCCTACCTCCCCTCTAAAGCTACCTATCTGTCCCTATCCTTTCCCATGGATGACATTCCCTCTAAAAGAACTCAGCCTTACTGCTGATAAAGCCCTGGTACCAGGCACCTAGGTTCTCAGCTATTTGGTTAACAAACCACTAGCCACATGATCCATTCCCATTTTCCCTTTCTCATTCACAGGAATGGCTTCCTCATATCTCTCCTCTTAGGGAAACCTCTGGCTTCTACACCTATATTTGCCCTACTCAAATGTTTAATATCCAGTAACACTAAGAGCAATCTGTGAAGCAAAAATCAATTCCTTATTTCTCTTTTCTCCAAGTCTTGTCTCTTTCTCTCTGCCTGCTATCTCACTAAATATACTCTCTGGCTTCTTTTTATACTCTCAAGAAAAAAGAACTTAAACTGTAAACCTTAAAGGGACCACTTGGTATGAACAATTTTAATCATAATTAATTCTCTGTTTATTCTATCTCCTTTTAGACTAGGACAGCAATAATCCTCATTTTAAATTGGTATGGATTTTTATAAAAATTCAAAGTTACATTTTACAATATATATAATGTCTTTATCAATTCCTAAATTAATAAATGCTGTTTCTCCTGCCATGAGATACCTAAGATCTGGATTCACCGCTAGACTTTCTGGCTAATAGGTTTGCTGTAATAAATTCAAGTGAAATTTTAAAATTGCTTTCTACTGTTCTACTATATTGTTAATTTTAAAACTCATAACTCAGGGGTTATACACACAAGTTTTTACCAATACTCTCAATTAAGATGTATTAATTTTAAAGGCATTCATGTTAAAACTTGATCATTGTGCTATATGCTTGGTTTTGTTTTCTAAAATGCTATTATTATTAATCTATGGTAGAGCTTTAGACTTTTATAAGCTATTAACTTTTTATATACTAAATAATACAAAAACTGTTGTACTCTAGACTTTTAAGGCTCCTCTTAACAGGAACAAAACCTAAACTCCTAATATTTGATGGTCATCTCATAGATGATCAAGTACTCTAACATGTCCAAAAATATATTTATAATCCTACAGATGCAAACATGGTCATGAGGATGGTGCTTAAGCCACCATACAGGAGTTGGTAAAAATAATAAGAGTGGAGCCTTCCCAACAGGCTCATCTACAGCAAAAACTATGCTCCAGACCTTGGCTGCTGCTCTGAGGCTGTTGGCGTTCCAGCATAGAAAACAAGAGGTCTGCAATGCTCCATCCTGCCAGGGTTTTGTCAAAAGTCAACTCCGCCAAGGTAACTGTTTCAAATGAAGCCAAAGGGGACACTGGTCCCATAGCTGCCTCAACAAGCCATGGATGCCTGCCAGCAGATTGGCCTCTGGAAGTCAAAATGTTCTCACACAGTTTTGTACTCTGTGCCCAACCGTGGAGGCTCAACCAGCACAACGGCCAAAGACACTTCCAGCCTTCCAGCTCTTTGGCCTGGCAGAGAACAAGTGGCTCCTTGATTCAGCGACCTCCACTAACCTCACCCAGCTGAGGGTAACACTGCAGGTCTGTTTTGGCCTCACACTGTGATCCCACAGATATATTGGCAACTTCTGTCTTGAGAGACTTCAGATGCCTTCTCAGTTCTCTTCATATACAGGAGACCAGGTCTTAAGCTTGAGTCCTAGAGTTGCTATTGTCAGGCCTAGACACAATATGCCTTGTTGCCCGACTCAAGAAAAAGGCCTGAATGGAACCTTTTCCCATCCCTTTAGCTAAAGAACAATAAATGTTCATAACAGTTTCACCTATGTCTCATGGTAAATAACTAGATACAAAGGCCTAAAAAAAAAAAAAAAAACATGTTGTTTGGGGGTCTAAGAAAATGTCTTAAGGTTGGTAAATGCAAGTTATACGTGTTTGAGAGTCCAGGGAAGTGTTTTAAGGTTGTAAATGTAAGTTAAAAGTGTTTGAGAGTCTAAGAAAGCATCTTAAGGTTGGTAAATGCAAGTTATAAAGGTTTCAAGGTCTAAGGTGATTTAAGGTGTCCTAAATAAGTAAAAAGGCTTAATATTTCCTGCTGTTGCTATGCTACAATTATATTGACTGTCCAGAGATTTGACCTTTATCAATAGAGCTATGATTTATTAATCTAACTCTAATACAAAAACATTCCACTATACCACCCACTATCATGGTTCCAAGCTCAAGATATTAAATCTCTATAATGAGTACTTATACTAAAGGTAAAGATCAAGTGAGCTTCACCTTTTACTTCATGAAAGGCTTCTGCCTTTTCAGAGCTCACCTCAAAGAATATTTATGCTGTTAACACAAATATGTATGACTTTCCTTCAACATATATTTCAGTGCAGATTACAATTGTGATGCTAATATGTCTAAAGTTTTATCTCCTTTATAAAACTTAAAAGTAATTATTGTAAGTTACAGGAAATCACCTGAATCTACCTCTCAGGTCAATTGGGCTCCAGATAAGTACTACACTTACTGCCTGTCTCAGAGGGTGGGATTCCTCCCCTTTCCCTGGTTTTAGGACTTCCTTTTACAGAGTACTTGATTGCTACCTACTATGAGCAACACTGCCTAGATTGGTGAGATTCCCTCATGAGTCAGCATAAACACCTCTCTTGGTAGGGGAAGCTTGACCTTTGAGATTTTGGCAACTTCCTACTACCTTTTGAGATGGAGGACCCCGCAACCATAGTCTTCACTGGCTACAGATGACCCTTTTTGCTGACATCCATTTAGGACTTCTCCTTTCCTATGGGTGGGATTTTTACCCCTCTACATGCACAGTTATTCCCTCTCACGCTTGTCTACAAAAATCCTAGCACTAGGTAAACCATGTCCTCTACAAGCAGCTGTGCCTGGCCAATGCTCACGAGTCGTTGGATCAGGTAGGATCATACTCTACTGAGCCAAACCTTGCTTTTGGGATGCCTCTGGCAGGTCACTGACTCCTACCCTTCCAATGGAAATAGTCCATTCATCCTTCCTCCAGATTCTCCTCTGGCTTGTCTTCTGGAGAATCCTACACCTAGTGCCTGCTTTAAGAGCCTCTAAGCTTACACACTTCTATAACCAAACTTGGCCTCAATTTCCTTAAATGACAGATTCAAAGCAAAGCCTTTTAAGTTACTGCCAGTGATTGAGTGAATGGAGGTTCCCTCAGGTAAATGGAGGTTCCCTCAGGTAAATTGAGATTTCCATGTTCAAGTTTCTTTGATCCAAACCTTTCACCTCTGCTCACTCTCCCAAAAGTTTTAAATGTAAATCTAAAGAATTTTCTCCATAACCTACTTAACTTTATCTTCTGCCTGTATATATGTCTCAGCATCCTGCCAGACACAGATATTTCCTATATAATAAGAATGCACCAAAGCAGCTACAAGTGTTCCAGTCTGATCTCATAGATCTCATCAAGCTGGACCTGCACTTTCCCTCCCAGCCATGATGTTCTTACAGACCCTGGACAGCATCAAAACAGCCTGTTCTTCCTGGACTTGGCCAGCATTTCAGCCTTTTGCCCTCCCTACAGTTCCCCCAGTGTCTGCAGGAAGTAGCCAGAAGATAGTCTATGCCCATTATTCACTTATTATTAACAGAAGGCTGGAATGGTATGTTTTAGGCCCAGGACAAGTAACTGAAGGTTCTCCCAGCATTCCTCAGTCTATACCTGCTGTGTTGTGTGGCTGGAAACTCTACTGGCAACCCTCTACCCTGAACTTTACAGGCTTCTCCTCCTTCTCTTGACCATAAAATCTGGCTATTTTGTTGCTATTATTTTTTCTTTCTCTCTTAACCCCTTGCATAGTAACCAAGAGCTGCTTCTAGTGAACTTAAATTTATATACTTTAACTTATCTTACATGAGAAGCAGCCCAAGTTCCTAATTTTTTTAATTATAGAAAAAGGGAGGAATGTTAGTATTTAGACAGGCTGCTTCTGGGCTGCCTAGTAACCTATGATGTTATCATGTGTCTCCAGCCAGGTAGCCACACCTGGCAGGTGTGGTTATGTTGCTACTTAAAAGGACCAACCCACCACATTGGCCACACTGTCTCTCTCTCTCTTGCTCTGGCCACACTGTCTCTCTCTCTCTTGCTCTTGCCCTCTTCTCTCTTGCCCTTTCCCTTTTCTCTGTTGGGGGACCCCTTCTCCTCCCCCTATCATGTCTCACTCTCTCCCTCCTCTCTCTCTTCATCTTCATCTAATAAACCTCTTTCATATAAAATCTGCTGTGTGCATCATCTTTGTTTTATTTTGTTCTAACAATAGCAGCAAATACATTACAAGCATAAAAGTATCTCCAAATACAAACTAACTGATCACCCGAAAAAGGTAGAAAAGAAGAACAAGCTAGGGCATAATTACCCTTATATTGAAAAGTCTCTTTGATTCCAAGGCACATAGCTTGCACATCAAAAGCAGTTGGAATAGACTCAATAGATGGACTGGTGTTCTATAATGCTAATACCAAGAATATCTGATTATTTTTAAAATGTCCTTCTCTATTTATAAACCTCCAGGCAGGATTAAGCTTCTACTATGATCACTGGTTGACAACAGTAATATAAGTCTATATTCACTGTACTATATTCAGAAACAAATTTTTATTGCAAAAATTATTTTAAGTTTTATGCTTGCTGTGCAGACATTGTTGGGTTGTTTGTTTTCCTGAACCTGAGGGTCTCCATAATCCTGAGACAACAGGCAGTTGGACATTTAATGATGAGTAACTCACTGTAAAGTCGCTGGTTCCATACCATACCACTTTTTCTTATATTCTGTACTAAGAATGTGAAAGTAACATGAAATGAAAACAGAATCATTTACTAAGGGCAAAAGGCACTCCTAATGTTCAATTTAATTAATGGTCCATTCTAACCCGTTTCAGTATTTCTTGGTGATGAGGGATTTATAGCTAAGTTTCCTATCTCTGGGTGAAGTGACATCATGATAACAGAGATAAGATTGAGCTTTGATCCAGAACCCTTCACCCTCCAAAAGTGAACATCTGCCATGCTAGTTGACCTGAAGTCCTACATTCAATCTACAAAAGCATAAATATTCTGTAGAATGCCAGAGAAGACACATTATTTCCCTGTGTTCATTGGACATTTATTTCACTCCACAGAGGGAAAACATTGGAGTTGAAGACTTTAATCCCTTCTCATAATTCTCACTGGGTTTAAACCCTTTAGATTTGCTTCAAAACTGTAATGAGATCCTAGTATCATTTCTTACAGTGTCTTTCTGGTATCTGAGTCTACAGTAGGGGCATAGGACTCTATATTCTTACCTCATGCACTTAAACTATGCTATAACCCTGCTCTTCCCTCCTTATCCACAGTGCCCAGAACTGGTGATCCCATTTTGGTGCAGGAAAACTGAAAACCATTTATTTACAGATTATAGGGTCACCATGCAAAGCTTTGGCCATATGTGTGTGTGTGTGTGTGTATATATATATATATATATATATATATATATATGTTTTTCTTTGCTCCTCTGCTAGAACTTCAGAGACTAGGAAGAAATTACTTCAGTCACTTTCTCCCAGCTCCATCAAAAGCAATCCCATAATTAAAACCCAACTGGTTTTTAAATACAGAAACACATTCCCATATATCCATTTGTTGTCTATGACGTCAGAGGCAGATGGGAGGAGGAAAGGAGAGAGGAAAGAGGGAAAATTTAAGAAGTTGCTACTGAAAGGAAGAGAGTGAGTCTAGAAAGCTCATTTTCAGACCTAGCTGTTAGTGCTGCCTGGTCCTGACTGGGCCAGCCCTGGAGGGAGGTATGTGGGCTGGCTGTAGACTTAATTGAATTTCACAACTTGCCTCACATTCCTGCTGGCACAAAGTGCCTTGGAAGGACAGAGGCATCACAGGAGGCCAGCACAATGGCAGGACCAAGGCTGAGCACTGCTGTGAGCTTTTCTTTACACAACTTCTGCCTCAAAATAGCTTGCCTGTTAGCACCCCAGCAGAGAACCCCTACAAGCAAGGGAGGAGGAAGTGTGCTGTCTCTAAGATACAGACTGGTCCTGGGGTCCAGGATGAAGCCCAGGAACTGAAACAAGTTTCCTTTCTCAGAGTCCTGGAGCCTTTCACCTATAAAAGCCATACTTGGGCTATATGAATTTTAAATCCTTCCCAGCTGTAACATTTTATTATTGACTTAAGAACCCGAGATTCAACGTCAGTGCCCCAGCCCCAAAAATGCATGGAATTAACACATACTTAGAGCCCTAGTTTCCTGCCCTAATTCTTTTTGTAATTAAAATTAATCCATTTATGTACTGCATGTGCATGTGTGTGTGTGTGGGGGGGAATGCATGCTCACATATGTAGAGATCAGAGGACACCATCAGATGGAGGCAGCACTTTTTTGACATCTATGGAATCAGTCCTGTGCATAAGCACCTCTGTATGCTCATCCAAGACCCCCATCCCTGCCTCCTGCTCAGACATTAGTCAAGAGCACAACACACTGCCTCAGTCACCTGATATTCCTGAAGTGGGTTGTCATATGAAATCTTCTCAAAAGTACTGCAAAGGATCAATCAGTTCATCACACTAATAAGAAAAGAGCAGCCTAAATAGACTAGGGAAACATGACTAATGCCAAGAAATTTGAGAAAAAAAAATCAGAATTTAAATTTAAATTGTGCAATTCAAATCTAGGGTTGTTTGCATAGAACTATTCTCACACAAAGCCTGAACTGCCTCTGTGACTATTTCCTTCTCTCACAGTGCTGCATACCTGGCATTGCATTGCCACTAACTGCATGTTTATTAATGAACGGCTGTCTAAATGAATATAAGATCTGTTGGTTTAAATACATTATTGGTGCGTTTGATCGGGGAGCAGAAACGTTACTGCTAATAGCATTTCTTGATGACAAATCTGACTTATTCAAATAATATCTCTAAGAATACTTTTGCACAACCTACATTTATTCATGTATTTATGTGTTCAAAAATGGCACCTAAATGATGCTAGGCACTATGCCAGGGGTTGAGAAAAAAAAAAGGCATACTGAGTACATTGCACATGCTACCTCATGGGAGAACAGCCTGAATGAATAGATCTGCAATCCCAGCAGGATGTGTGCTAGGAGAGGAAGCTTCCCTGGAAGCTGAGGGTACATTCTGAGAAACCAAGATATTCTCTCTCTTCCCCTTCTCCATTTCTACCATCCCTCCCACCCCCGAGTCCTTCTTCCTTTCCTGCTCCCACTCTAGTTTGTCCTCCTGTGTGTGGGGGGGAGGGGACCAACCACGTGCACACTTGTGGTCCCACCAGCATGCATACACACAGGCTGCTGTTTGATTTTTCAAGACACGAAGATATTAGTCAAATGAGGGAAGGCTGAAAGTTGCACAAAGAGATTTGGGAAGGAGGAATTGCGGTTCATCGCATGCGCAGGAAGAAGGTTGTCTATGGAGGCAGCATTGACACTAAGAAGATGCTGATATCCAAGTCTTCCTAAGAAAGGAGGTGGCCTTCTAACACACCTGGAAAACTTCCCACATGATGGTCATCTGGGCCTTCTTCAAGCACGCCAGTCTAGGACATGATCATTGCACTCGCTGTCAGACTTCAACTTGTACCATCTTCAAGCATCTCAGGTTTTTGTAGCTTTCTCTGAGTGCAACATTATTGCTTTCTCTATTGTTGAATTATTCTACTTCAAAAATATTCTATAGCTCCTACCAAAAAAGAAGTATGCTGATACCCACATCTCCTTCATATTTGCTTCTCTTTTCCCTGCATAATAAACGATATTAAGAAGGTGATTACTCCTCCCTCTCAGGGGGAGCAGCCTTACCAGGCCATAGTAGAGGACAATACAGCCACTTTTGATGTGAACTGACAGACTAAGATCAGAAAGGAGAGGAGAACCTCCCCTATTAGTGGAGTTGGGGAGTGGCATGCAAGCAGAGGGAGGAGGGAGGGTGGGATTGGGAGGGGAGGAGAGAGGGGCTTATGGGGGGATGCAGAATGAATAAAGTGTAATTGATGAAAAATTTTAAAAAAAAGGGAAAAAAATAATTTAAGAACCTTAAATGACTTTTAAAATTGGAGGAAAACATGGAGTTAGTCAATTGGCATGGAGCACGTCTCGCCCCTGGGGGCAATGGTCTCCTGAACCTACTCAGACCTCAGACACCACCACTGCTAGTTCTAGAACTGACGCAGGATGTTCCAACGAGGGGTTAAGGCTTCTCATAATATTTCCTATAAGCCCACACCTGTTTGTCTATATCCCCCATTTTTATTCATTATTAGCCAGACAGAGCCAAGTAATTGTGGTGATGATACTTGTTTTTTTGCCCAGTGCTGGAATGCTAGTGAATTTAGGTATGCCCTGGTTACTAGCATGCCTCGCTGGGTGCCTGTGCACATTGATGCCCCTCACGCTATGACTCTCTTCAGACAGAAAAGGGATCTTGGAACTACAGCCATCATTGTTACTACCATCTCATTGGCGGCTGTTGGAGCTACCACCAGGGCATTAGCCATGAGTCATACTATGCAGACTGCTCAGACCCTGAATAATCATTTAGCCAATGTAGCTCATGCCTTAGTTGTACATAAAGGAATTAATGCTCAACTAAAAGGAAGCTTGATGGTGTTCAATCAGAGGATTGACCTCTTGCAGGAGCAAATTGATACCCTATGGCAAATCGCTCAACCTGGCTGTCAATGAAAGTATGCTGGACTTTGTGTCACTAGCATACAACATGAGAATTTTTCCTGTGCTGCAAATCTGTCTAAATAATTGTCGAGCTATATTTTAGGTAATTGGACTGGAGAATTCGATACTATGATGGAGCAGCTGAGAGTGGCCATTGTCACAGTAAATTCTACCAGAGTGGACGCAGGACTAGCCACAGGATTATCAACATGGATTGCTGCAGCCATGAATCATCTGAAGGAATGGGCGGGCATGGGAGCGTTAGCAGGCCTTCTGGTGTTGGTCTCCTTGGTTTGCCGGTGGTATATATGCAAGATTAGAGTCTCACAACAGTGTGATGCAGCCATGATCATTCAGGCCTTTACAGCCATTGAAGCAGGACATTCTCCCCAAGCATGGTTGGATACCATAAAAAGCTAAAATGATACGCTCAGGATGCGAGGCTAAGCACTGCACTCAGGGTCAGCTGCTTTCGACCCAGAGAAGAGCATGTCTGATTGCATGTGGGTTGATGCCCCAGGGTCCCGCCTCTGAGAAAAAGGTATCGGGCGGGTCTGATGCTCTTTGGCTGGATGACACCTAAATGAACATCGGTACAAAGTCCCAATTTATTTCTAATATCAGAGATCAGACCTCTACTCTTGCCTGATGCGTCTAAAACAAAAAGGGGGAACTGTAGAGAGCTGCGGAATGCTATGCCTTAAAGATGGAGCTGGTTTCTGCCTTCCACCTTCCCGATGGTGAGTGCTCTCTGTCACGAACAATTCCACATTTGGCTAAGGCTGAGGATCTGGCTTGCTTCCATGTATGTGGACCTATCTGTATTGCCCACGTGGCACGCCTGGGTTGGCTACCCAGAGGCTATTTAAGCTGTGGGCTGGCTTTCCCCAGGGTCCGGGGATTGTTCAAGGTTCCTGAATAAACTGCATTGAAAAAAAAAAAAAAGAAGGTGATTACTCTCTTACTTTTCATTTTTTCTGTCCATCACCAACCACACTTCTGATTTCCCCATGAGGTCTCTTGTCTGTCTCTTTCTCTTCCCCACCTCACACTTGGAAACTGGAATTATGAGTAACATTTAGAAAAAGTCAAAAATCACTTAATTATTACTCAAGACAAAAAAGTATCAATAAAAAATTTTTAAAAGGCATTATCAATAATGCAGAAGAGCTCTCTTCCCCATTCTTCAGATGCCAGAGTTAGCCACTTTTCTTTATTTGATCTTGAGAATATCATTTATATCAACTTCTCCAATAAACATCTTATCTCTTTATATTAGTTTTTCACACAAAGTAAAAGGCTTACGTTTTTCTTTTGCAATAACATCAATTTCTTTGAAACAAAGAGAAGATGTTGTTTGGACAAATTACACTTGTAAAATTAATACAAAGAAGTTCTCTAATATGAAGTTCAGAGCTGATAGAAAAGTGTTTGATTTACTAAATTGTTTCAGTGATAATATTTATGGTCATTTCCCCCCACCTGGAAATAAACACATGATCAGACTTTGTATTAATTCTCATATGCCTTTAGGCTCATTTAATCTGATACTAATCTTGTGGTATTTGTTGGCCTATTTTGATACTGATATTTGAACAATATTTCAAAATGATTTAAGAGTAGTTATTTTAAAGAGTATTCCTCAATTCCTATTTCTTCTTAATGAGTGTCTGATTTTTAAATGTCATTTTTGATAAAAATAATGAATGAAAAAAAAACATGTCAATCTGTCATTGGACAGTTCATCACGAAACATATGTGAGGTTACTACACCTTTGAGTCCTATAGATTTCTCCTCTTTGAGCTCCTACTGACTATTTAACTAATATTCTCTTCTTTGATTATTAGGTGCTATGTATTTGTACTATTTGTATAGATTTTACTGTAAATTATATGTATATATACAATGTACTAAATTCATTTATTGTCTGTATGTATATGTATTTTGGGATGATCTCTAAAGATTGAATAGCCTATCAGGGCCCATCCCTGGGGAAGACTGATTCTCTCTCCCAGTAGTCATTGACAGCTTATAGCTCTTCATCTAGGATGTGGCCTTGTGACTATTTCTGCATTCATGTTGGCGTGTCAACTGATGATACCATTACAGGAGGATTGTTAGACAACAGTGTTACTGCGATTCTATGGATACAGTTTCCCCATCATGTATGTACCATCTGGAACAGGCAGCCTTGTCTTCTGGATCTTACAATCTTCCACTATCTTCCCCTCAGAATTTCCTGAACCTTTGGTATAGGAGGTTCGTAGTAGATGTTATTAACTGGGATTGGATATCCATGGTCACTTGTACTCTGAAGGGTTGTAGATTTCTTCAGTAGTCTCTATTTGTTAAGCTTCTCTAATGGAGGGTAAGAACTACACTTTTTGTGGGTACACAGATAAGTATTTAGAATATATTGAGAAATTACACTGATTATTTAGGAAAGTGGTAGTTGTGGGTTCTCCTCTACAGTCCATATCCAGTCATGGGTATTTAAAGTTCATGACAAGGTTTACAAAACCAGGCATGACTTCCCTCCTATTTAATGGACCTTAAGTCCAATTAGACAGCTGTTAGTTACCTTCAAGATGTAAGTGACAATATTGCACTTTTGAGGAACTTTGTACCATTTTGCTCATTGTCTCCATTTGAGAGCTTTACAGCTGAATAGGATTATTGATTGGTTTTCTTCCCTGGAAGCTTGCATGGCCCCTTCTGTAATTATGAGTGCGAGTGCTCATGGAACACTTCCGTGTCAGTTCTAGCCTGACTCTTCCAAGTCCTGTGCCTGAAGTGTGATGTTTTCAGGACTAGAGTCTCACTTTCATATTCTGGGAAACAAACAGAGGCATCAGCAATACTCTGTGGAGTTTGGGTGGGGGGATTACTTGACTAATAACTTGAAGAGAATTTTTCCATGTATGTCACTGGGGTTTTTGTCAGGTACTCTATAGACTTGGGCAGTTAACTTCAGTTGTGTATTCTATTTTCTGTATAATATTATTATCCATATTGGAACATTATATGAGTGATCTTAGCGTGACTGTTGGTTATCTCTTTGGCCTGCTCTGTCTTTATTGTCACACAACACTGTTGTGTGTTCTATTTTCTGTATAATATTCTTATCTACATTGGAACATTATATGAGTGGTCTTAGCGTGACTGTTGGTTATCTCTTTGGCCTGCTCTGTCTTTATTGTCACACAACACTGTTGTGTGTTCTGTAATACTGCAACACCCTACATTGTTATTGTGTATTGCCTCCATCTTATCTCTATGTATGATGTGCGGAACAATGTTCTTTATTGATAACTTTTACCAGATCAATGTAACCCTCTTCTATTCCTAATATACAAAGGCATCAAAGATAAACAGGTTTTAAATCTTATCAGCATCTTTGCATCTATTACAATTATCACATAACTTTCACTTTCTTATTCTGGTAGTATTATAAATTCACTTACTTGATTTTATAATGTTCACACCAATAGCACCACCTTCTTAACCCAACATGCCATGAAGCCTAATGCTTTTCTTCTATATTATAGGCTAATTTGACTCAGAGAATCTTTCTTCAGAAGTGAGATGGCTCTTAGGATTTTAGTTCCGTAAACTGCTGTTGGTTGTGTCATTATGGTTATTAGACACACAAAAGAAAGTAATAATCCATATGTTTTTATTTTAATGATAAATTTTATTTTATTCCATATCCAGAGAGAACCTTTTCAACTTTTATTATTATCGGTAGGTTTTGCAAAGACAGTCTAAATATAAACTTCCCTTTTTCAAAGATTTCAAACTCCATATGCAAATTCCTTTCATGCTGTCTTTACATAGAATGGTGTCTTTATATAGAATGATACAAGTGCATCAATAACATAAAATGTTTTTGTCTCTGACTATCTTTGGAGGGAACAAAGCTAACTATTAAAGGTACTATAAGGCTATTTTTAAATTTATTTTTATCTTTTTGTCTTCCACTGTATTTCATTTAGTACCTTCAGTTCTATAAGGTGTTCATGCTAGGCACTGGTTACTTCCTTCAGGTTTCTGTTGGTGGGCATCAAGGAAACCCTGTCAAACAGCTGGATCTGTGAAGCCTGAGAATTCTATATTATTGGTGTTGTGCCAGATTCATGAAAACCCCCCCCAAAACACAACCAGGAGTCCAGTCCTTTGCAAAACACATAAAGATCTTTGTATTACAAGCTAGCTCTGGCCTTCACACCTTCACTGCCATAGCGGTTGAAAGTAGAGAGCCTCATGCTCAGGTTAGGTGGTTGATTTAAAGAGTCCAGTCCCTCCCAGCATGCCCAGAGCAGGGGCATTCCTGCCTGGCAAATATCTATTGGTTGAAACTCAAAAAGGATGTTGCATTTTGAACTGATTTGCTATAGGAAGGCCCCCAAACCATTTATGGTCTGGCTTCCCTTGTTAGGCTGTCCTACAGGAGAGAGGCCAGTTTCTTAGCAACTATATCTCTAGTGGGCAGGACAAGAATACAGTAATGCTGGTTCCTCTCCACAGATGGCTGGACATGTCTACACCTGGGTGGCCTTCATTCAAGCTTGTGCTTTAAACTGTAAACTGTTTTTTAGGCCCAAAGACTCTCTGAAGATCCAGCTCTATAGATCTCTCAGTCACTTCTCCAACACCATGTTTGCCTGCACAGTGCCATTCTACACACTGTGATGAAAATGGACTATAACTCTGGAAGTTTAAGCAATCCCCAAATAAATGTATTCCTTTTTAAGATTTGCTGTAGTCAGGGTGTCTCTTCACAGCAATAAAACATTGACTAAGACAGAAGCTGTTACCAGGGAGCATGCTATTGCCGTACTAGGCTTGACCATGCTTCTTCTTGGAGGAATATGGACTTTGAGACATTGGATTAGGAAAACAATTAAATTCTTTAAACAGGGCTTAATGGGCCATACTTGTAAGAATGTAAAAGACAGTGGTGCTGAAAGCAATGTAGATTATGACAGCTCAACTCTGTCAGAAGAGGAGAATATTAATTAGTATGTGGCCTAGAGACCATTCTTTTCCTATTTAAACAGTGATATGGCTGCTTTCTGCTCTTGTAAAAAAATAATAATAATCTGTCTGAGGCTAAGCTGAAGAATTTTGGATTATTGACATTGGCAGAGAAGATTTCAAGACAGTCTAGTACTGACAATGTCATATGGATCTTAGTAGCCATTCTTATGCAGATCTTTACTGAAAAGGAGCAAGCTGAGCAAAGAAAAATCTAATGTATACAATTCGTGGAGAAAAGTAGCATCAGGAAATATAATGGAACCAAGCCCATTGCTCAAGAAAATGAAAAGTTTGTTGTTGTGGGTTTGTTGGTTTGTTTGTTTGTTTGTTATCTGCTTGCTTGTTTTAAAGCCTGATGTTAAATAGAATAAAGAGAGTGGTGATAACAGGACAAAACTCCACCCAGCTAAGCTTTTTACTTACAAAAATGAGGAAAACTATAAGCAGTGAAGTAAACCATGATAACAGAAAGCTGGTGAAAATGTACTTGAATGTGGGGACCATGTTCACAACTAGCAAGCAGCAGAACTTGGTAGCTTTTGGCACAAGGTTCTGGACTTAGAGTGAAGGATTCAAAAAGGGGTTGTGGAAACTCTCTCCACACCTAAGAACAGCTACTTAGGCAAGGCATGTGTCAGGGATGCTCCTGCATGAAGGCCCAGAGCATGAGGCAAACTCACATATGTACCATAACCTGAAAACTGATACATGTTATAGTCTACACCATCTAGTAGTTGTGCCTTCCACTGTGTTCTGCCTCGCTCTCTTCATAGCCTATGTTCTGCCAAACTACGGCCTTCAATTTTCTATTTCCTATGATCTTTTCCAACATAGGAGACCTGCATAAGTTCTTCCTTATGTGCCAACTTTACTTCCCCACATCATTCAAGTACATTATTCTTTTCTTTAAAAGAAAGTTCTCAGAGTGCAAGTTTTAAAGTTTTGTTTCTATAGCATCACATTCTTTTGCTGTGAGCATTATTCTCAGTGTACATTGCAATTGTTTTCATTGTCTTCCGTAGTCAAAATCATCTTATTCTCTGTTCTCCCAGATACAAGCCAGTCTCATCCCTGGACACCTGTGACAACCTTCTCTCCTGCTCTCATCTCCTATGGATCCCAAAAATCTTCCCCTTTAACTTCCCTCACTCCATTTGCTGCTTTTCCTAGACCCCAACTAAAGTAGGAACTCCTTGCCAATCCACAGGCCAATCTTACCAAAGAACTAGTATCCCAGCCTCCAACACCAGAAGGCATTCTTTGTGAACACCTAGGTGAGCAGGCCAGGAAAACACAGCCATCACACTCACAAAAATCCAGAGAGGAAACAGAAACCAACAAATATAACACCCACCCAATAAAGTCAAATCCTGAAATCAGCACCTAGACCGATTATCATACAAAACCCAGATGCCTAGATGCCAGCATAAAAACATGGTAATACCCTGCCCAATGTGTCTGCACTAAAGGCCACTTATCCTACCACAGCAGGCCCTGAATGTTCCAGCATAGCTGAAGAACAAAAAACTCTTTGATACTACCTTTATGAATATGATAGAAGTCTTTAAAAAGAAAATTTTAAGATTCCTTAAAGAAATACAGGAGAACACAAACACTATGAGGAAATGAATAAATGACTAAAGAAAGCCAGCAAAACACAAAGAACTGGAAAAACTGAATAAATTCCTCAAAGAAATCCAAGAAAACACAAGCAAATAACTGAAGGCAACAAAATCAATAGAGAAACAGAATCAATAGAGAAAACACAAACTAAGGGAATTGTGGAAATTGAAAAAATTAGGAATTTGAAAGGAACTACACAAATAAGCTTCACCAACAAAACACAATAAATGGAAAAGAAAAATCTCAGGTGTGGAAGATACAATGGATGAAATGAATGTATCAGTCAAAGAGAAAATTAAATCTAAAATATTCCTAATACAAAACATCCAGAAAATCTGGATCACTATGAAAAGACCAAACCTAAGAATAATAGATACAAAGGAAGGAGAAGAACCTCAGCACAAAGGCCCACAAAATATTTTAAACAAAATCATAAAAGGAATTTTTCCTAATCTAATGAAGGAGATGCCTATAACAGTACAAGAAGCATATAGAACACAAAATAGATTGGACCAGAAAAGAAAGTCTCCTAGCCACAAAATAATTAAATCATTGAACGTACAGAAAAAAGAGGGAATATTAAAAATAACAAGGGAAAAAAAGACCAAGGAACATACAAAAGCAGACCTTTGAGAATTACACTGGACTTCTCAATGGGGACTATAAAAGCCAGAAGAACAAGGACAGATATACTATAGACTCTAAGAGACAACAGACGCCAGGCCAAACTACCAAACACAGCAAAATATTTAGACACCATAGATGAGGAAAAAAAATACCCTAGAATAAAGGCAAATTTAAACAATATCTCTCTACAAATCCAACCCTACTGAAGGTGCTCTAAGGAAAACTCAAACCTAACGGCATTAATTATACCTATGAAAACTCAGGTAATAAATAATCTCACACCAGCAACATTATAAAAAGGAAAGTAAATATACATACACACACACACAAACACACAGACTCACACCACAAATATCATCACTACCACCAACAAAAACAACAAAATGGTCATTGATATCTCTCAATATCAATGGCCTAATAAAAAGACAGAGACTAACAGAAAAGATACTAAAACAGATTCCATCTTTCTGCTGAATCCAAGAAACACTTCAACATGAAGAATAGATAATACCTCAAGGTAAAAGGTTGGAAAAAGATATCCCAAGTTAATGAACCTAAGGAAGCTGTTGTAGCAATTTTAATATCTAACAATAGACTTCAAAACAAAACTAATCAAAACACGCTACATACTTATCAGAGGAGAAAATTCACCAAGATTACATTTCAATTCTTTTATTCTTAATTTTTTATATTAATTACAGTTTGTTCACTTTGTATGCCAGCTGTAACCTCCTTTCTCATTCCCTCCCAATCCCACCTTCCCTCCCTCTTCTGATCCCATGCCCCTCTCCAAGTCCACCATACACTTCAATTCTAAACAGCTATGCCCCAAACACTAGAGCACCCAAATTTGTAAAAGAAAGACTACTACAGCTTAAATCACATAATAAGAATGGGAGACCTCGATACCCTATTCTCACTAATGGACAGACAAAAACTAAAAAGAGAAATACTGGACATACCAGAAGTTATAAGCCAAATGGATTTAATATGTATTTACAGAACATTTTATCCAAACACACACACAAAAAAAATGTATGATTTTTACTCTATACCTGATGGAACTTTCTCCAAAATTGACCACACACACAAATAAAGTCTAAACAGAACAACAACAGAATGAACAGAAAACTTAAAAATTCACAGAAAGTTGTTCAGGCAACTGTCTAGTGAATAAAAAAACAATGGTCAAGAAAAAAAATCAAAGTCTTTCTAAATTTGAATGAATGTGAATACACAACTTATGGAAAACAATGAGAGTTGTTATAAGAGACATGTTCATGGTACTAAGTGCTTACATAAAAAATTTGAAAAGACTTCATACTAACAATGCTCAGCATACCTGAGCTCTAGAAACAAGCTCTAGAACAAAAAGAAGTAATCACATGTCATGCGGAGTAGACAGCAAGAAATAATCAAACTGAGGAATGAAATTCAATAGAACAAAAGAGAAAAATAAAAAGAATAAATGAACCGAGAGTTGATACATTGAAAAAAATCAGCACAGTTTTCAAGATAGACAAACTCTTATCCAAATTAACTAAGAGGTGAAGAAAGAAGATCCAGCTGAATAAACTTAAAAATGAAAAGGTAGACATAAACAGATACTGCAGATATCCAGAGAATATTCTAACGAATTGAAAAATCTAAAAGAAATGAATAGTTTTCTCAGTAGGTACCACTTACCAAGGTTAAATCAAGATTAGATAAACAATTTATTCATATTGATAACCCCTAGAGAAATAGAAGCACTCATTAAAAATCTCTCAACAAAACCAGAAATTTGAACACAGGGGTCTCCCCAGAGACTCATAGTCCAACCAAATACCATGCATGGAGATAACCTAGAACCCGTGCACAGATGTAGCCCATGGCAGTTCAGTGTCCAAGTGGGTTACATAGTAATGGGAAGACATAATCTGATTGGCCTGCTCTTTGATCACCTCCCCCTGAGTGGGGAGCAGCCTTACCAGGCCACAGAAGATGACAATGCAGCCACTCCTGATGAGATCTGATAGACTAAGATCAGAAGGAAGGAGAGGAGGACCTCCCCTATCAGTGGACTTGGGGAGGGGCATGCTTGAAGAAGGGGGTGGGAGGGTGGGATCAGGAGGGGAGAACGGAGGGGCTTATGGGGGGATACAAAGTGAATAAAGTGTAACTAATAAAAATAAAAATAAAAATAAAATCTCTCAACAATAAAAACAACAGCAACAAAAAAAGCCTAGGGTTAGATGGTTTTCGTGCTTAACTCTACCAGACTGTCAAAAATAAGTTAATGCCAATACTCCTCAAATGATTCTACAAAATAGAAAAGAAAAAAAAGGTAATGTTGACCAATTTATAAATCCACAGTTACCCTGATGGCCAAAAAATATAAAGACGCAACAAGAAAAGAGAATTATAGACCAATTTCCCTTATCTGCATAGATATAAAAAATACTCAATAAAATACTTGCAAACTGAATCTATCAAAAAGATTCACTGCCATGATCAAGTATGCTTCATTCCAGAGATGCAGGGATGGTCCATATATGAAAACCAGTAAATGTATTCCACCATGTAAACAAAGTGAAAGAAAGAAAAGAAAAAAAAAGTAATCAGCTCATTAGATGGAGAAAGGGTCTTGGACAAAATTCCAAGCCCCCTTCATGAAAGACTCTACCCACCAGGGTATTGAAAGAGATACTGAGACTTAAAGCCAAACTTTGGGCAGAGTGCAGGAAACCTTGTGGAAGAAGAGGGAGATACAAGTCTTTGACTTGCTTGGTTAGGGTTTCAACAAGGTACTTTATGTCATTTGTGGCTATTGTGAAGGGTGTTATTTCCCTAATTTCTTTCTCAGACCTTTTGTCTTTTGTATACAGGAGGGCTCCTGATTTTTTTTTTTTTCATTTTAGTTGTATTTATTTATTTATGTATTTTTTTTTCAATGCAGTTTATTCAGGAACATTGAACAATCCTCGGACCCCGGGGAAAGCCAGCCCACAGCTTAAATAGCCTCTGGGTAGCCAACCCAGGCGTGCCACGGGGGCAATGCAGATAGGTCCACATACATGGAAGCAAGCCAGATCCTCGGCCTTAGCCAAATGTGGAGTTGTTCGTGACAGAGAGCACTCACCATCGGGAAGGTGGAAGGCAGAAACCAGCTCCATCTTTAAGGCATAGCATTCCGCAGCTCTCTACAGTTCCCCCTTTTTGTTTTAGACGCATCAGGCAAGAGTAGAGGTCTGATCTCTGATATTAGAAATAAATTGGGACTTTGTACCGATGTTCATTTAGGTGTCATCCAGCCAAAGAGCATCAGACCCGTCCGATACCTTTTTCTCAGAGGCGGGACCTGGGGCATCAACCCGCATGCAATCAGACATGCTCTTCTCTGGGTCCAAAGCAGCTGACCCTGAGTGCAGTGCTTAGCCTCGCATCCTGAGCATAACATTTTAGCTTTTTATGGTATCCAACCATGCCTGGGGAGAATGTCCTGCTTCAATGGCTGTAAAGGCCTGAATGATCATGGCTGCATCACACTGTTGTGAGACTCTAATCTTGCATATATACCACAGGCAAACCAAGGAGACCAACACCAGAAAGCCTGCTAACGCTCCCATGCCCGCCCATTCCTTCAGATGATTCATGGCTGCAGCAATCCATGATGATAATCCTGTGGCTAGTCCTGCGTCCACTCTGGTAGAATTTACTGTGACAATGGCCACTCTCAGCTGCTCCATCGTAGTATCGAATTCTCCAGTCCAATTACCTAAAATATAGCTCGACAATTGTTTAGACAGATTTGCAGCACAGGAAAAATTCTCATGTTGTATGCTAGTGACACAAAGTCCAGCATACTTTCATTGACAGCCAGGTTGAGCGATTTGCCATAGGATATCAATTTGCTCCTGCAAGAGGTCAATCCTCTGATTGACCACCATCAAGCTTCCTTTTAGTTGAGCATTAATTCCTTTATGTACAACTAAGGCATGAGCTACATTGGCTAAATGATTATTCAGGGTCTGAGCAGTCTGCCTAGTATGACTCATGGCTAATGCCCTGGTGGTAGCTCCAACAGCCGTCAATGAGATGGTAGTAACAATGGTGGCTGTAGTTCCAAGATCCCTTTTCTGTCTGAAGAGAGTCATAGCGTGAGGGGCATCAATGTGCACAGGCACCCAGTGAGGCATGCAAGTGACCAGGGCATACCTAAATTTACTAGCATTCCAGCATTGGGCAAAAAAGCAAGTATCATTACCACAATTACTTGGCTCTATCTGGCTAATAATGAATAAAAATGGGGGATATAGACAGACAGGTGTGGGCTTATAGGAAATATTATGAGAAGCCTTAACCCCTCGTTGGAACATCCTGCGTCAGTTCTAGAACTAGCAGTGGTGGTGTCTGAGGTCTGAGTAGGTTCAGGAGACCATTGCCCCCAGGGGCGAGACGTGCTCCATGCCAATTGACTAACTCCATGTTTTCCTCCAATTTTGAAAGTCATTTAAGGTTCTTAAATTATTTTTTTCCTTTTTTCTTAAATTTTTCATCAATTACACTTTATTCATTCTGCATCCCCCCATAAGCCCCTCCCTCCTCTTCTCCCAATCCCACCCTCCCTCCTCCCTCTGCTTGCATGCCACTCCCCAAGTCCACTAATAGGGGAGGTTCTCCTCTCCTTTCTGATCTTAGTCTGTCAGTTCACATCAAAAGTGGCTGTATTGTCCTCTACTGTGGCCTGGTAAGGCTGCTCCCCCCCCCAGAGGGAGGTGATCAAAGAGCAGGCCAATCAGATTATGTCAGAGGCAGTCCCTCTTCACATTACTATGTAACCCAATTGGACTCTGAACTGCCCTGGGCTACATCTGTGCAGGGGTTCTAGGTTATCTCCATGAATAGTCCTTGGTTGGAGTATGAGTCTCTGGGAAGTTCCCTATGTTCAAATTTTCTTGTTCTGTTGCTCTCCTTGTGGAGACCCTGTCCTCTCCAGCTCTTACTATTTCCCAGTTCTTACCTAAAATTCTGTTCACCTGCCCAACAGTTGCCCATCAGGCTCAGCATCTGCTTTGATAGTCTGAAGGGCAGAGGCTTTCAGAGGCCCTCTGTGGTAGGTTCCTAGGTTGTTTCCTGTTTTCTTCTTCTTCTGATGTCCATCCTCTTTGCCTTTCCGGATGGGGATTGGACGTTTTAGTTAGGGTCCTCTCTCTTGCTTAGTTTCTTTATATGCACAGGTTTTAGTGGGTTTGTCCTATGTTGTATGTCTATATGAGTGAGTATATACCATGTGTGTCTTTTTGCTTCTGGGACAACTCACTCAGGATGATCCTTTCCAGATCCCACCATTTACCTGCAAATTTCATGATTTCCTTATTTTTCATTGCTGAGTAATATTCCATTGTGTAGATGTACCACAATTTCTGCATCCATTCTTCAGTTGAGGGGCATCTGGGTTGTTTCCAGCTTCTGGCTATTACAAATAAAGCTGCTACAAACATGGTTGAGCAAAAATAAACCCACACACTTATGGACACCTGATCTTTGACAAAGACGCCAAAACCATACAATGGAAAAAAGATAGCATCTTCAACAAATGGTGCTGGTCTAACTGGATGTCTACATGTAGAAAAATGAAAATAGAGCCATACTTGTCACCCTGCACAAAACTGAAGTCCAAGTGGATCAAAGACCTCAACATAAAACCAGACACATTAAATCGGCTTGAAAAAAAAGTGGGAAATACCCTAGAACTCATTGGTACAGGGGGAAACTTCCTGAACAGAACACCAATAGCACAGGCTCTAAGAGCAACAACCAATAAATGGGACCTCATGAAACTGAAAAGCTTCTGTAAAGCAAAGGACACCGTCATCAAAACAAAGCGACCACCTACAGATTGGGAAAGAATCTTCACCAACCCTTTATCTGACAGAGGACTCATATCCAGTATATATAAAGAACTAAAGAAGCTGAAAAGCAGCAAACCAAGTAATCCACTTAAAAAATGGGGAACAGAGCTAAACAGAGAATTCTCTGTAGAGGAATACCGAATGGCAGAGAAGCACTTAAAGAAATGCTCAACCTCACTAGCCATTAGGGAAATGCAAATCAAAACAACCCTGAGATTTCACCTTACACCCATGAGAATGGCCAAGATCAAAAACTCAAGTGACAACACATGCTGGAGAGGTTGTGGAGAAAGGGGAACCCTTCTCCACTGCTGGTGGGAATGTAAACTTGTACAACCACTCTGGAAATCAATCTGGCGCTTTCTCAGACAACTAGGAATAGCGCTTCCTCAAGATCCAGCCATACCACTACTGGGCATATATCCAAAAGAGGCTCAAGTACACAAAAAGGACATTTGCTCAACCATGTTTGTAGCAGCTTTATTTTTTTTTTAAGTTAATTTTGTATCCGGCCACTTTGCTGAAGGTGTTTATCAGCTGTAAGAATTCCCTAGTAGAATTTTTGGGGTCACTCAGGTATGAAAATTATTTCAAGTCTCTGAAGAAAGAATTAGAAGAAGACATCAGAAGATGGAAAGATCTCCCATGCTCATGGCTTGGCAGGATTAACATGGTAAAAATGGCCATTTTACCAAAAGCAATCTACAGATTCAATGCAATTCCCATCAAATTACCAACACAATTCTTTACAGACCTTGAAGAAAAAATTCTCAACTTCATGTGGAATAAAAAGAAACCCAGAATTGCTAAAACAATCCTCTATAATAAAAAATCTTCTGGAGGTATCTCCATCCCTGATCTTAAGTTGTACTATAGAGCAACAGTAATAAAAACTGCATGGTACTGGCATAGAAACAGAATGGTGGATCAATAGAACTGAACAGAAGACCCAGAAATAAACCCACACACTTATGGACACTTGATCTTTGACAAAGATGCCAAAACCATACAATGGAAAAAAGATAGCATCTTCAACAAATGGTGCTGGTCCAACTGGATGTCTACATGTAGAAAAATGAAAATAGATCCATACTTATCACCCTGCAAAAAACTAAAGTCCAAGTGGATCAAAGACCTCAACATAATACCAGACACATTAAATCGGTTAGAAGAAAAAGTGGGGACGACCCTAGAACTCATTGGTACAGGAGACAACTTCCTGAACAGAACACCCACAGCACAGGTTCTAAGAGCAACAATCAATAAATGGAACCTCATGAAACTGAAAAGCTTCTGTAAAGCAAGGGACACCATCATCAAAACAAAGAGGTTGCCTACAGATTGGGAAGAATCTTCAACATCCCTTTATCCGACAGAGGGCTAATATCCCATATATATAAAGAACTAAAATAGCTGAAAAGCAACACACCTATTAATCCAATTAAAAAATGGGGAACAGAGCTAAACAGAGAATTCTGAATAAAGGAATAGCAAATGGCAGAGAAACACTTAAAGAAATGTTCAGCGTCCTTAGTCATCAGGGAAATGCAAATCAAAATGACCCTGAGATTTCACTTTACACCCATCAGAATGGCCAAGATGAAAATTCAAAGGGACAACACATGCTGGAGAGGTTGTGGAGAAAGGGGAACCCTCCTCCACTGCTGGTGGAATGCAAACTTATACAACCACTCTGGAAATCAATCTGGCACTTTCTTAGACAACTAGGAATAGCGCTTCCTCAAGATCCAGCCGTACCACTCCTAGGCATATATCCAAAAGAGGCTCAAGTACACAATAAGGACATTTGCTCAACCATGTTTGCAGCAGCTTTATTTGTTATAGCCAGAAGATGTAAACAACTCAGATGCCCCTCAACTGAAGAATGTATACAGAAATTGTGATACATCTACACAATGGAATATTACTCAGCAATAAAAAACAAGGAAATCATGAAATTTGCAGGTAAATGGTGATAACTGGAAAGAATCATCCTGAGTGAGCTGTCCCAGAAATAGAAAGACACACATGGTATATACATACTCATATAGACATGTAATATAGGCTAAACCTACTAAAATCTGTACATCTAAAGAAACTAATCAAGAAAGAGGACTCCAACTAAAATGCTCAATCCCCATCCCAAAAGGTAAAGAGGATGGACATCCAAAGAAGAAGAAAACAGGAAATAAGTTAGTAAGCTGCCACAGAGGACCTCTGAAAGGCTCTGCCCTGCAGACTATCAAAGCAGATGCTGAGTCTTAGGGCCAACTGTTGGGCAGAGTGCATGGAATCTTATGAAAGAAATAGGAAACAGCAAGATATGGAGAGGACAGGAACTCCACAAGGAGAGCAACAGAACCAAAATGTTTGAACACAGGGGTCTTTCCAGAGACTCATACTCCAACCAAATACCATGCATGGAGATAACCTAGAACCTCTGCACAGATGTAACCCATGGCAGTTCACTGTCCAAGTGGGTTACATAGTAATGTGAAGAGGGACTGCCTCTGACATAATCTGATTGGCCTGCTCTTTGATCACCTCCCCCTGAGGGAGGAGCAGCCTTACCAGGCCAGAGAAGATGACAATGCAGCTTCTCCTGATGAGATCTGATAGACTGAGATCAGAAGGAAGGAGAGGAGGACCTCTCCTATCAGTGTACTTGGGGAGGGGCATGCATGAAGAAGGGGGAAGGAAGGTGGGATTAGGAGGGGAGGAAGGAGGGGTTTATGGGGGGATACAAAGTGAATAAAGTGTAATTAATAAAAGTTAAAAAAAAAAAAAAGAAAAGAAAAGGGCGATAGGAAGACCTGGAGGAAACAGTAACTCTACAAAGAGAACAACATCGTCAAAAAATCTGGGCTCAGGAGGGCCTGCAGAGACCAAGGACCAAGGACTCAGACCAAGGACCATGCACGGAAAGGATCTAGACACCCTGCTCAGAAGAAGCCCATAGGCTGCTGTTTGTAAGTGGGATCCCAAGCAAGGGTGGTTGGGGCTGTCTCTGACATGAACTCAGTGGCCAGCTCTGTGATCACCTCCCCCTGTAGGAGGAGCCTTACCAGGCCACAGCCTTACCAGCCTTGATGAGATCTGATAGGCTAGGGTCGGATAGAAGGGGAGGAGGACCTCCTTTGTCGGGGGACTAGAGAAAAGGCATGGGGGGAGGGGAGGAAGGACGGGTGGGACTAGGAGAACACTGAGAGACGGAAGACTTAACAATCAGTGGGTATTGTTTTAAAGTTTAAAGCACAAGCCTGAAGGAAGGCTGGCTAGGTGGAGACATGTTCAGGCACCTGTGGGGAAGAACTAGCCTTCATGCCCTGAGGGGAAGAACTAGTCTTACTGCATTCTTTTCCTGCCTACTAGAGATACAGTTGCTAGGAAACTGGCCCCTCTCCCCTAGGAAAGGGGGCCAGACCATTAATGGTTTGGGGGCCTTCCTAGAGCCAATCAATACAAAATGCAACATCCCCTTTTGTGTTTAGACCAATAGATGCTTGCCACACAGGAATTCCCTGCTTTGTCTGTACTGGGCAGGACCAGGATTTCACTGCTTCAGCAGAGGGTGTATGAGCCCAAGCTGTAGCTTGTAATAAAAAGATCCTCATGGGTTTTGCAATGGACTTGACTCCTGGTGGTGGTCTTTTGGGGTCTCGCAAATTGGACACAACAAGATAAGGAAGGGGGCTATAGTGGAAATCCAAGGTGAATAGATCGTAATAATAAATAAATAGTAAGTAAGTAAATAATAAATAAATAAATAAATGTCCTGATGAGATTAGGAATACAATGGAGATACCTAAACATAATAAAGGCAATTTCCTGGAAGCCTGTAGATAATATCAGAGTATAGAGATAAACTCAAAACAATTTCACTAAAATCAGGCACAAGACAAAGCTGTCTACTCTCACCATATCCTTAATACAGTACTTTAAGTTTTAGCCACAGCCAGAAGTGACCACAAAACTTCCACCAGGGAACTTCTACAACTGATTAACCTTTTCCTTAATTTTTAATTTTTTTATAATTTATTCATTTTATATCCTGATTGTAGTCCCCTCCCTCACACTTTCCTCAGTTCTACTCTCTCTGCATCTTCCCCCTATCACCTTCCCCTAGTCCGCTGAAAGGGGGAGTACTCCTTTCCTGCCATCTGACTCCAGTTTATTAAGTCTCATCAGGACTGCCTGGATCCTCTTCCTCTGTGGTCTTGTTAAGGCCACATCACCGGGGACAAGTGATTAAAGAGCAGACAACTGTGTTCATGACAGAGACAGCCCCTGTTCATGTTACTTGGAGACCCACATAGAGACTGAGCTACCTATGGGCTACCTCTGAACAGGGGGTCTAGATCTTCTCCATGCATGGTCCTTGGTTTGTGCATCAGTCTCTGCAGGACCCCTTGGGCTCAAATCCTTTACCTTTGTTGGTCTCCTTGTGAAGCTCCTGTCCCCTTCAGTTCCTCCTATCCACACCCCACTTCTTCCATAAGACTCCTTGTGCTCTGCCAAAAGATTGGCTGTGAAGCTCTGTATCTGCTTCAATCCCCTGTTGGGTGGAGCCTTTCAGAGGACCTCAGGTAGAATCCCTTCCTATTCCCTCTCTTTAAAGGCTTCTATCATGTTTGCCATTCTGAATGAGATTTCAGCATCCATCCTATGATCCTCTTTGTTGTGTAGCTTTTTTAGGTCTCTAGATTTTAGTATGTTTATCCTAAATTATATGGCTAATATCTGCATATAAGTGAGTATATACCAGACATGTCTTTCTGCTTCTGGGTTACCTTACTCAGGATGACCTTTTCTACTTCCATCCATTTGCCTGAAAATCTCATGATTTCCTTGTTTTTAGTAGCTGAGTAGTATTCTATTTTGTAAATGTACCACAATTTATATATCCATTCCTCTACTGCGGGACATCTAGGTTGTTTCCAGGTTCTGGCTGTTACAAATAAAGCTGCTATGAACATAGTTGAGAAAATGTCCTTGTTGAATGGTAGAGCATCTTTCAGGTATATGTCTAGGACTGGTATAGCTGGATCTTGAGATAATACTATTCCCAATTTTCTGAGAAAAGCTCCAGATTGATTTCCAACGTGGTTGTACAAATTTGCACTTCCACCAGCAATGGAGGAGGACTCCCCTTTCTCCACATTCTCTCCTGCATGAGCTGCCACTTGAGTCTTTGAACTTAGCCATTCTGATAGGAATAAGGTGTAATCTCAGAGTTGTTTTGATTTGCATTTCCTTGATGACTAAGGATGTTGAGCATTTCTTTAAGTGTTTCTCCGCCAATCAATACTCCTCTGTTTAGAATTCTCTAATTAGCTCCATACCCTATTTTTTAAATGGATTATTTTGTTTATTGGTGTCTAATTACTAGAGTTCTTTATATATTCTGGATATTAGCCCTCTGTCTGATGTAGGGTTGGTGAAGATCTTTTCCCAGCCTGTAAGCTATTGTTTTGTTCTGTTAACAGTGTCCTTTGCTTTACAGAAGCTTTTCAGTTTCATGAGGTCCCATTTATTAATTATTGATCTTAGAGCCTGTGCTGCTATTGTTCTGTTCAAGAAGTTGTCTCCTGTGCCAATGAGCTCAAGGCTCTTCCCCACTTTTTTTCCTTATAGATTTAGTGTGTCTGGTTTTATGTTGAGGACTTTGAGCCACTCATATTCTAATTATGTGCAGGGTAATAGATATAGGTCTGTTTGCATTTTTCTACATGTGGACATCCAATTAAAACAGCACCATTTGTTGAAAATACTAACAGCCCAATCTCAGCTGATAAACATTTTCAATAATAAGGCTGGATGTGAGGTTAACTAAAAAAAAAAATTATAATAAGTAGACTTTTATATACAAATGACAATTAAATGGAGAAAGAAATTAGGTGAACAACACCTTTCCCAATAGCCTCCAATTGTATACAATGTCATGAGGTAAATCTAACTGAGCAAATTAAAGAAGATATTAGAAGATATAAAAATCTTCCATGCTCATAGATAGGTATGATTAGCATAGGAAAGATTGCCATTCTACCAAAACAATATACTGATTCAGTGCAATCGCCATCAAAATTTCAGCACAGTTCTTTACAGACCTTAAAATGACAATTCTTATCTTCATATGAAAAACAAAACAAAACAGCAAAATAGCTAAAATAATCCTGAACAATAAAAGAACTGTTGGAGGTCTCACCATCCTTGATTTCAAGTGTTATTACAGAGCTTCACTAATAAAAACTAGTTTTGGAGTAAAAACAAGCATGTTGTTCAATGGAATTAAACTGAAAGTCCAGACATAAATTCACATATATGTGGACATGTGTTTTTGATAAGGAAGCTAGAAATAGACACTGGTAAAAAAGACAGCATCTTCAACAAATGGTCCTAGTCTAACTGGAGGCCAGCATGTAGAATACAAATAGATCATCCCGCACAAAACTTAAGTCCAAATAGATCAAAGTCCTCAACATAAAACCAGATACACTGAACCTAATAAAAGAGAAAATAGGAATAACCTTGAACTCATTGGCACCGGGGAAACTTTCTGAACAGAACATTGATAGTACAGGTATTAAGACTGACAATTGATAAAAGGGGACCTCATGAAACTGAAAAGCTTCTATAAGGCAAAGAACACCATCAATTTGGCAAAACAGCAGACTACAGAATATGAAAAAAATGAAAAGACTTTTACTAAAACCACACCCAATAGGAGATTAATATTCAAAATATATAAATAACTCAACAAACTAGATACAAAAAAAACCCATCTATTTTAAAAATGGGGTATCAGAAGCAACTCAAATGGCTGAGAAACACTTAAAGAAATGTTCAACATCCTTAGTCATTAGGGAAATACAAATCAAAACTGCTTGAGATTCTATCTTACATCTGCCCGAATGGCTAAAATCAGTAACACAAGTCACAGCTCATGTTGACAAGGATAGGGAGTAACGGGAACACTACCCTGATTCTGGAGGGAATGCCAACTTGAACAGCCACTTTGGAAACCAATATGGAAGTTCTTTAGAAATTTGGGGATTGACTAACTTTATGACCCAGATATACCACTCTTGGGCATATACCCCAAAGACGTTTCATTCTACTGCAAAGACCTTTCCTTAACTATGTTCATAGCAGCTGTTTTCATAATAACCAGGAACTGGAAACAACCTAGATGTCCTCCAACAAACAAACAAAAATAATGGATAAGGAAAATGTGCTACATTTACACAATGTAATATTATTCGGCTGTTTAAAAAATGGCATAATGAAATAGGCAGGTGAATGAATAGAACTAAAAATCATCCTGAGTGTGGTAACCCCTTACTTATAAGGGAACATCAGTCATTAATTACATAACAATTGGTATGAACAAGAGTAGTTAAAAAAAAGAGGAAGGACTCTAGTGGGGGTTCATGGATTTCCCTGGGATGGAGAAATAGAATGGATTTAATGGGTACACTGGGGGTGGGTAAGAACGGGAGTGTGAGGATATGGTATGAAGGAGATGAGACACAGGAAGGTAACAATATTTTAAAAATCTTCTTCAAAAGATGATTGGTTTGTTTCTCTCTCTCTCATGACCCTGGAGTCTCAAATACAGGGAAAACATCAGGAAGTATTTACTAAATATTTGACCAACTGAGCAGGCCTTTATTCTCAGGGTGAAGAGGATTTTAAAGGTGGTATAGCTGAGGTCTTGGAAAGAGATCTTTTTCGTATTTTGACGGTATTATTCTGGACACTGTTAGACTAATGATATAAACAAAACAGTTGGGTATATAAAATGAATTTACCTACAAGTTGATGCCCATTTGACCCTCATTTGTGACACTCCAGATCGAGGGCAATTGGCTGCTGTGAAGGTGTACAGAATGTCAATTACATTTCTCTTTAATGTAGCTGAAAATTTGTGCCACTTACTAAGGTGTTAAAGGTTACTTATTGGCAGGAAAGGTTGTTAGTTCTAAGTTGGAAATACTGAGCCTGATGTAGGTTAGACTACACCCAAGTAGATAAATCAGAGATTGAATGTATATTGGGCAACAACATGTTCATGTGTGTTTCAAAAACTTCAGTTTCGGCTGATAATGTTTTCTAATTCATCGTGCCTTCTTTTACAGACAGATTTAATTGTCTAGGTGTATTGCCTCCAAGCTTGGCCAGGGTTGGAGACATATTTGGTAGTCTTTTGGAAATTTAATGTATGTACCTTGAAAGGACACTTTGATTAAGAAGTAGAATAAAATGAAATAAAAAGGATCAAGGACCAATAGCAACATTAAGAATGTGGAGTCTGCAAAGATAGATCTATTGCTATTAAAGACAAAGAAGAGAGACAATAATTTCTACATTTTTATATAAAAAAGATAACAAATGGTTCCAATTTGGCAGATCCAGAACATAATTCAATGCCAATGAGTAGTATTAACATTTTTTCTTATTCTATGGCCCCACTGTCTCTTCCAAAATATCATTCTCCAAGGCAACATAGACATGTTATTAGAAGAAAGATCTTCAAACATGGAGAAAATGAGAAGGCAGAGAATGATGATCCAGGCCTGATCTAGGAAGGGAAATTGTTGAGACTTTTTAGAGAAATAAATTGTGGGGCTGTCTGGGCAGATGTGAATTATATAAGCTATAAAGACAAAATCGACTGGGAAGACTTAGAGGGCAGCCTTCCAGAGACACCGTACATCCACAGCACACAAACAATTCCAAACACTCAAGAAAGTTTTTTTTTTTATATGACTCACAGAGAATGTAATATATTGGCTTGACTCTCAATTAAGTCAGGATTTTCACACCTACTATTCTGATGGGAAGAACAGTGGATTTTCAAAAATGCCATATACAAATCTCCCAATTTATGAATATGTTCCCTTGGGCAGAAAGTAGAACTTTGTGTATGTAACTGAATTAAGGATTTTGAAATGGAACCTTTCTGTGGACTATCTCAGCGGGCCCATTCTAACCATAACATTCTTCACCAACAAGAGGCAGAAATGTCTGAGCAGGAAGTAGATTAGAGATTCTCCTAAACTGGCTTTAAAGATGGAGAGACCATTAGCCAAGGGATGCCTCTTGCATTTAGAAACTGGTTAAGACACTAAATGGAGTTGTCCTCTAGGCATCTCAAAACAAAAACGGACTGGATGACACTGTCTTTAGTTTAATAAAACTCATCTCAGACCTCTGACATGAACAAGCACAAAAACACTATTTGACCAGATTTCAAGTCACTAAGTTTGTGGTAATTTTTGCAATAGTAATAGGAATTTCGCTGATACTCTGAAATGCAAACTGATGTACAATTTTCATGCTCTGAAATTCTTTTCCAAGTGTCCATATTTCTGGTTGTAGGCTGTGCCTGAGAAGATACATACAGACAAATACTGAAGCAAACTTAGTTATTTTAAACTAAAGATGACTAAAAAGAGTACAGAAAAGAATGGCCCTGAATCACATAGTCAGGCTTCATTAAATTGGCAGGAGAGTGCAAATTATCTTACATATTTAACAGTATTCACTTTTTTATGTGGGTTTGTTTAAAGAGCCTGCATAAGCCACTCTAAAGTACGCACAGTTTACATTCAAAAGAATATTTCATCTATACATGGGATTATAGGTTTACAAATTATATTATTGGGCATCATTATAACTAAATGTAGCTCATGAAATGGGAAGATTTCTATTGATTTCTTCAATCATTCCTATAAACAGAAATTCATTATTAGTCATTCACTAGTCAAGTAATAAGTGTCTTGGATGAACCAAACATTGCTTTAGTTACTGAGCAGTCATTATTAGAATAAACAAGAGATTTATTTTTACAAACATATAAAAAATATGTTTTAGCTAGTCATTGGTGGCACACACCTTTAACCCCAGAACTTGGGAGGCAGAGGCAGGGGGATCTCTGAGTTCAAAGTCAGCCTGAACTGGTCAGAATAAGGTCTGAACAGGGTCAGAGTGAGTTCCAGGACAGTGAAGGCTACATAGAGAAATACCGTATCAGAAACAAAACAAAATAAAACAAAAACATATTCTATTTTAATATTTCAAACATTTGTTTTTGTTGTTTTTCTCCCATGTGGTTACCCAACTTTTCCCTCCTTTGTATAATCTCAGCTCCTATAGCCTCTTTTCCATTTTCACGTTACCTGTGATCTTTTGTTCTACTCTCCTTTTCTGGACATTGCCTTTCCATTCTCCTAGTCTGCTATCTAATATCACAGTCTGTGTCAACTCTCAGAACTCACATTTATATAAATACAAACATAAAAAATCAAGCCAGGATCCACATATGAGTGAGAACTGCAATTTTTGTCTTTCTTAGACTAGGTTACCTCAACTAATATAATTCTTTCCGATTCTAACCATATTCCTGCAGACCCCATGATGTCATTTTTATTATTAGTTGAGTAAAATTCCATTGTGCTTATATGCTACCTTTTCATTATCTGTTCTTGTGTGTGAACACTGAAGCAATGAGCATAGATGTGCAAAGTTATCTGTGGTGGGACAGTGTCCTTTGGGGATATGCCCAGGTATGGCTGAGTTATATGGTAGTTCTATTTTTAATGTTTTGAGCCACCTCCACACTGAATTCAACACTAGTTGAACTAGTACATATAGAGATAATGGTTTTATTATGATAGCAGGAACCAGAGTCCTACAAGGTTCCCTAAGGAGATACTATTTAAGAATATGCCTAAATAAAAAGGAGAAACCAACCGCAAGACAGAACATGCCAGGTAGGGAGAGTATCCAGTGATTCAGGAATCTGTACCATCATCTTATAGAGTACAATGCATTAAGACAGATATGGAGATAAGTTTTGGGTTTGTTACAAATTGGGTATTACATGTACACCAAGTTAAGCATGTGAGAATGGGTTGTATTATACGTACAATGGGCTGAGAAGTCCTTCAGTGAATCATGGTAAAACTAATTAATTTTGTTTTATTTCATTAAATAATAGTTGTGAAAATGCTTCGCACAGAACAGAGAGCCCAGCATACTTTAAACTCTTCCTTTGAAGGAAAGGGTACATAATGTTCACTTATGCATGTCTATTTGGAAGGCGCCTTCCTAGATTTACAGGAAATTGCAGTGAGGAGTCACTGGTGGACTTGTCCTAGCTGGTTTGTGTCAACTTGACACAAAGTCATCTGCAAAGAGAGAGCCTCAAATTAATCATTGTCTCTATAATATCAAACTGTGGGAGTGATGGCAAACCATTTTCTTGATTAATGATTTATGTGGAAGGGCCCAAACCACTGCGAAGTGGTTCCATTCCTGGGCAGGTGGTCCCGGTGGTATAGGAAAGCGAGTTAATAAGCAGTGCTTTCCTATAGCCTCTGCTTCAGTTCCTGCCCCCAGGTTCCCCTCCTTGAGCGCCTACCTATTTCCCTAAATGGTGCACTGTGACACGGAAGTGTCAACCAAATCACCCTTTTCCCCTCTAAATTGTTTTTATGTCATGGCGTTTTAATAACAGCAAAAGAAAAACACACTAGGGCAGGGAGAAGCTATGGAGTGTGGAGATGAGGGGAGAGTCTTAGGGGCCACATCTCCACAAAGGAACAAGACCTTTGAAATGAAGATAATGAGCACAGAATAGTAGGTTATGGTATGAGGGGGTCAGCACCACCAAGGAAAAATAGTATAATTTTGAAACTATCCAACTCTAATTTCTCAGGCTAAGAACAATATCTTCCTTCAGTTATTTTCCCAAGCTAGCTAATTAAAAATGTCTTCTCCTGGTGAGAAAGCATGATTGACAGCCACCATCTCTTAAACCTACAGCTGTTAAGCAATGTGTTTCTTTTATTCTAACATTTGCACTTAGAATGGATGGACTGTCAACACTGTAAAATTATCTGAGCACAGCCTTGTACATGGTGTGATGCTTTCCTAAGCCCATCTGGGAGCTGAGTATCAAGCCTTTCATGGTGAGCTGGTTGGGTCAGGCACAGCAGAACCTGGGATAATTGCTTAATACAGTGAGATCATCATGTTGCATATAAACACAACTAGGAGACAAGGCACAAGGCTTTCTTTGGGAAACTAGCAGATCTTCCTAGGAGGTGTGCCTAGAGCATTTCTCTGGAAAGGACAGAGGTATCCTGACTCCAAGGAGGAAAGGGGAATGTGGTAGTTTGAATGAAAATGGCTCCATAGGCTCATAGTGACTGGCATTCACTAGAAGGTGTGGTCTTTTTGGAGTTAAGTGTAGCTTTGAGGAAGGAATTGTGTCTCAGCCACCTCCTGCTGTGTGTAGATCCAGATGTAGAACCTCTGCAGCACCATGTCTGCATACATGAGGACATGCTTCCCACCAAGATGATAATAAACTAAACCTCTGAAACTGTAAGCCAGCACCAATTAAACGTACTACTATATAAGAGTTGCCTTGATCAAGTTGTTTCTTCACAGCAATAGAAAACCAAATTACGATAGGGATCACAAATATCTGTAATGTGCCAGATCCTCTGCAGGGCATGATACAGAATGGAAAGGTCAGCAAGAAATGCTTTATTTCATTAAAGTTCACATTTAATTACCTTACAATCCTTGTCAGACCAGTATGATCTTTCTTCCATTCACCTTTATCACTGGAACTGACCATCCTGGTGCCAGACAATGTATCTACATTGTGAACTATTGAAGGGCAAGTCATTGACCTCTCTCTCACACAATATGATAAACAAAATATTATTTTATTGTCACTCTTTTTTTCTGCTTTGTATTCATCTTTATTTCTAGATATTTGAATTTTCCTGCCCTTTTGATATGTCAGTATCCTGAGAGTCATTTTTGAGTTTCTTTCATTCACTTCTTGCATTTTCTCCTGACAATTTAGCCATCACCGTGGAACCAAATGCTTACCAAATGAACACTTCCTGGCACAGAAGTTTATGCTCTCTCAAACTTCAGTATTCGCAGGTTATAAACAGGTGAGTATTGCCTTTGTTCTCTCAACAACTTAGAGTACCAAAAGGACATTTGACATCATCTGGTCACTTTGCAATCTAAACACAGACCTACTCAGGCAATTATAGTGGATCTAGAGCTGCTGCATCTAAATCTCAAACTTGATTCCAAACACCTTAGCAATGTTAGATTTGAATCAGTGCAAATTCTGATCCCATGATAAGAAAAAACACATGTAACTCACCAATATTGTCTTGACCTTTTCAGGTGTTAAGCTCATCTACAGTCACAAACCATTCCATAGTTTGTGAATTCTTAGTTTCTCAAAGATGATTTATAAGTTTAGAAGAGATTGAGATTCTCATGAATTTGTTTTCATCTGCTACTAAAATAATAAATAAATAATTTTCAATTACTTCCTTTTGTATAAATATTTTTAGCTCTGTAGCATGTTGATATGAGAAACATGCTCTACCTCTCTCTCTCTCTCCCTTTCTCTCTTCCTCTCATTTGTGTTAGTTTCAGGGTCCAATATACACATGTCTGTATACATGTCTGTGTAGCTTTGCTCACCCATGTGTGCACATATAGAAAGCTTATGTCACATTGAGTGTCTCATTTCACACCCCATCTTATTTTTGGAGACAGGGTCTTTCAGATCACTGACAATTCAATGAATACCTGGGATTTTCTTTTCTTTGCCCACCAACATCGAAATTATAAACACATTATTAACCTGCCTTTTATATGGGTTCTGAGGATCCAAACCCAGCTCCTATGTTTATGCAGCAAGCACATTACCCAGTGATCCATCTCCTCACCCTTTGTCTCATCCTTAAATGTATACTTCATTGATGTTTGTAAATGTTTTGGCTAATTTTATGTCAACTTTACAAGCTTGAGTTATCTGAGAGAGAGAAGCCTCAGCTAAGAAACTGCCTCCATAACATCTGCTCATAAGGCATTTTTTTTTAATTACTAGGAATGGTAATGAGAAGAAGGCCCAGCCCAATGTGAGTGGTGTTATCCTTCTGCTGGTGGTGGTGCTACATTCTCTAACAAAGCAGGCTGAACAAGCCATGATGAGCAAGCCAGTAAGCAGCACCCCTCCATATCCTATGAATCAGTTTCCTTCCTTGGTTGAGTTCCTGCTCTGACTTTTTTCAGTGATGGACTACAATGTGGAAGTGTAAACCAGAGAAACCTTGCTTCCCCAACTCTCTTTTTGTCATGGTTTTTCATCACAGCAATAGAAACTCTAAGACATGAACTTTGTAAAATTTGACTCTAGATGAGAATGGGAAAATTCAGATAGATTTTAGCCACAATGCAAAAAATAAACAACTTTTAATTTTAAATTTCTTTATAATCTTTATGCAATAAGATGCCATCTTCCATTTTCTCCCTGATTCTCTCCACTAAGGACTACTATAATTCTTGGAAATAATGCATGAGGTGGACAGTGAGAACTCTGAAAGACAGAATGAGAAAGACTGGATAGTGAGCCTGCAATTGGAGAAGCAACCTAAGCACAAGATATCTCAGGTCTTCCTTTCCTATTGAACAGAAATGAACAACCCAGGTCCAACATTTTCTAGATTATTTTCTAGATTCCCAAAGTTCACAGGACAAAATGTTCCAGCAAAGATAGATTGCTTCACCAGATTGAACGTGGTCCCTCTGACATAAAAGACATAGTACTGACTGACAATTACTGGCTTCCCTATTGTGTGTTGGTGGGAACTTTGTACATGACAATGGAGAGTCAAGTAGACAAACTGGTGCTATGTACACTACTGGATTCACACAAATTGCATGGAAATGTAATGGCTTCAAGCCTCTTGTTATCTATTGTCATTAAAGGCTATATGTGTAAGTAGGGTATGTGAGGATGCTGTTTCACTAAAGACAAATTTTTATTATATACTTTTGTGTGACTATGACAATATACCTAACAAATTACTAGCAAGAGGAAAGTGTAATTTTACTTCATAATTTTACAATGCGTCATGAGGTTGGAGGTCAGGCACAGCAGAGTTCACAGTGGCAGAGGCATATAGCAGAAGCTTCTAACACCATGGAAGACAAGGAAACAGAAAAGAACTGAAACCAGGGTTCAGGCTATAACTTTTTTTTTCACCTACAGTATTCATTCTTTTTTTATTAAATATTAATTTTTAAATTATTTACAGTTTATTCACTTTGTATCCCAGCTGTAGCCTCTTCCTTCATTCCCTCCCAATTCCGCTCTCCCTCCCTCATCTCCTCCCATTCTCCTCTCCAAGTCCACTGATAGGGGAGGTCCTCCTCCCCTTTCAAATTTGACCCTAGCCTATCAGGTCTCATCAGGACTGGCTGCATTGACTTCTTCTGTGGCTTGGCAAGGCTGCTCCCCCTGTCATGGGGAGATGATTAAAGAGCTACTGGCTATAACTTTTAAAGTCCCTTCCATAGGGCTCTACTTTATCTAGCCAGGAACTTCAATACACAAACCTCTGAGGTACATTCTAATTCATCAAAACAGTATCTAGTACAAAAAAATTTCTTTTACATACTCAAATAAGGTAAGAATATCATATGGACAGCAGGCTTTCTCTTTTGCCATCTTTTAACCTAATCCGTAGCCCCATAAGTGAAGTGTAAAGAGAAGCATTGCACACAGGTTTAAGAACCCATATTTCCTTTCACCAATATTCATACTCTTTCTTTATGTGTTAAGTATTCACCCTACCAAAATCATTACCTGACACTGAGACACTGATCCAGCAGCTTAGAGTAAGTGCTGGCAATCCAAGTTCAAGAGACTCCTTCCATTATGGAGTGGACATAGCTATCTTTACATCTATCTACCTAACCAGATATAGATATGTATGTATATATAATCACTATATTTATACAGCTAGTACATAAATATATATACATATATAGAGAGAGATATCTTTTACAGTTTCTCCATTTCATTTGGTTGAATAGATTTCTTCTTTTATAGAAAATAGATTCGTTTCTCAAACAAAATATCTTACTTATAGCTTCCCCTCCTTCTAGCCCTCTCAGTTTCTCCTCACCATCCCTTCCCTCCTGATACACTCCCTTTCTGTTTTTCATTAGAAAAGAACAGGCTTCTTGGTGATAGCAACCAAATATGACAAAATAAAATATATCACGATGAAGCAAAACCATCACATAGAAGTTGGATATGGCAACCCAACATAAAAGAGTCCCAAGAGCAGTTCCAAGACTCAGAGACCCACTAGTTCTATAGTCAGGAGCCCCATAAAAACACTAAGCTAATAGCTGTTAATGTATATATGCAGGAGACCTGGTGCAGACACATGAAGGCCTCATGCTTGCTGCTTCAGTCTCTCTGAGCTCATATGTTCTTTGCTAAATTGATTTACAGGGCCTTGTTCTTTTGGTGCCACCATATCCTCTGGATTTTACACTTTTTCTGCTTCCTCTTCTGCTGGATTCCCTGACCTGTAAGGGAAAGAACATGATGGAGACCTCCACTTTAACGTCTAGCTGTCCATAATATCTGGCTGTGGGTCCGTGCATTTGTTCCCATCTGCTGCCCAAGGAAGCCTGTCTGATCATGACTAGATAAGGCACTTATCTATTAGTATAGCAGAATATTATTAGGAGTCATTGTATTGATACTTCTTTTTTCTTTCTTTCTTTCTTCCTTTGTTTCTTTGTTTACTTTGTTTGTTTGTTTCTTTCTTTCTTTCTTTTTTTTTTTTTTTTTTTTTTTTTTACCAGTATTGTTTTGTTTTATCCCAGGTTTCTGGGCTGTCTAGTTTCTGGTCCTTGGTTACTCAAGCAGTGATAGGTATTGGGTCCCTTATTATGGAGTGGCCCTTGAATCAAATTGGACATTGGTTGGCTACTCCCACAAGTTCTGTGCTGCATATTGCCTTAGCATATTTTGCAGACAGGACAAATAGTGGGTCATAGATTTTGTGCCTGGATTGGTGTCCATAATTCTCTTTCCATAGCCTGCAGAATAATTTCTGGCACCAAACAAACAAACAAGATACAAAACAAGCAACAACAACAAAGCTAACCAGACAAACAAAAGTAAAAAAAATAAAAATAAAAAAACAAAAACAAACAAACAAAAAACCTAGAATGTAGAGGTGAAGGCTTCATGTACGCATCAGATTTAATTCTCTATGTTCAATGAGTTGTGAGGTTGTTGTCTTTGGCAATAGGACCCCTCTGTCAGTTTGCATAAAGCAACCTTTTGTCTTAGTAACAGACTAGATTGTTTGGAGGTGTCTATGAGACCCTTGTCCAACAACTCAATTGACTGTAACCCAACCTATGCACCGGAAGCATCACCTGGTTGGCAGGAAATGATGGCCAGTTGAAACTTCATATCCTCTGTTACAGGAAGTCTTCATTAGGATCACCTCCATTCATTCTAGGAAGTTGCCACTACACAAGGTGTCCACATGATTCCCAATGTGCATCCGCAATTACAGCGATTCTCCCATTCTGTCCCTCTACCTCATATCCCCACACCTCATCTCTCTCCACCCAGTCAGTCTGCCCTTAAAATGTCTTCTATTTCACCCTCCCCAGGAGATCTACGCATCCCCACGGGAGCCCTCCTCTTTACCTAGCCTCTCTGGGTTTATCAATCATAGCTTGGTTATCATATAGTTAACTGCTAATATCCTTGTAGAAGTGAATACATACTGTATTACCTCCATTCAGGATGATTTTTCTAGTTCCATCTATTTTCCTTCAAATTTCATGAAGCCATTTTCTTTAACAGTAGAGTAATACTCCATTGTGTAAAAGTACCACATTTTCTTTATCCATTCTTTGTTTGAGGGACATCTAGATTGTTTCCAGTTCTTGGCTATAAAGCTGTAATGAATCTGGTTGAATAACTGTCCTTGTGGTAGGATGAAGCATCCTTTGCATAAATGCCCAAGAATGATAATAGATGGGTCATGAGGTAGATCAGTTCCCAACATTCTGAGGAACTGCCATATTGATTTCCATAGTAGCTGTGCAAGTTTGCACTTCCAACAGCAATGCCTTAGCCATTCTGACAGGTGTAAGATAGAATGTCAAAGAAGTTTCAGTTTTCATTTCCCTGATAGGTAAGGATGTTGACTATTTCTTTAAGTGCTTTTCAGCCATTTGAGATTTCTTAATTCTGTTTAAATCTGTACCCCATTTTTTATTTTGATTTTTTTGAAACCTAGTTTCTTAAGTTCTTTATAATTTTAGATATTAGTTCTCTATCAGATGCAGTATTGGTAAAATAAAAATTCTCCTTGGTAGGCTGCCACTTTGGTTGGTTGATGGTGTCATTTGCCTCATATTAATGGTTGATCTTAGAGTCTGAGCTATTGATGTTCTGTTCAGAAAGTTGTCTCCTGTGCCAGTGAATTCAGGGTTGTTTCTCACTTTCTCTTCTGTCAAACTCAATATATCTGGTTTCATGTTGCTGTCTTCAATCTGCTTAGATTTGACTTTTGTGCAAGGTGGTACATTTGTATCTATTTGCCTTCTTCTACATGCAGACATCCAGTTGACCAGCAGTATTTGTTGAAGATGCTGTCTTCTTTTCTAGTGTGTATATCTGGCTTGTTAATGATAAATCATGACCCAAATAGATGTAGATTTATATCTGGGTCTTAATTAAATTTCATTGATTATCATCCCTGTTTTTATGCAAAGTTGTGCATTTTTTTTATTACTATTGCTCTGTAATAGTAACTTGAAATCAGGGATGGTTGATACCTCCTAAGGTTCTTTTATTGTTCAGAATTATTTTAGTTTAGCTCTCCGAGGTTTTTTGTTTTTGTTTTTATGAAGATGAGAATTGTCCTTTTAAGGTCTATAAAGAATTGCATTAGAATTCTGATGGTTATTGCATTTAATCTGTAGATTGCTTTTGATAGGATTACTATCTTTCCTCTGTTAATCCTGATCCTTAAACAAGGGAAATCTTTCCATCTTCTGCTATTTCTTCAATTTCTTTCTTAAAAGACTGGAAGTTTTCATTATATAAGGCTGTCATTTGCTTGATCAGAGTTACCCCAAGATATTTTACATAAATTGAGGCTATTGTGAAAGGTGTTGTTTTCTTAATTTCATTCTCAGATCATTTGTAATTTGCATGTAGGAGGACTCCTGATTTTTTTTTTTTTTTTTAGTTTGTATTATATTTATCATCTTTGTTGAAAGTATTTATTAGCTTTAAAAGTTGCCTGATGGAAGTTTTAGGAGCATTTATGTACACTGATATATCATTTTCAAATACCTAGGTTTTGACTTACTTTTTTCCAATTTGTATTTTGTTGGGTTGTATTCCTTTTGGATTTGTGTCTTCTTTAGTTGTCTTACTGCTCTAGCTAAAACTTGAAGTCCCATACTGAAAAGAGCACAGAGCCTTGTCTTGATCCTGATTTTAGTAGAATTGCTTTGTGTTTATCTCCAGATAATTTGATGTTGGTGATAGGTTTGCTGTAAATTGCCTTTATTATACTTAGGTATGCTTTTGTATTCCTAATCCCTCCAGGATTAGTAATTCAGGATTTCGTCATGAATACAGGTTGGATTTTGTCCAAGATGTTTTATGCATCTAATGAGATGGTCATGTGGGTTTTTTCCTTTCATTTTGTTTATGTTGTGGATTATATTTACTGATTTTCGTATACTGAACTAACGCTGCATTTCTAGGATGAAGCCTACTTGATCACGGTATGATATTTTTGTTGTGTTCTTGGATTTGGTTTGGGAATATTTTATTGAATAAAAATACCTATGTTTATAAGGAAAAGTGTTCTTAACTATTTTTCTTTGGTGAACCATTACATGGTTTGGGCATCAGAGTATTTGTGACCTCCTAAAATGAATTGGACAACATTAATTCTGTTCCTATTTTTGGAATAATTTGAGCACACTGGTATTGACTTTCATTTGAAAGTTTAAGAGTTCTGCACTAAAACCATCTGATCCTGCCCCCCCCACTTTTTTTTTTTTTTTTTTTTTTTTTTTTGTTAAGGAGACTTTAAATGATAGTTTCTATTTCACTGGGTGTTATAAGTATTCTTAAATTGCTTATCTCACCTTGATTCAATTTTGGTAAGTGATACCTATTGAGAAAATTATTCATTTCTTTTCAAATTTTCCAGTTTGGTAGAGTACATGTTTTTAAAGTATGTCCTTATGATTCTCTGGATGTTCTCATTGTCTGTTATTATGTCACCCTTTGCATTTCTAATTTTATTAATTTGTATCTATTCTCTCCACCTTTAGTTAATTTAGATAAGGGTTTGTATATATTAAAAATTGTGTTGTTTTTTATTTTCTCAAAGTACCAAATCTTTGCTTCATTTATTCTTTGTATTGTTTTCTTTGTTTTTATTTTATTGATTTGAGCCTTGTGTTTGATTATGTCTTGCTGTCTACTTATGTAAGGTGTGGTTTTTTTGTTTTGTTTTGTTTTTGTTTTTGGTCTAGAGCTCTTCAAGTTTACTGTTAAGTTCTTAGTATGAGATTTCTTCAATTGTTTTATATAGGCACTTAGTACTTTGATTTTGCCTCTTAGATCAGCCATCATTGTGTCCCACAAGATTGGGTGTGTTGCATATTCAGTTTCATTCAATTCCAGAAAGACTTTAATTTCTTTCTTAATTTTTGTCTTGACTTTTTTTTCATTCACTAGAAAGTTGTTCTGTTTCCGTGAGTTTGTGAGCTTTCTGTTGTTTCTGTTGTTATTGTTATCCAGCTTTAATATGTGGTGGCCAGTTAGGATGCAAAGTGTTATTTCAATTTTCTTGTTTCTGTTGAGACTTGCTTTTTGTATGAGGTTAATTTTGGAGACAGTTCCAGAAGGTGTAGAGTAGAAGGCATATTCTTTTGTGATTGGGTGAAATGTTCTTTGGGTTTATATCCTCTGTTATGTCCAGTATTTCTCTACATAGTTTTGGTCTGGATGACATGTCCATGGGTGAGAATGGGATTTTGAAGTTTTGCACAATTAGTATGTGGGGGCTCACTATATAATATAAGCTGCTTAAGTAGTGTTTCTTTTACAAATCTAGGTGCCCTAGTAGGGACATCAATGTTAAGAAATGAAATTAATCTTGTTGGATTTTTCTCTTAGTAAGTATGTAGTGTCTTTTGATTATTTTTGTTTTGAAGTCTATTTTGCTAGATATTAAAATGACTATAACAATTTGCTTCTTAGGTCCATTAACTTGAAATGTCTTTTCCCAACCTTTTACTTGTGGTACTATTTATCATTCATGTTGAAATGTGTTTCTTGGATGCAGCAGAAGGATGGATTCCGTTTTCATAGCCATTCTGTAGTCTGTTCTTTTTTTGTTGGGTAATTGATGCCATTGAAATTGACAAAAATCAATGACCAATGAGAGGTGATCCTGTTATTTTGATGGTGGTGATAATGGAGGTGTGTGTGTGTATAAGCTTCCTTTTGTGATTTTGCTGCTATGAGATTATTTATTTACTGTGTTTTCATGGATATAGTTAACCTCTTTAAGATGAAGTTTGAATTTTTGGTTTTGTTTTTGTTTTGTTTGTTTTTTCAAGAACCTTCTGTAGGGCTCAACTTGTAGATACTGTTTAAATGTGACTTCATCATAAAATGTCTTATTGCAAGTTTTGCTGGGTATAGTAGTAGTATGCCTAACATCTGTGGCCCCTTTGTATCTGCAGTACATCTGTTCTGGCCCTTCTAGCTTTTAGAATTTCCATTGAGAATTTGGGTATACTTCTAGAGGGTCTACATTCTTTCTTATTTATTTATTTATTTGTTTTCACATTTTATTCATTATGCATTCCAATTGAGGCTCCTCCCAGTCCCACCCTCCTACCTTCTTCCCCCCATTCCTTTCCCCTAGTCCACTGAAAGGGGGTGTTCTCCGCCTTTGCCATCTGCCTATAGCTTATCAAGTCTCATCAGGACTGCATGGATCCTCTTCCTCCTTGGCCTTGTAAGGCCACATTGCCAGCAGCAAATGATCAAAAAGCAGGCAACTGAGTTCATGACAGAGGCAATCATTGCTCACCTTACTTGGAATTCACATAGAGACTGAGTTGCCAATTGGCTACATCTGAACAGGGGGTCTAGTCCTTTCCCTGCATGATCCTTAGTTGGTGTATCAGTCTCTGCAGAATCCCCCTGGGCTCAGATATTTTAGCATTTTTCTTTCCTTGTGGGGCTCCTGTCCTCTCCATATCCTTGTATCCACCCCTCTTCTTCCATAAGACAGACTCCCTGCACTCTGCCCAAAGTTTGGCAGTGAGTCTCAGCAACTGCTTCGATCCCCTGTTAGGTAGAGCCTTTCAAAAGAGGACCTTCTATAGTAGGCTCCCATCCTGTTTCCTCTCTCCCACCACTTCTGGTGTCTAGCTTGTTTGCCATTCTGAATGAGATTTCAGCATTCTCCCTGGGGTCCTCATTGTTGATTAGCTTCTTTAGGTCTCTAGATTTTAGTATGGCTATTCTATATAAAACAGCTAATATCGACTTATAAGTGAGTGTATATCATGCCTGTCTTTCTGTTTCTAGGTTGCTTTATTCAGGATGATCTTTTCTTGTTCCATCCATTTGCTTGAAAATATCATGATTTCCTTGTTTTTAATAGCTGAGGTAGTATTCCACTGTGTAAATGTATCACACTTTCTGAATCCGTTCCTCTGTTGAAGGACAACTATGTTTTTTCCAGATACCTATTATTCTTTAGTTTGTTATTTTCATAGTGTTCCACATTTCTTGGATGTTTTGTCTCAGGAAGTTTTTAGCTGTAACATTTTCTTTGACTGATATATCCATTTCTTATATTATATTTTTAATGCCTAAACTTTTATCTTCCATATTTTTTATTCTTTTGGTGAAGCTTTCCCCTGTAGTTCCTGTTCTAATTCTAAATTTGTCATCTCCAGAATACCTTCAATTTCGGTTTTTTTATTGATTCTATTCCCAATTTTATGTCTTGGAAAGCTTTATTTACTTTGCTATCTTTTTGTGTTTTTCTGTCTTTCTTTAATGAATTTATTAGTTTCTTCTCCAAAGACCTCTATCATATTAATAAAGGCTCCTTTACTGTCTTTTCTTGTGCTTCAACTATGTTGGAATATTCAGGGCATGCTGTGCTAAGATAGCTGGGCTCTAGTGGAGACATGCTGCCCTGGCTGTTTTTTATTATGTATTTATGCTGGTATCTTGCCATCTGGGTTTGGGATGATTACAGGTCTAGATGTTGATTTCTGGATTCGTCTTTTTTTTTTCCCCTTGGTTTCTGATTCTTCTCTGGATTTTTGGAGAGTGTGATGTCTAGGTGCTGCCTGTTTTACTGGTACATTTACTTGGTGTTCTCACAGGCAATTCCTCCTGGTGTTGAAAGCTGGGATATTGGGTTGTGTTGGGGAGGAAATATTAGAGGACAAGATCCTTGTCATTCTTTCAGGATGGGGTCAGCGGGCAAAGGGAGAGCACAGCAGGTTTTCAGCTACAGAGCTGGATATGAGAGATTGGAGAGACTGGATCTCAGGGACAGTAGAAGTGGTGTGAGTCTGTGTTCACCCTACTTATCACCCTGGAACAAGTGGCCCTTGGGTTAACAGAGAGCTGCCTGCTGGAGCTGTTGTCTGGGACATGGCCATAAGTAGGGGGAGGAAGGTTTGGAGAGGAAAGCTTGTGAGGTCCACAGGAAATGTGGGCAGGGGTGAAAGAAGGCTGCAGACTATTGTAGTACTAGGGAAGATACTGGGGGGTTGGGTCTAGAGAAACGGGGGGGAGGGAGGAGAAGGTCTGTGGGCTGTCTGCCTGGTTTGTGGCAGGCATGGTCTGTGGTTTAAAAAGCGGTGCCTGGTAGAGTTATAGCCTGTGATATAGGGATGAGTTGGGGAGGAGGCTATAAGAGAATGGTCAGTAGTATCTGCAGGAGATGTTGGCAGTGGAAGGTCAGGTTGCAGCTGGTGTTTTGTTGTAGTACTAAGGACAAGACAAGAATTGAGTCGGGGGAACATACACAGTCATATCCACCTTTCTAAGAACAGATATGTACTCTTGACATACATGTGCCACGCCTATTTGAAATGCTTCCAATGATACCTTATCATTCTTTTATTGGATTATTTCTGGCCCAGGGTTATTTTAAACAGAATTTTTTAAGTTTGCCAATTGGCTTATTCCAGGAAATTCTGTGATCATAGCCTATACTCCACCATCTAGAAACAATTGGCCTCACAGAATACCTCACAGAAAACCTAATTAAGGTGCCAGCATTCTGTGAGTTAGGACCATTGCCTAGAGATATTATGTACATTTTACTAGTAGCTAATATATGCTATTTCTCTAATTGCCATACTACATATAAGGAGAGTCACTTAGTAGGTGGTCCAGAGCTCCTTTCAGCCCAGTGACTAGATCAGCTCTGGTCTTAGAAGTCTTGGCTCCAAAGGGGAAAAAAAATGTCTACAAAACACTGACAAACAGCCTCATTAAGTTGGAAATTACAGTTTCTCTTCAACAAACTATTGAATACCTTGGCAGAAAATGAAGTCCTCCTCCTGAGGTTATTTATATCAATTAACAGATAAAAACTGGAATGTTTCTATCAATAAAACAGAAAGGTAGCTAAGGCTGAAATAGTCAGGAAATATGTCTGGAGCCCAGAGGATTGCCTGAAGCATCAATTTCTAAAAATCAAACCCAATAAAGGCAAAGACAATTGAACAGAGAAAGAACTACAAAGAACCCATGTCCTTAGTAGTAAACGTTGCCTTCTGGTGGAGCTGACATGTTCCCAGGGGCCCATCTTCCCAGCTGGTGGAAAATATAAAAATGTTAAAGAGCAGGATTGAATGGGAGAAAGTAGGTATGGGAGGATGAGCCTTTACTGAGTATCTTGCTCCAAGCTTTTCTCTGCCTCTTGCTGTTTCCTTGTTTACTAGGCATTGAGCATCTCTCTTCCACTGTGTCTTTTTGCCATGATTGCAAACCTATAAACAGCAAACCCTGCCAGCATAGACTGAAGCCTCTGGAATCATCAACTAAATAAATATTTCATCCTTTCAAGTATTCTGCTGAAGTGTATGTCATAGCAACAAAACCAAAAACACAACAAACAAAGCTCGTCTCATACAGCCTTAACCCTCCAGAGAAAGAATCCCAACTACACCAGGTGCTGGATGAAAGCAAAGAGAACTGAAAAATGTGACACAGAAGAAACTACCCTAAAACTAGGTGCAAGAGTTAACACAACAGCAGCTAAATACACTGACGCTGAATACATTAGTTATACATCTGTACATATAACCATTTTTATCAATTAGCCTTCTACTTCTCACCTTTCCTCATTTTTCCTTGGGTATAAATTGGTTCCTAAGGCTAGGCTTCTCCTCATAGCCCAAATGAATGCCCATGGCTAAGGAGGAAGAGGGTCTATCACTTGCAGGTACTTGACTCTAGGCTAGGTGGAGTGAATAATGGACATTTTCTCCCCTTTGGCCATAAAACAGCACTTTTACTCAGTTATTGCTTTATGCACATTAAATAAAGACATATATGTGGGCTTATCTGTTTGCTTTCAGATAAAGTGTCTCCCTGATCAGCATCCAGAATGGAAACTCTGCTAGGAGATAGAAGCAAGATTAAGCACCAGCAAAACTAGAGTCAGATAGGAGGAAACTGAAAAAAAGAGATGGTTTGCGAGGAAAGGGACAGGGTTGCAAGTTTAGTAAAGCTGTCATACAGAATCATACTTCTGACAACAGAGTAATGAGGAAAATTTTCAGCCTACATGGACGATTTAGTCTTGTCTTCAAATCAGCTATACTTGACATTCTGAACAAGAACGACCTGCCTCTGGAGAATCATGGTGCAAACGGGGAACCAAAGAAACCTTGCACAAAGTATGGTGATCCTACAGAGGTGTCATGGCAGATGGAGAAAGAATGGGCTTAGAGTCAAGTGGTTCTGGATTTTAATTAAAATCAATCACTCCATAATTGTTTCCCTTACTTGCCTGCACTTTGACTGTGAGTTCAGTGTTGTGTGAGTTCAAGAAAGTATTGATACAAATACTGTGTTACTGCTGGTTTATGAAATTAACATATGGTTAAGAGTTGACTTGATGGGTGGTGGCAATGAGAGGAAAGACTTAGGATGACAAAAGGGCTCTTTCTCTTCAATCCCACTGAAGTACTAAGGCAGAATGATGGGGCACTGGAAGCAAACCTGAGAGTCTGCAGATCAGATGTGAGCTAAGAGGCTAGATCAAAATAGCAAGAACTAATGGAAAGAATTTCAGAGGCAAAGTTAGTTGCATTTAAAAATAAGCACAGCCCTAGGGTATGCACCAATGGTGCTATTTAGTGATATAAAAGTCACAGAAAATGACAGATCAAACACTAGAAGGGGGGTGGGTAATGATCCCACTGTTGTGAAGGCAGACCAGACTACAGGAAAAACAAGCCAGACAGGCAGCAGGGAGAATCATGCTCACTTGTTCTGTCCAGCAGAAAATGAAATGTGCTTAATGAACCTTAAACACCAGGCAGCTGCTGTCCTGCAACTTTTCTTGCTCTGTGGTGGACACTGGATCTATTGCTGGAGGATACTTGAGCACTGAGGTTGTATCTTCAGATGTTATTAGCTCCTAGAGTAACTGGCTGTCCTTAAGAAGCCCAGTATGGAAGGAATTTTAAGCTCCCTTTCACATAGGCTAGACACATACCCACTGTGTTGTTTGCAAAGACTCCACTACAAAGTCACAGCATTGTCATGGATTTCTCCCCAATTCAAACAACTTGTGACCGCCTACTGCTTGCCCAGGCCCAGATCCCTGCAGGGATGAGGGAGGACTTTAAAGAAAGCCATTGAACTCAAGGAGAACACTGTCTAGAAGGAAAATGTGACAAGTGCTTAAATATGTATTAAGAAAATGTAGAAAGTGACTCTATCACTGCAGACAGGGAGAGATGAGATTATTATTCTATAAGCTTCTGGTACAGCTCAGACTGCCTGGAACAGCCCTTGGAAGACTCAGCCTGAAAGGCTGTTTGCTTTGTTTTCAATATCATTTGTCTTTCTGTACTTAGTTGGCAATCACCATTGTCTCAGTATGTCCCAGCTTTACCCAGACCTTAACAAGATCTTAAACTGATGCTTGGGGATCCATTCATCAAAGCAAGCACCACACCAAAACTCCACCACAGGAAGCATGAAGCCTGATTTTCCCTTTCTTTCACTCATTATGATGATTCAGGATTCACATCCCAGACTTTCAGAGAATGTTTGGTTCCCATGAACCTACCAATGTCATATTGCAAGCTACTTATTCTTACCTTCAGCTATGACTGCTTCCAGACACAAAGCACAGAAAACCAGAGACCTGTACCCATCATCAGTGTATTTAATGTAGAGAGAAGCTGATAGCACAAATTTCAGACACATTCTGATTGGTGGTCTGTCATTCCTCCAATCTCCAACACATTCAGAGACAAGAACCTTGCAAATTACAAAGCAGCATACATACAAAAATTATTAAGATAAAAATCATAGACACTTAGTTATATTGAATGCAGTGGGAGTTAAAAATATCTGTATTTGGTTGTGAATAAATTGACCCAAAATTATAAAGTAGCCAAACCAGGCCTATGGTAAAGTTAAAAAAAGAAAGTACCCTCCATATCTGTTGACCTCCAGAATCTGTAGATGAGGTGTTACTTTGTAGGAGCCAGAATTCACACCAGCCACTCACACAATGGATTTACCAAGACTCAAAAATGAGTTCAGATGGCACCTTTTTAGACAGTGTGAACCCATAATGAACAAAGTGCTGGATATCAGAACCGTCAGAGTTGTTTACGGAAAGGCCAGTGTTCCAAATGAAGTACCTTCCCTTCAGTTACCAGTCTGCTAAAATATGTAGCTTGCCAATTCCAAGAAATTCACATTTATAAACTGCTACAGCATGCCAGCCAGTAGATGCTGAATGCAAACTAGAGAAGCAGGGTACATTTTTAACCTCTCTGTTAAAGATGCTGCAGACCAATGGGAAAATACATACTTCAGCAAAAATCTTCGCAATTGCCTACATGTTAAAGCAGATTATCAGTTTTCTTCTGTTAAGATGACAGGTTTCATAGAGGAGTTTAAACAAGATGATTATTGAAAGGCATGAAATGGCAAGAAATACAAAGGGCATAGGTAGGAAGAGCTCACACAAAGGCTGAAGAAACCACAGGAACTAGCTAGCCAGGTGCAGAAGAGAGGGACAAAATTAAGGCTGGAGAAATACTGTGAGAGAATGAATTTGGAGAATGAACCTTTCTTCTTGGATGAAATCTACAGCTCAGGTCGCCTTGGGCATCCTCAGGTCAGAAGCTGGGAAATCACTGCTGCGGAAGGTTCCCTGACACCATGGCACTCCAGCATACCAAGCTTATTATTACCTTCATCCAAAGGCCACCTCTGAACTCTGTGGCTGGTGTTCCTCCCAAAAATGAGAACACTGTTTTGTTATCTTTTTAAAAACAGGATCTCATCACATAGACTGGCTTAGAACTTACTATTTCGCTCAGGCTAGCCTTAAACTCATGATTCTCTGGCCTTAGTCCACATGTTATCATTATAGGTATGTGCCACCATACCCAAAAAGAAACAAGATTTCTTTTCTTTTTTTTGACTACAGCGGTCTTAACAATGGCCTTCCTGTTTGTCTTATTTCCATGTAAGACATGGAGCTGGCTCGTAAGGAATGATTTGCCACCACATAGCTGTAGAAAAGGCCTTGTGTTTTGAGTGGCATAGAAGAATAAGAAGGTAGGTGCATCTTTTTTCCAGCTTTCATTTTTTTCTCTTCTTACAATTTTAAGTTATTTTTATTGTCTGATTTTATACCCAGCACATTCTCTAAGGTACACAAACAAATAATTCTAAGTACATATTGTTTTGTCATTTTTCTTTCAAATCCAATTCAACAAACATATTATGGGTCCCTTCTCAAGAGCAGGATGTTAAGAAATAGAACTCAAAAGAAAATAAAGTGCATTCCTTATTCTTAAGTTTATAATCCACTGAGGAAGAATATGACTCAAAATAACATGTTAGAAGAATAGAGCAAATGCAGTGGAAGAATTAAGAGTCAGATGGCTGAGGGGTTACAAAAAGGACAAGCTGAGGATCAAGGTCAAGGCTTCTTACAGGAGCCAGGTTCCACAGCTAGACATAAGTAAGAAGTGATTTTAGTATTGACAGCACTATTGACAATAATAGCTGTTTCAGTAGATGCCATGAAGTGATTATGCTGAATAATACTGCACCAACACGAACAGAAAAGCTAATACAATATGAAGATAAAGTAATGAATCTATAATCAAGTAAAGAAGCCAAGTCAATTCTCTCATTCTTTAATGGATCAAAAACATAGCAAATGAGCTTGAGGAAAACTGAATAATACCATAAATAAAGCTAATTTGATAGTTCATGTTTTGTGCTCCTCGGTCTTTTAAAACGACTGTGGGATATTGAAAATAAAATGAAACATATACATAACAGTCATTTGCAAGCTTTAATTCAGTTTAAGTGCTAAGATTATATTGAAACAAAACGTAAATTAGGATCAGTGCCTTTATGAGCCTTACAACAAACAAAAGAGTCGGTAAATTCAATGAAGGCATAAAAAGACAAACCGTTTTATACTTGGAATGAGAAAATGGACTTAACTACATAAAACTCAAGTATTTTGGAGATTTTTATTCATAATTATATGAATAAAAAATGTTACTTGTTTTTTCTTTGAGGGAGAGTGTGTTTGTTTTTGTTTTTGTTTGTTTTTTTGTTTTTTGTTTTTTTGTTTGTTTGTTCCAGTAACATCTTTTTACTTTGGAATCACAATAATGATGAATTCCAAAAATGAAGTGGCTGCTTTGTTTTTATTTTGCCTGAAAAGTCATATAATAATGAGGCCTTGAATACTTGGCCTCACATGGACCGGGAATTTTTTCTTTTCTGAAGAGCAGAACGGGCTTACTTTGGGCTTCTGTCTAACCTTTAGAGTGTGTAGACCATTTACAATTGTGTTAGCCTCCTAAACTCTGTAATGATACCTATAACGATCAACCTACAAAGACAAAGGCTTTGTAAGTCATGTTACAGAGACTTCAGCCCATAACCACCTGGCCCATTGCTTTGGATTTATGGTGCCACACTGTGGTAGAAATACATGGCTCCCGAAAAGGAGAATGAGACCAAGAATACACAATCCCCTTTGAAGACACATCAGCAGTGGCAAGAGAGCTCTTAGTAGGACCCTCTTCTTACCACCGCTGCCACCTTCAAATAGAGGCAGACTGTATGGGTCTTAATGAACATTCCAGACCGAATTTACAGCCACATTCTTTGCTTGTTTCTGTGGTTGAATTTAAGTCTACAATGCCGCTAATCTCCATTTTCGTCTTCTATTGTAATTTTTTTCTTTCCTTTATTTTGGTGGAGGGGCATTAACAAAATAAAATATTTTTGTTATTTCCTCTATTAATTCCCATAAATATCCTGTCAATAAGGGATATTGGTGTGATGTTGTCTCTTTTAGTAGTAAGTTTATGCTTTGAAATCAGACTAATGATGCATTACTAAAATGAGGAGGAATCTTTGCTCCTATTTTACTTCAAAAGTTTTGTGATGGAGGAATTCTATCTGTGTACACATACATACATATATATATGCATATATATGTGTGATTTCTTCTGTACTAACAATCTGTATTTTAAATTATTTAGTTATATTTTTAATGACTATTTTCATTTGATACTTTTTTCTTATATGCAGCATTCTGCTTCACTTTTGATACCTTCCACTTAGAACGTTTCAAATGAAGTAACATAATAAATAATAGTATATTACTATATAATAAATACTATAATAAAGAATAGTATATTTTATTCACATAACCCCTTTCTTTGATCCGATTGTGCTGTTTCTTTTTTATTCTTCATGCACTACAAACTCTGCCATAATGTTATCTTTGTTTCAAATAATAAAAAATAATAATTTGGCAACAAATGAAACTGCCTCAGTAAGATATATGTATAAGGCTATGCATATATGTATGTTATATATGTATAACTTGAGGAAGGGTTTAAAATAGGGCACCTGGAAGGGACTGGCAGGAAGAAAGGAAAAGGGGGAAATGCTGTAATTCTATTTCAATTAAAACATATTTTAAAAGTAAAAAAAGTACAATTAATATATACAATCAGAAAGAAATAAACTCCTTATGTATAACTACTTGTTTTCAACTTCTCTTGCTTTTATTTACATACTGATATGAGTTTCTCATGTCATGGTTTTGTTTTGTTTTGTTTTGTTTTAGCTTGTGAATTTCTTCCTCTACTTTCATGCCAACCAATTTTCTGTTTTATTCGTAGAAAATTACCTTACCAAACTCTTACTTTTGAATGATGATTTTATTTTACATTGAATTCCACACTGAATGACACCCTCCTCCTTTGTAGTACATTAGGATCATCGATGCTAACCCATCAGTTCTGGTTTTATCTCTTCCCCATGAAAAAAAACTGACAGGCATTATTATCTTTGAATCCACCCAAACATTTTCACTAAACATCTTCAAGACTCTTAGTTATTCTTTTACCTTTAAGTAGTTTGACCATTGTGCCATTAGCAGTGCTTTTCCTTCTCCTTATGCTACATAGAGTACAGTACAGATTTTATAACCACAAGTCATGTTTTTTTTATTCAGCTTGTAATTTTCAACTATTATTTTCTCCATATGATAATTAGGAAATACATTTTTGAAAATCTACCCACATGTTTGACTATATATTACCCAGTAGTCTATAGCTTGTTAAAATTTTTCTATCCTTTGTTCATCCCTTCATCAGACTAGATGATTTATTTGGCTTTGTTATCATCTTGCATATCCCTCCTTTACCCTTTTTTACTCTGTTTAAAGTCATTCAGTAAATTTCTCACTTGAGTGAGTTATAGAATTTTTATTTACATATTTTTTGTAGTTTTTCCATTTTTCTGTGGTGATTTCAGATGTAATCATTCATTAAGATAATATTTACTTTAGTTTTTGAACATATTTCCGTAAGTTCTTCACACATTTTTATAGTAGCTGCTTTAAATTTTTGTGAGTGTTGCTTTCTACTAATTCTACATTAAGGACCATCTTGTGGTTTATTTCTGTCTACTCCTTCCTCTGAAATTCCTGCCAGAGCATCATATTTTCTTTTACCGTTCTGCCAGTGTTCAGCAGTTCTCCATCCGACACTAGATATCTTGTGTTAAGTTGTGTGAATTTGCATTCTATTATCACCTTCTGAAGAGTATAATCTTTGTTCTGGCAAGTAGTTTTATTATCACCTTATTCCATTAGAATTGAGTAGAATCCTTAAACCTTTTACTTTACGTGATCTACTAAAATCAAATGTGTGATTCTCACTTGGAGGCTCTAGTGGCCACACCTATCAGGACCCCAGAAGAATTTTCTATGAGGCCACACACAGCCATCACACTCAACTTGAGAACTAAAGTGGAGAAGGAAACCAAGGAACAAAACATCTAAACAACAAAGACAATGCCAGATTTCAGCACTTAGAATTACAGTCTTGCCAATGCTGGGTGCCTGGACACCAGTATAGAAACACAAACAATAACAGCTGTGACTATGTCACTGCCAGAGCCCAGAAACCCTACCAAAGCACACCTCCTGATTATTTCAGTATAGCTGAGACACAAATAAAAGACCTTAAAACAGACTTTATGAATATGAGAAAAATTTATATCTTTTATATTCATAAAGAAGAAATTAACAAATCCCTTAAAGAAATACATGAAAACATTAACAGTGGAGGAAATGAATAAAGTCATTCAAGATCTGTAAGTGGAAATAAAAACAAAAAGGAAACCCAAACAGAGGGAAATCAAGAAATGAAAAATTTAAGAACTTGACAAGGAATCACAGAAGCAAGCTTTACTAGCAGAACACAAAGAATGAAAGAGAGATTCTCTGACATTGAGAACACAATAGAAGAAATAGATACAAGAAAATGTTAAGTCTAAAATTCCTGGCACAGAACATTCAGGAAATATGGGATATTATGAAAATCTCAAATTTAAGAATAATAGGAATAGAGGAAGGAAAAGAAAACACAGGTCAAAGGCATAGAAAATATTTTCAACAGAATCATTAAACTAAATCCTAATCTTAATGCCTAAGAAAGTACAAGAAGTATACAGAACACAAAATAGACTGGACTAGAAAAGAAACTCCTGTCATCACATAATAATCAAAATGTTAAACATACATAATAAACAGGAATATTAAAGCTGCAAGGAAAAAGACCAAGTAACATATAAAGTAGATCTCTGGAAACCACTCTGGCGCTTCCTCAGAAAACTAGAAATAGCACTTTCTCAAGATCCAGCTATACTACTCCTAGGCATATACACAAAAGAGGCTCAAGTACACAATAAGGACGTTAGCTCAATCATGTTTGTAGCAGCTTTATTTGTAATAGCCAGAACCTGGAAACAACACAGATGTCCCTCAACAGAGGAATGGATACATAAATTGTGGTACATCTACACAATAAAATGTTACTCAGCAATAAAAAACAAGGAAATCATGAAATCTGCAGATAAATGGTGGGAACTGAAAAAGATCATCCTGAGTGAGCTATCCCAGAAGGAGAAAGATGCACACGGTATATACTCACTCATATAGACATATAATATAGAATAAACCTACTAAAATCTGTACACCTAAAGAAACCAATCAAAAGGGAGGACTCTTGCTAAAATACTCAATCCCTATCCAGAAAGGCAAAGAGGATGGACCTCAGAAGAATGAGAAAAAAGGGAACAAGTCAGGAGCCTACCACAGAGGACCTCTGATAGGCTCTGCCCTACAGACTATCAAAGCAGATGCTGAGATTTATGGCCAACCTTTGGGCAGAGTGCAGGGAATCTTATGAAAGAAGTGGGAAACAGTAAGATATGGAAAGGACAGGAACTCCACAAGGAGAGGAACAGAACCAAAAAATCTGAGCACAGGGATCTTTCCTGATACTCCAACCAAGGACCATGCATAGAGATAACCTAGGACCCCTGCAGAGATGTAGCCCATGGCAGTTCAGTGTCCAAGTGGGTTTCATAGTAAGAGGAACAAGGACTGCCTCTGACATGAACTGATTGGCCTGCTCTTTAATCACCTCTCCCTAAGGGGGGAGCAGCCTGGTAAGGCCACAGAAGAAGACAATGCAACCACTCCTGATAAGACCTAATAGACTAGGATCAGAAGGAAGGAAAAGAAGATCTTCCCTATCAGTGGACTTGGGGAGGGGCATGTGTGCAGAGGGAGAAGGAAGGGAGGGATTGAGATGGGAGGAGGGAAGGAACCAAAGGGGGGATACAAAGTGAATAAAGTGTAATTAATAAAGAAAAAAGAATAAGAAATAAAAGACAGACCTATTAGAATAATACTTGATTTCTCAATGGAGACTTTAAATTCAGAAAAGCCTTGACAGATATTCCCAGACTCTAAGAAACCACATATGCCATGCCAGACTATCATACCCAGCAAACCTTCAATCAGCATAGATGGAAAAATTGAGACATTCAATAATAAAACCAAATTTAAGGAATATCTTTCTACAAGTCTAGCCCTACAGATGGTAATAGAAGTTAAACTTCAACCTAAAGCAGTTAATTAGATCCAAGAAATTATAGGGACTAAATATTTTCAGACCAGCAGAGGCAAAAAGAGGGAATATCACACACAAACACACACACCACTGCCAGCATCAACAACAACTTAGAAGTAATCAGGAATTGTTAGTCAATGATATATCTCAATATCAATGGTGCAATCTCTTCCCCAGAAAAAGAGAGGCTAATGGGATAGAAGTGAAAACAGTTTCCATCCTTCTGCTGAATCGAAGAAACAATTTTACCTGACAGGATAGAAATCACAAGGTGAAAGGATGCAAAAAGTGTTCCAAGCAAATGGGCCTAAGACACAAGCTGTCATAGCCATTTTAATAGCTGACAAAATAGACCTCAAACCAAAAGTAATTAGAAGAGGTAGGGGCAGACTCTGCAGACTCAGGAAAGGGGAAAAAAAACACTACAAGACAACATTTCAATTCTTTTTATTATTTTTTATTTTTAATTAATTAGTTTGTTCCCTTTGTATCCCACCTGTAGTTCCCTTCCTCTTCCCCTACCAATCTTACCCTTCCTCCTTCTTCTCTACCCATACCCTTCCCCAGCCCACTGATGGGGAGGTCCTCCTCCCCTACCATCTGATCCTAGTCTATGAGGTCTCATCAGGAGTGGCTGCATTGTCTTCCTCTGTGGCTGGTAAGGCTGCAACCCCCTGAGGTGGGGGTGATCAAAGAGCAGGCCAATCAGTTTATGTCAGAGACAGTCTCTGTTCACATTACTAGGGAACCTACTTAGACCCTGAGCTGCCATCGGTTACATTGGAGCAGGGATTCTAGGTTATCTCCACGAATAGTCCATGGTTGGAGTATCAGTCTCAGAAAACACACCTGTGTCCATATTTTTTGTTCTGTTGCTCTCCTTTAGGAGCTCCTTTCCCAGGTCCTTCTTTCTCCCCCGTCTTTCATAAGATTCCCTGCACTCTGCCCAAAGTTTGGCTATGAGTCTCACCATCTGCTTTGATACTCTGCAGGGTAGAGTCTTTCAGAGGGCCTCTATGGTAGGCTCCTGTCCTGTTTCCTGTTTTCCCCCTCTTCTGATGTCTATCCTCTTGGCCTTTATGATGAGGATTGAGCATCTTACCCAGACTCCTCCTTTTTTTGATTAGCTTCTTTAGGTGTACAGATTTTAGGATGTTTATCTTATATTATATGTCTAATATACACTTTTGAGTGAGTATATACCATGTGTGTCTTTCTGATTCTGGGATATATCATTTAAGATGATCTTTTTTATGTCTCACCATTTGCCTACAAATTTCATGATTTCCTTGTTTTTAATAGCTGAGCAATATTCCATTGTGTAGATGTACCACATTTTCTGTATCCATTCCTCAACTGAGGGGCATCTGGGTTGTTTCCAGCTTCTGGCTATTACAAATAAAGCTGCTACAAACATGGTTGAGCAAATGTTCTTGTATACTTGAGCATATTTTGGATATATGCCTAGGAGTGGTACAGCTGGATCTTTAGGTACACTATTCCTAATTGTCTGAGAAAGCACCAGATTGATTTCCAATGTGGTTGTATAAGTTTACATTCCCACCAGCAATGGAGGAGGGTTCCCCTTTCTCTACATCCTCTCCAACATGTGTTGTCACTTGAGTTTTTTATCTTAGCCATTCTGATGGGTGAAAGGTGAAATCTAAGGGTTGTTTTGATTTGCATTTCCCTGATGACTGAGGATGTTGAGCACTTCTTTTAAGTGTTTCTCTGTAATTCAGTATTCTTCAATTGATAATTCTCTGTTTAGCTCTGTACCCCATTTTTTAATTGGATTACTTGATTTGTTGCTGTTTAACTTCTTGAGATCTTTATATATTCTGGATATTAGCCCTCTGTCAGATACAGGGTTGGTGAAGTTCTTTTCTCAAAATGTAGAAAGTCGTTTTGCTCTGGCAACAGTGTCCTTTGCTTTACAGAAGCTTTGCAGTTTCATGAGGTCCCACTAATTGATTGTTGATCTTAGAGCCTGTGCTGTTGGTGTTCTGTTCAGGAACTTGTCTCTTGTGCCAATGAGTTCAAGAGTCTTCCCCATTTTTTCTCCTAACCGATTTAATGTATCTGGTTTTATGTTGAGGTCTTTGATCCACTTGAACTTTACTTTGCACAGGGTGATAAGTATGGATCTGTTTGCATTTTTCTACATGTAGATATCCAGTTAGACCAGCACCATTTGCTGAAGATGCTATCTTTTCCCCAATTGTTTTGGCATCTTTGTCAAAAATCAGGTGTCCATAAGTGTGTGGGTTTATTTCAGGTTCTTCTTTTTGATTCCATTGACCCATCAGTACCATGAAGTTTTTACTACTGTTGCTGTATAGTACAGAACATTTCAATTATTAACATTTGTTTCCCAAACACCCGAGTTTATAAAAAAAGACTACTACAGTTTAACCCACATAGTGACCCCCCACATACCGATAGTGGAAGACTTCACTACCCATTCTTAGCCCCGGACAGGTCATCCAGATAAAAACTAAAGAGAGGAATACTAGGCATAACAGAGGTTATAAACCAAATGATCCTAGAATATATTTACAAAACATTTCACCCAAACACAAAAGAGTATGCCTTCTACTCTATACCTCATGAAAGTTTCTCCAAATTGACCTCACACACAAAGCAAGTCTCAACAGATACAAGAAAATGGAAATAGCACCTTCCATCTATCTGACCACCACATATTTACGCTGGATATCAACAACAACAGAAACAACAGAAAGCTCACAAACTCACAGAAACAGAACAACTCTCTGGAGGATGAAAAATAGGCCAAGAAAAAAATTAAGAAAGAAATTATAGCCTTTCTGGAATTGAATGACAATAAATATGCAGCACACCCAACCTTATGGGACACAATGAAGGCTGATCTAAAACACAAAATCAAAGTGCCAAGTGCCTATATAAAACTACTGAATAGATCACATCCTAGGGATTTAACAGCAAACCTGAAAACTCTAGAAAAAAAAAAAAAAACAGAAATACACCTCACAGAAGTTGACAGCAAGAAATAATCAAACACAAGTTTAAAACCAATGAAATAGAAACAAACAGAAAATAATACAAAGAATAAATGACACAAAAAGTTTAAAAAACAATAAGATTTACATTTATTCAAATTAAATAAAATATGGAGAAAGAATATACAAAGTTAATCAAAAATTCACTGGGAAATTCCTTCAGCTGATAAAGAGTTAAACAGACACATTGATCAAAGGAATCAAAATTAAGACCAGACATAAATCTATACACTGATGAATACTTGTTTTTGTTTTTGTTTTTTTTTTGTTTTGTTGTTGTTGTTGTTGTTTTGTTTTTTGTTTTTTTTTTATAAAGAAGGCAGAAACCTACACTGGAAAAAGGACAATATTTCAATATTTTCAACAAATATTACTTGTCATCTTGGCTGGCTGCATATACAAATAAATCCAAATAGATCAGTACTTATCACCCTGCACAAAGTCAGCTTTAAATGGATCGAAGAGCTCAACATAAAAGCAAATACATTGAACCTGGTAGGAGAAAAAGTGGGAGCTCCCTATGTTCCTTTGCCTTGAACTCAACGGCAGGAAAATGACTTTCTGAACATTAGGGCAGGCACTCAGATTAACAATCAGTAAATAGAACTGAGAAGCTTCTGCATGGAAAAGGTCATTGTCATTTGGACAAAGCAGCAGGCTACAAAATGGGAAAAGATATTTTTACCAATACTACACTCAATAGAAGACTAAAATACAAAATACATAAAGAACTCAAAGCGCTAGATAACAAGAAAACAAAAATCCATTTAAAAATGGGTACAGGTTTAAACAAACAATTCTCAATAGAGAAAACTTAAATAGCCATGAAACAAATAACTGTTGAATGTTCTTAGCCATCAGGGAAATGCAAATCAAAACTATTTTGAGAGTCTACCAGTCAGAATGGCTAAAATCAATAACACGAGTGACAGCTCATGCTGGTGATGATATGAAGTAAGGGAAATACTTCTCCATTGTTGAAGAGAGTGAAACCTTATACAGTCACTGTGTAAATCAGTGTGGTGTTTTCTGAAAAAGACTGGACTCCATCTGCCTCAAGATCCACCTACACCACTCTTGGGCATATATACAAACGATGTTCCATCCTACAAGAACCCTTGTTCAACCCTGTTCATTGTGGCTGTATTCATAACAGCCAGATTGTTTCTCAAGAGAAAAAATGGATTAAAAAAATGTAGCACATTTATGCAATAGAGTGATACTAGCCTATTTTTTTAAAAAATGACATCATGAAATTTACAGGCAAATTAATGGAACTAGAAAACACTCGGAGAGTGGTAACCCAGACACAAAAAATAAATAGGACATGCATTGTTTTTTTATGGATATTAGCCATTCAATGAATGATAAGAAACCTACAATCTGTAAACCCCAGGTATTTAGGTATTGAGGAACAGAATGGGGAGGAAGAATGGATATCCATGGGAAGGAGAAATGGAATAGTTTTACAGGTAGACCTGTAGGGTAGGAGGGCAGAAGTAAGAGGATCATATGTGAAGGGAAATAGGACATAGATTTGAGGAAGAAAATTTGGGGGAAAAAGTTGCAATTGAGGTGTGTTTGTGTGTAAGCCTAGTGCAATGAAAACTTTTTTTTCTTTTTTTTAATTTTATTTTTCTCATTAGTTACATTTTGTTAATTCTGTATCCCAGCTGTATCCCTCATTCCTTCCCCAATCCCACCCTCTCTCCCTTCATCTCCTCCCTGCCCCTTTCCGAGTCCACTGATAGGGGAGGACCTCCTCCCCTTTTATATGACTCTGTTTTGTCAGGAATTTTCAGGACTGGCTGCAAAGTCCTCCTCTGTGGCCTAACAGTACTGCTCCTCCTTTGGGAGGTGGGGAGGTCAAAGAGCCTGCCATTGAGTTCCTGTCAGAGATAGTCCTTGTTCCCCTTACTATGGGAAAACAATTGATTACTGAGCTATCACGGGTCACATCTGAGCAGAGGTTCTAGGTTTTATCCTCTCATGGTCTTTGGTTGAGTGAAAACTTATTTTTAAAAATGTATTTTTATTTTATTTTATTTTATTTTTATTACAATTTATTCACTTTGTATACCAGCTCTAACCCCCTCCCTCATCCACTCTCAATCCCTCCCTCCCTCTATCTTCTCCTCCCATGCTCCTACCCCAGTCCAGGGAGAGGGGAGGTCATCCTCCCCTTCCATCTGACCCTAGCCTATCAGGTCTCATCAGGACTGGCTGCATTGTCTTCCTCTGTGGCCTGGTAAATCCACATCACCTGCACAGTCTCTTACTACATTCTAAATCTTATTCTTAGACATAAGAGAAGTGTAGCTATATATCTCCATGAATAGTCCTTGGTTAGAGTATCAGTTTGAGAAAACACCCCTGAGCCCAGATATTTTGGTTCTGCTGCTCTCCTTCTGGAGCTCCTGTCCAGGCCAAGTCTTTCTATCTCCCCCTTCTTTCATAAGATTCTTTGCACTCTCACAAAAGTTTGGCTACAAGTCTCAGCATCTGCTTCAATATCTTGCTGGGTAGACTCTTTCAGAGGCCTTTCTTGGTAGGCTCCTGTCCCGTAACCTATTTTCTCCCTCTTCTGATGTCTATCTCAATGAGAATTGAACATCTTACCCAGGGTCCTCCTTCTTGCTTAGCTTCTTTAGGTGTACAGATTTTAGCATGCTTATCCTGTATTACATGTCTAATATACACTTATGAGTGAGTATATACCATATGTGTCTTTCTTCTTCTGTGATACCTCACGCCGGAAGATCTTTTCTTGCTCCCACCATATACCTGCAAATTTCATGATTTCTTTGTTTTTAATTGCTGAATAGTATTCCATTGGGTAAATGGACTACTAGTTCTGTATCCATTCCTCCATTGAGAGACATCTAAGTTGTTTCCAGATTCTGGCTATTACGAATAAAGCTGCCATGAACATGGTTGAACAAATGTTCTTGTTGTATACTTGAGCACATTTTGGATATATGCCTAGGACTGATATAGCTGGATCTTCACATAGCACTATTCCTAATTATCTGAGAAAGTGTCAGATTGATTTCAAAAATGGTTGTATAAGTTTACATTCCCAGCATCAGTGGAGGAAGGTTTCCCTTTCTCCACATCCTCTCCAGCATGTGTTGTCACTTGAGATTTGATCTTAGCCATTCTGATGGGTGTAAGGTGAAATATCAGGGTTGTTTTGATTTGCATTTCTCTGATGACTAAGGATGTTAGGCATTTCTTTAAGTGTTTCTTTGCCATTTGATATTCCTTTATTGAGAATTCTCTGATTAGCTCTGTACCCTATTTTTTAATTGGATTACTTGGTTTGCTGTTGTTTAACTTCTTGAGTTCTTTACATATTCTGCATATTAGCTTACTGTCGGATATAGGGTTGGTGAAGATACTTTCCCAGTCTGTAGGCTGCCGTTTTGTCCTGATGTCAGTGTCCTCTGTTTTACAGAAGCTTTTCAGTTTCATGAGGTCCCTTTTATTGATTGTTGATCTTAGAGCCTGTGCTATTGGTGTTTTTGTCCAGGAACAATTGTCTCCTGTGCCAATGAGTTCAAGGCTCTTCCTCACTTTTTCTTCTAACAGGTTTAGTGTGTCTGTTTTTTGTTAAATTTCATTTATATATTTATTTATTACTATATTTACTTTGTATCCCAGCTGCAGCCCCCTCCCTCATTTCCTCCCATTCCCACCTACATTCTGTCTTCTTCCCATATGCCCTTTCCCTAGCACCCTGATAGGGGAGGATCTCCTGCCCTTCAATCTGACCCGAGTTTATCAAGTCTCATCAAGGCTGGCTACATCAACGTCTTCTGTGGCCTGGCAAGGCTGCAACCCTGAAGGGGAGGTGATCAAAGAGCTGGGCACCAAGTTCATCCAGTCACATTGTTTTGGTGTTTATCAGCTGTAGGAATTCCCTTGTAGAGTTTTTGGGTTGACTCATGTATACTATCATATCATCAGCAAACAGTGATACTTTGACTTCTTCCTTTCCAAACCGAATATCCTTTAATTGTCTTACTGCTCTAGCAAGGACTTTAAGAACTATGTTGAAGAGATATGGAGAGAGTGAGCAACATTGCGTTGTCCCTGATTTCAGTGGTGTTCATTTAAGTTTCTCTCCATTTAGGTTGATGTTGGTTATAGGCTTGCTTTTTATATTGCCTTTACCATGTTAAGGTAAATGTCTTGTATCCCTGATTTCTCCAGGACTTTAACCATGAATGAGTGTTGGAATTTATCAAATGCTTTTTCAGCCTCTAAAGAGATGATTGTGTGTGTGTGTTTTCTTTCAGTTTGTTCATATGGTGGATTACATTGATGTTTTTCCATATATTGAACCACACCTGCATGTCTGGGATGAAGTCTACTTGATCATAGTGGATGATGTCTTTGATGTGTTCTTGTTTTCAGTTTGCAAGTATTTTGTTGAGTATTTTTTGCATCAATGTTCACAAGAGAGATTGGCCTGAAATTCTCTTTCTTTGTTGGGTCTTTGTTTGGTTTAGGTATCAAGGTGACTGTGGCTTCATATAATGAGTTTGGTAGTATTCCTTCTGTTTCTATTTTGTGGAATAGTTTGAAGAGTATTGGTGTTAGCTCTTCTTTGAAAGTCTGGTAGAATTCTGTGCTGAAACCATTTAGCCCTGGGTTTGTTTGTTTTTTTTTTTGTTTTTTTTTTTTTTTTTTTTTTTTTTGGATAGGAGACTTTTGATAACATCTTCTCTTTCCTTAAGAGATATAGGACTATTTAATTAATTTACCTGGTATTTATTCAGCTTTGGTAAGTGGAATTGACACTTACAATAAAATTGTCCATTTAATTTAGATTTTCAAATTTTGTGGCATATAGCCTATTGAAGTAAGACCTAATATTTGTTTAGATTTTCTCCGTGTCTGTGTGTATGTCCCCCTGTTTATTTCTGATGTTGTTGATTTGAATAGTTTATCTCTGCCTTTTAGTTAGTTTGGCTAATGGTTTGTCTATCTTGTTGTTTTTCTCAAAGAACCAGCTCTTGGTTTCATTGATTCTTGGAATTGTTCTCTTTGTTTCTGGTTTATTGATTTAAGCCCTGAGTTTGATTATTTCCAGCCTTCAACTCCTCTTGTGTGTGTCTGCTTCTTTTTTTTCCCCCTAGGGTTTTCAAATGAGCTGTTAAATTGCTTATATGAGATGTTTCAAATTTCTTCTTGAAGGTATTTAGTGTTATGAGCTTTCCTCTTAGCTCTGCTTTCATTGTGTCTCATAAGTTTTGTTAGGATGTGGCTTCATTTTCAGTAAATTCTAGGATTTCCTTAATTTCTTTCCTTATTTCTTCCTGTTAGTGACTCCTCAGCTGTCATTTAGTAGTGAGATGTTCAGTTTCCATATATGTATAGGCTTTTTGCTTTTCCTATTGTTGTTGAGGTCCATCTTTAATCCATGGTGGTCAGATAGGATAAAAAGAGATTTTTTCAATCTTCTTATATATGTTGAGGCTTGCTTTGTTCCTGATTATATGTTCTATTTTGGAGAAGGTTCCACATGGTGGAGAAAATGGTAAATTCTTTTGTTTTTGGGTTGAAAGTTCTGTAGATGTCTATTAGATCCATTTCATGATATTTGTTAGAGTTACTGTTTTGTTGTTGTTGTTGTTTAATTTCTGTTTTGTTGACCTGTCCTTTGTTGAGAGTGGGGTATTGAAGTCTCACACTTTGAATGTGTGAGGATCTATGTGTGGTTTGAGTTTTATTAACGTTTCTTTTATAAATGTAGGTGCACTTGTATTTGGGGCCTAGATGTTCAGAATTGTGATGTCTTCTTGATGGAATTTTCCTTTGATGAATATGAAGTGACCTTCCCTAACTCTTTGATTAATTTTTGTTGAAAGTCTACTTTATCAGATATTAGAATGGCTATTCCTGCTTGCTTCTTGGGTTCATTTGCTTAGAAAACTGTCTTCCAGCCCTTTACTCTCAGGTAATGTCTATCTTTGTGACTTAGGTGTGTTTCTTGTATGCAACAGATTGCTGGGTCTTGTTTATGCATCCATTCTGTCAGTCTGTGTCTATTTATTGGAGAATTGGGTCCACTGATATTAAGAGAAATTAATGACCAGTGGCTGTTAGAGCCTTTGATTTTGCTGATGGTTGTAGTAGTGTGTTTGTGTGCTTGGCTACTTTTAGTTTTGCTGTAGTGAAGTTATCTTTTTCCTGTGTTTTCCTGACTGTAGTGAGCTTTCTTGGGTTGTATTTTTCCTTCTAGTATTTACTGTAAGACTGGATTTATGGGTAGGTATTGTTTAAATTTGTTTTTGTTGTTGAATATCTTATTTTCTCCATCTATTATTATTGAGAGTTTTGCTTGGTATAGTAGCCTGGGGTCACATCTGTGTTCTCTTAGGGTCTGCATGATATCTCTCTAGGTCCTTCTGGCTTTCATAGTCTATGTTGAGAAGTCAGGCGTAATTCTGATGTGTTTGCCATTATATGTCACTTGCCCTTTTATATTGCTTATCCTTGCAGCTTTTAGTACTTTTTCTTTGTTCTGTATACTTACTGTTTTGATTATTATGTAGAAGGAAGATTTTCTTTTCTGGTCTAACTTATTAGGTGTTCTATAGACCTCTTGCATGTTTATAGGCCTCTCCTTTAAATAGGTAAAATTTTGTTCTATGATTTTGTTGAAATTTTCTGGGCCTTGGAAACGAGAATCTTCTTTTTCCTCTATTTTTGTTGTTCTTAGGTTTTGTATTTTCATGTTGTCTTGGATTTCTTGGATGGTTTATGTCAGAAATTTTTTTAGATTCAACATTTTTCTTCCATCTCTTGTAGTCTGTTGGTTGTACTTTCTTCCCTAAATTCTTCCTCTCCATGATTTCCTCTATTTGTGTTTTCTTTAATTTTTCCAATTCTAACTTTAGATCTTGAACAATTTTGTTCATTTCCTTCACCTGTCTGACTATATTTTCCTTCAATTCCTTCACCTGTTTGTTTGCACATTTTTTTTAAATTTTATTCAGTGATTTAATTTTTTTCTCTCCGAATCCCAAACAGTGTTTGCCTGCATCTTCCTATGTTTCTTTATGGATTGCCGTAATCTGTTTGACTTTATCTTCCTCTATTTATTTGTTTCCTTCATTATCTTCTTCCTAAGCATAGATGTAAGGTCATCTTCTTGAATTTCACTTATGTTAGAGTGTCCAGGGTTACTTGCCTCTGAATAGCTGGGTTCTAGAGATGCCATATTGCTTTGGCTTTTGTTGGTTGTGCTTTTCCACTGGCCTCTACTCATCTGGCTATCTCAGGTGTTAGCTGTTAGTTTCTGGTGCCAGTTGGAATCCTGGGGTTGGGGAGAATCCCCTTGGCAGGAAGATGGTTGTTCCTGAAGGAGGTCTCCTCAGCTTTTTGGGTATGATCACCGGATGGCTGGTGCTTCTCAGGGAATTGCCATAGCTCACCTCAGGTATATGGACCTGTGGGGTAACTGCAGTCCCTGGTAGTCAGGGGGGCTCTCCTCTCACCAGAAGTCCTAGAGACAGCTGCCCTGCCGCTGGGTTTCTTGCTCTGAATTTTGTGAGCTGCTGATCTTATGCTATGTTTTTTTGGGTGCAGCCCTCTTGAAGAAACAGGGAGCCTCGGAGATTGGTCAGTTTAGCTAGGAAGACAGGCTGTGCCCTAGGCCAGTGTCTGGGGGCTGATCCTGTGGATCCCAGGCTTCTGTAGGTCTGAGTGAGGTTGGTGCTCTGTGCCCCAGTACCCCAGTGGTATTCAGTGGCAGTGAGCGCTCATGCATGTGGCAGGAGGCTACAGCCTGTAGTCTGCAGGAACCCAGGAACTTTTCCTGAAAATATTTTGGGGGTTGGGAGGTCAGCTGGGTGCTCTAAGATAAAACCTGATATTTCCTTCACCGGAGGTTTCCTCCTGACAGGGAAACCCAGTCTCTGGTGTTTTGGAGCCCACTGTTCTTCCTGGGACTGTGAGGTGGGTGCACAGGCTTGTGGCGCTGGGCTGGCAGCTGAGCCCCTGCCACAGCCCAGGACCTTTTCCAGGGATTATCTGGGTGACCTGAGGTCAGTCAGGCCCAATTTCTCCATTCGTCGTGGGGTTTTCTCTAGACTGGAAAACCCAGTGTCTGGTATTGTGGGACGTACAGTTCAGTCTGGGACGGTGATCAGAGTATACAGGCCTGTGGCTCTGGGCAGGCAATGAGTGCCTGCTGGGACCCGGGAACTCTGCCGGGGTTTAGCTGGGTGCCCAGAGAATGGACCAGATAGCTTCCCACACTGGGGTTTCTTCTCACCTGGAAAACACAGCCACTGGTGTTTTAGTGCTCAGAGTTCAGTCTGTTGGTTGCTATGTAGTCAGTGCTGTCCTGCTCATCAGACACAGTGTCCTCTCAGATCCACCATCTTGCCCCCGCCATGAAAGCTTCTTAAAATATATGAAGTCAATCCGAATGAGGTCTCCTAATAAAGGGGGATACAGATCTCAGGAAACCATGAAGAAGAGGAGACAGAAAGTGTAAGAGCAAGATGAGATGGAGGACACCAGAAGAGGGCCCTCTGGATCAACTAAGCAATGCTGATATGAATGCATAGAGTCTGGAGCAGCAAGCACAGGGCTGATGTTGGTCTTCACTATGTCCTCTGCATATATTGTCACTGTTAAGTTAATATTTTTATGATATTCCTGAGTGTGTGAAAGAGTGGGTCTCTGATACTTGTGTCTGCAGTTGGGGCTCATTTTCTTCTGTTGGCCAGCCTTGATATAATGGCTTTTTCTTTTTTTGTTTTGTTTTCTTTCTTCTTTTGTTCTTTTCTTAAGATTTATTTATTTATTCATTTTACATCCCAATTACAGCCTTCTCCCTCCTCTCTTCCAAACCCACATTCCCACCTTATTCTCAGTTTTCCCTTCCCCTTTTCCTCAGAAAAGCAAATCTCCCCCAACCCCATACCTACCCACCCATGCACATCAAGTCACATCAGTATTAAGAGCATCATTTCTCACTGAGGCCAGACAAGGCAGCCCAATTAGTGGAAGTGTTTCACAATCAGGCAACAGAGTCTATGTCAGAGACAGTCCCTGCTTCACTTGCGAGGGGACCTACATGAAGACCACACTGCCCGTCAGGGGGGGGAGCTAGGTCCAGTCCTTGCGTGCTCTTTGGTTGGTGCTTCAGTCTCTGTGAGTCCCCATGGGCCTAGGTTAGTTGATCTTCTGGTGGTTGTTCTTCTTCTGGAGTTCTTGTCCCTTTTCGGTCCCTTTGTCCTTCCCCCAAACCTTCCACAAGACTCCCTGCACTCTACCCAATATTTGGCTGTTTCGATCAGCTGCTAGGTGAAGCCTTTCAGAGGACAGGCTAGGCTCCTGTCTGCAAGCATAGCAGTTAATAGTGTTAGGGGTTGGCCCTCTCCCATTTGATAGGTCTCAAGTTGGGCCATTCATTGTTTGGCTGGATCAGACCATTGCCTTCTATATTTAAAGAATGTTATGGTGCATTCTAGAAGCTGAAAAATAAGTACACTTGCAAGATGATTTGCCTTTAACACATTCAGCTTTTCATATTTCTAAAATTCTTTCTCATTTCCAGAAATCATCTTAAATACCAACTTCTCAAATTTTCTCTAATGATCATTTTACAAAATTAACACTTCTCGTCTCTATCCTTATTGCTCCTTATCACAAGATCGTGTTGATTTTATTTGTGGTATTAATCACAGCATAAATTTGTTCCATTTATTTACATGAATAATTTCTATTTTTCCTGCTATGAATGGTGAAACCTGCCTCCCTTGCTGTGATACATGGAATATGCTGGAAGGGCCCTGTCTCTCTCATTCACTCTGGTGTTACCATGACAAGAGAGGCACAGAAGTTCTCATTTTAACAAATCTATTGATATTGTTAACAATGTTTTTCAATCAAAAGTAATCTCAATGGCTGTCAGAAACCATGGATAAAATTAAGTATTTTATGCTTGGTAAAACTTTGTAATGTGGAACAAAGTAAGACAATTTCAATGCTATTGAATATTGATCTGGAAAAGGAACACAATATGATTAGAGTCAAAACAACACATGTTGGGAAGGAGGAAGCACATTGCCCAAAATTGCTTTATAATGAAACTAACTGGCCCTTCCTTTTTTCTTTCCAGAATAGACAGGTAGTCAAAGTTGTGTACTCTGAAGTTAGTCATTTGCAATTCTGGTTACTTGCTCAGCCTCACTAGTAATACTCTCAGTAGCAATGTAATGTGTACTTCACTATGTAACAGTCCTTAAGACAAAATGAGGTCTCAGTCAGTGTGATCAAGTGTTTTCTTTGGGTGTTTCTAGAACAAGCTTGGATTTTGTGTCTTAAAAGACAGCTCATTAGAAATAAATATTACTTAAAGGGGCAAGGAGAACTGGGGGCTTCACATTTTGTTGTTTTGTCTTCCTTTTTGCTTAATCTAAAACTGGAGATTGAAACTCTGAGTTCACACAAGCTAAGCAAGCTCTACTACTCTATTCTATAGACCTTATTCTCTCTCTCTCTCTCTCTCTCTCTCTCTCTCTCTCTCTCTCTCTCCATCACATACACACATATCCCTACTCTTTGCACACAAGTCTTGAAATTGCAGTCCTTCTGCCTCAACCTCCTGAGTAGCTGAGGTTTCAAGGTATAGACACCAGACCCCATTAGCCTTTCCTTCTTGATGACATGAGTCTGAAGGATGAACTAGCAGGAATTGTAGGGCAGAAATTAGAATTACAGGAAGGGAGAGGGGCAAGCTCATCATTACCCCACAGGTAGTGTGGAGCCCTGATCCAAAACCGGTTCTGTTCTTTGCTGTTCTTGGAGTCAACTGGTCTGTGAGCTAGGTAGAGTGCTTTTCTTCTTCCTCTTCTGTCCTGTTGCTCAGTGTCTATCGATGTCCCTGTTGCCTCATCTGTGTCTGAGAAGAAACAGATCTGCAGGAAGAAGAAAAAGGCAGGAGGGGCAAGTGCAAGTTTTCTGAGACCCATTCGGTCACATTACTGGTGTTAATATTATATTGAATTCCTTTGCCTTTTTTCTTCAGCAGCAGTTCTTAAAATAACCTAAACCTATGATCCATGAAACTGAAACAGAAATGAAATCAGAGGTAATCTGATTTTGCTCTGACTCCCTTTCCTATTGTTTCTGAGGCAACTGGGAACAACTGAGAGACTGTTGCAAGTGGGAGAAATTAAGTCTGCTCTGTCAGAGACAACGTGCTCCACTGGGGGACAGGCCTGTGTTTAAAGCAAGCCTTTTTGAAGGTTCTGGGAAACATTTAGATTCAAATTTCCTTTCAGTCCTCCAACATCAAGAGAGCCATACCTCAGAGTGTCAGCTGCATTGCCCCTCTTCTTCATCACCTGCGCTTCCTGTGGCTGAAGACAGGCCTTGCCATTGGAGATAAGTGTGCTCAGTAATTAGTCTGAAGCTTTTGAGTAGCCACACAATGACAAAATTAGCCTGAATTGATTAGAAAAATTAGGACATGAGAAAAACCTGAGTTTATAACAATAGAGGCTCCCGGAAAAGTGCAGTCTGCCATTAATCCACAAGTGTTGCTTCCACTCACGGATTTAACCAAATACAGATCAAAGGTACTTGAGGAAAGAGTGCCTATATAGAAACTTAGTTTTTTTGACAACACTTCTTAAGCTATACAGTATAACAACTATTGGCACAACACTTATGTTGCCTTAGTTATTATAAATTATGTAGAGATGACCTAAAGTACATGGCTGTGCTTACAAACAAACACTACATATCGTAGACAGGGATTGAGCATCTGTAGAATTTGTTATCTTGAGCGAAGCATCTGCATATGCCAAGGAACGAAGATACTTAGAAGAAACCATCACCTTTGATTTGGCTCAAGTAAAGTGGACCCAGTCTGTACTGTTTTGTTAAACTATATTTGTGAATGTGTGAGGCTGTGGTTTGAGTGTGAGTTATCACATGTATTTAGGGTATGTAACAGTCAAAGAAACTACTTTTCTTCTGCTTTCTTCCACATTTGATGTATTATGTTAGATTGCTGTGGACTAGGTACTATCAGAGGCACTGTGAATATTTATGGAAGACCATAGACTCTACTGAGAAAAAATAATACTGGTATTTGACTACTAGGATACAATATGCTACTTATGTTTGATGCTTCTGTCACCTTCAGTCACAAAGGATTATTCTTTTCACTGTACAGCAGTGAAACTGTTACTCTTTTCATTGAAACTACATTGAGCTGTGATGGCCATGAACATCCTTTCCTTGGTAGCTTCACAAGACAAAACTACTCAAAAACTTGAAATGATTATGCCTACTCTAAAACTGTTAGTGAGCTCCAGTGACACAAAAAACAAGAAGAATTCTATCTTAAGAGTTCTGTGCATACTGAACCAGTGACATGTGGGTTGTCTGAGAATGGCAACAGTCAAGGAAATGAAAATGTCGCTGAAAGAGGGAATGGGTGGACTGAATGTACAGAGAACAGGTAGGCACAGCTCCTGAGCAAGAGGCAATTGCAAGAGATACAGGTAAGGAGGGCCTGAGACGAAGAAAAGACCACTCAGCTGTCCTTGGTCTAGGTTCCAATCTTTAAGATTTGAGACTCCCTCGGCAGATTGAAACTGTAATGATGCTGTTACAGATATTTTAGAAATATGGTATATTTAATAAAAAGAACATAGCCATGATTTCTGACCCCTGGGAGCAGTGCCTGTCTGAGCACCCCAGTGAGATCTGGTGATTGGGAGCTTATACGGAGCTCACAATCTGCCCCCCTCCGAGGTAGCAAAGGTATATTAAAATCAGAGAGCAGCATAAGCTTGACCAGTGGAGGTCCTCCTTAGAGCTCTTGTCTGTCTTCCAGGTTGATACTTGGAAGCATGGACACTGATTGGCAGACACTGTAAAGAATAGAAACATTCAGAATTTCTTCTTGAAAGTATGTGTATATTCTTGGAAGAATGAGGCAGGTTACTGATGTTGTAGACATGTGTGACACTAGATGCTGTCGATCCTCTGTTAGAATAACAAATGAAACAAGAATCATATTCTGGAGTCCTTGATAAGTAGCTACCTCTTCCACCATGTTTGCCCTTGTCTGGGATGCCAAACTGTCAATCGCTAAAGCAAAACACTTCAGCCTTTAGAAGAGCCAAGTGAATATGCAGTTCTAGTTTCCAGAGGGATTAGTTCTTCTGTTTGCACACCTGACTTTAGAAAAAGTAGCATTACGCACAGAGAAAAATCTAAACTAGGAAAAAGTTACCTCAATAAGCCTTATCCTTGTAGAGTGATTTTACCAAGGTGAGGGTCAAGAGTAAGAGATCTCAGTAGACAAGGAGGTGGGCTGGAAGTGAAAGTTATCAAAGGACTTGGGAACCAAAAGTATATTAGGCCCAGGAAGATGAATGCATTGGAGGGGTTCATCCTTCATGAGACTTTCCAAGAGTCACATCCTGAAAAGACTACCATTTGTTAGCCATAAACTATATGAATAGGGTCCAGATGATAGTGAGGATAGACAATGGTCATAGCTATATACTGGAACAAATTTGGCTAATGTGATATTTCATTGCCTTTCACACAGATGCTATACTGCTGAATAGACAAGATGTGGCCAGTGATCTAATGCAGGGAATCATGAAGTTACCCTGGCCTAGCTGCCTTGAGAGGCATGCAACATAGGTTTTTCAGGTTAGAATCCATGGAAGTTAGGGTACTGTGCGTCTTTCAGTTCCTGAGAAACCGAGGCAACTCACTTAAGCAGTGATGCATAATAATGCATTCAGGCCACCTTGTGCTTCTCTGTATGTTCCCTTACAAGTCAAGGCAGCACGGAAGCTTGACAAAACAATAGGTTTTAGACATTAACCTTCTATACTATGTATTGCTTACAAACATCATTGTATCCTGGAATCTACAACTCTGTTGATCCTGGCAACTGCCATTATATTCAGTTTCTGACAAAGGTATAAAATATCTGATTGATCTCAATTAAATTGTCACAACCTCAGTCTTCTAGCCCCTCCAACTGGCCTGCTTTAACTTCACTCAACCATGTTAGGTGATCTTAATCTGATAAGTAAACATGAACACTTACAATACAATAGTGGTAAGTCCTCTCTGGAAGTGACCAAGCACAGTCTGATTGGATTTGAGGACTGTTCCATAGAGGGGAATTTACAACTGGCACTGTGAATATTTATGGAAGACCCATAGACTCTACTGAGAAAAATACTACTGGTATTTGACTACTAGGATACAATATGCTACTTATGTTTGATGCTTCTGTCACCTTCAGTCACAAAGGATTATTCTTTTCACTGTACAGCAGTTGCTTAAGAATGCACTGGGAATAACTATTAATACCTGAGTCTAAATGGGCATTATGTCACACAGGTTTGGGGAACACTGTGAAAGAAGGAGGAGGTTTGTCACTAGGATTGGGCTTTGAGGGTTCAAAAGCTCTCACCAGACTCAGGCTCTCTCTTTCTGCCTGTAGATAAGTACATAGTGCTCAGCTTTGTTAGTGGCCTGAGGGCCAAGATGCTCCCACCATGCCCTCACCCATGATGATAATGAACTAATCTTCTAAAACTGTAAGAAAGCCTCCTGTTCAATTCTTTTCCTAATAAGACTTGTCTTTGTCATGGTGTATCTTCACAGCATTAGAATCCCTAACAAAGACAATAAGAAACTAAAAAAGACTCTTACAAATCTTGGGAAAAGGTAGCAAGAACTTAGAATCAAAGACTGCCCTAGCATCATGTGTTCTGTAGGCTATGAGCAATATTCTTTGAACAGATCAGAGAAATCTTCTTCATTGATTTTTGCCGATCACATCTTCCCCTGTGGTAGGAGGCAAGGTAAAACTTGGATGTTTGGGGGTTCATTGAGCCTGAGGTCACGTCCAGATTTGTTCTTGTGATCAGTGCTGAGTCTAAGCTCTAAGTTGTTTCTGAGACTAGGCTCAGATCAAAGTGAAAGTATGTCAGTTTTGTGTTTCAGCATCATCTTCTTTAAAACTAGAGACTTATCTGTAGGTATGGGATTCATACCTTACAGAACTGCTTAACTGAGTTAGCAGTTCCATCACTATGTACACTGCTTTTCACACAGGATACTTCCACAAGGGGACTGCCTGGGGCCCTCACTACTATTCCCTGACTTTCATCCTTTGCACATGTGAAGACACATGACTTTCACCAACAAATGCTGATAGATGGAAAAGAACCACTGTTAAATCATAGGTGCTTTAATTTTAGTTAAGCTTATTGGAATAGATGATCAAAGTGTACCATATAAAGACTATCTTGAAAGACAGTCCCTAGTCCCTTTCTGGAGATGTTCTGGTAGCTTGTGTAAATATGGGAACATATGCGTTTTGGCTTTCTCCTCTTGTGGCTTATTTTCATGGTCTTCCTCAAAAATATGCAACATAGTCTAAAATTGTCATCACTCAAATGTGTATCATACTGTGTCCTTGATAAACATGTACTAGTAATCAAAATGGTCGTCTACTGGCATCCTTCTGATATCAAGAGGAAGAAAAGAGTAGAAAAAGAAATTAGCCAATAGCTGGGCAGGGTGTGAATTTCCACAAGGAAGAAAGTGTCTGAAATTGAATTCAGTCACAGGATCCAGTGCCACATTTTAAAGATGACATCTATAAAACTTAGCTTTCTGGAAAACATCACTTCTGAGAATCAAGTTGGGCCTATGTAACAAGTTTTAAAAATGCCTAACATTAAGGCTCCACTAACTTTACATCTAGACATTCATTGTAAGAAAAACATAGAATATGCAAACTGAGATTTATTTCAGCATTGATCATAACATCAAAAACTCAGAAATAACTTGAAAAGGTAGAAATATGGGACTAGTTAATAAACTTTTAATGGTGATAAACAATATAAAAATATATTACCATCAAAGGTTATCTACATAGATTCCTTAATGGCACAGAGAATCACTTCTGCTAGAGTTTTAAACCAATCACAACTATAAATTGAATAATGCAAGGTGGTCTTTATTGTTTCATCTACATGAAACATGTAGCTTAACAACTCACTGTAAATATATAAAAGCTATGAAAATTTGTTATTGGAAGGTTTTGGGCTCTTGGGTAAGTTAAAAAGTTCTTTTGCTGATCTTAATATATTATAAAGTATATGAAATTTTCATAGATGAAGTAAAGCCTTCTTGGATTAAAAATCATGTCACCTTTTCTGTCTTTGCCTCACTCATGACTAAAGCTGCCTTTGAGAGCAACTGATCTGAGCTTTTTTTCCTGCAGTGCTTCCTGTAGCTTCTCTGAGGTACAATCTCGAAGGTTCTCTAGACCCCAGCTCAGGGATAGCTTTTCCTCCACATTGCAACTTCCCATTCAACCCACTGCTTTCACATTGATCATAGTTAGCTGAGAATCAGGGGAAAATCCCTAATTGGAAAATGATCTTAAACTCAGAATGGAGAAATCAGAGACGAGATCATGTCCTCAGATTCCTATAGCCTTCTTACTCAAAATGTTGAGTCTTAGTATCCACAGGAAAAGGTTTTCCCCAAAGTGAATTATTTGGACTTCATCCAAGACTAATTTATATGGAAATTTTATTCAGTAAAATCTCATGTGAATATTGTATACTTTACAGTTTGTTGTTCAATAAGATAGACCTGCAGCAACTTGGAGACAAGCCACTTGACCTTTTGTACCAGTTCTGTAGCCAGAAACATATGACCATGAAAATATGAATCTCTTTACCTAAGAAAAATAGCATCTGCCTTTGTATTTTCATATGTGAAATATGGGAGTAATAAAAATATCTCCTTTGGAGGTTGTAGATAGATCAAACTGGGCAGTGTAGAGCCTCTAGGATACTACTTGGAATGGAAGTAATATCTGAAGGATTTTTACCACCATCGCTGGGCTTATGCGAGACAGTTGTAAAGATCAGATGAGACAATGAATATTCAAGGCTGCTATAGATGTCTCAAAGAGTCTTATGCAGCTGGGAAAAGAGGCTCTTTCATAGTTGTTAAGAGCCATTTTTTTTAATCCTAAAATCCAACCATGAAATTAAAGTTGTAGAAAGAACCAACATAAAAGCTATGGTGAGGGATGGATATCTTAGACCGAAAAGTGACAGTGACCACTCTGTAGAAGAAAACCAAAGTGGGTTTCCTCATTATTCAGTTCCTTTCCACTCAGGGAAAAAAGAAAGGACAAGTATTGAGAAGGTGTAATGAGTCTGCTTTCTCTCATCTTTAGGCACACTTTCCAGAAGATTCCCATACCCCCAAGGCTGCTGGTGCATAAACATTACCAATTTTCCCCAGGGTCTTTGCACTCTCCAACTAGGAGAATGAAAAATCTGGCCTTTATCCAAGGCACATCAACTATCAAGCAAAGCGTCCACTGTCTTGGGCAGGAAAATAGATGTAAGAAAAGTTTCCAGAAGTGATTCAGATAACCTCAGCTGGAGGAGGAGGAGGAGGAGGAGGAGGAGGAGGAGGAGGAGGAGGAGGAGGAGGAGGAGGAGGAGGAGGAGGAGAAGGAGAAGGAGAAGGAGAAGGAGAAGGAGAAGGAGAAGGAGAAGGAGAAGGAGAAGGAGAAGGAGAAGGAGAAGGAGAAGGAGAAGGAGAAGGAGAAGGAGAAGGAGAAGGAGAAAGACATTAGGAATACATCCCTGGAAGGGAAGATGGAGCTGGAAAGACAAAGCAGAATGGATGAAAGCTGGAGAAAGCGGAAAAGGAAATCTAGAGTGAATACTAGTAACACTTGTCAGAGGAGTAGGGATGGAAACCCATGGTGAAACACGTTTCTTCTCTCCCTTTAAAATTAGTCTTTGGCCACTTAAGCAAAATGTTGATTACACTCATCATATTCTCTGTAGTAAAAACTGAGTCATAAACCAAATGGGTACTAATAAGTGTGATTATGAAAATTCTGAAAATCTAACTCTGCCATACAGTTTCTTTTTTGAAATAGCCACTGGACAAGGCATTGTTTCTTCTTGTTGTGTGCTCCACCTAAGGGAACTGTAAAGGTGCATTCAATCTGATGATCCTCTCAGTGTGAAACTGCGATTCACACCTTTCTCTATTTTCATGAGCCATGCTTCTCCTGGATTCTCATGTTTCATTGTCTACTCTTTCTGTTGTCAGTGCAAGCTTAAGTGGTATCTCCTTTATTTTCATTATCTATTCTTTTGCCATACTGTATCTCAAATGTATGAGTGCCAATGAAGGAAGATAAATGTGTGGTGGACATGAAAAACCAGAGATAATGTGTTCTGCTGGAACTTTTTTTGTTTGTTTGTTTTTGTTTTTGTTTTGTTTTGTTTTCCTGGTATCTCCAGTGTTCTCTGACACACACACCTTGGCCTGCCTTTTTTTTTTCTTTTTTTTTCTTCTTTTATGTTTAATATTTTTTAATTTTTAAAAATTTTATTCATCCCTCCTCCTCTCCCAGTCCCACCCTCCCTTCCTCCAAGGAGTTCCTTTTCTATCCAGCCCAGCTCATCAAGCTGCATCAGAAAGGACTGAGCATGTCCTCTTCCCCTATGGCCTGGCAAGGCAATCCCATCAGGGGAAAGTGATTTTAAAAAATGGAAAGTGGATCCTTGTCAGATGCAGTCCTTACTTCCCTTACTAGCTGACCCACATGACGCCTAAACTGTCCATCTGCTACATCTTTGAAGAGGCATAGGGCCAGTTCATGCATGGTCTTTGGTTGATGCTTCAGTCTCAGCAAGCCCCTCTGGGCCCTGGTTAGTTGGCTCTGTTGGTCATCTTGTGGAGCTCCTGTCATCTCCCACTTTTCAACAAGACTCCCTACGCATCCCCCAATGTTTGGCTGTGAGTCTCAGCATCTGTTTTGAGGCACTGCTGGATAGCACCTCTCAGAGGACAACTCTGTCAGGCTCCTGTCTGCAAGTTTAGCAGAGCAAAGTTCATAGTTTCAGAGGTTGGCATTCTCTGATAGTGGGTTTCTGGTTGGGCATTCCCTCAATCTCTGCTCTATATGTTCTATCTTTATCCCTGCATGTCTTATAGGTAGGGTAAATTTGGGGTCAATGTTTTTTGTTGGTAGGTTGGTGTTACCCTCCCTCTGCTAGGAAACTAGTCTAGTTAGTGGGTGTCCTCTTCAGTCTTCATAGCCTCTGCTACTAAGACTCTTTGCTTGAGTACCCTTTATATTCCCTCTTGGCCTGCCTCTTACTAGGTCAGCCATTGGGGTGATTCCATGAATACTGTCATCATCTTCAAGGGACAGGGTCCCAGTTCAAGTGTAATCCACATAACCATCAGCTCTGTATTTTCTGACAGGATCTTGTTCACGGTGGTTCTCTGCTCAGTCTGTATGTGAACAGAGAAGAAGATTGTCTGGGAATTAGCTTTTCTGTTGCATCATGATCTCATGTTTTGTTCCTAGGCATCCATCAGCTACATGTACTCTCAGAAGTATGTGTATTGGCCTTCATTTCTTCCCTAGCTATTTGGATGACTCCTATTTATTTTGCACAATTTAGATATTTTATTTTGTAACAAGGGTAAAAAGTATTTCATCATTCCCCATTAAAACTGAAATGTCTATGGTTTAAAGATTTGATGATCAGAGTGAGTTATCAGGAAGTAGAGGACCTTTAGGAGGTGGCACACAGTGAAAAGAGGTGAGGTCATTGGAGATATGCTCTTGAATGGATATTAAGACTCCAGTTTCTCCCCCTTCTCTTCCTCTTCCTCTTCCTCTGCATATTAACATTAATAGCTGCCTCTGCCTCTGCCTCTGCCTCTCTCTGCCTCTGCCTCTCTGCCTCTGCCTCACTGTGCCTCTGCCTCTGTGCCTAGACACCAACATTATTAAATCAGGAAACATATGCAGTGAATGCCAGGTAGAGTGTACAGTAAGACTGATATTACATGAAGAATAGCTCCCTATTCATGAAGTAAGACTGATTGACTGATTAGAACTTCAGTGGTTGTGGGCAGGTGAAAGGTTGCAGGTCCAAAGCCAAACTACCATGAGCTATTTTTAGAGTCCTTAGTAATAATTCATCACCCACCTCTGTGTTTGACCTAAGATCATTGTAACTTTTAAGCAAATCCTTTTGGATTATTTCAACAGACCACTGACTTCCACCACCTTCAAAGCTCAGAATGTCATCAGAGAGTGGCCGAAGTCTATAGAAGAGACATCCTTTCTTTTTAGTACCCAGATGTCTCCACTAATGCATCCTAAGTGTCTTAATTTATATCTATATCTGTAAAAATGTCACAAATTGTTACCATTTTGGAATATGATATTTGGGGTGGTCTGTTCCCAGGCCAAGATCATTTATATTTAGCTACAGAATAAACTGGCTCATAGTCCTACTGAGTTTTTTTCTTTTTCTTTTCCTTTTTTTTTTTTTTTAACAAGCTTCTTGCACCAGGTGACTATTATACCTAGATCCTGGTGGATAAAGATTATAGTAGAAACCACTATTAAAACCACTTTTAATTCTTGTGCTTTAATACAGTAGGAGGAAGCAATGCATTTAGTGACCTAGTCATCAAAATAATGATTTTTGTGGCTACTGGAGCCTCAGATTTTCTTCATGTAGACACAACTGTTGCTGCTTCACTTCTGATTTTGTCACCTGTCTTCAGTCTCATATATCTCTGTGATGTCAGAAGAGGCAGTTTGTGCAGCAGAAATGTCATGGGCTCAGGAGTCAAGTTTTAGAATTGGTTCTCCTCTTGGAATCTTGGTTTATTTACCCATGTCAACCTAAATAACAAGAGAAAGATTTTCCAAATAATAATGATATTTATTTTGTGATATAATAACAAAGCAACGGGAATACTTATGTCTCATATTGACATTGTGAATATCAGGATTCAGTGGGCATTTACAGAAGAGTTCAAGATTTTGGTATCCTAGAAAAAGGATTAGATAGAGATGTGTGGGAAGTGAGGTGGGGATGGTTTATTTAAAAAGATACCCTCCCAAGCAAGGAAGTAGGCTGGAGCAGGGAGTCACAGCACTTGAAAAAAGAAGGGGGCTTTAAGGTCACATAGTGGGAGTTTCTTGATTTGTCTGCATAGCTATGCTTTCCTGCCTCAGTGGCACAGCACAAGCTTTCTCAAACACGTACTGTTACATGTAGTTCTACATATAAACCTACACATCATATGTATCATTAACATCATAAACATATACATAGGGGTGGACATGAGTCCTACTTCAGGTACCTCCAGACACTGCTGTATTTCCGGGACTGGCTCCCACCAGCGCTAGGTGTCTCTGGTTGAAGCATAGGAGGTTCCAGGCTTCTTTGCTATTTGCTCACTTTGTCCATTTTGTGTAAGGGCCCTCAACATTCTACCCTCTACTTTTCTGTCATAATGTGAACTATGAGCATCTACAAAAAAATAGAGGTTAGTGGGAAATTTTTTTTATCTTTGAAGATAAAAATGAGAAAGATTACATCCAATGTTTTGAAACAACAATCCTACACAAGGATGATTAGTCACCAGTATTGATGCCAGACCAGGAAGCACCAAATGTCCTTGAAGTTGTTTGTTTTGGTTTTTCATTTGACATTGTTCAAGGTTGTGCTTCTGAAAGAAAGTTTTTGATGGTTACTGTCAAACATTCTTGTACAAGAAAACATCGTTCCTTCCCTTACAACCTCACTACTTTGTTTCCTTTTTGTTGTGATTGACAAAGTGTCTACATTTTTATTGTGACAATTTTCACAGTTAAAACATAGGAACAAAATTGGCTCCCCCTCAGAATCAAATGTGATAACAGACCAGGTCCCTGGGAATTGAGAAAGAGTATTTTCTGCTCCCAAAAGCTGTGTCAGAAAAAATTGAGAGGCAAGAGGACTTAGAGCCCAAACTTCAAGGACCACAGGTCCTTCTCTCCTCTTTGTGCCTCATATCCTTGGCTGCTCAGTGTCTTGTCTGAGTTATGTGCAGGGTGAAGAAGGAGAGAATATATTTAAGAAAACTAGAGATGCTAGAAATTTTGTTTATTTGCATAAAATGTAAATATTTGATATGAACATGTAAATGTCCATTTGTTATTATTATACTCTCATACTTTATCTTCATTTCTGATTGCTGTCTAATCAGCAATAACTCAGAACATTTCATTTTTCAGTTTCTTCCTCTGCTAAGCGAATAACAATCTATAAACAAACACTTAAAAAGTGCTACTTAAAGAAACCTTTCATCCTTTTGTAATGTTAAGAATCATGCCATGATGCAAAAGAGGCCACCCTGCAATGTTAAAGTAGTCTATTCACAATCTCTATTTACCTAGTCGGTTTAGAACTTAATTGCAAATGATAGAGTACATATTAGTTTTCTACTTATGCTGTAATAAATTACTATACTTGACAGCATAAAACAAAACTGTATTTCTTATTAGTTCACATTTCTGTATGTCAAACATCTCATTCAAATGGACTCAGCTCAAACAGGGTATGGCCAGGATCGATAACTAGAGCTCGTTGCTCAGCAAGCTTAGCTTAATGTGCAAATTCCAGGACTCAGTGAGGGACGTTGCTTCAAAAAATAAGGTGGTACTGGTGAGACGGCTAAGTGGAAAATAACACTTGTCACCAAGCTTAAAGTTCTGAGTTCAATCACTAGAACCCATATGATGAAGGAAAGAAATTATTTCCATTAATTGTCCTGTTAAAACTACATATATGTTCTGCCATGCTCACGTCTCTCCCATGACCAAATTTACGGTATATAAATTTCTCCTAAGGAAGACACTTAAGGCTGACATCTGTCTTATGTAAATATAATGCGTGTATACACAATCCATCTGTACCTGCACACACACACATATGCACACACACACATGCACACGCACACACACACACACACACACACACACACACACACACACACACTGCTGTAATGATAGCCCACACAGAAATAATACTTCCTATTCTAAGACATATCTTAAACAAGAGTGTTAACAACTGATTATGTTCATTGGCTCTTCTTTCTTATCCGTAAACCTGTTATTTTCTGAGAAAGACTCACAAACAAAATTGGAACCAGGCTTACAGTCAAAAGTTAAGTTTAGACCTCTTTGTGACCTATGTGTAATAGGAATTGTCTTGACCATTTTTATCCTATATTTTATCTTATCTCTAAGTCCTTTCTTATCTACAAACCTGTCCAACGTACTTGCTAACCCCTTTACAGAGAAAAAAAAAATCTTTGGATAAAAACACAGTAACACACTTTAGTTTAATATTTTCAACTTATAGACAGATCATATTCCTTAGACTCTGTAACTTCAAATGGCACAAAAATCATATAGATTTAGTGACCGTTAAGGTTTCAAGGCCTCTCTTGTTTAATGTTTTACTTAAATCATGTATTTCCTTTCCTGCAATTAACCTCACTGAGTTAACCTAAAATGTTTTTCTATAGCCTGGCTCAGAATCTTGGCTACACAGGAGTACAAGTCCATGGCAAAAACTCAGGTTGCAGCTGGAGACTTGGATTTACATCTCCTGCTGCCACTGACAGGACCAATTTCCATCCTTCTCACTGTAGACCTCCCTATCTTCAGGCTCAGTGCACTAAGTCTTCCTATTTCACACCTCTGCTTTTTCCCTCTGTGCTTTCTCCTTTATCCATATCTTAGCCATATCGTAGAGAGAAAAAATTACTTATTGATACTTCTGACACCACAGCAAGGGCATGGAGGTTCATAGGAAGCCTGTGTCTTCTTCCGTCTTTCTTTCACTGAGTGTTCTATTTCACTCATAGACTAGAAGGTCACCTGGATGACCTCGTGATCACTAGTCATTTTCTTGTTCTCTTTCTATTTCCCTGACCCAGAAGAAAATAACTAATCTGTTATTTGTTCTTTTGTTCTGTCTTCTTCTACCCTTTCCTATCAATATAACAAACCACCTATGCTGAGTCCATCACAGTCTTTTTACAAAAGTGTTGCTCAATTATACAATCATGAATAAAGCCTACTGTGACCTTTTGGCTCATTCATGTTGCAGGAGAGATTGAGCGCTCACCTTATGTCAGACATGGGTGTGGGATTGGGAGACACCAATGCACAAGAGGAGGCCTACTGCTTTCATCATAGAAATGTGCACAAAAGTGAGCGACCACACAGAGACAGATGCTTCTAGACATGAGAAGCAGAACCAACTGGTCTCTGCAGGACAGTCATCCTGTCAGAGCTGGGCCCAAGGCAGACAGTTATCTGATGACAGTCATGTGACAGCCTGGCATTTGCTTAGAGTAAAGACTACATCCAAGGGCCTGTTCTTGTTATGCACAGTCTTTCATTGACTCATGCAAATTCAAGTCCACCTGAGGGAAAAAAAAAAAGATTTAGTGTAGAGACAGCAAGATTTATCTTGAAGATATATGAGCTTCCTGTAATTTAAAATATATAGCAAAATCTGATCTTTCTTAGAACTTTGGCCAAGATTGTGATTTGAGCTAGAAACCTTACTGACTTGCTCTCTATTAATTCCATTAGGAGGACTGATAGGTAATAAAAATAGGGGGAATTTTTATTAGGCCTAAGTTGCTATCAAGAGTGAAAAATAAACTTGAGGGATTTCTAAATTATTCCATATTTTCATCCAGGAGAAAATAAAGAGGCATGCCTGATTCTTCAGGGAGGCAACCAGTCAGCTGTGTATAACATGGTCAAACGGGCACTCTCTCATGAACAAATTTTGGAAAGTGAACTTGACAATATCTTCTCTGGTGGTACCCACAGATATCAGAGAAAAGAGCTCTGATGGGGACAGTTGGAAAATGTTGTTCTGAGCTCATCACTGAGGGCAGAAAGGTAAAGGCAGGGCTCTACAGCCAGCAAAAAGGAAAAACCTCCTTCCAGACTTCTGTTCGTCCATACAGAGCCCTGAGAAAACTTGACATTATCACTCATCACAAGAGGAGCAAGGCTAGGATACAGGATGAGCCCCAAGGAGCTGTGAAAGCAACTGTGCAGCATTCTAAGTTGTGATCCCAGAGAAAGAAGCCAGTGCAGCCAGACTGGGCTGTTCTCCAGCAATGAATACCACCAGCAACCATCCCAATGTACAGATGAGAAAATGGGAAAAAAAAAAAGATTCCCCTAAAATTCTTTCTAGCTGCGTATAGTGTGATTTGAAACTAGGATTCTATACATGATAGTCAGATCCTAAAAGACAGATGCTTATTAATTTTATCACATTGGCTCTCCCAGGAAAAACTTTAGGCACCATTATGACTTGAATTCAGGCAAAACCAAAAGCCACTGAGTAGCTGCCCCTGGTAGTAAATCATCCAAAGAAGATATTTTGTCACACCAAGAAGTTCCACTTTAGCAATGGAGAATTTTGAACCGAAGGACATGGAGAACAAAGGGGATTCAGGGAAAAAAGTATTCTTGAGGGTGGGAAGTGGGATTCTGTTAACTAACTAAAACCAACACTTCAGAGCTGAGGGCTGCCACAGAATCTCCACCACTTGGGCTCTCACAGCCCTGAAAAAGACTGAAAGTTGGCATCAAGATGAGTTTGCATAATGACTCTTCTCCTCCATCAGCTGCCCCGTATTTACCTACCTACAACTTACTGTTCTTAGATACTGAGTTATTAAGTTACTGCCCCAAGGTCAGTGCCTTTTCTTAGAATGGCACTTAACCTTTGCAGACCAGGCACTTCTGAAGTTCTTTTCTGTAAAATTTACATACATGTAAAAACATAAACATTAACATTCTCTCCTGTTCATTTTTCTTAATTAAAAAATCACTAATAGTAAAAGGAGAAAAACAAAATATAAAGGCTTTCTTTCTCCCCCACAGTAAGAAGAATCACATAAATGATATAAATATGCAGGATTTACCATGCCGGCCTTTCCTCCTCCCCAGGCTATGAATGGACTGGATTTGTTTCACCTCTACTCTGAAAGGATTTAGTTTCAGATAGTCTCAATTTTCTACAGAACCCAGAAGAACCTATATATAGTCAGTCTGTCAGTGAAATGGGATTCTTCTGGGTTAGAATACTACTAATCTCAGGATTGGGGTTGTTTGGATAACAAATGGTGACATAGCCCTTGAGAAGACCACACTGGCGTGTCAGAGTAAGGGGCACAGTCTTGGGAAGCAGAATTCTAAGAAGAGAGAGAACTTTTACCAAGGGTAAGTTTCCCATCACCATTGAGGTGTGTTCTGAATGCCACCCTGGAAGTGTGGAGCAAGTAAGATGCTGGAAATGAACCATCAGAGCGAGACAATCAGTTCACTATCACCCAAGGAAGAAAAAAGTGGGTAGAGATTGGAATGCGGAGACAAAGACACTCTTGCTCTCAAAAGGAAGCTGTTCAGAGTATGAAACGAGTAATCTAGAGAGAAGAAGCCCTCAATTCACATGTCTGTTTCTTGTTCATTGCATAAGGAACTGAGGGCTGGTTTACCGGCTACTTATCAGTGTGTATAACTATGTGTTGTATGAATGTGTGCATGTTCATGTGTGAACAAGAGTGTACTGGTATGTGTGCATGATGTGAGTGTGTGTGTATATATATATATATATGTGTGTGTGTGTGTGTGTGTGTGTGTGGTAAAGTCAGTGCTGAGATCTCCTCTATGACCATCCATCTTATCGTGTTTATATGTATGTATGATTTATGTGTGTGTTCATGTGGGTACTGTGTGAGTGCATGCAAATGTACATGTATGCACACTCTGGGTGGAGGCCGGAGGTCAACACCAAGTATCTCAACACCTCTGTTGCTTTCTTCTCTACTTTTTGAGACAGGGTTTCAAACCCGACTTTGCAGATGTGGCTGGGCTGGGTAGTCCATGAACTCCAGGGACTTGCATGCTTCTGTCCCCTCCCACACCCTGTCACGGGGTTACAGATGCCTGTTGCCACACTCACCTTTCTACGTGTGTGCTACATATCCAAACAGTCCTCATGCTTATGGATCTTTTTAAACCAACTGTGCCATCTGCCAGCCTTTGACTCCACACTCTCCAGCACATGGATAATATATATTTTTTATTATTTTGGTAGAATAACAAAACATTCTGAGGATGTTGGTCAAATCCTTGTCATACTACAAGACTAATCCTACCCTGATCCACCCTAGTTTATTTCCTGCACATCAACACAGCATCTAAAAGATATTTTAAGTCATAAAGAAGATCAAGCAATTCTGTTATTTCAGCCCTTTGTTGGCTCACCATCACGCCAGAATCAAATCCATCTCTACCTATGGCTCTTGCTCCAGCCTCATCTTTACTGTCTTCTTTGCCCACTGAGCCACAGTCTCTCTGATAGATCACTCTTCCCATTTGCCAAACATGAACAAGTAGGAATTTGGCATGAACAGTTCCCTGTCACTCAAAGATCCCCACCACTCGGGTGTTCTTACAATTCATCCCTTTCGGCCATCAAGAATTCTTCCCAGAGGAAACATCTTCCACACTTTTTCCTGAGCAATCCATCAAAACTGATGATCAGTCTGGTCCTCTTTGCCCAGCTTTACTGCACAGCTTTAGACACAACATTATATTTATTCATCAGCTCTCTGTTTTGTTTTTATCTCTACTGTCTTTTTCTGTAATAGATTGTGATGTGCAATCCTGCACCCCTAGATTCCAAGCCAATGTCAAGACCAAGAGCTTCTCAGTAAACACATGTCCTTGGTCCTTTTGTTGTATTAGTCTCTCTTACAATGACAGCATCTCATTTCTGGAAAAAAAAAATGAGGAGAAGAACTATGTTTTCATAACTGACAGAGTCAAATCACAAGTCCCTACCCCCCCTCTACCATGAGCACCAGAGACTCTACCTGTTAAAGTTACACTAAGAATATCTGCTTTGTTCATCTCTGTCTTTGCAGCATGCAGCCTTCTGAGATCTGCATCCATTTCCCAGACTTGAAGAAAGTTAAAAGTAATGAACCAGTGGCTGCCTTGTTTTTGGACCAGTATCTCCCAGCTCTGAGAAAATAGGTGCCTAAGTGTGGCTGTATGCTTTGCAGCCAGTGGCTGGTATTTTTATAGGCACCTGATAAGCTCTATGATCCTTTATGGCAGTCGATACATAATAAATAATAATATACTGCCAGATGGTTACTCTGTGATGGCTGCTGTGATGAACCACTCAGGAGGAAGAAATAACCACAAGCAGATAGAAAAGCAAACAAAGAAACAATCTGTTTACTGCAGCTAAAAATAAATCTGGGAACACAGAGAGATTTATCAGGGATTGAAATATTTTGTCAACAAAGCCACAGGGATAATAGGTGTGTTTAAACGTGCCCTTTTCTGAACAGCTCCAATGAGCTCTGCCTGGATCTTACTCTTCAACCCTCACAGTCACATCAAGGCAGAAAGGGCCACACTGGAGCTGGGCCAAGGCATGCACTGTCCCTTTGTGATACTTTGTAGTTTGAAGCCATGACTCAGGTGCATTGCATCCAAGGGAAGCCAGTTTCATCCTGAATCCAGCAGACCAGCAATTGGGCACTCAGAAATGGACAATAATGGAATAACAGGCTGTGTGATTTTTAACAGACCCTACTCAATAAATAGGAAAGTATAGTTTAGATTTTGTCTCAGTAAAAGGAATATTACCAGATGTCTGAATGCCCAACAGCAACAAAACACATAGTATGGGACCCAAAATTGAATTCTGTTAAACAGGATGACTATACTGTATCATTTCATTTATAGAACAACCTTGGAATGACAAAATTATAGTGATGGAGAGCCTATCAGTGTTGCCAGCAGTTAGGGTGGGGGAGTTGTGGCTATACAGAAGAAGCATTAAACGTTTCCTCTATAGCAGTGGAAGAGTGTATAAACTGATTGCTATGATGTCGATGCAAATACATATGCATGGTGAAATTCCATTCTACTGTACAACCAACCATACCACCACCACCATCAGACATTTAAAAAGCAACAGAACAAAAAGTGTATAGTTTAATTGATAATATTATACTGATATCTATGTCCTGGCTTTGAAAATATAATCTCATATATAAGGTGTTATTGTGGTGGAAAGCAAGTGAAACAGACAAAAACTGTCTGGATATTTTGGATAACTTTGCTAAGTCTTAAATTAATTCAAAATAAAACATTTAAAAAATAAAACATAAACAAAAAACTTTAGTAGATACACACACACACACATATATTTCTGTTAACTCTTCATAGTCATGGAAGCAATAATATATGGAGAAACTATTTTAGGGTGAAAAGCAAACAGTAGCAGGAATGTTGGGAGGAAAGACAAAATTTTAAAATTCCAGCAGATGTTGTTACATTTGAGTGGTGGTGTTTAGTAGTCCTTGCACTAGATGCAGTTCAAAATTAGAAGCCTTTCCTGCATGTCTCAGTATATGGTCACGGCTACATCTAAGTGCAAGTTTGAACTGCATCTAGTCCAAGGAACAAAGAACCACAATACAGACAATGACAAATCTTAAATCCTGAAGGAAGTGTGGATATTCTCTGTATTGTGGTTCTTTGTTCCTTCCCTCTATCCTTTAGTACTCAGTCCCAAGCAATAATAAAAAGCCTTGGCAGAGGCCTCTCACCCAGTGATGTGAGGCTACTATCATTGTTTCCTCTATCATAAGTTCTCTTAACTCCAGACAAAGGTACATATTCAGAGGCTCCAGCAAGCAGGGAAAATATGTCCACAGGATGTCAAAGCAAGAGCACAAAAAAGAAGCACTCATTTAGGAGCTCTTAAAAACCAATGGACTACTCTTCCCAGAAGACTGTAGAGAGGGAAAACATCAGACAAGCATGACCAATAAATTTTGAGCAATGTCTCCTGGACTCATGTTTTAAGCTGCATGGACATAAGTTTGATTCTACTGGGTGTGCAAACAGTTTGGAGAACTGAGTTTGCTAGTTATCCAAATGTCAACTCATCATAGCATAACCCATAAAGGACAAGTGTGAGCCAACGTCATTGAGCCCGCAGTCTACAGAAACATGCCTGAAATGTAGAGCAAGAGACTAACCAAGGGAAATTGGAGTGTTAATGCTTGCCCATTTCCTTCCTTCCTCCATCCTCCTTTTCTTCCCTCCTTCCTTCTTCTTCCTTTTTCTTCCTCACATTTATTTATTTATTTGTCTCATAGAGTCTCAGTATGTAGCTCAAGCTAGCCAAGAACTTACTACATAGCACATTCTGGACTGACGGTTATCGTCCCACAGCCCACCGTGTACTGTGATTGCAAGTGCATGTAACTCATCTGGCTTACCTACTGTACATTTTAAATAAAACCCATGGCATCAAATGTCTTCTTCAGAAAGCTCAGGATACAATTCAAAATTGCGTGGCACAGAAAAACCAGTACATTCAACTAGCACATAACAAGACAGCTCACAGGAAGAGTACTGAGGTGGCCCTGCTGTTGACATTTCTTGGTGAAGAGTGTAGGGAAGCCATTACACAGGTAGCTCAAACAGCAGCAATAAATACTCTTGAAAAAAATAATAAACCAGGAAAATCAGAAAAAAACAAAATGTGTACAGTTAGATATAGTGGCACACACCAGTCACCCAAGTACTCAGGAAACTGAGCCAAGAGAATCATGAGTTCAAGGGCAACTTGGGCTATATAATAATATACTGTCTCAAATAAAACAGGATGAAAATAAAGGAAAGAAACAGAACTGAAGAATACAAACAACAAAATGTAAAATCACAGGATGAAAAAGGTGGCAATAAAAGAGGTAGAAAATAAGATTGGGGGAAGGGTAACTGAATTCCAAAGACTTTTGTGAGATTAGCCAAAGAGTTCACATTCATTTCATTGGAATCCTATTAACAGAGGAGAATTTTGGAAAACTTAACAGCTTATTATCTTTTTTTTCAAGTTTTTAAAATACAGTCAATGGTTGAAGCAATTCTTTTATTTTGTCTGAATCATTTTTAATGTATGTTGTTGTAATATGCTAAGAAAGCTGAATAATATTTCATAAAGATGGGGGATAGTGGAGCCTATATAAGGATAAATTTCTGAAATTGCATGTGATATGGTAAATGTCTAAACAGTTTCATATTTGAAACAAGGTAATCATATTTGTGACAGTAACTACCAAAACCCACATTAAAAAATACCTGGGCCCAGGGGAGCCTGCAGAGACTTATGCTCCAACTAAGGACCATGCATGGAGAGGACCTACACCCCCCCCCCATCAAAGGAAGCACATTGGCAGTTCAATTTCCCAGTGGGTTCTCTGGTAAAGGGTACAGGGGCTGTCTCTGACATGAACTTGGTGACAGGCTCTCTGATCACCTCCCCCTGAGGGAGCCAGCTTTGCCAGGCCAAGGAGGAGGATGCAACCAGTCTTGATGAGACCTGATAGGCTAGGGCCAGATAGAAGGGGAGGAGGTCCTCCCCTATCAGAGGACTAGGGAAAGGCATAAGGGGAGGAGAGGGAGGTGTAGATGAGACTGGAAGGAGACAAGGGAGGAGGCTGCAGAGGGGATACAAAGTGAATAAATTGTAAAAAATGAATATATAAATTAAATTAAAAACTATTTAAAAAAATTGAAATGAAAAGAACATATAATTCACTCATTAAAGAAAGGAGACACATCAATGATAATTAGAGGAAATAGAAAATTAAATAGTTAAGCTAACCCTACTAACAACCATGTTATCTAAGCACAGAACTTAGAAGAGAGACTTTCAAATCAAATTTTTACATGACCCAAATATATGCTATCTAAAGCAAGTTTGGTTTAACTAGTACAAAATTAATTAATTTAAAGCAATAGGCCAGACTATTAGATCTTATAAAAACATTAACAAAAGAAAAAAGAAAAAAAAAACAACTAAAATGTATGTATTATTGCCAGAGAAACAAAACCTGGATTAGAGAAACTTTCTTTAACAGTGCATGTGTGTGTATGTGTGTGTGTGTTAGTGGTGGGAAGGAGAGATTCAAGATGCATTTTGAGTAAACATTCTCTAAAAATGTATAACAATTCTATATGCATTCATATCAGAAACAATGTTTTAATCTGTAATAAAAACATTCAAAATGTTAGTTGCAAGTTTCATCATATTAGAGTATAACAGAACTGGAATACAGTGAGAATACTAAATAAATGAAAACAAAACCTGCCACTGGGTGTTTGGGCACACTCCTTTCTTAGCACTCAGGATGGAAATGCCGGTAGTTCTCTGTGAACAAGACAGCCTGATGTGTGGTGAGCTCCAAGACTATGTAGGACTACCCTGTCTCAAATAAATGAATGAATGAATAAATTAGTGAATAAATAAATAAATGCCAGGAAAATAGATAGGCTAAGCGCAAATTTTTACCTCCCTCTCCAAATCTCGCCCACACTTCTGCCCCAGAGCACCTAAGATAGGCTGCAGACCTCACCTCTACTAGCTCTCACAGATCTTCCCATCCTAAACTCTCTTCCCCGCCTTGCTTTGTCCCACTCTCCAACTCCAGCAGGCATTCCTTGATAACCCACAGGCCTCTCCTGCCAGATAAGGTAGGTTAACTAGAGATCTTCACCTCTACTTCTCCAAGTCTAATTCTACCCTTGCAGCAGAACACCTGTGGGAGCACCGACCCCATCTCTAATGGATCCCACAGGTCTTCCTCTTCCAAACTCCTTTCTCCAACTTTTGCTTGGTTCCAGCTTCCAAATCCAGCAGATGCTCTCTGAGAACCCATAAGCCACTCTGACCAGGGAAGCAAGTAGGCTAATAGCAGATCTTCTCCTCTCAGACCACCCCTCCAAGTCTAGTCCTCCAATTTTTCCTCAGATCTTTAGCAAACCGTCTGCTATGGCCTCTCCTCTCGTTCTTTCACCATTCCCAGAGGGCTAAACATATCCTTGTAGAAGATCTGCTTTCTTCCCTTTCATAAAGCCCCTCTGTCAGCCCTTCCCTTTTCCTAAGTCTCGGGTGCTAATACCCAGAAATGTATTTTAGCTGAAACCACAAGTGCCCACAGCCACCACATTCTACTAAGAACCAGAAAAGAAATAGAAACCAAGAAACAAAACACCCAGCCAACGAAGATATGATCAAATATCAGCCCCTAGAATTACAATCTTCTCAATCTCAAATGCCTAGACACCAAAATAAAAACAAAATCAGTAAAAGCCTGGACAGTGTGTCTTCAACAGAGCTCATCTGCAATAGGCTGTGAATATTCAAACAGAGTTGAAGCATAAGTAAAAGATCTTCAAAGGCACTTTATAAATATGATGGAGATCCTTAAAGATAAAATGAAAAAAAATACTTTAGGAGAAAAAGATCTATAAAAACACAAACAAACTTTTGAAGGAATTAAATAAAATTGTTCAAGACCTGAAAGTGGAAATAGAATTAATAAAGGAAACCCTAACTGAGAAAACACTGGGAATGAAAAATCTAGGAACTCAAACAAAAACCACAAAAGCTTTACCAACAAAATGCAAGATGTTGAAGAAAGAATCTCAGGCAATGAAGACAGAATAGAAGAAATAAATACATTGATCAAAGAAAATGTTAAATGCAAAAAAAAAAAAATTTGAGTACTGAACAAACATCCAGAAAATCTGGAGCACTATGAAAAGACCAAATCTAAGAATAATAATAATAGAAGAAGGAGAAGAAATGCAGGTGAAAGGAACAGGAAATATTTTCAATGAAATTTTAGAAGAAAATTTCTCTAACCTAAAGAAAGAGATGCCTATGAAAGTACAAGAAACATGCAAAATACCATATAGATTGAGCCAGAAAAGAAAGTCCTCTAAGCACATAATTTTCAAAACAACATATGAAACAAAGAAGGAATATTAAAAGCTGCAAGGGAAAAAACTAAGTAACCTGTAGAGGCAGCCCTATTAAAATAACACCCAACCTATCACAGAAAACTCTAAATTCAGAAGGCCTAAACAAAATGTTCTACAGACACTAAAGGAACAGAGATACCAGCCCAGTCTACTATACTCAGCAAAACACTCGATTACCATAGATGGTGAAAATAAGGAATTTCATGAAACAGTAAAATGTAAGCAGTATCTACCTACTAGTCTAGTCCTACCTAAGGTGTTAGAAGGCAAACGGCAACCTAAAAATATTTATTGCATCCAATAAAACATAGGGGGAAAATCCCAGGCAAGCAAAATCAAAAGAAGGAAAGTGCACACAGCACACACACACACACACACACACACACACACACACACACACAGAGAGAGAGAGAGAGAGAGCACTGATAACATCAACAAAACAACAAGAATCCTCAGTGGTCACTGATATCTCTGGATATCAACAGTCTCAGTGCTCCAATAAAAAGACACAGGTTAACAGAATTGATGAGAACACAGGATCCACCCTTCTTTGGCATTCAAGAAATATATTTTAACACCAAGGATGGGCATAACTTCACAGTAAAGGACTAGAAAAACATATTCAAAGCCAACAGTCCTGAGAAGCAAATTGGTGAGGCCAGTTTAATATTTGAAAAAAATAAAAGATCTGAAACTAAAATTAATCAAAGTGATAGTGAAGGACTCTATATTTCTTTTGATGACAAAAGATAAATCTACCAAGATGAGACATTAATTCTTAACATCTCTGCCATAAACACAAGGGAACCCAAGTTTGTAAAAGAAACACTGCTACATCTTAAATCACATATTAACGCCCCCCCACTATATTTACCCAGAAACTTCGATACCCCAGTCTCTTTTATTGTTTGTTTGTTTTATTTATTTTTAAAGGACTTCTTTTTTAATATTTATTTATTTATTATTTATCATTATACAATGTTCTGTCTGCATGTGCACCTGCACAACAGAAGAGGGCACCAGATCTCATTGTAGATGGTTGTGAGCCACCATGTGGCTGCTGGGAATTGAACTTAGGATCTCTGGAAGAGCAGCCAGTGCCTTTAACCTTTGAGCCATCTCTCCAACCCCACCAGTCTCACTAATAGATAAGTCCTCTACACAAAAGCAAGCAGAGAAATGCTGAAGCTAACTGACCTTATAAAACAAATGGACCAAACACATTTAAAGAACATTTTATCCAAACACAAAAGAATATACCTTCTTCTCAGTACCTCACAGAACTTTCTTCAAAATTGAACTCATACTGGCACAAAATGCAATACCCCAAATATTCAAGATAACACACAACATCCTATCTGACCACTACAGGCTAAAGCTTGCTATCAACAACAAAAGAAATGACAGAAAACTTACAAATTCATGGAAACTGAACAATAATCTACTGGATGAAAAATAGATTGGTTAAGAAAATCTTTCTAGAATTGATAAAAATGAACACTCAACTCACTCAGACTAATAGAGCCCAATGAAGGTTGTTCTAAGAGACATGCTCATAGTACTAACAGCTTACATTAAAAAAAAAAATGAGGTACAAGGGTAAACAGAGAATTCTCATTTGAGGAATACTGAACTGCAGAGAAACACTTAAAGAAATGTTCAACGTCCATAGTAATCAGGGAAATGCAAATCAAAACAACCCTGAGATTTCACCTTACACCCATCAGAATGGCTAAGATAAAAAACTCAAGTGACAACACATGCTAGAGAGGATGTGGAGAAAGCGGAACCCTCCTCCATTGCTGGAGGAAATGTAAATTTGTACAATCACTCTGGAAATCAATCTGGTGCTTTCTCAGACAATTAAGAATACACTTTCTCAAGATCCAGCTACACCACTCCTAGGCATATATCCAAAATATGCCCAAGTACACAACAAGGACATTTGCTTAACCATGTTTCTATCAGCTTTATTTGTAATAGCCAGAAGCTGGAAACAACCCAGATGTCCCTCAGTTGAGGAATGGATACAGAAATTGTGGTACATTTACACAATGGAATACTACTTAGCAATTAAAAACACGGAAATCATGAAATTTGCACGCAAATGGTAGGATCTAGAAAAGATCATCTTGAATGAGGTATTCCAGAAGCAGAAAGACACTCATAGTAAATACTTACTTAGAAGTGGATACTAGACTTATAATATAGGATAAACATCCTAAAATCTATATACCTAAAGAAGCTAAACAAGAAGGAGGACCCAGGGTAAGATGATTAAACCTCACTCAGAAAGACAAATGGGATGGACATTGGAAGAAGGCGAAAAGAGGAAACAGGACAGGAGCCTACCACAGTGGGCCTCTGAAATGCTCTACCCAGCAGTGTATCAAAGCACATGCTGAGACTCATAACCAAACTTTGGCAGAGTGCAGGGAATCTTATGAAAGAATGGAGAGATAGTAAGACCTGGAGAGGACAGGAGTCCAGAGAGGAGGGCAACAGAACCAAAAAATCTGGGCCCAGGGGTCTTTTTTTGAGACTGATACTCCAACCAGGGACCATTCATGGAGATAACCTAGAAACCCCGCTCAGATATAGCCCATGGCAGCTCAGTCTCCAAGTGGGTTCCATAGCAGGGTCTGTCTCTGACATGAACTCAGTGTTTGGCTCTTTGATCACCTTCCCCTGAGTGGGGAGCAGTCTTGCTAGGCCACAGAGGAAGACAATACCTCATAATACCTCAAAGGCTAGGATCAGATGGAAGGGGAGGAGGACCTCTTCTATCACTGGACTTGGAGAGGGGCATGGGAGAAGATGAAGGAGGGAGTGGGGGACTGGGAGGGAATGAGGGAAGGGCTATAGCTGGGTTACAAAGTGAATAAACTGTAACAAATACAAAAACATAAAAATTAAAAATAAATGGAGAGACCTTGTATCAGCAACTGAACAGCCTCCCTGAAAGTTCTAGGACAAAAAGGAAAACACCCAAGGAGTAGACAGCAAGAAATAGTCAAATTCAGAACTGAAATCAATAAAATAAAAACAAACAAATAACAAAGAATCAATGAAAGAAAGAGTTTGATCTTTAAGGAAATCAATAATATTGACACACTATTATCCAAATTAAAAGACTGAAAGAGAAATCCAAATTAAGAAAATCAGAAATATAAACAAGGGCATACCAGGGAATTACAGAGAATCATAAGGATATACTGTTTAAAACATGCACTCCACAAAATGGATAATTTTCTCACTATATACCACTAATAAAGTTAAAATAAGGACCAGATAAGCAATTTAAACTGTACTATAACCCACAGTGAAATAGAAACAATCATTAAAATCTAATATTAAAAAAAAGCCTAGGGTCAGATGGTTTTAGCACAGAATCCTACCAGATTCCCAAAGAGTTAATGCACTTACTCATCAGTTTCACAAAATAGAAACAGAAGGAACACTGCCCAACTTGTTTTATGAGGCAACATTTACCCTTATATCCAAACAACATAAAAACACAACAAGGAAAGAGAATTACAGACCAATTTTCCTTATAAATATAAATGCAAAAATAATCAATAAAATGCTTGCAAACAGAGTCCAAGAACACATCAAAAAGATCATCCAGCATAATCAAGTGAGCTTAGTCCCAGAGATGCAGGTATGGTTCAACATATGTAAGCCGATAAATGGTATTCACCATATAAACTCACTGAAAGACAAAAACTACATGATCACCTCATTAAATGTAGACAAGGGCTATAGCTCAACATAATATAAGGAAATTTACAGCAAGCCCATAGCCAATATCAAATTAAATGGAGAGAAACTCAAAGCAATTTCATTAAAATCAGGAACGAAAAAGGTTGTTCACTCTCCCATACCTATTAAATACTACTTGAAGGCTTAGCTGGACAGTAAGACAACTAAAAGAGATAAAAGAGATAAAGTTTAAAATGGAGAAGTCAAATTATCTTTATTTGCAGATGATATAATAATTATATTTAAGTGACCTAAAAAATCATACATGAAACTCCTACAGCTGATACACACTTTCATCAAAGTATGTGGATACAAATTAACTAACAAAATTATAGCCCCCCACCCCATTTTCAAAGGCAAAATTATCTGAGAAACAAATCAGGGAAACAATACCTTCCACAATAGCATCAAATAATGTAGAATACTTTCTAGTATCTCTAACCAAGCAAGTGAAATATTTGTGTGTGGAGGATCTAGGGTATTATTGAGAGATCCTAGTGGCTCTCCTGGGGTAAAAATAAAGCCACTAAGGTCTTTCAATATTTTAAAGCATAAGCCTTAGCTGGATAGACTCTCAACTAGCTCATCTAAGTTAACCTGACCACCTAGCCCCATCCAGCCATGTGGCTAGCTATACCTTCCAGACCTGTAGTCACATCTGTCTCCTGACAAAAAGCTTTTCTCTTTCTTCTTCCCAGAGTTCCTCTCTCCCTCCCAGGAAGTCCTGCTTTCCACTTCCATCTCTGCCCAGCTAAAGGCTATACGCAACCTTTATTATCCAACTGGGGATAATTTGGGAGGCAAGATTTACACAACATCATTTTGGATATGTGAGAATTTCCTCATAGAACAATATGGACCTTGGAAGACAAGCAGTTAACATTTGAATACATATAGCTCCAGATCAACCCCAGCATTTGTATGATAAAAATTTAAGTCAAAAAGAAAGAAATTGAAGAAGATATCAGAAGTTGGAAAAATCTCCCATGCTCATGGATCAGTAGGATTAACACAGTAAAAATGCCCATCCTACCAAAAGCAATCTACAGATTCAGTTCAGTAACCATAAAAATTTTAACACAGTTTTTTACAGATCTTGACAGCATAATTTTCAGCTTTATATTTAAAAACAGAATAGTGGAAACAATGCTGAACAATAAAGGAACCTCTGAAAATATCACCATTCCCTATTTCAAGTCGTACTACAAAGATATACCTATAAAAATAGCATGGTATTGGGAAAAAAGACACATTGATCAATGTAATCTCATTAAAATACCTAACTGTAAATCCATACACCTATTGATACATAAATTTTGATAAAGTGGTCAGAAATATACACTCTAAAGAAGTCAACATTTTCAGCCGACTGTCCTGGTCAAGCAAGGTGGCTGCCTGCAGGAGACAAAGCAAGTAAATCAAACCTCATTAATCTGCATGAAACTCAACTCTGATAAAGACCTCAACATAAAACAAGATACACTGAACATGATAAAAGAGAAAGTGGGGAAAGCCTTGAAGCACAGGAAAATGACTCTCTGAACAGAATACCTTTAGCATAGGCACTAAGCATAACAATTAATAAACAGGACCTCATGAAAATTAGGAGCTTCTGCATGACAAAGGATATTGTCATTCAGAAAGAGTGGGAGCCTATATAATGGGAAAAGACTTTTAACAACACAAAGTAAGACTCACATCCAAACTTTGGGCAGTATGCAAGGAGTCATAGGAAAGAGTAGGAGAAGAGAAGAACCTGGAGTAGACAGGAGCTCCATAAGAAGACCAACACAGCCAAAAAATCTGGGCCCAGGGGGGCTTGCAGACATTAATGTGCCAACAAAAGACCATGCATAGAGAGGACCTACACTCCGTGCTCAGATGTAGCCAATAGGCAGCTCAGACTCCATGAAGGTTCCCTAGTAAGAAGAGGTAATGTCTCTGACATGAACTCTGCTCTTTGATCACCTCCCCCTGGTGTGAGACTCTTGCCAGGCCATAGAGGAAGAGGGTGCACGGAGTAAAAATGAGACTTGATAGGATAGGGTCAGATGGTAGGGGAGGAGGGCTCTCCCATTCTGAGGAATAAGGAAGGAGGATAGGGGAAAGAGCTAAAGAGAGAATTCTCAATATAGGAATATTGAATGGCAGAGAAACACTTAAAGAAATGCTCAACGAACTTAGTCGTTAGGGAAATGCAAATCAAAACGACCCTCAGATTTCACCTTACACCCATTTACGATGCTAATCATTTCTTGGAGAATCTTTCCCTCTGGTGTCTACCACCAACCTGTGGGTTCAAGCAACCCTTTACTTATGTTTGCATCTTCTTTTTCCCCTTGGTTATATCATGGAATCTCAGGCAGCACTGGGTCAAGTTGTGTCACCAAAATATGAGTAGGCCCCACTGGTTTCTGGGTTCCCTGGGCAGCCTCTTGCTTTAAGGAGTCATCTTTTTGATGTCCTTAGCAGTGGGGACAGCAACTCATAGGGGAAGCCAAATAGCCTATAGTGTTCTTTCCCCCAGCAGTAAGGAGCCCTCTTTCCCTATAAGTGATACCATGGGCATGTGTAGTTTTAAAGGTATAGTGACTGTTCATATGTGTGGTGATAGACTTTCCTTTCTCTCCAACAGTCTAGGTCATAATGATCATATCTGCTTTTTGGGCCAAGCTTGAAAGGCTTGTGTCCACATCATTTCAGTTACAGTAACTGGCAGCTTCTGTGCTCCTGGTTTCATTTTTTATGAAGCTGCTCCCACTTCTGTAGAGCACTGCATCAGAATCTTTCAGGGGACCATCTATTATATCTAAATGGATCCCAAGGACCATGGTTGTTATACAAGACCATCAAGGATAAGCATCTGAGGGTCATCTTCTGGCAAAAGGGTGGCAGGGTGATTGCAGTGGGTTTCTCAGACCAGAATGGATGATGTTTCAGGATTAGGGCCTGATACTGGGTCATATGAGAATTAGACAGGTAACATTCTGCTGTTCCTCAAGTGCATTAAGTGATGTGAGCAGAAGATATTGAACTAGAGTTAACCTGTCCGCTTCTTTCACTAGAATAGTGGTAGATACCACAACCCTTAGACAAGTGGTCCACCCAGAGCCTACAGGATATATCACATTGGACCGGTATGACACACACACACACACGCATGGTGTTTCCATGGCCCTAAAAGTTTGTGTTTACAGCCCCCTTTGCAGTACCTTTTATTTCTTAGACAAACAGATGTAAAGGTATGGAGAAGTCTGGAAGTGTGAGGGTTGGAGCCAAAATCAGCTCTTTTAAAGTCCCAAATGCCTTTTGTTCAGTTTTAGTCTAGCTTAGGGGCTCAGTGTTCCCTTTGAGCTAGGGTAGAGAGGTTTTGCTATTTCTGCAAAGCATGGCAACCAGAGGTGGCAATACCCAACCATACCAAGGAACTCTCAAACCTGTCTCTTAGTGTTTGAAGTTGGGGTCTGAGGGACGGCAGCAATCCTACTCAGATACAGGCTCCTTTTGCCTTCCCTCAGTTGGTAGCTACGATAGGCAGCCTCTGATGTAGAAGGTTGAACTCTCTTAGCCAACATTCTGTAGCCCAGTGTCTGTAACTCTTGCAGCAGTCCCTTGGTGGCTCTTTTACAATCTATTTCAGGTTCAGAGGCTAGGAGGAAGTCACCCGCATACTGTAAGAATATGATTCTGGGACACCTCTGACAGATGGACAGAGGGACAGCACTTAGTCTCTGACCCAACAGGGCTAGACAATTTTTAAGTTCTTGAGAGACCCTGGTCTAAGTAAGTTGCCCACTTTAACCTCTCTTTGGATCTGTCCATTCAAAAGCAAAGATGGACTCAATCCCTTCTGCCATTGGGCAGATGAAGAGAGCATCTTTCAAGTCCAAGAAGTCTCTGGGTGTATGGGTTAGGAAGTGTGGGGGTGGATGGCCTCAACCCTCTTATTCGTTTCCCTCAGATCTTGGCCAGGTCTATAATCAGAGGTCCCAGGTTTCTTTACAGACAGGAAGGATCTATTCCAGGGAGAACAGCACAGAACATCAGGATGCCTCTCTCTCTAAGCCAGGCAGTACAGACTATAATTACCTTTCTTGCTTCCAGAGTCATTGGGTATTGTTTAATTGGGACAGGGGTAGCTGAATTGGTTAGTTGAGCAATTAAAGGGGCTTCATATAAGGTCAGTCCTGGGGTGTTAGTTTCTACCCAGACCCCTGAGAATCTTTGCTGCAAGTCTGACATAATCCAAGCACATCTTTTGAATGGGGACAGTGTTTTCAGCTAGAAGTTATTCTTTCGACAAAGGGAAAGAGGTCTTTTTGTTGTTTTTGAGCATCCGGAAGTCTAACTGTGTCTCATTATCAGCGAAGATGATGATGGCTTTCAGTTTATGCAAGAGGTCTCATCCCAACAATGGGTAGGGACAAATAGACATGACCAATAACAAGTAGGTTATTTATCCCCATTCCCTAGGTCAATGCAATGGTTGCTGGCCCAGGGCTAGTTTTCCCCTTAGACTGAAATCTTTTGATCTGATAATTGGCCTAAGGGATTCTTAAGGACTGAATATGTCCCCCTAGTGTCTACTAAGAGCTCAATGGGTTCATTCCCAGCTTTAAGTGTTACCCTAGATTCCTGGTGGCTTAAAGCATGGGAACCTGGGCTCCTCCACTTTTCTACATGTAGTATATGTGGGATCTTTCTTCTAAGTAGGGCACTCATTTTTTCCATCATGTTTTAACCATATAGTAGGTATATTGGTTTCCTCTAATGGAGGTTTGCTTGTCTCCTGGCCCCCTTCTTGCCTGTTGTGTCACACTGGGTTATTTTTCAGATTTTCTCACAGGGCTTCCACTATGGTCTTGGCAAGTCTCCTGTCCCTCTGGCTCTCACTCGGTTCTGTGTTGTTAAACATATTTTGAGCTACCTGCACCTGCTAAGACCTAGTCATACCTTCAGATCCCGCTAATATTTGTAACTTCTAATACCTGCGGCCAAGTCTGTAACAAAAGCAATGTTGAATACCTGCCTGGTCACTAATGCACCTTGGACTATGGACTTACAGGTAGGGAAAGCCTCTAGGAAACAATCTAGGAGCACAGCAGGATGCTGGGAGGTCCTCTTTGACCTCACTTACCTTTGACAGGTTTATGAGTCTTTGTGCTGCTGCTTGGAGTTCAATCAGGAAGCAGAGCAATATGGTCTCAAGTAGGTTGGCCATTCTTTGGTTGGCCATTCCCTTACACTTCACACCATCTTTGTCCCTATATGTCTTGTCAGCAGAATAAAGTTTGGGTCAAATTCTTTGTAGTTGGTTGGTATCCTTATCTCTTACTGGCAATCCTGCCTAGCTATAGGAGGTGGCCACTTCAGGTTCCATATCTCCCACTGCTAGGAGTTTCAGATAGTGTGATCCTCATAGACTTCCTGAGACCTCCGCATTCCCAGGTCTCTGGCAAATCTCAGAGATGCCCTCTATCTGTAATTTCCATTCTCTTATCTAGTCCTCTCTCCTAGTCCATCTCTATCAAATCTAAATCCCCAATCATGATCTCCCCCATACCCTTTTCTATCTAGTTCCCTCCCTCTATTCACCTCCAAGACCTATTTTATTTCCCTTTCTGAGTAAGATTCAGGCATCCTCTACTGAGTCCTCCTTGTAGCTAAGCTTCTTTGGGTTTGAGGATTGTAGCATGGTTTTCCTGTACTTTATGGCTAATATCTATGTATAAGTGAGTACATACCATGCATGTGTTTCAGGCTTCAGCTACCTCTCTCAGGATAATTTGTTTGTGTAGATCCATTCATTTTCTTGCACATATCAAGAAATCCTTCTTTTTAATATCTAAGTGGTATTTCTTCATATAATTGCAACATATTTTCTTTATCTATTCTTCTGTTGAAGATCATCTAGGTTTTACCAGTTTCTGGTTATTATGAATAAAGCTTCTATGACCACGGTTATGCTAGTATCCTTGTGGTATTTTGGAACACCTTTTAAATGATTGCCCAAAAGTGGTATAGCTGAGTCTTGAGGTAGAACTATTCCCAATTTTCTGAGAAGCTGCCAGATAGATTTTACCATAGCTGTTTAAGTTTTCACTCCCAACAGCCCCAATGGGAGAGAACCATTCACTGATATTATTAGTGTTACTCTGCCATGCTTATAGACAGGAGCCTAGCATAATTTCTATGAAAGGTTTCACCCAGCAGCTGATGGAAACAAATGCAAACACCCACATCCAAACATTAGACAGAGCTCAATTCACATGTAAAAGTTGGGGAAAAGATTGATAGAGTTGAAGGAGTCAGAGACTCTACAAGAAAATCTACAGAGTCAATGAACGTGGGAGCAAGATGGAAAAACCAATCCAAGGACATGCATGGAGTGTCTACACATATGTAGCAGATGCATAGCTTGGTCTTCACATGGATTCCCCTACAACTGGATCGGGGGCCCCCTCTGACTCTGATGTCTCCCTTTGGATACCATTCCCCTAACTGGGCTGCCTTGTCTGGCCTCAGTGGGAGAGGACAGGTCTAGTTCTGCAGTGACTCAATGTGCCAGGGGTTGTTGGAACCCACAAGGGCCCATCCTCTTCTCTGAGGAGAAAGAGAGAAGAGAATGGTGAGAGAGGTGTGAAAGTGGGGAATGGAAGGAGAGAAGGATGCCTGCAATCAGGATGTAAAGTGAATAAATGAATAAATTTAAAAATAAAATGAAAAAGAAAGTCTAGTAACAGCTGCCTAGTGCCCCAATACCTTGGTCAATGTTAAGATCCCACTGGGGGTTGGTTGGATGGAAACATACTCTCAATACAATGAGTGTTATCAGCCAGAGATCCACTTCTGACCCAAGACTACTTTATTAGTTTCCAATTTAGTGTAGTCCCTTTCTTCTGAGGTGAGCAAGATATCCAATAACTGTTGGCAATCATTCCAGGTGGGCTGATGGGTATGACAGACATTCTTTAGGAGAGACGAGCCCCTGGAGTGTCTCAGAGGACAGGGAGAGCTGTTCTTTGAGCATCATTAATACTGTTCACTGATCCAGAAGGGAGCATTTATTATAAACAGGGATAGGGGTTCTTCATTCTGAGTCTTTGTCTCAAAAGGAGCATCTCTAGGGGCTTCCTGGAGGGGAATAATGGCATGAACTGCAGAGGCCTGAGTCAAGTTGTAGGTGCACTGCAGATGTGCCAGAGAGACAGTAAAGGGAAAGAAGAAGAATGGGCCCTCGGGTGGAGTTGATGTCCAGGATGACATCACCAATCCTCCATGGAAATGGTGTCTGATAGTTCTTCCTACTCTGGGTCAATGGACAGAATATTTCCTGCCTTTAATCTTTGTAGATTAATTACCAGAACTTTGATAACAGCTTTAAGGGAACAGGTTCTAAGCCATAATAAACTTACCCAAAACTCTATGTGAGGAAACTCATCAGGGTGGTCAGGAGTTCCTGTGACACCAAGCCATACTGTTCTTGCATTTCAGTGGTTGTCTGTACCCGCAGACAGCCATTCCAAAGAAGTCCATTGTAAGTAACAAAAACTCCAGAGTAGGCCTTTTGTTAAATAGACTCCATACTCTGCCTCCCTATCTTTATATGCCTCCTGGAAATAGTGAGGGAAACATACCCCAAAAGTAAGCTGTGTAGAAGCAGAACAGCCCATAATTTCACATTCCAGATTTCAATTCACAATGACAAGTAACATACTGATCAGAAAAGATAGATACAGACAAAACAGGAACAAACAATGATAAGAAAGACAAAAATTAGGGTGGATACCACACACTCGTACTCTTAGACAAAGGGAATCTTGTGATATCTCACTTGGATCCTGAATACTGGATTAGTGGGCACAGATGCCCTTTATTCATTTATTTATTTTTAATTGTCATTTTATTTTTTATTTTTAAAATTTTTATTCAGTTAACATCCTTGTTGTAACCCCAACCTTCCTCCTATCCCAGTCTCCCCTCCCTTCACCCTCTTCTTTGCTTTTCCTCAAGAAATGGGAGCTCCCTTTTCCATCTATCCCAGCTCATCTAGTTTCATGAGTACTGAGTATGTCCTCCTCTGTGGCATGGCAAGGCAGTCCAACCAAGGGGAAATGACCAACAGCTGGAAAGCAAGTCTATGTCCCCACTTTCCTTACTAGAGGACCCACCTGAAGCCTGAAGTACCCATCTGCTACATCTATGTAGGGGGCCTAGGTCCAGTTTGTGCATGGTTCTTGCTTGATGATTCAGTCTCAGAGAGCGTCTTTGGGCCCTGGTGAGTTGGCTCTGTTGGTCTTCTTATGGAGCTCCTGTCACCTCCAGGTCCTTTTCTCTTTCCTCTTCCCTTATGGAAACAAGACTCCCTGCTCATTGCTCAATGTTTTTCTCTGAGTCTCAGCAACTGTTTTGAGGCACTTCTTGGTAGAGCCTCTCAGAGGACAACTCTGACAGGCTCCTGTCTGCAAGCTTAACAGAGTATCATTCATAGTATCAGGGCTTGAACTCTCTAAGAGGATGGGTCTTTGGTTGGACCATGCATTGGTTGGGCATTCCCTCAGTTTCTGTTCTATCTGCTCTGTTTTTACCATTGCACACATTGTAGGCATTGCAAATTTGGGGTTGACATTTTTGAGGATGATTTATTGTTCTGCTCCCCCTGCTAGGAGACTATTCTATTTAGACATGTCCTCTTCAGTCTCTATGGTCTCTGCTACTAGGAGTCTCTGCTTGAGTCCCCCTCATATTTTCCCAGGAGCCTACCCTGACTTAGGTCTACAGGTTGTCACAGGGATCTCCGCCCTCATTTCTCCTTTCTCCAAAGGGCTTTTATCCTCTTGTCCTTGCTCTCCGCGGATCTGATCACTACCCCATTACTCTCTATGCCCCCTCTCCTGCCTTGTTCCCACTCTTCAGCTAATACCTCTGTCTATTCTATCTCCCCCTCTGAGTGATTTTTGGATCCTTCCTTGGATCCTCCATGTTACTTATCTACCTTGGGTCTGTGCATCACAGTATGCTTAACCTGTACTCTTGGCTATAATCCACATGTAAGTGAATACATACCACGTTTGTCTCTCTGGGTCTCAGTTATGTCACTCAAAATGTCTTTTCTAGTTCCATCCATTTGCATGGAAATTTCAGAACTTTCTTGTTTTTAACAGCTCAGTGGTATTTCATTATGTAGATATGCCACAGTTTCTTCATCCTTTCTTTGACTGAGGGACATCTAGGTTTTTTTCTGATTCTGACTATAATGAATAAAGCTGCTATAAACATAGCTGAGCAATTCATCTTGTTGCATGGCAGAGTGTCTTTCGGATATAAACCCAGGTCATTTATATCTAGTTTTTGAGATGAAGTTATTTCCATTTTTCTGAGAAAGCACCAGATTGAATTCCAAAGTGGTTGTGCAATTTAACACTCACCAACAACGGAGGAGTGTTCCCTTTTCTTTCCACCCTTGCCACAATATGCTGTTGCATGAGATTTTGATCTTACCCTTCTGACTGGTGTGAGGTAGAATCTCAGAGTCATTTTGATTTCCATGATGACTAAGGAAGTTGAGATTTATTTTTTTATTTTTTTATTTATTTTAATTTATTCACTTTATACCCTGACTGTAGCCCCCTCCCTCATTTCCTCCTGTTCCCAGCCACCCTCTCAACTCCCTATCACCCTCCCATAGACCAAAGATAGGAGGAGCCCTCCTCTCTTACCATCTGACCTTAGCCTATCAAGTCTCATCTGAACTGCCTGGATCTTCCTTTTCTTTGGCCTGGCAAGACTACCCTGTCAGGGTCAACTGCTCAAACACCAGGCAACTGAGTTTCTTTAAGTGTTTTTTGTCCAATAAAGATTCCTCTGTTGAGAATTCTCTGTTTAGTTCTGTCCTTCATTTTTTAATTGCATTATTTTTTATTGGTGTTTGATTTCTTGAGTTCAGTACATATTTTGGACATTAGCTTTTTGTTGGATGTAGGATTGGTGTTTTCCCAATCTGTAGACAGTGCCCTATGCTTTGTAGAAGCTTTTCAGTTTCAAGGAATCTGCTTTCATAGAGCCTGAGTTCTTGGTGTGCTGTTTAGAAAGTTGTCTCCTATGTCAATGATATCAAGGCTCTTCTCTGCTTTCTTTTCTGAAAAATTTACTGTACATTGAGGTCTTTCATCCACTTGGATTTGAGAAGGGAAACCTAGGTAAAGGGACAGGAACTAGAGACACAAGCATCACCAACAGAATACAAGCGGTAGAAGAATATAAGAGGTAAAATATATGATTGAAGAAATCTGTACATCAGTCAAAGAAATGTTAAATCAAAAAGTTCCTGAAACAGTACAGCCAAGAAATCAGGGACACTATCAAGAAAATAATAGAATAATAGAAAAAGGAGAAGACTCCCAGCTCCAAGGGCCAGAAAATACCTTCAACAAAACCATAAAAGAAAACTTCCCCAACAGAAAGAAAGAGAGGCATGTAACCACACAAGAAGCTTACCGCTTACCGAACACCAAATAGATTGAATCAAAAAGAAAATCTCCAAAACACCACAAAATAATCAAAATACTAAATTTATTGAATAGAGACTATTAAAAGCTGCAAGAGAAAAAGGCCAAATTGCATATAAAGGCAACCTATCAGAATTACACTTGACTTCTTCTCAGAAACGCTAAAAGCCAGAAGGCCCTGGACAGATACCTTACGGACACTATGAGACCACAGATGTCAGCCCCAACTACTATCCCACCAAAACTTCTAATCACCATTGAGAAAGAGAACAAGATATTCCACAACAAAATCAAATTTAAACAATATCTACACACAAATCCTACCATATAGAAGATACTAGAAGGAAAACTCCAATGCAAGGAGGCCAACTACACCAAGGAAAACACAGGTAATAAATAACCCTATATCAGCAAAACCTAAAGAAGAAACACACACACACACACACACACACATACACACTACCATTAGCACCACCAAACTAGCAGGAAGTAACAACAGCTGATAATATCTCTCAACATCTATGGCATCAACTCCACAATAAAAACACAAGTTAACAAAATAGATCCAAAAACAGGGTCCATCATTCTGCTGCATGTAGGAAACAGACCTCAGAAATAAAGACAGACATTACCTCAGAGTAAAGGTTTTCTAAGCAAACCAACCCAGGAAGCTAGCTGGAGTAGCCATTCTAGTATCTAATAAAATAGTCTTTCAACCAAAATTAATCAAAAGTGATGGGAAGAACACTTCATATTCATGAAAAGAAAAATCCGCCAAGGTGATATTTCAGTTGTGAACAGGTATGCCATAAATTAAAGAGCACCCACATTCATAAAATAAATATTTCTAAACCTTAAAGTACATATCAAACCCCACACATTAATAGTGGGACGCTTCATCACACCATTCTCTCCAAACTACAGATCATCAAGACAGAACTAAATGGGGAAAAAACACAAAAAAACTAACAGATGCAATGAATCAAATGGACCTAACAGATATCTACAGAACATTTCACCTGAACATAAAAGAATATACCACCTTCTCAGCACTTCATGAAACCTTCTCCAAAACTGAATATGTACTTGCATATGAAGGAAACCTCAATAGATATAAGAAGATTGAAATAACCCCATGCATCTTCTCAGATTACCATAGATTAAAGCTGGAACTCAACAACAGAAAGCCTACAAACTCATGGAAACTGAATGACTCTCTACACAACAACCACTGGACCAGGAAAGAAATAAAGAAATTAAAGACTTTATAAGTATTCAATGAAAATGAAGGCATAATATACCCAAACTTATGGGACATAACTAAAACAATGTTAAGAGGAAAGCCCATAACACTAAGCACTTTCTTAAAGAAATTGGAGAGAGCTCAACTATGCTCATAGCAGCTTTATTTGTAATAGCCAGAAAATGGAAACAACCTAGATATCCCTCAACTAAAGAATGGAAACAGAAATTGTGGTCCATTTACACAATGGAATACTATTCAGCAATTAAAAACAAGAAAATCATGAAATTTACAGATTTCAGAAAATCATGAAATTTACACAAATAGATAGGACTAGAAAAGATCATCCTAAGGGAGGTAACCCAGAAGCAAAAAGATACACATGGTATATATTCACTTATAAGTGGATATTAGCCATATAATGCAGGATAAACATACTAAAATCTATAGTCCTAAAGAAGCTAAACAACAAGGAGCGCCCTAGGGAAGAGGCTGAAACCTCATTCAAAATGGCAACAGGATAGACATCGGAAGTAGGAGAAGACAGGGAACAGGATGGGAGCATTCCACAGGGGCCCTCTGACACTATCAGGGTATCAAAGGAGGTGCTAAGACTCATAGCAAAACTTTGGGCTAAGTACAGGAAACCTTAGGAAGAAGGGAGACATAGAAAACACTGGAGGGGACAGGAACTCCACAAGGAGACCAACAGAGCAAAAATTCCTGGGACCAGTGGTCCCTGCAGAGACCCATACTCCAACCAAAGACCATACATGTAGGGGACATAGAGCCCCTGCTCAGAGGAAGCCCATAGGCTGTTCAGTTTCCAACTGGGTTCCCAACTAAGGGGATCAGTGACTGTCTCTGACACAAACTCATTTGAGGTTTCTTTGATCACCTCTCCCAAGGGGTATGTGTGTACAGCCTTGCCAGGTCACAGAGGACTATGATGCAGCCTCCCCTGATGAGAGCTGATAGGCTGGGGTCAGATAGTAGGGACTAGGGGATTGTTCTTGACTAGGGGATTGTCAGTAGGGAAGAAGAGGGAAGGTGGGTGGGAATGGGAGGTAGTGAGGTGGTGCTACAGGTGGTATACTATATGAATAAATTGTAATAAATAGTAAATAAATAAGTAAGTAAATAAATAAATAAGGAATTGGAGCACTCAAAACTAGGCAGCACACCTGAAAATTATATAACACAAGGAAGCAAACACATCAAAGAAGAGTATATGACAGGAAAAATTAAAGAAAACACAAACAGAGGAATTCATGGAGAGGAAGAACTTAGGGAAGAAAACAGGAACTACAGAGATAAACAAAACAGACTACAAGAGATGGAAGAAAGAATCTCAGGTGTGGAAGATACAATAGAAAAAGTTTATGTAGCCATCAAAGAAAATGTTAAATCTAAAAAAAATTCTAAATCAAACAGTCCAAGAAATCCAAGACAACATGAAAAGACAAAACCTAAGAATAACAGGAATAGAAGAAAAAGAAGATTCACATCTCCAAGGCCCAGAAAATATTTTCAACAAAATCATAGAACAAAATTTCCCTACCTTAAAGGAGATGCCTATAAGCATACAAGAGGTCTACAGAATACCTAATAAATTACACCAGAGAAGAAAATCCTCCTGCCACATAATAATCAAAACATTAAGCATACAGAACAACAACAACAACAACAAAAATACTAAAAGCTGCAAGGGAAAAAGGCCAAACAACATATAATAGCAAACCCATCAGAATTACAACTAACTTCTTAACAGAGGTTATGAAACACAGAAAGGCCTGGAGAGATATTATGCAGACCCTAAGAGAACACAGATGTCAGCCCAGGCTACCATACCCAGCAAAACTCTCAGGGATTATATATGGAAAAAACAAGATATTCAATGACAAAAAAATTTTAAACAATACCTACCCACAAATCCAGTGTTACAGAAGATAATAGAAGGAAAAATACAACCCAGGAAAACTGACTATAGTCAGGAAAACACAGGAAATAAGTAACATTACTACATAAAAATTAAAAGTAGCCTACACACAAACACACTACCATAACCAACAACAACAAATCAAAGGATCTAACAGTCACTGGTCATTAATCTCTCTCAACATCAATGGACTCAATTCTCCAATAAAAAGACACAAACTAACAGAATGGATGCATAAACAAGACCCAACAATCTGTTGCATACAAGAAACACACCTAAGTCACAAAGATAGACATTACCTGAGAGTAAAGGGCTAGAAGACGGTTTTCCAAGCAAATGGACCCAAGAAGCAGGCAGGAGTAGCCATTCTAATATCTAATAAAATAGATTTTTAATCAAAATTAATCAAAAGAGATGGGGAAGTTGGCTTCATACTAATCAAAGGAAAATTCCAAGACGACATCACAATTCTGAACATCAATGCCCCAAATACAAGGGCACCCGTATTTGTAAAAGAAACATTAATAAAAATTAAACAACACATATATCCCCAAACATTAATAGTGGGAAAATTCAACACCATGCCCTCAACAAAGAACAGATCAACAAAACAGAAATTAAACAAAGAAACACTGACTCTAACAGAGGTCATGAATCAAATGGACCTAACAGACATCTACAGAACCTTTCACTCAAACACAAAAGAATGTACTTTCTCCTCAGCACCACGTGGAATCTTCACCAAAATAGACCATATGGTTGGTCACAAAGCAAGCCTCACTAGATACAGGAATATTGAAATAATCCTTTGTATCCTATCTGACCACCATGAAATAAAGCTGGACCTCAACAATAACAGAAATAGCAAAAAGCCTACACACACATGGAAAATGAACATCTCTCTACTCAACGACAGCTGGGTCAGGGAAAAAAATAAACAAAGAAATTAAAGACTTCCTAGAATTCAATGAAAATGACGGTACAACCTAACCACACTTGTGGGACACAATGAAAGAAGTGATAAGAGGAAAGTTCATAGCACTAAGTGCCTTCAAGAAGAAATTTGAGACAGCTCATTCAAGCAACTTAATGGCTCACTTTAAAACCCTAGAAAAAGAAGAAGCAGACATACCAAAAAGGAGTAGACAGCTGGAAATAATCAAACTCAGGGATGAAATAAATAAATTAGAAACAAATAAAACAATTCAAAGAATCAATAAAACCAAGAGCTAGTTCTTTGAGAAAATCAACAAGATAGACAAACCATTAGCCAAGCTAACTAAAAGGCAGAAAGACACTATCCAAATCAACAGAATCAAAAATGAAAGGGGGGACATAACAACAGACACTGAGGAAATCCAAACAATAATTTGGTCTCACTTCAAAAGGCTATATGCCACAAAATTTGAAAATCTAAATGAAATGGACAAGTTTCTGGATCAATTCCACTTACCAAAGCTGAATCAAGACCAGTACTGAATCAATTAAATAGTCCTTTATCACCCAAGGAAATAGAAGCAGTCATCAAAAGTATCCCATCCAAAAAAATCCCAGGACCAGATAGTTCAGCACAGAATTCTACCAGACCTCCAAAAAGAGCTAACACCAATACTCTTCAAATTATTCCACAAAATAGAAAAAGAAGGAACATTACCAATCTCATTCTATGAAGCCATAGTCATCCTGATACCTAAACCACACAAAGACTCAACAAACAAAGAAACTTTCAGACCAATCTCTTTAAGAACATTGATGCAAAAATATTCAATAAGATACTTGCAAACTGAATCCAAGAACACATCAAAAATATCATCCACTATGACCAAGTAGGCTTCATCCAAGGTATGCAGGGGTGTTATTAAATATACAGAAATTCAGCAATGTATTCTACCATATAAACAAACTGAATGAAAAAAAAAAAAACACATGATAATCTCCTTGGATGCTGAAAAGGCATTTGACAAAATCCAACAACCATTCATGTTTAAAGTCCTGGAGAGATCAGGGATACATGGCACTTGCCTAAGTGTAGTAAAAGCAATATACAGCAAGACTATAGCCAACATCAAACTAAATGGAGAGAAGCTTAAATCAATCCCACTGAAATCGGGAACAAGGCAAGGCAGCCCACTCTCTCCATATCTTTTCAACATAGTTCTGGAAGTCCTTGCCATAGCAATAACACAAATAAAGGAGATCAAAGGTATTCAGTTTGTAAAGGAAGAAGTAAAAGTATCACTAATTGATGATGATATGATAGTTTATATGAGTGACCCCAATAATTATACCAGGGAACTCCTACAGCTGATAAACTCCTTCAGTAACATAGCTGGATACAAAATCAACTAAAAAAAATAAAAATAAAAATAAAAAAATAAAGGCTGAGAAAGAATTTAGGGAAACAACACCTTTCACAATAGCCACAAAGGACATAAAGTACCTTGGTGTGACCCTAACCAAGCAAGTCAAAGACTTGTATGAAAAAAAAAACTTCAAGTCTCTGAAGAAAGAACTAAAAGAAGATATCGGAAGATGGAGGAATCCAAGATGGCAGCGACCAGCGCACACTGTATTCAGAAGAGCTGAATTGGTGAGTCAAGGGGCTGTGGAACCCAAAACAACAGTACGAGGAGTCAGGGGAAAAGGGGGACAAACCCTGATCTGAGTCCAATAGGACACAGGTCAACCGTGGACATCTCCTTAGACTTCTCCTGGGGAATAGAATCCCGGGCACTTCCATGTAATGGGCAGAGGCAGCAGTGGAGATAGCCAAGCCTGCAGTGAAGGAAGTGGTGATGCCACAGCCAGCAGGGAGGCCACAGCCAGCAGGGAGGCCACAGCAGAGGTTCTGAAACTAGCAGCTGAAGCAGAGGAGTCACCCCGCAGTGCACACAGCAACTTGCAAGGAACACAGTGCTGCCTGCTCCAAGCACAGATCTCTCCCCTTGAGATTTGAAACTGAAAACACTCAAACCTCCAGCATTTCCCCCAAGATCTCCGATCTCCAGCCTTGCCTGGGGGGGTGGCGGGGCGGCAGAGGAAGCACATAGCTCTTCCAAATTGAGAGAGCAGAGCCCAGCCTGCTGTGCTCACACCTTCTAGCACAGAGCACAGGGCTGGGCACACAGAGCCTACAAAGAAGTTCTTATCCTGCCCGTAGCGTCAGCCAGCCAAAAACCTCAGAGAAGTCCAGCGTGCAGAGCCCTCTACAGATTGGAGACCACTGGGTATTCAGGAAACCTGCACAGGCACTTTGCGCTTGCAATCTGTGCTTGCTAACCGCACTAGCATCCACATCCCCTCCTGCGCTTACTCCCAACTCCCATATCCCAAGTACCTACACTCTCTGGCACTTCCCTTCAACACACAGTTACACACACACACACACACACATACACACACACACACACACAAGCTTACTCCCCTGCAATAACGATTCTGCACCAGTGGCTTTTCCTCCCTCAGGTACAACTGAAGCAACAACACACATTCTCAAACCACTGGACCTCCCTGATCTTCCTGAAGAATACTCTAGACACCTGAGAAAGTTCCAGTCTGAAGTTCAGATTCAAGGAACAAACAGTGAAGAATACGAATAAGCAAATGGCCAAAGGTTGATGTAAGAACTCACCCAACAAAATTCAGGACACCATGGTCCCACCAGCAACCCCCAAAATTAATGGATATTTTAATTCAGCAGAAACACAGGAAAATTATTTTAAAGCTATGCTTATGCAGTTATTAGCAGAACAAAAGGAGGAAATGAACATATCTCTCAAAAATAATACAAAAGACTGTAACTGCCCATGTAGAGGAATAATTAGAGACAAATAGAGAGAAAACAAACAAAACAATAGGAGCCACATTCAATCAGATGAAGGAAATGGTGCAAAGCATGAAAACAGAATTAGAATCTATAAAGAAAACACAAATAGAGAAAACTCTGGAACTGGAGAACTTAGAGAAAAGATCAGGAACCACAAAGGTAAAGATCACCAATAGAATACAAGAGATGGAAGAGAGAATCTCGGGTGCTGAAGATACACTTGCTGAAATTGATTCCTCCCTCAAAGAAAAAGTAAAATCACAAAAGTCCCAAACACAAAACATCCAAAAAAATCAAGGATGCCATGAAAAGATGAAAACTAAGAATAATAGGAATAGATGAAAAAGAAGACTCCAGACTCCAAGGACAGGAAAATATTTTTAAGAAAATCATAGAAGAAAATTTCCCCAACTTAAAAAGATGTCCATAAACATACAAGAAGCCTACAGAACACCAATTAGTCTAGACCAGAAAAGAAATACTTCACGTCACATCACTAAACCTACAAAAGGAAGAAAAAACATTAAATGCAGCAAGGAAAAAAGGCCAAGTAACATATGAAGGTAGATCAATCAGAATCACACCAGACTTCTCACCAGAAACTATGAAAGCCAGAAGGGCCTGGGCAGAGGTCATGCAGTCTTTAAGGGAACATAGATACCAACCCAGACTACTTTACCCAGCAAATCTTTCAGTCAACATAGATGGAGAAAACAAATTATTTTAAAATAAAACCAAATGTAAGCAATATCTACACAGCAAACCAGCCCTGCAGAATATACTAGAAGGAAAACTCCTATCCAATGAAAACAACTATGCCAAAGAAAATATAGGATACAGATAATTTCCCAACAAAAATTAAAAGAAAAAAGCAATGAATCATAGTAAGACCACCAACTCCACAATAAAAGGAACTAACAGTCATTGGTCACAATTATCTATCAACATCAATGGACTCAACTGTCTAATAAGGAGACAAAGACTAACAGAATGGTTTCAGAAATAGGATCCAACATTCTACTGCATCCAAGAAGCACACCTATGCAAAAAAGATAAACACTACCTCAGAGTAAAGGGCTGGAAAAATGTTTTTCAAGCAAATGGACCCAGAAAACAAGCTGGGGTAGTGATCCTAATATCTAATAAAATAGACTTTCAACCAAAATTAATCAAAAAAGATGAGGAGGGGCACTTCCTTCTCATCAAAGGAAAATTCCAAAAGGAGGGCATCACAATTTTGAACATCTATGCCCCAAATACAAGACCACCTACATTATTAAAAGCAGAAACATTATTAAATTAAACATTATTAAAGCTGAAATCACACATTGATTCCAACATCTTAATAGTGGGAGACTTCACTCCATTTTCACCAAGGGACAATCATCTGGTCAGAAGCAAAACAGGGAAACAAGGGCATTTACAGAGACCCAAAATCAAATGGACCTAATGGCTGTCTACAGAACTTTCCACCCAAAATCAAAAGAGTATACCTTCTTTTCAGCACCTCATGGAACCTTCTCCAAAATAGACCATATAGTTGGTCACAAAGCAAGCCTCAGCAGATACAAGAAGATTGAAATAATCCCTTGGATCCTATCTGACCATCATGGTCTAAAGCTGGATTTCAACAACAACAGAACCAGCAAAAAACCTGCACATATATGGAAACTGAACGACTTGTTACTCAATGACAGCTTGGTTAGGGAAGAAATAAAGAAAGAAATTAAAGACTTCCTAGAATTCAATGAAAATGAAAGTACAACATACCCAAACTTATGGGACACAATGAAGGCAGTGCTAAGAGGAAAGCTCATAGCACTAAGTACCTTCAAGAAGAAATTTGAGACATCTCATACAAGCAATTTAATGGTCCAACGGAAAGCCCTAGAAAAAAAGAAGCAGATACACCCAAGAGGAGCAGATGGCTGGAAATAATCAAACTCAGGGATGAAATCAATAAATTAGAAAAAAATAAAACAATTCAAAGAGTCAATGACACCAAGAGCTGGTTCTTTGAGAAAAATCAACAAGATAGACAAACCCTTAGCCAAACTAACTAAAGGCAGAGAGAAATTATCTAAATCAGCAAAATCAGAAAGAAAAAGGGGGACATAACTACAGACACTTAGGAAATCCAAACAATCATTAGGTCGTACTATAAAAGCCTATATGCCACAAAATTTGAAAATCTAAATGAAATGGACAATTTTCTTGATAGATTCCATCTACCTAAATTAAGTCAAGATCAGATAGAAAGATTGAATAGTCCCATATCTCCCAAGGAAATACAAGCAATCATCAAAAGTCTCCCTTCCAAAATAAGCCCAGGGCCAAATGGTTTCAGCACAGAATTCTACCAGACTTTCAGAGAAGAACTAACTCAAATTCTCTTCAAACTATTCTACAAAATAGAAACAGAAGGAACATCACCAAACTCATTCTATGAAGCCATAGTCACCTTGATACCTAAACCACACAAAGACCCAACAAAAAAAGAGAACTTCAGACCTATCTCTCTTATGAACATTGATGTAAAAATATTTAATAAAGTACTTGCAAACCGAATCCAAGAACACATCAAAGATATCATCCACCATAACCAAGTAGGCTTCATCCCAGGCATGAAAGGGTGGTTCAATATATGAAAATCCATCAATGTCATCCACCATATGAACAATCTGAAGGAGAAAAACCACATGATCATCTCCTTAGATGCCGAAATAGCATTTGATAAAATCCAGCACCCATTCATGTTTAAAGACTTGGAGAGATCAGGGATACAAGGCACATACCTAAACATAGTAAAGGCAATATACAGTAAGCCTATAGCCAACATCAAATTCAATGGAGAGAAACTTAAATCAATCCCACTGAAATCAGGGACAAAACAAGACTGCCCATTGTCTCCATACCTCTTCAACATAGTACTTGAAGTCCTAGCTAAAACAATAGGACAACTAACAGAGACCAAGGGAATACAAATCGGAAAGGAAGAAGTCAAAGTATCACTATTTGCAGATGATATGATAGTATACATGAGGAACCCCAAAAATTCAACCAAAGAACTCCTTCAGCTGATAAACACCTTCAGCAAAGTGGCTGGATACAAAATCAACTCAAAAAAAAAATTCAGAAGCCTTCCTGTATACCCAAGACAAAAGGGCTGAGAAAGAAATTAGAGAAACAACACCCTTCACAACAGCCACTAAAGAACATAAAGAACCTTGGGGTGACTCTAACCAAGCAAGTGAAAGACCTGTTTGAGAAAAACTTCAAGTCTCTGAAGAAAGAAATTGAAGAAAATATTAGAAGATGGAAAGATCTCCTGTGCTCATGGATTGATAGGATTAACATAGTGAAAAATGGCAATTCTCCAAAAATTCAATGCAATTCCCATCAAAATACCAACAAAATTCTTCACAGAGCTTGAAAGAAAAATACTCAACTTCATTTGGAGAAACAAAAAAACCCAGAATTTCCAAAACAATCCTGTACAACAACAGATTATCTGGAAGTATCTCCATCCCTGATTTCAAGCTGTGCTACAGAGCAATAGTAATAAAAATTGCATGGTATTGGCATAGAAACAGAATAGTGGATCAATGGAATCAAAGAGAAGACCCAAAAATAAACCCACACACCTATGGATACTTGATTTTTGATAAAGAAGCCAAAAACCATTCAATGGAAAACAAACAAACAAACAAACAAAAAACCCGGCAAGATGGCGGTGCCGGGAGGACTCTCATTCAGCAGCAGCAGGATCAGCACAGTGACCAGCAATCAGAACTTGCGGCCATAAAACACAGTCATTGTGTTTCCCAGGTGAGAGGATACCCCACGGTGGGGGATTCAATCAGCTTTTAACTCACCTGGCTAAACCACGGAAGAGTCCTGGTTCCCAGATGCTTGGCTACAGGCCGCCAGCCCCAGCCACAGTCCAGAGCCACAAGCCAGTGTCTCTGGTAATGGTCCCAGACTGAACCGTGTTTAAAGCACTGAATGAAATAAAAGAAACAGAGTTGAAGGAACTAAAAGAAAAACAGGAAAGTACAGACAGGTGAAGGAAGTAAACAAAACAACTCAAGACCTGAAGATAGAATTGGAAAATTAAACAAAACACAAATGGAGGAAATAATGGAGAGGAAGAATCTAGGGAAGAAAACAGGAACTACAGAGGTAAGCATAACCAACAGACTACAAGAGATGGAAGGAAGAATCTCAGGTGTAGAAGATACAATGGGAGAAATCGATGTATCTGTCAAAGAAAATGTTAAATCCAAAAAAATTCCTGACACAGATTGTCCAAGAAATCCAAGACAATATGAAAAGACAAAACCTAAGAATAATAGGTATAGAGGAAAAAGAAGACTCCCTTCTCCAAGGCCCAGAAAATATTTTCAACAAAATCATTGAAGAAAATTTCCCCAACTTTAAGAGAGGCCTATAAGAATACAAAAGTCCTACAGAACACCCAATAAATTAGACCAGAAAAGAAAATCCTCCCACCACAAAATAATCAAAACAGTAAGTATACAGAACAAAGAAAAAAATACTAAAAGCTGCAAGGGAAAAAGGGCAAGTAACATATAATAACAAACCCATTAGAATCACACCTGACTTTTCAACAAAGACTAGGAAAGCCAGAAGGGCCTGGACAGATATCATGCAGACCCTAAGAGAACACAGATGTCAGCCCAGGCTACTATACCCCGCCAAACTCTCAGTCCTCATAGACGAAGAAAACAAGATATTCAATGACAAAAACAAATTTCAACAATACCTACAAACAAATCCAGCATTACAGAAGACACTAGAAGGGAAAATACAACCCAAGAAAGCTAGCTACATTCAAGAAAACACAGGAAATAAATAACCTCACTTCAGTAAAACAAAAAGCAACCAAGCACACAACCTGATGACCACAGCCAACATAAAAATCAAGGGATCTAACAGCCACTGGTCATTAATCTCTCTCAGCATCAATGGACTCAACTCTCCAATAAAAAGACACAGATTAACAGAATGGATACGTAAACAAAACCCAGCAATCTGTTGCATACAAGAAACACACCTAAGACACAAAGATAGACATTACTTGAGGGTAAAGGGTTGGAAGACAACTTTCCAAACAAACAGACCCAAGAAGCAAGCAGGAGTAGCCATTCTAATATCTGATAAAATAGACTTTCAACAAAAATTAATAAAAAGTGATGGGGAAGGACAGTACATACTCATCAAAGGAAAATTCCACCAGGAAGACATCACAATCCTGAACATCTATGCCCCAAATACAAGAGCACCCACATTTGTGAAAGAAACATTGATAAAACTTAAACCACATATAGATCCCCACACACTAATAGTGGGAGACTTCAACACCCCACTCTCAACAAAGGACAGGTCAACAAAACAGAAATTAAACAAAGAAACAATGTCTCTGACAGAGGTCATGAATCAAATGGACCTAACAGACATTTACAGAACTTTACACCCAAACACAAAAGAATTTACCTTCTTCTCAGCACCTCATGGAACTTTCTCCAAAATAGACCATATAGTTGGTCACAAAGCAAGCCTCAACAGATACAAGATGATTGAAATAATCCCTTGTATCTTGTCTGATCAACATGGAATAAAGCTGGACCTCAACAATAACAGAAATAGCAAAAAGCCTACACACACATGGAAACTGAACAACTTGTTACTAAATGACAGCTGGGTCAGGGAAGAATTAAAGAAAGAAATTAAAGACTTTCTAGAACACAATGAAAATGAAGACACAACATACCCAAACTTGTAGGACACAATGAAAGCAGTGCTAAGAGGAAAGTTCATAGCATTAAGTGCCTTCAAGAAGAAATTCGAGACAGCTCATTCAAGCACCTTAATGGCTCACTTAAAAACCCTAGAAAAAGAAGAAGCAGACACACCAAGAAGGAGTAGACGGCTGGAAATAATCAAACTCAGGGCTGAAATCAATCAATTGGAAACAAATAAAACAATTCAAAGAATCAACGAAATCAAGAGCTGGTTCTTTGAGAAAATCAACAAGATCGACAAACCCTTAGCCAAGCTAACTAAAAGGCAGAGAGACACCACCCAAATCAACAAAATCAGAAATGAAAAGGGGGACATAACTACAGACACTGAGGAAATCCAAACAATCATTAGGACTTACTTCAAAAGTCTATATGCCACAAAATTTGAAAATCTAAATGAAATGGACAATTTTCTTGATCGATTTGACTTACCAAAGCTGAACCAGGACCAGGTAAATCAACTAAATAGTCCTATATCCCCCAAAGAAATAGAAGCAGTCATCAAAAGTCTCCCATCCAAAAAAAGCCCAGGACCAGATGGCTTCAGTGCAGAATTCTACCAGACCTTCAAAGAAGAGCTAACACCAATTCTCTTCAAACTATTCCACAAAATAGAAACAGAAGGAACATTACCAAACTCATTCTATGAAGCGAAGCGACAGTCATCTTGGTACCTAAACCTCACAAAGACTCAACAAAGAAAGAGAATATCAGGCCAATCTCCCTTATGAACATTGATGCAAATATACTTAACAAAATACTTGCAAACCGAATCCAAGAACACATCAAAGATATTATCCATTATGACCAAGTAGGCTTCATCCCAGGTATGCAGGGGTGGTTCAATATACGGAAATCCATCAATGTGATCCACCATATTAACAAACTAAAAGAAAAAAAAACCACATGATAATCTCCCTAGATGCTGAAAAAGCATTTGACAAAATCCAACATCCACTCATGTTTAAAGTATTGGAGAGATCAGGGATACAGGGCACATATCTAAACATAGTAAAGGCAATATACAGCAAGCCTATAGCCAACGTCAAACTAAACAGAGAGAAACTTAAAGCAATCCCACTAAAATCAGGGACAAGGCAAGGCTGCCCGCTCTCCCCATATCTCTTCAACATAGTGCTAGAAGTCCTTGCTAGAGCAATAAGACAGTTGAAGGATATCAAGGGGATATAGATTGGAAAAGAAGAAGTCAAATTATCACTATTTGCAGATGATATGATAGTATACGTGAGTGACCCCAAAAACTCTACCAGGAAACTCCTACAGCTGATAAACACTTTCAGCAAAGTGGCCGGATACAAAATTAACTCAAAAAAATCAGTAGCCCTCCTGTATACAAAAGACAAAATGGCTGAGAAAGATATTAGGAAAATAACACCCTTCACAATAGCCACAAATGACATAAGGTACCTTGGAGTAACCCTAACCAAGGAAGTCAAAGACTTGTATGAAAAAAATTTCAAGTCTCTGAAGAAAGAATTAGAAGAAGATATGAGAAGATAGAAAGATGTCCCATGCTCATGGCTTGGCAGGATTAACATAGTAAAAATGGCCATTTTACCAAAAGCAATCTACAGATTCAATGCAATTCCCATCAAATTACCAACACAATTCTTTACAGACCTGGAAAGAAAAATTCTCAACTTCATATGGAATAACAAGAAACCCAGAATTGCTAAAACAATCCTCTACAATAAAAGATCTTCTGGAGGTATCTCTATCCCTGATCTCAAGTTGTACTATAGAACAACAGTTTTAAAAACTGCATGGTACTGGCATAGAAACAGAATGGTGGATCAATGGAACTGAACAGAGGACCCAGAAATAAACCCACACACTTATGGACACCTGATCTTTGACAAAGATGCCAAAACCATACAATGGAAAAAAGATAGCATCTTCAACAAATGGTGCTGGTCCAACTGGATGTCTACATGTAGAAAAATGAAAATAGATCCATACTTATCACCCTGCACAAAACTGAAGTCCAAGTGAATCAAAGACCTCAACATAAAACTAGACACATTAAATCGGCTAGAAAAAAAAGTGGGGAATACCCTAGAACTCATTGGTACAGGAGAAAACTTCCTGAACAGAACACCCACAGCACAGGCTCTAAGAGCAACAATCAACAAATGGGACCTCATGAAACTGAAAAGCTTCTGCAAAGCAAAGGACACCATCACCAAAACAAAGTGACTGCCTACAGATTGGGAAAGAATCTTCACCAACCCTTTGTCTGACAGAGGACTCATATCCAGTATATATAAAGAACTAAAGAAGCTGAAAAGCAGCAAACCAAGTAATCCACTTAAAAAATGGGGAATAGAGCTAAACAGAGAATTCTCAACATAGCAATATCAAATAGCAGAGAAGCACTTAAAGAAATGCTCAAACTCATTAGCCATTAGGGAAATGCAAATCAAAACAACCCTGAGATTTCACCTTACACCAATCAGAATGGCCAAGGTCAAAAACTCAAGTGACAACACATGCTGGAGAGGTTGTGGAGAAAGGGGAACCCTTCTCCACTGCTGGTGGGAATGTAAACTTGTACAACCACTCTGGAAATCAATCTGGCGCTTTCTCAGACAACTAGGAATAGCGCTTCCTCAAGATCCAGCCATACCACTCCTAGGCATATATCCAAAAGAGGCTCAAGTACACAAAAAGGACATCTGCTCAACCATGTTTGTAGCAGCTTTATTTGTAATAGCCAGAAGCTGGAAACAGCCCAGATGCCCCTCAACTGAAGAATGGATGCAGAAATTGTGGTACATCTATACAATGGAATATTACTCAGCAATGAAAAACAAGGAAATCATGAAATTTGCAGGTAAATGGTGGGACCTGGAGAGGATCATCCTGAGTGAGTTGTCCCAGAAGCAAAATGACACAACCTATATGCTCACTCATATAGACATGCAATGTAGGACAGACCCACCGGAATCTGTGCATCTAGAGATGCCGAGCAGGAGAGACTACCCTGGCTAGAATTTTCGATCCCCATCCTGAGGGGCAGGTAGGATGGACATCAGAGGAAGAAGAAAATAGGAAACAACCTAGAAACCTGCTACAGAGGGCCTCTGAAAGCCAGAAGAAGAAATCAGGAAAGAAACTAGGAACATATCACAGAGGGACTCTGAAAGCCTCTGCCCTGCAGACTATCAAAGCAGATGCTGAGCCTGATGGCCAACTCTCGGGCAGAGTGAATGGAATTTTGTGTAGGAAGTGGGAAATAGTGGGAGCTGGAGAGGCCAGGGTCTCCACAAGGAGAGCAACAGAACTAGAAAATTTGAACACAGGGAACTTCCCAGAGACTTATACTCCAACCAAGGACTATTGATGGAGAAGACCTGGAACTCCTGGCAGAAGTAGCCCATGGCAGGTCGGTGTCCAGGTGGGTTACCTAGTAATGGGAAGAGGGACTGCCTCTGACATAATCTGATTGGCCTGCTCTTTGATCACCTCCCCCTGAGGGGATGCATCCTTAGCAGGCCACAGAGGAAGACAATGCAGCCACTTTTGATGAGAAATGATAGACTAAGATCAGAAAGGAGAGGAGAACCTCTCCTATCAGTGAACTTGGGGAGGGGCATGCATGCAGAAATGGGAGGGAGGGTGGGATCGGGAGGGGAGGAGGGAGAGGCTTATGGGGGGATACAAAATTAATAAAGGGTAATTAATAAAAAAATTAATAAAAAATAAATTGGTTAGAAGAAAAAGTAGGAAATACCCTAGAACTCATCAGCACAGGAGACTACTTCCTGAACAGAACACCAATAGCACAGGCTCTAAAATCAATAATAAATAAATGGGACCTCATGAAACTGAAAAACTTCTGTAAAGCAAAAGACACTGTCATCAAAACAAAACAGCCGACATACTGGGAATGCATCTTCACCAACCCTACATCTGACAGAGGTCTAATATCCAGTATATATAAAGAACTCAAGAAGTTTAAAAGCAACAAATCAAGTAATCCATTTAAAAAATGGGGAAGAGAGTTAAACAGAGAACTCTGTGTAGAGGATTGTAGAATGGCAGAGAAACACTTAAAGAAATATTCAACATCCTTAGCCATCAAGGAGATGCAAATCAAAATGACCCTGACACCCACCTTACACCCATCAGAATGGCTAAGATAAAAAACTCAAGTGAAAACACATGCTGGAGAGGTTGTGGAGAAAGGGGAACCCTCCTCCATTGCTGGTGGGAAGGCAAACTTGTACAACCACTTGGAAAATCAACCTGGCACTTTCTCAGACAATTATGAATAGTGATTCCTCAAGATCCAGCTATACCACTCCTAGGCATATATCTAAAAGATGCTCAAGAACACAACAAGGACATTTGCTCAACCATGCTTGTAGCAGCTTTATTTGTAATAGCCAGAACCTGGAAACAACCCAGATGTTCCTCAGTTGAGGAATGGATACAGAAATTGTGGTACATTTACACAATGGAATACTACTCAGCAATTAAAAATGAGGAAATCAGGAAATTTGCAGGCAAATGGTAGGACCTAGAAATGATCATCCTGAGTGAGGTATCCCAAAAGCAGAAAAACACACATAGTATATATTCACTTATATAGACTTGTAAGTTAGGATAAATATACTGAAATCTATATACCTAAAGAAGATAAATAAGGAGAAGGACCTGGGGTAAGATGATCAGTCCTCACTTAGAAAAATGGGATGGACATTGGATGAAGGAGAAAACAAGTAACAGGACAGGAGACTACCACAGAGGGCCTCAGAAAGACTCTACCTAGCAGTGTATCAAAGCAGATACTAAGACTCAAACAAACCTTGGGCAGAGTGCAGGGAATCATATGAAAGAAGGGGAGTTAGTAAGACCTGGAGAGGACAGAAGCTCCACAAGGACCAATATATAAGGGCACAGGGGTCTTTTTTGAGACTGTTTCTTCAAGCAAGGTTCATGTATGGATATAACCTAGAATACCTGCTTGGATATAGCCCAGGTAGCTCAGTATCCAAGTGGGTTCTCTAGTAAGGGGAAAAGGGAATATTTCTGACACAAAATCAATGCCTAGCTCTTCGGCCCCACCCCCAAACCCCGAGGGAGGAGCAGACTTGTTAGACCACAGAGGAGGACATTGCAGTGAGGCCTGAAGATACCTGATAAGCTAGGGTTTGATGGAAAAGGAGGAGGTCCTCTCCTATCAGTGGACTTGGAAAGGGGTAGGGAGGAGATGAAGGAGGGAGGGAGGGATTGGGAGGGAATGAAGGAGGGGGCGATGGCTGAGATACAAAGTAAATAACCTGTCATTAATATAAAAAATTTAAAAAAAGATGGAAAGATCTCCCATGCTCATGGCTTGGCAGGATTAACATACTAAAAATAGCCATCTTACCAAAAGCAATCTACAGATTCAATGCAATTCCTGTCAAATTGCAACACAATTTTTTACAGACCTTGAAAGAAAAATTCTCAATTTCATATGGAACAACAAAAAATCCAGAATTGCTAAAACAATTCTCTACAGTAAAAGATCTTCAGGAGGTATCCCTTATCTCAAGCTGTACTATAGAGCAACAGTAATAAAAACTGCATGGTACTGGCATAGAAACAGATAGTATACATGAGTGACCCCAAAAACTCCACCAGGGAACTCCTACAGCTGATAAACACTTTCAGCAAAGTGGCCGGATACAAAATTAACTCAAAATATCAGTAGCCCTCCTGTATACAAAAGACAAAAGGGCTGAGAAAGAAATTAGGAAAACAACACCCTTCACAATAGCCACAAATGACATAAGGTACCTCGGAGTAACCCTAACCAAGGAAATCAAAGACTTGTAAGAAAAAAATTTCAAGTCTGAAGAAAGAATTAGAAGAAGATATGAGAAGATGGAAAGGTGTCCCATGCTCATGGCTTGGCAGGATTAACATAGTAAAAATGGCCATTTTACCAAAAGCAATCTACAGATTCAATGCAATTCCCATCAAATTACCAACACAATTCTTTACAGACCTGGAAAGAAAAATTCTCAACTTCATATGGAATAACAAGAAACCCAGAATTGCTAAAACAATCCTCTACAATAAAAGATCTTCTGGAGGTATCTCTATCCCTGATCTCAAGTTGTACTATAGAGCAACAGTTTTAAAAACTGCATGGTACTGGCATAGAAACAGAATGGTGGATCAATGGAACTGAACAGAGGACCCTGAAATAAGGACACCTGATTTTTGACAAAGATGCCAAAACCATACAATGAAAAAAATACAGCAACTTCAACAAATGGTGCTGGTCTAACTGGATATCTACATGTAGGAAAATGCAAAAAGATTCATACTTATCACTATGCACATAACTAAATTTCAAGTATATCAAGAACCTCAACATAAAACCAGACAAACTAAACCTCTTAGAAGTAAAATTGGGGAAGAGTCTTGATCTCATTGGCAGAGGAGATAACATCTTGAACAGAACATCAACAGCACAGGCTCTAAGATCATCAATCAATAAATGGGACCTTATGAAATTGAAAAGTTTCTGTGAAGGAAAGAACACTGTCATCAGAACAAAATGACAGCCTACGGAATGGGAAAGTATCTTCAACAACCCTATATGTGACAGAGGGCTAATATCCAGAATATATGAAGAACTAAAGAAGTTAAAAAGCAACAATTCAAGTAATCCAATTAATAAATGGGGCACAGAGCTAAACAGAGAATTGTCAATAGAGGAATATTGAATGGCAGAGAAACACTTAAAGAAATGCTCAACATCCTTGCTCATCACAGAAATGAAAATCAAAATGACTCAGATTTCAACTTACACCCATCAGAATGGCTTCTGATGCTGTATTTCAAGGAAATAAGAGGCAGACAGCTCTGGGTTTTCTGATTTCATTCATAGTCCCTTGGTAAATATTTAAATTTCCTAAGAGACATTAGAGCCATGCTATTGTGTTTCTCAACAATTTGGTTCATGTGATCATCCACATATTTGGGGGGTAGCTAAATATATGACCACAAGGATACAGTAGGGATACTCTTTCCACAATGAAGTGGGTATCCATAATGTTGGACACACTATCCACTTTGAATGAACATTCCCTCTGTGTAGTCTTGGCTGGATGGCAAATCACTATATAGACCAAGGCTCCTGCATCTAGAAAAGATTCATTTCTGCCTGTGAGTTCTGGCGTTACAGGATTGTGACACCACATCTTACTAAAGAAGAGTCTGAAGAATTAACAGTTAAAGATTAATTTTTATTTGAAAAATACATTCATTTTACTCAAGAGGGGATTAAAAGGGACAGATCATTATATACAGGATATAGCCTTAGCAAACTAACAAGTAAATGAAAACATCAAATGAAATAACAAATAAATTGAAAAACCTCAAACCAAAGAAAATAAAAAACCCAAATGAAACAAAACTCAACCCAAAAACCAAACAACAAATTAAGCTAAGCATCATTATCTTGCTAGAGATTTAGCAGCACAGACCTAGAGTCAGTGGCTGGCCTTGGAAACATGGTAGAAAGGTAGTCTCTGATTACAATAACCCTTTCAAGATGAGTGTAGCCATGCTTCATTGGGGAATTTGTAGGTCAAGCACTCCCAAGGCAAAGGATGTGACATGTTAAAGGCTTTGACTCATCTTTCAAATTCTGCTGAGTGATCTCCATTAAAATTTTCTTTATGACCCATTAGGACAAGCACAGTTTTACATGTTCAGGCTCCTCCTGGATGACCAGCAACGCTTGATGTGCCTCAGTACTTCTCTGAAACCCTCCAAGGTGCATATTCAACAAGAGTGGTATCCCAATATCTGTGTGGAAACCCATAGGTTTTATATTCTGCTGGATCTGATCAGAATTTATGAGGCTGGAGGTCAACCTCTTTGTGCTGGATGTAGGTCAGCGCACTGGCTCTGGATGATTTTGAAATGGCATCTTCTATAAGCATGCTTCTTAGCTGATTTCACATTGTCCAGCAACAGATGACATAGGTCCTGAACATCACTTTATCTGAAGTTTCCCACTCAAATGAGGGTTAGTCCCTACTGGCCATGTGCTTGTCATTGTGTCATAGTTCATAGAACACATTTTGTGGTTCACCAGGATGCTTCTTGAGAAATTATCACCCACTGTTGGCATAATAAACATGGCCTTTGACCTGTTAAAAAGATTAAAGTCTGTAGCATGCTGAGAGTTTAACATGTTGGTTACTACATGAATCTTTCAGACAACATACACCTGTGAGTGTTTATGTGAGATACAAAAACTCCAGAGGATCCACCTGCCCAAAAGATGTCAAAAATCATTCAGATGTCCTCTGTAAATACATTTTTGGGACTAGTCATGTTAGAGTCCAGGCTGTGGAACTGCAGAATACCCTATACTTTTTCTTATGGAAGAACAATCGACTAACACAAGAAGTGAGGGACAATTGTTATCTCTTTAGAGCATTAACTTCAGCATCACATGCGTGTGAGATGGACTAGCTTCAAAGCTGGACTTCAGAGAGAATATGATGCTTTTGGGTGGTCTGTCTGGATTTACTACCACATATGGTGAGCTGACAACATAGCTTGCCAAAGTCCTTGATGGAGTAATGCTTGCTCTGAAACATGTCCTCAATGCTGTTGTGCCTCTCACTGGAACCAAACACTGGTGAGTTTCAGGATTTTGAGTAAGCCTTGTCTCAGCTTTTCAGTATAGGGAGCCAACAGAGATGTGGATCAGATTGGGGCTGCATCACCTGGAGGTCAGTTGATATTTAGTTCACAGGTGAGTTGACATTTCAAAGGGCATGTGTCTTTTCAGGAGGCCTTGATTCTGGAGTAGAAAATGTTGTGTCCAAGAAGTCTGTGGATTTTTTTTTTTTTTTTTTTGCCTCCTCAGTTCTCTCAAGGGAGCTGTCAGAGAAGAAGGAAAGGCAATCAGACACAGAAAGTCACTCCAGGATTGGTTGAGGATGGGATAGGATGTTCACTCACTTGCCTGGTAAACTCAGTTGTTCTGCTGCAGAAGCTCTGTCTCCAGGGAGCTCACTTCTTGGGGTATGGATCCTTCCAGATCAGACTGGAGTATTTCAGACCTATGGGAGGAAGGAACAGAGGCCTAGTGAAGGCCAGCCATGTCTGCTGTTGAGTCTGCACCAGCTCTATTCAGCTGGACAATCCAGCATGACCTTTCAGCTGAGGTCATTCCCTGCATTCCCCAGGAAAGAATGGTCAGAGGGTACATGTGACTATATTTTCTTCTCAGCTTTTAAAAATTGCTGGAAGATGAACTGAAAACTACACACTGTGCTAGGATAGAAAAATAACGGCACATTTCCCAATAGTCCAGATGCACTACTCTGAAAAAAATTGTCAGTGTAACAATGTCTGAGTCACAGTTCAGAAAAGATGGGAACAACGTACTAACCAATGTGGAGGCCCTCCTTAGAGCCTACTCACTGCAGTGAAGGTCTTGATTATTCCTAAAGTGCAGAAACCTGCTTGGGTTCACCTTATCAAACCCTAACCCTGTTTATAACCAAAGAAATCATCCCACAGGAATGAGCTCTCACTGCAGGGAGCCTGAAATCAGCAGGAGTGTGCTGCATGCAAGTTCCTGACCAAGGGTAGGAACTGATCTCTAAAGGTGATGATCCTGAAGGAAAATAAAGTGTCAGGGGACACACTGTCTTCACAAGTGATGCTTATCTTGCTAGGCATAGAACTAGGAGGATTTGTGGGGAGACCAAGGGACAAGGTACTCAGATCATACTAGATAGCCCAGAAGGGAGGAAGAGGTACACCATCCCCCAAACACTAAGGAACACATGTTGTTTCCTGGACAGGAGTTCTTGGTGACTGGACCAGCAAAATACTCAGAGGTTTTCTTTCCATAGTTGTGGCTGAGAGCCATGCAGATGGCCAGAAACCCAAAAGGACAAGACACACAGCCACAGGGTACCCACTTGTCTCCATCCTCTTCTCCATGCCTGGGTTCCTACCTCATCTCAGTGACATCAGTGTGATGCTGCATCTTTTCTGCTAAGTCCCTTTCCTGGGTGGCCAGCTTTTCCTGCTTCAGTAGGTCCTGAAGTCTTTCCTCCAATACTTCCAGTTCCTGTTTTTTAGAAGATTGTGTTCAGAGGAGCTGTGAACATGATTGTGCACAAGCAGGAGTGTGTGCACCCACACACACACAAACTCGTGAACACACAGAAGTACATTTGTGCACACATAAAACTATACTGCGCTGCAGTAACATATTTAGTTTCCCAGTTGATGCTAATATAAGAGATCATCCAGGATCCTATATAGAAGAATGTTACCTTTCCTTAGAAGAGATGAGAAAATAGTGGACATGGGATATAGACAGTTCAGTGAATGAAGTACTTTTCCTGTATACCTACTGGGCAGACATGTGGACCCACTGGGGTCTTGGCCTCTTAGGCAAGCCTGCATAGCAACTATGCAAGACTGTGCAATATTGGCTTGTTCCCCAGCCCAAGATGACTAGATGGTGGTGGACGAGTTCCTTGTTCTGTCCCATTCTTTCCCAGTTGTTCCAAGAAGAGTATCTTCCTGCAAATGGAGCTCCCTAATCTATAGCCTGCATCACTTTGCACCCAAAACAGTGATCCTGGGAAATGAGAAAATCCCCATAACTAAGAGAAAATAAAATGTTCCTCCCTCTTATGTGATTGGATCTGGGATCTTTTTGAATAACAGAGGGCTGACAATCTCAAAGCCAAATGACCACATGTATTTTTTCAGGATGAATAATATTCCCCTGAAGGTTGGACCACATTATACTTTTATTCTCATCAGCCGGCAGATATCTGGATAGTTTCAACTCAGTATGAAAAAGACTGCTACAATCATAATGCCCTCTAGTTTCTCTGTGGACACTTACTTCTTGTTCTGCAATTGCTGGTTCACCTAGTGACTGCAGTTCAAATGTTGAAAAGTTATGCATGCTGCCCACAGGACTTTTTCATGTTACACCACCAGCCAAATCTGGGGGTCCTCTCTTCTCTCAGCTCTCTTGAGGCTTATTTTGAATATGATTTGAATGATTTAGAATAAAAGCAGTTACCGAATGCCAGCCCAAGCTTCAAGGCCTTATTTTACTGAGCCAAGGTTAGGGAAAGGAGGAAAGAAAATGGTTACCGACAATGATAACAAAACAGGATACAGGGAAGTCACAGCAAGCCACAGGACTGTCCAGTGGACAGTCACTATTCACCAAGAGCACAGAAGGGACAAGCACAGACCCTTAGCCAGGCTTTCCTGCCTCTCAAGCCTCTTGTTTAGCCATAGCAGCCTTCTCCTCACTATCATGTACTCCATTCCTTTGGCTGAATCCAAAGGATTTCTCTGCAGAGAAGTATTCTTGCCTCTACAAGCACCTGTAAGTATGAGTTACAGGAGTTTTTGTGTCCTTTGTTCTAGGCAGATAGGTGGAATGCAGAAAGATAGACAGCAGCATGTGAGGCTTGATGGCTGCCAAGCCAGTCAACATGATACTTTCTCATTGGAGTTGGTCTCTATCATCAATTAAGATGTTCCAAGAGCAAATGAACACACACACACATATATATACTTAAACATATATACATGTATATATACATATATATATATATACTTATATATGTGTGTGTGCAGAAACATACACACAAATTCACACATGCACACACTGACATACACACACACATGGTTGCACATACAAGCACCCAACACAAACACCTACACAAGCACTCACCTTTTCACATATATGCAACATAGCAAAAACTGACATGCACACTCAAACACACTCGGATAGGGATACTACTGTGTAAGCAAGGGTATGTACACATACATAAACACACAAGTATTAACACGCATACATAAAAACACACAAACACAGGAACATACTACACCCACTCACAGTCACACGTTCACACAGATGCCCACCAATTCACCACACACAGAAACACAACACACACACACACACACACACACACACACACACACACCAGGGAGAGAATTGTTTTACAACACCTTTTCTAGTGTATAAGGAGTTAGTGGGACCTATCTCTTGTATACAAGGCTCCTAGTTAGACTTACCTTGGTTTTGGTATCGTTCCTCGTGCTTATTTCCTCTTCCAGGAACCTTTTCCACTCCAAGACTCCCTGATCTCACAGGTAAATTACAAACTTTGCACTGGTTCAGCTAAGTTGGACCAAACAAAACCAAGTTCCCCAGAAGGAGGGCTCCAAGCTAAGCTTCAAACTAGCTCCATGTTGACCCATCATAGTCTCCTCACCTAACCTACCTTGGCTCCTGTGAAGAAGACCTTGGTAGCTCCAGAGAAAGTCAGTGCCCCATGGTCATTACCCAGGAATTTTTTCAAAATATTACAGTTCATATAATATGAAAACAGCTCTCGGGTCAGGCAGTATGAAGCTGCTGAAGTCACCTGCAGGACTTTTCTTAAATGCAGCATTCTGTACAACCATGAGGAGGAATCTGTCCTGAGCTACAGGCCCCTGATGTCTTTCCTCAAAGCTCTGTTTAACTACCCAAGTGGCTATCTACATAGCACCCCACCTATCATGATGGCTAGGAGGTGTGCAAGCTGTGAGCCACCTTTCTCCCTCAGTGGACTGTAATTTCTAGCAGAGCAGAAGACTTTGCTTGTCAATCATCCAGGTTCTCAAAAGAGGCTAACTACTTAGATAGACGTGTAAATGATCACAGAAATGAACAATTGCATGAGATGTAGATGAACGGGTGGATGGTTACATGGGTGTGTGTTTATGGTTGAACAAGTAGGCCTCCTGCCCCTGCTACCTCAACCTGCCTGCTGCTTCTTTGCACAGAGTCCACAGATCTTCTCAACGACCTCATCACAGAGCTCCTTTGTCTCTTCACAGGAAGAGTACAGCCCAAAATGCTCCATCTGCAGCTTTCTGTTATTGTTTCTCAAGGTGTTAACGGAAACTGTCAGTTTGGTATACTCAGTCATGAGTTGGAAGTGACGAAGCCTGAAACGAATCAAAATATGGTGAGCTCCAGCCAGCCAGTATCTGCCTCCCCACATCCAAGTACCATCATCCTTACAAGGTCCCTGATCTCCAGAGAGCCCCAGACTGGGGCCTACAGTAGCTCTTCCAGCATCAACATGAGGCATGCCAAATACAGACAAGAGCCAAATTCCAGAAAGACTCAAAGTTCTTTTGAAAACCCTGACACGAAACGGAATTCATGTACCTCCCAGAGCAGGAAGTGGCCCCCATCTGTGTTTTATCTGTCCATGATATTTGGAAGATATCAGCACATAGAGAGCAAACCATCTCTAAGCTAGGACTGCAGAGCCTTCAGAATTACTAGGGATTTATGGGTCCCATCGAAACCAGCTTTTTTATATCCACTTCCAGAGCCCAAGAGGAAAACCATTTCATGGTGCAAATATTTTTTTCTATCTAAGTAGCTCTTAAAGATGGCAGGACAGTAATGGGAGGGGCTCATAGTCTCTTCCCACATTGAAATACTGAGTCCAAGAGGGTCAAGTCCCAGAACCACAGACAGGCTGCTTGCTAAGAAATGAACAGGCTAGAACCAGAGCCCTCACTTTGGATTGAAAACAAAGAAGGACAGATACAGTCTCTGCCAAGTGCTGGGGTCCCAGCCAAGTCACTCACTCACCGGTAGGATTCGGTCTCCTTAGTCAGCACTTTGTACTTTTCTAAGGCCTCTCTTAACTCCTGGGCCAATTTCTTCATGTCTGCCATCACCTGCCGATGTTCTATATTCAGTGGTATGAAGTCAAAATAGAACCTGTTTCAAAGTATGGGCCCCAGAAGCAAAGAAACCTATGAATACAGGTCGCATGGCTCACATGAATTTAGCTTGCATCCTGGATTACCTCAGCCCAGGAGATGCTATATCCTGACTCCTAAGCACTAGGACCTTAAGGTGCTTAATAAACTTAATATCCTGGCCTCATGCCAGCAAAGGTAGGGATATCAAAAGTTGAGTTGCATGAACTACCCTGTTGGCCCTGAAGGAAGAGATCAGCTTTCTAGAACTTCCAAAAGTCCATGCCACAGACCTTGGCCTCCCAGAAAACCGTGATGACAGTTCTCTTGTTTTCATATCAGGGACTCTCAATCCTGGGTTTCTATTGCTACAACAAATGCCCAGAGTACATCATAAATGCTTCCAGGGAGGAGGATTTGTTAATTCCCAAGGAGATTCCAGTGGTCCACCAAGTGAGGACAAGGGCCAAGTGCTAAGCTGCCCAAAGAGAGGCATCAAGGCTTTAGTAATGGCATTCCCTGAAAAATATGAGTCAGGTAAATTCGCAGGCCCCATCACCTACCCAAAACTTCCAAGATCTGAAGGGAGTGCACACAGCACACAGCACTCATGTATGCATGTGCCTTCAGGAATGCACTAACAACCACATGCACAAACACACAAACTCACTCACAGGATACTAAAGTCAGGGAGGTGGCGTTGTCTCAGAGTACAATGAACAAGGCCAGAGAGGAAGAGTGATAAGCTCCAGGCCTCACTGTCACACCTTGAGATGCACCAAGTGGGACCAGGCTCCTCCAGCTCCTGGCAAGAGAAACCAGTCCCCATGCACCTGCTGGTCAGGTACAAAGACTCACCATAAACTCACAGCACCTAGCATCTCCCACAAGCCAACACCTGATAGCTCACGCACTATTGCACTATCCCCACACTGTGATTCATGCCATAGGATCTGCTTTTCATCTGGAGGAAGCAGAATAGTCTATGCCTATGCCCCCATCTTACTCCTACCCAGGCTTAAGGTCTGATTTTGAGATGCACTCAGGAAAATTAGTTTGGGCATGAGGACACCTTGGAGGTACAGTCTCCTTTGATGGAAGGAAAGATGTGCTTGATACATAGAGGTCAAGACAGTCAGCAGTGAGCTTGGCATAATGACTACCTGATGTTCAAATCCTTATCAGCACAATTGGCCAGGATTTCATTCAGTTCATCCCTCTCACAGGTCATTGTCTTTAGCTGAATTATCATTTCCTCCAACTTCGTCATCTTCTGCTTATTGAAACTGGAGCACTCGGGTGATGCCTTTCCAGCAGAGCCTATAGGTAGATACATACAAATGAACTTCCACAGGTGAATATCACAGGGACAGGAGAGACCATCATGCTGAGTCTCAAAAACAAGCCTGAGTGAGAGGGATTACTAGAGACCCAGTGAAGTCCTGAAAGAGCAGAAAGTTATCCTCAAGCTGGAGTCCATTGGCCATGCTCTGCCCCTAACCACCCTGGCTAGAATTTTGCCTCATTAAGTACTGCAATCTCATGGCCCTTCAGGGCATAGCTAGCCCAGACACATAGATTTAGAGGGGAATGTCAGCTGATATCTAAAGGGGATACAGGCAAGGCCTGGAGTGCCTCATTATTAACACCACCAAGCCCTGATCATGTATGTGTCTAAGCCCAATGCATCTGAATGTCTGAGAACTTGGCACATGCACAGCAGAGTATTCCTCCCTGTTACTGGTATCAGATACCTAAGGAGCCTACAGAAATCTGCTGAGAATGGAGTGCATCAATATCCTATCCTTAGAGGGACACCTCATTAGTCTCTCTGCTGGAACTTCTCCCACCCTCAGAATGAAATTAAGGGTCTCCCAGGATGGAGCTACAATCTTGTCAATTCCTGGCCCCCTGCCAAAATCACCATCACAAATCCTTGACCTGGGTCTGCTCTTTAGGAATCAGAGAATCATGATAGTCCCTTTCTTTCTCAGAGGTGATCAGCTAGCTGTTGAGCCCCACACCTGCAAGGCCTAGCTCAAACCCTATCTCTTCTGAGGAGCTCACCAACCCCTGCCCTCAACTCACTGTGCCTTCCAGAGAACCACTTATTTCTTGTTCTTTGACACCAAGATCGAAGGCCAGCTTCCTTCTGCATTCCTCTGGCCTCTCCACACTCTCCGTTAGCTCTTCCCAATAGTCTCCTCAGCCTAGAAAACATGACTACAGGAGACACCTATAGGCACTGACCAAATGCCACCAACGGTAGTTAGTGTTGCCACAACAATGATGACATCAGAGAGAATGCAGAGAGCTCTAGGATACAACAGAATGTCCAGAAAAGTGACTGTTAGGGTCCCCTGCAGCAGCCCTTATCAAAATCCTAAATAAGCCTTCCCCAAACCATCCAAAGCCAAACTGCCCCTTTCAGTAGCCTCCCCTGAGACACAAGGGAAGGCCTTCAGCACCTCCTCCTTCCTATCCACAGAGCTCTCTGATTCATTAGGATCCTGTCACTACTTCATCTATGGTAGATGAAGACTCACTTTACAAACACAGCTAAGCAAGGGGAACCCTCCTCCACTGCTGGTGGGAATGTAAACTGGTACAACCACTCTGGAAAGCTACCTGGCGCTTTCTAAGACAATTAGGAATAGTGCTTCCTCAAGACCCAGCTATACCACTGCTAGGTATATACCCAAAGTTCGTTCAAGTACACAAAAGGGATACTTGCTCAACCATGTTTATAGCAGCTTTATTTGTAATAGCCAGAACCTGGAAACAACCCAGATGTCCATCAAGGGAGGAATGGGTACAGAAATTGTGGTATTTTTACACAATGGAATACTACTCAGCAATCAAAAAGGAGGAAATCATGAAATTTGCAGGCAAATGGTGGGATCTAGAAAAGATCATTCTGAGTGAAATATCCCAGAAGGAGAAAGACAAACATGGGATATACTCACTTATATATACCTATAAGATATGAGAAACATAATGAAATCTATACACCTAAAAAAGATAATCAATTGAGCGGACATGGGGTAAGATGATCAATCCTCGTTTAGAAAGACAGATGGGATGTGCATTGAGCGTATGACAGGAGTCTACTGAGCGCATCTGAAAGACTCTGACTAGCAGTGTTTTCAAAGCAAAGACTCAGACCAAACCTTTGGCAGAGTACAGGGAATCATAAGAAAGAAGGGGAGTTAGTCTGATGGGGAAAGGATAGGAGCTCCACAAGGACCAAATATATCTGGGCACAGGGTCTTTTCTGAGACTGACATTCAACCAAGGACCATGTATGGATATAACCTAGAACCTCCACTCAGATGTAGCCTGTGGTAGCTCAGTAACCAATTGGTTTCCCAATGTGAGGGGAACAAGGACTATTTCTAACAGGAACTCAATGACTGGCTCTTTGGCCTCCCCACCCCCGAAGGGAGGAGCAGTCCTGTTAGGCCACAGAGGAGGGCTTTGCAGCCAGTCCTGAAGATACCTGATAAAACAGGATCAGATGAATGGGGAGGAGGTCCCTCCCTATCAGTGGACTTGGAAAGGGGCACGGTGGAGAAGAGGGAGGGAGGGAGGGACTGGGAGGGAATGAGGGATCGGGACATGGCTGGGATACAGAGTTAATCAAATGTAACTGATAAAAAATTAAAATTAAAAATGAAATAAAATAAAATAAAATAAAACACAGCTAAGCATTAGCTCCCCCCCCCCTCTTTAACATCTCTAATAATAAAATAAAAACTAAAGGTTGCTAGGAAATTAGGTCAGGATGATGGGGAAGAAACATCATTCCCCTTGACAACAATAAGCATGTCAGGGATCATCCATAGAGCTGTTACAATATTCTGGGTGTTTTAGGAGATATGAGGGTCCTGTCAGAACAAAGATAGGTAATGATGAAAATTTCCCTTAAAGATTCAGCAGAACAACATTCCAGCCATGTTAACAAAGGTGTCGGCAACTCTTGACAAGGTAGGATGAAGGTCATAAGGACTTGGGCTCCCAGGTGAGACCTCAGGCATCAGGAGCAAACACTCAGGAAGATTCATGGCCCAACCTGCATGCAAGTTTTTGGGAAAGTTGAATGACTAGTGGGAGGGCAGATGCTTCTATGTAATTGCATTCTCAGTTGGAAAATTAAATATAACAATCAGTATGCAGAGACTGATGCACCAACCAAGGACCGTGATGCATGGAGAAGATCTAGACCCCCTGCACATTTGTAGCCCAAAGGCAGCTCAATCTCCATGTGGGTCCTTGGCTAAGGGGAGCAGAGGCTGCCTCTGACATGAACTCAGTTGCCTGCTCCTCAATGACTGACCCCTGATAAGGAGGCCTTTCCAGGCCACAGAGGAAAAGGATTCAGGCAGTCCTGATGAGACTTGATAAGCTAGGGCCAGATGGCAGAGGAGGACAACTCTCCTTTCAGTGGACTAGGGAAGTGGCTAGAGGGGAAAAGGAAGGGATGTTGGGACTGAGGAGAGTTGAAGGAGGGAGCTACAATTAAAAATAATATTAATATATTTTATAAATGAATAAAAAAATCTATCATTCATGTGGACAGTATGTGGTGTGTCACTGCCATAGTTCTCCATCCAGAGCTATACAAAATCCCAAATCCTTGATCTGGAGGCTGCACTGACAATGCACATGCCCTTAGGAAGGGTGATACAGCCAGCTACAATATCACTGGAGCATGAGAAGGGCAAGCAAAGGACACAAGTAAACAGATTACTAAGGCACCTTTGTCCTAGAGAATTACCAGAGCCCCATTTCACATTTGTTAAAAATTAGTGACAGTCCTGGAAATGAAGAGCTGATACCATGCACAGTCTAGATTGCAAATTTTCCAGACATCTGCACTGTGGCCTCAGAAGTGTACTGGTAGACTTCAGGACAAGAGGGATGTGTGGAGAACTGTGTCTGTCAGATATTGTACCACACTGCAAGACATGCTAGATGAGGTTAGCTACCTCAGGAATACATAATTAGTGAAGTGAAGCGACAGCTCATGCCCTACACACTACTTCATCTGAACCCAAACCTGGCACACAAAAGGGTGGTCAGCAAGTAAACAGACAGGTGATACTTTGCCCTAACTGGTTCTGAGAGACTTGAGTCTCCCCCACTGTGGAGGTCAACTCTCCCATCTCTCTATAAGGAGGTAGGTGTGTCATGATCAGCTGTTTTCTTCTGCCTCCCTGCACAAGCTGACCCAGGGATCATCCTGCTCAGGCTTATTCACAGCTGAGCAGTATGCAACTTGGTTTTAGAGCTCTCAGCCATGTGCTTTCAGCCAAGAGAAAATGGATACTGTCCACAAGCAGTCAGGTAGTTTAGGGATGTCCAAGTCACTTGCTGGAGGCTTCAGACTTACAGTTTGGGCCAGAGAATTGAAGGAGAGTCTGCACACAACGGCCTTTACCAGGCCTCCAGGGACACAGTCCAAAGCCACTAGACCAGTGGGCAGCATTAGCGGGTGGCCAAGGGCAGGGGCTGGCCAAGTTTCTGAGTCATTTAAGAGGCCAGAGCAGATAACAACTGGCACAATTCTATTATTAAATAGTGTCTGGTAGAGATCAAAGGCCAGCAAATTGAGGACACACTTTGGTTTATGAGGAAAGCATGTGCTATACCACTCCTGGGCATACATCTGAAAGATATTCAACCCTACATCAAGGACATTTGCTGAGATATGTTCATAGCAGCTTTATTCATAATAGCCAGGAGCTGGAAATCGTGGTACATTTACACAATGGAATACTACTCAGCAATTAAAACCAAAGAAATTTGTAGTCAAATAGTAGGACTAGAAAAAGATCATCCCAGTGAGGTATCCCAGAAGCAGAAAGACACATATGGTATATACTCACTTATAAGTGGATATTAGACATGTAATAGAGGATAATCATGCTAAAATCTGTACACCCAAGGAAGCTGAACAAGGAGGAGGACCCTGGGTGAGATACACAATCTTCATTCTGAAAGGCAAGTGAATAAAGGTTAACAACTTAACTGTCATTTATACCTGCTGGGAGAGAGAAAAATCAGTTCTCTCCAATGCAGTGACACTGGGTATATCAACCACAGCGGGCAGGCTCATGTTTAGAAGAAGTTGACCTACATATAAAAGGTTCCACAGGCTTTTTGTCTGCTTTCATTTGGTTACAGTTTCATGTGGCTTTGTTTTGTTGGTTTGTTTGTTTTTGTTTTATTATTATTTATGGATACTGTTGGATTTTGTTGTTGTCATTGTATTGGTTTTTTGATGAATTTAATGTTGGGTGGACATAAAAAAGAGAAGAAAATATGAAAGAACTAAGGGGAGGGAAAATATGATCGAAGCATATTTAAACTTAGAAGTTATTTTAAATAATAAAAATTAATTAATTAATGCCCGTCAACTAAGCAGATGATATAGATCTAGAATGTTAGATTCAACACCACTAGCATTTTCACTCTTTTTCAGTTCACAGTCACTGAGACGCTCCATATCCTGGGACATAAAGCAAACTTTGAAAATTTAAGATAACTAAACTTCCTGGGACATGACTCAGTCAATAAGGAGATCAGCACTGAACAGTACTTGACCTGCAAATAGGAGGTTGTGAGTTTGATTCATAGAACCCACATGATGTAAGTAGCAGGGTTGGCGCCCACTTGAAGTCCCAGCGCTCAGGGAGACGGTAGCATGCAGATGCTGGCCTCCACCCACCAACAATATGAGCCTTCCTCTCCATGTACCTAGACATGGAGAGAGATGGGGAGGGAGAGGGAGAGGAAGAGAGGAGTATTGAATCTTTCTGTATGTAGCAAACAGAAAAAATATATTAAAAATTGTGGTTTCTTCTTGGATATATTTTTAAGACAGGGTCTCATACAGCTTAGACTAGCATGAAACTCATTATGTACCCAAGGATGACTCTGAACTTCTCATCCTCTTGCCTCTGTCTTTTCAGTGCTAGGATCAGAGGTATACAGCACAGGGCCCAATATGGTGCTGGGAATCAAATCCAGGAATAAATGTGTACTAAAAAAGGATTCTATCAAATGAGCCACATTCTCAGCCTTCTTAGATCTTAATAAAATAATTCATAAGTCAAAGAACAAGCCCCCAGTTAAATTAGACAGGGCATCAGAACTGAAAGAAATTTAAACAAAAGATATCAACAAACACATGACTGGATGTTGTAACTTGCCCTAAGTAAAATGCATGCGTATAAACAACTCATACTCTTGCTTTTAATTTGACAAAACACAAAATGAACTCAAAACAAGGAAGGAAAGAATGAAGATAATAAGTTAAAAATAAAACAGAAAATAAAAAGCAATAAGGACAAAATCTAGTACTTCAAAAGATCATGAAAATGCTATAAATATTGATAAAGATAAAGGGAAATGACACATATGACCAATAAGTAAGCTGAAAGAGGTTCTCCCGCTGGAGTCTATGTGCAGAGAAAGGCAACAATAATGTAATAGGACTCTACTCAAGTCTATGAATTATATTCAAATTTTATTTGCTAACAATGCAATTCTTTTCCAAATTATAAACAAAAATCCTGCATGATGAAATAGATCAATTAGATGTTCATTAAAATGCTAGATTGAAGGAACGCATGGAATAAAAACTTCTGAATTGTAATAAAATTCTGACATTTTCATGGACAAAGTAAATATTTTTTTTAAAATTAGCACCATTTATAACAAAGTTCTTTCAGATAAAAAAATCCTTTCAGATTCATTCTATGAAGTTATATCACTATATCCTAAAACGAATAAAAAGAAACGGCACAAATTATAAACTTTCACTATCTGTGCAAAATCAATAGCATATTAGTAAATTACATAAAGCAATATGATAATAACCACATTTTAATACACTATGATCAAATAGGATCCATCCAGGAGAAGCTGATTCCAGGTTCCAAGTGTTGCAAGGAGCCTTACTAAAACAATTGATGATGGAGAAGAATTTGGTCAAATTCAAACGGAAATCATGATTGAAAAAAATCCTCTCCAGTATTTATTAGTCATTTGTATCTCTTCCTTTAAAAGCTCTCCATTTAACAGTGTCGTTATTGATTATATTGGTTAAGTTTGGGAAGGTTAAATTTGGAGTTTTCATAGATTCTAGACATTAATATCCTGTCTGACATATAGTTGGCAAAGATTCCTTTCCCATTCTGTAGACTGTCCCCTCATTGTGCCCATTGTCTCATTTGCTGTCCAGCCTTTTAAATTTATATAGTCTTTTTTTTTTTCAAGAAATATTTTGTTATTATTATCATTTATTACAATTTACTCAATTTGTATCCTGGCTGTGGCCCCGCTCCCTCCTCTTCTCACATTCCCTTTTCCCAGTCCACTGATAGGCGAAGTCTTCCTCCCCTTCTATTTGAAGTCTTCCTCCCCTAGCCTATCAGGTCTCATCAGGACTGGTTCCATTGTCTTCCTCTGCGGAAGGTGAATAAGGCTGAGGTGATCAGAGAGTCTGTCACTGAGTTCATGCCAGAGAAAATCCCTGCTCACCTTAATAGGTAACCTACTCGGAAAGACTAAGGCTATGAGCTATATCTGAGCTGGGGTTTTCAGTCCTCTCCATGCATTGTCCTTGGTTGGGGTCCCCAAGGGATCAGTTTATTTTGGCTATGTTGGTCTCCTTTTGGAGCTCCTGATTTGCCCATTCTTGAAATTATTTCCTGTGCTATTAGAGTTATTTCCAGAAAGCCTTATCTATGCCTAGATTTAGAAACTTTTTTTTTTAAATAATTTCCTCTACTTGGGGACATGGATTTTAGTGAAAGCAGTGTAAGTGGGGGTAATAAAAGCAAAGCATGACATACATGAATGAAATACCACAACAAAACACAAGACTTTGTATGCTAAATAAGGCAACTTCCACAAAGCAGGAAAAACTTTACAAAAATGATAAAGTCCCCTACTGCTGATATCATGTTTCATGGTGAAAGACTTAAGAGTCCCTTGACATTGGAAAAATAAAATACACATCTTCACTACTCGTATGCAATACGATACTAAAACACTTTACTCACTACAAAAGAAGGAAAGTCACACTTTTCTTCATAATTTAGAAATAACTAAACTGGCCTGGAGCATTGGCACCAGCCTTTAATCCCAGCACTTGAGGAGGCAGAGGGAGGTGGATCATTGTGATTTCGAGGCCAGCCTAATCTACAATCAAGTCCAACCCAACCAAGGCTACACAGAGAAACCTGGTCTAGAAACAAACAAACAAACAACACAAAAGAAATAACCAAACTGTTCCATCGACAGGTACCATTATAGTTATTATGATATGGAAATTGACAAGGCAAAGAAAAATAAATATTAGAAACTTCTGAAAATAATAAAATGTTCAGTGATATTTCAAAATGCATCGGTACAGAAAAGTAAACCTTTTACTACGCACCGAAATGAATCAACACTAGCCTGACTCCAGCCAAACCAAACACTGTGATATGTATAAATCTAAAACTTCAAGTACAGAAGCCACATAATGAAACACCCAAAGCTAATAGAAAATATTAAACGAGGTCTAAATTAGGGATGGCCATATGTTCGTTGATTTGAAGAGTCTTTATAGTAACCTATGTTAATGTGTCCAATAACATCCTCTGTAAATGAGTACAATATTGACCACGATACAGACAAGCTGACTTTAAATTATCAGAACTAGAGCAGTTTTGAAGGAGAAGAATAAACTCAGAGACTCACATTGTCCATTTTCAAGCATTACTGTAAGCCCATATTAATTAAGATAGTGTTATATGGGGGAGACATAAACATTTGGATCAATTAGAGTGTCTAGCTAGAGACCCACAAAAGAACGGTCGATTATCTTTGACAAAGCTACAAGAACAATTCCATGGAAGAAGTAGATCTTCCAGTGGAAATAGAACAATGTGACACACAGACAAATCTCACCCCAGATGTCACATCTTAAAAACTAACTAAAAACTAACTGTACATATAAACTCAGACGAAAAACTGAAAATTTTAACAAAATATTCGTGACCTACAACAATGCAGAGAATTAGAATTTGTAGTCATAACAACAAAATTATGAGACATAAAAGAATAAAATGACAAAATGAACTTTATTATATTTTATGATTTTACACTCTCTAAAGCCTAAAGAATGAACAGTTATAGGTTGGGAGGAAATGTTCACAAAGCACATACTAGACAAAGGGCTTTAAGCTATAATAAATAACCTCAAAACCACAAATAGCGTATTGTTTTTCTTTCCAACATGGGAAAATATGTTGTCACCTAATTCATCAGAGAAGATATGTGAATGGCATATAACTAAATGAAAATGCACTCAACATCACCATATACTAAAAGCACAAGGAAATACCTCTGTCACCCATTGCATGTCCAAACCATAAGCTAGTGACAGTATTTAGCCTTGTTGACACCTGGAGTTATGTCTTGTACACTGCTAATGGAAATATAAAGTGATATAGCCCATGGGGAAAACAGTTGACGAGTTTCTTCTAAAATAAACGTAAATTTATCGTGAAGTCCGGTGTCTCACTCCTGGTATTTTGCTAGAAGAACGAACATTTAGAGATGCACTGAAAATCTATAGAAGAATTTGTATAGCAGGTGCCCCAAATTAGGAGTAACCCAAGATAGTTCAGTTAGGGAATGCATAAGAAAAGGTCGCATACTCATAGAAGAAAAATATACCTCGGCTACAATGAGGACAATGCTGATACATGAGACCTAGGATGAATCACAAAATCATTATGCCTCATGTGTAATGAATGATAAAAAAAAAAACTAATAGTGAAAGGCTGAAAATCATATTATTTTGCTTATATGCCATTCCAAAAATATGAAACTATTGTGATAAAAGTCAGATCCAGCCAGGCACAGTGGCACATGCCACATGCCTATAATCCCAAGCACTTGGGGAAGCAGTGGCTAGACAGGCAAATCTCTATTAATTCAAGGTCAGTCTGGTCTGCAAAGCAAGTCCAAGACAGTCAAGGTTACACAGAGAAACCCTGTTTCAAAAAGAGAGCGAGAAAAATCAGATCCAATTGATGGCTTCCAAAAACTATGTGTGAGTAGGATGTCTAAGTATAAAGAGATTGTGTGAGGAACTTATGGGAAGTGGTCTGTATGTTGATCATGTTCGTCAAAAAATAAGTATGCATCCATTAAAATTCATAGAGATCAATAGTAAAGACAATGTTGCACTGACAAAAATAGACAGCCCCAAAATAACCTCCGCAAGCATAGTCTACTGATCTTTGATTAAGGAGCAGTAACAATTCAAAGGAGAAATTATATTTTCAATAAACAATGTTATACAATCAGACACTCACTTCCCCTCAAGTGAATCTAATCCCAGAACTTAAAATTTTCTCAAACAGTAACTAAAATTGGAACACATACCCAAATGTAAATGTGAAACTATGCAAAACTAGAAGATAACATAGGATAAAATCTACAGGTCTTTGGATTTGACTATGCTTCCTTCTTTCTTCTTCTTTCTTTCTTTCCTTCCTTCCTTTCTTCTTCCCATCCCCCCTTCCTCCATTCCTTCTTCCTCCCACCCTCCCTCCTTCTCTTTCTTTCTTTCTTTCTTTCTTTCTTTCTTTCTTTCTTTCTTTCTTTCTTTCTTTCTTTCTTTTATTGATTCAATAAGACTAAAAGGGTTCTTTCAAGGCCATGTGTCCAGAGTGAATACTGACATTTAAGTGAAAGATAAAAGAATAAACTTGGACAATGAACTCTATGAAGGAGCCACTTTTTTTTTTTCTGTAATGAAGGCTATAATGAAACCTATAATCAATGAAGCCAGAGAAGAAAATTTTCTGGAAGAGATAAGAAAATAAATATGAAAAGTGCCTATTGGACTTGGCATGACAAAAGTCTGTCTTTCGTATTCCATTCTCTGGCAGCATGGAATAAGATTAAGTAAGAATTGAGTTCTAAGTGGAAAATGAGAACATATAGCTATTAATAAAAAAATAAGGAGGATTGAGGCCCCACTGTTTAAGTTTTCTTTTCTAAATCTGGGGGATATTATATGACATACATATACACTGAAGTAAAAGTTTGAGGAATAATTGGTAAGGCATGTTGTTTACAGGAAGCAGAAACAGGCCTAGGAGCCAAGAGTTCCATGTTAACAGGCAGTAACAACCAACCACAGTTCTGTGTTGGTGGCTGCATTTATTAGTTGACTAGTTGGAATTTCTGGCAAATATCACATGATAACTCTGATTTCATTTGTGATGCAATTTCAACTGCTATTCATAAGCAATGTGGTAGGGTCAGATATGTAATACTGGAGAATGTTGAAAGTCACCAATGTAGAAAAGGATCTCATACAGAAAATACAAGAGGAACATTGAAGTGGAGCACATACTTATTTGAAATAAGAAAAAATTATTGCTTCTTTTCCAAGATAAAGAACCTCAGGGCTGTTTCCAGCAGTATTTAGTTTGCTGTGCATTAAAATAAGGAAAGAAAATTGTTTAGTAGCTGCACACTTGTTATATTGTAGGTGGGTATGGAAGATATGATACAATGGCAGGAAATGATTACCCAAAATATTCCAGCTGCTATTATGGAAGAAGAAAAAAGTCTTCCAAGATTAAAGAGTCTCATGACATGGCAATTAAGTGAGAGAAATTGAGTGGAAGAAAAAAAAAAAGAAGAAATGTTAATTCTCTTAGAATCGATGTCTTAGTTTGACATTTTGTCATCACCAAGATACAATGACTCTGGTTTAGATGATAGATCTCCAGCATTGTGGGTAGGCTGTGGAACACTTTTTTTTAAATAAAATTAATTTTTAAAATTAATTTCAATTCATTCACTTCTATCCCAGCTGTAGCCCAGTTCCTCATCCCCTCCCAATCACACCTTCTCTTCTTCTTCTCTTCCCATGCCTCTCTCCAGTCCACTGATAAGGGAAGTCCTCCTCCCCTCCCATCTGACCCTATCCTATCAGGTCTCATCAGGACTGGCTGCATTGTTTTCTTTTGTGGCCTGGTAAGGCTGCTCCCCCCTCAGATGGAGGTGATCAAAGAGCCAGCCACTGAGTTCATGTCAGAGACAATCCCTGTTCCCATTACTAGAGAACACACTTGGATACTGAGCTGCCATGGGCTACATCTGTGAAGGCATTCTAGGTTATCTCCATGCATGGTCCTTGGTTGGAGTATCAGTCTCAGAAATGACCCCTGAGTTCAGATTTTTTGGTTCTGTTGATCTCCTTGTGGAGCTCCTTTCCCCTCCAGGTCTTTCTATCTCCCTTCTTTCATAAGATTCCCAGCAACCTTCAAAAAGTTTGGGTTTGAGCCTCAGCATCTGCTTTAATACCCTGCAGGGTAGAGTCTTTCAGAGTTCCTCTGTGGTAGGTTCCTGTCTTATTCCTTGTTTTCTTTCTCTTCCTATGTTCATGCCATTTGCCTTTCTGAACGGAAGATTTGGGATCATTGAAGGGGGTGTGGAATCCAAATCCCTTTCATTTTCTTATTTGCTTCTCTTGCCACAGGGTGAACAGACTTCCTTTACTTCATCCTCTTGCTGTACTGCAATATGCACAAAACAAGAGGGAAAATCAAACACAGATCAAAGACTTCAAAACTGTGTGGAAAATAAACTTTTTCTTCAACAGCTGATTATTTTAGTTACTTTTCATAGCAATAAAAATCTGACTGCTCTTGCACAGTTAAAAATGGACGTATAGTAATATAAGAGCATTCCCCTTTGTTGTATGACTACATTAGCTTTTATTTTGTTTATTTAATTTTCAGAACAATAACATTTATATTTTCTTTTTAGTGTAATTTTCAAATCCATAGACTGTGTTTTCAGATTGTCCTAGGCCTACAGAACAATTTGAGGCCTACAGAACAATTTGAGGCCTACAGAACAATTTGAGGCCTACAGAACAATTTGAGGCCTACAGAACAATTTGAGGCCTACAGAACAATTTGAGGCCTACAGAACAATTTGAGGCCTACAGAACAATTTGAGGCCTACAGAACAATTTGAGGCCTACAGAACAATTTGAGGCCTACAGAACAATTTGAGGCCTACAGAACAATTTGAGGCCTACAGAACAATTTGAGGCCTACAGAACAATTTGAATAGGAAATGGACAGTTCTCGTGTATCATCTTAACAGTTGCTATGTGCTGTACATCATTCCTATATTGCATTAATGTGACGAATTTCTTGTAACCGATATTGGATATTATCATTCAATGTTGTACCTTATATTAAGATTCACTCTGCTTTATGCAGTGAATTCATCAGGTAATTGATGAATCTGCTTTTTCAGTAATGTACAGAGCAGTTTCACTGCCTTAAAAAATCCTGCTCATCCTCTGTTTATTCCCAGCTCTGACATCCCACACGAATCACTGACCTTTTTGTTGTCTGTATAGTTTAAATAACTCAGGAAATTATGCAGTTGAAATCATATGGCTTGTGGTCTTCTCAGATGGACATCTCCACTAAGTTAATTCATTCTATAGTTCCTCCATGTCTTTTCTGCAGCTATATCAGTTGCTTTTTTTTTAAACTTTTTAACTTTTATTAATTACACTTTATTCATTTTGTATCCCCCCATAAGCCCCTCCCTCCTCCCCTGCCAATCCCACCCTCCCTCACCTTTCTGCATGAATGCCCCTCCCCAAGTCCACTGATAAGGGAGGTACTCCTCTCCTTCTTTCTGATCTTAGTCTATCAGTTCTCATCAGAAGTGGCTGCATTGTCATCTTCTGTGGCCTGGTAAGGCTGATCTCCCCTCAGGGGGAGGTGATCAAAGAGCAGGCCAATCAGATTATGTCAGAGGCAGTCCGTCTTCCCAGTATTATGTAACCCACTTGACACTGAACTGCCATGGGCTACATCTGTGCAGGGGTTCTAGGTTATCTCCATGAATAGTCCTTGTTTGGAGTATGAGTCTCTGGGAAGTTCCCTGTGTTCAAATTGTCTTGTTCTGTTGCTCTCCTTGTGGAGTTCCTGTTCTCTCCATCTCTTGCTTTTTAAAGTCTGAATAATTAATGTCTCCATTGTATGAACATACCATTTTATTTGTGCACTGTTAAAGGACACCTTTGCTGTTCTCAGGATTTGGTGAGTAGGAATGAAGGTGTAGACATTCCTTTGTAGATTTTAGTGAAATGTCATTTTTCAGTTCACTTGGTGATTTCTGGTTTACGTGGTAAGACTATGTTAAGTTTGTGAAAAACTTGTCAGACTAAGGCTGGTGAGATGGCTCAGTGGGTAATGTGCTTCCTAGTGTCTTAGTTACTTTTTTATTGTCCTGTGACCCAGGCAATTTATAAAAGAAAGAAATAACTTTAGGGGCTCATAGTTCTAGAGGCTTAGAGTATATGACCATTGTATCCAGGAACATGGCAGCGGGCAGGCAGGCATGTTACTAGAGCAGTAGCTGAGAGTTTACATCTGATCTATAGTGTGAAGTAGGACAGAGAAAGAGCTAACAGGGGGAGGGGTGGGCTTTTAAAATGCTTTTAAAATCCTTAGTCATCAGGGAAATGCAAACCAAAAAGATCCTGTGATTTCACCTTACACCCATCAGAATGGCTAAGATAAAAAACTCAAGTGACAACACATACTGGAGAAAGGAACCCTACTCTATTGCTGGTGGAAATGTAAACTTGTACAACCACTTTGGAAATCAATCTGGTGCTTTTTCAGACAATTAAGAATAGTGCTACCTCAAGACCCAGCTATACCACTCTTAGGTGTATATCCAAAAGATGCTCAAGGATACAACAAGGACATTTGCTCAACCTTGTTGATAGGAGCTTTATTTGTAATAGCCAGTATCTGGGAACAACCCAGATGTCCCTCACTTGAGGAATGGATACAGAAATTGTGGTACATTTACACAATGGAATACTACTCAGCAATTAAAAACCAGGAAATCATGAAATTTTTCAGGCAAATGGTGGGAACTAGAAAAGACCATCCTGAGTGAGGTATCCCAAAAGCAAAAAGACACACATGGTAAATACTCACTTATAAGATATTAGACATATAATATAGGGTATACATAGTAATATCTGTACACCTAAGAAAGCTAATCAAGAAGTAGGACCCTGGGTAATGTGATCAATCTTCAGTCAGAAATGCAACTGAGATGAACATCCGAAGAGGGAGAAAACAGGGAACAGGACAGGAGCCTACCAGAGAAGGCCTCTGAAAGACTCCACACAGCAGGATATCAAAACATACATTGAGATTCATAGCCAAACTTTGGGCTGAGTGTAGGGAATCTTCTGAAAGAAGGAGGAGATAAAAAAGACCTAGAGGGAACAGGAGCTCCACAAGGAGAGCAACAGAACCAAAAAATCTGGACACAGGGGTCTTTTCTGAGACTGATACTCCAAACAAGGACCATGCATGGAGATAACTTAGAACCCCCGAACAGATGTAGCCCATGGCATCTCAGTGTCCAAGAGGTTTCCCCAATAATAGGAACAGGGACTGTCTCTGTCATGAGCTCGTGGGCTAGCTCTTTGATCATCTCCACCTGAGAGGAGAGGAAACTTACCAGTTCTTAGAGGAAGACAAAGAATCCAGTCCTGATAAGACTTGATAAACTAGGGTCAGATGGAAGGGGAGGATGACCTCCCTTATCATTGGACTAGGGGAGGGACACAGGAGAAGAAGAGGGAGGGAGGGTAGGATTGGGAGGGGATGGTGGAGGTTGCAACAGCTGGGTTACAAAGTGAATAAACTCTAATTAATAAAAATTTTAAAAAATTAAAAAAACCTCAAACTCTGTCCTCAGTGACAGATATTTACCAAAACGGCCATAATTGCTAATCCTTTCCAAATAGTTCCACCAACATAGACCATGTATTCAAATATTTGAACCTATGGGAGCTCTTCTCACTTAAACTACAATATGATGCACGCAAGAACATCTGAAATTGAATTCTCAGGATGGTAGGACATATTAGCACATACTAGTGATTCTCAACCACCTCAGGGAGATTGGAAGTAAAGAAAGGAGAATTTATTCAAGCTCATAGGCCAATTAGCCTGGCATACAAAGTGAGAAAAACAAACAAATAAGATTCTGTCTCAAACAAGGTAGAAGGCAGTGACAGACTGCAGAAGTTGTCCTCAATCTCTCCACATGAACACACACACACACACACACACACACACACAGGCTAGTTGGAGAGAAAAAGAAAGAGATTAAAAATTTGCCCAGCTGTCTTCCAAAGCGCCTGCATCATTTCCACTTTTTCTCTTTGTGAATGGCAGGTACAGTTCCTTCTTGTCTCACCAGCACCTAAGGTTGTCAGAATCTTGGACTTTTAGGAGTGCATGATAACATATGGTGCTGAGTGTTTATTTCACATGTTCACTTGCCGTCTGTATATCTTCTTTGAAGAGTTAGCTGTTCAAATATTTTGCCAATTTAATTATTTGCTTTTTCTGTTTTAGTTTTCTTTGTGTATTTTGGAAACCAGCCATTAAATATCTATTAGGCAATTATTTTATGCCAGGCTTTGGCATTTTAAATTCTTTTAACATTGTTTTTAATTGGTCAAAAGTTTGAATATTTTCTTAAGTAAAACTTTAAAAATTAATTGTGGTTGTGTGTGGCAGTGTATGCTTTTAATCCTAGTGCTCAGGACTCAGAGGCAAACTGAATCCTTGAATTTAAGGGCAGCCTGTACTACAAAGAGAATTCTAGGAGAGCCAGGGATACAAAGAGAAACCGTGTCTTGAGGTAAAGAGTGTATGTCTGAGTGTGTCTATGTGCATATGAGTTCAGTGCCTATAGAGGCCAGAAGGGATCCCCTGCAACTAGAATACAGGCAAACATTGAACCCTCCTGATGGGAGAGCTGAGAAGAGGTCTCAGGTCTGTGGAAGAACAATACAATGCTGGTAACGGTTACAGTAGCTCTCAAAGCTTGTGTTGTCCTGAAACAAAGGAAGGAAGGAAGGAAGGAAGGAAGGAAAGAAAGAGAGAAAGAGAGAAAAAGAGAATCAGGGAGGGAGGAAGGAAGGAACGAAGGGAGAGAGGGAGGGAGGAAGGGAGGATGGGAGAAAGGAAGGAAGGAAGGAAGGAAAGAAAGAAAGAAAGAAAGAAAGAAAGAAAGAAAGAAAGAAAGAAAGAAAGAAAGAAAGAAAGAAAGAGAAGGAGGGAGGGTGGGAGGAAGAAGGAATGGAGGAAGGGGGGATGGGAAGAAGAAAGGAAGGAAGGAAAGAAAGAAAGAAGAAGAAAGAAGGAAGCATAGTCAAATCCAAAGACCTGTAGATTTTATCCTATGTTATCTTCTAGTTTTGCATAGTTTCACATTTACATTTGGGTATGTGTTCCAATTTTAGTTACTGTTTGAGAAAATTTTAAGTTCTGGGATTAGATTCACTTGAGGGGAAGTGAGTGTCTGATTGTATAACATTGTTTATTGAAAATATAATTTCTCCTTTGAATTGTTACTGCTCCTTAATCAAAGATCAGTAGACTATGCTTGCGGAGGTTATTTTGGGGCTGTCTATTTTTGTCAGTGCAACATTGTCTTTACTATTGATCTCTATGAATTTTAATGGATGCATACTTATTTTTTGACGAACATGATCAACATACAGACCACTTCCCATAAGTTCCTCACACAATCTCTTTATACTTAGACATCCTACTCACACATAGTTTTTGGAAGCCATCAATTGGATCTGATTTTTCTCGCTCTCTTTTTGAAACAGGGTTTCTCTGTGTAACCTTGACTGTCTTGGACTTGCTTTGCAGACCAGACTGACCTTGAATTAATAGAGATTTGCCTGTCTAGCCACTGCTTCCCCAAGTGCTTGGGATTATAGGCATGTGGCATGTGCCACTGTGCCTGGCTGGATCTGACTTTTATCACAATAGTTTCATATTTTTGGAATGGCATATGAGCAAAATAATATGATTTTCAGCCTTTCACTATTAGTTTTTTTTATCATTCATTACACATGAGGCATAATGATTTTGTGATTCATTCTAGGTCTCATGTATCAGCATTGTCCTCATTGTAGCCGAGGTATATTTTTCTTCTATGAGTATGCGACCTTTTCTTATGCATTCCCTAACTGAACTATCTTGGGTTACTCCTAATTTGGGGCACCTGCTATACAAATTCTTCTATAGATTTTCAGTGCATCTCTAAATGTTCGTTCTTCTAGCAAAATACCAGGAGTGAGACACCGGACTTTACGATAAATTTACGTTTATTTTAGAAGAAACTCGTCAACTGTTTTCCCCATGGGCTATATCACTTTATATTTCCATTAGCAGTGTACAAGACATAACTCCAGGTGTCAACAAGGCTAAATACTGTCACTAGCTTATGGTTTGGACATGCAATGGGTGACAGAGGTATTTCCTTGTGCTTTTAGTATATGGTGATGTTGAGCGCATTTTCATTTAGTTATATGCCATTCACATATCTTCTCTGATGAATTAGGTGACAACATATTTTCCCATGTTGGAAAGAAAAACAATACGCTATTTGTGGTTTTGAGGTTATTTATTATAGCTTAAAGCCCTTTGTCTAGTATGTGCTTTGTGAACATTTCCTCCCAACCTATAACTGTTCATTCTTTAGGCTTTAGAGAGTGTAAAATCATAAAATATAATAAAATTCATTTTGTCATTTTATTCTTTTATGTCTCATAATTTTGTTGTTATGACTACAAATTCTAATTCTCTGCATTGTTGTAGGTCACGAATATTTTGTTAAAATTTTCAGTTTTTCGTCTGAGATTTATATGTACAGTTAGTTTTTAGTTAGTTTTTAAGATGTGACATCTGGGGTGAGATTTGTCTGTGTGTCACATTGTTCTATTTCCACTGGAAGATCTACTTCTTCCATGGAATTGTTCTTGTAGCTTTGTCAAAGATAATCGACCGTTCTTTTGTGGGTCTCTAGCTAGACACTCTAATTGATCCAAATGTTTATGTTTCCCCCCCATATAACACTATCTTAATTAATATGGACTTACAGTAATGCTTGAAAATGGACAATGTGAGTCTCTGAGTTTATTCTTCTCCTTCAAAACTGCTCTAGTTCTGATAATTTAAAGTCAGCTTGTCTGTATCGTGGTCAATATTGTACTCATTTACAGAGGATGTTATTGGACCTATTAACATAGGTTACTATAAAGACTCTTCAAATCAACGAACATATGGCCATCCCTAATTTAGACCTCGTTTAATATTTTCTATTAGCTTTGGGTGTTTCATTATGTGGCTTCTGTACTTGAAGTTTTAGATTTATACATATCACAGTGTTTGGTTTGGCTGGAGTCAGGCTAGTGTTGATTCATTTCGGTGCGTAGTAAAAGGTTTACTTTTCTGTACCGATGCATTTTGAAATATCACTGAACATTTTATTATTTTCAGAAGTTTCTAATATTTATTTTTCTTTGCCTTGTCAATTTCCATATCATAATAACTATAATGGTACCTGTCGATGGAACAGTTTGGTTATTTCTTTTGTGTTGTTTGTTTGTTTGTTTCTAGACCAGGTTTCTCTGTGTAGCCTTGGTTGGGTTGGACTTGATTGTAGATTAGGCTGGCCTCGAAATCACAATGATCCACCTCCCTCTGCCTCCTCAAGTGCTGGGATTAAAGGCTGGTGCCAATGCTCCAGGCCAGTTTAGTTATTTCTAAATTATGAAGAAAAGTGTGACTTTCCTTCTTTTGTAGTGAGTAAAGTGTTTTAGTATCGTATTGCATACGAGTAGTGAAGATGTGTATTTTATTTTTCCAATGTCAAGGGACTCTTAAGTCTTTCACCATGAAACATGATATCAGCAGTAGGGGACTTTATCATTTTTGTAAAGTTTTTCCTGCTTTGTGGAAGTTGCCTTATTTAGCATACAAAGTCTTGTGTTTTGTTGTGGTATTTCATTCATGTATGTCATGCTTTGCTTTTATTACCCCCACTTACACTGCTTTCACTAAAATCCATGTCCCCAAGTAGAGGAAATTATTTAAAAAAAAAGTTTCTAAATCTAGGCATAGATAAGGCTTTCTGGAAATAACTCTAATAGCACAGGAAATAATTTCAAGAATGGGCAAATCAGGAGCTCCAAAAGGAGACCAACATAGCCAAAATAAACTGATCCCTTGGGGACCCCAACCAAGGACAATGCATGGAGAGGACTTAAAACCCCAGCTCAGATATAGCTCATAGCCTTAGTCTTTCCGAGTAGGTTACCTATTAAGGTGAGCAGGGATTTTCTCTGGCATGAACTCAGTGACAGACACTCTGATCACCTCAGCCTTATTCACCTTCCGCAGAGGAAGACAATGGAACCAGTCCTGATGAGACCTGATAGGCTAGGGGAGGAAGACTTCAAATAGAAGGGGAGGAAGACTTCGCCTATCAGTGGACTGGGAAAAGGGAATGTGAGAAGAGGAGGGAGCGGGGCCACAGCCAGGATACAAATTGAGTAAATTGTAATAAATGATAATAATAACAAAATATTTCTTGAAAAAAATACTATATAAAATTAAAAGGCTGGACAGCAAATGAGACAATGGGCACAATGAGGGGACAGTCTACAGAATGGGAAAGGAATCTTTGCCAACTATATGTCAGACAGGATATTAATGTCTAGAATCTATGAAAACTCCAAATTTAACCTTCCCAAACTTAACCAATATAATCAATAACGACACTGTTAAATGGAGAGCTTTTAAAGGAAGAGATACAAATGACTAATAAATACTGGAGAGGATTTTTTTCAATCATGATTTCCGTTTGAATTTGACCAAATTCTTCTCCATCATCAATTGTTTTAGTAAGGCTCCTTGCAACACTTGGAACCTGGAATCAGCTTCTCCTGGATGGATCCTATTTTATCATAGTGTATTAAAATGTGGTTATTATCATATTGCTTTATGTAATTTGCTAATATGCTATTGATTTTGCACAGATAGTGAAAGTTTATAATTTGTGCCGTTTCTTTTTATTCGTTTTAGGATATAGTGATATAACTTCATAGAATGAATCTGAAAGGATTTTTTTATCTGAAAGAACTTTGTTATAAATGGTGCTAATTTTAAAAAAAATATTTACTTTGTCCATGAAAATGTCAGAATTTTATTACAATTCAGAAGTTTTTATTCCATGCGTTCCTTCAATCTAGCATTTTAATGAACATCTAATTGATCTATTTCATCATGCAGGATTTTTGTTTATAATTTGGAAAAGAATTGCATTGTTAGCAAATAAAATTTGAATATAATTCATAGACTTGAGTAGAGTCCTATTACATTATTGTTGCCTTTCTCTGCACATAGACTCCAGCGGGAGAACCTCTTTCAGCTTACTTATTGGTCATATGTGTCATTTCCCTTTATCTTTATCAATATTTATAGCATTTTCATGATCTTTTGAAGTACTAGATTTTGTCCTTATTGCTTTTTATTTTCTGTTTTATTTTTAACTTATTATCTTAATTCTTTCCTTCCTTGTTTTGAGTTCATTTTGTGTTTTGTCAAATTAAAAGCAAGAGTATGAGTTGTTTATACGCATGCATTTTACTTAGGGCAAGTTACAACATCCAGTCATGTGTTTGTTGATATCTTTTGTTTAAATTTCTTTCAGTTCTGATGCCCTGTCTAATTTAACTGGGGGCTTGTTCTTTGACTTATGAATTATTTTATTAAGATCTAAGAAGGCTGAGAATGTGGCTCATTTGATAGAATCCTTTTTTAGTACACATTTATTCCTGGATTTGATTCCCAGCACCATATTGGGCCCTGTGCTGTATACCTCTGATCCTAGCACTGAAAAGACAGAGGCAAGAGGATGAGAAGTTCAGAGTCATCCTTGGGTACATAATGAGTTTCATGCTAGTCTAAGCTGTATGAGACCCTGTCTTAAAAATATATCCAAGAAGAAACCACAATTTTTAATATATTTTTTCTGTTTGCTACATACAGAAAGATTCAATACTCCTCTCTTCCTCTCCCTCTCCCTCCCCATCTCTCTCCATGTCTAGGTACATGGAGAGGAAGGCTCATATTGTTGGTGGGTGGAGGCCAGCATCTGCATGCTACCGTCTCCCTGAGCGCTGGGACTTCAAGTGAGCGCCAACCCTGCTACTTACATCATGTGGGTTCTATGAATCAAACTCACAACCTCCTATTTGCAGGTCAAGTACTGTTCAGTGCTGATCTCCTTATTGACTGAGTCATGTCCCAGGAAGTTTAGTTATCTTAAATTTTCAAAGTTTGCTTTATGTCCCAGGATATGGAGCGTCTCAGTGACTGTGAACTGAAAAAGAGTGAAAATGCTAGTGGTGTTGAATCTAACATTCTAGATCTATATCATCTGCTTAGTTGACGGGCATTAATTAATTAATTTTTATTATTTAAAATAACTTCTAAGTTTAAATATGCTTCGATCATATTTTCCCTCCCCTTAGTTCTTTCATATTTTCTTCTCTTTTTTATGTCCACCCAACATTAAATTCATCAAAAAACCAATACAATGACAACAACAAAATCCAACAGTATCCATAAATAATAATAAAACAAAAACAAACAAACCAACAAAACAAAGCCACATGAAACTGTAACCAAATGAAAGCAGACAAAAAGCCTGTGGAACCTTTTATATGTAGGTCAACTTCTTCTAAACATGAGCCTGCCCGCTGTGGTTGATATACCCAGTGTCACTGCATTGGAGAGAACTGATTTTTCTCTCTCCCAGCAGGTATAAATGACAGTTAAGTTGTTAACCTTTATTCACTTGCCTTTCAGAATGAAGATTGTGTATCTCACCCAGGGTCCTCCTCCTTGTTCAGCTTCCTTGGGTGTACAGATTTCAGCATGATTATCCTCTATTACATGTCTAATATCCACTTATAAGTGAGTATATACCATATGTGTCTTTCTGCTTCTGGGATACCTCACTGGGATGATCTTTTTCTAGTCCTACTATTTGACTACAAATTTCTTTGGTTTTAATTGCTGAGTAGTATTCCATTGTGTAAATGTACCACCATTTCCAGCTCCTGGCTATTATGAATAAAGCTGCTACGAACATATCTGAGCAAATGTCCTTGATGTAGGGTTGAATATCTTTCAGATGTATGCCCAGGAGTGGTATAGCACATGCTTTCCTCATAAACCAAAGTGTGTCCTCAATTTGCTGGCCTTTGATCTCTACCAGACACTATTTAATAATAGAATTGTGCCAGTTGTTATCTGCTCTGGCCTCTTAAATGACTCAGAAACTTGGCCAGCCCCTGCCCTTGGCCACCCGCTAATGCTGCCCACTGGTCTAGTGGCTTTGGACTGTGTCCCTGGAGGCCTGGTAAAGGCCGTTGTGTGCAGACTCTCCTTCAATTCTCTGGCCCAAACTGTAAGTCTGAAGCCTCCAGCAAGTGACTTGGACATCCCTAAACTACCTGACTGCTTGTGGACAGTATCCGTTTTCTCTTGGCTGAAAGCACATGGCTGAGAGCTCTAAAACCAAGTTGCATACTGCTCAGCTGTGAATAAGCCTGAGCAGGATGATCCCTGGGTCAGCTTGTTCAGGGAGGCAGAAGAAAACAGCTGATCATGACACACCTACCTCCTTATAGAGAGATGGGAGAGTTGACCTCCACAGTGGGGGAGACTCAAGTCTCTCAGAACCAGTTAGGGCAAAGTATCACCTGTCTGTTTACTTGCTGACCACCCTTTTGTGTGCCAGGTTTGGGTTCAGATGAAGTAGTGTGTAGGGCATGAGCTGTCGCTTCACTTCACTAATTATGTATTCCTGAGGTAGCTAACCTCATCTAGCATGTCTTGCAGTGTGGTACAATATCTGACAGACACAGTTCTCCACACATCCCTCTTGTCCTGAAGTCTACCAGTACACTTCTGAGGCCATAGTGCAGATGTCTGGAAAATTTGCAATCTAGACTGTGCATGGTATCAGCTCTTCATTTCCAGGACTGTCACTAATTTTTAACAAATGTGAAATGGGGCTCTGGTAATTCTCTAGGACAAAGGTGCCTTAGTAATCTGTTTACTTGTGTCCTTTGCTTGCCCTTCTCATGCTCCAGTGATATTGTAGCTGGCTGTATCACCCTTCCTAAGGGCATGTGCATTGTCAGTGCAGCCTCCAGATCAAGGATTTGGGATTTTGTATAGCTCTGGATGGAGAACTATGGCAGTGACACACCACATACTGTCCACATGAATGATAGATTTTTTTATTCATTTATAAAATATATTAATATTATTTTTAATTGTAGCTCCCTCCTTCAACTCTCCTCAGTCCCAACATCCCTTCCTTTTCCCCTCTAGCCACTTCCCTAGTCCACTGAAAGGAGAGTTGTCCTCCTCTGCCATCTGGCCCTAGCTTATCAAGTCTCATCAGGACTGCCTGAATCCTTTTCCTCTGTGGCCTGGAAAGGCCTCCTTATCAGGGGTCAGTCATTGAGGAGCAGGCAACTGAGTTCATGTCAGAGGCAGCCTCTGCTCCCCTTAGCCAAGGACCCACATGGAGATTGAGCTGCCTTTGGGCTACAAATGTGCAGGGGGTCTAGATCTTCTCCATGCATCACGGTCCTTGGTTGGTGCATCAGTCTCTGCATACTGATTGTTATATTTAATTTTCCAACTGAGAATGCAATTACATAGAAGCATCTGCCCTCCCACTAGTCATTCAACTTTCCCAAAAACTTGCATGCAGGTTGGGCCATGAATCTTCCTGAGTGTTTGCTCCTGATGCCTGAGGTCTCACCTGGGAGCCCAAGTCCTTATGACCTTCATCCTACCTTGTCAAGAGTTGCCGACACCTTTGTTAACATGGCTGGAATGTTGTTCTGCTGAATCTTTAAGGGAAATTTTCATCATTACCTATCTTTGTTCTGACAGGACCCTCATATCTCCTAAAACACCCAGAATATTGTAACAGCTCTATGGATGATCCCTGACATGCTTATTGTTGTCAAGGGGAATGATGTTTCTTCCCCATCATCCTGACCTAATTTCCTAGCAACCTTTAGTTTTTATTTTATTATTAGAGATGTTAAAGAGGGGGGGGGAGCTAATGCTTAGCTGTGTTTTATTTTATTTTATTTTATTTCATTTTTAATTTTAATTTTTTATCAGTTACATTTTATTAACTCTGTATCCCAGCCATGTCCCGATCCCTCATTCCCTCCCAGTCCCTCCCTCCCTCCCTCATCTCCACCGTGCCCCTTTCCAAGTCCACTGATAGGGGGACCTCCTCCCCATTCATCTGATCCTGTTTTATCAGGTATCTTCAGGACTGGCTGCAAAGCCCTCCTCTGTGGCCTAACAGGACTGCTCCTCCCTTCGGGGGTGGGGAGGCCAAAGAGCCAGTCATTGAGTTCCTGTTAGAAATAGTCCTTGTTCCCCTCACTTTGGGAAACCAATTGGTTACTGAGCTACCACAGGCTACATCTGAGTGGAGGTTCTAGGTTATATCCATACATGGTCCTTGGTTGAATGTCAGTCTCAGAAAAGACCCTGTGCCCAGATATATTTGGTCCTTGTGGAGCTCCTATCCTTTCCCCATCAGACTAACTCCCCTTCTTTCTTATGATTCCCTGTACTCTGCCAAAGGTTTGGTCTGAGTCTTTGCTTTGAAAACACTGCTAGTCAGAGTCTTTCAGATGCGCTCAGTAGACTCCTGTCATACGCTCAATGCACATCCCATCTGTCTTTCTAAACGAGGATTGATCATCTTACCCCATGTCCGCTCAATTGATTATCTTTTTTAGGTGTATAGATTTCATTATGTTTCTCATATCTTATAGGTATATATAAGTGAGTATATCCCATGTTTGTCTTTCTCCTTCTGGGATATTTCACTCAGAATGATCTTTTCTAGATCCCACCATTTGCCTGCAAATTTCATGATTTCCTCCTTTTTGATTGCTGAGTAGTATTCCATTGTGTAAAAATACCACAATTTCTGTACCCATTCCTCCCTTGATGGACATCTGGGTTGTTTCCAGGTTCTGGCTATTACAAATAAAGCTGCTATAAACATGGTTGAGCAAGTATCCCTTTTGTGTACTTGAACGAACTTTGGGTATATACCTAGCAGTGGTATAGCTGGGTCTTGAGGAAGCACTATTCCTAATTGTCTTAGAAAGCGCCAGGTAGCTTTCCAGAGTGGTTGTACCAGTTTACATTCCCACCAGCAGTGGAGGAGGGTTCCCCTTGCTTAGCTGTGTTTGTAAAGTGAGTCTTCATCTACCATAGATGAAGTAGTGACAGGATCCTAATGAATCAGAGAGCTCTGTGGATAGGAAGGAGGAGGTGCTGAAGGCCTTCCCTTGTGTCTCAGGGGAGGCTACTGAAAGGGGCAGTTTGGCTTTGGATGGTTTGGGGAAGGCTTATTTAGGATTTTGATAAGGGCTGCTGCAGGGGACCCTAACAGTCACTTTTCTGGACATTCTGTTGTATCCTAGAGCTCTCTGCATTCTCTCTGATGTCATCATTGTTGTGGCAACACTAACTACCGTTGGTGGCATTTGGTCAGTGCCTATAGGTGTCTCCTGTAGTCATGTTTTCTAGGCTGAGGAGACTATTGGGAAGAGCTAACGGAGAGTGTGGAGAGGCCAGAGGAATGCAGAAGGAAGCTGGCCTTCGATCTTGGTGTCAAAGAACAAGAAATAAGTGGTTCTCTGGAAGGCACAGTGAGTTGAGGGCAGGGGTTGGTGAGCTCCTCAGAAGAGATAGGGTTTGAGCTAGGCCTTGCAGGTGTGGGGCTCAACAGCTAGCTGATCACCTCTGAGAAAGAAAGGGACTATCATGATTCTCTGATTCCTAAAGAGCAGACCCAGGTCAAGGATTTGTGATGGTGATTTTGGCAGGGGGCCAGGAATTGACAAGATTGTAGCTCCATCCTGGGAGACCCTTAATTTCATTCTGAGGGTGGGAGAAGTTCCAGCAGAGAGACTAATGAGGTGTCCCTCTAAGGATAGGATATTGATGCACTCCATTCTCAGCAGATTTCTGTAGGCTCCTTAGGTATCTGATACCAGTAACAGGGAGGAATACTCTGCTGTGCATGTGCCAAGTTCTCAGACATTCAGATGCATTGGGCTTAGACACATACATGATCAGGGCTTGGTGGTGTTAATAATGAGGCACTCCAGGCCTTGCCTGTATCCCCTTTAGATATCAGCTGACATTCCCCTCTAAATCTATGTGTCTGGGCTAGCTATGCCCTGAAGGGCCATGAGATTGCAGTACTTAATGAGGCAAAATTCTAGCCAGGGTGGTTAGGGGCAGAGCATGGCCAATGGACTCCAGCTTGAGGATAACTTTCTGCTCTTTCAGGACTTCACTGGGTCTCTAGTAATCCCTCTCACTCAGGCTTGTTTTTGAGACTCAGCATGATGGTCTCTCCTGTCCCTGTGATATTCACCTGTGGAAGTTCATTTGTATGTATCTACCTATAGGCTCTGCTGGAAAGGCATCACCCGAGTGCTCCAGTTTCAATAAGCAGAAGATGACGAAGTTGGAGGAAATGATAATTCAGCTAAAGACAATGACCTGTGAGAGGGATGAACTGAATGAAATCCTGGCCAATTGTGCTGATAAGGATTTGAACATCAGGTAGTCATTATGCCAAGCTCACTGCTGACTGTCTTGACCTCTATGTATCAAGCACATCTTTCCTTCCATCAAAGGAGACTGTACCTCCAAGGTGTCCTCATGCCCAAACTAATTTTCCTGAGTGCATCTCAAAATCAGACCTTAAGCCTGGGTAGGAGTAAGATGGGGGCATAGGCATAGACTATTCTGCTTCCTCCAGATGAAAAGCAGATCCTATGGCATGAATCACAGTGTGGGGATAGTGCAATAGTGCGTGAGCTATCAGGTGTTGGCTTGTGGGAGATGCTAGGTGCTGTGAGTTTATGGTGAGTCTTTGTACCTGACCAGCAGGTGCATGGGGACTGGTTTCTCTTGCCAGGAGCTGGAGGAGCCTGGTCCCACTTGGTGCATCTCAAGGTGTGACAGTGAGGCCTGGAGCTTATCACTCTTCCTCTCTGGCCTTGTTCATTGTACTCTGAGACAACGCCACCTGCCTGACTTTAGTATCCTGTGAGTGAGTTTGTGTGTTTGTGCATGTGGTTGTTAGTGCATTCCTGAAGGCACATGCATACATGAGTGCTGTGTGCTGTGTGCACTCCCTTCAGATCCTGGAAGTTTTGGGTAGGTGATGGGGCCTGCGAATTTACCTGACTCATATTTTTCAGGGAATGCCATTACTAAAGCCTTGATGCCTCTCTTTGGGCAGCTTAGCACTTGGCCCTTGTCCTCACTTGGTGGACCACTGGAATCTCCTTGGGAATTAACAAATCCTCCTCCCTGGAAGCATTTATGATGTACTCTGGGCATTTGTTGTAGCAATAGGAACCCAGGATTGAGAGTCCCTGATATGAAAACAAGAGAACTGTCATCACGGTTTTCTGGGAGGCCAAGGTCTGTGGCATGGACTTTTGGAAGTTCTAGAAAGCTGATCTCTTCCTTCAGGGCCAACAGGGTAGTTCATGCAACTCAACTTTTGATATCCCTACCTTTGCTGGCATGAGGCCAGGATATTAAGTTTATTAAGCACCTTAAGGTCCTAGTGCTTAGGAGTCAGGATATAGCATCTCCTGGGCTGAGGTAATCCAGGATGCAAGCTAAATTCATGTGAGCCATGCGACCTGTATTCATAGGTTTCTTTGCTTCTGGGGCCCATACTTTGAAACAGGTTCTATTTTGACTTCATACCACTGAATATAGAACATCGGCAGGTGATGGCAGACATGAAGAAATTGGCCCAGGAGTTAAGAGAGGCCTTAGAAAAGTACAAAGTGCTGACTAAGGAGACCGAATCCTACCGGTGAGTGAGTGACTTGGCTGGGACCCCAGCACTTGGCAGAGACTGTATCTGTCCTTCTTTGTTTTCAATCCAAAGTGAGGGCTCTGGTTCTAGCCTGTTCATTTCTTAGCAAGCAGCCTGTCTGTGGTTCTGGGACTTGACCCTCTTGGACTCAGTATTTCAATGTGGGAAGAGACTATGAGCCCCTCCCATTACTGTCCTGCCATCTTTAAGAGCTACTTAGATAGAAAAAAATATTTGCACCATGAAATGGTTTTCCTCTTGGGCTCTGGAAGTGGATATAAAAAAGCTGGTTTCGATGGGACCCATAAATCCCTAGTAATTCTGAAGGCTCTGCAGCCCTAGCTTAGAGATGGTTTGCTCTCTATGTGCTGATATCTTCCAAATATCATGGACAGATAAAACACAGATGGGGGCCACTTCCTGCTCTGGGAGGTACATGAATTCCGTTTCGTGTCAGGGTTTTCAAAAGAACTTTGAGTCTTTCTGGAATTTGGCTCTTGTCTGTATTTGGCATGCCTCATGTTGATGCTGGAAGAGCTACTGTAGGCCCCAGTCTGGGGCTCTCTGGAGATCAGGGACCTTGTAAGGATGATGGTACTTGGATGTGGGGAGGCAGATACTGGCTGGCTGGGGCTCACCATATTTTGATTCGTTTCAGGCTTCGTCACTTCCAACTCATGACTGAGTATACCAAACTGACAGTTTCCGTTAACACCTTGAGAAACAATAACAGAAAGCTGCGGATGGAGCATTTTGGGCTGTACTCTTCCTGTGAAGAGACAAAGGAGCTCTGTGATGAGGTCGTTGAGAAGATCTGTGGACTCTGTGCAAAGAAGCAGCAGGCAGGTTGAGGTAGCAGGGGCAGGAGGCCTACTTGTTCAACCATAAACACACACCCATGTAACCATCCACCCGTTCATCTACATCTCATGCAATTGTTCATTTCTGTGATCATTTACACGTCTATCTAAGTAGTTAGCCTCTTTTGAGAACCTGGATGATTGACAAGCAAAGTCTTCTGCTCTGCTAGAAATTACAGTCCACTGAGGGAGAAAGGTGGCTCACAGCTTGCACACCTCCTAGCCATCATGATAGGTGGGGTGCTATGTAGATAGCCACTTGGGTAGTTAAACAGAGCTTTGAGGAAAGACATCAGGGGCCTGTAGCTCAGGACAGATTCCTCCTCATGGTTGTACAGAATGCTGCATTTAAGAAAAGTCCTGCAGGTGACTTCAGCAGCTTCATACTGCCTGACCCGAGAGCTGTTTTCATATTATATGAACTGTAATATTTTGAAAAAATTCCTGGGTAATGACCATGGGGCACTGACTTTCTCTGGAGCTACCAAGGTCTTCTTCACAGGAGCCAAGGTAGGTTAGGTGAGGAGACTATGATGGGTCAACATGGAGCTAGTTTGAAGCTTAGCTTGGAGCCCTCCTTCTGGGGAACTTGGTTTTGTTTGGTCCAACTTAGCTGAACCAGTGCAAAGTTTGTAATTTACCTGTGAGATCAGGGAGTCTTGGAGTGGAAAAGGTTCCTGGAAGAGGAAATAAGCACGAGGAACGATACCAAAACCAAGGTAAGTCTAACTAGGAGCCTTGTATACAAGAGATAGGTCCCACTAACTCCTTATACACTAGAAAAGGTGTTGTAAAACAATTCTCTCCCTGGTGTGTGTGTGTGTGTGTGTGTGTGTGTTGTGTTTCTGTGTGTGGTGAATTGGTGGGCATCTGTGTGAACGTGTGACTGTGAGTGGGTGTAGTATGTTCCTGTGTTTGTGTGTTTTTATGTATGCGTGTTAATACTTGTGTGTTTATGTATGTGTACATACCCTTGCTTACACAGTAGTATCCCTATCCGAGTGTGTTTGAGTGTGCATGTCAGTTTTTTTTGCTATGTTGCATATATGTGAAAAGGTGAGTGCTTGTGTAGGTGTTTGTGTTGGGTGCTTGTATGTGCAACCGTGTGTGTGTGTATGTTTGTGTGTGCATGTGTGAATTTGTGTGTATGTTTCTGCACACACACATATATATGTATATATATATGTATATATACATGTATACATGTTTACGTATATGTGTGTGTGTGTGTGTGTGTGTGTGTGTGTGTGTGTGTGTGTGTTCATTTGCTCTTGGAACATCTTAATTGATAATAGAGACCAACTCCAATGCGAAAGTATCATGTTGACTGGCTTGGCAGCCATCAAGCCTCACATGCTGCTGTCTATCTTTCTGCATTCCACCTATCTGCCTAGAACAAAGGACACAAAAACTCCTGTAACTCATACTTACAGGTGCTTGTAGAGGCAAGAATACTTCTCTGCAGAGAAATCCTTTGGATTCAGCCAAAGGAATGGAGTACATGGTAGTGAGGAGAAGGCTGCTATGGCTAAACAAGAGGCTTGAGAGGCAGGAAAGCCTGGCTAAGGGTCTGTGCTTGTCCCTTCTGTGCTCTTGGTGAATAGTGACTGTCCACTGGACAGTCCTGTGGCTTGCTGTGACTTCCCTGTATCCTGTTTTGTTATCGTTGTCGGCAACCATTTTCTTTCCTCCTTTCCCTAACCTTGGCTCAGTAAAATAAGGCCTTGAAGCTTGGGCTGGCACTCGGTAACTGCTTTTATTCTAAATCATTCAAATCATATTCAAAATAAGCCTCAAGAGAGCTGAGAGAAGAGAGGACCCCCAGATTTGGCTGGTGGTGTAACATGAAAAAGTCCTGTGGGCAGCATGCATAACTTTTCAACATTTGAACTGCAGTCACTAGGTGAACCAGCAATTGCAGAACAAGAAGTAAGTGTCCACAGAGAAACTAGAGGGCATTATGATTGTAGCAGTCTTTTTCATACTGAGTTGAAACTATCCAGATATCTGCCGGCTGATGAGAATAAAAGTATAATGTGGTCCAACCTTCAGGGGAATATTATTCATCCTGAAAAAATACATGTGGTCATTTGGCTTTGAGATTGTCAGCCCTCTGTTATTCAAAAAGATCCCAGATCCAATCACATAAGAGGGAGGAACATTTTATTTTCTCTTAGTTATGGGGATTTTCTCATTTCCCAGGATCACTGTTTTGGGTGCAAAGTGATGCAGGCTGTAGATTAGGGAGCTCCATTTGCAGGAAGATGCTCTTCTTGGAACAACTGGGAAAGAATGGGACAGAACAAGGAACTGGTCCACCACCATCTAGTCATCTTGGGCTGGGGAACAAGCCAATATTGCACAGTCTTGCATAGTTGCTATGCAGGCTTGCCTAAGAGGCCAAGACCCCAGTGGGTCCACATGTCTGCCCAGTAGGTATACAGGAAAAGTACTTCATTCCCTGAACTGTCTATATCCCATGTCCACTATTTTCTCATCTCTTCTAAGGAAAGGTAACATTCTTCTATATAGGATCCTGGATGATCTCTTATATTAGCATCAACTGGGAAACTAAATATGTTACTGCAGCGCAGTATAGTTGTATGTGTGCACAAATGTACTTCTGTGTGTTCACGAGTTTGTGTGTGTGCGGGTGCACACACTCCTGCTTGTGCACAATCATGTTCACAGCTCCTCTGAACACAATCTTCTAAAAAACAGGAACTGGAAGTATTGGAGGAAAGACTTCAGGACCTACTGAAGCAGGAAAAGCTGGCCACCCAGGAAAGGGACTTAGCAGAAAAGATGCAGCATCACACTGATGTCACTGAGATGAGGTAGGAACCCAGGCATGGAGAAGAGGATGGAGACAAGTGGGTACCCTGTGGCTGTGTGTCTTGTCCTTTTGGGTTTCTGGCCATCTGCATGGCTCTCAGCCACAACTATGGAAAGAAAACCTCTGAGTATTTTGCTGGTCCAGTCACCAAGAACTCCTGTCCAGGAAACAACATGTGTTCCTTAGTGTTTGGGGGATGGTGTACCTCTTCCTCCCTTCTGGGCTATCTAGTATGATCTGAGTACCTTGTCCCTTGGTCTCCCCACAAATCCTCCTAGTTCCATGCCTAGCAAGATAAGCATCACTTGTGAAGACAGTGTGTCCCCTGACACTTTATTTTCCTTCAGGATCATCACCTTTAGAGATCAGTTCCTACCCTTGGTCAGGAACTTGCATGCAGCACACTCCTGCTGATTTCAGGCTCCCTGCAGTGAGAGCTCATTCCTGTGGGATGATTTCTTTGGTTATAAACAGGGTTAGGGTTTGATAAGGTGAACCCAAGCAGGTTTCTGCACTTTAGGAATAATCAAGACCTTCACTGCAGTGAGTAGGCTCTAAGGAGGGCCTCCACATTAGTTAGTACCTTGTTCACATCTTTTCTGAACTGTGACTCAGACATTGCTACACCGACAATTTTTTTCAGAGTAGTGCATCTGGACTATTGGGAAATGTGCTGTTATTTTTCTATTCCAGCACAGTGTGTAGTTTTCAGTTCATCTTCCAGCAAATTTTAAATGCTGATAAAAAATCATGGTCACACATATTCTCTGACCATTCTTTCTTGGGGAATGCAGGGAATGACCTCAGCTGAAAGGTCATGCTGGTTTGTCCAGCTGAATAGAGCTGGTGCAGACATGGCTGGCCTTCACTAGGCCTCCGTTCCTTCCTCCTGTAGGTCTGATATACTCCAGTCTGACCTGGAAGGAGCCATCCCCCAGGAAGAGAGCTCCCTGCAGACAGAGCTGCAGCAGAACAACTGAGTTTAACAGGCAAGTGAGTGAACATCCTATCCCATCCTTAACCAATCCTGGAGTGGCTTTCTGTGTCTGATTGCCTTTCCTTCTTCTCTGACAGCTCCCTTGAGAGAACTGAGGAGGCAAAAAAAAAAAAATCCACAGACTTCTTGGACACAACATTTTCTACTCCAGAATCAAGGCCTCCTGAAAAGACACATGCCCTTTGAAATGTCAACTCACCTGTGAACTAAATATCAACTGACCTCCAGGTGATGCAGCCCCAATCTGATCCACATGTCTGTTGGCTCCCTATATTGAAAAGCTGAGACAAGGCTTACTCAAAATCCTGAAACTCACCAGTGTTTGGTTCCAGTGAGAGGCACAACAGCATTGAGGACATGTTTCAGAGCAAGCATTACTCCATCAAGGACTTTGGCAAGCTATGTTGTCAGCTCACCATATGTGGTAGTAAATCCAGACAGACCACCCAAAAGCATCATATTCTCTCTGAAGTACAGCTTTGAAGCAGCTCCATCTCACATGCATGTGATGCTGAAGTTAATTGCTCTAAAGAGATAAAAACTGTCCCTCAGTCCTTGTGTCCCTCACTCCTTGTGTCCCTCACTCCTTGCGTCCCTCACTCCTTATGTCCCTCACTCCTTGTGTTCCTCGTTTGTTCTTCCATAAGAAAAACTATGTTGTATTCTGCAGTTCCACAGCCTGGACTCTAACATGACTAGTCCTGAAAATGGACTTACAGAGGACATGTGAATGATTTTTGACATCTTTTGGGCAGGTGGATCCTCTGTCTGGAGTTGTTGTATCTCACATAAGCACTCACAGGTGTATGTTGGCTGAAAGAATCATGTAGTAACCAACATGTTAAAACATCAGCATGCTATAGAGTTTAATCTTTTTAACTGGTCAAAGACCATCTTTATTATGCCAACAGTGGGTGATAATTCTCAAGAAACATCCTGGAGAACCACAAAATGTGCTCTAGGCACTATGACACAATGACAAGCACATGGCCAGTAGGGACTAACCCTCATTTGAGTGGGAAACTTCAGATAAAGTGATGTTCAGGAGTTATGTCGTCTGTTGCTGGACAATGTGAAATCATGCTTATAGAAGATGGCATTTCAAAATTATCCAGAGGCAGTGTGCTGACCTACATCCAGCACAAAGAGGTTGACCTCAAGCCCCATAGATTCTGATCAGATCCAGCTGAGTATAAAACCTATGTGTTTCCACACAGATATTGGGATACCACTCTTGTTGAATATGTACCTGGGAGGGTTTCAGAGAAGTACTGAGGCACATCAAGCGTTGCTGGTCATCCAGGAGGAGCCTGAACGTGTAAAACTGTGCTTGTCCTAATGGGTCATAAAGAATACTTTAATGGAGATCACTCAGCAGAATTTGAAAGATGAGTCAAAGCCTTTTACATGTCACATCCTTTGCCTTGGGAGTGCTTGACCTACAAATTCCCCAATGAAGCAAGGCTACACTCACCTTAAAAGGGTTATTGTAATCAGAGACTACCTTTCTACCATGTTTCCAAGGCCAGCCACTGACTCTAGGTCTGTGCTGCTGAATCTCAAGCAAGAGAATGCTGCTTAGCTTAATTTGTTGTTTGGTTTTTGGGTTGAGTTTTGTGTTTCATTTGGGTTTTTTATTTTCTTTGGTTTGAGGTTTTTCAATTTATTTGTTATTTCATTTGATGTTTTCATTTACTTGTTAGTTTGCTAAGGCTATATCCTGTATATAATGACCTGTCCCTTTTAATCCCCTCTTGAGTAAAATGAATGTATTTTTCAAATAAAAATTAATCTTTAACTGTTAATTCTTCAGACTCTTCTTTAGTCAGATGTGGTGTCACAATCCTGTAACACCAGAACTCACAGGCAGAAATGAATCTTTTCTAGATGCAGGAGCCTTGGGCTACATAGTGATTTGCCATCCAGCCAAGACTTCACACCATGTTCATTCAAAGTGGATAGTGTGTCCAACATTATGGATACCCACTTTATTGTGGAAAGAGTATCCCTACTGTATCCTTGTGGTCATATAGTTAGCTACCCCCCAAATATGTGGATGATCACATGAACCAAATTATTGAGAAACACAATAGCATGGCTCTAATGTCTCTTAGGAAATTTAAATATTTACCAAGAAACTATGAAAGAAATCAGAAAATCCAGAGCTGTCTGCCTCTGATTCCCTTAAAATACAGCATCAGAAGCCGTTCTGATGGGTGTAAGGTGAAATCTCAGAGTCATTTTGATTTGCATTTCATTGACCAGCAAGGATGTTGAGCATTTCTTTAAGTGTTTCTTTGCCATTCAATATTCCTCTATTGAGAATTCTCTGTTTAGCTCTGTACCCCATTTATTAATTGGATTACTTGTTTTGTTGCTTTTTAACTTCTTTAGTTTTTTATATATTCTGGATATTAGCCCTCTATCAGATATAGGATTGGTGAAGATCCTTTCCCATTCTGTAGGCTATCATTTTGTTCTGATGACAGTGTTCTTTGCTTCACAGACACTTTTCGATTTCATAAGGTCCCATTTATTGATTGTTGATCTTAGAGCCTGTGCTGTTGGTGTTCTGTTCAAGAAGTTATCTCCTCTGCCAATGAGATCAAGACTCTTCCCCAATTTTACTTCTAAGAGGTTTAGTTTGGTTTTATTTTGTCTTTGATACACTTGAAATTTAGTTATGTGAATAGTGATGAGTATGGATTTTTTTTTTTTTTTGCATTTTTCTACATGTAGATATCCAGTTAGACCAGCACCATTTGTTGAAGTTGCTGTCTTTTTTCCATTGTATGGTTTTGGCATCTATGTCAAAAAATCAGGTGTCCATAAGTGTGTGGATTTATTTCAGGGTCTTCTATTGGATTCCATTGATCCACCATCCACCAATCTGTTTCTATACCGGTACCATGCAGTTTTTATTACTGTTGCTCTATAGTACAGCTTGAGGTAAGGGATACCTCCTGAAGATATTTTACTGTAGAGAATTGTTTTAGCAATTCTGGATTTCTTGTTGTTCCATATGAAGTTGAGAATTTTTCTTTCAGTGTGTGTAAAAAATTGTGTTGGTGATTTGATGGGAATTGCATTGAATCTGTAGATTGCTTTTGGTAAGATGGCTATTTTTAGTATGTTAATCCTGCCAAGCCATGAGCATGGGAGATCTTTCCATCTTCTTTTTTTTAAAAATTTTATATTAATGACAGGTTATTTATTTTGTATCCTAGCCATAACCCCCTCCTTCATTCCCTCCCTTTCCCACCCTCCCCTCATCTCCCCCCTACCCCTTTCCAAGTCTACTGATAGGAGAGGACCTCCTTCAGTTACATCTAACCCTAGTTTATCAGGTATCTTCAGGCCTGACTACAATGTCCTCTTCTGAGGCCTTGCAAGGCTCCTCTCCCTCGGGGGGGGGGGGGCGGGTCGAAAAGCTAGCCATTGATTTCATGTCAGAAATAGTCCCTTTTCCCCTTACTAGAGAACCCACTTGGATACTGAGTTATTAAAGGCTATATCCGAGCAGGGATTCTGGGTTATATCCATATATGGTCCTTGCTTGGAGAAACTGTCTCAAAAAATTCCTCTGTGCCCTGATATACTTGGTCCTTGAGGAGCTCCTGTCCTCTCAGGTCTTACTAACTCCCCCTTCTTACAGATGATTCCCTGTACTCTGCCGAAGGTTTGGTTATGAATCTTAGTATCTGCTTTGATACACTGCTAGGTAGAGTCTTTCAGAGGCCCTTTATGGCCGGCTTCTTTCCTGTTACTTGTTTTCTCCTACATCCAATGTCCATCCCATTTGCCTTTCTGAGTGAGGATTGATCATCTTACCCTGGGTCCTCTTTCTTGTTTATCTTCTTTAGGTATATAGATTTCAGTATATTTAATCTATCTTATAAGTCTATATAAATGAGTATATATCATGTGTGTCTTTCTGCTTTTGGGATATCTCACTCATGATGATCATTTCTAGGTCCCACCATTTGCCTGCAAATTTCATGATTTCCTCATTTGTAATTGCTGAGTAGTATTCCATTGTGTAAATGTACCACAATATCTATATGCATTCCTCAAGTGAGGGACATCTGGGTTGTTCCCAGATACTGGCTATTACAAATAAAGCTCCTATGAACATGGTTGAGCAAATGTCTTTGTTGTATCCTTGAGCATCTTTTGGATATACACCTAAGAGTGGTATAGCTGGGTCTTGAGGTAGCACTATTCTTAATTGTCTGAAAAAGCACCAGATTGATTTCCAAAGTGGTTGTACAAGTTTACATTTCCACCAGCAATGGAGTAGGGTTCCTTTCTCCAGTATGTGTTGTCACTTGAGTTTTTTATCTTAGCCATTCTGATGGGTGTAAGGTGAAATCACAGGATCTTTTTGGTTTGCATTTCCCTGATGACTAAGGATTTTAAAAGCGTTTTAAAAGCCCACCCCTCCCCCTGTTAGCTCTTTCTCTGTCCTACTTCATGCTATAGATCAGATGTAAACTCTCAGCTACTGCTCTAGTAACATGCCTGCCTGCCCGCTGCCATGTTCCTGGATACAATGGTCATATACTCTAAGCCTCTAGAACTATGAGCCCCTAAAGTTATTTCTTTCTTTTATAAATTGCCTGGGTCACAGGACAATAAAAAAGTAACTAAGACACTAGGAAGCACATTACCCACTGAGCCATCTCACCAGCCTTAGTCTGACAAGTTTTTCACAAACTTAACATAGTCTTACCATGTAAACCAGAAATCACCAAGTGAACTGAAAAAGGACATTTCACTAAAATCTACAAAGGAATGTCTACACCTTCATTCCTACTCACCAAATCCTGAGAACAGCAAAGGTGTCCTTTAACAGTGCACAAATAAAATGGTATGTTCATACAATGGAGACATTAATTATTCAGACTTTAAAAAGCAAGAGATGGAGAGAACAGGAACTCCACAAGGAGAGCAACAGAACAAGACAATTTGAACACAGGGAACTTCCCAGAGACTCATACTCCAAACAAGGACTATTCATGGAGATAACCTAGAACCCCTGCACAGATGTAGCCCATGGCAGTTCAGTGTCAAGTGGGTTACATAATACTGGGAAGACGGACTGCCTCTGACATAATCTGATTGGCCTGCTCTTTGATCACCTCCCCCTGAGGGGAGATCAGCCTTACCAGGCCACAGAAGATGACAATGCAGCCACTTCTGATGAGAACTGATAGACTAAGATCAGAAAGAAGGAGAGGAGTACCTCCCTTATCAGTGGACTTGGGGAGGGGCATTCATGCAGAAAGGTGAGGGAGGGTGGGATTGGCAGGGGAGGAGGGAGAGGCTTATGGGGGATTCAAAATGAATAAAGTGTAATTAATAAAAGTTAAAAAATTTTAAAAAAGCAACTGATATAGCTGCAGAAAAGACATGGAGGAACTATAGAATGAATTAACTTAGTGGAGATGTCCATCTGAGAAGACCACAAGCCATATGATTTCAACTGCATAATTTCCTGAGTTATTTAAACTATACAGACAACAAAAAGGTCAGTGATTCGTGTGGGATGTCAGAGCTGGGAATAAACAGAGGATGAGCAGGATTTTTTAAGGCAGTGAAACTGCTCTGTACATTACTGAAAAAGCAGATTCATCAATTACCTGATGAATTCACTGCATAAAGCAGAGTGAATCTTAATATAAGGTACAACATTGAATGATAATATCCAATATCGGTTACAAGAAATTCGTCACATTAATGCAATATAGGAATGATGTACAGCACATAGCAACTGTTAAGATGATACACGAGAACTGTCCATTTCCTATTCAAATTGTTCTGTAGGCCTCAAATTGTTCTGTAGGCCTCAAATTGTTCTGTAGGCCTCAAATTGTTCTGTAGGCCTCAAATTGTTCTGTAGGCCTCAAATTGTTCTGTAGGCCTCAAATTGTTCTGTAGGCCTCAAATTGTTCTGTAGGCCTCAAATTGTTCTGTAGGCCTCAAATTGTTCTGTAGGCCTCAAATTGTTCTGTAGGCCTCAAATTGTTCTGTAGGCCTCAAATTGTTCTGTAGGCCTCAAATTGTTCTGTAGGCCTCAAATTGTTCTGTAGGCCTCAAATTGTTCTGTAGGCCTCAAATTGTTCTGTAGGCCTCAAATTGTTCTGTAGGCCTCAAATTGTTCTGTAAGCCTAGGACAATCTGAAAACACAGTCTATTGATTTGAAAATTACACTAAAAATAAAATATAAATGTTATTGTTCTGAAAATTAAATAAACAAAATAAAAGCTAATGTAGTCATACAACAAAGGGGAATGCTCTTATATTACTATACGTCCATTTTTAACTGTGCAAGAGCAGTCAGATTTTTATTGCTATGAAAAGTATCTAAAATAATCAGCTGTTGAAGAAAAAGTTTATTTTTCCACACAGTTTTGAAGTCTTTGATCCGTGGTTGATTTTTCCTCTTGTTTTGGGCATATTGCAGTACAGCAAGAGGATGAAGTAAAGGAAGTCTGTTCACCCTGTGGCAAGAGAAGCAAATAAGAAAATGAAAGGGATTTGGATTCCACACCCCCTTCAATGATCCCAAATCTTCCGTTCAGAAAGGCAAATGGCATGAACATAGGAAGAGAAAGAAAACAAGGAACAAGACAGGAACCTACCACAGAGGAACTCTGAAAGACTCTACCCTGCAGGGTATTAAAGCAGATGCTGAGACTCAAACCCAAACTTTTTGAAGGTTGCTGGGAATCTTATGAAAGAAGGGAGATAGAAAGACCTGGAGGGGAAAGGAGCTCCACAAGGAGATCAACAGAACCAAAAAATCTGGGCACAGGGGTCATTTCTGAGACTGATACGCCAACCAAGGACTATGCATGGAGATAACCTAGAACTCCTGCACAGATGTAGCCCATGGCAGTTCAGTATCCAAGTGTGTTCTCTAGTAATGGAACAGGGACTGTCTCTGACTTGAACTCAGTGGCTGGCTCTTTGATCACCTCCATCTGAGGGGTTGCAGTCTTACCAGGCCATAAAGAAAACAATGCAGCCAGTCCTGATGAGACCTGATAGGCTAGGGTCAGATGGAAGGGGAGGAGGACCTCCCCTATCAGTGGACTGGAGGAGGGGCATGGGAAGAGAAGAAGAGAAGGTGGGATTGGGAGGGGTTGAGGGACTGGGCTACAGCTGGGATAGAAGTGAATAAATTGCAATTAATTTAAAAATTAATTTTTTTTTTAAAAAAAAAAGGGTTCCACAGTCTACCCACAATGCTGGAGATCTATCTTCTAAACCAGAGTCATTGTATCTTGGTGATGACAAAATGTCAAACTAAGACATCCATTCTAAGAGTATTACCATTTCTTTTTTTTTTTTTTCTTCCACTCAATTTCTCTCACTTAATTGCCATGTCATGAGACTCTTTAATCTTGGAAGACTTTTTTTCTTCTTCCATAATAGCAGCTGGAATATTTTGGGTAATCATTTCCTGCCATTGTATCATATCTTCCATACCCACCTAACATATAACAAGTGTGCAGCTAGTAAACAATTTTCTTTCCTTATTTTAATGCACAGCAAACTAAATACTGCTGGAAACAGCCCTGAGGTTCTTTATCTTGGAAAAGAAGCAATAATTTTATCTTTTCTTATTTCAAAGAAGTATGTGTTCCACTTCAATGTTGCTCTTGTATTTTCTGTCTGAGATCTTCTTCCACATTGGTGACTTTCAACATTCTCCAGTATTACATATCTGACCCTACCACATTGCCTATCAAAAGCAGTTGAAATTGCATCACAAATGAAATCAGAGTTATCATGTGATATTTGCCAGAAATTCCAACTAGTCAACTAATAAATGCAGCCACCAACACAGAACTGTGGTTGGTTGTTACTGCCTGTTAACATGGAACTCTTGCCTCCTAGGCCTGTTTCTGCTTCCTGTAAACAACATGCCTTACCAATTATTCCTCAGTCTTTTACTTCAGTGCATATGTATGTCATATAATATCCCCCAGATTTAGAAAAGAAAACTTAAACAGTGGGGCCTCAATCCTCCTTATTTTTTTTATTAATAGCTATATGCTCTCATTTTCCACTTAGAACTCAATTCTTACTTACTCTTATTCCATGCTGCCAGAGACTGGAATACGAAAGACAGACTTTTGTCATGCCAAGCCCAATAGGCACTTTTCATATTTATTTTCTTGTCTCTTCCAGAAAATTTTCTTCTTTGACTATAGGTTTCATTATAGCCTTCATTAAAAAAAAAAAAAGTAGCTCCTTCACAGAGTGCATTGTCCAAGTTTATTCTTTTATCTTTCATTTAAATGTCAGTATTCACTCTGGACACATGGCCTTGAAAGAACCCTTTTAGTCTTATTGAATCAATAAATGATATTAACTCTAGGGTGTTTTTCCCTCCTTAATTTCAATTTCATAGCCAATCCCCAGCAAGTATCTTATATTTTGAAACATCTTAAATGAAATTAATTTCATAAAGTCTAAATTCTTTATCCTAATGGTTGAATAGCTTCTCTTCTAATTGCACAATTTTTCAAGTGAGAGCTATGGAGGCCATCCCTATCATAGTCTTCTATCTAATATCACACATCCAATAAACTCCTCAGTCCTGTTTGCTGTGTCTCTTTGGGTACTAGTTAGTGTTGCCGGAACACTTCTGTATTATAAAAACATGTTTTTGCTTAATTCTATAGGAAGGTATTGAAGCACTTGTTGCTAATCATTTGTTTGTTCTAAGTGAACCTTCAAAAGAGATGTCATCCAAAGGTCAGCCTCAGGAGGAGTACAGGATAGCCAGTGACAGAACTAGGTGGAAAAGGGTGTGGGGAGGGTAAAATGGTGGGGACCACATGTAGTGAAAGCTGGGAGTAGGAGGTGAGAGGGCTGGGAGAGGGAAAGAAACCGAGGTGGGAGGAAATTTCTGGTGCAAGATGGAGACCTGTTACAGGGCAAGCTCCTAGAAGGATATGCGGGTAACTTTAGCTGAACTCTCCCATTCTTATGGATCCACAAAATTAACATAGTAAAAATGGTCAAAAGCAATCTACAGATTCAATGCAATGCCCATCAAAATATCAATACAATTCTTTACAGATCTTGAAAAAACACTTCTAAACTTTATTTGGAAAAACAAACAAACAAATCAGGATAGCTGAAACAATCCTGTACAATAAAAGATTTCTGGAGGTATCGTATCCCTGATTTCAGGGCAATAATAATAAAAACTGCATGGCATTAGCATCGAAACAGAAACAGAAACTATCTCCTTAAATTGTGCTTTATTCATAGAGCAAGTAATTTGAGAAGACTGGAGGTTAGCATCCTAAAGGACTGTTCTGTATAATCTTTAGTTATCAGATTATATAGATAGGGAAAAGGGCAGTTGTTAGCATATATTTTATGTTACTTTGTTTGATTTCTTATATCTGCCACCCTTCTCCATCCCAATCCTTTCTAACACCCCAACACCAGGTAGGAAAGACTGAAAGTTAGTGGGGAGAGGTAGCATTAAGATATTTTTAGACTATTTCCTGCTGATTAGGGGTTCTGAGTTCCTTGGGGCAAGTCCTTTCATCCTCCTATTAAAATATATCTGACTTTTTCTTATAGTCTCTTTTCTCAGGGCAGCTTGGCAAATCAGGAGCAGCTGCAGGAGCAGGAACCAACATAGGAAACAGCTTTGCCTCCTCTCTTGGGGCATGGATCTTCTTTATATCCTCTTTAGAGTCCCCAGAATTAAACTACTTTCAACTAGCAGATCATACCCATGCCAGAGCATGCATGAGACAAATAGAACTCTCAATAGAATGTTCATCTCTCACCATTTCCCATATGCTTGCCAAACTGCTGTATGTAGTTCCATGTAATGTCTCCATGCTGTAATGATGGTTCTTCCAAACCCTGAATCCATGTTCCATGCAATGTCTCATGTTGTAACAATGTCATCTCCACTCCCTGAACCTAGCTCATTGTTATGCCTCATTCTGTAAAAATGCACCTGTAGCACTTGATTCTTTATATTATTCTTTTAGCCACACCAATTTCAACTCATTCCTTAATCCTCAACTCAGACTCTGCCTTCTCTTTTTCTCTGGATAAAGGTTCCTGCAGTGCTGTATGTATCCTGTGACAGCCATTGCCACATTTTGCTGTAAATGATTGCTTGCTTGTCTGCTTCTCCACAATAAGAACTTCTTAAGGGAAGATTTAAAATGTTCCATCTTATTGATCTCATTATTCTTGCTGTCTAGCTCAGTAGAAAATTGAGGAGTTTGTGAAGGAGAAAGCTTGGAGGGAAGAAAGGCAAGGAACGATAGAGGGATGACTGAGGGACTAACCAAGGCTGTGGTTACATAAAATTACATAAATAGCAGCAGTTTTGTTGTTGGCATGAAATTGTAAGAAACAAATTTCTATATAAGAAGCACTTCAAATCTTATCACATTTTTCCATAGTTTAAACAAAATTATTAGTGTACCACAGGTAGTGACAGGTGCTCCTGGCATGGTAGAGATTCCTCCATGACCATCAAAAGACATCACCCAAATTCTGGAATATACCTGGGATGGATCTGATAGCCTCTTCTCTGTTGGTTTGATCTGGAGACTAAGATTTAGGCCAGAGACTGTGCCAACTGTGATATGTGTCACCTTTGATCCTGCTTCACAGAGCTCTATTAGTGTCCCTCCACTCTCTCTACACATCTGGATGGTGGTCAGAGATAGCATCAAGAAGGGCTGGAAGAAGGGCTGGGAGATAGGCTGGTTAGTAAAGTGCTTGCCATGAATTTGTGAGGACCAGTGTGAAGAAGCTGAGAGTGGTAGCACACACTTATAGTCTACTGCAGGAGAAAGAGACAGGGGGATCCTCATGACTCACTGACCAGCCAGGCTAGTGGAATTAGTGATTTCCAGGTAACAGTGAACATTTCCGTCTCAAAAAAATGAGAACTGACAAAAAATGACACTCCAGATTATCCGATGGCTACCATATGTAGGAGCATACACATGTACACACATGCATACACAAATGCACACATATACTTGCAAACATGTATACACATTTATGGAGATATACATGATATCAAAAGGAAATAATAGAATTTAATATGTAATATATAACAAATCATATAAAAAGGAAAAAATAGAATTTAAAGAAAAGAAAAAATATAAGAAGGTAAAAGTATGCACCCTTTGATGATTGCTTGAAAAGTCAACCTTTCAGAAATACTTAATCTGATTTTACACAGGTGAGAAGTAGCTTTGTTGAATTATATAACTGAGATTTGAACATGTGTGTATTCGGTAGTTAAAATAAAGTGACACATTTGGTATATAGTTTAGTATGGCCCAATGTAGAGTCAGAGATCATCTTGATATATCAATGGCTTATTCAAGGGCATGTGATGATATCATCAGATCTGATTCCTTTGTCATATGGACTTTATAGATCAGGGAAAAGAATCCTGTCATAGGCTGTCATATTGGCCACCCTCTCCATACTACATGTGGGCACTCAGATTTACATGCACTGACTTAAATTTTCCCTCTAAGTCTTCCAGTTTATGAGTGCAAATATGGTCTAGAACAACTTGAATCTTTTGGTTGTCTAGGATACATGAGTCCTGCCTGTCTAGATTCAGGACTTCCCCTCTCTACTCTGAGGCATTCTCTGTGGTTGAGAAAGAACAATTTCTTGGACTAGGAGCAATAGTTTTTTTCACAAAGAATATTCACCTAAGAGTGGTTTTGTCACCTTGGGCTGAAATGAGCTTTGTGAACTAGATGTATTGAAAACAGCATACAATTATTTTTTTTAACCAAGAAAAAATTCACACATGAAAAAATATACACAGCTTAAGAATTTTAAAAAAACTCCTCTATTCCGTTTAAAAGTAAAATAACACAAATAAAACTTAATGGTGCATGTAATGAAAAGTTAGACATCCAACAGTATATCACCTCATCTCTGTAAAGATTTTGAAACTGATCTTCTTCCAGTGATCATTTATTATTTTATACTATTTTACACAACCCCCCACACACATTTATATTTGTGCCAAAAAGTACAGTGGTATTTTTATGTTTAAAGCTTTGCAGAATGAGACGATGCTTTTTACCGTTGGTGGTATTCATTTTGACTATGGAGTGCCTCATGAGTCTACCACATATTAGTACTCCGGTCCTGTTGATTGAGAGATTATTTCAAAAATGTTGACATTACAAACAATTTTGAAACGAGTTGTTTGTTTTTATACATGTCTTCTTATTCATGTGTGTTTCACCTACTGGGGTCGACATAAAGAACTGCTGTTCCAGTGGCATTTGTGTTTGCATCCAACTAGGGAGTGGACAGTAATTCCCTAGAGAGCCAAATCTTATTTGCTCTCTAAGGAATATGAAAAATTTTCTGAGCCTGAGAATCATAGGATCTATTTTTTGACTCTTTTGGTTTTGCTTGTTCCTATCATTTATCCATAAAGGATTTTTTATTGATTTACAATAATTTTTATTTGTACAGCATGATAATATTCTATGGTTTTATATGCTTGAGGCTTATCTTCCCAGTGTTTATGTTTTTCATGAAGAAACTTCTTTAATTAAAAATTTAAATCTGCATTTCCTTTGATTACACCCATTTTTCTTACAGTATTTGAGACATATCCCCCAATATCAGGATCATAAAGATATTTCTATTTTTGGCTAGCATTTTTCAATTTTATTATTCACATTTAGATCTTTAATCAACTGGAATTGATTTGTTTTTATAGAATGGGTATGAAATCTAGTGTGTGTGTTTTTAGATGGATAAGCTACTGCTCCTAAAATATTTACTGGAAAAAAAAAGTCTTTTCTTACCAAGTGATTTACGATGTCAGCTCTGTCACACAGTGAGCTCCATTCATTCAGCATATTTCTTTTTAATCTGCAACATTTTCAGTTCTGCTCCAAGCAATGGCTCTATCCCCAAGATGAAATAATCATGCCCACATCTGACAGTGGGTTTCTACTCTGCTCCGCACTGAAGTTTATCACTCCATGACTATGACTAAAAGGCTCATTTTCATAACGATTATAATGTTCACTTAGTCACACCACTAAATTAGCTTTCCTCTCCTTATTCCTCTTTTTCCAAGTGTTTTGGGTCTCCTCATGTTTCACTGTCTGCTCATATACATCTTATGCATATTCATGTGTTTAATAAAACAAGCTCATGTGTTAGACTGGGGTCCCTGAAAACAAAAAGTGATTCTTATGAAGGTACTTGCCTTGAGGAAAAGAACAATGAGAGGAAGTAGCACTGGGTGGAAAAGGCTTCTTTCACACAGCTGTGAACAGCAGTACAGAGAAGGAGCAACTGGGTATCTTGGCAATTAACACTCATGGCAGTTGGAGGAAAGAGCAGAACAGCAACATGGTTTACAACATTTCTGTGTGGAAGATTCCTCTCCTGCCCAATGTTCTTTCTTCTCATTGTTTTTATGTTTATATGCATGGATTTCTGTAATATATTTGCACATAATTTAATTCAAGAAATTAAAACATGCAGATTTTACACATTAAGATTATTGTGGAGGAGCCAAGATGGCGGTGCCGGGAGAGCACCGCGTTTGAGAAGCAGGACAGCACTCCCCGTGCAGAGACCAGGAGACTGAACTCTGGGCCCTGAAACTATATCAATCGTGTTTCCCAGGTGAGGGGAGGCTCCCACAGCATGGGAATCGGTCGGGTCCACTCACGGCTACCCAGCCAGAACCCGGAAGAAATCCCGGCTTTGTGTCTCCTGGCTGGAGCCGCAAGCGTCCATGCCCCAATCACTTTCCCAGGCTGATCCGCAAGCACAAGGGTGCCTGAGGCTGGGAGTCCCAGCCGCCGGGGGACCCCACTGGGAAGCAAAGTTGCCAGACTGATCACGGGTCACCCAGTCTATCCCGGAAGGTTGCTAGGACGGCGGGTAGCCACCGCCAACACAACTGAGCTCCTGCCAGGCAGAGATCTGCGTGCTCAGCTCAGCGGTACAGACAAGCTGTGCGCCCCAGTACAACAGGGACTGGGAACCCCTGTCCAGAGAGGACCCCACAGGGAAGGAAGAAACCGTGCTGCTGGGGTCACCTAGGGAAAGTCTAGCAGCCTGCAGATCGCAGACAGGTGAGTACGCCCAGCCATCACAGATCTGGGCCCAAACAGGGAGCACAGAGTGATCGGAAACTCAGCTCCCGCAGACTAGCAGGCGGGCGCACGCTCCACCAGCCCAGAGGCCTGCATTGTACCAAATACACCTTACAGGCAGAACTGTGCGCCCCAAGACACCAGAGCAGTACTCACCCGCCACAAATTACCTCTTGGGTTCTGGGGCACAGAGCCCCAACCTCAGACCTACAAAAGACCTAGAACCCTGAGATCAATCCCCCAGATACTGTTCCAAGGGGCAACCAGTTATCCCTAACAAAACCGACCAAACCACGGGACACACAGGTTACAGCAGTTGATCACTAAATTTACAGCAAGAAACCCAGAAGGAGGGCAACTGTCTCCAGGACTTCTCCAAGTGAGAGGAGAGCCCTCTCGACTAATCAGGACAACAGTTACTACACAGGTCTCTATGCCTGAGGTGAGCTGTAGCGACTCCTGAAAAACACCAGACATCCAGTGACTATACCCAAAAAGCTGGAAAGGCTTCCTTCAGGAAAAACCATCTTCCTGCCAAAGGTATTCTCTCCACTACAAGAGTCCAGGAACAACCAGAAACTAAATTCAAACAACTAAGATAGTCCAATGGGTAGAGGACAGCGTAAAAGTCCAACCAACAAAAGCCAGAGCAATATGGCATCTCCAGAACCCAGTTATCCAGGGGCAAATAGCCCTAGACACCCCAGCATAAATGAAATTCAAGGAGATGACCTAACATCTATGCTCATGAAGAAGATAACAGAGGAAAGAAATAAAATACGAAAAAAATTAGAGGAAGATAAAAACAAACAGATCATGGCTATCCGTAAAGAAATGGAGGAAATTAAAGACAAGGAGATTATGACCATCTGTGAAGAAATACGGGAAGCTGCAGCCAAACAGTCTGTGGCCGTTAGAGAGGAAATGCTTAAATCACTGAATGAAATAAAAGAAACAGTGGATTGTTCAAACAAACAGCTGAAGGAATTGGCGGAAAAACATGAAAATACAGTCAGACAGGGGAAGGAAACCAACAAAATAGCTCAAGACCTGAAGATAGAATTGGAAAAATTAAAAAAAACACAAATGGAAGAAATTGTGGAGAGAAAGAACTTAGGGAAGAAAGCAGGAACTACAGAGGTTAGCAAAACCAATAGGCTACAAGAAATGGAAGAAAGAATCTCAGGTGTGGAAGATACAATGGAAGAAATAAATGTATCTGTCAAAGAAAATGTTAAATCTAAAAAATTCCTGACACAGACCGTCCAAGAAATTCAAGACAACATAAAAAGACAAAACCTAAGAATAATAGGAATAGAGGAAAAAGAAGTTTCCCTGCACCAAGGCCCAGAAAATATTTTCAACAAAATCACTGAAGAAAATTTCCCCAACTTAAAGGAGAGAACAATAAGAATACAAGAGGCCTATAGAACACGCAATAAATTAGACCAGAAAAGAAAATCCTCCCGCCACATAATAATCAAAACAGGAAGTTTACAGAACAAAGAAAAAATACTAAAAGCTGCAAGAGAAAAAGGCCAAGTAACATATAATGGCAAACCCATTAGAATCACACCTGACTTTTTAACAGAGACTATGAAAGCCAAAAGGGCCTAGACTGATATCATGCAGACTCTAACAGAACACAGATGTCAGCCCAGGCTACTATACCCAGCAAAACTCTCAGTCCTCATAGACGGAGAAAACAAGATATTCAATGACAAAAACAAATTTCAACACTACCTACAAACAAATCCAGCATTACAGAAGACACTGGAAGGGAAAATACAACCCAAGAAAGCTAGTTACATTCAAGAAAACACAGAAAATAAATAACCCCACTACAGTAAAACAAAAAGCAACCAAGCACACAACCGTATGACCACAGCCAACATCAAATTCAAAGGATCTAACAGCCACTGGTCATTAATCTCTCTCAATATCAATGGACTTAATTCTCCAATAAAAAGACACAGACTAACAGAACGGATGCGTAAACAAAACCCAGCAATCTGTTGTATACAAGAAACACACCTAAGTCACAAAGATAGACATTACCTGAGGGTAAAGGGATGGAAGACGGCTTTTCAAGCAAATGGACGCAAGAAGCAAGCAGGAGTAGCCATTCTAATATCTGATAAAATAGTCTTTCAACCAAAATTAATCAAAAGAGATGGGGAAGGACACTTCATACTCATCAAGGGAAAATTCCACCAAGAAGACATCACAATCCTGAACATCTATGCCCCAAATACAAGGGCACCCACATTTGTGAAAGAAACATTGATAAAACTTAAACCACACATAGATCCCCACACACTAATAGTGGGAGACTTCAACACCCCACTCTCAACAAAGGACAGGTCAACTAAACAGAAATTAAACAAAGAAACAATATCTCTAACAGAGGTCATGAATCAAATGGACCTAACAGACATTTACAGAACCTTATACCCAAACACAAAAGAATTTACCTTCTTCTCAGCACCTCATGGAACCTTCTCCAAAATAGACCATATAGTTGGTCACAAAGCAAGCCTCAACAGATACAAGAAGATTGAAATAATCCCTTGTATCCTGTCTGATCACCATGGAATAAAGCTGGACCTCAGTAAAGTAACAACAGAAATAGCAAAAAGCCTACATATATATGGAAACTGAACAACTTGCTACTAAAAGACAGCTGGGTCAGGGAAGAAATAAAGAAAGGAATTAAAATCTTCCTAGAACTCAATGAAAATGAAGACACAAAATACCCAAACTTGTGGGACACAATGAAAGCAGTGCTAAGAGGAAAGTTCATAGCACTAAGTGCCTTCAAGAAGAAATTTGAGACAGCGCATTCAAGCAACTTAATGGCTCACTTAAAAACCCTAGAAAAAGAAGAAGCAGACACACCAAGAAGGAGCAGACGGCTGGAAATAATCAAACTCAGGGCTGAAATCAATCAATTGGAAACAAATAAAACAATTCAAAGAATCAATGAAACCAAGAGCTGGTTCTTTGAGAAAATCAACAAGATAGACAAACCCTTAGCCAAGCTAACTAAAAGGCAGTGAAGACACCATCCAAATCAAAAAAATCAGAAATGAAAAGGGGGACATAACTACAGACACTGAGGAAATCCAAGCAATCATTAGGACTTACTTCAAAAGTCTATATGCAACAAAATTTGAAAATTTAAATGAAATGGACAATTTTCTTGATCGATTGCACTTACCAAAGCTAAATCAGGACCAGGTAAATCAATTAAATAGTCCTATATCTCCCAAGGAAATAGAAGCAGTCATCGAAAGTCTCCCATGCAAAAAAAGCCCAGGACCTGATGGTTTCAGCACAGAATTCTACCAAACACTCAAAAAAGAGCTAACTCCAGTTCTCTTCAAACTATTCCACAAAATCGAAACAGAAGCAACATTACCAAACTCATTCTATGAAGCCACAGTCACCTTGGTACCTAAACCTCACAAAGACCCAACAAAAAAAGAGAACTTCAGGCCAATATCCCTTATGAACATTTATGCAAAAATACTCAACAAAATACTCGCAAACCGAATACAAGAACACATCAAAGATATCATCCACCATGACCAAGTAGGCTTCATCCCAGGTATGCAGGGGTGGTTCAATATACGGAAATCCATCAATGTGATCCACCATATTAACAAACTGAAAGAAAAAATCCACATGATAATCTCCCTAGATGCTGAAAAAGCATTTGACAAAATCCAACGTCCATTCATGTTTAAAGTATTGGAGAGATCAGGGATACAAGGCACATATCTAAACATAATAAAGGCGATATACAGCAAACCTATAGCCAACATCAAACTGAATGGAGAGAAACTTAAATCAATCCCACTGAAATCAGGGACAAGACAGGCTGCCCACTCTCTCCATATCTCTTCAACATAGTGCTGGAAGTCCTTGCTAGAGCAATAAGACAGTTGAAGGAGATCAAGGGGATACAAATTGGAAAGGAAGAAGTCAAATTATCACTATTTGCAGATGATATGATAGTATACGTGAGTGACCCCAAAAACTCCACCAGGGAACTCCTACAGCTGATAAACACCTTCAGCAAAGTGGCCGGATACAAAATTAACTCAAAATATCAGTAGCCCTCCTGTATACAAAAGACAAAAGGGCTGAGAAAGAAATTAGGGAAACAACACCCTTCACAATAGCCACAAATGACATAAGGTACCTTGGAGTAACCCTAACCAAGGAAGTCAAAGACTTGTATGAAAAAAATTTCAAGTCTCTGAAGAAAGAATTAGAAGAAGATATGAGAAGATGGAAAGATCTCCCATGTTCATGTCTTGGCAGGATTAACATAGTAAAAATGGCCATTTTACCAAAAGCAATCTACAGATTCAATGCAATTCCCATCAAGTTACCAACACAATTCTTTACAGACCTGGAAAGAAAAATTCTCAACTTCATATGGAATAACCAGAAACCCAGAATTGCTAAAACAATCCTCTACAATAAAGGATCTTCTGGAGGTATCTCCATCCCTGATCTTAAGTTGTACTATAGAGCAACAGTTTTAAAAACTGCGTGGTACTGGCATAATAACAGAAGAGTGGATCAATGGAACCGAACAGAGGACCCAGAAATAAACCCATACACTTATGGGCACCTAATCTTTGACAAAGGCACCAAAACCATACAATGGAAAAAAAGATAGCATCTTCAACAAATGGTGCTGGTCCAGCTGGATGTCTACATGTAGAAAAATGAAAATAGATCCATACTCATCACCCTGCACAAAACTGAAGTCCAAGTGGATCAAAGACCTCATCATAAAACCTGACACATTAAATCGGCTAGAAAAAAAAGTGGGGAATACCCTAGAACTCATTGGTACAGGAGAAAACTTCCTGAACAGAACACCAACAGCACAGGCTCTAAGAGCAACAATCAACAAATGGGACCTCATGAAACTGAAAAGCTTCTGTAAAGCAAAGGACACCATCACCAAAACAAAGCGACTGCCTACAGATTGGGAAAGAATCTTCACCAACCCTTTATCTGACAGAGGACTCATATCCAGTATATATAAAGAACTAAAGAAGCTGAAAAGCAGCAAACTAAGTAATCCACTTAAAAAATGGGGAACAGAGCTAAACAGAGAATTCTCTGTAGCTGAATACCGAATGGCAGAGAAGCACTTAAAGAAATGCTCAACCTCACTAGCCATTAGGGAAATGCAAATCAAAACAACCCTGAGATTTCACCTTACACCCACGAGAATGGCCAAGATCAAAAACTCAAGTGACAACACATGCTGGAGAGGTTGTGGAGAAAGGGGAACCCTTCTCCACTGCTGGTGGGAATGTAAACTTGTACAACCACTCTGGAAATCAATCTGGCGCTTTCTCAGACAACTAGGAATAGTGCTTCCCCATGATCCAGCCATACCACTCCTAGGCATATATCCAAAGAGGCTCAAGTACACAAAAAGGACATTTGCTCAACCATGTTTGTAGCAGCTTTATTTGTAATAGCCAGAAGCTGGAAACAACCCAGATGCCCCTCAACTGAAGAATGGATGCAGAAATTGTGGTACATCTACACAATGGAGTATTACTCAGCAATGAAAAATAAGGAAATCATGAAATTTGCAGGTAAATGGTGGGATCTGGAAAGGATCATCCTGAGTGAGTTGTCCCAGAAGCAAAAAGACACACATGGTATATACTCACTCATATAGACATACAACATAGGACAAACCCACTATAACCTGTGCATCTAAAGAAACTAAGCAAGAGAGAGGACCCTAACAAAAATGTCCAATCCCCATCCGGAAAGGCAAAGAGGATGGACATCAGAAAAAGAAGAAAACAGGAAACAACCTAGGAACCTACCACAGAGGGCCTCTGAAACCCTCTGCCCTACAGACTATCAAAGCAGATGCTGAGCCTGATGGGCAAGTGTTGGGCAGAGTGAATGGAATTTTAGGTAAGAACTGGGAAATAGTAAGAGCTGGAGAGGACAGGGTCTCCACAAGGAGAGCAACAGAACAAGAAAATTTGAACACAGGGAACTTCCCAGAGACTCATACTCCAACCAAGGTCTATTCTTGGAGATAACCTAGAACCCCTGCACAGATGTAGCCCAGGGCAGTTCAGAGTCCAATTGGGTTACATAGTAATGTGAAGAGGGACTGCCTCTGACATAATCTGATTGGCCTGCTCTTTGATCACCTCTCCCTGTGGGGGAGCAGCCTTACCAGGCCATAGTAGAGGACAATGCAGCCCCTTTTGATGTGAACTGATGGACTAAGATCAGAAAAGAGAGGAGAACCTCCCCTATCAGTGGACTTGGGGAGTGGCATGCATGCAGAGGGAGGAGGGAGGGTGGCATTGGGAGGGGAGGAGGGAGGGGCTTATAGGGGGATGCAGAATGAATAAAGTGTAATTGAGGAAAAATTTTAAAAAAAGGGGGGGGGAATAATTTAAGAACCTTAAATGACTTTCAAAAGTGGAGCAAAACATGGAATTAGTCCATTTACATGGAGCATGTCTCGCCCCTGGGGGCAATGGTCTCCTGAACCTACTCAGACCTCGGACACCACCACTGCTAGTTCTAGAACTGATGCAAGATGTTCCAACGATGGGGTTAAGGCTTCTCATAATATTTCCTATAAGCCCACACCTGTTTGTTTATATCCCCCATTTTTATTCATTATTAGCCAGATAGAGCCAAGTAATTGTGGTGATGATACTTGCTTTTTTGCCCAATGCTGGAATGCTAGCGAATTTAGGTATGCCCTGGTTACTCGCATGCCTCGCTGGGTGCCTGTGCCGTTGATGCCCCTCACGCTATGACTCTCTTCAGACAGAAAAGGGATCTTGGAACTACAGCCGCCACTGTTACTACCATCTCATTGGTGGCTGTTGGAGCTACCACCGTGGCACTAGCCAGGAGTCATACTGTGCAGACTGCTCAGACCCTGAATAATCTTTTAACCATCAAGCCTCAACTAAAAGGAGGCTTGATGGTGTTCAATCAGAGGATTGACCTCGTGCAGGAGCAAATTGATACCCTATGGCAAATGGCTCAACCGGGCTGTCAATTAAAGTACGCTGGACTTTGTGTCACTAGCATATAACATGAGAATTTTTCCTGGGCTGCAAATCTGTCTAAACAATTGTCGAGCTATATTTTAGGTAATTGGACTGGAGAATTCGATACTACGATGGAGCAGCTGAGAGTGGCCATTGTTACGGCAAATTCTACCAGAGTGGACGCAGGACTAGCCACAGGATTATCACCATGGATTGCTGCAGCCATGAATCATCTGAAGGAATGGGTGGGCATGGGAGCATTAGCAGGCCTTCTGGTGTTGGTCTCCTTGGTTTGCCTGTGGTGTATATGCACGATTAGAGTCTCACAACAGCGTAATGCAGCCATGATCATTCAGGCCTTACAGCCATTGAAGCAGGACAGTCTCCCCAAGCATGGTTGGCTACCATAAAAAGCTAAAATGTTATGCTCAGGATGCGAGGCTAAGCACTGCACTCAGGGTCAGCCGCTTTCGACCCAGAGAAGAGCAAGTCTGATTGCATGCGGGTTGATGCCCCAGGTCCCGCCTCTGAGAAAAAGGTATCGGACGGGTCTGATGCTCTTTGGGTAGATGACACCTAAATGAACATCGGTACAAAGTCCCAATTTATTTCTAATATCAGAGATCAGACCTCTACTCTTGCCTGATGCGTCTAAAACAAAAAGGAGAACTGTAGAGAGCTGCGGAATGCCATGCCTTAAAGTAGGAGCTGGTTTCTGCCTTCCACCTTCCTGATGGTGAGTGCTCTCTGTCACAAACAACTCCACATTTGGCTAAGGCTGAGGATCTGGCTTGCTTCCATGTACGTGGACCTATCTGCATTGCCCACGTGGCAAGCTGGGGTTGGCTACCCAGAGGCTATTTAAGCTGTGGGCTGGCTTTCTCCAGGGTCCGATGATTGTTCAAGGTTCCTGAATAAACTGCATTGAAAAAAAAAAAAGATTATTGTGGTTGAACCAGGTGGGGTGGCTCATGCCTATAATCCCAGCACTCTGGGAGGCAGAGGCAGGTAGAACTCTGTGTTCAAGGCCACCCTGATCTACAAACTGAGTCCAGGACAGTCCATACTACACAGACAAACCTTGTCTTGAAAACACCAAAAAAAAAAAAAAAAAAAAAGATTATTATAATGATTGGATAAAAATGGAGTTAGGGATGCATTAAAAAAGAAAAAGAAAAATGACAAAGAGATCAAGAAAGAGAAGAAAGAAAGAAAGAAAGAAAGAAAGAGAACGAAAGAAAGAAACAAACAGAAAAGCTTTAAGGGATTTTGTATTTGATGTTTGAATAAACAAATTGTATTAATGTGTATCTCTGTATGTGTGTTAGAAAATTGATACAAATAAATGCACAGTAATCAATAGCTAGACAATCCCAACTCAGAATACACACTTACCCGTTAAAAACATTGATCTGTGAAAGTCAAGGAAGCCTTGTAAATCGCTGAGGTCTATAATTTAGGTGGTTTTGTTGAGTGTTTGGAGCTCTCTGCTAATGAGGCAGTGTTCAGCTGCTGTTCAGTTGTAGCTTTTAATTGCAGACTTTGGGACACTCTAATTCAGGGGTGAGTGGAGCCAGATTCACTAAAACCCAATTCATGCTGATAGGCTTAATTTTGTCCCAATGTGGACTTATTTCTGCCTCAGCTGTTTCATGCATTTGCATCATAAAGAAAAATAACTCTTGTGTCCCAGTTTATTTATGCCTAACTCCACAAGCACATTCCTAGCTAGGGCTTATGTGATATCTTTGATGTCTCAGAGATTGTACTTTCAGAGGCTGTCTTTAAAAGAGAATGCAATTTATGTTACGTAGTTCATCTACTTTGTCTTGTTTCCTGATCATGCAAAGTCATTGTCACATTTATGAAATGCCCAAATGAGTATTGGCAGCCTTGCTACCTCCTCTGAAACAAACAAATTAGGCTCCAGTCTGACTCTTTGAGAGAAAACTCAGACTCAGGAGGAGTTAGGAGAAATCTCTTCTATGGCAGTGTTGAAGAGCAAAGGAGATACAAAGACAATAAAGAGGAGAACAAGCTTCATAAATGTTAATGTAGAATCCTGCTTAATAGAACACCTGCTAGGTCAAGCCTTGAAAGTAAGGTCTGGGCGTTGCCTCATATACACAACACAGAGCAGTGAGCAGTGAGGGTGAACTGAGTCCAGAATCAGTCATTGAAGAATTAATTGTGCCTGAGTGGCAAGAAGGAGAGAGTAATACTTGCCCTCTCACCCTAGGTTAGAGACGGGAGATAAAGTGGCTTACACATCTCTTATGGAAATCAAACCCATAAGCCTTTTCTTGCATGGGAAGGAAGCCCAAATTCTCTGCTTATACATGAAAAATAGGTCACAAATATAAGAAAATCTAAAATCTATTTCTAAATTTAATGAACTTTCAGGCTGTTTAGCAAAACTAAATGCAAAGCGATCGATATTCCTACTACACAGACGAAGATAGTCAAGATGTTTGTAGATGAGACATTCTCTGCTGAAGACACACTGACATAAAACAACGGATAATCCAGGTGGGACTGAGAAGACAATCAAGGAAATGCAGGTTCAGCACAGCACGAGAGCATGAAGCAAAGGCAGCAAAAGAAAAAAGTGAGTAGAAAACAAAGCATAGCAACACGGTGGCTTCTAAATGACAAAAAGTGATTTTCAAAGGTAAAGAATAACAGGTATGTTAAATGCAAGTGGCTTTCTCACCCTCATGCTTTTATTCTGCTTCCTAGTAGTCCTGTGTAGGAAAATAATGCAAGAACTAGAAAACAAATATTTAATGATCGACCAGAGAGTAAAAAATAAATATAATTATTTTCTGATGTGAAATTAAAAATCATTAAAATTTTTAATAATCATGAAGATATAAGGGAACACATTCTAAAACTCAGAAATGAAAAAGCATATCATATTTAAAACTGAAAAAAATATTATAGTCAACTTTCAGACAAGCTTAACAATTTAGGTGAAATAAATTATTAGAAAAAATAATGATTTATTAAAACTGACATAATTAAGAAAAACATAGGGTTTTTCTATAACAAAAGCTATATCCTTATTTTTTTAATGCCTATTAAAGTACATCTCCAGATGGCTTTGCATTCATCAAATTCATCATGCTCCGTTTGCTTCTTGACTGAAGTTATGAGGGAAACAGCTGGCTCCAGCTGCTGCCACTGTCTCTCTGTGTGCCTGTCTGTCTTTCCCTGCTACAATAAGATGATGGGCTAAACCTGAAACTGTGAGCCAAAACAAACCGATTCTCCTTCAAACTGCTTTTGTTAGGATATTTTAACCACAGCAACAAAAAAGAAGAGTAAGGCACAGCTAAAATATTTGGAAGGGTTTAACTCACTTTGAATAATTACATGAGTAAAAAAGTCTGAAATCAATTGCCTGAGTTTCCACTCTAAGAGACAGATGGGTGGAGGAAGCAACTTGGGCCACAGATGAGCAGGAAAGGTTTACAGTCATTAAAAGGCAATACAATAGAATAAGGAAGAAAAATATTTCAGAACTTGACGAACAGTAATGAAAAATGGACAAAAATCTAACAAGAAAGGTAAAGGATTAAGGAGAAGCCAATAACAATATAGGTTTATGAGCAGATAGTAAGGAAATATGAAGCGTGTTATGACAATAAATGAGCTAACCCTAATTAAATACACACACTCTTGAAAAGCCAAAACTTTCCACTACCAACATAATAATGTCTAAAATTTTAAAGTGCCAATATCTATCAACCATCGAGTTCCAATAAGAAATCTTTCACAAGGGAAGTTTTAAGTCCAAAAAAGGTCAATAAAGCTTTAAAAATCAATGATGCAAACCTTACACAATCTTTATGAGGGTAAAAAGGAGAAAGAGTACATTCATAGCATATTTCACAGAACTGACAAAAACCAATGTTAATACCCGACAAAACATTTAAAGGAAACAGTTACCAGTCAATAGCTCTCATGAACATGAACATAAAATCTTTAATAAAATATTAGTGGATCTTTCCTAGGCATAAAAAAATAGGTAATAAATCATTACCAAGTTCAATTGATCTCAGGGATGCAAGAATATTTTAACACTTAAATGTAAGGGATATAATTCACTTTATCAAAAGGCTGTGGAAGAAAAATCAGCATCTCAGTAAATGCAAAAAAAAAAAGGTTATTTGATAAAATTTACAACCTCCGCATGATAATAACTCAGGAAAGCAGGAATATAAGAAAAATTCTTCATCTGAAAAAAGTGGTGTTTACCAAGTCTAAACACAACCATTAACCCCACTGTAGCTCACATCACGCTTAATGGTGAAACACTGGATTTTTCCCCTAATAATATAAAGGTCAAAATATGTTAGGAAAACAGAGAGGGAGAAAAAAAAAGATAGAAGAAATAAAGATGGATTGGGGAAAAAGATTCATCATTTGGTGATAGTAATTATATACATGAAAAAATCGGTCAATTTTTCTTCAGAACTATTGGCAGTTAAAACAAGGGCTGAGATCAGCTTAGTTACTCAAGCACTTGCGTAGTATGCATGCAGCCCTGGGTTCTAGTCCCAGCACTGCGTAACAGACACAGTGCCATATATTTATTCCTCAGCTAGCTCAGGAAGTGAAGGCATGAAGAGCAGACCATCAGGGTCCTCTTAGATGCAAATAAATAAACGTAAAATCTAGCCGGAGATGCAGCTTGGCAGTAGAGTGCTTGCCCCAAATGCACAGACTCAGAGTTCAGTCCTCAGCGGTCAAAACAAAGAAACACAAACAAACAACCTACTCCCATTTGATCAAAATAAAAAAGAGCAATGTTAATGATTATCGCTCTTAAACATGTCTTGGGTGTTGGGACTTTTAGTGGACAGTGAGATGTGTTACAGCTCTCAGGACAGGATAGCTCTGGCCCTCAAAACTCGCGGCTTGACAGCACCTTGGAACTCTGCGCAGACAGGACCTATAGCTTGTCTTCAGCGCTTCTCCAGCTCTTACTGTCTCTGTTGACTCGGAGCCATGGCACTTCTCTGGCCACTCTCTGGAGTGCCAGACAGTGGTCTCTGTCAGCTATCATCTTTTTATTTAAGGGAGGAAAACGTCGTCACTGGGGGGTGCTTACAGTGCAGGACATTAACGCTGAGTGTTCAGCTTCAGTCCCAGTGCTCCAGGGAGAGCCGAGCCCATCTAATCTGCCTCCTAGCAACTGTTTATTCTCTAGTTTGAAACTGGAATGAACACCATTTGCCTGCAAATTTCATGATTGACACGAACTCAATGACTGGCTTCTTTACCTACCCCACCCGCCTCCCCGAGGGAGGGAGGAACAGCCTTGCTAGGTCACAGAGGAGGACATCGCAGTCAGTCATGAAGATACCTGATAAGCTAGGGTCAGATGGAAGGGGAGGAGGTCCTCCCCTAGCAGTGGACTTGGAAAGGGACAGGGAGAAGATGAAGGAGGGAGGGTGGTATAAGGAGGGAATGAGGGAGGGGGCTACGGTTGGGATACAAAGTAGATAACCTGTGATTAATAGTAAAAAAATAAAAATTAATTAAAAAATAAATAAATAAAAAGAAACTGGAACACATGTGGGCAAGGGCCACAAAAGGCAGCTCATGACTTATCCCAGAACACAGAGCATAGTCATAGAGGACTCTGCCATGGTGTCCTTCCCATTCTACTCTTCCAGCCCACTGCCCATGATTGAGGGAAGTCAGGCCAGGAACTCAAAACAGAAATGAACCATGGACAAACACTGTTTGTCTGATTGCTCACAAGCTCATGCTAAGCTAGCTTTCTCACAGTTTACAGAGGAATAGTACTGCCCACAGGAATAGTACTGCTGAGTCCTTCTCCATCAATTAGCTATCAAGAAAAGTCCCTGGCTGACATGCCTCCCATAACTGAGAATCCCTTCTCAGGTGACTTTAGGCTGTGTCAAGATAACAAAGCTATTATGAATAAAGCTGCTTTGAACATATTTAAGCAAATGTTCTTGTTGTATGGTGGAGCTTCTTTCAGATATATGCCTAGGAGTGGTATAGCTGGGTCTTCAAGTAGAGCACTATTTCTGATTGTCTGAGAAAGTGCCAGATTGATTTCTAAAGTGGTTTTTCAATTTGCACTCCCACCAACAGTGGAGGAGTGTTCCCCAGAATCTGAAAACAGCCTAGAGTCCCTCAGCCAAAGAATGGATACAGAAAGTATGGTTCATTTACACAATGGGATACTACTCAGCAATTAAAAACAAAGTAATCATGAAATTTGCAGACAAATGGACAGAACTAAAAATGATTATCCTGAGTGAGGTAACCCAGAACCAGAAAGACATGCATGGTATTTACTCACCTATACATGGATAATAGCCATATAGTACAGGATAACCACACTACAATCCACAGACCTAGAGAAGCTAAATGACAAGGAGGACCCTAGGGAGGATACTTAATTCTCATTCTGAAGGTCAAATAGAATAGAGACCAGAAGCAGTTGAAGGAAGGGAGTAGAATGGGAGCCTACCATAGATGTCCTCTGAAAGACCCCACCAGGAGGGGATCAGAGCAGATGCTAAGACTCACATACTAACTTTGGGCAGAGCACAGGAAGTCTTAGGCAAGAGTTCGAGAGTAGAAGGACCGAGAAAGGACAGGAGCTCCACAAAGAAACCAACAGAGACAACAAATCTGTGCTCAAGGGATCCTGCAGAGATTGATGGTCCAACCAAGGACCATGCATGGAGTGGACCTAGATCCCCTGCTCAGTTGTGGCTGATAAACAGCTCAGTCTCTAGGTGGATCCCCTAGTAAGAGAAGCAGGGGCTGTTCTTGACATAGACTCTTTGATTGGGGGGAGGGAGGGCTTTCCAGGCCACGGGGGAAGAGGATGCAGGCAGTCCTATTGAGACTTGATAGGTTGGGGGTCAGATGGTAGGGAAGGTAGCCCCCCCCCTTTCTGAGTAACAGGGAAGAGGGATTGAGAGGAAGCAGAAAGGAGGATGGGACCAGAAGGAGATGAGGGAGGGGGCTACAATCAGGATGTAAAGTGAATAAATTATAAAAGATAAATTTAAATTTTAAAAAATGACAAAGTTACTCTCAGGCAGAGTGAATGGAATTTTGTGTAGGAAGTGGGAAATAGTGGGAGCTGGAGAGGACAGGGTCTCCACAAGGAGAGCAACAGAACAAGAAAATTTGAACACAGGGAACTTCCCAGAGACTCATACTCCAACCAAGGACTATTCATGGAGATGACCTGGAACCCCTGCGCAGATGTAGCCCATGGCAGGTCGGTGTCCAGGTGGGTTACCTAGTAATGGGAAGAGGGACTGCCTCTGACATAATCTGATTGGCCTGCTCTTTGATCACCTCCCCCTGAGGGGGGAGCAGCCCTACCAGGCCACAGAAGAGGACAATGCAGCCACTTTTGACGAGAACTGATAGACTAAGATCAGAAAGGAGAGGAGAACCTCCCCTATCAGTGGACTTGGGGAGGGGCATGCATACAGAAATGGGAGGGAGGGTGGGATCGGGAGGGGAGGAGGGAGAGGCTTATGGGGAGATACAAAATTAATAAAGTGTAATTAATAAAAAACAATAAAAAATGACAAAGTTAACTGGGACAGACCTATAATCAGCCAAAAATTGATTTTGAGTTGAACTCAGTCATCTGCTTGGGACTGTTCTTAGAGATTCTGCATTTCTTAAACTCCATGCTACTTTGTGCTTCTTTTTCCTTTGGACAAGTCAGCTGTTGTCCAAACTATCCTTTCCTTCTCTATGATACGTGTTTTTGTTTAGCTGTGTTGGGGATCTTCTTTGCTGTCTCTTTCATTCTCTGTCTCCTTTGTTTCTTTCTATATCTGTGTACTTCAACAAGGTCATTTCTTTCTTTTTATTAAAAAGATTTATTTTATTCATTTCTAATTTATTGATTTTGGCCCGCAAAAAGAGCAACAGACCGAAAACATTGAGCACAGGGGTTTTCCTGAGACTCATACTCCAAGGACCATGCATGGAGATAACCTAGAACCCCTGCACAAATGTAGCCCATGGCAGTTCAATGTCCAAGTGGGTTACATAGTAATGGGAACAGGGACTGCTCTGACATGAACTGATTGGCCTGCTCTTTGATCACCTCCCCCTGAGGGGGGATCAGCCTTACCAGGACACAGAGGAAGACAATGCAGCCACTCCTGATGAGACCTAACAGACTAGGATCAGAAGGAAGAAAAAGAAACCCTCCCCTACCAGTGGACTTGGGGAGGAGCATGTGTGAAAAAGTGGGAGAAAGGGAGGGGTTGAGAGGAGAGGAGGGAGGGAACTGGGGGGATACAAAGTAAATAAAGTTCAATTAAAAAGAGATTTATTTTTATTTATGTATATGAATGTTTGCCTGCATGTATGTATGTATATATGTATCTATGTATGTATGCATGTATGCTGTGCATGTGCCTGATGCCTTAGGAGGGCAGAAGAGTACATCAGGTCTCCTAGAACTGTAGTTACAGATAGTTGTGGGTCACCATGTGGGTGCTGGGAATCAATGGCCAGTCCTCAGCAAGAGTAGCCAATGCTCTTCCCCACTGAGCCAGCTTCCCAGCGACTCATTTCTTAATATTGCTGCAATAACAATGATCTAATATCAATCACGGTGTTGTAGGTAGAAACAGAACTCCACAAGATTTTGGGTTTCAAGTTTGCAAACATCTAGAAACTGTGAACTAATATCAACAATTATTAACATCTTGCTACTTTTACAAAATTCTCTTCAAGTGCACTTTAATATATCACATTTTAAAGGAAGTGGTAGATTTCATACTTGATGTTATAATTTTTCTCTGACTAAAAAGCTTCTCCAATGTACTACAAATCTAATAATCACACAATAATAGTATTCATTTTATATGAGTTTAACTATTCTTCAAAATGTTTTGATTGATGATTTGTTTCTTTTGTTTGCTTATTTATTTTTTCCAAATACTGAACCTGGTTTAGTCTTCTGCATTGCATTGGTTTCTTGTGTTTCTGCCATCATCTCAAATTTAGAATAGTAGTCTTGGTATTTGTTTATTTATACCTTTTGAGACATTGTCTCATTGTGTATCCTAGGCTGACCTTGAATTTGAAATCTTCTGTCTCTGGTTTCACCAGAGCTTGGGTTAGAGGCACATACACTATGCCCAATCTGTTTCCTTCCCATAGTCTAGGTCACATATTTTCTTGCTGATTTTCAATATCTTAAATTTTTCTGATTGTCTACTTATGATGCTTTTTAATGCATTCCTTACCATTTACATTTTAGTTAAACTCGGCCTTTGGTGTCACCTAAGATAAAGATTTAATTAGATTAAAATACAATATTAAGTATTAATACATATTTGATTTGATAAATAATGAATATATTTATACATAATGCATATATGACCTAATTTGTCTCAGTATATCAGAGACAATATTATAACTTCATACATTGAGACAAAAAAACTGTCTTCTAGTTGTGTCTATTTGATTAATGTGGTTATCGCCAACCATTTTTTCTCCCTTAAAACTGGTAAATAATTGAGCAGTAATATGTTACCTTGTATTTCCGTAAGAATGTCTTTTTTTTCTCGCCCAAAGTACTTTACCTAAAAGCTTTGTATATATCCTTACATTTGCTTGACTAAAATTTTATTTTCAAATTTGGAGGGGTTTCTTTAAGTCTACATTTATTAGCTATCATTTCATAAGTATTTCCCTTTTATCTATTCCTGGCAAAATGAAAACAAATGATAAACACTAATGACAACAACTTCAAGTCATTTGTTCCTTTTGAAATACACTGTGTATTGATGTCCTGTGTATTGACACTGCTCAGTGTCCAGGTCAGTCTAACTGGGGATTTCTTCATCAAGACAAAATGGCAGCTGCAGATTTTCATAGATTTCCAAAGCCCTTGTCAGGGTTGTCTCATGGGCTCCACTCAGCACTACCTCTAGGGCTATCTCTGGAAAGGGCTTTCCCTGCTAATCCTTAGGAATAGCTTATTTTCCAGTGAAGGCAGGTAGGTTTCCATCCTGCAACAGATACGAGATTACGTGTGATGGCCCCATCCCTACCACTACTGCTGCCAATACTTCCCTACCAGCTTCAGTAAAAGACATTTCACGCCCAAAGGCACTGTCTCTTTTCCGAGCCAATTGTCCCTTTTCAAAGAAGAAATAATCCTGAGTAGACATGTCTACAGCAGATTGCATTTCATTTTACTTCTGCCTCGTTTGCTTTGAATGTTTGGTCAACCCTTCCACAGAAACTCAAGGGTAGTCATTTTCTTTCTAAAAAATGAAACTAAAATGGAAGTCAAACAGTTCAGCTCTTCGAAGACTCAAATGCATCCAACCAAAGCCCCAGGCATTCTTTCTTTTATTTTTTTATTTTTTTCTGATAAAAGGATACTGTTGAATGGCTTTTCCTGGAGACACGTGAACAAAGATATGTTCACTCCAAACAGGGTACTGACAAGAGACCAAAGGGTAAGTACACCCAAATATAGTTTGCTGAACCATCAAATTTATTGTAATCCCTCACAGGAGCATGTGTGTCTCAAAGGCAAATGGGCATCACCAAATAGTGCAGCAAAGCATAAACGACACTTCAGAGGAGCTACATCCTGGAGCTCTCTGCATACTCCTACCAATTCCACCAAAAAGTCTTCTCCAGAAGTGCTTTACCGCTATGTGACCCTGAGGGCGAGGGAATCCCACCTCCTACCTCTTGTAACTTCTAAGGCTTTTCTAATCTTGTAAATTTTGTAATTCTTATGAGCCTCTTTCGTGCAGAAATAGAGTGTTTCAATTAGAAGAAAACATCTACAGAAAATGTTCCCTCTCTCTATATATATATTTTTTACATTGGCAAGATACTTCACTCAACTTTGTTTAAATCATTGCCCCTACTATATACACTCCACTTATATAGCTGTCTAACTTGAGACAAATGGCACAGTTTCTCAACAATTAATTTTTATCTTGAAAGAGGAAAATAATAAAATTATGACAAGAGTACTAAAGAAGATGCTCTAGAATGTGTGGATTCAGAGAAAATAAATACACCATGATTAAAATCGTGTTCCCTGTCCCTCTTCCTCAAAGGCTTGTTACTCATAGCGGACAGGAATCCCCTCCCTTTTTATACTTGATGATGCTGAGTTCATTGGTTAGAATTAGAAGCGCTATCTGCCCTGTCTCCTCTCCTGACTGATCCTAAGTCTCTCATGGAAACTACTCTGATGTGTCATTCACCACTTCACAAAGAAGAATTACACAGTCAGGATCTTGGGTGTAATCCCAGCACATATCAGTGTAAACTGAAATTTCCATTATTACTTGCCTCGTCGCTCCTTTCTGTGGGACAGGGCATCATATTGTCTCTATCCATTACTCCAGTGAAATCTCTCTGTTTAGAGAGTCTAAACATCCTCCTACATTCTGTCTCCCTGTTGTGCTTGTGTCTTCCCTGGGCCTCATCTGTCATCTCAGCTCATTTCAGGTTGTTTAAGTCAGAGAGGAAGACAGATGGACCTCTGCTATGCGCCAATCTTCATTCAATTTAGGATTGATAGACCTTGTTCTTTGATCTCCTTAAAATCTTGGTCTCTACATTTGTTAGGATTATAGTTGATGGAGATCTGTTCTTTATCATTAAAGCATTTTTTTGCGTAAATGCAAAGATCTAAATTTGCATTTCTTACACTCATGTAAACTTTGGGCATGGCAGCACGTGACAACCTTAGTACGAATTAGGGACAGGCAGACCCAGGAGACTTGCTGTCTGACGAGCCTAGACCAAACCCTAAACTACAGTTTCAGTTAGAGATCCTAGCTCAACAGTATAAGATGAATAATGGTAGAGGAAGAAGATATCCAACATCAAGCCCCGGACTCTGTATAGAGATGTGCATCATACACATATGTATTTATATGCATGCATATCTAATTTTTAAGAAAGATAAAATTAATGGATGAGTGAATAAGATGTAGAATATATTTATGTATTTATGTACAAATATACACAAAGTATTACAAGTGTTATGGGGTAACTTACCGACTTTTTAATAGATTTGAGGCCTGCCTTATAGGGAGAAATTTCATGTCTGGTATTCTGATCCTACTCAAAAAAAGAAAAAAAATCCATGAATGGAGAAGCCACTTTTGCTATTTTGCTCCATGGAAATGCTGTTGATTTGTCTCCTAAATATTTGTTAATACCATTAGACTAGCACTGCTCTCAACCTTTGCCAAAGAAGCCTCTTCTTATCATGGGTAGTAGTCAATGGAAATGCCTAACTGGTCAAAGTGTTGAGAATAAGAGACTGCGCATATCCCTAAACGGAACATCCTTTTCAAACCCCTACCCCCTTGCCAAGCCTTAGGGAATGTTGTAGAAGAAAAAGCAAGAGAATGTACTGCATTGAGGATGAGGAGGAATATGGTGAAATGATGTTTTCTGGACATGACATGGCTTTTGCACTCATGAATTCATACCAGCTGTGTTTACTAGCACAAGACTGACTTAAGACCAAGCTACATAAATAGAAGAAAGGCTCTTTAGGCCCCACCCTTTACTAGGTGCTACTGGAAGTTCATAAATTGTTTGAGGTGTGCCCATTGTTAGGCTTCCCATGCTCCAGGGCGTGTCCCACACCCATGCACATAGAGGCAGCATTAATTGGACTTAATGGGTTATAAATAACCCCTCCCCAATGATATAAGATAAAACATGAAGAAAGACATAATGTGTGTTGTATGGAAGAAGCTGGAGGAGGAAAATAGATGGTGGATATCTTAAATATGCTTAGAATTTCTGTGATAAACATCATAACCATAACTGGGTCTCAAGGCAGAGAATGAAGCAGAAGTCATGAAGGAGTGATGCTTGGTAGCTTGCTCAGCCTGCATTCTTATACCATACAGGACCACCTTCCCAGCTCACCCCCAGTGAGAGAACCCATCCATACTAATAAGTAATCAAGAAAATATACCAAAGAGCAGCCTGTAGGCAGCTTTCATGAGGTCATTTTCTCAGCTCAGCATTCTTCTTCCCAAATGACTCTAGTTTATGTTAAGTTGACATAAAACTAGCCAGGACTGGGACTATGATCACATTGCATTGCATATATCTATGAAATTCTCAAAGAGAGTATGTGATAAAACATACAAAACAATACATACACCCAATGGAATAATATTTAACCCTTAAAAAGAAGGAAATTTGCCATTGGCTACAACACGGATAGACATTTTGTTAAGTGAAATAGCCTAGAACCAAAGGCAAACATCACATATTCTTTATCTGTGCCGTCTGAGGTTTTGCCATGTTTCTTAATATTGTTATTCATTTATATCATTTCATGTGTACGACGCTTATCTTCTATGTATGTGCACAAAAGGCCAGAAGAAGACATCGGATCCTTTGAGACTGGAGCTGCATATGTTTATGCGAGCAGCCATGTCGGTGGTGGGAACTGGATGAGTTTTTGCAAAACCAGTGTGTGGGTCCTTAGCTTCTGAGCTACCTCCCCAGCCCCTGCCCTTCTTATAGCTTCTACAGAATCTTTTCACTGAAGTGTCTAGGGTACAGGGAAACTATCTGCCTTGTTGATGTATATCATAACATCCTGGAAGACCTAAGATGCTAAGTCCCCAATACTCTGCTGCTAAAGACCCACCTCAGAAGTCATGAAGGAGTGACTTGGATGGAGTACATAGAGCCTGTCTCTTAAAGTAAAAATAAGTAATATTTTATGTACTTTGTTCAAATTTTCTACTCAGTCGGAAACAATTCTAGAAGAACACACAAGCGCACACACACACACACACCATGAAAAAAAAGCTGGGGGGAGCACTTAGATTCTATAATAGCTGTATTAGTGGCATAGATAGAGCATTTACTTCTTGGTGTCTAATTCCCTTTGCCTTGAGAGAGGGATGAAAAACAAATTGCTGTCAGTGACAATTTAGGACTGTATTTGTTAAGTGGTACCTGATTGATAATGGCTAACTCCCTTTGTTCTCTGAAACTAAGAGCGGTGAGTTTTCATCCCTGGTTCTTTCAGACTGTGCTTACAACATCGGCTTGCTCGTGGGTTTTAATAGACTTCCGGGAGGTTCGAAGGGCTCTGTAGGAATAGACAAAGCGGAAGCTACAGGTGCAGCTCCAATGCCATTTTGCGAGGGCCTCCTGCCTACCCAAAGCTCCTGGGAAGCACCCAGCCTCAATTTCACCTGGATCCTCACTGACTGACCACCCAGTGCTGAATGGATACCTGAGTATCAGTTGAATAGAGTTTTTCCAATAATCAATGGGGACTGGCTTCAAGTAAGCCAATGATTTAAATAAGCAAAGGGAAATGCTTATTTCCCTGTGCCTGTGCTGCTTGTCTCACAACTGAAAGCACATTTGGCTAACTAACAGCCAATTTATATAGGAAAAAACAGACAGTTAAAAGGTTTCATTACTGCAACCTTGGTAGCCTTTTATGCGAACGATGCCCTGTGACATACAAGGACTTACTACGCTTCAACAAAGCTAACAACTTAGGAGCTTTTTATTTAGAGAAGATTCCCATTTGGGTAGAGACTTGGGCTACCTTCACTAGGTACATTTTGAAGGCAAGGAGAAACCAAGATCAGTAGCTCTACCTTATTGCTTTCGCAACAAGGTCGGTAACAAAGACAGAGCATGCATGTTTTATTCACCAAAACTGGGTGAATGACTGGGCCTCTACATCCCCCAGCCTCAGTTTCAAGCTTTCTGTACTCCAAAGTCTTGTACCCCTGCATATTCTCAGCCACTTCCACTTACAGCCACACCCTGAGGTCATATCATGATCGGCACAAAAGTAAGGGTATAAATATCCGCCCACTCCTGCCGAGCTTACTCTATTCCAGACTGTGCTAAGTGCTTTTCATGCATTATCCCATTTAATTCTTACCACAAGCTTTTGACACCGGTGCTATTATTATCCCTACTTTACAGATTAAGTAATTGAGCTCCAAGTTCACACAGCTCATAACTAAGAGACAAGACTCAGACACAGGTGTGTCTCACATCAGAGTACATTATTTTTATCAGTTTCACATTTTCATTTCTCTTTCTGAAATCTCTAGTTTAACCTTTTGCTGTCTGACTAAAGTTTCTCCCATCACCAGCCCTGGTAAAGCCGTGATGAGGTAAAGCTTCCAGAGAGAGACTGTTTTCCTGTCTTCCTTGATCTTTCTGGCCTGTCAACCACCTTCCAGCTTCACTTCCTCCTTGGCAACCTACTTGCTGTTGTCAATCATTTTAACTACATGTTTACCAACTCCTTGAGCTCCCCTGATTCCTTAATCTTTTTTTCTGCACAGGCTCTGATGATGTCCAGGCCTGCATTAGTACAACCACTTGTTTTTCCCTGCTGCCCTGGGAATGCAGGGGAAAAAAAATCCACTACACATGTTTAAATTCAGTCTGCCTGGAGCCTCCTGCCTCAATCAAAATACCCTGCCCTGCTTGGGCAGTCAATCTTTTCTATTCCCCCCAGTGAAGTCACTCAGCCCTGTTTTAGTTTTCAGCCTACCACTGAGACTTCACCTTATTCTCCCTCTCTCTCAGCTGATGAATAAGTGGTCTATGTCATCAGAAAATTGATATCATTAAACATGAACCTCAGCTCTCTTCTGAAAAATCCCTGCAGCCTCATTCTGTCTCCACCTATTAGCTAGATTTCAAGAATCCTGATCTTCGACAGGACCAAGTACACTTAGTCAAAAGGCCTAGGTCTATCTCGCCATGAAGTTCCTCTTGTATCTGTCTATTTACAGTCAATCATTCTTTCCTGAATCCCTGACAGATTTTCATGGCCCTTTAGAAAAGTCCCCAGTTCTCTCTTGACTTGTGACATTAACAGACACTTGGAGTTTCTATAAGTACTTTTCTTGACCTTTTTTTTAAAGTAGTGTCCACTCTCTTGAGTTCAGTGGGGACAAGCTATTAATTTTGGGTGATTTCAGAGTCTTCTCTTTGGTCATTTTCTCATTTTGCCAGGATACACTCAGTAGTGGTAGGCACTCAAGATCTTCCCCTGACCTTCCTTTCTTACTCTATTCCCTCTCCGCCTCTAATAGATTTGAGACAAATGATAAATGCAAATGCTATCCGATTCGTCTGTTTTGGGTTATTACAACAGAATACCTGAAGGTGGGTGGTCTATAAAGAAAACAAAAGTTTGGTTTTTTGTTTGTTTGTTTTTCATTTTGGCTGTTTTGCCTTGGTTGTTTGTTTTGTTTAGAATTTCAGAGGCTCAAAGTCAAAGAATGAATAGCCTGGTTTGTTTGGTTTCCAATGATAGTGTTTGTAGTGTTTGTGGTAGAATCTGAGAAAACTCATGTCATAGACAGAAGCTTAAAATTTAAGTTTTATTTTCTGCTTGTGCAGAGAGGTGACCAGTTCTGGATCTGAACGGCACACTTGAGCAGAAGCTGCATTGTATACTTAAAGGGGGAAAACCATAGAGCAAGGGGGAAGAGGGTGGACTGTAGCATTGTCCAATCATACTTTTAAATAAAAGGTTGAGCAAGGATGTTTCCATCAATCAGGATAGGAGTAGTTCCTTGGGCCTGAACTTGTTTGAGCCTGCCAGCAAGGTGGAGAAGTTGGCCTTGAGATGTCTGGACTCAGTCAATTGTTTCTTAACATGTTGTCCCTGAGATGTCTGGACTCAGAAAACTGTTTCCTTACAACAGAAGTTGTTCGGGTATTGGAAAGTCCCAGCTCCCCTAGAGCCTGGGATCTTGAATTTAGTTTATCCATATGATTAAGTAGAGTCTGAGAACAAAAACAGTAGTATTTGGAAATAAGTTTATTTTGCTTTATCCCTACAGAAGCATGATAACACCCTGGCTGTGTGACAACATGATAAAAAGGTGGAAAGAAACTAGTTAAAATAAGTCTACTGCCTCTTCATGAACCCAGGATTTGATAATCTTTGTTTTAATGATGTTAGCTACCACTGATCAAGTATTGTAAAATGGAAATTTAAGAAACAAATTTTAATTTTTAGGTATCAGTTATTCCCATATATAGGCCAAGTTGAAAAGAAATTCAGATGAAATTGTTCAAACTAAGACTGTTGGTGGCGGGGGGGGGAGCAGGCCATACAGAGCCTATAGCATAAAAATGAGGGACGTCTCTATTTATCACAGGGACAGTCATGGGATGAGGAAGACAATCCCGGAAGCTTAGTATGAGATAGACAGGAATACAGACAGATGACAGACAACAAGAAAGGAAGATAGTCAAATTTGTGGCTTTTTAACTTCTTCAATTCTTTATATATTCTGGATATTAGCCTTCTGTCAGATATAGGATTGGATAAGATCCTTTCCCAGTGTGTAGGCTGTCATTTTGTTCTGACAGCAATGTCCTTTGCTTTACAGAAGCTTTTCAGTTTCATGAGGTCCCATTTATTGATTGTTGATCTTAGAGCCTGTGCTGTTGGTGTTCAGTTCAGGAAGTTGTCTCCTGTGCCAATGAGCTCAAGGCTCTTCCCCACTTTTTCTTCTAACAGATTTACTGTGTCTAGTTTTATGAAGAAAGAAACTGAAGAAGATATCAGAAGATGGAAAGACCTCCCATGCTCATGGATCGATAGGATTAACATAATGAAAATGGCCATCATACCAAAAGCAATCTACAGATTCAATGCAATTCCCATCAAAATACCAACACAATTCTTTACAGACCTTAAAAGAAAATTTCTCAACTTCATATGGGAAAACAAAAACCCCAGAATTGCCAAAACATTCCTGTACAACAACAGGTCATCTGGGGGTATCTCCATCCCTGATCTCAAGCTGTACTCCAGAGCAACAGTAATAAAAACTGCATGATACTGGCATAGAAACCAGGTGGTGGATCAATGGAAATGAAAAGAAGACCCAGAAATAAACCCACACACCTACAGATAATTGATTTTTGACAAAGAAGCCAAAACCATACAATGAAAAAAAGAAAGCATCGTCAGCAAATGGTACTGGTATAACTGGATATCTACATGTAGAAAAATGCAAATAGATCCATTTATCATCCTGCATAAAATTAAAGTCCAAGTAGATAAAAGACCTCAACATTAAACCAAATTTGAATTTTGAAAAATCACACTGGTTATAACATGGCCAACAGCTTGTTTTAGTGCAAAAATAGAAGCAGGAGAATGGGGAGCTGTGGCCATATCTATGTCATGCTAGTGTGATATTTCTTGGTTTAGTATAAGCAGACAGAGTCTGAAGACTTTGGGCTGGATTGGTAAGTCATGCAGAAAATAGAATCAACAGGACACAGGGATGTGATGGATGCAAGAGAAAATAAAGAAAAAGACATCGTATCTAATTTTTACAGAAGTTCGTTGCTTTAATAGGGGGCTTGATGACTCCGAGAATAAGAGCAAGTGAGGTGTGATAAAGAATGGTACTGGGTTCTAGGTTATCTCCATGCATGTTCCTTGGTTGGAGTATGAGGCTCTGGGAAGTTCCCTGTGTTCAAATTTTCTTGTTCTGTTGCTCTCCTTGTGTGGTTCCCATCCTCTCCAGCTCTTACTATTTCCCACTTCTTACATAAGATTCCATGCACTCTGCCAACAGTTGGCCATAAGTCTCAGCATCTGCTTTGATAGTCTGCAGGGCAGAGGCTTTCAGAGGCCCTCTGTGGCAGGTTCCTAGGTTGTTTTCTGTTTTCTGCTTCTTCTGATGTCCAACCTCTTTGCCTTTCAGGATGGGGATTGAGCATTTTAGTCAGGGTCCTCTCTCTTGCTTAGTTTGTTCAGATGTACAGTTTTTAGTAGGTTTATCTTATGTTATGTCTATATGAGTGAGTATATACCATGTGTGTCTTTCTGTTTCTGGGACAGCTCACTCAGGATGATCCTTTCTAGGTCCCACCATTTACCTGCAAATTTCATGATTTCCTTGTTTTTCATTGCTGAGTAATACTCCATTGTGTTGATGTACCACAATTTCTGCATCCATTCTTCACCCCTGCACAGAGGTAGCACATGACAGTTCAGTATCCAAGTGGGTTACATAGTAATGGGAAGAGGGACTGCCTCTGACATAAACTGATTGGCCTGCTCTTTGATCACCTATCCCCTAGGGGGAAGCAGCCTTACCAGGCCACAGAAAATGACAATGCAGCCACTCCTGATGTGATCTGATAGACTAAGATCAGAAGGAAGGAGAAGAGGACCTCCCCTATCAGTGGACTTGGAGAGGGGCATGTATGAAGAAGGGGGAGGGAGGGTGGGATCAGGAGGGGAGGAGGAAGGGGCTTATAGGGGGATACAAAATGAATAAAGTGTAATTAATAGTAAAAAAATAAAAAATAATAAAAAAAGAATGGTACTGGGAAATTTTAGGAAGGTTTTCATTTAAATTCTGGAAAATTGGTTCACTGAGACTTCCCAACTTCCAAGAGTAGATATGTGTTAGAGGTCTGGAACTTGGGAACGTGAGCAGGCAACATATCAAGGTATGTGATGGCAGCATTGAGAGGACCACGGAAGATGATGCAGTGAGACTATTCCAGCTGAGTGGACTGAGAACTGGCTTTATGAATCAAGGAAGAAAAGATCAGAAAACAAACAAAAGAATTGTCAGAGAAGTATCAGGAAAGGAAGAACGAATAATATTTTTTTTAATTTTTCATCAATTACACTTTATTCATTCTGCATCCCCCCCATAAGCCCCTCCCTCCTCCCCTCCCAATCCCACCCTCCCTCCTCCCTCTGCATGCATGCCAATCCCCAAGTCCACTGATAGGGGAGGTCCTCCTCTCCTTTCTGATCTTAGTCTATCAGTTCACATCAAAAGTGGCTGCATTGTCCTCTACTATGGCCTGGTAAGGCTGCTCCCCCCAAGGGGGAGGTGATCAAAGAGCAGGCCAATCAGATTATGTCAGAGGTAGTCCCTCTTCACATTACTATGTAACCCAATTGGACTCTGAACTGCCCTGGGCTACATCTGTGCAGAGGTTCTGGGTTATCTCCAAGAATAGACCTTGGTTGGAGTATGAGTCTCTGGGAAGTTCCCTGTGTTCAAATTTTCTGGTTCTGTTGCTCTCCTTGTGGAGACCCTGTCCTCTCCAGCTCTTACTATTTCCCAGTTCTTACATAAAATTCTCCTCTCCAGCCCTGAATAATATTTTTTTAAATGCAAGTTTTTAAATTTTTACTTATTGATTTATTACAATTTATTCAGATTGTAGCCAAGCTGTAACCCTCTCCCTTGTCTCCTCCCAATCCACTGTACCTCCCTTTTCTTCTCCTATGCCCCTGCCCTAGTTCAGTAATAGAGGAAGTTCTTCTCCTTCAGTAATAGACTAGGTCCTTCTGACCCTAGTCTATCAGGTCTCATCAGGACTGTCTGCTCTGTCTTCCTCCGTGGCCTGGCTAGGCTGCTCCCCCGTCATGGGAAGGTGATCAAAGAGCTAGCCCCTGAGTTTATGTCAGATACAGACCCTGTTCCCATTATTAGGGAACCCTCTTGGACATTGAGCTGCCATAGGCTACATCTGTGCAGGAGTTCTAGGTTATCTCCATGCATGGACTTTGTTTAGAGTATCAGTTTCAGAAAAGACCTCTGTGCCCAGATTGTTTGGTTCTGTTGTTCTCCTTGTGGAGCTCTGGTCCCCTCCAGGTCTTTCTGTCTCCCCCCTTCTTCCATAAGCTATCTTGCACTCTGCCCAAAGTTTGGCTATGAGTCTTAGCATCTGCTTTGATACCCTGCTGGGTAGAGTCTTTCAAAGTCCTTCTGTGGTAGGCTCCTGTCGTATTTTCTCCCTCTTCCAATGTCCATCCTGTTTGCTCTTCTGAGTGAAGATTGAGCATCTTACCCAGGGTCTTCCTTCTTGATTAGTTTCTTTAGGTGTACAGATTTTAGTATGCTTATCCTATATTATATGTCTAATATCCACTTACAAGTGAGTGAACATCATGTGTGTCTTTCTGCTTCTGGGATAGCTTGCTCAGGATGATCTTTTCTGGTTCCCACCATCTGCTGGCAAATTTCATAATTTCCTTGTTTTTAATTGCTGAGTAGCATTCCATTATGTAAATGTAACGCAATTTCTGAATCCATTCCTCAGTTGAGGTACATCTAGGTTGTTTCAAGGTTCTGGCTATTATGAATAAAGCTGCTGCAAACATAGTTGAGCAAATGTCCTTGTTGTATACATGAGAATCTTTTGGATATATGTCCAGGGGTGTTATAGCTAGATCTTGAGGTAGCACTATACCTAATTGTCTGAGAAGGTGCCAGATTGATTTCCAAAGTGGTTTACAAGGTTACAACCTCACCAGAAATGAGTAGGGTTCCTTTTTCTCCACATCTTCTTCAGCATGTGTTGTCACTTGAGTTTTTGATCTTAGCCCTTCTGATGGGTGTAAGGTGACGTATCAGGGTTGTTTTGATTTGCATTTCCCTGATAGCTAAAGATGTTGAGCATTTCTTTAAGTGTTTCTCTGCCATTTTATGTTCCTCTATTGAGAATTCTCTGTTTAGCTCCGTACCTCATTTTTAATTGTATTACTTGATTTGTTGCTGTTTAAGTTCTTGAGTTCTTTATATATTCTGGATATTAGCCTTCTGTCAGATATAGGTTTGGTAAAGATCCTTTCCCAGTCTGTAGGCTGTCATTTTGTTCTGATAACAGTGTCCTTTGCTTTACAGAAGCTTTTCAGTTCCATGGAGTCCTATTTATTGATTGTTGATCTTAGAGCCTGTGCTGTTGGTGTTCTGTTCAGGAAGTAGTCTCCTGTGCCAACAAGTTCAAAACTCTTCCACATTTTTTCTTCTAACTGATTTGCTGTGTCTGCTTTTATGTTGAGGTCTTTGAACTACTTGGACTTTAGTTTTGTGCAGGGAGATAAATATGGATCTATTTGCATTTTTCTACATGTAGACCTCCAATTAGACCAGCACTATTTGTTGAAGATGCTGTCTTTTTTTTTGTCATTGTATGGTTTTGGCTTCATTGTCAAAAATCAAGTGTCCTTAGGTGTGTAGGTTTATTTCTGGCCTTCGATTTAAGTTTTTCTACATTTAGTTTGATGTTAGCTATAGGCTTGCTGTACATTGCCATTACTATGTTTAGGTAAGTGTCTTGTATCCCTGATCTCTCCAGGACTTTAAACATAAACAAATGTTGAATTTTATCAAATGCTTTTTCAGCATCTAAGGAGATTATCATGTAATTTTTAAATTTTAGGTTGTTTATATGATGGATTACATTGATGGATTTCCACCCTTGCATAGCTGGGATGAAGCCCACCTGGTCATAGTGGATGATATCTTTGATGTGTTCTCAGATTCGCTTTGAGAATATTTTCTTGAGTATTTTTGCATCAATGTTCATAAGGGACATTGGTCTGAAATTATCTTTCTTTTGGGTCTTTGTGAGTTTAAGGTAACAAGGTGACTGTGGCTTCATAAAATGAGTTTGGTAGTGTTCATTCTGTTTCTATTTTGTGGAATAGGTTGAAGAATATTGGTGTTAGCTCTTTTTTGGAGCTCTGGTAGAATTCTGCATTGAAACCATCTGGGCCTGGGCATTTTTTGGATGGGATACTTTTGATGACAGTTTCTATTTCCTTAGGGGATATAGGACTATTTAATTGAGTTACTTGGTCTTGATTCAGCTTTGGTAATTGGAATCAATCAAGAAAATTGTCCATTTCCTTTAGATTTTCAAATTTTGTAGCATATAACCTTTTGAAGTGAGACCAAATGATTGTTTGGATTTCCTCAGTGTCTGTTGTTATGTCCTCCTTTTCATTTCTGATTTTGCTGATTTGGATAGTAGCTCTCTGCCTTTTAGTTAGTTTTGTTAAGGGTTTGTTTATCTTGTTGATTTTCTCAAGGAACCAGCTCTTGATTTCATTGATTCTTAGAATTGTTCTCTTTGTTTCCAGTTTCTTCATTTAACCCTGAGGTTGATTATTTCCAGCCTTCTAATCATCTAATCCTATTAGGTGTGCCACCTTCTTTTTCTTCTTCTTCTTCTTCTTCTTCTTCTTCTTCTTCTTCTTCTTCTTCTTCTTCTTCTTCTTCTTCTTCTTCTTCTTCTTCTTCTTCTTTTCACCTAGGGCCATCAGGTGAGTTTTTAAGTTGGTTGTATGAAGGCACTTAGTGCTATGAATTTTCCTCTTAGCACTGCTTTCATTGTGTCCCATAAGTTTGTGTACGTTGTGTTTTCATTGTTATTGAATTCTAGAAAGTTTTTAATATTTTTATTTCTTCCCTGACCCAGCCGTCATTGAGTAGTGAGATGTTCAGTTTCCATGTGTGTGTAGACATTTTGATATTTCTGTTTTTGTTGAAGTCCAGCTTTAGTCCACAGTAGTCAGATAGAATACAAGGGATTATTTCAATCTTCTTGTATCTGTTGAGGCTTGTTTTGTGACCAACTATATGGTCTATTTTGGAGAAGGTCCCATGAAGTGCTGAGAAGAAGTTCAATTCTTTACTTTTGGGTGAAAGATTTTGTAGATGTCTGTTAGGTCCATTTGATTCATGACCTCTGTTAGAGATATTGTTTCTTTGTTTAATTTCTGTTTTTTTGATCTGTCCTTTGTCGAGAGTGAAGTGTTGAAGTCTCCCACTATTAATGTGGGGGGTATATCTGTGGTTTCAGCTTCATTAATGTTTCTTTTACAAATGTGTGTGTCCTTCTACTTGCAGCACAGATGTTCAGAATTGTGATGTCTTCTTGATGGAATTTTCTTTTGATGAGTATGAAGTGACCTTCCCATCTCTTTTGATTAATTTTCATTAAAAGTCTATTTTACCAGATATTAGAATGGCTATTCCTGCTTGCTTCTTGGGTCCATTTACATGGAAAACCGTCTTCCAGCCCTTTACTCTCAGGTAATGTCTATCTTTGTGACTTAGGAGTGTTTCTTGTATGCAACAGATTGTTGGGTCTTGTTTATGCATCCATTCTGTTAGTCTGTGTCTTTTTATTGGAGAATTGAGTCCATTGATGTTGAAAGAGATTAATGACCAGTGACTGTTAGAGCCTTTGATTTTGCTGATGGTTGTAGTAGTGTGTTTGTGTGCTTGGCTACTTTTAGTTTTGCTGTAGTGAGTTCATTTATTTCCAGTGTTTTCCTGACTGTAGTTAGCTTTCCTGGTTTGTTGGGTTTTTGTTGTTGTTGTTGTTGTTTGTTTGTTTGTTTGTTTGTTTTGTGTTTTTTGTTTCTTTTGTTTTTTTTTTCTTCTACTTTCTTCTGTAAGGCTAGATTTGTGGGTAGGTATTGTTGAAATTTGTTTTTGTCGTTGAAGATCTTGTTTTCTCCATCTATGATGACTGAGAGTTTTGCTGGATATAGTAGCTTGACATCTGTGTTCTCTTAGGGTCTGCATGATATCTGTTCAGGCTCTTCTGGATTTCATAGTCTCTTTTGAGAAGTCAGATGTTATTCTTATGGATTTTCTTTTATATATTACTTGGCCTTTTTCCCTTGCAGCCTTTAGTATTTTTTTCTTTTTTCTTTATACTCAATGTTTTGATTATTATGTAGTGGGAAGATTTTCTTTTCTGGTCTAATTTAGTAGGTATTCTGTAGGCCTCGAGTTTATAATCTTATGGAAGTCCAAGGCAAAGATGTTTGCGTAACAGGAAGAGACCGTCAGATCTCCCTGAAGTTCAAGAAAAAAGGCTTCTGGAAATATCTCTATTCTGTGAGCTACTTAAAAGTGGGATTATTAGCAGAACCAAAGCCACATTAGAATGGCTGAGAAATAAATTATAATGGCAAATCAGAGTGTTTTCTTCAAAGAATTTTAATGAAAGAAAAGCAGTGAGAGCTAGAGCGAATTTGGACCCAGGACTGGACTTGTATTTAATTGAAAGGGCTTGAACACAATTAAAAGCTAATAGAAAAATCTACTTAACAGTAAGAATCTATATATGAGAGAATGGAGAAATCATTGCTGTGAATTTTAATATTATTGAGGAAGCAGAAGTAGGTAGGCACTAAGATCCAGACTGAAATGTGACCATAGCTCCCAGAAAATAAACTATCATTATTGTTGTTGGCAAAAAGAAAATATTTGAGGTTGATGTTGATCATTCGCAGATTTGCAAATGGAAGATAAACAAATTCTTATATGGTTAATTAGTTATCTTCATTTTTCTATGAAGTGGATATGGAATGAAATAAAATAAGCAAAAATACTTGCTTTCCAAAATATAGAATAATATACTTATTTCTTATTCACTTAACATCCCTGAACACTACACAAGACAAATAGAAGAATACTGAATATTGTGTAGAAGAAACAGGCTAGGGCCTTGTATATAAAGAACAGCATATAAATATGTTCCACATTTTATTTAAACACACACACACTTGGAATTGGAGAAGATGGGACTGGAAATATTAATAGGTTCTGTTTTTAAATTTTTATTTATTTATTACTTATTACATTTTTATTCACTTTGTGTCCTGACTGTAGCTCCCCCCTCTTCTCCTCCCAGTCCCACCCTCCCTCCCTCTTCTCCTCCTATGACACTCCCTTAGTCCACTGATAGGTGAGGACCTTCTCCCCTTCTGTTTGACCATAACCTATCAAGTCTCATCAGGACTAGTTACATCTTCTTCCTCTGTAGCCTGTCCATGTGGCACCCTCCAGGGGGAGATGATCAAAGAGCTGGCCTCTGAGTTCATGTCAGAGATACTCCTGCTCCCTTATTAGGGAACTCACTTGGAAACTGAGCTGCCTGTGGGCTATATCTGTCCAGGAGCTCTAGGACCTCTCCATGCATGGTCCTTGGTTGGAGATTAGGTCTTTGCAGGCCTCCCTGGGCAAAGGTTGTTTTGTTCTGTTGGTCTGCTTGTAGAGTTCCTATCCCCTCCTGGTCTTTCTATCCACCCCTTACTTCCATAAGATTCCCTACATCCTACCCAAGGTTTGGCTCTGAGTCTCACCATCAGGTTCGAAATTTTAAAAAAGGTCTCAACACAAGATGTTCCTTCTAGCCAGAAGGCACCATCTTAGCTAGAAAGCATTTTATATTAAACCATAGCAAAATATCAAGAAAGAATCAAGGTTTCCTTGCCGAGTAATATTCCATTGTGTAGATATACCACAATTTATGCATCCATTCCTCCACTGAGGAGCATCTGGGCTGTTTTTAGCTTCTGGTTATTACTCAGCAATAAAAAAAACAAGGAAATCATGAAATTTGCAAGTAAATGGTGGGATCTGGAAAAGATCATCCTGAGTGAGCTATCCCAGAAGCAGAAAGATGCATACGGTATATACTCACTCATATAGACATATAATACAGGATAAACCTACTAAAATCTGTACACCTAAAGAAACTAATTAAGAGGAAGTACTCTTGCTAAAATGCTCAATTCCTATCCAGAAATGCAAAGAGGCTGGACATCAGAAGAAGGAGAAAAGAGGGAACAAGTCAGGAGCCTAACACAGAGGACCTCTGAAAATCTCTGCCCTGCAGACTATCAATGTAGATGCTGAGACTTATGAGCAACCTTTGGGCAGAGTACAGGTAATCTTAGGAAAAAGTGGGATACAGTAAGATCTGGAGAGGACAGGAACTCCAAAGGAGAGCAACAGAATCAAAAAATCTGAGCACAGGGGTCTTTCCTGAGACTGCCATTCCAACCAAGGACTATGCATGGAGATAACCTAAGACTCCTGCACAGATGTAGCCCATGGCAGTCCGGTATCCAAGTGGGTTCTATTATAATTGGAACAGGGACTGTCTCTGACATGAACTGATTGGCCTGCTCTTTTTTTAATTACCTCCCCCTGAGGGGAAAGCAGCATTACCAGGCCACAGAAGAAGACAATGTAGCCACTCCTGATGAGACCTAATTGACTAGGATCAGAATGAAGGAAAAGAACTCCACCCCTATCAGTGGACCTGGGGAGGGGCTGGCATGCAGAGGGTGGAGGAAAGGAGGGATTGGGACGGGAGGAGGGAAGAAACCATGGGGGGGGATGCAAAGTGAATAAAGTGTAATTAATAAAAAATAAAAAATTTAAAAAAAAAGAAAAAAAAAGAGAGAATCATGGTCTCTCCACACTTACACTAAGAAAAAACAAGCAGGAAGTTAAGTTTAAGAAATAATGAAATGTTTCTTTAACTTGAGGTGTTAACAGAGACAGTCAAGTAGTGAGACAAAAGTTTTGGGGAATTAGTGGACTTGTGGCAAGTCTGAACTGTCATCTTGGTGTCAATGAGGCCAAATGTAGACATGAAACTTCTATCTCTATCTAGAAATAATAAAGATTCTCTCAACCTGGAGAGCCAAAGAAAACCAAGTTGAGATTCAGAACAACAACAAAATACCATATAGGCATTAAAGGAAAGTGAGGACGCTTATATCAATAACAGATAAATTATGCCTTAGAGTAAACAAAACTTCTGACAGACATAATATAATTGTGTAATTTATAAAGGGTCAACCTACCAAGATGTAGTGATCTTAAATGAGACTTTATTTACCAAACACCAAATTACATGTAGCTCTGTACAAAAGCAAAAGTTAACAGATCTATAAGGAGAAAGAGATAAATCCACAGTTACAACTGAAGGCTTCACTTCTCCCAAACATCAATAGCACAGTGAGGCAGCAATCAACAAGGATTTAGAGGAACTGAATGGCATCATTAATTACGGGACCTAATTAACATTCATTAACAACTTACCAGACAACTGCAGCATATATACACAACTGCAGAATGTATTTCAAGTAATCAGAAAACACACATAAAGATAGATGAGACCCTGGGCCATAAAATGAACTTTAATAAACTCCAAAGAATGTCAGTCATGTAGAATATTCCTTGATGCTAGTGAAAATTAAGCTGGAGGTGCTGGATAGATGGCTCAGTGGTTAAGAGCACTGGATGTTCTTCCAGAGGACTTGGGTTCAATTCCCAGCAACCACATGGCAGCCCACAACTATCTGTAACTCCAGTTGTAGGGCACTCAACACCCTGATACAGACATACATACAGGCAAAATACCAATGCATATAAAATAAAGATAAATAAATTATTTCAAAAAGAAAAGAAAATGAAAGTGGAAATCAATACCAGAAGTTTAGCTGAAAAAAATATTTAAACACTTGGAAACTAAAAAACATCCTACAAATTACCCATACACGAAGGATAAACTCTCTATAGAAAAATCTTAAAGTCACTGAATTAGGAAATAAAAATCTATGAAACACAGCTAAAACAGTACTTAAGAAGGAAGAAATATAAAGTTAACTGGGATATATTAAAAAGAGAGAAATTATAACTCCTGTATTTATCCCAAGATATAAAAGGAAATGCCAAATTCAAAGCAAGAAACAGGAAGGAAAAAATAAGGATAATAACCAATATAATTTGATACAAAAGCAATAAATTAAATCAATGAAATAAAAATCTAGTTCTTTGAGATAACAATAAAATTGATTAACCTCTAGAAATGTTGATAAAGAAAAATAGAAAAAAACCCCACAAATTTCTAACAGAACACGCTAAAATCAATAATCAATAAATGGGACCTCAGGAAACTGAAAAGCTTCTGTAAAGCAAAGGACACTGTCAACAGAACAAAACGACTGCCTACAGACTGGGAAAGGATCTTCACCAACTCTATATCTGACAGAAGGTTAATATCCAGAATATATAAAGAACTCAAGAAGTTAAAAAGCAACAAATCAAGTAATCCAATTAAAAAATGGGGTACAGAGCTAACCAGAGAATTCTCTGTAGAGGAATATAGAATGCAGAGAAACACTTAAAGAAATGCTCAACGTCATTAGCCATCAGGGAAATGCAAATCAAAATGACCCTGAGATTTCACCTTTTACCCATCAGAATGGCTAAGATCAAAAAATCAAGTGAGAACATATGATGGAGAGGATGTGGAGAAGGAGAACCGTCCTCTACTGCTGGTGGGAATGTAAACTTGTGCAACCACTTTGGAAATCAATCTGGTGCTTTCTCAGACAATTAGAAATTGTGCTACCTAAAGATCCAGATATACCACTCTTAGAAATATATCCAAAAGATTCTCAAGGATACAACAAGGACATTTGCTCAACCATGTTCGCAGCAGCTTTATTCATAATAGCCAGAACCTGGAAACAACCCTCAACTAAGGAATGGATTCAGAAATTGTGTTACATTTACAGAATGGAATACTACTCAGCAATTAAAAACAAGAAATTATGAAATTTGCAGGCAAATGGTGGGAACTAGAAAAGACCATGCTGAGTGAGATATCCTAGAAGCAGAAATACACACACAACATTATCTCATATATAAGAGGATATTAGAAAGATAGCATAGGATAAACATACTAAAATCTGTACACCTAAAGAAGCTAAGCAAGGAGGAGGACCCTGGGTAAGATGATCAATCATTACTCAGAAAGGCAAATGGAACAGACATTGGAATAAGGAGAAAACAGGGAACTGGACAGGAGCCTACCACAGAGGGCCTCTGAAAGACTCTAGCCAGCAGGGTATCAAAGCAGATGCTGAGGCTCATAACCAAACTTTGGGCAGAGTTTAGGGAATCTTATTAAAGAAGGGAGAGATAGTAAGACCTGGAGAGGACAGGACTCCACATGGAGAGCAACAGAATCTAGAAATCTGGACACAGGGGTCTTTCCTGAGACTGGTCCTCTAACCATGGACCATTCATGGAGATAACCTAGAACCCTTGTTCATATGTAGCCCATGGCAGCTCATTATCCAAGTGGGTTCTCTACTAAGGGAAATAAGGACTGTCTCTGACATGAACTGATTGGCCTGCTCTTTGATCATCTCCCTCTAAGGAGAGGAAGACAATGCAGCCAGTCTTGATGAGACCTGATAGGCTAGGGTCAGTAGGAAGGGGAGGAGGACCTCCCCTATCAATGGATTTGGAGAGGGGCATGGGAGGAGATGAGGGAGAGAGGGTGAGATTGGGAGGGAAGGGGCCACAGCTGAGATACAATGTGAATAAACTGTAATTAATATAAAAAATAAAAATTGAAATTAAAAATAAGGATGAGTTAGATGGCATACTCCAGGCACTGCAGACACACGAGGACAACAAAGAAATAGTGCCAACAAATCAAAGACAACATTTTGGACAATGACAGTCAATTCAATGTGGAATAGATCAGTGGCTTTACAACTACTGATAAATTTGAATTCATTAGTCATCAGCTCCTCCCAAAATGTATGTCAGGCACCTTCACTGGCAGATTTTTCTAAATATTTAGGATAAACTAACACAGAGTCCCATATTATCTCTTACTGGGAACATTTCCCAGTAACTCAACAGCTGCTAGAGGCTGAGAAAGCACAGGGGGCACTAGGGGACTGCAAAGTTTGCTATGAAGAGTCTTGATAATGTGAAGGGATTCTGTCTTGACCATTTCAATGGCAGCACCCTACTCTTGACCGTGCACAATATTTTTCAATATCATTGAATATCATTGGACAAAAAGTGAATAAAGACTATAAGGAATCTGTATTATTTCCTACAACTCTCTATAAGTTGATAATTATCTCAAAAACACATTTGAAAAGTATGAAAAAGTTTCTTGAGAACATTAAGATTGAATTGCCAAAATTCCTCATAACATTCCCAGGTTTCTTTGAGACTGGTAACCATGACTTTATAAAGACAGTAATCTGCTCTATTCTGAAGCTCTCATTGCCTGTGCTCCACTTTCTGAGTCTAGAACTAGATAAGAGAGGTGGCTGAGTTTGTAGTCTGCAGATGTCCGAGCAGGTACGTTAACAAAGATATTTTCTCCACATATTCCTCTGTTCTTTCCACCTTCTCTCCGCTCTGGCTCAAAATCAGGTTTACATATCTCCTCAATATCCTCAAGTCTTTTCCAAGCTAGACACTCATCCATCTGAACATGTAACTAGTTACCCTTCAAGATCCTGGAACCAGAGGAAAGCAACTCCTTCAACTTTGACTGAACACTCTTTTTGCTGCTCTTTGCTTGGATATGGAACTTACAACCTTGCTTAGATTACACAATATTCTAGACTCAACATTTTTTCATAATTTCTTATATATGAGTCTATTGAATTAAGCTTTCCCCAAGAGGCAGAACCAACAAAAGGTGAGTGTTAGTAGACAGATGACACATACACATTTGCTTAAGTGACTATCTCATGTGATTTTGTACACTTCCAAGTTTATGAGGCTAAAGACCAAAGGGAGACATTGGTGGTGGCTAGAGTCAGTGTTGCCACATAGATCCAAAGGTAGACCACAGATAAAAACATCCCCTTTTTTTGCAATATAAAGGCCTTTGTTTTCTTCTCTTAAGATCTTCAACTGACTTGATAAAACTGACTTATAACAGGGAAGTAAGTCTGCTTTTCCTTAGTCTATTGATTTCAAACAATGTCTTCACATGATGTTGGGAATAAGCAAAAGAAACTTATTCTAAGTACTCCCATTTCACTTCCAGACTCCATTTAATCACAGACAGAAACTAAATTCAAGGTCCCAGGCCCTAGGGGAACTGGAGACTTCCCAATAGCTGAACAACTTCCTTTGTAAGAAAACACTTGTTGGAGTCCAGACATCTCAGGGACAACTTTGTAAGGAGTCAGCTGTCTGAGTCCAGACATTTAAAATACAAGTTTTCCATCTTGCTGCCAGTGTCAAATAAGTTCATGTTTTCAGGCCTAGGGACCTACTCCTATTTTGATTGATGGGAACTCCCTTGCTCATCCCCTCACTCTATAGTTTTATCCTTTAAATATGCAATACAGCTTCCCCTTGAAGATGCAGATCAGATTCTGAACAGTCTCCCTGCTTGCACAGAAAATAAAGCTTGCATTTTTAATTTTTAATTTTTATATTAATTGCAGTTTATTGACTTTGTATCCCAGCTGTATCCCCCTCCTTTACCTTCCCAATCCCATCCTCCCTCCCTCATCTCTTCCCATGCCCTTCTCCAAGTCCACTGATAGGGGAGGTCCTCCTTCCCTTACCTCTGACCCTAGTCTATCAGGTCTTTTCAGGACTGGCTGTATTATCCTCCTCTGTGGCCTGATAAGGCTGCTCCCCTCCTCAGGGGGAGGTGATCAAAGAGCCAGCCACTGAGTTCATGTCAGAGACACTCCCTGTTCCCATTACTACGGAAACCACTTGAGCTGCCATGGGTTACATCTGAGCAGGGGTTCTAGGTTATCTCCATGAAAGGTCCACAGTTGGAGTGTCAGTCTCAAAAAACATTCCTGTGTTCAGATTTTTTGGTTCTGTTGCTCTCCTTGTGGAGTTCCTGTCCCCTCCAGATCTTTCTATCTTCCCCTTTCTTTCATAAGATTCCTTGCACTTTGCCCAAACTTTGGCTATGGGTCTCAGCATCTGCTTTGATACCCTGCTGGGTAGAGTCTTTCAGAGGCCCTCTGTAGTAGGCCCCTGTCCTGTTTCCTGTTTTCTCCCTATTCTGATGTCCATAATAGAAGCTAAGCAAGAAGGAGTTCCCTGGGTAAGATGATCAGTCTTCACTCAGAAAAAGACTTGCATTTTAAGCTCCTGCCTCTGATGTGAGTTGTCTTGGCTTCCTCCCTGAACTTAACAATGACACCTGGGCTATCTCTGTGTCAAATCCACAACAAATAAAAGAGTAGCGACTCTAGCTATGTTGATACAAACTAACCACAACATTGACTGTAGCTGGAAGATTGCATCATAGGCTTCTCAGTTAAATTCAAACTGTCTCTGACAATTCAAGCTAAGAGGCCATCTCCATTCTGGTCTCCAAAGTGTCTGCTGACATTCATGGTGTCTCAACATACCTTTACATCTTCAGAATAAGCTGAGGTTGCCATATTGTATTGCTTGAAAATGTTAATAGTCCTACTAAACTTAATTTTGATTTATGTCTAATTGCTTTTTTAGTTTTTGGTTTATTCTAAGCTATCCCCACTCTTCTAGGCTTTTCCATATTCGCTCATTCATTTTATCTTTGTTGTTGTATAATTTTCCTCTGCAATTAAAAGCCTTCCATGTTGACAGAAATTGTGTAAGACTTAAGGTATATAAAAAACAAAGAAAAGATGTGAAAAAAACATAGTATTTAAAATGGGATGTGTATAAGGAGGTAAAATAGCAGAATATTCTAAGGGCAGGTGAAACATTCTATCCTGTAGGGAAGTCCTTTAAGCTCAGGAAATAAAACAGCTCAACATAACTTCAGGAAGTTCCTGAAACTGACTAGATTCACTAGATCCTTCCCTCTCTAAACCTGACTAATGAGAACACTCTCAGCCAAGCCAGGATCCTTAGAAGATTCTCAGAGCAGCTGAGCTGCCAGAAGAAACAAGGACTAGCTAAGCTACCAGAAGAGGCTCAGCTCAACTGTGATACCTGAAAAAGCTCACTCTCCAGCTGGCTCAGCTGCCTGCAGGGTGTACTGTGCTCTAAGTTTAGAGTTTTTATGAACGATCAAACAAGCTGTGTTGGGCTTTTTAGTGATTCACCTGTCTCTTGAGTCATTTACACTCCAGTAAGCAACACTTGAACATATTCCTGTAAGTTACTTCAATAGCTCGTTGGTTCACCAAGTTGAACATTGGCAGTATGTGCAATTTTTCTGTTGTCAGTTCACAACTAAAGTGAGTAGGCATTTGTTCACATCTCCCCAGGCATAGTGTCATATGTTAATTGTATGACAATATATGTCTAAAACAAAACAAAACAAAAAAGAGGGAAGAGAAAAGAAATTATTTAACTCTGCTTAAATATGCACAGAAAATGTCCCAAGTTCATGTTCATCTACACACATACTCCTGATCAGATTAATCTCAGAATCATACCATTCTTCTGACTGTTAGCTTGGCTCCCTATGCCCTTCCGTGGCTGGCTCAGTTCTCGGTGTTGGATGACCCCTGTACTTTAGTTCCAAGGTCTTTTTAAGCTCTAAGGATCTCTGTTTCTTCATCCCGCAGACTTGTGGGACCACTTACCACTGTGAACGCTAGTACTATTCTGATCAAACTGCCTTTTCTCAAGCATGATCCCATTTATTCCCATTTGGGAGTCTGCAAACCTTCCTGACACTGAAATGATAACTTCTCCAAGACGCGACCTTGTTGTATTGGGACATTAATATTTACTATTGATATATCTTTTAGTAAAGATGCGGTTAATCCTAAATAGCTGTATAACCAAATCACCATACAGAGACTAGGATTTATTTAGTTAACCTGGAACACAATGCTGGGCAATAGTTACTCCATACTAAACCTCCAAGCCCACATAGTTTCCATTCATATTCACCCATTATACATCGTTTTTAATGATATCTTAGGTCCTGTTCATTTCTCCACATCGTTCCAAGACCTCTCCTTCAGCTTCTCTCCCAGATTCTGCTCCTCTCTCCCTCCTATTCTTTCCTCCCCTCCTGCTTCCTCTCCTCTCCTCCCTCCTACTCCTTCCTGTCCTCTTGCTTCCTTCCTTTCCTCCCACTCTGAACCACCCTATCCTCTCCATTGCTCAACATTGTGACTGGTTATTTTAATTGACAAATTAAAGAACAAATGGTGACATGTTTACACAAACTTGAGACAGGTGATGCTTAGAATAAATATCACAATGCAATGTCCAGATTGAAACCAGATAATGCGGGAGAGAAATCAGCATTTGAATGAACAAGGGTAAGATGTATACATTCCAAAAGAGCATTATATCAACAGCTTGTTTTTAAAAATCTCTCACTATGAATGCAGTGTCATCTCTCAGCTACATTAGTATGCTTCTGCTGATTTCTGGTATCTACTTTGGTGTCAGGCTAAGGTACCTAAGATTATCCATGGGCTCCCATCATCCTGCAACTTGAACTTTTGCTAAATAGAACCTGCCTCAGGATCTTTGCATTTTTCCTGCAGGTCCAGTTTAGTCTATTCCAGCATGAGCCCTCGGACTTCAGCACATTGTTGGCCTGCTCTAAGTAACAGAAAGCTTGCCAAGCATTTTAGTCTAAGATCTGTCCTTCCAGATGCTGCTGCTGATGGGAGGATGTTTAATATAGCAGCTGAAACAAAGATTTAGGGGGTCAGACTGACCTGGTTGCATAGAAAACCTCCTAACCATTGTGATCTGGTGTCATGGTGTTTCTGAGACAGCCAAGTTGTGGGACGTGTTCAAGTTCAGCACTGTGTCTATTGCTGAGTCCCCAGTCAATGTCTGTGACCAGCAGAGCTTGAATTCCATTCCTGGGAGGGGTATGCTTCATACTGTTTACTAAGCAGACATTTGGACAGCACAAGGCTCTGATCTGCCCTGCTTATTGATTGCCATGGTGGAAAGACTTACATCACAGCCAATTTTGTGTTACTAATGCAATGTTGCTGAATGCAGTATTGAGAAATACACACACCACAGCACAGTATAAAACTGCATCAACACTGGAGTTAACAGCAGTGTGAAAGATATTAGAATTTATCTGGACCGGTAGCTATGTCTTTTCCAAACCCATTATAAAGAATCTCTTTCTACCTACACTCAGCCCAGAGCTGATTCTTCATGGTCATCCAATAGACAGCTGTCTCCTTTATTCTTCTGAGTATGACACTCAGTATCTTCTGGGTTTGACACTCAGGAAAGCATGGGGGGGGGTCTCATCTATTCAAATGAAATATTGCAAATGATTCTAATCTACAAAGAAGCATAAGCTCCTCAACCAGGCCATCCATCACCTCATAATGTTGATAGTGAGCACTGCCCTTAGCAGCTTTCTAACGTATTCCGTGTCACCTCTTATCTTGAAGCTATATGAACATCCGCTGGCAACCTTTACTTCTTGGTAGTAAGTGGCCCCAGAACTTTCATTCTTGTTTATTAAGGCTAATACTTCCAAGAACAACAGCTTTAAAACGCTAATTTAAAAAAGAGACATCTGCTGGCAGGTATTAAAAGATTTCTGAAGCAACCAGGAAGAGGGGGCTGTGATCCTACAGAGAAGTGCACAGGGGAGAGGGTAGTTGCCAGTTGCCATTTTGGAGTACCGCAAGGAGCTGAGAAACTAGACATCCTCCACTCCCAAAATGAAAAAGAACTCAAGAAAATTACAAGCTAAATTCAGCTTTCTTAATATCTGAGTGAACAAAAATTATAATTTAGGTTAATAAAGGCATCCAGATGCTGGCAGAATGAACAGAGCACAGTAAGAGGCACACTATGTGCTTCCTTTCATAACAGAGTATTAGGTTATTTTAAATTGTGTAGGGAAACAGACTAAGAAGCAGAAGGAAAATAAAGAATATAAAAAGGTAGCCAGTGATTGTGTCTTTCTGATAATGGTGAAAAGACAAATGCATAAGAATAAGGCCTGAGGAGGAGGGTTAGTAACACATTTTCATGTGTAATTTATACAGAACAGCAGCTAGAACCTGGGAGAAACCCAGAGTAAAACATCTTTTCAGAAATTAAGCACAGGCTCAAGCCAGTTTCATCCTTGGATAACGGAGGTTATTTGTCTCATTGTAGATACCTACTACATGATAATCATTTGTTTTGGGCCAAAGATACCACCATTCATGAGTCTTCTAGTTTATGTCATACACAATGTACACACACACTTTACTTACAGCAGCACTGTTAGAAGCTTGGAGATCATAACAAGCAATATAGTGAACAAATGGAAAAAAAGAAAACCTTCTTAAGTGCTCCAAAGAAGTAAACTCATACAGTAAGTATTTGGACCTCAAATGTTTAGAGAGAAACAAGCTGATACAGGAAACAAAAACTCACCAGACTCAACAGAAACCTGCGTGCCGAAATCTCTGTGGAAAGCAGCCCAGGTGGAAAGGGCTGAACTGATTTCTGGAGGCTCAAAGTAGAAAACTATGAACTAAGTCACAAACTATAAGTGGCAGGCACCAGAGGGATCCCCAATTCTTGTGACTTTTACCCCCAGGAGTTTCTAGTTGGTTCCTAAAATGGGAATCAGAAAAAACTTCTTCCATGCTTCCAGCAGGGGCAGGGGAAGATTGACCATTTGAAAACACATCAGAGTATTCCATTCACAAGAGGATGATCTTGTTATGGTAAATGATTTTATTCATGTCTGAAACATTGGAGTCTTCTAGGAGCTTAGCCAACTAGAGAAAAAAGAAATATGCCATTTTAGAATGCCTCTAGGATTATCACCTGGGAGGAGAAAGGGGTAACTGAAATTCACCTATAAAGGTCACAGCTAAGGAGGTTAGGCTCACACCAAGATTAAAACCTATTCAGATGACTACAGAGTGTTTCGCTACCCACACATACCTTGCCAAATTTCTAGAAGACTCTTTACCAAAGTACCTTTTATTGAGTATATCAAGTCACTCTTGAAACAAAAAGTTCCCCCAAATAGTAAAGTTCAAAAATACAGTTTTAAGATACAGCAACCATAGTGTTACTGACTTTCCCTGGCTAGCTCAGCTTGATTTTTGCTTATGTAACTCAGAACCACTTGCTCAAGGGTGTCATCACTCGTAGAGGTCACAGTCTTCCTACATCAATCATTAATCAAGACAATACAGTAAGACTTAGCCACAGGCCATTTTGGTGGAGGCGTTTTTCTCAGCTGAGGTTGCCTCTTTCTAGATGATCTTAGTTTGTTTCAAGGTGACAAACAAAACTAACCAGCAAATTCATATGCTGATGATTCACATGCAAAAGAGTAGACGTCATGTGAGGAAAAACTACAGCAAGGAGATATGGAATTTTTAAAAAAACAGGATTCAAGGAGAAATAGGGATTATTATTAACAGCAAACAGGAGAAAGGAACATCTTTGAACAGCTAATTAGTAAGCTGCATCTGGCTGAGGAAAAATAAGCTCTGAGCTGGAGAAAATGTCAATGGAAATTTTCAACCTTGGAAACAGAAAAGGAAAAAAAAGAGGATAAAATTAAAAATACTAGTCAACAACTGTGCAACAATTACCAGCAATATAGCCAATGCATGCTGGATGTGAATGAATACTTAAAGCAGTAATGACTGAGTACTTCTAATAAATATCACATATCAGAGCCCATACCCAAGAATTTCAGAGAACTACAAGCAGGATGATCTTTATCCCACAAATCACATTGGAATATCTTATTCAAACTAGACAAAATCAAAAATAAAGGAAAAAGTGCCCAGCGAAGCTGGAGGGAAAACAGCACCTTTCCTATAGAGGAACAAGCCGTGTTTGCTTCTTGGATGATGATCACTTTATTCTTAGAAGTTGTGTAAGTCAGAGAGTAGGTGAAATATTTAAAATGTTGAGAGGAAAAAAAAATCAACCTAGAATTCTATATACAAAAAAAATGCCTTTCAAAGACAAGGGAGAAATAAAAACTTTCTCAGGCAAACAAAAATTGAGGAGATTTCTTGCCAGTAGATCTACCTAGCAAGACCTGTTAAAAGAAGTTCTTCAGAGACAAAGAAAATGACATAGGTCAGAAAGTAATACCAAGAGAAGATCATGAAAAAATTATAGGTAAAATGAAATCTTATTTTCTTATTATCAACTGATGTAAAAGATAATTTGTATGAAATAGTACTAGCAAAAATGTTTTTACAATAATTATACCTTATGTATGAATGGCAATGGTTATGTAGAGAATAAGAAAGAGAAATTGTAAAAACTTTCTGTGACCTGTGAGGTTGTGAGGTGTTCTGACCTAATCTGGAAGTGAATTTGGATTATCTGTAAATGAATGTTATAAACTACAGGAAACACACTGTACAGAAAATAGAAATATAAATGATGTACTAAGAATAGATAGAAACTTGAATTATATAAAATGCTCAATAAAAAAAATCACAAAAGGTAAAAAGTAAATAAAGATTAAAACAGTAATAAACATAGTAAATAATATAACCACAGCAGTGATTTGTTGCAGGCATGAATGATCTAAATATATCTTTTCAAGGCATATTGTCAGAATAGATAAAAAAGTAAGACCTAATTAAATACTGTTTAGAGAAAGCTCACATTAAATTTAAGGCATATATAAACCAGAAGTAAAGGAATGGACATAGATTACCATGTTGATCTTAATCCAAAAAGAGAAGCTGTATTAATTTTAGAGAATACATCAGCAAAACAAAACTTATCAGAGATAAAAAAAAAGGCCATTGTGTCATGTCAAGGCATTTTGGTTACAAAAAATGCATAACAACTCTCATCACCCAAACATCGGAATATGTGAAAGAGAAACAAGTAGAGATTCATAGAGGAATAGATAAGCTCAATATTCTACCAGGAGACTTCAACACTCTTTAATCAGACATGTGCAGAAGCAGCAGGCTACAGATGAGTAAAGATGTGGTTAAAAACCAGTAGCCTCATGAACAGCATCCAGCAAGAGCACAATGAAGAATCCCATCAAGCTCTAACAGAGAACCATCAGGATAACCCAAGTTATGGATATTTTAAAGAGAAGACACTTACAAATAAAAATTAAGCTAGAAATCAAAAGAATAAAGAGATCCGGGAAATCCTAAATACTTAAAGTTTTTACACATTTTTAAAGAACACAGGAATCAATGAAGTTATCATAAGAGTAAGTTGAAAGTGTTTTTTGTTTGGTTGGTTGGTTGGCTGATTGGTTGGTTCGTTTGGCTTGGTTTGTTTTGTTTTGGTTTGGTTTTGGTTTTTTATGACAGGGTTTCCCCATGTAGCCTTGGCTATCCTGGACTCACTTCATAGACCAGCCTCAAACTCACAGCAAACCACTTGCCTCTGCCACCCAGAGTGCTGGGATTACAGGCATGCACTACCATGTCACACTACTGGAGTATTTAAACTAAATGAAAATGCAGTTTCTCTAAAGCATCAGGGTACAGCAAAAATTAGGCTTCCAGAGAAATGTGCAGGATTGAAAGGGCATGTGAGAAACAAAGAAGGATTAGAAAATGAAAAATCAGTGTTTTTACCAGGAATTCAGAAATAGAAAGTGCAACCGAAACAACTGTAAGAAGAAAGCAAATAAAAATTGAAGCAGAAATCAATGAGGTTGAAAATGGTAAGTCAATAGAAAAAATTAGCAAAAAACAAAAGCCAGTTATTCATTAAGAAAAATAATTGATACGATGTTAGTTAGGGCCAAGAAAAAATGAAAGAAAAGTGGAAGTGTAAAAGCCAGAAGTAATGGAAGACACTGGAAGAACAGGGCCCTCTGAATGAACTGAGAGAGGTGCGCATGGGCTCACAGATACTGAAGCAGCAGGCACAGGACATACGCAGGAGTATACAAGGGCCGCTGCGCATTTACTATAACTTTCAGCTTGTCCTCCTTATAGGATTCTTGAGTGTGTGAATGAGTGAGTCTCTGATTCATGTGCCTGCTTTTGGGTCTCTTTTCTTTCTGTTGGATTGCCTTGTCCAGCCTCAATGTGATGGCTTCTGTTTTATCTTTCTGTATTATATTCTTTGTATTTGGTTGTTATTTACTAAAAGCCTGTTCTTTTCTAATGAAAGAAAGACAAAAGGAAAGATAGGGAGGAGCTGGGGCGAATAGAGAAAAAAGAAAATCTAATCAGGATATACTGTATGGGAAAAATCTATTTTCAATAAAAGGAAAATATTTTTTAAAAAGGATGTTATGTGCATAAATTTGATAATCCACATGAAATAAATTACATTTCTCATTCAATTACTAAAATTTATACAAACAAGTAAAAACCCTGAATAAAACTAGTAATGTGAAAAAATAAAACAATAATTTATCAACCTTCCCACAATAGCATGCATCAGGCTTAGATGAATTCACTGATGGATGCCACCAAACATTTGAGGAAATAATTATTCTAATTTTCTATAATATCTTTCAGAAGACAAAGTCAGGAGAAATGCTTTCCAATTCATTCTATGAAGTCATCAGGACCACACTGACAGATATTACAAGAAACTAATTATATAGATCAAAATGTGTCATACACAATCAGAACTCAGTAATATAAAATGACCTGCTTACTAAATGCTGCTTACCTTAGGAAGGAAATGCTCATTTCATTTTCACATGTAATCCATTACTAATTATAATTCAGTCTGTCATTAAGTTAGATTTTTGTAAAAGTGTGTGGTCATATGATACAGAAGAAGCATCTGAGGAAATTCATCATCCATACACAGTGAAAACTCACAGCACTGTAGGGGTAGAAGAGAACTTTACTGTATATTTGTGAAATGTCAAGTTTTCTCATGTCCATAAGAAGAAAGGATGTCCTCTCTCAATATCCCTTTTCAACATTATTGAAGACTGTTCAATAAGACAAGAAAGGTGTGTAATCTCTCTCCTAGATTGCGTTCTGTTGCTGGGACAACAACAACCTGAGGAGAAAAGACCAACCCAAGGAGAAAAATGTTTTTGTTTTTAGTTTATGTGTTTAATTTTGTTTTATTTTTGGCTTAGAACTCAACATTGAGGGAAGTTAGGGCAGGAACTCAAGCAGGAACCTTGAAGCAGGAGCTGGGGTAGAAACTATGGAGGAGTGCCGCTTACTGTCTTGCTCTCCTAGGCTTGCTCAGTTTGCTTTTTACATAACCCAGAACAACCTACACAGGGGTAGTACAAAACACAGTTGGCCTTCCACACTGATCATAAATTAAGAAAATTCCCCTCAGACTTACAGGTTAGTTTGATGGAGGCAGTTTCTCAACTGAGGTTCCCTCTTCTCATATAATTGGAGCTGATGTCCAATGACATCACTAAATAAACTAAACTCAAGCTAACTGGCACAGTCGCTCTTGTTCTTTCTCTCAGTCTCATGCTGTCTTACTCTCTTAGAGAGGGGCCTCACAGTGACATTCAGGCTTACCTCAACTCATGCTCCTCCTGCCTGTCACAGATTCTTAAGGCCTAAAAGTACACACATTCTCCATAATGTCTGCCTGGAAAGGATTCTTAAATTTAACAACAAAACATAAAGACACAGATTTAACATTTGGGGAATGAAACACTAATGACCCATATCAAAAAAGATATGCAAGTACTAAAAATGTACATGACAGGATAGTCTACGTGCTATACCTTTAGGGGACTGCAATGAAAATCCACAGTGAGGTAAGGGTACACTACATTTAAAATGTCCCAAATCCCAAACACTATTAGCAGCAAACTTAAAGCAACAGGAACACTCATGAATTGAGAGTAGGTAAGCCACTTTGTAATGTATAATGTGGCAACTTGTTACAAAGCCAAAGGCTGTTTTATCTGGTGGTATCACAATTACACACCTTAGTGTTTATTCACATGGATTGAAAACTTAATGTCCACTAAAAAACAACATATGGATATTTATATTGTTTTATTTAGAATTATTAAGACTTAGAAGAACCAAGGTGTTCTGGAGTTGAGTGAGTAAACGCACTGTAGCACCGTCCTGGTTAGTTTTTTTGTCAGCTTGATACAGACTAGAATTATCTGGGAAGAAGAGCCTCAATTGAAAAAAAAAATGCTTGTCCGATTACCTGTAAGCAAGTCTGCAGAGCATTTTCTTAATTAACCATTGAAATGGGAAGGCACTGCCACTCCTGGGCAGGTGGTCCTAAGTTGTATAAAAAAGCAGGTTTCAGAAGCTACGAAGAGCAAGCTAGTGTTTCTCTAATGTCCTCAGCATTCGTTCCTGCCCCAACTCCCCTTCATAATAGACTACAGCTACTAGCTGAAATAAACACTTTTTTCTCCAAGTTGCATTTGGTCATGGTCTTCTTCAAAGTGGTAGAAAGTAAACAAAACAGGAGCATTTGACAATGAAATAATAGTAAGTGCTAAAAAAATCAATAAAGTCACAAGCCATGAAAAGACATTGAAGAATTTTTTTTTTCAATGCAGTTTATTCAGGAACTTTGAACAATCCTCGGACCCTGGGGAAAGCCAGCCCACAGCTTAAGTAGCCTCTGGGTAGCCAACCCAGGCGTGCCACAAACGTATCTTGCTAAGTGAAAGTGGCCAATCTGAAAAAAAAATTAACTATGAGTCCACATATATGAAAATATAAAAATAGTGTAGATTTAAAAAATCAGTATTGGCAGGGATTGAAATCAGGGTGAATATAAGGATACGAACACAAAATGACAGGATTTCATGGCACCGTAGCAATACGGTACTAGTTAATGCATGCTACTATGGTTTGGACGTATCTCCTTAAACACTTAAGCATTAAACTTAAAAACTGGCACTGGATCAGAGGGAGGGGAAGGAGTACCTCCCTTTTCAGCAGACTGGGAGAGGGACACGGGTGGGGAAGAGGGAGGGTGGGATTGGGAGGGGAGGACGGAGGGAGGTACAGGGGGGATAAAAAGTGAACACACTGTAATTAATAAAAATAATTTTAAAAAACTGGCACTGGAAAGATGGTTCGGCGATTAAGAGTACCTTCTTGTAGAGAACCTAGTTTTGGCATCCGCCTGTCAATCAGAAGCCTAACAGAAGCCTGGAACTGTAGTTCCGTGGTATCTAATACTCTCTTCTGTCCTCTGTGGTCCACCTGTACATGCCAAATGCACAAAAGAACTCATTCAGGCATGTAGATATGCACATAAATAAACCCTTTATTAAAATTTAATAGCCAGTGTGGAGGTATTTAGAGGTTAGGGCTTTAAGAAAAGATTAGATCATGAGAATCCCTTTGGTTCTAAGTAAAACTGAGCTTCACACAGCATTCAGTTCATTTGCAAATGAAACAATTAGGAGCCATCTTGGCATCAGAGAATGACACTTATTCATAAAATTGAACCTGCAAAGACCTCAGTTTGGAATCCCATGACTCCAGAATTGTGAGAAATAAATTTTTGATACTCACCAATTTCTGAGTTTCCAGTATTTGATTCAGAAACTCTAACAACTCAAGCATGAGAGTGTCAAAGAAAACTAAACTAACCACGTGCTGGTGAGATGGCAAAGGTAGACTTCTAAGTCTACGGTTAAATACACAAACTCTCTTCATCAAAAGAAACCAGGAACAGAAAATGTGGGAAAAGCAAGCCATGGAAGGACAACACATGCCACCAAAAGGTATTCAAATAAGAATAATCAAAGAAAGCTGGGTTAGGCAGTTCACATCTTTAATCCTGGCTCTCAGGCAGCAGAGACAAGTGGATTTCTGTGAGTTCAAGAACAGCCTGATCTACATAAAGAGTTCAAGACCAGCCAAAGCTACATAGTGAGACCATGTCACAAACAAACAAAAGAATGAATAATCACAGTTAATGCAAATTATAGCCACTGCTAGGTTCCTTGCACTCCCTCCATAGCTTGAAAATAAAGTATATAATGTAACATGCTGGAGAGAGTGAGGGACGATAGCAGCTGCCAGACACTGAAGTCCAAGCCCAGAAATCGGGACAACGGATTCTGCTGACTGGTGACTCAGGGGTCTAGTAAAAAGGCATGCACAAATCCACCCAACCCAAGTACATAAGTCGGTACTTTCACAATAATACCAAACAGAAGCCAATCAAATGCCTGCTAAAGATAGAACTCATGAATTATGGCACATTTGTACAATGAAATCCTCCACAGAAATGAAAATGAACTTCATGAAGAAATGTTGGTAAATCTCTCACTGTTGAAAGAAAAAAAAAGTAAGAAATGTCACAGATTCTGCCCATATATTTTCTAAAAATTTTGCAGTAGCACCACTTTGGGGTTCTGGTGTCACCTAGAGAGGGACACAGAAAGGCCTTAGGAGGTCTGCTTATATTTTATTCTTATTTTGATTGATGGCTACACTAAAGAAATCATCCTCTTAAAGGGAATTAAGGTGTGTGTTTGTGACTTGTGTGCATATATTTTAAACTTTTTTAAGTCACTTATTAAAGCCATGGCATTGTACCTGAGCACTTTGTGACTGTATTTCCTACAATGAGAATGGTGATTGTGGGGCTGATCACCTGATATATACCAAGCTCTAATGGCAGCTGTCGGCACTTTCTTTCAAAGTTTTTCCATTCATACTTTTAGACAGAATTTCTATCCCATTATATAGATTTCATAGATGGGCAAGCTGATGCTCCAGGGAGGCTAATGGACCTTTTTATGGTTACATAGCTAGAAAATAGCAGAACCTACTATCAGAAGCACTCCTGACTGATTGGGTGGTATGGTGCTCCATGCCCCCACATTCTTCTGGAAGACGCATGGAGGAACTGTCTCACAAATTGCAGTTCTATAGAATTATTGCCACACGTCCCAGTAGGAAAGGGCAGAGGTGTGGTTTCTCCACAAAAATGTTCTTCTCATATACATTCTTCATCCCTTCCCACCTTGCTCCCAAGAAGTTGGTCATCATGAGTTGCCCTCCCTTCTAGACTGTTCTTTGGCTTTGCAGGAGATTAGAAGATAACAACATGGCACCAGTGTAGACAGAGTATTGTCTCCTTAGCCTGGGCCTGTGTGATAGTTACACTTGGAGGCTCATTCTTAGCGCAGGACTTAGCTCTGGACAGTAGCCTTCTCCCAGCAACAAGACCTCCATGCTTTTAAGTACTAAGCACAGGACTTGCTTAGGTTTCTCTATTCTCTGTGTGATTTTTATTTACCTGTGTTCATCTATCTGAATATTTCCTCTTTTCAAATCCCTGAGGGTCAAGGTGTCATCTCTTCGTTTCACATCCAGAATCACTACTGATAGCCCAGCCCAAATGTAGCTTTCTCCTATGTACAACCAGCACCATCTACATTGGGTAACTAAGCTGGGTCTAATAATAATCAAATAATAAGTTTCTGAACAAGAAAGCTGAAATCAGTAAGGGTTACATACCTCAAGTTCAGGAGGAAGCTGAAATACAAACATGGGGAGGAAAAAAACTGTAATAAGATATCAGTATATAAATTTTCTGAAATTCCCAACATGTGCCTTTATTTTCCCCACAAAGCACAAAAGAATGGTTTCCACTGCACATATAAAAGAGTTGTCACCTAAGAAATCTCCTTAAGGAGTACAGAATATAGGACTATGACTCTTTCTCCTCAGACTGTACCCCAGGGTCCTCCATCAAGGCCTTGCTCTATGTTAGAAATGCTACCCCCACCCCCAACAAAATTCAAACTGGCTTCTTCTCAGCATTCCACCATAAGCATACTGGGAAGTTGAGAGGGCACTGACTGATCTGTTCCCAATCAAGCCATCTCCCTGCAGCAAAGCCAGGCTATTATTCATTTGCTATCTGTGAGCAATCAATCACATGTAAGCAGCTCTCAGGACCAGGGAAGAGGGTGCTGGCTGATATAGTGAGATCCCACCAAAGCAAGAATGGGGCACAAAGCTAGCATACCAGTCCTGGGACATGAAAGAAAACACTTTTTCCCCCCTCTGTCCCAATAGAAAACTCTAACTTGTGTCCAAGCTGAATGCAAGTGTTCTGTATAGGAATGTACAGACGAAATAGTTGGCTTAACTCTAAGACATATTATGACCAAAGGCAGTTGCTGTGGGTGTGCAAATAACCTCGGGAGCACTCATTTATGAGGGTCTATTTATAAAGTTACTTTACAAGAACCTCAAAAGAACTCAAGGCTCCAGGTACATCCTTCTCTGTCAAGAAGACAACAGAGTGGGCAGAGCCAAAACAATAGACACCCATGTGCTAAGTTAACACAGTCTAACTTCTAAGTAAAGTCTTCTTAGGCTCAGTTTGACCTTCTGTATGAGTGGAAAGATAAACTGTCTTTAATGGGGGTTCATTAGACTCTACCCTGATTCAGGAAAAAAAAATTACTTTGAAACCAAGGTAAGTGCAGCTCTGCTTGTCCAAGTCAGCAGTGCCAACTGGGATCTCGAGGTTTCCAGAAAAGCTGTCAGAGCACAGAAGCTTATGGACTAGGGAAACTACATTTTAACAGTTGCAGATCACTTCAGTCAAAACATCATACAGCTGTAAAATCCAGAGAGAAATGTAAAACCAGGTCACCCAATCATATGAAGTGTATGTCTTAGACCAGGGGGCATGGATACATTTTCCTGTTCCTCTTGCTTAGGAGCCTGGCCAAGAAAAACAGCAAGTGTCTATGTGTTCCCGGCTTGGTGCTGACACTTGCATATGTAAAGGATGCTGGCATCTTGTTCTTCGGCTCCTTTCAAAGTTCATGTGTTGGAATCTTAACTCCCCAAGCTGAACCTATTAGGAGGCAGAAGCTCAGAGGCGATGAGGTCATAAATGGGATTACTGCTCCTACAAAGCAGCCCTCCAGAGGGCTTCCATGCTGTAAGAAAATATAAACCGCAAGCTGGGAAATAAACACCAGAACCTCCAAAACTGTGAAATACATTTCAGCTGTCATGAAGCCACCTAGACTCTGGTACATTTTTAGAGTCACAAACCTCACCAATACACTATGTGAGCAAATTAGAAAACTTCTTTGACCCTCATTTTTTCTCACTGGTCATCATACACGATAGTAGTAAGACCTGGCGAGGTGAACCGGAAGCTCGGGCACAGAGTGAACACTCACTAAGGTCTACTTACTTTTGTGGTTCCTAACTATGGAATAAAAGCAACAAGATTATTATCAGTGAAATTCAAGATAACGTTGGATATTCTCAGGATCTCACTATAAGTTACAGAAGTAGGATTCTGGAATTTATTATCTTGTATTTTTTTCATTTTTTAAAACTTAGGATTTCAAAATACGGGTTTCACTGAGACATTTTTGAATGTGGATTCCTGTCTTTCCATGATGGCCTCTTTTTTTTTTTTTTTTTTTTTTCCTTTTCCTCTCTATATGTCACTAATTGTGCCTATACTTGTGCCTCTATTTGTTTGGCTGTAGTTGCCTGTATTTCTTTGAGAGCTTTGTTTGTTTCCTCTTAATGTGCCTTTAATATCTACATAGACCTATAATTGAGATCATTTTCTGTGTTTCCGATGAATTTGCATGTCCATTGATTTTGGGGGTTGCTGGTGAAGCCACGATGTCCTGATTTTTGTTGGATGTGTTCTTCCACTGACCTCTAGCCATTTGCTTATACGTAACCTTCGCTGTTTGTTCCTGGAGTCTGTACTTCAGGCTGGGTCCCTCTTTCTCTGGTGTCTCGTTGAGACATTTTTAACACATACATTTCATTATAATTTGCTCATATTCAACTATCTCTGTGTCTCATCTTGACCACCCTTCTTTCTTGCAAGATCAGGCAACAGGACCTCCCTTGGCTATTTCCTTTATGCCTTGACAGTGGGATCTGTCCTCTTAGTCAGTGTCCCAAGGGTCCTATCTGTGATGTATTTTCCATACTACTCTCACACTTGCGGTGACTGTTTTGTTCTCACTCTAGATGAACAACAAAATGGAATTACATCCAGGCACTAATGTAAGGAAGGAGATGTAAGGTGCAGGGGCATAGCTGATGCCCAACATTTAAGGGCAGTAGGTTAGAGCTTTGATGAGAGAGATTTCAGACTACAAGAGATTTTCCGGAAAAAAAAATAATGTGCTTAGCATGTTCACAGTCAAACTCCTTGAGGATTCTTGGCATCTCTAAGTTCTGTGTGATGACTTCAGGGGGGATGTCTGTTATGAGAGAGAATTTCATACTCTCTAGAGGACCTTACACTTATACTAGAACACAGGAAGGAGAGGGTGCCTCTTAAGGAGACAACGATAAGAGTCACTTGGAGGAACCACTCCTCTGCTGGGTAAGCTTGAAAGACTCTGATGCCCTTTCTGACTAAGGTAGCTTCAGGGGAAAGAAACATAGCCCAATCCAACTTTGATAACAGTAATGAGGCTTTTATAGTTGCTAGTCGTTATAGGGCACAGCTGATACATGCTGTATTGGTTGGGCTTCTTATTGCTGAAACGAAATATCTTAGCAAAACAGAGTAATTGGGAATTGGTTGATTTTGATCCATTGGTTCATAGATTTTACTCTATCATGGTAGAGAATAAGAGGCATAGGAGGGCAGTACACAACATGTTAAGGAGAAGTGGGGGTGATGTAGGCTCATTCTTTACTCTTGTGCTCCCCAAAGCTAATGTTCGTCTCATAATACAACACTCATAAAGTCATTTCCAAGATTAGATATTATCTTAATAGTTCCAACACTGTTCAAAATCCCAATCTCAGTCTTACCTGAAAACAAAGTCACCCATAAGCCCCTGTATAGTCAGAAACATATTTTCAAGAGCCAATTGCCTAACTCACACAGTCTCATTCCAAAATGAGCACCCTAGAGTATGTCCATGAGGGTTTTAGCTAAGGGGAAAGATGTACCAAGAATATTGGTGGCATCAGTCTGCATGATGGAGCTTGTGTTTAATAAAAGAAGAAAAGAAAGAATAGCCATTAGTATAAACACTCTGAAAAGAAAGTAGGTATGGAACCAAAGGAAGACCAAAACCCGGAAGGAAATCAATATCTCTTAAAGCTCCATGGGTGAAATCGGGAGCATATTATGATGTAATAGGAGACCCAGACTCTAAGGCAGCTTTGCCCCTATGACCTTGCAGTTTGCAACCAATATGACTTCTCTCGAAGGTTGGAAATGCTCTCTTCCTGTAGCTTTCTTCAGCAGATGTTCTTTGATCCCACCAGCTCTAATGCGTGTTATTACCACCTTGACCTCAGCCTTGTATTTTCACACTGCCCTATCAGTGGCTGCCTGCAGGAATCCTGACTCCTTCCTTGCCTGTGAGGCTCTCCTGGGATATCCTCAAAACTCCTAAATTCTGCACACACAAAAAAAAGTTAGTATCAAATAGATGACATTAAGGTCTGCCACCAACTAGGTTGGGCAGTAATTAGAACCCCTTGGGTCATAGCTGTAGTAATTTTTGAATAGCTGAATACTGGGAAACACTTTTTCTTTCTGCATGGCCCTGGACATTCAAGTATCTACAAAGGTCTCTTTTAAAAACCAACTCAACTTGCAAATCAGATAAAACCTCTGCATCATTGTGCTTCAGATGAGTGGGTTCCAGCCAACTTCTGAGATGTCCTCAGGCATCATTCATACTGTTCTAGGGCCAGGTAGTTGGAGTTTCTTTAATAGCCTCGATTTCTTCATCAGACACACTTTCCTTGCTCCAACATCACATTCCCTTTTCTCTTAGACAAACTGAAAGTTTTCAAGCTCTTTAAAGACTTTTTAAGTTACATTTTATACTGTGTATGTGTGTGTGTATACCATGGCATACTCATAGAGACCAGAGGATCTTTGTGGGAGTTAGTTCTCTTTTTCACCACATAGGTCCTGGGAATCAGACACAGATGATCAGGATTGGTGGCAAGCAATTGGTGCCTGCTGAACCACCCTAGCAGTTCTCAGCCATTTTCTCTGCTTTGCAATCACAATTATCACTGTGGACCTGGCCAGTAAGAGCCAGCCACACCTGTGCAGCATGAGGTATATGAGGGTCCATGAGAGATGCTGAATGCTGAGATGCCTTGAAGTTTCCTCCATCAGATAAAACCTATCCTCAGTTTTAAGGTTAGTCTTTAGCAAGGTCTTGTGACAAAGAGAAAATGCAAACCATTCCCTACCAGTTTATGGATAGCCTCTGCTCCAACCTTCCACAGTCATCAGTTCCTTCTGAAAATTCACAAATATGCTATTCACTGTTTGCAATCTTGTTGGCATTCTGGTTTTTGGAAGTTCCACCAGAATCACTAAGCTCCTCTCCTAGCATTCTAGAAATTCTCTAGCCTGCATCTTTAAGCTTTTCAATGTACCATCCACCCCCGACTCCATCCCCCTCCCACCAAACCTGTTTCTGAGACTTCTGAATCACATGGTCAGGTTTCATCACAGCAATGACCCCACTTCTTTAGTACCAATTTTATGTGTTAGATATTTCATTGCTGTGACAAAATGCTTGACACTTAAGGAAGGAAATATTTCTTAGAGTTATGGGTTCAATCCGCCATTTCAGGGAGAGTCCTGGAGCAGAGGAACATCCATTAAAGTGACTAAAGACAGAGAAACAGACTGGTTACAGAGTGAGTATTTTTCATTTTATTCCTGTATTAAACACAGACTCCCCCCAACCCCAAGCTAGCAAAATCATCACTGATATCCAGAGCGTATCTTCTTCCTTACTTGACGTCCTTTGGAAACCGTTTATGAACATACTTGGGAGTATGCTCTGCCAATCTCAGGTGCTTCTCAGAATAATCAAGTTGACAGTCAAAATTAACCATCACTATCACCTTCACCTGTACACTCTGAGGCCAATGAAGAGAAAGGAACATATGTAGAGGCTAACAACATCCATTGGTTCCCATGACACTATGTTTTGGCACAGGGAATACCAACCTGGATCCAGTAGATAAATGTACCTGCAGCCAGAAGATTTGGGCACTACAGCATCATCAGAAGAGCAAGTGTGTGTTCACTGACCTGGTACCAAGCCTTTTAGTTCAACTTTCACTACCTGTAACTCTTAGGTAACAATATCCACCTTGAATGGCTGATGTATTCAAAGAAGAGAGTATTTCCATTTGGAAGGTACAATAGAGTCCCTGGAAATTGATACATCATCAATAAAATGGTTACTGATGTGGATAAGATCATAGATATTAAATAAAAGTAAGATGTCTTGAAGAATAGTTGGGCATTTTTTCATAGTTCAGAGATTCTGGTAAAAAAAAATCAGAATTCTTAAATTATTTATTTAATATTTTAGATTACATTATCTTTGAGTGTGTGTGAGAGTGCTTGTTGTACCATAGCACAAGTATGAAGGTCAGAGGACAACTTGTGAGAGTTGTTTTGTTCCTTCCACTATGTTGTCCTGGTGACTGAACTCAGGTCTTCAGACTTTTCAGGAAACACTTTCAACTCCCTGATCCATTTCACTGCTCTGAAAAAAAAAAAAAAATCAGGATTTTAGAGTAAGAAAGTAAGCAGTTAATGATAGAGGGTTGCTGTGTGCACCATGCCCAGCAGGAAAGAAGCCACTTTCCCAGAGAAAAGCTTTTTTTTTTTTTTTTAGCAGTTGATTGTATGGCACTGTTTGGTTGACTATTATATTGAAGCTGTACACTGGGCAGAAATGACCTGAAGCAGCATTTTTCTTCCTCTGGACCCTGTTTCCAGCTCTGGTGAGGATGGTGCCTCTGCCTGCAGCATTCAAGCACTCTTTGCTTTTTAAATGCTACGTGTGTGTGCTAGAGAGGGTGAATATGACTGCATCGATCGAGGTGCTTGCACCCGAGCATGCACATATGTCAATAGGTGTCTGGGTGTATTGTTTTTTTTTTGTTTTGTTTTGTTTTGTTTTGTTTCGAGTATCAATAGGTTCAATATATTGGTGAATACTTGGTTTTTCTTTGAACTTTGACACCTACTTATCCTGGAAACCCATGCTGGACTCTGCCATCACTGAGTACTCTTTGAATACCATTAATTGTTCACCCTAAGTGGTCAGGGGGTCTGTTTGATGACCTCTCTTTCAGATTTTGGCCATTGCTATTTCACATTTCCAACAGCTTGATCTGTTCTTGCTGCAAAGAAGAATCATGCTGTCACTGGAGTTCAGTATCTGTTTCAGACTGTGGGGTTTGGAGGTTATCAGACAGCACCAACAAGCATTCTTCCCTCCTTCATAGGCAGTGCCTATAAGTTTGCCTGCTAAATCTGGGCTATGTTCAAGTCTTTCAGAACTAATCTCTTCTGGCTAAACTTCTGCTGAGAGAGAAAATTAAAGCAATGACTAAGGTTACTGACAAGAAAAAGCATTATTATGTAGAACTCTTTGTCTGAGGATAAAAATCAAGTTTAAACTCATTTGTTAAAACAAGTAATGGTGTGAAATAAGAAAATGTTTTAAATATTAGAAAGTGTTGCATTAAGAAATGCTGCCTTGTTTACTATAATCACAGCCAAGAGAGATGGGTTAAACATTTTTTAGCTTTTATCTGATCATGTCTTACCAAACCTAGGAGTACAATACAAGACTTTAACATACAGGTACTCATTCATGAGCATCCAGTTTTGAAACTGAAGGTTTACTGAAAATAAAGGCAGAGCCATAAGAGAGCCAAATTACCCATCAAACACTGTGAGATCTCTTATTATGTGAGATACTTAATCATACGTAACATAAAATTATAATATTTAATAATGTTGAAATAGTTAGTTTCTTATGTATTGTTAAACTAAGAGATTATTAAATGAAGACACAGGGGCCACAGAAAGTAAATACCCACTATGTCCAGGCCACTAGACCTGGAGGTCCTTTTTTATATATCATTGTTCCTCTTTCAGAACTTGAAGATACAATTAAGTATAGAATTAGTTTTGTCTTGATATGACCTATAGGGTATAGAATTTAAGAGTGGGGCTTTTATTTATTTATTTTTAAAGAAATCAGAGCACTTTAGAGTGTTTTTAACAGCTGTCCCTATTTGGTCCAATCTGTCTGTCTAGATAATGTGGGAGAGTCTCTCCTCTGCCCTCATCTCCTATCTGAAGACCATGCCTCCATATGGGAAAAGCTTATAACTGTTTCAAAGATAGAAGAGCAAGGACCTGACATTCATTCTTCTTTGGATTTCCAAAAACTGAGCTATTTACCATGAAAACCAACCTCCTCAGATCATCCTGACTTACCTCATGGTTCTCTTCTCCATGAAGTTCCAGAAATAAAATAAGATAAGATAAAAACCACTGAGAGGTAGTTGAGGCTTGGAAGTATAAACCTTGGGAAGGTTGTGGGAAAAGAGTCCAGGGCATGGAGACAGCTAAGTGAAGGACATGTCCTTGAGAGAAAAGAACACACAGACCTTGTAAAGGGCATACATTGAAAAGTCAAAATAGGGATCCCATGAGGGCTAAGCATGCAGATGTAAGGGTGAAGTGAGGCCAGATTGAAAACAGAGATGAGAAAAACAAAGCAGCCAGCTGGCTTGAGAAAGAATACAAATAATGCACTGTGTTGTGGACGAATTCTCCGCAAGAGCTTTCCAAAAACCCTTTCTTTTTAAAAGAACTTGATCAACTAACCAAAGCCTGGAATTGCTGCAGTCTGCCCTCTGTTGCCTGTTAGTTGGTATCAGTGGACACTGGATATACACAGGATAGAGAGGGTGTGGCTGAGACCCACCTGAGGGTGCATGCCAACAGGCAGAATTCAACACCTGGCTGCAGCACACCCAGAAACGGAGTGTGCCTCATCCCAGAGAATCAGAGCAGTAGGAGCAGACAAGTTTTATTATTAAACAACTTTAATCCAAATGCTGATTATTATTTGCAGTGTCTGAAGGCACAAAATATACCTAAAATGTATGGACGAGTCTAAACAGAGTTATAAATCCACAGAGCAAAGCATGAAAAAGATACATTCTGAGCTGACACAGAATTGGGAAGAATCCGGGTTTTGTTGTTGTCTCCCCCTAGAGAACTTGCTTGAATATCAATCCTTTCCCCTCATGCCAGGGTTATGAAAATTTTTAAAAATGACATAAATAGGGTTAACAAATGCTATGAGGTGTTAAGAATGTCCAGAGCATTATTCTTTTCCTCTCTCTCCTCTCTCTCTCTTTCTCTCTCTCTCTCTTTCTCTGTATGTCTCTTAATCCTAAGTAAAGACATTCATACCCATGGTATACCAAAGAAACCAGGTCATCTTTGGGATACAGACAGGTGTAAGATAAGGCAGTGAGACCACAGTTTGATTTTTAAAATGGAGATTATATATATGAAAAATTAACCCTCTAATATGTTTCCCAAGGTGTAGATGAAATGAAAGCAAAGTCTAAACACCCTTAGGGTGGTGGGAGCCATCACAGGCTTTGCCATGTCACCTGTCTCCAAGCTATACACACTGACTGGAGAAATTTTGACATGTTCAATAACACGAGCCTCATAGACTTCCTAGTAGCCAAAGATAAATAGCTTAACTATAAACATTCTCTTCACATGGTGCTCTATTAGCTAACGGTGTGATACAGTCATTCCTTCCTGCTCACTAGGATCATTATGGATTCAGGAAAGTAAATTCATCCTGGGCCAGTTATCATCCTCATAAATAATTCTCTTAACTAACTCTACAAGAGTATAGCTAGAAAAAAAACAACTGATAGGACCTTGTATTTCTCCATACCCAGAGACCTTGATTTGTGATGAGGGTTGAACCCCATACCCTTAGAGTTCGAATGAGTTATGTTCTACATCCCAGCAGTGTAGATCAGACACCCTGGTCTAAAAGGGGAGAAAGAAACTTTAAGTGACACAGCTCAGGTTCCTCTTGATGGGTCATTTCCAACTCTACAGTTTAGTTAACCCCACAAAGGGTAATATAAGACCCTTAGGTTAGCCTCATTTTGTGAAACAGGACTGCTCAGCAAATTCACCATCTCAGAGGATGTAAGATGCTCCCAGGCTGAAGGATCCCTGCTGTGAGCTGGTTCATTGTTTGAGGACTCCTGGTGTAGAAAAGGCAGTAAGCCTGAAGAAAGGGCTAGTGCTGAAATCTGGTCCTGTTTATCTGGTTTCATTAAGAGCTAAAGACATGTCTTTAAGGACTCCAGATAGCTTCATTAGAGCACAGGAGTCTTCTGTTTCAATCATTACACAGCTATGCTTCTCTAAAGGGTCAAGCGTCTTCCCTATGTGGTTCCTCTTGTTTATCCCCAATCTTCCCATCATCTGGAGACATTTCCACCAATTCCTTTCAGCCATTTACCTGTGACCATGATGCTGCTGCTCCCTGTGTCTGTAACCACACCTTTCTCTCACTCAGGGCTGTTGGACTCTAATCCAAGTGAAGTCTTTACCTGTTTTCTCCTCCACCAATTCTACAATCTACGTCACAGATTAAACCTCTCACTAAAGACGTCCAACTCGGGCCAGTCACACTTCTACTTAAATGGGTTCTACCCTTCTCTTCTACAGTCTGTCAAAGATTGATTCTTTTAAGTAGAAAAAGAGTTTAAAAAAAAATAGACCAACAATATGCTGTTCAAACACATTGGTATCAAAGCCCAGAGACTATGACCTCAATATGGGCATCTTTTCTGAGGCCCAGGGGACAGTTGCATGCTACACACTGTGACACACAAGGATGTCACCATCTTGAGCCTGATTGTTCAGGGCTTTGTCTAGGGCAGGTCACTCTACAGCTTAGAGAACAGATGGGTCCACCCAACATGGGCGCCCAACTCAAACATATTCAGAATCCACTCAAGGACACTGACAGATAAATGAGGGGCTTGTTAAAAAAGAACAAGAGGGAAAGTGATGGGTACAACAGCAAGCAGCATTCGGGCTCCTCCATCTCTTCCTTCTCCCCAGCAGCCAGGAGCTTCTTCTCGGATTGTTCTTCCTGTCCTCAGAAAGGCCCAGGAACAGGGGGCTCCTTTGGCACTTCAGAATGATCACAAGTAATTTGCCTTTTTATTCATATAGAACAAAATTTACAAAGTCATTCATACAGTTTTTGTTTTTTGTTTTTTTTTGTTTTTTTTTTTTTACTGACTTCGAAAATTGGGAATATTCAAAATACACTTTTACCCCACTCCATTCTGTCATTATTTACATTTATGTACAAGAAAAATGAAAGAGTCTCTGTGTGTGTGTGTGTGTGTGTGTGTGTGTGTGTGTGTGTGTGATCTGTGTTGTCATTTTCTTGTATTAAAAAGCTCTGCTGGTCGGGTGGGTGGGCGGGCGGGCAGGAGGGCAGGCGACACAGTCAGATGGAGGTGCCATGAGAGGTGTCCAGAGCCTCTGGAAGGATGCCTCCAGGCACCGGCTGGAAGGACACAGGGATGGGGGTCTTCACAGGGCTCTGTCGGAATAGTCCCCCATTGGGCGACCTATGTTTGCACTGAATAGAGGGCATGGTGGCTGAGCTGCTCAGTGGCAGTGGCAGGTTGCTGCTGGGCCCTGACGACAGTGTCCGGCTGGTGCCATGGCTGCTCTGCTCAGGCAGAAAGGTGCTGACTGAGAGCTGGGTGTTCTGGTACTCCCGCGTGGGCTCCAAGGCTTGGCTCGGAGCCAGGCCCCCCATCTCCAGGGCAGAAAGCTCAATGGATGCTGGGGAAATTTGCTTGTGAGCAATATCTTCATCCATCAGGCTGTTTATGCGCCGATGCACCTGTTCCAGATTCACTTCTTTGTCCTGGAGAGAGAATACAGGAGGTCAGAGGCCATCCTCGGAGTGTGATGAAGTCAGCTTGCTGAAAAATCTGGATACCTGGAGATACCAGGCCTATTCAGCCTTCCTGACAGAGTATCCATCATTGCTCCCACCTTCCTTCACTCAACCAGAGGGTCAACTCTTGGCTATCAGGGGAATCCATGCACTTGAACTAATCTGTATACAGCAATGACCCACACAGTAGGCATGAGAGGCCTCTTTTCTCCCCACTACGCTCAACTTAGAATCTCTGACATGCCCAGGGAGCTAACACTATGACAAGATGCTTTGAAGAGCTGGCAAAAACAGGAGTAGATAAACAGAGTGCCAGGAAAATAGAGGAAATAGTCTTGATCCCCTAATGTGCTCCATGCATTTGCAGTTTCAATTCACATCCCTCCAAGGCTCCATGCTGTCACTTCTGCCATATGCAAAGAGGGTCAGGTTCAGTAATGGCATTGCCTCATGAGCCACAACCCCATAAATGTTAGAGGCTCTTAGAACCTCTAGGTTCTGTGTGGAAAAGCAACCCTGCCCTACCTGGCAACCTACTTTTTTCTATTTGAATCTCTATTTCATCCAAGAGGGGAAGCATGTCCCCATCTGGCTAATGAAACATGGATGTCTAAGTGGGTAGAGGAGCAGTGACAGTGAGGTTTCAAGAGGGCATACAGATTCCTAGATATCCAGTCCTCACCCTTGACCCTGTCTCATCACAGTGGAGGACATAACTTAAGACCTTTGGCTTACTGTCTGCTGAAGAATATTAAAGACAAATATAACCACTCCTGTAATTCTTCTCAAATAGAGTGATGTTACATCTTCAATGTTAGAATGAATCAAAGTGGTCATTATCCTGAGAGCTCAAGGAAGATGTCACCTGCATCCCAAGTCCTACCCCCACAGCCTAGAAGAGCAGACAAGTGTCCAGGAAAAAAAGCTTTATCAGCTCCCAAATGAAGGTAGGAGCTACAGCACTATTTTTGACTCTGTGAGTTCCAATATTCAGGCAAGATGGTGGCTACAGCTGGCCCTTTTTTATTTCAGATTTCAAGAAAAAATATTGTGTCAAAGCTCATTTCTAAAATACAATTTGGCCAGTGGTCTAGTGCTCATAGCATATGTCAGAGAGAGGAATAGAATCTCTGTTTATGGTATAGGTATTTTAGAAATACCAAGAGATGTAGAGGCCTTAAAAAGCTTCCAAACTTGAGAAGAAATGGCCATGCAATGCAGATGTTCTCCCAACTGATTGATTGCTTTGTGCTCCTATGGGATGAAGGACAGGGCCTCCCCATTAGGAGACCATGTGGAATCAAGAGCATAATCCCTCCTCCTTTTCCATGACACCAACCACAAAGCCAATCATAGGAAGACCCAAGTCAGCATATCTCAAGGGGGATAAGAACTAAAGCACCCCATAATTCATTCATTGTCTCAACATTCCCTGCCATACAGAAAAGTAGATTACTGCTGTCTAAATTTCCATGAGTTCATAGCTGGCATACTGTGCTAAGCTTCTGGTAAGACACGTCCTGCAGTTTCCAGAACATTTCCCAAGTCAAGGAAACTGACAGTTTCCATAAGACAATGAAGATTTCATTTCAGGCAAGGAAGAAACTGAGTAACAGGAAGCACACTGGTCAGAGGGTGAGGGAACACAGTGGAAAATTGACTCAGTGTCATAAATGGAAATGATATTGGAAGTAATTGAATAGCCATGAAAAACACTCAGGATTCCAGTGATCTGCAGCCTCACAAAGGTACAACTTAGCTCATCAGTGCTGGGAAGCTACTTTTGAGATAGGAATACCTCTGAGTAGAAAGTGCCATAGGAAAAATGAAGGGAAATGGGAAGAGATCATATTCTCTGTTTTGCCTAGCTTCAGACCATTCATAAAATTCCTATGTCACCTTCTTCAAAAATATGAAAGCTGTAAGTGCTCCTCAACTTACGATGCTGAATGTTAACAGTCTCACCATAAACTGAAAATATCGAGTCAACAATGCATTGCCTTAACTACTAGGCATCCTCACTTAACAACATGGTCTTTAGAGTATTGGTACTTTCTGCTGATGATCTGTAGTGGCTGGGAATGTGCCTCTGTTGGTTCTTGGTATTGTCAGAAAATAGGAATATATAGTGCCAGGAAAAGATTTCAGATTTGAAGTATAGTTTCTGCTGATTGCATCTTGCTTTTGCACCAATGGTAAAGATGAAATATAATAGCTGAACCATAGTAAATTAAGGATAATCTATTTATAGCAGACCCAAATTCAACCTATTTGTTAAATTATTTTGTTCTATGGTTGAGTTAGCTCTGTGGAAATTTCACGTCAATGTGTGCTTTACCTGTTTTTCTGTTCTTTTTTTTATTCTTTTCTTTAAATGAAGAAAACCTTTTCCTTTCTTCATATAAAAATTTTAAATTAGTATTTTATACATAATATTTGTGACTCTAGTGTCCTGAACTCCCTCAGTATTGATGACTTCTTCAGTAATCCACAGTTCATTTGCTTTGGAGAGTTACTTGCTTTGGGGAAATGGCTATCTTCATTCCATAATAGTATGGCAGTGGCAGGTGCCATTTCCCAGTGAACAGACAGAACCGGCATACAAACAAGGACACCAGAGTAGAATGGAAACCCTGAATAAAGAGACTCAGATGGGGAATGGTTGAAATTTCATTCAGTGCTTCATTGTCACAGAACAATTCTGTGTTCTGTGGCCATGGTCAGGACCTGGACCTCCAGACAAGCCTTGGTTCTGCTCATTACCAAACTTGTACCTCCAATCTTTTCACAACTGCCATGATCTCCTATGCAGCTTTTGATATAGGGTTTGCTCCCTTTGTCTACACTAACCAAAGTCAGTGCCACAACTCAGCTGGTGAATGTCTTCCCAGACATCCCAAAATGTAGAAAGGCACAAAGAAAGGGCATAAGGTAGAGACATTGAGATAGATTTTTCTGATGCATTTTAGAGCTTGAGGCAACAATATTCTCCCCTCTACATCCAGCAAAACTTAGAGAAGACTAGATGTACTCACTATAGCCTGTTGTTTCCATACAAAGAACGTTAATGAGTGATGCTTCTAAGTTTTCATGAAAGAACTGGTTAGTTGCATAATCTTGCCTTTTCTTCCATTCTGTTTTCTCTTTAAGGTATCCATTTGTAATGGAAGAAAACTAAGTTACACAGTGGACTCGTTTGCAAGAGGTAGGAAGCAAGTTGTCTTGGTTCCAGCTGTGGTGACCCTGGATTCTCACAAGCTGAAGGGAAAGCCCTGACCTTTCATTTAGCTCAGCACTGGCTGGGGCAGACACTCAGGATGTGCTTCCTGTTTTTCAGCCATTAGAGAGAGAGGATAACTTCTGGTATAAGAATGCTCTAGGAAGAGAGGGATTTGAGAGTCTCTGGCAATGAGAAAACAGCACTCCCAACCAAATGCTAGAGAAACAAATAAAGCTTGGTGGGGTGTCCCAACCAAAGTCTTGGGAAGAAAAATGTGAGCAAAGGAGGCCTTAGTCCTATGCCTTCAACATTGACATTCAGGGTACAAAATGGGAAACAGTAGTGCTCGGGGGGGGGGGGGGTGTCACAGATAATAACTTAGCCTTTAATGCAGCTGTGAGATCAGCCACCATTCAAGTAAAGACTGACCCAAGGAGTGGGTATTTCTCTTTTTTAAATTTATATTCTGAGAAATTTGTATAATATATTTTGATCATAGTCTTTCCCCTTCCCCAACTCCTCCTAGATCTTCCCCCACCTCAGTACCTACCCACCTTCACATTTTATCTAACACACACACAAACACACACTACTGCTACAGCCACCTCCATCCTCCACTACCACCACCACCACGACTAACAACAACTAAAATGTCAAATCTGATTTGTGTTGGCTGGCTGGCTGCTACTGTATATCTAATGGAAAGATCTTGAATAGTTTCTTAACCTAGTGTATTTCTTCCGTTTCTCAAATTAAGGATGGATGAATCAGCTGGAAGGACTGGGAAGCTGTGCAGTGCAAATCAACTCCCAATTGTGGTTATCTATTAGCCTTTAACCTTTCCACGTCAGGATACACAGAAAATGTTCACACCAATTGAACAAATTTTCCAGAGAGAGCTTCCCATGCCAAATGGCTGTCAAGAATCCAACTTCCTCAAACCAGTAGAACCTCTTTCTGTTCAAATTCCATTATTCCAGTAGCACCAAGACCAAGATAAACCCTAAGAGTAGAGGAGTCTGTTAGGCGTCTCCTGCACTGATTGATTATCTCTATAAGAAAATGAGAGAATGCTCTAAATGCATCCTGACCTCCCCAGAAAATGACTGCAGCCTGTCTCAAAGTCTTAACATCATAAGCTGCCTAAGTTTGCTGCTTAGTTGAAAAGCCAGAACTGAGGAGAAAAAAGCTCAAGATCACTGTATTTTGGGTCTTTGAAGATGTGTTCTGCGTTATCACCTGAGGCACCAGATTCAACACAGGCAAAGCCATGTTCATTTGGGCCTTATATGTTTCTAGCCAAGGAAAGAAGAGGCAGAAGTAATCAGCTTAAGCAAGAAAAGCGGCAGGAGTGATTTGATTAATTATCCTTCTTTCAGACAAAATGATGCATTCTATAATGTTATGCAAATCAAATAATGGGCTTTTTATGTGAACTACATCAGTTTACATCCTCATTATCCCAAGGCTTCAGTGTTCAGCCAGGTAATGACAGCTGTGGAAAGAGACCTGGGAACTTAGGGCTGCCTTCATTAATCTGTCTTAGGTAACTGACCTAGTCAAACATCCCTGAATATGACATAAGATTCATTGACTGTGTTTAGCCATGAGTCGGCTGGATTCCAGCTCTGCATTTCCTCACCCATGTTAAGAATGACGGCAGATGCAGAAACAGAGGTTACCAGGGAACCTCTCTCAGGCAGAGATAAAGTTCTGTAATTAAGCTGCTGTTCACCAACGTGGAAATAATACAGTGCATTGGAAAACGGTAATTAACTAAACTATCATCTATGTAACAGCTTGTTGCACATGAGACTCTTTAGAGCTGACTTTGTTTGGAAGCCAACAGTTCTCCCTTTAAGGTAGGCAGGAACAAAACTAGGGCTCAGAGACTTCCCACATGACCTATATGGTTGTTGGAAGCATTCTCCTGTTGCCATTGAGACCCACCAGGTGGTAAATTAGACCCAATGGATGGGAGTGATGCCACCAACACAATCCTCTTAGAGGTTGCTAGAAATTGGGTTTGGGTCTGAGAGTTTTGATTAGGTAAAAACAAACAGGTTAAATTTCAAGACAGTGAAATAAGCTCAGGAGATGACCAGTCATTCTTTGAAGTATTGTAGGAGAGTGCCCATTCACCTCCTTCACTATTTTTTTCTGGGCAGAGAAATAAGAGGAAAGAAACAAGCATGTCACACAATAGGTGGGAACAGCAGGACCCAAAGGACTAAAGAGACAAGAAGAGAAATGACATGCTCAAGGTGACACATGGAGAGTGAAGCATTGTAACCATTGATGCCCACTTAGATCCAATACCAGGCTTCTTTTCTACCATGCCAGGCTCACCTTCCTCACCACGGAAGGGTCTTACAGACCTTGGAAGAAATGAGGATGGAAGGTTTTAATCCTCAGCAGGATATCAGAAACTATTGCAGAGATTTTGTAAATTATACTCTCCAGATCTTCTTAATATGACCCTATGGAAACTGAATCCAAGCATCTGTACTTCTCAAAAGCTCCAGAATTAATCATCTCTGATATATGCTGCCATAACTGAAAGCCATTGATCCAGCTCCAATGATTATACAACAGTTTAATATTTAATAACATTTTCTTTATAGGAGCCCAGACTGGTTCATTCATTCAATTAATACATTTGAGCTCCTATGACCAGATGAGCTAATGTTCTTGGTAAAACATTCATCTTTGGTTCCTGGCACATAGAAAATGTTCGATACCCAATTATATTCATCACCCCCTATCAAGAGTGCCTGTGTTCCAGAGAGTGGGCAAAGTGATGAAAATGCAGAGGTAAGGTAGAACTATTAGCAGGCTTGAAGCAGACACAGGTAAAAATTTTCTGATAACAAAGAAGATGTGCAGTGGTCACAGGTAGAGATGGCCTTGTCAGGGACCTGGTTCTAAGATACTCAGTGGAATGTATTTTCCACATCATCTCACTGAAAGTTAATTGCTAGAATTATCAATCTGACTTATAGCTGGTCTCAGTTTTCAACAGAAGACATAAACCCAGGGCTCAGAGATACCTTACTAGAATCTGACCCCCTTATTTTCAAAATCTTCTGGAAAAATGTTAGGTAGAAATTTATGATCTTGTACACCTCAAAAAATCTCAGTGTTCTTGCCCTGTGACAAGCCTGCCTTCAGTGTGTAGCAGGTACAAGGAGACAAATGTAGCACCCACAGTCCAGCTTTGGTCTTTGTAATTTCTGAGTTGCACTCGTCCACTATAAGAAAGCCTTTCTTACATGTTGTTAACAAGATTAAGAAGACAACATGTAATTTGTATAGCAGAGGAGTAGAGATGAAGCAAGGTAAGATGCTGAAGAGAGGACTCCTGGTATCCAGTCACACAGATGCTGGTCCACAGGTCAAAACAAAGGAGCTGCAGCTAGACTGCCAGTAACTGTCCAGCTACCATGGCTCCATCAGCTCCTGTCTGCCATGGAAACATGGTGCAAGCCAAGCAAGGCAGGGAGAAGCCAGAATTCCAACTTCCAGCCCAGTGATGGATGATCTATCCCTCAATCCTCATGTCAGCTCCCATTTGTGCAGTTCTCATCTTTATTTCATGAATATTTCATTCTCAGAGCAATGATTCTGCATCCCCCATAAATCTAGCGGGTAGCTCTTTACTGCATCCCCGAGAGCGTGGCGCACTCACCTGCACTGGGTAACTACATAATTGCCTGATTCCTCAGAAAAAATATGAGCTCAAATGCACATGAATATTAAGAGGTTGAATGCACATTACTACTCTTCCCCCAAAAGGTGTCTAAACTCTGAAGACATCGAAGCACAACTCATTAAACACAGCTTGGGCTCCACCCAAAGACAGGTTTTCAGCTCTTAAGAAATATAGCCAGCATCCCAAAACGAAACATTCCAAGAGTTTCCAGACAGCCTCACCTAATTGTAATGCTGCTCCATAAAACATGGGCCAGCAGCAATGTGAAGGGGATCTAAATTAAATACTTTTACCACAGTTTTAAGGATATAATTCTAAAATATTATCATTTGGGGCCCATCCTCTGTTCCAAGATGATGGGGCTCAAACCCCTCACCCTAGCATTGAGATATTGGAAGTAGAAGCATCCTCCTTCCTCGGATTCCTCTGCTGGTTTATTCCTCATGTTCTTACTCCCTGTTAACCCATTGTGTCCAAAATACAACTTTCCATCTCATCTCCAGCTCAATGATTTCTATCAGTTTCTCAGCTCTCAACACTAACATCCTCCAGCCACAATAGTCTTCACTAACCACTACCCACTCTAACACCAGCGGCCCTACCTTGTGCTAGCTAGGATGGGAACCCTCTGTATTCCAGAGGTTCTCACTGCTTATGTTAGGGCAGCCCAGTTTATAGGATGGAGAAGAGTGAGCTGTGCTGAAGCTGCCCAAGAGGTGAGAAGTACACTTGGAGGGAGAAGAAAGGTCCATATAGATAAGGTTGTTAAAGGAGGAAATGAGGGAACTGGGATAAACCTCATCTCAAAACTGGAGACCCATAAGAACAGGTGGTTCCCACGAGGCCCATTTAAATAGCAATAGGAGGGAAGGTGGACAGCAGCTACTGTGCTTCCTCTTGTATCTGTCATTCTCATTTCTGTCTGCTTGAACTGACAACCAGGCAAGGAGGACCATGTTGTGAAAGTACAAACTGTTTAGAAGTGTATTTATTCTCTTATATCAGGGACTAGATTTATGTAGAAAAGAGAAAACAAGAAAAGGTGCTGGCAAGAAAGAAGAAAATAATTTGTGCTTCCACAAGCTGGTCATCTCTTGGTCTTCTGTATTCTCCTTTTGCTTGCACTTTCTTATTTATGTCTCTGTCTCTTTCTGTTCCTCTGTCTATGATCTGTTTGTCTCTCTGTCTCTCTCTGTATCTCTGTCTCTCTCTGTGTCATATCAGATATCCTGTTCACATCAGCCAGAAGAGACATTTCCATGCCGTTGCCAGGTACACCCACCTAAAAACAAAACCATCCTTTGCTAACCTGACCTACAAGACATTTGTATAGAGAAAAGCAAGAGGCTAACTAAGGAGAAAGCTAAGACCTCAAACAAATAGACAACACTGGTAGGGATACAACCTGGGTCAACCAATGATTCTTCTGTCTGGCCTATCTTCCCTGTTCCTACTGAGAGGAACTCTAGGACCAATTTGCCTACCTGAAGATGCTCTTGGGTACCAAGACCTTGGGTAGTAACAGCAAGAATGGTGCCCTGGATTTGGTATGGAAAGAACTGACAAGATTACACAGTTGCAGAGGACATTGTAGGGCTTTTCTTTAATTGCTCATTTGTAAGTCATGATCCCTCCAGGAAATTTTTTAAGGTAACCATTTGCCTACTTAACAAAATACAGCTTTGGGTACAGCCACTAACTGTGTTCCCTTCAGTGAGTTTTCCTTAATTGTCCTCCTTCTTTCCCTGCTGTGGTTCAGGGGTGACAGGAATGCAATCGAGGTAGTAGCAAAGCTAGACTTCCTTCCTTCCTTCCTTCCTTCCTTCCTTCCTTCCTTTCTTCCTTCCTTCTTTCTTTCCTTCTTTCCCCACTCCCTCCATCCCTCCATCCCTTCCTTCCTCCCTTATTCCATGAAGATTTAGGAAGGCAGGAGGGGAAGACAAATGTCTTCAGGACACTTTAGTGCTGACTCAGCAGAGCCTGCACGATCCAGGAAGAAAACACCTAGCTTACTGCTTGAAATGAGTGGTGAGTAAGAGGGCCAGGGGACAGTAATTGCGTTCCTTGTCAGGAACTCCCTTGCACACTGATAGATGAGGGAACATCCAGCAGACCTCAGAAACACATGCCAGGATGAGACAGTTTTGATGTTCAGAGGTACCAGTTCCCAGCCACAATAGGCAGAGTGAAATCATCCAGCTCTGCCCTCCTCCTGCCTGCATGTATTTCCAGCTCCAGTTTACTTTGCTTTTCTCCTTAAACTCCCACCTCTGAAGCTAATTAATGAACTTGTGTATCACCTGAAATGAAACTGGGAACATTAGGCAAAATTCTTATCAAGAATGCTTTTGGACAGAATGCCAGCTGCTTTATAACCTCCTGTTCAAGATTTATCTCCAGAGGCCTCTGCAGAATCTCCCAGCTGACATCTGATTCTTGATGAAGCCAGAGTGTGTATAGCAGGCAGTGACAGTAAATGGACGGAGTGCCCTGGCTTGCCCTATAGATGCCTATGTACATGTTTCTATTGGCAGAGCAGTATCACAAAGTGGCACTTTTGATACCCTCTTTTTAGGGAAACTGCCTTTAAGGAGTTCCTTTCGTAAAACAAGCCAGAAAATGACCTAATGACCTCAAAGAACAAATACCCAATGGGATGGACATATCAAGGGACAGAATCAGCAGTGGTTGTTATATAAAGTGAGAGAAGTACCAGAACCTAGAGTCTGGACAGGGCTCCAGTGTCTCCCAAGGTGCAAGGCTAGGCCTTGTAAAAATGAGGGAGAGAGGAAAGAAAAGGTGACAGGGGGATCAGGGACCCCTTATTTATGGGCTCACTAGGCCTATGGCTCTGTATGAGACACCAAAGAGAACCAAGAAGGAATGCGGGCTCCTCTCTTACCCTACAGGTGGTCTCTCCAGGTCAGGGTGGAAGCACATGAGTGGGGCAGGGTGGGGAAGGGTTCTCTGGCGCTGCCCACGCTGTACCTGCTCTATAGATAAATACAGGACTTTAGTGGCCATGGATGGTCCCTTGGCACTTTGTTCAAACATGAAAACATCCCCTACATTTTCTCTCTTGCTTTAAAAACAAAATGAAATATGACATATTCCCCCAATATACAATGCTGCTGTGTCCAGACAAGGTGAATCAGGTAAGTACTATCTGCAAGAAAACCACCCACCAAATAAATGGCCCGGGGAGACACCCTGCCTGCATATTATAGCAAAACTATGAGGATACCAACCTCTTTGGGGGTCTCCTGGTGGCACCGGTTGCTGTTCCACCATAACTCTAGAGCAGCCACGAGGCAGGCGAGAAGAAGGCCAATGGCCAGAATGCAGAAGACCCCAGCAAAGCTGTGCAGCTTAAGGGATTTGCCATCAGTCTGGGCACTGGAATGACTGGTGAGGTCACAGCGGCCTGTGTGTGGCCACCACTTCTGCTTGAGCACATCCAGGTCCCCTGTGTCTTGCAGCTCCAGGATCCTGCAAGACACAACACAGGTGAGCCATAGCCATTGACCCTTATCAGCTTAGCCATCAGGTCCTGTCACTGACCTGCCATGCTTACCTGTGAGCCATCATAGTACTTCTCAGACTTGGGATATTCCACAGTTCTTCCTGCCTGCACCCAGAGTGCTTTTCTCAGAGCATATAATGATAAGTTTTTCCTCTCTCTCCGGAACCAGGGGTTCAGTGATAAAGGCCCCTCACATGGGATGCAGAGAAAATACTCAGGAATAAACTTGGGACACACAGAAATAAACTGGGCAACCCCCCAGAATACAGATTCAGTTTGCTCACAGTCATAAGATGCTGTCAGCCAAATTTTAACACCTGTAAGTCGAGCATCCTTAATCCAAGGATCTGGAATCCAAAACTCTTCAAAATCTGAAACTTTTTGAGTTTCTGAATAACACCACAAATGGAAAATCCCACATTTAATCTCTTATGTGTAAATAAATGTAAACTTTGTTTCCTGCACAAAGTTATTTAAAATGTCACATAGGATTATCTAAGACTATATGTATATGATGCATATGAAACATAAAATAATTTCATGTTTAAACTTAAACTCCATCCCTAATATATCCCAATACATATATATAAATATTTCAAATTGTAAAAAATACAAAATCTTAAACATTCTTTTCTCATCCATTTTAGAAAAGGGAAATTCTAGGGGAATCCAAGATGGCAGCATCAGGAGGACACAGTGTCTGAGGAGCAGGACAGCAATGCTGGTACAGCAATCAAGAAACTGAACTCTGGGTCCTAAAACAACAATGATCATGTTTCCCAGGTGAGAGGAAGCTCCACGGTGTGGGAATGAGTCAGGTCCACTCTCAGGTCACCCAGCCAAAACCCGGAGAACATCCTGGGTCCCAAAGTTACTCGGTGGACAGACCAGAGCTACATACCTGAGTGTCCTGATCACCTTCCCAAGCTGAACTGTGGGCACCAAAACACCAGAGACTGGTGAGAAAACCCCACAGGGGAGGAAGCAAGCAGAACTGATCTCAGGTCACCCAGTCTATCCCTGGAAAAGGTCTCACAGACCAGCGGGCACACAACAGCCAGCCCTGAGTGGGGCTCCAGCCACCAGCCCAGAGTCTTGCTGTGCGCCCAACTCTCCATCACAGACAGAACTGTGAACTCCAGAGCAATAGAGACCGGGTTTCTTTGTCAGGAGACAACCTCACAGGGAGAGAAACATCAGGTCCTACCTTAGAGCATTCAGCCAACCCTACCCCCACACACCACCACCACCACACATGGGAAACTTCTCAGGAAAAGTTCTCAGGTTCCTGCCCAGTCACCAGCTTGGAGCCACCACCCACCAGCACTTGCAGGCTCTAAGCGCCACCCCAAACACCACCAACTGGGTCTTCCTGTTGGGAGAAAACCCCACAGTGGGGGAAACATCTGACCCTACCTCTGGAAGCCTAGCTCTGGAAAAGTTTCTGGTTATTCCCAGGCTCCAGACTCTAGCCTCCCGCTGCATGCATGAGAGGGGTGCTCACCTGCTACTAATTACCACTTGGATGCTAGGGCACAGAGCTCAAAGCTCAGACCTACAGAAGCCTGGGATCCCTGAGATCACCCCCCACATACTGCTCCAAGAAGCAATCAGTTTTCCATAACTAAACTGACCAAACCACAGGGCACCAAGGTTACAGCAGTAGCTCAATAAAATTACAGCAAGAAACCCAGAAGCAGGGCAGCTGTCTCCAGGACTTCTCCAGTTGAGAGGAGAGCCCCCTTGAATAACAAAGACCACAGTTACCACTCAGGTCTATATGCCTGAGGGGAACTGTGACAATTCCTGAAAAACACCAGCCATTCAGTGACCATACCCAAAAAGCTGAGGAGGCTTCCTTCAGGAAAAATCATCTTCCTGCCAAGTGGATTCTCCCCACTACAGGATTCCAGGAAGCACCAGAAACTAACACCTAAAACATAAGATAGCCCAGTGGGTAGAGGGCAGCTTAAAAGCTCAACAAACAAAAGACAGAGCAATATGGCAACTCCAGAACCCAGTTATCAAGGGGCAAGCAGCCCTGGACACAATTCAAGAAGATGACCTTACAACTATGCTTATGAAGAGGATAATAGAGGAAACAAATAAAGTATGTAAAGAATTAGAGGAAGATAAAGTCAAACAGATTATGGCTATTCATAAACAAATGGAGGAATATAAAGACAAACAGATTATGGCAATCTATAAAGAAGCACAGAAAGTTGCAGCCAAAAAAATTGTGGCCTTTAGAGGAAATACTTAAAACACTCAAAGAAATAAAAGAAATAGAGGATTGTTCAAACAAACAGCTGAAGGAATTGAAAAAAACAGGAAAATACAGTCAGACAAGTGAAGGAAATCAACAAAATGATTCAAGATATGAAGATAGAACTGGAAAAATTAAAGAAAACACAAATGGAGGAAATTGTAGAGAAAAAGAACTTAGGGAAGAAAACAAGAACTACAGAGGTAAGCATAACCAACAGACTGCAGGAGATGGAAGAAAGAATCTGACTTATGGAAGATACAATGGAAGAAATCAATGTATCCATCAAAGAAAATGTGAAATCTAAAAAATTCCTGACACAGACCATCCAAGAAATCCAAGAAAACATGAAAAGACAAAATCTAAGAATAATAGGAATAGAGGAAAAAGAAGATTCCTTCCTCCAAGGCCCGGAAAATATTTTCAAAAAAATCATTGAAGAAAATTTCCCCACCTTAAAGAGAGGCCTATAAGAATACAAGAGTCCTACAGAACACCCAATAAATTAGACCAGAAAAGAAAATCCTCTTGCCACATAATAATCAAAACAGTAAGTATACAGAACAAAGAAAAAACACTAAAAGCTGAAAGGGGAAAAAGCTAAGTAACATATAATAGTGAACCCATCAGAATCACACCTGACTTTTCAACAGAGACTATGAAAGCCAGAAGGGCCTGGACGGATATCATGCAGACCCTAAGAGAACACAGATGTCAGCCCAGGCTACTATACTCCGCAAAACTCTCAGTCCTCATAGATGGAGAAAACAAGATATTCAATGACAAAAACAAATTTCAACAATACCTACACACAAATCCAGCATTACAGAAGATAGTAGAAGGAAAAATGGAACCCAACAAAACTAACTACTTTCAAGAAAACATAGGAAATAATTAACTTCACTACAGCAAAACAAAAAGTAGCCAAGCACACAAATTTACTACCACAGCCAACATCAAAATGAAAGGATCTAACAGCCACTGGTCATTAACCTCTCTCAACATCAATGGACTCAATTCTCCAATAAAAAGACACAGACTAACAGAATGGATGCATAACCAAGACCCAACAATCTGTTGCATACAAGAAACACACCTAAGTCACAGAGATAGACATTACATGAGGGTAAAGGGCTAGAAAATGGTTTTCCAAGCAAATGGACCCAAGAAGCAAGCAGGAGTAGCCATTCTAATATCTGATGAAATAGACTTTCAACCAAATTAATCAAGAGATGGGGAAGGACACTCCATACACATCAAGAGAAAATGCCACCAGGAAGAAATCAAAATCTAGAACATCTACTCCCCAAATACATAGGCATCCACATTGGTAAAAGAAACATTAATAAAACTTAAACCACACATAGATCCCCACACATTAAAAGTGGGAGACTTCAACACTCCACTCTCAACAAAGGACAGGTCAGCAAAACAAAAATTAAACAAAGAAACATTATCTCTAACAGAGGTCATGAATCAAATAGACCTAACAGACATCTATAGAACCTTTCACCCAAACACAAAAGAATTTAACTTCTTCTCAGCACCTCCTGGAATCTTCTCCAAAATAGACCATATAGTTGGTCACAAAGCAAGCCTCAACAGATACAAGAAAATTGAAATAATCCTTTGTATCCTATCTGATCACCATGGAGTAAAGCTGAACCTCAACAACAGAAATAGCAAAAAGCATATACACACATGGAAACTGAACAACTTGCTACTAAATGACAGATGGGTCAGAGAAGAAATAAAGAAAGAAATAAAAATCTTCCTAGAATCCAATGAAAATGAAGACAAAATACACCCAAATTTATGGAACACAAGGAAAGCAGTCCTAAGAGGAAAGTTAATATCTCTAAGTGCCTTCAAAAAGAAATTAAAAACATCTCATTCCGCTTTGGACCCAGAGAAGAACATGTCTGATTGCATGCGGGTTGATGCCCCAGGTCCCGCCTCTAAGAAAAAGGTATCGGACGGGTCTGATGATCTTTGGGTGGATGACACCTAAATGAACATCTGTACAAAGTCCCAATTTATTTCTAATATCAGAGATCAGACCTCTACTCTTGCCTGATGCGTCTAAAACAAAAAGGGGGAACTGTAGAGAGCTGCGGAATGCTATGCCTTAAAGATGGAGCTGGTTTCCGCCTTCCACCTTCCCGATGGTGAGTGCTCTCTGTCACGAACAACTCCACATTTGGCTAAGGCCGAGGATCTGGCTTGCTTCCATGTATGTGGACCTATCTGCATTGCTCCCATGGCATGCCTGGGTTGGCTACCCAGAGGCTATTTAAGCTGTGGGCTGGCTTTCCCCGGGGTCCGAGGATTGTTCAATGTTCCTGAATAAACTGCATTGAAAAAAAAAAAACCAAAAAAAAACATCTCATTCAAGCAACTTAATGGCTCACCCAAAAGCCCTAGGGAAAAAAAAAAGAAACAAACACAGCAAAGAGGAGTAGACAGCTGGAAATAATCAAACTCAGGGCTGAAATCCATCAATTAGAATCAAATAAAAGAATTCAAAGAATCAATGAAACCAAGAGCTGGTTCTTTGAGAAAATCAACAAGATAGACAAACCCTTAGCCAAACTAGCTAAAAGGCAGAGAGACACTATACAAATCAACAACATCAGAAATAAACAGGGGCACATAAACACAGACACTGAAGAAATGTGAACAATCGTTAGGAGTTACTTCAAAAGTCTACATGCCACAAAATTTGAAAATCTAAATGAAATGGGCAGTTTTCTTGACCAATTCTACTTGCCAAAGCTGAATCAAGACCAGTCCTGAATCAATTAAATAGTCCTATATCCCCTACAGAAATAGAAGCAGTCATCAAAACTCTCCCATCCAAAAAAAGCCCAGGGCCTGATGGTTTCAGCGCAGAATTCTACCAGACCTTCACAGAAGAGCTAACTCCAATTCTCTTCAAACTATTCCACAAAATAGAAACAGAAGGAACACTACCAAACTCATTCTATGAAGCCACAGTCACCTTGGTACCTAAACCTCACAAAGACCTAACAAAGAAAGAGAATTTCAGGCCAATCTCTCTTATGAACATTGATGCAAAAATGTTCAACAAAATACTTGCAAACTGAATACAAGAACACATCAAAGATACCATCCAGTATGACTAAGCAGGCTTCATCCCAAGTATGCAGGGGTGGTTCAATATATGGAAATCCATCAATGTGATCCACCATATTAACAAACTGAAAGAAAAAAAAAAAGATAAACTCTTTCGATGCTGAAAAAGCAATTGACAATATCCAACATCTAGTCATGTTTAAAGTATTAGAGAAATCAGGGATACAAGGCACATACTTAAACATAATAAAGGCAATATACAGCAAGCTTATAGCCAACATAAGACTAAACAGAGAGAAACTTAAAGCAATCCCCTGAAATCAGGAACAAGGCAAGGCTGCCATCTCTCTCCATATCTCTTCAACATAGTTCTGGAAGTCCTTGCTAGAGCAATAAAACAATTAAAGGAGATTAACGGGATACAAATTGGAAAGGAACAAGTCAATGTATCACTATTTGCAGATGATTTGATAGTACACCTGAGTGACCCCCAAATTTCTACCAGGGAAATCCTACATCTGATTAATACCGTCAGCAAAGTGGCTGCATACAAAATTAACTCAAAAAAACTCAGTAGCCCTCCAGTATACAAAAGACAAAAGGCTGAGAAAGAAATTAGGGAAACAACACCCTTCACAATAGCCACAAAGGACATAAAGTACTTAGGTGTGTGACCCTAACCAAGCAAGTCAAAGATTTGTATGAAAAAAATTTCAAGTCTCTGAAGAAAGAATTAGAAGAAGATATCAGAAGATGGAAAGATCTCCCATGCTCCTGGCTTACCAGGATAAACATACTAAAAATGGCTATCTTACCAAAAGCACTCTACAGATTCAATGCATTTCCCATCAAATTACCAACACAATTTTTTACAGACCTGAAAACAAAAATTCTCACCTTCATATGGAACAACAAGAAACCCAGAATTGCTAAAACAATCCTCAACAATAAAAGATCTTCTGGAGGTATTTCCATTCCAGATCTCAAGGTGCAAAAGTAATAAAAACTGCATGGTACTGGCATAGAAACAGACTGGTGGATCAATGGAATCGGATAGAAGACCCAGAAATAAACTCACACACTTAAGGACACCTGATTTTTGACAAAGATGCCAAAACCATACAATGAAAAGAAGGTAGCATCTTGAACAAATGGTGATGGTCTAACTGGATGTCTACATATAGAAAAATGCAAATAGATTCTTACTTATCACTCTGCACAAAACTAAAATCCAAGTGGATCAAAGACCTCAATATAAAACCAGATATACTAAACTTGTTAGAAGAAACAGTGGGGAAGAGCCTTGACAAGTCATTGGCACAGGAGACAACTTCTTGAACAGAACACCAACAGCAGAGGCTCTAAGAGTAACAATCAATAAATGGGACCTCATGAAACTGAAAATCTTCTGTGAAGCAAAGGACACTGTCATCAAAACAAAACAACTGCCTAAAGATTGGGAAAGGGTCTTCACCAACCTTATATCTGAAAGATTGTTAATATCCAGTATATATAAAGAACCCAAGAAGTTAAACAGCGACAAATCAAGTAATCCAATTAAAAAATGGGGTACAGAGCTAAATAGAGAATTCTCAGTAGGGGAATATGGAATAGCAGAGAAACACTTAAAGAAATGTTCAACGTCCTTAGTTATCAGGGAAATGCAAATCAAAATGACCCTGAGATTTCATCTTACACCCAACAGAATGGCTAAGATAAATAACTCAAGCAACAAGTCAACACATGCTGGAGTGGATATGGAGAAAGGGGAACCCTCCTCCATTGCTGGTGGGAATGTAACCTTATACAACCACTTTGGAAATAAATCTGGTGCTTTCTCAGACAATTAGGAAAAATGCTTCCTCAAGATTCAGCTATACCACTCCTAAGCAAATGTCCAAGAGAAGATCAAGTATACAACAAGGACATCTGCTCAACCATGTTTATAGAAGCTTTATTTGTAACAGCCAGAAGCTGGAAACAGCCCAGATGCCCCTCAGTTGAGGAATGGATACAGAAATTGTGGTACATCTATGCAATGGAATATTACTCCATGTGATAAAAAAAAAAAAAAAACAAGGAAATCATGAAATTTGCAGGTAAATTGTGGGAATTGGAAAAGATCATCCTGAGTGATGTATCCCAGAAGCAGAAAGACACACAGGGCATATACTCACTCATAAGTGGATATTAGACATATAATATAGGTAAACCTACTAAAATCTGTACCCCTAAGGAAGCTAAGCAGGAAGGAGGACTCTGACTAAAATGCTCAATCCCCATTCAGAAAGGCAAAGAGGATGAACATTGGAGGAGGGACAAAACAGGAACAGGATAGGAACCTACCACAGAGGGCCTCTGAAAGGCTCTACCCTGCCGGGTATCTAGGGAGATGTTGAGACTCATTGCCAAACTTTGGGCAGAGTGCAGGGAATCTTATAAAAGAAGGGGGAGATAATAAGCCTTGGAGAGGACAGGAGCCCCACAAGGACAGTGACAGATCCTAAAATTCTGGGCACAGGGGTCTTTTCTGAAACTGATACTCCAGCCAAGGACCATTCATGGAGATGATCTAAAACCCCTGCAGAGGTAGCCTATGGCAGTTCAGTATCCAAGTGAGCTCCATAGTAATGGGGACAAGGACTGTCTCTGACAGGAACTGATTGGCCTGCTCTTTGACCACCTCCCCCTGATGGGGGAGCAGCCTTACCAGGCCACAGAAGAAGGCAATGCAGCCATTCCTGATGAGACCTGATAGACTAGGATCAAAGGGAAGTGGAGGAGGACCTCCCCTATCAGTGACTGGTAGAGGGACACAGGTAGGGAAGAGTGAGGGTAGGACTAGGAGGGGGAAGAGTGGGAGGTACAAGGGAGATACAAAGTGAATAAACTGTAATTAATAAAAAAATGGAAGTTCCATTTTTCTACATTGTCCGCCTAGTAGAAATACTATCCTTCATTATTACATTTGATTTAAGAAGATTCTGTACTGTGCTAAGAATGATCTTCAATGGTGCTACGCTTTTAGTCTAAAGAAACAAACACCAGCCCTAAACAATTTTGCAGGTAAATGATGGGAATTGGAAAAGATCATCCTGAGTGAGGTATCCCATCAGTGTAAAGACAGTCTTTGCCATCAGTGTAAAGGCAGAACCTGTGATGAACACAAGGAAGTGAAAGCCGAAATGCCAGGAAGCCACATGTGTCAGGGAGTTCTAAGCTGGGGGCTTAAAAAAGAGTTTGTGGAGGAGGGAGCCAGGAAGTAAAATCTGAAGGACAATGAACCATGAAATGGATCGTGGAAGTCTAGTTGTTTCTGTGTGCAGGATCCAATGATCTCCTACCAGAGCTTTCTGGATCCTTGATGCTAACCCTCTGGGATTGATTTCAACTGTCTTATTTTACAAAGAAGGAAGTCATGGCAGAGAGGTGTAATGCCTTCTCATAGCCACCTTGAGGTCGGCCTTCCCTGAAACTGGCCTACCTGTGAATAACCTGTCCAGTACGCAGGGCTCATTGTAGTTAAGTAGCTTCAACACAGCAGTGAAGATATCAAGTGGTGAGTGAGGAAGAGGGAGGCATGGGATAAACACTGAAACAGGAAGACTGGGATGTGAGCTCTCAAAGGGTGTGTGAGGGAATAATGGCTGAGTAATGGTGGGGCATTTCCCCATGGTGGCTTTTACCATTGCGGTGTTTTGGGGATTGCTTCTGTAACCTAGGGCTCTACACAGTGAACCAGCCAGGTTTAGCAGGTAGTGTCCAGATTCAAAATAGGAGAGGCCTTCCATCTGAGGAGTAGTTATCTTTGAGTCTGGTTCATGGTGATATATTTAGCTCACAATACCTGCAGCCTTTTGGGCTCCAGGAATGTACAGTCAATGAATGGCAAAAGCTCTGTCCTGGACCTACATCTACAAGTGTGAGACTGGACCCATGTACTGTACATGGGTATGTATCTGAAGAACAGAAAGGGTGACAGCCTGAGAGTGTCCCTGGACCTGTCTATATCATGGGCTCAGTATGGAGTAGCCTCTTATTGTTTGGGAAGGACCCAGAGTACGCTTTGAACTCGTGTGTGTTACTGGATGAGGGCCAAGGTCCACTAAGCCTCACTGATTTGTGCAGCAACTTCCCATGTTTTCCATGTGCAAGCTTAGTAGGTATAAAAACAAAGGCCACTTGTTAGCACATGTTTGTTCGGTCAACAAAAGTGTGAATGTGTTTGTTGAATAATGAAAACAAACTTAAGCTGAAAGGGCCATGGTGAGATTACTAAAAATATCCTGCAAATGATCAAGACAATGATAATCCCAAAAGGCTTAGAATGTGGCCATGCCTGGAAGGTTACAGTTCCTAAGGTCATTTGATTTCCATGTGCATTTATGTGTTTTCTGGCTGTGCTCAGAATGTACCTGAGAACCATAGCTCTCTGGAATTGCATGTTGCATGATGAACTGGGCAGCTACAGAGTCCTCCTAACTATCTTGTGTGTCTTTGGTCAGGCAAAGAAATCTGCACATGTGACTATACACTGACCACTGTTAGGTCTTTGGTGGTGTAGATGAGTAGGGTGAGCATAATGCCAATTACAGAAGCTGACATGCAGATATTCAGGCTGTCAGGGCTCTGGAGGAGGCTATGATTGAAGGCTCACCATGAAGCAATAAATGCTTTGTGTTTATAGACACAGACTTTTTACTGATAGAGATTAGTTCTAATCCAGATTCTGAACCTCTCAATCCGAGTTCTCTCTTCACCAATATCTGAGACTAAATAAAGGTCCCCATTAGCTTACAGTCCGGTGAGCACACACAGCTTCTGTAAAAGCTAGTTAGCTGTTGTGCAGTCAGCTGCTTCTATTGACCAACTTATTATCAAGTCAGTCTTTGCAGGAACTACCTTCTATTGAGGGAACTCTGTAGGGATAAATCATTTACAATGCTTGAATCTGCCTAACTGCATGCAGAGCAACACTTAATAGGTCTGTGTTACTTCCTGAAGGTCTGCACATAGAATCTACCTTACTTGCCCAAAGCTGTAATTAGAAAGTGTCAATGCTATTCTTCAGCTCTGGGCCATTAGTGGTCTGAGGGGCTATGTTTTCTTCTGTGATAACAGGCTGTTATCCAAAGGTCAAGTTCTGACCTAGGAGAAGGTAAGACCATGAACAGACCATTGGATTTGATCACTTAACAGTTTCTGGGTAACATCAGGCAGGCTGCTTACAATTTTGACCTTTTCTCCTTAAAATCATATGCATCGTTCATGGAACATATTTATTTCAGAAAGAATACGTGGCAATTCACAGGAAAACAAAGACTAATAACAAAACAAGAAAGTGTAAATAAAGAAGCAACAAGACAAACAAGGCACAAAATGCCTTCAAGAACGAGGCTAAACTAATGTGCGCTATAACAAGCTCTACTCCTGCTTATGAGGAACCAGAGCGATAATAGCCATTTCCTAAAGCCAGTTTTTCTGTTTTCCAGACAGATATAATTGCAGGTGCTTTCTTTTATTCAATAGTTGCAGAGCCTGCTACACAGTAGGTGCTCAATAAGTGGCTATTAAGTTGCTAAACATTTATTGAATGTCCACTCTGCATGCTGTGGTCTGCAAAACTGTTATAGCATATAACCCCTCACCACATACACTTATATCTATATCCTAGCCTCTGCCAAAACAAATAAATAACTTGCCTCCTAAGATGAGGGGAAAGGCAACCACAGACATTCTAGATAAGCTTGGGATCTGCTACTTATACAATGCAGGCCCTTATTCAAATAACATAATATGTTGCCTTCTGAAGCATTCCCCTTCATCTCTCTGAAGCAAAGTCAAGCTAAAGGCATCTCACAACAGGTTTGCAGTAGGCAACAAAACCTCTTCTAGAACTAATAAAGGCAGAAAGTTAGAAATAAAGAATGATGCATTTCCCTAAAAGGCAGATATGTGTCTGTTGGAAGGAGTGATGCTTCCAGCTCATGGGAGGCTACACCATGGAGACGCATGACAACATTGTGGGAGGTCAACACAGTCCTCTGAACACATAGCCTTCTGATAAAACTATGAGGGGGGAATTATTTCTTGCAAGAAGGACATGGAATCTGGCCAGCTCACTTTTTACTTTTGGTGATGACTAGCATGGAAGGGATAGGCCACGGTGTCCCCAAGACGGATTTTCATAAGGATTCTACAGCAACGCAGTAGACAGATCAGGTGCAGACCTGTCTCACAAATAGGCTTCTCCCTGGAGCCCACACCCCAATGCTGGCTGTGGTCTACTACAGCATCATATGAAGCAATCCAACTCCTTCAATGTAAAACAAGGCTATTGGTAGGAGAGGGGAACAACACTACTTCTCCTGACTCATCTCTGTCTTCTCCATCCGGATGATGTCGCATTTTTCGTTTGACCCAATCTTGTTATTTCCAACCCCACTGCGGCCTGAATCTATCTGGCAATACAGTGAAGAGCCAAGCTTCCTAGTAAACATTTGCATTCTTCTTTCTCCAGTACACGGACGCTCATTTCTGCAGACTTACAGAAGAAAACTTACCAGTGCTAGTCCATGGGCCTCTAAGTTCGCACTAATGGGTCCTATAAATCCATGAGCACTATCTTGAGGCTCATTCACTGTTTGGGTGTTGCTGCTACAATGGCCCTACGGGCTCTCTTACCATCTGCTCTACAAAGATATTTGCAGGTTGATGGTCTGTGCAATCAATCACCCTGAAACTCCTATCTAGAAAAATCAACATAAATGTCAGAAATGACATTGTGCTCCGAATCCCAGAGAGAAGCCATAATTTTTCACACCTTTGAGGAACTGAAAACTACCGTCTCCTCTCTTATCACTGCTCTCCACTCCAGAAAGTAGAGCAAGGTACAGAATGCGTACTTGATTTAGTTCTGTAGAAAACCTAAAGCCTCACTTACCTTAAGTGGTCCTACCCCTTCACCAAGTTTTGCAAGCATGTTACTAACTACAGTGGATGCAAACCCCTTTCTCAACCTTCTCTGGTGGAGCCGAGGCTTAGCAGATCCTGAGCAAGAGGATCCAGTCTAGAAATCCAGGGAAGGACAGGTGACAGTGTTTGCAGATCCAATAATCACATGTCTCAGCACTGGGACTCAGGAGAGCTGGATGCTGTAAGTGTGAGCACAGAACTCTCCCTTTCTCCCTGATGTGTATGGTAGAAAGCATATGGTCTTCAACAATTCTTATTCACACGGATATTCTTCAGGTGGATATTTTTTCATATGGATAACACACAGTGTTGCAGTTCATGTGTTAATCAGGCGAATGGTAGTTATCTCTATGCTTAGCCCTGAATGGACTTGTTTATGACAGTGTTCCTACGACTCCTTGTTGGGTATTGGTGAGCCAAGGCAGAGCCTTCTCTTAGAGCTTCCTCACTGACTGCAATTCTAATTCCTCCACTCAGCAAGATGTTGCACCACAGATATGTCTAGTCTGAGTGTCCAAGGCTAGACCTCTGTAGAGACAAGCGCCTCAGCTGTGTAAACTGGCTACTAAGAAACGCCATTGAGTTTACCTTTATCCATCAGTTCTACCCTGCCTGCTTAAAGCCAGATTATTCATGCTATATAAACTGCTGTGACAGAGAACCAGCATGGAATACAGTTAGGTTATTATTCTAGGAAGGAGTAGCACGTAGGAACTTGATCGTGCCCAAGAATCTAGAGCTAAGCAGGGTCAAGGTACAAACTCATACCAACGATCACGTGGGAAACAACACAAATGCAAATTCGCCATGCTGAATTGGTTACTGATAGAGACATCCATTCAGTTCAACCCGGCTGAAAACTTCCTGTCTACCCAGAGCTCCCTCCTCTTTCTCCACAATGCCCTGAGTTTCCCTAAGATCAATGAGCAAAAATCAGAATTAACTAACTCTTAGAAGATGGCTGAGAAACTTATGTCTTGATGTGAGGAGAAGGGGGAAGACAGAAAATGAGAGGTTGTCTTTTCTTCACCACGAAGGGCCATGTCCATTTCTTGCCCCAGCAGAGAGCAGCCTCTCCTCCAGCCAGGAAATTTGATCCAAAGTCCACAGGCCCCATCAGGTCACTGTGATGCACGTGGAGGCAGCCTGCTTTTCTGACTCTGCTACTTTGCATCACCACATGGATGACTCACACTTTGAATACAGACTTAAAGAAGATACTGTTAGGCCTCCTCAGATCCTACCCTTTAGCCATTTATCTGACTGACTCCTATGACTCCTGTGTGCTTCAGATACTGCTGCCTGTGAGAAGGCCTTCTGCATTATAACAGATGCCCTCTTCTGCCCCTTTCTACTTGGCACTGGTATCACCCACACTTCCTGGTTAGTGGTCATGGAATTCCTCTTTTCATCCCAGTACCTATTCAGGGCCCAGAAGGACATGTAGAGAAATAAATACTGGTACACAGCTAGTTCTCAGGAAGATGTGAGGAATAAACGCATATATGATGGCTCTTACGTCATAAGAGGAGGTTTTCCTCCTGTCCCGGCTGCCCAGGCTCCAAGGCTGTGGGACCTGCATTGCTGTTGTGCCTACCTCTGGGAGAAGAGGTCTCTGTAGGGGCTGCCATGCTGCAGAGCAATCCCGTAGCCCTTGCTGCTGATGCTGTTGCCAATGACGGTCACTGAGCAGTCATCATCCGTCAGGGCTGCGTACTCCACCACAGCTACATCCCACAGAAACGCGTAGTTCCCCTTCTTTGCCTGAAAGACCCAAATTATCATGAAGCCCAGCATGGCTATCCGCCTATATAGTTTTAAGTAGTGTGACATATCAACACTTGTGTTCCAGGGACACCTCTAAGTGGTTCCATTCACACCCAACAACAAATTCTCCTAGGATTTTTTTATCTTTTACTTGTAAATATACCATCAATTTAAGCCATTCATCTTAGTAGATCCAACTACCATTCACAGAACAGGTGGAGAGGATGAGCTGGAAGCAGGTCACGGTGACATTGATCCACTTCTCACAGTAGTACACTCACCCCTGGGGAGTGTGGGGAGTGATGCTCAGGGACTAAGGTTTTCAGAGCAGAGCTGTAGGGAGTACATAATACCATGGCGGTGGGGAAGAACCTCTTTCCTGGAGAACATAAATGCTGAAGAGACTGTGATAAATCTTGCCCACTGACGTTTATTTAGACCCAACTGCTAAATCCTGCCTATCATGAACATGAGCAGGGGTTCAGAGTCTCTGGTTAGGCATCATGGAATAACGAGCAAAAGCACATCACATGTCTAGAGCTTTACTATATATGGAAAGAGACCATTAAGGACAGGGACCTGATGGTTACAGTAACATACAAGGCTTCTGTCGCTTGCCTTTAACTGCATTTACATGAGCATAAGTATATGTACAAATCCATGTACTTGCACATAATGCACACACATAGGTGCCTCTTAAGTTTTTTGTTTTAAGGGGTAGGGGTTGAAACAGAATCTTGCTACGTTGTCTAGGCTGGCTTTAAATTTTATCCTCTTATTCTAGCAAGAACAGATCTCTAGCAACAGGACAGTGTGATGGGTATAGATTCTTCCATTGGGAATCTAGCTGCATCCCCAGCTAAAGCCCCACCCCTCCAACCCTTCCAGAGCAGACACCCAGTTCTATCTTGAGCAATGATTCTCACTTTGACTAGAATCTGGGCACTCAAGGAGGAATGCAAACAGCTTTTCTTCTGTAAAGGAGGCATTGCCACTTGTCTTTCCTAGAATACTACATAACATTCTTAATGTATCAAAGTGCCTAGTTTCCATTCTCCTTTGAACACACAGATGCTTCTTGCCTTGTTGTCCATCCACTGCAACTCACACTGGAGGCTGTAAGCATAGCTGTAGGCTTGGTTATAGGGCTGAAATACCACAGACAAAATTAAACCAAGCTGCCAAGCTGTAGGCTTCTCAGTACTGCCCAGGGCATTGTTCCAGTTCCCGCCTTTTCATTTCCCCAAAGATTTTCCAGGAAGTATATGGATGCTTGGGCAAAAATTAGGCCTTTGCTTCTTTGGATTTTTCTTTTTCTTTTGAGTGGGAGAGATTAGGTATTGAGAAAGAATCTTATCATATAGCCAGGCTGGTCTTGAGGCATGATCATCCTGCCTTAACCTCCTAAGTAGTGGAAATACAAGCATATAACACCCCACTCAGCAGCATTTTTTTTCTTTTTTCAAGACCCTAAATGCCCATGATGCAAGATGTCTTCTTTCCTCTTTTGATTCCTTCCACTAGAAATAGTTGTGGGCAGAATGTAACCTTCTGCACTGGTAATTGGCATCTTGCAGCCTTTCACATAACCTTGTAAGATCTGACACACACCTATGCCACCTATTACCTGTCACCTGTGGGCACAATTCAAATATTCTATCAAGGCCTCATTCCTTCCTTGGCCAGTCCAATCTCAAAAATCTAAAAGTACTTTGACCCAGGTTATAAAATTACACACATCTCTCTCCTTCCATATTGGAAGATAACAGTCTTTGTGATTTTTTCCAGCTGGCAAACAAGTTTTCCCATGAAAAGATATAAATTTTCAACCTCTTAGTACCAAGTTTCTCTGCAAAATGTTGACTTATGACCTAATATTTGGCTTTAGTCAGACTAGGGAGCATTTCACATCCATGCTCACAATTCAACATGACAATCAGACACGGTTATTTGTACGATTTCTAAAGGGCATGTCATGTTGAAGGAAGAATTAAGATCAGCTTCCTTTCTACTTCTCAAGTGATGTTTCAAGAAGAAAAAAGAGAAAGAAACTGGCTCAGGCCAACTGGAAACTGACTCTAGAAAAGCCCCTGTGGGCTTTCAGAGAGGAGGGCTGGAGTTCTTTAAGCCACAAGTCCATGAGCATGCAGTGTGTAGACTTATATAGGCAAGCACAGCCACGGGAGTTGGGGGGGGGAGCATTTACAGCCCTGTTGGGCTAAGCTCCACAGGACACAACATCTGAAAACCATACAGGCAATGCCCCTGCCTCCACTCCATGGTATACATTAAAGCTTTTCTCCAGAAAAAGTTGCTCTCTTGAGCAGTTGAGTGATCCAAGATATTCAACTCAATGTCCCTGTTTGTAATCAGTGACCAAATTAAACACTGTCTTTCTTGTTTGCTTCAGGAAGCAAATGGCTAGATCCCCAATCTATATGACAATACCATAGCATGAAGACTAGCAAAAGGTAATAGAATGGACACTTGCTGTGACAGGACCCAGCTGCAAAGGGGCAGGCCGGATTCTGTATCTCTCTGTACAACATATTCTTAGCTAAAACAAAGAAAAAACAAAACTAGCAAACAAATACCTTTTCACCTTCATCCCTGCCCATGTCTCCTTAGCCTCACACTTTGCAGGTAGTTCCGCAAACTTTCAAGCTATCTTCAGTGTGACTGCATAACCTGAACATTTCTGAAAACCGCAGAAGAAACTAAAAGAAGTCAAAATGTTTACAGAGATGGATCAGTCAGTAAAACGTTAGTTGTGCAAGCATGAAGACCTGAGTTCAGATCCCTAGAATCATGTAAAATTAAGGATAGAACTGCAAGCACCTATAATCCAAGTGCTAGGGAAGTAAAGACAGAAGGTCCCCGGGGCCTTGCTGGCCAGCCTATTTCCCCAGTTTGTGAGTTCCAGGTCTCCGTAAAAAACAAAACAAAACAAAAATTTCTTAAAAAATAAGGTGGAGAGCCATTGTGAAAGACACCTGTCTATCTGACACACACATACACACACACACACACACACACACGAATGCATGTCAAGGTATTCACACCAATCAGTCACCTTCATGCAAACCCCTCCCACACTTGATCCTTTGATCTCCACCCTTCACTTGAAATACTTAGGACGCACTTCCTTGTAATGTCAGGACAATTTTTCAGTTTTTTTTTTTTCAAGACAGGGTTTCTATGTAGCCGATCTTGCTCTGTTGGCCAGGCTGTCCTTGAACTCAGAAATCCACCTGCCTTTGCCTAAGTGCTGGGAGATGTGCCCCCCCCACCTGTCTGGAACAAATTTTCCACGTGCATTCCAATAATTATAAATCTGCCTCCATATTTGACACTGTGTACAAGCTTGGCTTGATCATGTTGGGGACACCAAATATTTCAAATTCTTAAATCCCAGAGGAGCCAACCATCTTTCTGTTGTTTTTTTGTTTGTTTGTTTGTTTTTTGAGTGTTTGATTGAATGTAAAATGTCCTCCACAGGTGTATGTTTTAAACATTTATTTCCTAGATAGCAGTACTATTTTGGGATACTTTGGAACCTTTGCAAGGTGAATCTCTGAAGGGGGCGTAGGTCACCAGCAGGACCTTTGAAGGCTATACCCCTGCTGTGACTCCTGCCTTGCTCTTCCCTTTCTGGCTCAGAATGATGGGAATGACAACCACCATATTACTCCATCGATGAGATGAGGCACTCTTTTATTCCTCCCCTGCTACGTAGAACCAAAGTCCTCTGAAACTGAGAGCTAGAATAATACCCCACCCTTAAGTTGCTTGTGTCAGATATGCTATGGTCACAGCAGCGCAAAAGTAACTAACACACCAAGCCAGTGTTTCTTCCCACTCTGCTCTCTGATTCAGCTTCCCACTCTGGCCTCAGTCTCTTCCTAAGTCTCTGGTTTCTTTGTGTATCTATCACTCTCCCTCTATTCTCCATGTCTGAAACTCCATTTCAGAAATACAGGATACAACACCATCCTTATTAGCAGCAACTTTTTTCAATAAAGGATGTTTTAAGACTCCAGAGAAGAATAGATGGAAGTAGGGATTTAGCCTCTTCTCACCTCTGCCACATTCACATAGAAGATGAACCCAGCCGCCTCCCTGCAGTATCCCAGAGTCCCTCCCCTAAATTTCCCAATGAACCTTTGAATTCGCTACTTTTACCACTTCTTGTCTTTACTTTCTTTCGCCTGTGTGGCTCAGTATAGTCCTTTCCTTACTTCCCAGGAAGCTGTGATGAAGTTGGGAAGGCAGTGTTTTAGAGCAGGCTTGTCAGGCTGTGAGCTGCTTAGAAATAGTGTTGACATTATTTCATAATGCCTAAAAGATCAAAGTGATACTATAGCTTTTGTTCTTCTACTAAAACAAAACCAATCCAAGAAACTTACTTCATCCTTTCACTGGGTTGAATTACCTTTATCTGGTCATCCTTTTATAATATCAAATGTACTCTGAATTTCTAATCACTAATTTACAGGTACCATTCAGCTGCTGGAAAGCTGGGTGGCAGAAGAAGCTATCAATGCACTTTGATGTTCTTCCAGCCAGCCCTTGCCTGTAGGTAAAGCTTAGATGGGCATTCATAGTCAGTTCCCCAGTTTCTTGTGACCCTGGAAGGCACCTTAGGATTCATTCTAGTGTCCTGGGACACTAGTCCAAGCTTCCTCTAGGTGCTGCAGAAGGAATTTTTAGATTTTTTTTTAAAGAGATGGCAAAGTTAATATTGCCTTGGAATATAATGTGACTGCCTCTACAGTCTGATTTTTAATTAATAATGACAGTGCCAGTGAAACTCTTCTAAAAGGGAATTGCCTTCATAGTCATTAGCACCAGAAGATTACACCATACTTTGGAAAGTAATGTAGCACCATAGAATGTGGACATTTAAAGTTATTATATCTTTTTATCTTAGCAAATTAGAATTTAACCTGAAAAGTAACTCAAGTATATCTAGAAGACATGAGAAATATTCAGTGTTGACACTAAAACATGTGAATATTTTAGCTGTTCAATGTCAAGAAAGTAATTTAATAAATATGGAAGTAATTTAATAAATACATTTAATAAATTTAATAAATAATTTAATTCATAAATATGGCATCAGTGCAATATATACTAACTTGAAAGACTACACACACAACCCTGGAAGTCTTGGGAATATATTCTTCAAATCTTAGTCTGCTTCTAAACATTTCACTTGATTTTTTTCTTCTCTTATCAATATGCAAAGTTGATTAATTAATTAATCAGTCGGGAGAAAATTGCAATCATTGGCATAGCCTGAAAGACACATACATGAGGATGCTAGGGAAAGGAAGAAGAATATCTTTGGCAATCAATAAGGTCAATAAAGTCAAAGTCATATGGGGCTACAGTTATCAGAATGCCCAACGATAGGAGGTGGAAGATTCACTAGTTTTTCCTTCCCAGAAATTATCTTAGCAAATGGAATCCAACTTCTACCCTGACATCCACTCCCTTCCCAATCTGTGTGAAAGCCCGAAGGCTGCAGCTGGGAATAGAGACAAGGGGTTGCCTACCTCAACCCTTAACACACCTTTCCCAACATTTCTTATACCAAGATCAGTGTCTGTTGTTGAAGAAGGTCAACACAGGCGTGTAGAAGACACAGCCAACATGAGCTGCAGCATGCTGACTGGCTTGTTCCTTCTCCCCTATATTCCCACCCCAGGTCCACACTGATGATAAAATGAGATCGTATTGCTGTCTATTGCCCCATTACCTCCATCTTCCTGAAGTTCACTCAAAGCAAACTTTCAGAGCCATCAGCCTTTGAGATGAGAATCTCATTAAGTTCCTCTACTCCTTTCTAATGGCTTTGAGAAGGGAGAAAGCAACCACAACATTATTCCAAACAAGCAAAAATGATGGTGTTGCCAACATCAGTTAAAAATGCAAGTGGAATGAGGTGTTGAGAGAAGCTGGGCATCTGTAGTGCCAGAAGCAAGTTGCTAGGCGCCAGCACTTACAAGTCCAATATCTTTCAGCCATAGAATCATTCTCAAGAGCAGAATCCCACTCGTCTTTCACAGATGAAGTGACCAGGGTTCTAGAAAAGAAAGCATCTTGTCCCAAACAAATAAAACATGAGGCCAGATCAACCTGAGTTCCAACTAGCTCAAAAAACATTTTTGCTTTCTCTGCCCTGATTGAACTCATGAAGGGAAGATTGTGGAAAAGAGTCCCTGGGTCTATGCCCTTTGAACATTTCCCAGGGCGAACATGCTGGTTACAGTCCATGTGAATGACTATATGTTTTTCTCCAGCTTTGCAGACAAAGATGCTTCACAGAACTCTGACCATTCCAGGGGAAAGAAGGACACAGGTGGGTGCCATCCCTGGGGATTCTTTGGACACTTGATGAACTTCCTTTGCATTAACTATGCATGGAACAGGCCCATGCCTTTTCTTGCATCCTCTCTTTAGGCAGCACTTGGCTTTTTGAGCATCTAAAGACTTAGCTCTTTTGCCATATTCATACAATGGAGATGCACTGCCAGGCACAGCCTGAACCCTGGCTGCTGCTGTACCTGTATTACACATGGTGCCAAGTCACAAGAGGCACCAGGAAAAGCCAGCGACCATCTGCAGAGAAAAGGACAATTTTACAGCTTGCTGGTAGGAGTGTGGGCTGGCATGATATTTCTGGAATGGCAATTTGGTGAAGAGAATTGCATGCTTTTCAAATCTGCATATGCAGCACTTTGCCCCTTTGGGGTTTATTCTATAGAATTATAGAATTACTTGTTTGCTGAAAAGATGTTTGTACAAAAAAAAATCAGAACAATACTGTTAAACCATCAAGAAATGAGAAACTAAATGCCTAACACTTAAGAATCAGTTAGGTAAATAGTATCATTAAATGATGAAATATTATCTTTTTGGTAATATAGTGCTTTAAAGAGTATTGAATACTTGGAGAACTGTCCAGGGCACATGGAGAGAGAGAGAGAGAGAGAGAGAGAGAGAGAGAGAGAGAGAGAGAGAGAGAGAGAGGAGAGGCAGCCTCTGGCCATGCATTAGCCCAAGCTTTAGAGTCTTAGTATACAGATTGGATTCCAGGTGCATTTCTTGCCGGCTGTGTGAGTGCAGATAAGTTGATTAACACCCCTGGGCCTTTGTTCTGCTTGATTTTAACTTGACAAAGCTCTGATGAGAATTAAATATATATATATATATATATATATATATATATATATATATATATATATATATATATGATGTGCTTAGGGCTTTGTTAAATACGTTACAACTAATATTAGAACATTTAGTTTAAAAACAGCTTGTTACAATGGATGATATCTCTTTTCAGTGATTATGGCAACGGACCATATTTATGAAGAGTCAAATCCAGTGCCAAATACTAACAATGGCTATCTCAGGATAGTGCCATTATAGAAGAATGCTTAAGGCTTCTTTCTTTTTTTCCTGTTGTCCATGTTTCTGCAGTACAGAAAGTCTTTCTTTTGTGATTTCAGGCATCAACGAGGACAGTTTTTTAGAAATTCAGTCTTATATCTTGAGTTCTATGCAGTGAAAAGAGCACAGTGTCAGAGGAAGGCCTTCCTGTCACATCCAGATCTGAAGTGAACCTGCATTCTCAAGAGCTGATTGTTTCCTCGGAGACCTGCCATTGGGTTGCATTCCAGAGTGCAGAGTACAGAGTTCCTGGGACAGAGTAAAGACTCAAAACCTGCCCTTTGTCCTTCTCCTTCCAGATTGCTGCAGTAATCGGCAGACAAATTCATCAGCTGGGATTGAAAGAACTTTCTTCCCGCTCTCAACCTCACAGTCATCTGCCAACTTCCCAAAGTCAGCAACACACGTTCTCCTGTGTGTAGGTAGAACATGTGTACGCATGTGTGATAATGTGTATATCCAAGTATGTGAGGATTGTGTGTGTACATGTTTTGGTGAGGGGGAATATAGGACAGTGCATGAAAGTTTGCATGTGTATGGGAATGTATGTATGGGTATGTGTACATGTGAAAATAAAATATGTGCCAAAATGTATATCTATGTGAGTGCACTGTGAGAATTTTTCAAGTGTGTGAATGTGTGTAAATGTGGGGTAATGGGTGAATATTTATATTTTGTGTGTGGAAATGTATGCGTATGTGAATGTATATGAGTATCTGTGTGGCTGTGTGCGCATGTGTGAGTCACTTGAATGTGCAAAGGTGTGTAAGTACATATGCAAGTAAGAATTGTTTGCGAGTCCAAATGATGAATGTGGAAATATGTGCACGTATGTTTGTATCTATAAATATGAATGTGTATTGTGAGAGGGAAAAAGAGAAAGATTAGGTGCATCAAACTCCCATGGAGGTAGCAGAGAGAATTCAGGTAGCCAAATACCCTGAGAATCATGAGAGTGTCAGAGGGTGTTCGGAGGCTTTCTCTCTCTCTTCTGGAAATAAGACTTTCTTTCTAATTTTTCCAAATAAAGATGAAGTCATCTCAAATGACATGAATATATACAATGGTGGGAAGCTGTTTACAAAGCCCAACTAAGGAAATAGCAGGGAGTGTGCTCTCTAAGGAGAACAAGACAAAGACTGCCTGTACTCAGACCCAGAGCCAGCAAAAGAAGAGACCAAAACAGGCTTAGTGGGAGGGAGGGAACTTGCTGCTAGGCTCCACAGGTCTGCCTTATCCACTGTTTTCTGAAGGTATCCGGAGGGTTCCAAGTTAGCTTTTCCTGCCTTCATACCAAAGTGAACATGATGGAGCTTGACAAAGAGGTCTCACAACCAAAGGGGCAGCAATTCAGGAAAGTCCTCAGCATATGGCCGTGAGTACAAGCAGGAGGCTACCTTGCAATTTGGTCTTGGTGGTCAGATAGCTTGCCTATACCCTAGTCTAGAGGACAGCATGTGTGTAAGTGTACCAGGACTACAGCCACGGAAATGAGTGCCTGCCTGTCAGAGGGTAGTGACTGTCTTTCCCGTACTTGAATCCATGTGTTTTGAGTGATACCACCGACAGTAAAGAGCACAAGTGGTAGAAGATCAGGTGATTGTGCATCTCAACCAAGAACACTGATGCCCTTTTCGACAAAAGGTTGTTTTGAAGCCTTGAAGTTTCTTTCTAGGATTTTCAACTCCTCCTAAAAAACACCACACTAGTAAGTGTTGGTGAAAGGATATGGACACAGCAGGGAATACTGTGCTGTGGCACCCCCAGGGAGCCATCTGAGCTCTTTGAGTTAGTGGTATCACATGGTGGGTGAGGACAGCACAGTACCCTCACATACCTGTCACAGGGAAAGTCAACATGGAAAGTGCCTAATGCATTAAAGGAACTAGAACTGATGTTAACACATTACCTTCATGACCATGATAAACACCAACAATATCATAGCAGTACATTTGGGTCTTGATTAAAACACAATTGCCCTGGGATAAATAACACTTGAAATTGTCCTCCATCATCAACCTGGTAAATTAGAAAGACTGTTAGACTGGGTTACAGTCTCATCCCAATTATTGGCTCATTATCAATTTATGAAGACACAGAAGCCCAGATGGCATTTAAGGTCTTCTTCAGCTTCAGCATCTTCCAAGTCCAAGTTACAGTTAGTAGTTCTCAAAGTGTCTTTTGGAGGCCAGCAACATCAGCACTGACAGAGAATTTATGAGATTTAACTATGTCAATCAATCAATGAATTTTAGATCTCTCTTGAAGGCTTAGAAAGAGGGAGATCATGGCTGCCTTGTACTTGGGGCACTAAGTAGAGAAAGAAAGACCATAGATTAGAGGACCACTGGTGCTGAAAGGAACTGTAAAGGAAAATCTCATTGGGCATCTTATTCCAGGAAAGTTCTCTGCTTAGATCTTTCCCAGTCATTTGCATATTGCAAAGTTAGAATAAGATCCTATGATACAAACTGTACATTTTTTCAACAAAGAAAATTGAGGCTTAGAAAAAGCCGTTTCTAAAAGTCAGAGTCTACTGTTGTCAGGGATTTAATTTCTCCCAGAATGTGCACTGATGGTAGCCTTTCTTTCATCCATCTCAAAAATTTAACACCAGAAGCCTCAGAGAGCCACATGGAATTCCTTCAGTTAGTAGGCTGTGTTCTGATCCTTGCTTTCCTTCCACTGTCAGATTCTAACCAAGGTAGAGACACTTATTTCTCAAATTTGATACTAGGCTGTATTCATCTTGAGTGATGTGGTTTATTTACAAACCAAGAAAAGGTTCACCACATTTTCAAAAGATGATGCAGGTTTTTGTACAACCACAAAACCCCTAACATAGAAGAATCAAAGGCAAATTCCCTAAAATCTAGAATTGTATATTGTCATTAAAACTGGGTTTGGGGCATAAACAAGTTTCTCAGCAGGGCAAGATTTCCAATGATTTGTCAACATTTTAAATTGCCCAAAGACCAGGATAGATAACAATCTAATCTGAGCTATTCCATAGGAAAATTAAGAGTGATCTAAAAATAAGATTAAATGGGTTTGCCTAGATACAAAATAGATCATAAATATAACACAATTTTTAAAAGACTGTGAACAGAATTACTCTACATTAGTGAACACTGCTACTTGCTACTTCCAGGGGAAAAAAAAAAGAGTTTATCAAATGAAAACCTGTGCCAGGCATGGGTTACCTTTTTCTGAGCTATTGGGTATAGGGGTTTTGGAGGCATTAAAGATAACACAAACTACTGCCATTGTTTTTTGTTGCCTGTATTACCTAGGTACTAAGACCCTGTGAAATAAATACTTCTATTCTATTTTTTTTCTGATCACAATGTAACAAATAGGGTTAGGGCCTCAGTCATACACAAAGAACTACAAGCAATTAAAGACTGTGAAGAGCTCAATCCCAATGGTTATGTCTAAAAAACAACTCCTAGGGCTCAGGAGAACATTGTGGAAGAGGGGCAGAAAAATTGTAAAAGTCGGATGATCAATGTGATATTGTGGCTCCTAGTAATGTCAGAAGCTATACCCATATATTCTCATAAACATGACTGCTAAACATGAGCCGAACAAGGACAACAACAATAGAAATGCCAAAATGAAAAGGGTTATTAGGGCCTCAGTCATACACAAAGAACTATAAGCAATTATGGAATGTGAAGAGCAGGATAAATCATCTTCCCCAGAGAAGAGCATAGCATCTGGTTATCTAATACCAAATGGTCAGCCCCGAAAACATACATAGGAGTTCCACATAAACTGAATAGTTAATTTTTAGGAATATATAGGTATATACAAATATGGATGTAACAACAATTAATTAAAAACAAGGCCATGAATTTAAAGGAGAACAAGGAGAAGTATATGAGAGGGCTTGGAGTGAGGAAAGGGAAGAGAAAAATGATGTAATTATATTATATTCTCAAAACTAAAAGAAACAATTTTAAAAATTAAGTATATACATATATGCAATTTTTAGAGAGTAAGTAAAAAGAAATGCAAAATAAATACTACTATTCTTCATAAATTAAACACTCTTAGGAATAATACATAAACCCAGAAAACAGATAATAAACCCATATGCAAATATATCATAAAGCAGTATTGGGATGGAACTGTAAAGACTGTCCATATTTCATTCACATATATGTCTATAACATACAAACAGAACGAGTGAGTAAGAAAGAGAGAGACAGACAGACAAATTCCTGGCCCATATATATTATCAGTTCCATGAGACTAGGATGGTGTCTAGCACACAGCTGGTGTTAGAGAAGCCCAGCAAGCTCTGGGTCTTGATAGAGTGGACTGGCTATATCCCATCTTCCCTTCAGAAATATCTTTCACCCTCATCTATACTGAAGTCTCTCCCTGAGTTCCAGAGTTCAAGCTACATAGACAACATCATTGGGCTTGCTGAACTTCTGAGAGTCAGTCTCAAAAACCTCATAAATTAAATATTAATGCAACTACCATTTCAAATGGACAACTCAAATCCAAGAGGACATGAGAACCACCTGGAGAACATGCTAAAAGACAGATTGTTTTCCAACCTACCTAAGTCCCAATCTCTGATGCATCAGACCTGGATCAGAGCCCAAGAAAAGACAATTTCAACAGATTCCCACATGCCCTCCAAACCACCTATAATCTCCATAATAATCGACGAAGATAAATTACTCATTCTTTGCTCAAGAGTTCATTAACCTGCCCAAGATTTTATAACTGACAAAAGATAGATGCAAATGCCAAACCTGGTTGTTATTGATTCAATTATCACATTCTGTACACTGCATCATGTTACTGTAACTGAGCATTTGACTTCACTGAGGTAGACTTCAAATGAGACCTAAAAACTACACCCTGAGGCCAGAGTAGTTTATCCATCAGAAGAAACCTCCCCTTAATGTTTATCCAGCCAAACAGGTTTTTAGGAACTGGCAACTCTGACGATCCTGTAAGGAGAAAGAAAAGCAATAAAACTCCATGTGCTTGCAATTGATACTATAAAGTGTCATTAATGGGCAGGGTGACCGTGCCTGGGGCTCAGGTTCAAGAGCTTATCCTCTAACCCACTTGCAGCCCAAAATGCCTTTATGGCCTTTGCTAAAATGTCAGCCTTGATTGACATAGCTTGCACTGTACCCTTTAAACACACTGAAGAGCTGCAAAATAGGTCACGCCTAACTAAAATGATCCAAACAGTCTCTTATTCTAAACAGCTGAACAAGGCCCAGGCTCTACCTGGAAGGACCAGAGGGGAGGAATTCTGAAAGTTCAGCACACAGTTGACTATAAACCCAAGGTATGTGGTTAAAGCCTGTATTATCCTGATAGAGGCCCTGCACACAACCCAGCGGGGTGGTATCCGAACACTGTTTGGATGTTCTTTCCATTACTTCTCCATGTAACTGAGGTCTGGCACCCGGATGTCATGGAGTAGGTCCAAGTCTTGTGAGGATTCTTCAGCTGTGAGAGATACCCAGTTTCACTAGTGATGATTAAAAGGACAGCCATCTATCTCGGCTTCTTTCCCTGATACTCAGTAGGCATGTTTTTCAGCTCTCCTACTGTTCCCATTACCCCTCCTTATTTGAGTATTTGAAGTAATCACCCTCTCATTATCTTCATGTTTATAAATTCTGTTTCTCTGTCTCTCTCTGCCCTTGCTCCCTTCCTCTCTGTCTCTGTCTCTGTGTCTATCTCTGTCTCTGTCTCTCTCTCTCACACACACACTACAATTTTAAAATACGGGGCCCACTGCAAATCTTAATAATTCTATGATGTTGGAGATTAATATGTCTATGATGCTGGAGAGTAAAAAATTATCAACTCCATCAAATCTACCCATTTTGTAGGTAGAATCACTGTTTCCATTACTGTTTTACATTACTGTTGATGGTGAGGCCAATAAAATAATGAATATTGGAAACAGTTTGATAATTCTATTGATAAATAAAACTCTACTGAGTTTGGCATTCTGTATTCGCAAGATTGAACATTGCAAATGCTCCCTAACTCCTCCCCCTGAAAATTAGGTATATCAGCCCAGTGCCACTCACACCTATTTTTTTTAAAGTATATTGTCCTCCCTTTCACTCCTTTTGCTCCTGAACAAACAACATTACAGCAAGAAAATGGAAATAAAAATAAGCTTAGCAAAAATGGCCAACAAGCTAGCTGACGCAATAAATCAAAATTGTTTTCATCAGCAATTGCTTCTTGATTTTTATGCAATCAAATAACAAAACATTTCCTTTTGAAACGCAAAAACTTAAGTCATAAAACCCAAAGCAATAATATTCAGTGGAACAAATAGAATGAACTCGGCCCACATTTGCAGCCAGCACTAAGGTGAAGCATATACGGCTTGGGTACAGAACAAATTACAAAGCGGAGGAAATCTGGAAAATAAAATCAGATTTAAGGGGAGTCAACATCCTCCTACTTCCTCTAATGAGGAGTTTGAAAATAATCAAAGTTAGCATGTTGGCATGAATATTGGTTTGAGCTTACCCTACCAAATTATAAAAATTGCAAAAGAAAGTAATTGAAGAATTCATAATGAGATTTGCTTGGCAATGCTCAAAACCCAAAGCACGGTAATTTAATAAGGAAGGCTCAGAGGGGGCTTTCCTTGATCTTTGGACTGTATTATCCCAAACCAATCACCATCAAACAGAATTAAGCAGTAAGGGGTCATAAAGGGGCCAAATCAACCAGATGTACATTAAAGCGCTCCAGAGAGACAGTGCAAGCTCCTCCGGGTCCAGGGCAGAGGACTCTGGCCTGTTCTTGACATCTCAGCCTTCCATGCCATCCTTGTACAATCCTGTTCTTTTTCATGTGTTTGTTTGTTTTGATTTTTGTTTTGTTTTTTGAGACAGGGTTTCTTTGTGTAGCTTTGGCTGTCCTAGACTCGCTTTGTAGACCTGGCTGGCCTCAATCTTACAGAGATCAGCCTGTCTCTGACTCTTTGAGTGCTGGGATTACAGGCGTGTGCCACTGTTCCCGGCCAATGATCCTGTTCTTTCATGCTCAAGACAGAAATGATCACGATTGTGCCTGCGTACTTCCACTTCTTATTCAATGAATATTTATTTTATTTGCTTTTTAAAAGCGTAACTTCAAAAGTCCCCATACTATTTCCTTAGGTCATTCCCGGGGACAGACAAATAGTATAAAAAGGCATAGGCCAGACAGGGCTCTGGGGACTGGATAATACCCTGTGAGACTGCACTGGGGTGCATGGTGCAGTGAGAGGGAGGGGCAGGAAGAGTGAGAGTTCCTGCTAATGCTAGAGACAGCCAGCAGCCACCCTGGCAGGCAGAGAAAAAAAAATGTACATCACAGTATACAAGGTTGTGAGGGGAAGAGAACTGTCTGAGCTCTGGTATCAAGAGTATATGTGAGAGGCAGGCAAAAGCCATACCATTTTTCTGACTACAGTGTTATCCCCCTTTGTGAAGAGTCCCAGGACGAGGATGTAAGGCTGGAGTGGAAGAAGAACCAAGCTGTCACGTTGAGTTAGTGCCTCAGCTGGTCAGGAAGTTCCATGATACCTAACTCACTTCCTGTCCACTCTAACACTAGTCTACATGTTGCCCTAACTTGGTCTGGAGAGCCAAGGAAAGGAAGACAGCCTGAGCTAAAATAGAAAGGATATTCTTGATGGATGATTGTTTTGAGAGGGTCCAGGCCATTGTAGGCAATGGCACTCCTGGGCTTAAAGAGCCATGCAAAGAAAACTACCAACAGCACTCTTCCTCGGCCTCTGTATCAGTTCCTGCCTCTGGGCTCCTGCCTCTGGGCTCCTGCTCTTAACTTCCCTCAGTGATGGACTGTCACCTGGAATTGTAACATGAAATAAACCCTTTTGTCTCCAAGTGGCTTTTAGCGCTACCTAAGACAGGCTTGTATATGTATCCTATGTACCATTTCTCATTATTGAACAGCGGTAGACCTCTAAACATGATCCCATTAAATTACTTCAAACTCCCCCAAATTTATGCATTAAGGTTTATAACTGAAATGACTAACAGTCCAAGGAGATAAAACTATGTAAGAGAAAATGGCTCTTGTAACAATGTGTTTCCAAGAATAGTGACTAAAATAAGGAAAAACACATTAATACACACATGCATGTGGACATACAAGGAAACTGCACATTTAGTAGAAATACAAATGGGGCATTGTTCACAACAACTTCAGCTTCCTTTTCTGCTTCCCTGAGTTCCATTATCTTTCTGTATGTTTAATTTCCTGCTTGACAGTTTTCTCTAGCTTTCTCATACTTTTCGCTACAAAACAGAAAAGCACGAGAGGCATGTGAACTGTAAAATGTATGTGCATGAGAAAACTATTGTAGGAAGTCTGCAACCACACTAAGTGAAGAATGCCTGCTGTGTGCCCCACGGTCTTTTCAAAACTAAATCACAACCATTGCTTTCTGCCTACTAAACTTCAATAGGGACACTTGGATATAAAATTCAATGTGAAACCTCATTTTTCTTCTAAAAATGATTTCTATTTTTATTTTATCAATTTCAACTGATACAGAAAAACAGTATGCACATGAAATGGGTACCGTGTCATACATGATACCTGTACTTACTATATACTGTTTACATCAAGTTGAACATGCTTATCACCTCCAATATTCATCAACTTTTCATGACAAAATTTTCTAAATCCTTTCTTCTAGCCTTTAAAAACTACACAGTATCCTCCTTTGTGGCCTAGCAAGGCTGCTCCTCCCTGGGAGGAAGAGCCAGCCACTGAGTTCATGTCAGAGACAGTCCCTGTTCCCCTTACTAGGGTACCCACTTGGATACTGAGCTGCCATGGGCTACATCTGTGCAGGGGTTCTAGGTTATACCCATGCATGGTCTTTGGTTGGAGAATCAGTCTCATAAAATACCCCTGTGTCCAAATATATTTGGTCCTGGTGGTGCTCCCGTCCTCTCCAGGTCTTTCTAACTCCCCCATCCAGTCCTAATGAGACATGATAAATTAGGGTCAGCTGAAAGGGAAAAAGGACCTCCCGTAATAGCGGACTTAGAGAGGGGCAGGGAGGAGGTGACAGAAGGAGAGTGGGATTGGGAGGGAATGAGAAAGGGGGCTATAGCTGGGATACAAAGTAAGTAACCTGTAATTAATATAAAAAAATTTTTAAAAAGTCAAAATATTGAAAAAAATACACAGTATATTATTGTTATCTACTGATACTTCAGATTTTGAACCGAATGGGAATTAAAAAGCAATATATAAACCTTAAAAGTGTAGTTAAAATGGTGCTTAGAGGGAAATAAGTAAATTTAATGTTTATATTAAAGAAAGAAAACATATAAATTAAGAAAACAAATATAAAGTTAATGACCTAAAATCCGCCATTAGGAAACTATACAAGTTGTGCAAAAATCATAACTAAACAGAAGGAAATTTTAAGAAAATCTGAAATCAAAATAAAAACAACAGAGAGAAATAAATGAAGTAAAATTTGATTCATTTCATTTTTTTAGAGCAGGTCATACTCAGGACTCAGTACTCTAAGGAGATTTATTTTGCTCCCTTTATGCTATATCCATCAAAATCTTGCCAAAGTTTTTGAAGAAACTGACAAAAGAATTTTAAGATTCAAATGAAAATAGTTAAGAGCTGCACAAATTTACATGAGAAATTAGAATATTAAATAATTGAAAAATTCATGCTTCTAATTACTATAAAACTAGAATTTTATAGAGTTACTGTAAAACTACATTGATCATTTATGTACTGGTATTAGAATAGATTGATCAACAAGGGGATATAAAGAGTAAAGAAGCAGGCCAACATGCACATTGTCTCTGATTATCAATCAAGGCATCTCGTCTATGCATTGGGCTAGCCATATATTTTTAGCAAATGATGCCCATTTAGTGAACATATTATAGACAATAGGTAAACATGATCAACTACCTCATTCCAAATAAAAACATATATTTTAGATATAATACTGAGTATTAAAACTTCTAGAAGAATATTTGAATGTTAGATTAGTCAATAGGTTTTAGGCAGGGCACAGGTATTAACCATAAGAAAGCAAAAAAAAATGATATATAGTGTTTTATCAAAATTAAAATTTTCTACTTCTCAAAAGGCACCATTAAGAAAATGAATGGGCCAGTTACCCTCTGAGAATTATATTTGTAGCACTTACTCTTCGTTGAGGACTTATATCCAGAATATAATAAAAACTCATATAAATCAGCAATGAAAAATGAAAAGCTCGATAAAAATTAACAAAAGACTTAAGCTCACCCTTCTGAAGAAGATGTATGACTGGCCAATAAGCACATGAAAAAAAACTACTTAACTTCAGTAGTCTCCAACTTCAAACAAATGAGGTAGTTCTGCAAACCCACTGAATTGACTATAATTTAGTTAAAAAATTAAAATTGGCTATAATTTCAAAGTGAGTCACAAAAACTGGCAAAACTAATGTTGGCTAGGCTGTCTAGGAATCTAAACTCAAACAAGTAGTATACTGTTGGTGGGTATGAGAAATAAAACAGTACCAGACAGGCCCTTCTCCATGGCCCTGCGGGTTCACCACTGTGTATCTAGCAAAGAAAAATAGAAACCTAACGCCACATAATACTTGGGTAAATATTCATATTGTGTAATTCATAATTGTCCTAGTCATAATACCCTATTCATAATAGTCCTAAATTGTCAACAATGGCAATGTGCTAGATCTAGTCAGAGTGGATAAACAAGCTGAGAATTATTTTTTTAATGGAATAGTATTCAAAAAGCTAAAAAAAGAAAAGAGTGACAATAGTGATAGCCACAGTGTCATGGGTCAGTCTTATAGAAATGTTGCTGAGAGACATTTATATTCCTAATCCATTTATATGAACCACAAGAAAGGTAAACGGAATCCTGCTGTGTATTCTGTGTGATGAAAATGTGTGTTTTGCCTAAACTCATGCAATGAATAAGATATGTGTGCATCTTAGTCTATGTATGCCAGTTGTTTCTCGTGAAAGTCTGAAGGGTGTTTGTTTTTTATTCTCTTTAATTTTCTTTTGCTAACATGGCAGATGCTAAGACAGGGTGCTGACATTGACTGAACAACTTGGGCTACAATCCTCATGGTTTCTCTCAACTTTACACTTTGGCAGATTGAAAAAGACACATTTCCATCACCTTCAAATATTCTCTGGTCGTGTTTTCCACACAGAATACACAACAGGATTACATTTACCCTTCTTGTGGTTTATATAAATGCATTCAAAATATAAGTATCAGTGTCCACCTTAAGTCACTCAACAAATTTCTGTAAGACCTACCCATGACATTGTGGCTATTACTATTGTAACTTTTCTTCCTCTTGTTTCTGGATTTTTGTATAGTATTGTACAGTATTTTAAGAATAATTCTCAGCTGGGCAAATATTCCTAAAGTCTCACCAATGATCCAACAAGGTGAGTTTAATTGTTCAAAGCCACAGATTAAATTACATGCTGTTTATACTCATATGTAGAACTCCTAGGCAAATCCCACTCGAATTGCTTTTCTTCAGTGAATAATTAAGGAAATAAATGAATAAATGAATGAGTGAAGAGAAGATACCATTCAACCTGCAAAATGGACAAAGTGCTTTAAAGCAAATACAAATGATATAGAAACGGAAAAATGATCATCTACTGTGAGTGGCTTAGAAGGAAGGACACTCAGAAAATCCCTCTCCATACTAACGTGGAAGCAAATAAAGGACATAATTTAAGTCCTAAAGCATGAAGTTGTTGGTATCAGTTGTTGTTACTTTCCACTGCAGAGAGATGCCTGCATCTTGCCATCCATTTTATGAGGGGGTCAAACAACCATTTTCATGCCAATGATCTGGTCTTTGAATCCAGCATCCCCAGAGCACCAGCAAGTACCCTCTTATGGAAGCTTTCCCTTCTTCTCAATAGGAACTCCCATTACACCACAAGCAAAGCTTCTTCCACATACAGGGTCACCTCTATGCCAAATGTGGATGCTATGGAGGTCTAAAGTTTCCAATCATTCATTGGAAAACTGTGGTTCTTCTGGGAATCACCTCCTTACACCCCATTGTATTAATTCCTGACTCTCAGCAGGGAGTGCACACAGTGAGAGCTTGCCAGAGAGCAGAAAGGAAAAGAGTAGGTGCTGAGAGATGGTACACAAGCAAGCATTAGAGGGGTGGAAAAATAAATAAGATGTGTTTTTTATAATTCCCTTACATCAGTTTTCTTAATTTGTGACCTTGGTGATATGCACTATGAAGGAAAAAAATAGTTTCTGTGAAGAAAGTGGTCTCAGGGCTACTTCCCTCTGAAAAATTACTGTCTCCAGCCACAAAGTCTGAGACAAGCTACTCATCTATTTATTCAAAGGGCTCAATGAGCTGTAAAGATTGACATTTAAACTATTAACACTATATTCTATTTGACAATGTTATTAAATATTAGGTCTGATTTATGGAAAGGCTTAATCGTTTGGCAGTCTAGATCAGGGTGGCCCTGCACAGACATTGGATTATGTTGGATGTTACTTGATGGAGTTGATTGAACTAAACAAAAAATATTCCCCCAGCAACATTAGAGTCTGACTTCATATGACATAGTTATTATCATATAAATTTGAACCACTTGCAAGCTCAATTCTGTTATCTCAATCTCCAATTGATAATTTTAATAGTTTGGAAGTCAAAGATAAAACAACACATCTAAATAATCTTTGCTGCGACACATGGAAAGATGAATAAACTTTTAAAAGGGAAGCTAGGCATGTAGCTTGCTACTTTAGTATGTAAGTGAAAAGGAAATAAAAACATGTGCATATGTAAAGTAGAAACGCATGAAGAAAATGAACTGGCAGGGCCAGCCTGTGGAAACAGGCAACACAGGTTCTGACTGCACCATTCCTGTCTGTGTAACTTCAGGCAGTTACCCTTTCTTAGGCTAAAATCCCATTTCCACATTATGGAGACAAAGGAAGTCAATTAGTCTAATTACGATGTAAACAGTATGTGTAAGTGATTTGACGCGATGTCTAGTGCAATGTATTTCAAGGCAATACTATACCAGATTAGAACTACATTTGGTTCTAGTATAGTGAGGAAGTTCCTAGGCTACCTGAGATGGACTGGAAAGAACAAGAAAGACAGAGACCACATGTTACTAGATGGGGCAAAGATGAGGAAGAGCCACTAGATGTACCCAGAGTGGTCCTAGAAGTACATGGATGAGGGCAGAGATAGATAAGGAGCTGTGAGGTGTGGCTGTACATACACAATGGAGCTGAGCTAAATCATCAAGTATGCAGTGCTGGATAGTTTTATGTCAATTTGACATAAGCTAAAGTTATCTGAAAGGAGGGAACTTCAGCTAAGAAAATGCTTCAATAAGATGGGGATATAGGCAAGTCCATAGGGCATATTCTCAACTAGTGATTGATGGAAGAATGCCATGACCATTGTGGGTGGTTCCACCCCTGGGCTGCTGGTCCTGGATTCTAGAAGAAAGTATGTTGAGCAAGCCATGGAAAGCAAGCTAGTAACTAGCACTCCTGCATGGTCTCCAGGTTCCGACTCTGTTTGAGTTCCTGTCCCGACTCCCTTCAGTGATAAACTACAGCATGGAAGTATAAACCCAATAAACCCTTTCCTCTCCAAGTTAATTTTGGTTATAGTATTTCATTGCAGCAATAGAAAACCTGATTAGGACAAGGGTTAAAACGTGAGCTGCTTGAAGAATCAATGAGCTATAAAATGGTGTACAGTTAGACTGAAGCACGTTAGAGGCCCCTGTGAATGTCTAAATGGTGCCAAAATCTAGACAATGAGTAACTAGCAGTGACTATGAAGGAATGAATGATACCCAGCTCTGGTATGAGCCAATAGTCATGAGTTTCATTGACAAATTGATAGATAATAATTATTTTAGGCTCTAAATGCCATATGGTCTTTATTAACTCTGCTAAATTATCAGGGAAAAAAGGACATAAACAAAATGTAAATGAATGGGTGATATTTTCTAGTAACATTTTATTTACAAAAAAATATATTTGAATTATAACCATATGGCACAGATTTGCCAGTCATTGATGAGTCTTTATATCTTTAATTTTTTCTTTACTTTTGAGAATTTAATATATCTATACAATTAAATATGACCAGAATCTACTCCCATTTCCTTCCAGCTCCTCTGTAATTTCCTCAATATAGCTCCCTCCCAACTTCATGTATTTATTTTGTTTAAATAACCCACCAGGTCCAGTTAAAGCTGCCCATACGTTCATAGGTGCTGTACTTCACGAGAAACCTACTAGTGGCCACATCTTCAATAAGGGGTGATCCTCCTCCCCCAGCAAATATCTACTGTCAATAGTTTCTCAGTGTGCACTTTGTTCTGGAGAAGATATGTCCACCTATGCCGGGGTTTTGCCAGATTGATAGATCTTGTTCAGATAACCACAGATACTGAGAGATCATGATTTGATAGTCCTGACATGTCTGGAAATAGCACTTCACAATAATTCTCCCTATCCACTGGTTTTTGCATTCTTTTCACCACCTCTTCTGTGATCTTTCCTGCCCCTTGGTGCTGGTGGTGAGTTGATAAATGTATGTGATGGGGTTGAATACTGGGTTCAGAAAGGCATTTATGCAGGGAGGGGTGGGTGATTATGGGAAAACCAGGAGGTGAAGAGCAGGTATAACTCAAAAGAAGGAGATATAAAAAGCCATATAGAGGCCTACTCTCATGCATCTCAAATGAAAGAAACAGTAAGTCAAAGTAAAGTAGAACATGTGAAAAGAAAAAAAAAGGGAAGAATAATGAGGGTTAAAGGATTGAGCATGGATGGCACAGGGAAGAGAGAACATGGGATATGGATAAATCAAAACAAAGGATGTATGAAAAGCCTTAAGGAAACCAACTAGTTAGTAAGATAATTTCAAAGTACAACCTAAAAGGAATTTTAACAAAATTATCTCATATGTATGGACAATGCTGACTAGTCTTTCTTTGATCTGATAGGTAGATATGGTTTAGAAGTGAAGGCAGTTCCTCCCCCTCTTTCTGCCACACATCCTTCAGGAGCAGCAGGATTCTGAGAGAAGGCTAACAAGACATAGGCCTAAAAATAAACCTGGACATGTTTTCCTGCTTTTTCCAACAGAGAACCTAAGGCTAGTAACCTGCTAACAGAGAGCAGGAACTGTGAGCATAAGTCATCTGTCTCTGCTCGTATAGACAGCAAACAATGACTCATTCAGGAAGAATTCAATATTTATTGAGACATACTAGATGCTTGCCAGTTTTGTAAAAAGCACACATTGTACTTTCTCCATAAATAAAAATTTCTTCTTTTTCCAAAGAGCTCCCTGATGTCTTCCTGGCCCAGGAAGGTCTGTGCTCTTTCTTGCCTGAGTAGTAGCAGGCATGAAGCAGTAGAACTCAGCTGTGGGGCAACCATGACACAACTTTTTCCAGTTCTGCTACTGGAGAAAGGGATTGTTTCTTCCTAAGCAATATCCCACCTAAGTTGGTTTCAGGTCATTAAAAGCTGCAGTGTTTCCCAATAAAAAATAATAGTACTTCTTCAGTATTGCCCAGACACTAAGCTCCTTGACTTTAGTGGCAATTAGACATTGCTCCGCTATTGCACACTGTCTGGAATTGGAGCTAGAGTCACCAAAGAGCAACTGGAAATTAGAAGTGTGATCACTCTTCTGTGGCTAAAGGATGCTCCAGTAGAAGTCCCTCCATAGGCATCTCATAGCCTCTGCAGGGCAGGCTTCAGGGCACAGTAGAAAGAGGCTCTGGCTGGTGTTTGGAGAGCTGATCCTATACAGATGTTAGGTTGTGACCCATGTCTTCCCATTTGTCAATTTTCCTTTACAGTGCTTAGATTTAGAGCATAAGCATCTGAAATCTGGTCTGCTGTAGTCTAGTGACCCATGAGGTTACCAAATGTGTAATTGTCATGCAGGGCAGAAAAGCTCCATGGGGCAGATAGAAAGCTTTTCAGTCTAGACCTTGCATATGAACAAACATAGAGGAAGGATTTGGTAGGGAATCTGAACTTGTTTTCCAAAAAAAAAAAAAAAGCAGCATTCTTCATTTTTGGCAATACTATAAACTCACTTTTATACATTGGTTATAAAAGCCTGAATGTCTGTTAGTGCTAACACACAATTTCTACTCTTGGAGATTCAAATGCAAGATGGGGTGGTCATGACCCTGAAGTCAGCTTGCAGTTTATAAAATGATGCCCATAAATGTAATATAGACCCCAGAAGGATGAGGTTCTGAATCATGAAGCAATGGGCTATGATAAGAACCCTTTATTTAAAACCTTCATTGTTTGTTTTTATTTTGTATTGCTTTGATCATCTGCAAGACAGTGAACAAGGGACTAGGGTTGACTAAGATTGAGGAGGAGCATCTCCCCTGTAGCCCATCTTCAGATTTGCCACCTCCCAGAGGGTTTTGGTAGTGTCTGTTGGCTTTCCCTATTCCAAAGCAGACATACAGATTGAACAGGAAAGGCTGGCATGTGCTGGGAGTCAGATTCTGCCTGATTTGTTCTGCATTCATTTAGTTGGAAGAATAGATGGGTGATGAGAATGATATTAATCATAGACCTTGATTTAGGATATCTGTTCATGGCTCTTTTTTTTTTTGTAATTGAATCATTTACTACTTATTGTGTGACATGAAAAAAACAAAACAAACAAAAACCAACAACACCAAAAAAATAAATAAATAACACTGCTTATCTAAAACTACAGTGAATGTGATTTACCCTACCAGTAAGTAACAACTTCTTTCCTTCCTGTTGCTCATGGCTCCCATCTGCAGCAATTACCATGGAGACTCTTCTCTTTTATCATTAATTTAGATGTGAATCTAAGAGAGCTTTATACATTTTTAAAAGGAGGTGATGGTAAAAGTTATTTCCTATTACTTGACCCATGAAATGGTCTACAATGCATTTTTGTTCAAAATTATTCTGCTAAGATTCATCTGTACCATTCAAGGCAGCTGTAGCTCATGCATTTTATTGCAGACATTTTTTCTCCATGTTAGTGGCTCTTTGGGTTGTCTCCAGGGTTTGGGTTGTATAAGCAATGCTACCATGGCTTTCCCTGCCTCTAGGAGTTCATGTAGACATTTATCTGGGTGGATACACAGGAGTGGAATTGTTGAGCCATAGAGTACATGACATCTCATTCCACAACACAATGGCAAACCCTTTCCAAAGGCGCTGTACTAAGAACAATCCCACCAGTAATTAAGCACCTGTTACTTGCATCCTCTCTACCAACTCTTGTCTTGTGCCAGGCTAATTGGTGTAAAATGATATATCTTTATGATCTTAATTTGCATTTCATAGAACACTAACGACCTTAAGCACCTCTTGCTGTGATTATCGGCCATATGTGTTGCCTCTCAGTGAAAGGCCTTTGCAAGACTTCTTCCCATTTTTTACTAAGCTTCCCTTTTTGATTTGCAGAAGCCCACCATATATTCTTGGTGCTCATCATATATGTTCACATGTGCTGTAACTACTCCAAGTGTCTCCTGATAAACAGCTATCTTTTACTTTCTAAGAGGTGCTGTGTGTGGTGCTTTTTCAATGAGTCTTTGCAGGTCCTCTGTGAATGGAGAATTCTCTCTCTCTGAGAGACAGAAAAGGTCACAAGAAGAACCTTGAAGGGCTGTACCCAGGTCTCATACTCACAGGAAGGCAGATAGTCAAGTTTGTGTTTATTATCTCCAAATGAAGTCACTTTCCTCTACAAGACTGGATGTCAGGGATGCATGAGAACCCAGAAGCTCAAGGCAGGAATATCTAGTCTAGTGCACTAAAAACTAGGAAACCCTAATCTTATGAGCATGAGGATGGCACAGTTATGTAACATTTTTAAATTCTGGATAGAGACTTAACAATCTACCATACATGTTAGAGAGTCTTAAGTTTCTGAGGAGACCCAGAAACAGTAAGTTACTCAGGTTTCTCTAGACTCTGAGAGGTTACAGACAGGGAAAATAGCAAGCTCCATGCATGTTGTTGGTGAGTTTTAGAATTGCGATTCATACCAACGTGTATCGGACATATTCTGCTTTTCAGCCATGTTAGAAGGCAAAGAAAAGCCAATGTTTTCAACCTTTTCTTGCAAATAGATATATAAAAATGTGTTCCTGTTTATAATCCCACCACACACTGAAGCCATAGAACAAAGACTGTGCTCTGCCATGGCACACCAAGCTTCCCACACAGACCTGAGTCCTCTTCTCTTGGATGTCTTGGGGTTCTCCTGTGATAGAGTTGGAAGGTTTTTAGGAGCTCTCCTCATGAAGAGCCTTCAGTGTGACTTGGTGGCACCAGAAATTTGCCCAAGTTGAACTTACATCCATAGCATCATGCAGAAAAGTGAGACAGTTATTAAATGACTAAAGAGGGGATTAAAGGTGTGCATTTTTGTGTTTGTATGTGTGTCTCTATGTTTTCTGGGGGTGGAATTCTTTAAGGTGGTAGGGAGGAGAGAGAAAAAAGGAAGGGTGAGAGGTAATAGTGATGCTGCTGGGAAGAAAGACTATAGGGCATCAACGTGATGAGTATGAGGATAGATTACCTACAGTCAGATACCTACAGCTGGTAGAAAGGTATCTGTGGCTTAAAAGATGATCAAACCCATGGCGCCTATCCCAGCATATGTACCCACCCAGACACCAACTCTTGCCTACCTTCCTGATGCCTTCTGAAGGATTGGACACACAGTTGTCAGCCCCTCCATTCTTGCTTATGGTCCTCCAGAGCTCAGCAAAAGTGCTATCCTGCTCCAGGGGATTGGTACCCTTGGCTCTGAAGTACTCATAGACAGCAGAATCACGAACAGTGCCATAGGACATCTCCAGTTGCTTGGACAGGTCCTGAAATGTCCTGAAAGGAGGAAAGGTAGTAAAACATTGGTAATTGCTACATACTACACACTGTAAAGATACAATGGACTGCAAGCTGCACACCCTCTTCCTCAGAGTTCCACACTCTGCATTGATTCATTATCCACATTCCTCACACCCAGTATCCAAATGCACCAGTCCCTGAAGCTGGAGCCAGGACTCTGAGACATGTCACAGATACATTTCCTATAAGATTATGAAACATAAAAATAAATAAATAAATAGATAGAGAGATCAATAAATAAATAAATAAATAAATAAATAAATAAATAAATAAATGAAAAATAACAGGTTCTGTGTTGAGCTCAACACATACAATGATAAGTAAAGAATGGTTTCTGCCACCAGCGAGCTTGGAGTACAGCTACAAAAATATGTCAAGGCAGTAAATTAAAATATAACAGAGTCAGGGCAACACAAAACACCAGTTACTGAATGCATCTTCCCTGAGCATCAGAAAGCTGAGCAGGCAAGATGGATGACATAGATGACTTGCCCTAGCACTTGGAGTTAGTGGGGCAGACACTCACGATGATGCTGAATCAATTAAAAGGCATCCCCACCAAAACTTGAAGAAACCCGGGAGCTCGAGCCGATTAATGATGCTAAGAACCTAGCAACCAATTTGAGTTTTGAAACAGTAACGAAAACTGGGTTTTTACATGGATCTCCTGACTTTCTTTTTAAGCATTAAAAGTTATTTAAAAGATACTAATGATCACGCAGAAACACTTTTGAGAGCATGGGTTCATTTTACAAAGAAAAGAATTAAGTAACCCCAGCAAGGTACATGTTAGAAGGCCAGAGCATCTCAGGAAGACCCTTTAGCCCCCTGATGACAGACACCTAAGCCGGGGTCAGAAAAGAAGGCTTCTTTCTGAAAAAAAGAATTCATACAATTCCTTGCTTTCTGATTCACATGGTAGCAAACCCATCTTGAATTGAAACTGAGATTAATTTGAAACTGTGCTTTCTGCACTTCCCTAACTATGCCATGCTCATATCACTCATGTCTTCCTAGGTGGAATACCATGAATATCATGCCTGTTTTATCATAAAGTATGGAAACTCTTATTTAACGTGTGTACTGTGTATGTGTGCATGCATGTGTTCATGAGTGGGGGGTATGCAGGTGTGTGTAAACCTGGCAACACATCACATTGTAGAGGATCAGTTTTCACCAGCTATCACATGGCCCACTTGGAGATCCAGTCATTACTGCCACCCAGCACTACAAGAGAGAATCTTTCCACACACCACAAGCCTGGAAAGAGATAAAAAGTCAACATCCAAGATACAGTTTCTAGTGTTTATTATTTTTACACCATTAGAACATCAAAGATGCTGTAGCTGAGCCACTGTTAAGTCAGGAATACTCTGTTGTGAGGGTGGGAAGGATGAATTAATACAGTACTCTTATTTGCTACTTGAAAAGCAGTGGCTATCATGACACCTAGAGAGAATACCATAAACCAGGCCAATGTGAAAAATTAAAAATTCCCAGTGGGAATCCAAGGTTTCTTTCCAGGGTCTGATCAGATGACTATTTATTTCTCTTCCAAAAGTCTCAGTATCTCCTCTATTAACCCACACCATTATCTGTACCTCTCACTGAATCTTTCCCCAGGAAGAGCTATCCCAGCTACCTTGTTTTGCTTTTCTATTGATGTAATAAACAGCATGACCAAAAGGAAGTTGGAAAGAAATGGATTTATTTCATCTTATGGTTTAAAGTCTAACATGAAGAGGAGTTAAGGCAAGAACTTAGAGGCAGAAACTTAAGCAGAGACCATGGAAGAATACTGCTTATTAGTATGTTCCCCGTGAACTGCCACACTTACATTTTTATACAACCCAGAACGAGCCCTGGAAGTCAGAACCCTTCCACAACAACCATTATTCAAGAAACTTTCACAGCACCTTACCTACCAGCAATCTGATAGGGCCCTTTTCTCAGTTGACTGCTCGTCTTCCCAAATCTTCTTAAGTTGTTCAAATTAACCAAAAACTAATCAGTACACCAACCAATCTTCCAAGGATGATCTATACAACTTCTACCTTCTGTTCATCTCCAGTGGTACTCCCTCTTTCTACTCAGCACCATTGCCAACCTGAAAATAAGAAATGCCTTCCTTTCTCATCTGAGCTACTAGGGTATCCTTCTTTGTTTGGCCGGAATCCTTTTACCTCATTCATACTTTTACAAATCTAGCTGCAACGCCATCCTCACCCCATGTCTCTTTATGCTGTCTTCATATCTTGAAGGCTAACATAAGTGCACCATCTCACAGCATTCCCTAGCAAGGACAAGCAGTGGTTCTGGAGTCCAGACGCTGTCTTGTTTTGAGGCCCCACTATCTTTAATAGAGTGGCCTGTACAAGCTCATTAATGTCTTCATGACTCATTTTCCAAATTTTAAGATGAAGCCTAGAGGAAGAACCTGTAGCAATAGGTAGGTTCCCACTAAAGATTAAGGAGGATTCATGTTCAGGTCAAAGAGCAGTACCTGATGGGGTCAAGAGCTGGGGGGTCATGATTCTGAGCTCCCATTATACACATGGGCCCCCACCAGATGTAAGAATTTGGAGGTCTAGTGCTGAAGCAGCCCCATCATTACTTCATGGCCCTGGGTCCAGGGCTAACAATAGTCTACATAGCAAGCACACAAGACCTAGCAGTGTGTAGTTGCTCCCTACTGTTGTGATGTCACATTCTATAGCATTGCCCTGTTCCTTGCTATGTGGCCTACAAGTAGAGCTAAGGATTCATTTCAATACATTGAAGATGAAAGGAAACATAAAATAACAAATTTGTTACAGAAATCCTTCTAATTATTGTTCATTATTTATATCTAATTGAAGCAAGATGTTCCTTTGCTTGAAGGGCCCCAAGGGTTGTAACTCTGCCATAATTTGCCTGTAATGAAAGGAGGGGAAATCTTTTTCCTACATTTTTTTTTCTCATAGTAATACAAACAAATGCAAGCTTTGATGAATGGGAAATATCAGGATGAATTACACAGTTGAGTCTAAATACTGAACTACTCTAAATTACTGCAGTTTCCACAAGTATGGAATGCATGCATAACTTCCAGAGAGCTCTGATCTCCTGTTTTATCCCCACATTTGAAATTGAGATGTCCTCTATCCTGTGTATTTATTCATGATGGTGTTTCAGGCCAGAGGCTCAGGGAACATCATGGATGACAAGCAGGCAGCATGAATGCTAATAGCTCTAGCTCCCTTTCTGTCTCAGCATAGCTTATTGTTCCCTCTTCCCCAAACATCACCTTCATCCCGGGAAGCTTCACTGTCTGACTCATGGCTTGTCTATCACCTCCTATAGGCACAAATTTGCATCCAGAGATTTCTGAATTCACAGATGAACGAACAAAGAAACCCAAGATCACTACCATGACTGTCACACAATAGGTCCACCCATCATGTTCCTGAGAGTCTAAGCCTTAAAATGCAGAAGAGGTGGTCCCACCCAGGACACCCTAAAACTATCATTCCTATGGATAGTTTTCCACATGTCAGAGCACAGAGATTTGGAAAGGGCACACAGGAAGGATAAGGGAGAACAAGGACAGCCAGTCAACCAGGCTGCCAAGCAAGCATTGGCAATCAACAAAAGACAAATGTTGAATGCAGATAGGTACCCCGTCCAAACAAGTGGAGGAGTTTCACCAGGAGGGAGCTACACTTGCAACACATACAATTAACCTTTCCTGAAGCCACTCCTTTCGGCAAGAAGTGACTACAAGTGTCCAGGCACGTACATTATAAGGCAAATGGAGGGCATTCCGACTCATCACAGGTCGGGTTTCTGTCAATCCTGTGTGTAATATGCACCTCGATAAAAATCACTGGACCAGCTACTGCCCCAGACAGCTCCTAAATGGCTAATGGGCCAGTCACAAAGACACCTAAAGCAGGAGATGAGTAGTGAGATTACAACAGGACATATGTGAATGACTAGAGAAAACAAAACAAACAACAACAAAATTGACCAAACAATGTGAATGGGAGAAATCCAGTTACAAACTGGGGATCCATAAACAACCAGGAGAGGAGCCACTAATCTGTGAGCCAGAGGTAAGAAAGGGTTACCTGAAGAAGCATTTTGCTGAATCATATAGCCTGGGTGGAGGCAGCCAAGGAAGAACCAATGAGTAGGGCATTCTAGGAAGAGAAGAAATTATACAGACCCTGATGGGTGGAGTCAACATGGTTCAGCTGGGATGTACACTACAAGGTGATTCTAGCCAGCTAACAGAGAGTTTTGGAAGCTGGTGGCTCTGGATGAAATCCTGTCTCAGAAAATCCCAGTCATCTGATGCACTCCATCAACTTTCATGTGGTCCTTGGAGCCGCAGCCTCAGCAGCCCCCTTCGCATTATGAGTAATTTGAATCTCTTGATCCTGACACCAGAGCTAACAATTCAGAAACTCTTGGGCTGGTGCTAGGCAGCCCTGTTCTCACAGCTCCCCAAGGAACTTTAATCAATGAAGTTCTAGAAACACTGACCAGAGCAACATACTCAGTATCTGACTGAAGTCTTCGTTTCTATAAGTCATCCTGTTTCATAGGGTTGGTGAATATTCATGATCACAGGCACATGTCCAGCACACAGTCATGTGCGGTGTCTACTCTTCTGTCAGACTGTCAACCAAGTGTCCCAGTGTTTGAACCACAGTGCCCACAAAGCTAGGGGTGGTATGCAGAGTTGAGGGTAATATACTGATAACATTTTACATTCTAAATGACTGCAGCTGTTCCTGAGCCTCACAATGGAGTTAATCATATACATGAGGTCACTTGAGATGTGGCTTGATATCCTGCAGTATACACAACCTCTCTGTTTAGTCTACCTTTAAGAGAACAATGTAACAACAAACCTTACTTCCCTTGAAATTCCCATGTAATCAGGCAATACAACCTAAGCTAATGCACAGTTCTAATCTCCAGTTATCTACTCTTCCATGCTTCTAATTCATGTCAGTCGGGGGGGGCAGTAGTGGTGTAATCATTTTCTGAAGACACCCAACAGATCAAGAGTAACCTTATACAACAGATACGCACCACAAATATTGGAAGTGGCACATAGTTCCTTGCTAACGTAATGTTTGCTGTATTGTTTGTTAGCTGAGTCGGGTAGGATCAACTACTTTCTCTCTTATAAAACACTGTTCAACTTTTGTGGAAGTATCTGTCATTCCTTCCCAATGTGATGCTATTTGTGCTATTCAATAAATACAAAGCAAAGCCTTTTTTTAGACACATGCAATAGGAAGAGACAGAATTCACACATCAAACACAGACAACAGACGACTAACTCACTAAAAACTACAGACCAGTGGAAGACACAAGGAGAAAAGTAGAGAATTCAAGCTTAAGCTTGTTCTCAATCAAATTAATCCAAGAAGTGCCAAGTTTTTTTTTTTCCTTAATATGACACTGACACATTTTGTAGCCAATACAAGTTAGTAGCTAGGATGGTCACACCCCATGGAAGAAATCATGGGTCAGGAGCATACATCAACTTTCAGGATCACATGATCAAAGCCTACCTTGATTAGTTCAACTATCTCCCAAGGAGAACAGCCCATGCCCCAGTTTATTTCTATCTCCCCGCCATGGTACAGGCAAATCCTTCCTATCTGCATCTAAACTGTCACCTTAGCAATACTGCTCAGTGCAGGTATCCAGGATACCTACTGAACACAGATGGAGCATGGAGACACTGAAGCCCAACTGAACTGTGAGCAAAATGGTTTCTATTCCAACAGGCCACCCTAGAAAGTACAAAGCCCAGGGCAAGAAATGGCTTGGGACAAATGGCTTCCAAGGCATCATCCCTAGAGACCTTAACTCTTTTTTTATTTAATTATTTTTATTTTTATTAACCACAGTTTATTCACTTTGTATCCCCCCTGTACCTCCCTCTCTCCTCCCTTCTCAATGCTACCCTACCTCTTTCCCACCTGTGTCCCTCTCCCAGTCCACTGATAAGGGAGGCCCTCCTCCCCTTCCCTCTGATCCTAGTCTATCAAGCCTCATCAGGAGTGGCTGCACTGTCTTCCTCTGTGGCCTGGTAATGCTGATCCCCCTCAGGGGAAGGTGATCAAAAAGCAGACCAATCAGTTCCTGTCAGAGACAGTCCCTGTCCCCATTACTATGGAACCCACTTGGATACTGAACTGCCATAGGCTACCTCTGTGCAGGGGTTTCAGGCCATCTCCATGGATAATCCTTGGCTGGAGTATCAGTCTCAGAAAAGACCCCTGGGTCCAGAATTTTTGGATCTGTTGTTCTCCTTGTGAAGCTCCTGTCCTCTCCATGTTTACTATCTCCCTCTTCTTTCATAATATTCCCTGCATTCTGTCCAAAGTTTGGCTATGAGTCTCAGCACCTGCCTCAATCCCCTGCAGTGTAAAGCCTTTCAGAGGAGCCTCTGTTGTAGGCTCCTGTCCTGTTCACTGTTTTTCCCCTCTGGTATCCATCCTCTTTGCCTTCCTGAATGGGAATTGAACATCTTAGCCAGAGTCCTCCTTCCTGAATAGCTTCCTCAGGTGTACAGATTATTCTATATTATATATCTAGTATCTACTTATGAGCGAGTATATACCCTGTGTGTCTCTCTGCTTCTGGGATACCTCACTCAGGATGATCTTTTCCAGTTTTCACCATTTGCCTGCAAATTTCATGACTTCCTTGTTTTTTATCACTGAGTAATATTCCATTGTGTAAATGTACCACAATTTTTGTATCCTTTCCTCAACTGAGGAGCATTTGGACTGTTTCCAGCTTCTGGCTGTTACAAATAAAGCTGGTATAAGCATGGTTGAGCAGATGTCCTTGTTGTATACTTGAGCGTCTTTTGGATATATGCCTAGAAGTTGTATAGCTGGATCTTGAGGAAGCACTTTTCCTAATTGTCTGAGAAAGCACCAGACTGATTTCCAAAGTGGTTGTATAACTTTATATTCTTAGATAGAAGACCGAGAAATAAACACACACTTATGGACACCTGATTTTTGACAAAGATGCCAAAACCATACAATGGAAAAAAGATAGCATCTTCAACAAATGGTGCTGGTCTAACTGGATGTCTACATGTAGAAAAATGCAAATAGATCCATACTTATCACCCTGCACAAAACTAAAATCCAAGTGGATCAAAGACCTCAACATAAAACTAGACACACTAAACCTGTTAGAAGAAAAAGTGGAGAAGAACCTTGAACTCATTGGCACAGGAGACAACTGTTCCTGAACAGAACACCAACAGCACAGGCCCCAAGATCAAAAACCAATAAATGGGACCTCATGAAACTGAAAAGCTTCTGTAAAGCAAAGGACACTGTCATAAAAAAAACAAAACGACTGCCTACAGATTGTGAAAGGATTTTCACCAACCCTCTATCTAACAGAGGGCTAATATCCAGTATATATAAAGAACTCAAGAACTTAAACAGCAACAAATCAAGTAATCCAATTAAAAATGTGGTACAGAGCTAAACAGAGCATTCTCAATAGAGGAACATCAAATGGCAGAGAAACACTTAAAGAAATGTTCAACGTCCTTAGTCTTTAGGGAAATGCAAATCAAAATGACCCTGAGATTTCACCTTACACCCATCAGAATGGCCAAGATCAAAAACTCAAGTGACAACACATGCTGGAGAGGATGTGGAGAAAGGAGAACCCTCCTCCACTGCTGGTGACTCCTTAGCTCTTAATCAGCTGGTGAAGTGCCACAGTGAAAGTGCATCTTGAGGTTTCCAGCCCCTCTCTTGTCTCCTTCCTTTGAATAACATTGATTGTTAAAATCTTCCCATGGCTAAGCCTACTCTCTCTCAGTTTACATTTTAGCCAATATATGGCTCTACTGAAATTTCTTGATCTACTTTTTTGTAGCTCCGATTCTGAAATGCTGATTTGGGGATTTCCCTACTGGAAAGCATAACTGACTACTATGAGCACCTGAAACAGTCTTGCAAACAGGTCTTCTCAAGCCTCCCTTATCTCTAAGAGCAGTTTCCTTTATCTGCACATTAACCTCTTTGAAGTTGCATGGTGTCCCCTTCAGTCACAGCCAAGGACAGTCTCCCCAGCTGGCTCTTTCCTTGCTACCTCCCCATACCTTGCCCTAAAAATCAATCTTACTACTTCTAGATTCATTCTCATTAACAAAGAGATAAATGTGTTTTTAGCATTGGAAAAAATCAATAATACAGAATATTATAAACAAATATTATAAGCAGAAATATTTACATTGGCAATGGAGATAAATACAGTCACAACAAGCAGAATCAATATACAGTACATGTAAAACAGATTTCAACAACCATGGGAATGCCATATCCTAGATCTGAAGAACCTAGTTCCAGAAGGCCTATTATTCTTACTATACCTCTTAAAGAAACACAGTGAAGTGGCCTATAGATGAAGGAGGGTGGGCACATATATCTTCATAAACGAAAGACTTTACTGCAGTGTTCATATTTGCCTGCTATCATTCCAGAACTTGTGTTTCTGTTTTATGTCTGAATTTACCCAAGATGAGGCTGTACACAGGAAGCAAGGCAACCATTTTCCTTCTGTCTGAGGGCTCAATCATACCAAGCATACATATATACATACATGTATACATATCATACATATATATACATATATATACATATCCTGTCTCCTCCTTTATCAGAAGTCTCTTGTATCTTTATCTTCTGTGCCTGTTCCATGAAGTGCAGGGCTTCCCAAAGGTCTTCCTTTGATTTATTCAGTCATCATTCAATACCCACTTATTTTCTGAGAACCTGCCTATCTGAGGCACTGCTTTAGGTTTAGGGAGAGGACAAGAATAGCACAGAGGTCTTGGTTTCATGACCTTTACGTGGTAAAGTTGAAGAGAGAGGTAAATACCATCAGATATGTGATGCTGGGATTTGGAAACAAAAACTATATACTTGGGTTTTGATGGTCATGGGAAACTCTGTCATGGATTTTTTTTTAAGTATGTGTTTGTTTTCCCCAGGACTTTAAAAACATTTTAAAAATTAATGATAAAAGTATTCTATACATGCAGGCTGGAAGTGAATATGGTGCAGATCAGAAGGCATGGTTGACAGCCTCTGATAAAGATAATGCTGGGGAGATAACAGCAAAGCAGGGTTTATGGAAAGGAATGGAGGAAATAATTATATAAAGAAGGAAGATTGTGTTTTCAATTTCAGCTTTGGCATTTGGGTACATTTTTTTTTCCTCTGTCTTTGCTTTCATTAAACAAAGATGAGTTGGAAAGAATAAGGTCTTTGACTGTTGGACTGAGACCAGCAGCAGCAGGACCAGAGGCAGCCTGTTGGTTTCTCTTACTCCAGGGACTTTTCCCCTAGGCCATCAGGAAAGCATGGAAGACACTGAGGCTAGATACACACAGGCTCCTCATGTCCAAAGCCTACTGAGGCACAGTTATAAGTAGCAAGCAGGAGTCAAGGCAGAAGCAAATCCCAGATCAGGAAAACTGCCTTGGGAATGAAGGAGGGCCCACACCAGGAGAAAAGCTTCACTGCCTATGACAAGGTTAAGAACAAACAAACATACATACAAAACGGTGGTCAACAAATTCATAAAATATTAAATAATTTATGTTTTAAGTGACTTTTATTACAGTATATTATTATAATTATTCTATTTTAGTATTTTGTTATATCTAATTTATTATTGAAGTTTATCATACATATAGCTGTTTTGAAAAAGATGGCATATAGATCTTAGCACCATTTTTTTTTTGTAAGTATCTCTCAGATCAGTGAAAACTGCTGTATTGTGTGATTGAGGGATACCTCCCTCCTAAGTTGTTTAGAAACATGAAAAATACTTTTCAACACTTGTAAAAACTATCTACTTCTACCCTTACAAAAAAAAATTAGTAAACAGAAAAACAAAACAAAAAAAAGGGGATAAACAGACAACACTTCCAAGGCTTGCAGTTCTAACAAATATATTCCTGCATAACTTGTATTTGTATTATATGTAAAAATGTGACCTGAGTGATTTTTAAAATTCCTCTGATATGCAAATGCTGGTTCCAGACACTGGGAACTTAGCTCTGCACTCTCTCTTTTCTTTTTCCATACCCCAGTTTCCTCCTAGGTAGGCTGCTAGTCAGCTAAGACCCATCTAAGAGAGGAGCCTCTCTCCCCTGTTGCCCCCATGAAGCATCTGCAGACTATGGTGGAATACATTCCCTCACATAGCTGTATTTTAATTCCAAGAACCAGGCACACACCTCACATTTCCAACCTAGGGGCGAGGGTGAAAATCCCTGAATAGGCAGGCTAGCATTTCCTTCACCTCAGCAACTTTGAACTAGATTTAATCCAGGCCTGGACCCTGGAAGTGATTAGGCTCAGTGATGTAAGCTCAAAAATAACCTCAGTGAGATCAGAAAACTGGGGTCCTGGTGGAGAGTGTAGGGCTGTGTGCATGGCTGAATCCCCTTTTTCACTAGGTTAAATCTGTAGGCCTCATTGTTTTCCACAGAGAAAAACACGCTGTATGTAACTAGAGTTTCTGTCCCACTAGCCTCTTCACAGATACTATGTTTGTGGAGCACCAGCACAAAGGACCCCCTATTCACTCAAGTCCTCTGGTCTTCATTCAGGCACATTGTCTACCAAGCTGTACCCAAAGCAATCATCTCAAGTGTCATACTTTATAAAAATAGTGGGTCCTGGGGCTAAGGAGATGGCTCATCCAAAGCACTTTCTAATGAAGACTGGAGTTTGGATCCCCAAACCTCATGTAAATGCTGGGTAGGTATGGTAACTTTCCTGTAATCCCAACACATGGAAAGCAGATACAGAGTACCTGGAACAAGCTGACTAACTAGACTAGCCAAATCGGTGAGCCCAGGGTTCAAAGACCTTGCCTTCTACCATATGAAGTAGAGAGTGATCAAGAAAGATACCTGACATGGACCTCCACATGCAAGTACAAACCCATGTGCACTCACACACACACATAAGCATACTGGACACACACATAAACATGCTTACATGTAAGCATGCACACCATATATACATACATATGCAAAAATATAAGGAAGGAAGAGAGGGAGGGATGGAGGGAGGAAGAAAAGAAAGGAGGAAAGGAGGGAGAGAGAAGAAGCCCACATCTACTAGATCCATGTTACTCTATGTGCTCTAGGCTGAGCCTGGTCCTGATTTCTGTGTTTCTGACTCAACTGTAAGCTCTCTTGAGCATGTACTTCATCCCACTTCATCCCCTTGTCCCATGTACACTATGGTAGACAGCAGTAGAAGTACCAGCTCTGATTTATCCATATTCTATGCTTGAAGCTGAAAGGCTGAATACAGCTGGAGAAAAATTCAAGCTGGAAACAAGCATGGTAATGGGTCTAACTTTAGAATCACTAACTTCATGGACTTCAAGAGGACCCTTGATGCTTCTGGGCAATCTTATAAATTTCCCTGCACCACTGATTCTCCTGGTCTCTTGGATGACTCTCAGAAAATGACCCTGCTATTATTTCCCAAGAAATCCAAAGCCATCAGTAAAGTACTTGGCTTTACCAAAGAACTCTGCTTTTCTAAAACCATCAGATGCCTGTCGGACCTCTTTGTCAGCTGGCACCTCTGCTTTTGCTCTTATTTCAGTATATATTGTGTCCTGGATCTAGGACTTGCCTGCATCCTCAAAGTACATTGCTCTTCCAGTTGTCACCTCTGTCTCTTATATTACAAAATTATTTCTTTATACGGATCATTACATGAGCTTGAAAAACCCATATATCTTCTACCTCTAAAAACTCCTTGATAGCACATTTTATTCCAACCTCTGAGAGAGTTATCCCTAGAGAGTTATCTATGGTTTTCATTTCCATCACCCTCTCCCATTTCTTATGTTCTGACTTACTCATTTGTCAAACCACTAAACAAAACTGTTTTCTTCAAGGTCATTAATGATCTTCCAGCTATTGAGCCCCACTCTTTCCCATATCATCAGAGTTTTACAAATTATCAGTCTCTCTTTCATAAAGCTCTTCTTTTTGGGGTTTTGGAAACATATTGCAGGAACCTCCTCCTTCATGACTTTTCTTAGTTCTTTATTTTCACAGACTGACTCCTAGAGTATTCTGGAGTTTGGGCATCAGATCCTGTCTTCTGTGGTGACAAACTTTTGTCAAAATCTTACCTTGGTTACCCAGAGACACATCTCTACACTCTGGACTCCCAGGGAGCCATTAATCCCTAACTTGCCCCATGAGCTCCTAGAAATTGTCCAAGTGACAACTCCATTACTTGACTAATATGTTCCCAGGACAAACATAGTCAAACTCAAACACTTAAAACACAAAACCTTTAAATCTAGAACAAGTCTTCCCGATCCTCTCATTCTCCCTTCTCAGTCAAATTCTGCTGTTCTTTGATGTACTGAATCCCTGACCAATGCCAGTTTGATGCCAGTCTTGACCTAAGAATGAGACCTGGCTATTTACTTTATTTGCTTATTAAACAGTATCTACAACTTAGGTGATGAGCTATCTCCATTCTTCCAGGACTGAGAGATTTTCACATATTAAGGATTTTCAGAGAGAAAGCCATGGAAATTCTAGGCAAATTGGTATAATTTATCCCCTACCCACATTATTCCTTTGGCATATGGTAAACACTATAATAGACACAGTACACATGTACATGCATAGACACACACCTATACAAATATACAGAGTAGCTCTGTCTTGTCTTTAAAATGTCTAAGCTAGCAATTATGTTGGAAAGAAGGTCTTCATTGTGGACTGACCATTCTCACATTTTCAGGGGTGAAGGCCTAGCAATGGTGTGCATGCTTGAAATAAAGAACTGGTGTTGGAGTTTAGGGCTTAGCACAGAGCTGAGAAAGTAGCAGCTTTTCCTGCTTCCTCACAGGGATAATGTCAAGTTGAAGCTTCAAGATACAGTTTTTATCATGGATTCAGTAGAAGTCAGCATCCATCAGCTGAGAGAATTTCCAAGATGCAGCTGCTGTCTGTATCCCTGCCACTCAGTGGGAGCCTTGCACAGCATCATTGCCAGTCTCTAGTACCTCCATGCCAAAAAACATGGCTAGCTCCCAGTTATCAACACCCACAAATATTTGCTGCCACAAATCAGTACAAAAGCAGAACAAACAATTAACCTTTAATATATCAGTGCTGGGGCACTTAATTCATTATGAGTCATAAATATGCCAGAAAGGCAAATTAGCTACCCTCCCAGGAGGCTATGAAGGTGCCCCCACCCAGACACCTGGACTCTTCCATTCCAGGGCAATAACCTTTATCTATTCTACTCCTACTGGATTCTATCCCTCATCTACTTCTTTACAGATATCCGTGCCCCTCTGCTATGCCTGTTTACCTGTCGGTCACAGGATATGCTAGAAGAAAGATATAAGGACTGACTGCAACTCCAAGACTCTACAAACAGTTCATTTGTATCGCTCCATTTAGCTTTTGCAGTATCTCTTTCATAAAGTTACTATTACAGCCTATTCCCTACTTTACAGATGAAGAGACAGGGGCCCAGAGGCATCAAGAACCTGGTGGAAGTAGCAAGGCAAGGAGCTTTTTTTCAAACTCAAGATGGCTTGGTAGAAAAAAAAATAAACAAAACCTGTATACTCCAGCACCATTCAATGGTGATAGCAAGTAGCTTGATCTAAGTAGGGAGAGTGAAGAAGCAGCACAAAGATAATGGAGGACACCACGCACAATGTTCTCCTAGGATTAAACACATACTCGTGGGAATGTAATATTGACCTGATTCTAACTTAGCAGAAGACAAAGCTAAGTAGGTTGGTGGGAAAGAAGAGACTGAGGTTATAACTTGAAGGAAAAGAGGAACTGACACATAGAAGAGAGTAATTGACAATGCCCCACAATGAGTTAACAGTATTTTCAAACCACAGATATCTGTGAGGGTGAAATATTCTGAAAACAGTAATGGTTTACTAAGAACCAAATGGTGAATAATGAAGAAGCATTAAGCACCGGATCCAGAGACAACAATTGTCTAAAACTACTTAGAGGATAGTTATAATGGAACTGCAGAAGTGCAAAGATAATGGGAAAATGATGAAGTATCAATGCCACTTAAACAATTAGAGGTCAAAGAATACAGAGATGAGCAAGAGGCTTGTCCTATATGCTGGACAGGGGCAGGCAATAATAGAAAACAGGTCACATGCACATTAGAACAAAGCTATTGAGCAACAGTAAGTATGTACTCATGTGTATGTAGTGCAGACAGGCACACAAGTCCAAGTCTAAGTGTATGCAGGTGTGAGAATACACTTAAGGATCCCAGGATAGAAAAGAGGAAGAAATTGCCAAGAAAGGTATTGTTGGAAGACCTGAACACTTGGCCTGAGAGATGCCATTTGTTATGAGAAATTTCAAAATAGAAGAGCAATGCCTGGATGAGAACGCCACAGGAGGCCAATTCATGTCATGGATGGAGCCAATATAACTGTTCAAAGGTCTTAAGTTTGTTTATAAAATTAAGGTCTGGGCAGTCAGCATCCATAACGTATGAAAACAAATGAAGATATTTCTTTGTGGCAAAGCCTGAAAGAAAATACTAGCACACAAGAGCCTGTTATTGAACAATTCAAAGCCAGCTGTGATTAAATACAAAGCCACAAGATAGTAACCACTTGCAGGGGGAAAAAAGTTACCTGAACAAGGATATCAATTCTTGTGACAGAGTTAGGAAAGGAGAATGGGAGGCAAAAATTATGTTTACTATTGTCAGACTTTATTTGAGTCCACAGGATGGAAGGAACTGAGCTTTGAAACAAATGCTCTCATAATGACTGGCTAATTCAGGTCCTTCTCTGACCGGCTAATTTCTCTCCCCACCAATAAGGTTTGGGAGCTGGCCCATGACAAGATCTAGGTGAGCTTGCTGATCAACCTAATGCCAAGCCTTCAGAAGTCTGTACATGGAAGGTATACCAATGATCATCTTAATGAGTTCCAACTAGGAATGGTGGCCAAGCCACGGGACATTCAATTACAGATGATTTTATGGGAAAGAAGGCTCTTGTGGCACCATTAGTAATGCCAAGTGCAAGTCATACTGTCCCAGTAGTGCTACAAATTCCATAAGCCTCTGCCTGGCATTGTCTCCAGCCAATGACATGATCATCAGTAGACTGCCTGAAAGGAATAAGTCACCTAACTACAGAACTACATTAAGTACCACAGAAATGCTGTTGGCAACATACATGGACAAGCACATGTACTTATGGGCATCAGGTCTACCCAAGTCCAATAATGTTTTCTCTTTCATGGTAAAGATCTTCAGTATCAGCTCCCTAACTTGTACCAGCTCACTCAGGACAGAAAGCTGAGCATGGAAAGCATTCTGTTCTGGTATCCTCTTCACAAGTGGGAGACACTTAGGAGAGCACTTATTGCAGCACAAATGCTATCTTCCTGAGAGCCTGGTACATTGCTCAGAGAACACAGCACATCAGTGATCAAGGGATGCCCTGATGGGAAGGTGGTGAAGGATGGGCACTCAGAATGTCAGAATATCAGTTTTCAATGTGCAAGCTCTGTAGCCTTGAACAAACTGTGCCTCTCTTGTGGCCCTTTTCTACATTAGTATCCTTGTAGGCAGAGCTTAGATATTCATGGGTTGAGTGAATCCAGGCAAAGCTGTAGGAACATTCCATGGGTGTTAGCTGCTTCTGTGACTGTCAGTTTTCCTGACTAGAAAATGAGAGATCAGACTCTAGCATGGTTATAAGTGGCCAGGGCGTATGACAGACTCAGAATCATTGACTGGCTAGGACAGTGTACACTTGTTTTGAACTGGATGTTTTCAATGGTTTATGATTTCTGTGCACTTACAGGTCCACCACTTCCTTTGCTCGTCGACAACATTTACATTCTTTGTCTGGCCCTATAAACATCAGCAGTAGAAACCACTGGACAAGATGATCGCCAGCTCTTCCCCTGCTGTGATATTCCATTATCCTTCAGCTTGTGCTGGAATGAAAAATCTTATCTTGTTTAGGATTCTTTCTTCCAACAAAGCAGCACCATGGACAGTTTTCTCTGAAACATGGTTGTTTTTCTCTGAAAACTGGAATCTCATTTTGTTTTCTGTTGGGACTCAGATGTATCATAGGGAGGATATAACAAACAGACTTTGAACAATTAACACTCAGCTTTTCTAGACACTGGGAGCATGGCCCTGCAGGGCACTGGCAGCTATTCTTTGGAAGCAGAGGCCTGCGAGCTCTTCTCCAAGTGACAACAAGGCTACAGCCACATGATGATTGAGGAAGCAAAGCAAATTCATACTTCCAACGGCATGAGCTCGGGAGGCTGGAGGCTTCATCTTAGCAGCATAATGTTCTCTCAGTTTCTTGGGATGAAACATAATGGGTGCACAAAAACAAGCAACAAAGCTAGAACAAAGCTAACCCTTCCTCAGAGCTCAACAGAGTTTTTTATTTATGGTAGAAGCTGCCTGTCATTCTGCAGAACAGACACAAATCCCCTGGAAATCCACAGAGGCCTGTGTTACTCAAAGACGGTTTTCTCTGCATCTTTTCCTCCAGAATCACTGCTCCTAGAGGCAAGGTCATCAGGAGAATTCATTCTATTCCATAGGACATCTATGTCAGGTGAGACAGACACTGCCTCCAAGCTTCCTGAGTTTCCTGGAAGTACCAGGGTCAGGATGTATGTGGATATGGACTTCTACATCCCAAGGGTTATCAAGGAAACATATAATGCTGATTTATTTTGGTGGGGGAATGACAGATGAGCCATGTCACTACTGCCCCTGCCCTGTTATTTCTGTCCTATTAGATATTTTAGTTATTAAAACAAACAAACAAAGAGGTTACTATATAGGCCCTTTGAACCATGCCTTTCCTAGTTTTGGTAGAATGACCACAGAAGAAAATTGAGAAGTTCAGTACTGTTAGCTTCAGTAAACTCCCAAGAAGGAGGAAGCGTGGATATTTGACTTCGTGGGCAAGGTGAGCACAGTGAGAAAAAGGCAGTGGCAGGCAGTGCAGGAACACCAGGACCACCCCATGGAAGTTTATCTCTTTTAAATCTTTCCCACTGTATCCCATCCTTGCCTACATTTCTCCCACATAACCCAACTAGGTGAACGCCATGATGATCCAGGCTCCCATCTTCCAAACACTGAGGAAGAAGCCAGGCTCTGCTAGGTCAGTCCCACACTGCACTCAGTATTCTTCTGAGGCATAAATATGGCTGACAGGATGCAGCTGTGCCCGCAGAAGGAAATTCAGGGTCCTGCCATACTGTGGTGACAAAATGCTCTGTGGACAGTGGTAATGAGATTCTAACTATGGTGCTTACTGAAAACACTTTATGTCTCCCCACTGCTGTCAGGTTGAAGCAACCCATTCAAGCACAACTTCCTACAAAACACAGAGCCTGTCTCACATAGTCATCCACCAATTTTTTATACTTTGTCTTCTGTCTAGACTGAATATTTTTCTCCTAAGCTCACCACGATCTATCCCTTGGTCTCTTTCATTTGTTAACAAGAACACATCAGCTCCACATATTTAGGCTTGGATTCATTTCACTATGCTGACCTCCATGTTTCCACTGATGACAATCTTTTCCCCTGAGTTATGGGTTAGAGTGAATTAAACACTTATGTCCTAACCTCCTGCCTATGGCATCACATGCATATAAGCTAAATGAGATCACTGGGTGAACCCCACTTGTACCGCCTCAATACAACTTGTCTTAGTGACTTTTCTATTGCTGTGACAAGACACCATGACCCCTCCCCATTTAACATAGTTCCTCCAATAATGCCAGACTTCATAATTCTTCCCAAACAGTTCTACCAACTATATGAGACCAAATATATGAGCCTATAGGGCAATTTTCATTCAAACCAACACACAATTGATGAACTTATTAAAATAGAAGACTTGGATTTATATATATAATATATATATACACACACACACACACATATATATATATGTACAAATATATATGTCTGATATGTCTGTATGCATATATATTTTTTCACAGTTCACAAAGAAAAATAAGGGCCAAGATTGGTACAATTTATAAATAAGCCAAAAGATACCCAAGTAGCCATCAGAAGCTATAGAAACAATAAAGAACAAATGATTCTTCCTGGTCTGTAGATAGGACTAACCAACATCTTAAGCTTAGATTTCCAGTATCTGGAGTGACACGGCAATCCATTTCCGTTATCCAAGGCACCCATTTTACGGCATTTTTGTCTTGGCTGTCACAGATGACTGATATATTCCACAATGATAAAGACATCCCTCATCACAGTAGTACTGCTACACTGTGTTGAGTGACTTAATTTTTGCTCTGAATTGCCAAATGCCACTTCATGAAGAAGGCTGTGTGTCTTCATTGATCTCTTTATCTCCAGATATAGCACAACAACAGCTACATGAGATCAAGTAATCTCTTTGTTATAGAAATGTAAGGCTGATGGATAGATAATGGATGGATGAGCAGTACAGGAATTAAATTGTTTATATGGTGATGTTGCTGATATTGTGATTTTACCAATGATCAGCTCAATACAGATGAATGTGTTCAATGACAATGTGATGGACAGTTGAACAATGAGAAAATTAACTTGTGAAAAGACCTATGTAGGAGAGTAAAATGGCCAGTGTTCTTTCCAACTCAAGTTCACTTTGACCACATGTCCCTCAAGAGGAAATTTATCAGATGGAATAATGCATAGTATTAGTGTGCAGTAGAGCCATAGGGCCACAGTAGAGAGTTCACAGTAGAGAGGCTCCCGATTTCACAGTTTCTTGCGTAAGAGTCTGATATCAACAGGCAAGGGTCTCTAATGAGAGGAGGCATACTGCTTTTTTAAATATTTATTCATTTATTTATTTATTATTCACTTTAAAATATGACTGATCATAGCCTCCTCCCTACTAAACTCTCAGTCTTACCCTCCCTCCTTCCTCCTCTACTCCAAAAATAAGGGGAGCCCCAACAACAACAACCAACCCTAGCACATCAAGTTCCATACGGACTGGGCACATGCTCTTCTACTGTAGCCTGGTGAAGGAACTCTGCCAGGAGGAAGCAATCAAAAAGCAGGCAGCAGAGTCCATGTCAGAGACAGCCCCAGCTTCCCTGACTAGAGGACCACATGAAGCTCAGGTTGCCCATTGTCTAAATCTGTGTAGGTCTAGTCCATGCATGGTCCTTGGTTGGTGCTTCAGTCTCTGCAATGCCCTAATGAGTTGGCTTTGTTCGTCTTCTTGTGGAGCTCCTGTCTCCTCCAGGTTCCTCTATCCATCCTCCTACTTTTCAACAAGATTCCCTACACTTCTAGCTCAATCTTAAGACCCAACTATACCACTCCCGGGCATATACCTAAAATATGCTCTACCATACAACAAGGACACTTCCTCAACTTTGTTTATAGTAGCTTAATTTGTAATATCCAGGATATGGAAACAACCTCTCTGTCTCTCAACTGAAAAATAGATAAAGAAACTGGTAATTTACACAATGGAATGCTACTCAGCTACCAAAAGCAAGGATATCATGAAATTTTCAGGCAAATGGATGGAACAAAAAAGGTCATCCCAAGTGAGGTAATCCAGAGCCAGAAAGACATACATAATGGGAGCCTATCATAGCTGTCCTCTGAGAGACTTTACCCAGTAGTGGAGCAAAATAGATGCTGAGACTCACAGCCAAACACTGAGTGAAGTATAAGAAACATTGAGGCACACTGTTTAAAGGACATCTATTTGTTAGTTTCTCTGCAATTTGCCCATGAACCCCAACGAGGCAAGAACAAACATCTCCATTTTCCTATAATGAAGCCAAACCATATAGAAGAAGCAGCTTGTTTGTAGTAAGCATGGAGTTTTGCGCAGCAGTGCCTGGCTCCAGAATGTTCTTCTCTCTAAAGAAATCATCACTTTTAGACTAACCTTACAGCTCAGACTTCCCAATCTGTTTTCATCTCATGTGCTGTCTGAATATGTTCATGGTTTGTGATTGGATGTGGTTAGGTGAAACATTTTCATAGACTCAGCCAATCTCAGCTGTACATGGCAAACCCACCCAATGAGCCCAGCCATTGCTGAGTGTCAAACTGAAGGCCACAGTCATGAACTCTTGGTGGTAACAGAGGTTTTGATAGTAGAAGCTAATGCTTCATGTCCTTCAAGGGAACTGAAACCCAAGAGGGTAAATTAAGTCTCCTCTCTGCTTGGAGACATTTCTTTCAACATTCCAACATGAAAAGGTTCACGGAGTTATACATGTTGGTGAAAAGTGTCAGCTTTGATTCAACAAAGCTTACATTGGTATCTGCTACATATCAGCTGCATAGACTGGTTCTCTGCTTCCTTGTCTGAAGTAGTATCTTAATGTAGTAAAAATTAAATTGTATCATTCATGGAAAATAGTTAGTTCTAGCATATAATTATATCACATAATTGTAATGCACACACACACAAAATTGAACTCTCCAAATCTACACTATAGTTTGGTGGTATTTGGAAAAATCTGCATTTATGCTCAACATGTACAGACATTTTTCTTGTCATCTCTCCTTAAGCAATATACTATAGTACCTACCTGTATATCATTTATTTTGTAATAGATATCGTGAATAATCTAGAAATGATTTTAAAAATAAAGCAATGTAGGTAGGTCATATGCAAAACATGACACCATTTTTTATAAGTGACTTGAAAGCACTTGGATTTTCATATCCACAGGGGACAGAAGAGCTGGAATTAATTCCCTATGAATAATGAAGGATAATGTGAATAAACACTTACTTAAGTGTATAGGATATTTCATGACACAGCCAAACAACATCAATCCCTAAAAACATGATACAGTTGATGTCATCGATACAACTATTCCATTAGTAGAAGTACTGTTTTTGTTGCTAAGATTCTTTCCCTTAAAAGGTTTGGAAAACAGATATAGGCGATACTGATACTGCTTTACCATTGAACCTACTGTGTGAAATGTCAGCAACCCTTGGCCAGAGATCAGCTATATTTGGGGCTCAACATACAGATATCGAACCCTCCAAAGAATCTTAGGGGTTTTCATTTCACTTCCTCTTCCTTCTTACTGTAATCGTAAAGGGTTAACGTGGTAATGAAAGCATGAGATCCTAATTCTTATGATATTAATTAAAGTGAAAAACTGCAGATGGTGTTTAATAACAACTTAGTCCCAGCAGGTTCCGGGCACTTTACCTAAATCAAACATATCAGAAAGTTGGCGTGAGAATCACAGAGACTGTCCCTGTCACATCTGGCCAGGAATACATGTTTTCACCTAGAGTGAAAGTAACGAACCATCTCTATTACTTATGTAGATGTGGCCTTAAATGACTTGACAGTCTGATTCTACCTCACCAGCTTCTAAGCCAAAAATAAAGAAGTATTGATTGCAAAGATTAATAGCAGAGCTTGAGGAGAAAAATGGTACAAACACCTTTTTCTCTCCTTTCATGATATAAATGCCTGCCACCCCTGCAACCTAATTTTGTCACCTAGCACATGGGAGTGTATTAATTAAAGTGACACCAAGGACAGGAAAATCTGAGCTCTTGGGCTGATGACTAGAAATACATAAATATGCATCTCCAGAGTGTCTCAGGAAGGGAGGCACATTGTCAGTATAATTCCTCTAAGGAGAGGGTAGGAGGGATGTATATGGCTCAGCCCTGGAGGTCATGACTCAAGGTTCTGGCAAACACCACCCAAACTAAAACAAATGAGTTACACAAAAGCAACTACCTGATATCTCAAACAATTATGGTGTGTAAACACACACACAAGCATGCACACACATATACACACCACTCTGTTGGTCCTACATAGCCATAAGAAGTTGATATTTGTTAAAAAATGACTTTGTATTGAACATGCACAGATTAGACTTTCATTTTCATAAATGTCTTCTAATAAGACCTGTGGAGTAGCCACCATTAAATAAATATTAATCATACACTTCTTTAAGAAAACAGATGGCATTACAATAATAATAGTTCATCTTACGGATTTTTTACTTTACAATAGTAAATTTTGACTGTGCTAAAGATACACTATATGATAGCCTCAATTTTTTCTAAATATGCTGGGCAAGAGGAGAATATACAACCATTTGGGCAGAGGATGTATTCATCTTACAAGGCTTTATTGAGATACCAGTTCATCCTAAGGAGCATCTGCATACTGAGAAAGATGGAGTGGTGCTGCTTTACATGTGATGAGTCTGAGGCCCACTGTGGTTCCGTCAGTGTGACTCAGCCAGAATTCAGACCTGGGACTAATACTGTTCTGATAGAAGAAGCCTGAAATCTTAGGTGAAAGTAAGCATGTGTTTACCCCAAAAACTGTATTAGAGCAGTTCTCCAGGGAGGCGTGGGTAGAAGCCTTCCTCCAGTCTCAGCACTTCCCTTTGAAAGACCATCTTCATTGCCCATTTACTAGCAAACTGTGAAATGGGACTCCAACTACCTAGCCAAGGGGTTTCTATCTTACCAGGTAGATCCTGGTAACCTTGAGAAGAGAAATAAGAAATCAGGTTGGGATTAACCTTTAGGATATGAGAGGATATTACATATGTTTAGATGCTCATGTTTGCATTGTCTCATATAGGTCAGTTTCACTATTATCAATAAATCAGTTTCCGCAGCCAAGTATGCCAAGAGCCCGCAGTGAGTCCTGATTTCAAATACTACAGGAGGGTGCAGCCACTGTTCATCCTGAGCACCTTAACAGCCATTACCTATTGGGAGGGCGTCTCTACCTAAATATCCAAGAGCATCTAACACTGAGCAGGTCCTGCTGGATCTTACTGTGCCTACCTACCTAAGTGGGCTGTTTCCCTCTGCACCTAGTATTATCATTAAACCAGACAGTGGAGCTGGGACCTGTGCTTCCTGCCCCTCGTATCAGCCTTCCTCTCATCTGTCATATTCTAGCAGGCATGATCAAATTGGCCCCACAATATTTCTCAGATCCTACTCTTCTGACAGCATCAGCGCTACTGCCCTCGTTTAGGGGAATACAGAGACTAATCACGAGGACAAAGCAAGAAAAAGAAGTAAAGGAAAAGAACTGAATCTTAGATATAGTAGGAAGGTAGCATAAACTCCCAACTAGTGCTATCTATGAAACAACATGGCTGCCTTGAGTGTAAATCTACACCTATACCTAGTATTTGTGAAGCCTGGTGATACTCATCGGTTGTTCTTTGTGGGACACCCTTCCATGACTTCCAAACTGGAGAAAGATGCAAACATACAGCCATATAGCATCATCTTCCTTTGATGAATCAATCTCTCTCACACTCTTTCTCTTCCTCCCTCCTCTCCTTCTTTGTCTCATATACATACCTTTATTTGCTTGTTTTCCCACCAACTAGGCTATTATTAAAAAAAAAAAAACAAAATGACAAATAAGAGATTGCTGAATATAAAGTACTGTTATTGCATTTACAGGGCAATCTTTTAGGTGGATTATTATTATTATTACTCTATAGATGAAATATAGAGTTTAAAAGGTTAATTAATATTCACAGTTTCACACATTTATTAAATATCAGCTCCCTCCTATGAGCTGAGGGAATCTGGCTGCTACACATGTGCCTTTGCTAGTGCTCAGGAAGATACATGATAGGTCTGGCACCTTTCCCAGCATGTTGTATTAACCACAACACATGACACACAGTGCCTAGTCCATGAAAACACTGGGTTCAGAGTGTTCCAGCACTATACACAACATGAGTGTAAACTCTAACAACTGCTTCAGTTGCGTTCTGTTGCGGGCCCTGTTGTGTCACTCAGCTTTCTGACTCCATAGGAAATGGCTCCATCTTCCTGCCATCTCCACAGCTCATGCTGAGAAGCCCAACTCACTGGGAGCACTGTGGAGAGTTAAAGTTAGGGCTAAGTTGCTGAGAAGAAACTATGTGTAAAATCACCTCATTTCAAAGACTAAGACAATAAGCCCCAGAAAAGACAGACATTTTCTAAGGGCATACAATGAATTACTATTCAAAATCCTATCTCACATTTCAAGGCTTTGTAGAATTACTGAAAAATGGCTAAAAACCAGTTGCTTCCTAAAGGTAGACTTTCTTACCCTTCAGAAAGACTGTCTTATTCAGACTCAGTGTATAGCATCCAGTATTGATGGTTGCTGTGTTCTTAACAGCTCCTGATCTTACCTATGAATCTAGAAATTAAGTCATGACATTGGCATGTGAGCTAAAATATCCAGCTCTCAGGACCTAGAAGACACATGGAGGGACTGCTGTAGGATTTCACTGGTGAAGCCAAGTGTCAGAAAAGCATTGTTTGTCTTTGGAATACCTTGGCATTATCTGGCTGCTCAAATGACCTCTCCAGGTGTAAGCAAGTATATGGCCCTAACTGAGCTAAACTTGACTTCCATGTATGTTGACAATTCCATGGTCACCACCCAACATCAGGACATTGGAGTCTCTGAGAATTCAATAAGGGGGACAGTAAGAAGAGTGAAGGGAACTCAGTGAGGGGTAGCTGAGCTCCTATTCTGCCCAGCTACATGTGCCACGCACTGTACAGAGCACTTCAAAGACAACAGCTCACTGTCTCTTTGCTGTCAGTAAAAAAGTTAGGAGTTCCTGATAGAGAGGCAACTGTGATCTGCAGGACTCCAACAAAGAATCTTTTGGGGTTGTAGTGATGGGCACAAAAGATGAATGATTCACAATGTGGACATGCTTGCTGGGGAAATAAAATATAAACACATCTACACCAAGCATGTTCATACCCTTGGAAACCCCTGGCTTTGCCTGCCAAAACTATTTCCCTCTCCTCTGGCTCCCTAGCTCTTTTCCACCAATGGCTGCCTCCTCAGACTCCAGAGTTTTCCCCCAGCCTTTTTTGCTTTTCATTGCTTGTCCTACTCTCTGGGTCCTAACTATCCCAATCCTTAGGCCAGACTGTGTAAGGCAGGATGCAGGGCTTCTGTTTCCCACAATGATCTGATCCTGGGGCTCTTTCTTGTAGCCTACTCCAGCTGGATGCCAACTGCAACATTTTTGTTCCATGAGGAAACAGATTGCTAAAAAGAAAGGTCCTTCAACCAAGTTTACTCCTCTGAGCATAAGCCTTTAGCCTGAACAATCAATGAACTGAGGGATGGGGGAAAGATCTTTTTAGCCGATTTTCTATTTTTCATGTAAATAACATATTCTACTGTGATTTGGCATACAGTGAGGAATACTGACAAAATTGTATTATAAAAAGACACTTTTTTTTAATGTGATAAAAACAAGTTTTTTCTCTTCTTTTTTGTAAAGAAATATTTTCAAATTTTTCAAAATGCATTTGAGAAATTCACTTGGCTGCACAAGTCTTTAAAAAAAAAAACAACTGAATTTGCACCAGCTTTGTTTGTCTCAGGGAAACAGCACTAATATGAGTACACTTGGGCAACTGTATGACCAGAGCTCCAACTTTAGAACTAAATGGCGAATGAGAACCAAAACATATACTAAAAACAACAAAGAGGATCTCACTACCAGAGATGAGATCTTGATGGACTGTTTCACACATCCATCTTATTCCGCCTTAAACAGTGAACTCAATGAATACTGCTCCTCTGGATGACACACACTTCAAGAGTCAGAAGCAGGGCCTGAAAGGTTTGAAAGGCAAGTGCAAAGGACACTCAGACACAGTCTCCTGGACCTATAAAAACAAAATTAGGTATGTCTGTGAGTACAGGGAGTATAGAAAATACTCAAAGCTCCTCAGGCCTATGCCTGTACCTCCTACTCCCTGCCAGCTATATCCCTCACCCTCTGTCAGTGGGGTCCACCTTCTTGGCAGATCCATGTGCTACACAGACCACCCATGGAAAACTGCCTTGCCCCAACACCCACATATGGATGATGCTGGCTGATCTTTCTCCATCTCTGCTTGCCCAATTTTGTCACACCTCCATCTCCTCTGCCTTATCCCATCCACCTACTGAGGGACCACCACTTCTACCTCATCCTCAAACCTTATTGCTCTTGTGAGCTTGGCATGAGAACCTCCAGATATCAAGAAAAATAGTTTTCACTATCTGTCATCACACAAGCCGGTTCTTCTGGAACCAGCTTGTTTCCTGACTTCCATATGACTTGTAAGGATGCTGCCATGGTCTTAGTACCACAAAAGTGAGGTCTTAGCTCCTCTAAAAGTCTTTTCCTCCTCTTCATCTGCCATGTGTAATCAATAGGATTCTCCTGCCTACTCTCCTGTTTCCGTTTATACTGCCGTCTTTTAGCTGAGTGCCTTTCCCTACACCCTGCTGCCACAGGATCCTCTTGAGCCTCTACTGTTTTAGTCCTCTGATGTTGACCTAAGTGATTACTCCAATTTTTTTTCTGAGATATGAATTCCACCCTAAAAAGTGCATTTCAGACTTTACTTGTATTAAAAATTGTTTGATTTTCTTACTAACACTCCTGCCCTGTAGCTGCTGAGATGCTCCTAGTTCAGGTATGGCTTCCTTCCTACTTCTTCCTACCACTTTTTCCACAAGGTGCGTGAACTTGTCCTTCTCTTTGGTTCTTGTCTGGCTTTTGTTCTGTGACTTCCCCAAGGATCACAAGGCATAAGTCCACTCTCCTTTGTATTAAGGGTGAAGCTTTTGTCTTTCCTCATGTGGTCTACTACAAAGAAGGTATCCCTCAGAAAGCCTCCTGCAAACCAAGCACCCAGGACATGTGTTTTAGGAGATGATCAAACAGATGGTAAGAGCATTAGCATATACAACTGAACAACATCAAGTTTAATATAAATTTTAAAGTCCAGTTTCAGAGAGTGGTGGATTAGAAAAGTTCATAGGTCATAGCTCATAAGACACTTTAGAATATTTCAGAAACCATCACATTTAAACAAATGATCAAGATGACTGTCATAAAAATCATTTGGGATTAATCACCATCATGTGAAACAGGCCTTTGGCAGTTAAGAGCTGTGCAAAGTATCAGGTAGTATTCTGAGGGAACATGTACTCTTTCTCATACCTGTTAGCAAAAAAGTAGATGGAACAATGTTATACTCATGAGACGGCTCATTGAGTATAGTAACATGTTGTCAAGCCTGATGATCTATGTCAAATTCTTAGAGTTAACATGGTAGAAGGAAAAGACAGAATCCTACAAGTTGTCATTTGACCCTCAAAGATACACACATACACAGCGTTTACACGATGTTTAAAAAGTGAACATTGTGTTTTTTTTTAAACAGCTACACAAATACATCCATAACAAAGTCAAACAAATTATGTACCTCTAACACACCAGTGTATGTTTCTGAGAAGTTCATTCATTATTAATGTAAATCATAAGCAAAGACATTCTAGGTCCTTTATCCCAGAAAGAAAGAAATGTAGGACGAACCCTGGGCCTGAGGCTCAGGCATTTAGAGAGTCAGTCTATCTAACAGGCTGATATATTCCATTGAAGTGTACTGAAAATTATTTTTTAGAGCTCATTTCTGGGTTCACGTGCATTTCACTATCAATGGCTTTACAGCTGTTTCAGAGGAGATAAGAGACTGTCCATCAGCCTTGATGCTGCTGGTCTGTGTCATTTAGCCTGAGGAAAATTGCCAAGGAAAAAAGAGAAACTCATTCCTATGAAATTTTTTTTTGAGAAATTATTCATACTATTGGAAGGGCTAGAAAAAAAAATGTAACACTCCTGTTTTCCCCAGGTTGGAAGACTATGAGACAGGGAAGAAATGCACTGAGGCTGTCAATCAGTCCTAAGCAGAATGTCTAAAAACAAGTGCTTTCTTTGTCCCTTCTTCCTTCCCACCTGTACCAGCTTGTGCCACGTACAGAACAGTGATGACCTCAGGCTGTGGCAACATGGTACAACAGGAGATTGAATTTTACAACAGGGTTCCAGGAAATGTCTTAGGTTATCAGAGAAAAAAATTCCTATAATAATGGCATAGTCTGTGTGTCGTTGGGAGGTTCTTCGATACCCAGTCTTGTCTCTAGTCTCTTAGGGACAATGTCTAATGACATTACAAAGCAAGTTACTTAAAATGTTTGTGTGAAGAAGAGCAGACTCTACTACAGGTTACATCTTTTTCCTAGCCAACACAATAACAATGAGCCCAGTAGTCACACTTCAGGGATAAGAAGAATGGTGCCCTTTAAGTGACCACTGAGATCCTGATGAAGACTACACTTACATGATATTAACCAACACAGACAAAATGGATGTGTGGTCTTTGGGCTTTTATAAAAACGAGGCTTAATTCTTGACTTTAGCAAAGTCAGAGGTCAGTAAGAGTAGTTTGTTTCAGGAAGCCACACAAAGGTACTGTTAGGGTTTCATTTACCTTGTGTGAAGGCTGAAACCTCCTCATGAATCTCTGAAAGGAAATTAAACATGTATAGCTAGCTAGGCCTCAGTTCAGAATCCCTGGCTTGGTCAAAGAGCATTTGGCAACTTTAAATTTCCGTCCTACTGTGTTCGCAGGTTTCACTAAATACGCTGGCTGTACAATGGCACAAGAAGATGTCCACTGAGAGCATTTTCTTGTCATCAGGAGCATGGGTACAACTTAAGTCCCAGTGCATGAAAGAGAGATCAGTTGGATCTGCAGTAGATAATACTGGTGCTCAGTCTAGAGACCTTTTTTACTAAGATGCGCATCTCTCCTATGAGTGGTGGCTGCTAATATGCAAACACTCCCCAAAGGGTGCTGCTACTCTTAGAAATGACCAATGCATCCCTTCTTCAAGGAATAGCCCACAGACACTAATGGAAGGACATGGAGTGCCAGGACAGCCCCTGCCACAGCTGAGGGTAAGACCACCTTGCATGCCAGAGCCCTCCTAGTAGTATACTGATGCAGTTTCCAGCCAGCACACATTTTCTCTGTGCTCTTCTCTTCTCTTTCCTGATCTCTTCCTCCATCTAACTCTGTTCCCTCAATCTGATTCACTTGAGATCTCTCTCTCTCTCTCTCTCTCTCTGCTCAATAATCAGTTTGTATAAGAATTTTTGGCACATACCCTTGGAGGAATCCTGTCTAGCTTTTGTATGTCATGAAGACATGGCTTCCAATGAGCCTTCTATCTCTGGGCTGGCAGAAGAAGCTAGAAAGCTCAGTCTTTCCATTTTCAGAAAACTATGATGCATAGGACTAAAGAAATTATAAGTACTCATTAATCTTAGAATGTCTGACTTGATTGATAAAGCTCCACATTTTCACAGAGGTGGCTCTTGGCATGCCTGCATTTTTGCTCTTCCCTGAGTCCTCAGAAGCAAGTCTGCAAGGACAATTAATCTCACTTGCTCATCAGATTCAAGCACAATTAGTCACTGGGCTTGCCATTAGTTAATAGCAGACAGAGTTATCAGAGACATCACTCTGATGTTTGGAGAAAGAATAAAATAAATAATGCTTAGAAGAAAATGTGACTCCAGACTGACTGTTTGCAGATGATCCAGCCCTTTGGTTCCTCAGTCTAAGCAGCCCTTCTTTCTAATCCATCTTGTTTTGAACTATAGGAGAAGTCTCTTCTGAGTAACCCTAAGTCCAGTAATTTGACCCCCACATCAGTATATCATCCTCAGTTCTATGTCCAGAATCTATTTTGAAAACAAAATTTCAAATGCCAACATGTTCAACAGGACAAGTGGTAAGGTAGAACTGGTCCAGGGAAGCTGTAATGGAGATCAAAGGTACAGGTGTGAAGGCTGTAAGCATACCAAGGATGCCAACCTGGGCAGCATGCTCATCATAATGTGAACAGAGAACAGCAGGGCAGGGGCTGTGAGATTCAACTAAGAAAAACAGAGGTTAGAGTTCAGTATGTTCCAAGGTACATCATAATCAGGAATGGAGGAAATGGAAATAAAATGATGGAGCAACTTTAATGATGACCTTATAATGGACTAGATACACTCATATGGTTTCCATGTTTCCATCTAGGAGCCAAAGGAAATAAAGCTAAGAAGATACAAACTCAGATTTGTCAATTAGCAAAGTCTAATTGTCACCCCATCATGTGGTCCTCACAATACTCTTAAGGATCCTCAAGTGGGTGGGACAGCACTGAACCTTGGGTCTGAACTGGACATTCTCTGAGAATATAGTGCATATGAGTTAAGTTGTAAATGAAATGTACAATGTTTCAAGCAAGAAAAATGGAAAAGCCTTTTAAAGTATGATCAACAGTGACAGAAAGGAGGACATGATCCACTTCTAACACTGATGGGATGGGGGCAGCAAGCTGACAAAGCCATCTTGAAATGCAGACAAGAAGCTGAAGAACGTGATGGAACCAGCATCTTCCCAGAAAATGTTAAGTCTGTAGAAGAGAGGAGTTGAGTGCTATATGCACAGTAGTCTGGTGTCTCTCAATTTCCTGTAAGACACTCAAAGGCTGATTCTGCTTTCATACCACTACCACGCCCTGACTCAACGTGCATCAAAATTCTAAATTGGACAAACAGAACTGAAAGCCTGACTTGAATTACCACAAGCCTTTTCACTAAGCTCTCAGAAGAGCAGGAGGTTCACATTCCTTCTGTATGCTAAGAAGAACCCCCACCTGCTACTCAAAGAGCCCCAGAAGAACATTTCACCCAGAGAAATAACAAGAAGGACATCCCCTCATTAATGTCCTGGAGGAAAAATTCAGAGGCTGGATGCTGGGCACTCATTTCTCCATTAGCTACCTTTGAATATGTTCAGAGAGAATTACAGTCCATGCTGTGGGTCCCTTCACCTTCCCTCATGTCAGGAAACTATCATTTTCCTGGACAGAGAAGCAGTCTAAAATGCCCCTTACCTAACAATGTCCCTAAAGCTTGACTTCTGAAATTGACAGTCCATGAAGAAACCTACTCACTCCATGTGGCCCCGGTACCTATATTCCTTGTTTCTATTTTCTACTTTAATCTCAGTCTTATTTTTATTTTCTCTAGTTACCTCAGAAACTTTGCTTCGATTATCAGCTGCTCTTTGCCCTGTGTCTGGCTGCTCCTCTCTGTCTATAAAAGTTTGATCATTTTAAAACAACTATAACTTCTAAATCTTCCTCTAACTCATTCTTGCCTCCACCACCACTGCAGGCTATTCTCCCTCCCCACTTCTTTTCTCTCACCATTAGCATTTTCAATGATAGCTAGCATATCCTCACGGCTTCAGCTCTGGTTAATTTTATCTGTAGGCTATACCTACCATTTCTCTCTCAATGGGCTAAAGGATGGAAAGCTTCATTTAGCTGCCTAATATGCATTGTTGTTGATAATCTACAAACAGCAAGAGAAAAAGAGGCTCTCAAGGGATGTTGATGACTTCATTTGACATTTAGACCTGTGTTCTTTCTAGCTGTGAATGCCTCATCACATCTAGGGACAGAACATTCTCCTATTATGCCCAAGATGCTAGTAATTTTCAAGGATGTAGAAGGGGTAGTTTTAATCCTTGCCTGGTGAAGATTCTGAGGTCACCTCTGGACTACAACACTGCACGTAGGCATCCTTCCAACACCTGCTCCCTGAATCATCATGGTATCTGAGCTTCCCAGGCCTGCCTCTCCTCATAGCCATGGATTTTTCTCTTCCTCTGCCATACCCTGAATGTGACCTCTTTCCAACATTACATCCAAGCCTTTTGATTTTTCAATCTATAGATTTCCTACTGTTAATCCATTAGCTAGCCCTATACTTGCTTTTCTCCATTTGACCAGCCTTGGAGATTAAAACTTTGACCCTTCCCTATCCTAGGAGCCTGAGGCTACCTTATCCAGCCTATTTGCAAAGTTCGCCTCTCAAATGTCTGACTGCTGACAGCACACTCTAGACCAAAACCCCCATTTTCTGTCACTCACCACAGAAATTCTTCATTTTATATTAAAGAATCTCTTGGATCTAGACCAACCAAACATGTAAGCTCATCACTCTGGACTCCCCTGTTACTCTATTTTCCACCTAATCTAAAGCCAGGAAACCAAGAAAGGAGTATTGAGTGGTTCTTAGACCATCCCTCTATATTAAAGGATGACTGCCAACATTTGCAAATTTGTAATCTTTTAAATTCTCTAATGCAAGTATGCCTAGTGAAGCAAATATAAGCATTTAATTTATATCTGAGAAAGGGGTAAAAAAAAAAAAGTAATAAAATAGATTTGAAATTTTCAAATTAAAAGTTACTCCAGCTTTGTTCATTTCTAGGGCAGAGACATTGAATCTCTGCTCCTGGTTTACCTGGCATGCATTGCCTCTTTACCTGGAATACCCCATTACCATCACTTTCTTCATCTTACACCTCCACCCCTGTTACACCCAGCTCTCTCCTTGGCTCATCTGAAGATAATTATTTCTTCCACTTGCCTTCAGCCCACGCGTCCGACACATCACTGCACTGTTCTACTGTGAACTCCTGTTAACCAGCAGGCTGTTTCTTAATGGGGCCTTTCTAAGGACAGGATTCTGACCTACTCTCCCAAGAAGCCCTAAGCATAGTATCTACACACAGTGAAAGCTTGGACAGCCTTAAATCCATGTCAGCTTATCCTATTAAATTCATTCAAAAGTCTGTGTTTGGAAATCCCTGGCAAAGAATGGACAGCAGCAGAGACTGGGAGAGCACCCTAACCCCTTTTCTTTTGGTCCTACAGTATTCTGTAGGCAAGCAAAGCATAGGAGAGCAACTAGTAGGGGTTGTGGAGGGCAAGAGAGATGCATGTGCCCTTTAAGAACTGGTTTCTCTTCAGTGAAGGTAGATTGCAAGCAAGACTTTCTGTAATCAGAAAGGGTAATGTGCCAATGAGAAGAGAGATTCAGGATCAGCCTAGGAATTGATCCCCTATAGCTGCCAGGTAAGAGTGAACACATCTCACCTTCCAAGATCCTGCTTCCTCTCCAGGGAAGTGACAATAATATATTGCCCATTATGCAGAGTCAGGGAAGGAGACAGATCACTGTTGGTAAAACATTTACTACAAAGTAAATGCTGTGCATCAATTATGGTCTATGGTCTGTAATACACATATGCTTAAAAGATGACTTTTGAAAAATGAGCAAATAGTTCTGCATTGTACAGTTTGCCAATAAGCTCAGTATAAATCCTCCTCCAAAGAATTTAAGCTAGTTCTGAGAATATTCAACAGATATTCTCTAGCCAGCCACCTCTAGCACTGGTTGAGGTCCACACAAACATTCACACCTCTCTCTCGAACCCTTTTCGACCTGTGTATCAACACAGGTATTTTTCACAAGTAGACAGAAGAAACGCACAAATATGACCTCCCGTTGTTGTGTAGAGAAGAAACTAGGGCCTCAGTTGCCCTTTTCTAGAAAAGGCTGGGGTCTCCTTTGAGTATGCCTGCAGAATCTCAACATAGAACAATTTGAATAGACTGAGTACCTGGTTCTGAGGTGTCAAGGTATTCTCGGAAAAAAAAGGCACTTGGAAAGAACCATAATCTTACTTGTTCTAAGATTGTTCTTCAAAGATACAAAAGGATCTGCCTCTGGCACCTTCCCCCAAGGGGAGACGATGTATAGCTAGACAGGTTTTATGTTATGGCCTTGTCTCACTTTCTAAAGAGGTAAAGAACATCCAACATTTCCCCTCATGATTTCTTTCTACTTTATTTCTCAGTTTTCTTTAGTGATTCACATAAAGCAACCTATTTTTGCAATCAAAACTTTAATAATATTCTATTACCATGGCAACTGGCTAGGCTAGTGGCCTTCAAACCCAGCTCACCCCACCATCAGCTGCACAGCAATTCTAGCAGATCTTCCTCCTCTCCATGTTGGAAACATTTCTACAAAGACAGATAACAGTTCTATAAAGTTCTGGTGGTCTGTTACAAGTATGCAGAAAAGAAATTCACAAATAAAATTTCAGGAGTAGACATGAGGATTATCTTCAATCATGATTTGCGGGCTATCTAAGTGTCAATATAAAGAAGATTAACTCCTTGTCTCCCTCAATTAAAAAATATAAAGAAAAAAAGTTCCACAAAAGGTTATACCATTAGAAAATAATTCTAGTCCAAGCAGAGAAAAGATCACTTGGTGTGAAGAGCACATTTTCTTGAAGTGTTGATCTGATGGAAAAAATATAAATGGATCTTCACAATAATTTTTATAGTGCTCTAAGACTTGGCATTGAGTATGGATAATACCCCCCCATCCTATGAGGTGATACATGACCCTGTAGACAATAGCATGTGGTGGCTGACATTGATTGTCAACCTGATAGGATTTAGAATCACCTAAGAGGCAAACCTTGGGCATGTCTGTGAGGGGTGATTTAGATAGGGAAACCTCTATGCATACCTGTGAAGAACTGTCTAGATTAGGATAACAGAGATCAGGAGATTCATCCTAAATATGTGTAGCACTATTCCACACACTGAGATTCTGAAGTGAATAACAAGGAGACAAAGGGCTGAGCCCCAGTATTCATCAGTCTGTTTCATGACTATTGATGCAACATGATCAGCAGCTTCTAGCTCCTACCCACAGGGGTCTCTACTAAAGTAGACTGCATCTGCAGATTGTCATCAGAATAAAACTTCTTTCCTTTAAGTTGTTTTTCTCAAGGTATCTTATCACAGATAAAGTAAAAATAACTAAAATATTAAATAAAATCCAGCAAGTGTGCCCAATATACAGGCCACATATGCTCCAGAGCAGCTTTGAATGCAGCCAAACACCATTTTTAAACTTACTTAAAACAGGAGATTTTTGTGAGACTTATGTCTTGCTTTGATGCATGGTTCTTAAGTGTGAACTTTCTATGTGACAAGATTGTGTTATGATGTGAAAACATTGGACACACCTGGAAACAAACATATTTTCAAAAATTTTTTATTAGAAGGAACAAAACAAGATTCATCATGCAATCCTAGTAACACTAGTTTGTTATGTTCGCTGGCAGTAAACAATTCTAGGAATGGCATAAATAATCTGATAAAATCTGACATAAGAAGATGGGAAAGTGGGGTAGCTCAACAAGTATCAAAGAAACTAGACCAATATTTTAAGACTTTCTCACTCTGAAAACTCTTGGCCGAAAGGGTTTCACCATAATAGTCTTTGTAATGTTTAAGAACTATTCAGTTTTTCATTTTTCCTCGTATTGAAAGTAGAGTTTCTTTTTCTGATCATGGTTTCACCTCCGTCCACTCACCTTAGTTCCTCCTCACTTCCCCTCTTCTCCATATCCACCTTCCTTTGGTCTCTCATTAGAAAACAAACAGGGATAATAATAAGATACAATAAAACAAAAACTAACAAATTTGAATAGGACAAAACAAACAATGAAACAAGAGGAAAAGAACCCAAGAAAAGGCACAAGAAACAGATAGAGCCACAGAGACCTACCCATTCACACACTTGGGAATCCCGTAAAAACACTAAATGGAAAGCCATGATATATACACGAAGGGTCCTCAGGGCAAATGGAGAAAAAAATGAGCATATATAAATACAATTTTTAAAAATAAGATAAAATCGAAAACAAACAAGGACAAGAGAACAGCTCTGACACACACTGTGAGGCAAGGAACCGTTAAAGATGCCTGGGAGTTCATCTTCTAATGGCCATCCACCGCTGGGCTTGTATCCTACCCCAAAGAGTAGTTTTTTCCCCCAGGGAGACTCCTTTAGAGAGAGAAAAAAAAATCTTTATTTGCAAGTATCTATCAAATGGAGATAGCTTCTGGATTAGAAATGGGGCGTGTGTCTGATTCTCCAACTTCAGCCAAAAGATCTCATCTGATGCAGACCTGGGCAGGCCCTGTGATTCCTGCCTCAGTCTCTGAGATCACATGGACATTGACCCTGTTGATTTAGAGGGCCTTATTTCCTTGGTACTCTCCATCTCCTCCGGCTCCTCCATTACCTCTGACTCCTCTTCAGTTGGGTTTTCTGAACAGGGAGGGAGGGAGGAATTTGATAGAGCCATCCAATAGGGCTGAGTATTCCATGGTTTCTCACTCTCTTTTTATTATTCGGCTATGGCCCTCCATATTTGTTCCTATCCTCTGCAGGAGAAAGCTTCTCTGATGATGACTGAGTAAAGTACTGATCTATGAGTATAGCAGGCTGTCTCTAGGAGTCATTTGATTGCTATGTCCTCTTAGTAGAACAGTAGTATTTGTCTTTACCCTAGGTTCATGGGCTATCTAGTCTTAGGCTCTGGGTCACACACACAGTGTCAAATGTGGATTCAATTGTGTAGAGTGGGCCTTAAGTCAGATCTGACACTGGTTGCTTACTCTTATAAGCTTTGTGTCATCACTGCACTAACATATCTTGCAGGAAGGACACCATTGTAGAAAAAAAGGCTTATGGGCTGGTTATTGCTTACATTTCTCTTCTGTTAGCACTCAGAGTATCTTCCTATATCAAAGGCATTTAGGGGTGAAAGCTCTATGTAGGCATGAGCTTGATTCTCCATGTTCAAGGAGTTGTATAGGTGTTGTTTTCAGCAATGGGCCTTTATTCTCAGTTTGTGGAGAGCAACCTATAGTCTAGGCAACAGCCTGGGATGTTTGGGGACTCCCATGGGCCATTGCTGGCATTGGAAACCTCATTTGGTGACAATAAATGTCCAGTTGAGGTATTGTCTCCATCATTATTTGGCAATTTCATTTAGATTGTCTTCATATATGTATAAATCTTAGGAAGCTTCTACTGCATTAAGTTTCCATACTGCCCCTCAAATGGGCTTTAATTTTAGCTGTCTCTCCCTGTAGTGTTGTTTCCATCTTTCCTCTCCATTTGATCATCCAGCCACATCCCCATACATAACTATTCTATTTCCATTTCCTAATGAGATCTATCTTCTCCCCCTAGTCTCTTACTCTATGCCTAACCTCCGGTTCTACAGCTCGTACCTTGGTTATCATTGACTTAACAGCTAAAATTCACATATAAACAAATATACCATATTTGTTTTTCTGAGTTTGGGTTACCTCACTCAGAAATATTTTTTTCTAGTTCTACCAATTTACCTCTGGATTCCATTATTTCATTCTAACATCTGAGTTACATCCCATTGTGTAAATGCACCATATTTTCTTTATTCTTATTTTCTTCATATATTATTTATTCTTCTGTTGAGGGAAATTTAGTGTGTGGTATTAGATTGGAGTTAGAGGCACTAGAATAAATTCATTGTTAGTTTAATAACAACATTATACATGTTAAGAAATTGTAGCTTTATCTCCATGAGTCACTATACCCACAGACACTCCTTAGCTTTAGTTTCTAAGAAAGATCAATAGTACTAATAGTTGAGCAGCAACAAGCACACCCAGTACCATGTCTTCTCATCTAGTACCACTTGTAAAGAAAAAAAAAAAAAAAAAAGAAACTCCTTGGAGAAATAACTGATGCTACAGCTGGCAAAAAGAATAAAGATCTCACAGTGCCAGAAAGCAAGGAGGTGTTGAAAGAATAAGGGACATCAAAGTAACATTGGAACCAAGCAAAAGAGCTCTCTCAATAGCCAAAGATGAAACAGTATGAACTATAAAACCAAAGTGCAGCATCTTAATTTGAGGAATAAAATATTCTTCAGTTTATGTGAATATAAATTATTAACTTAATAAATAAGTGGGAAAAGAATGGATAATGATCTTTAAAGAAGAATTCCAAATAACTTAGCACCTTTGAGAAGCAGAAGACTTCAATTCTCTAAGAGAATTGGGCATAATTATTCATCACAAAAGTCAGAATATGGCAAATGGGACAAAGTAATTACATTTTAGAAAAAAAAAGTAGAAAACACGGCCTTAGCCAAAAGAACAGTTAACAGCATCAGTGGTAAGTCCCGTCCATAACATGCCTGAACTAATGGGTCGAGAATGGCCCTTCTTTGTTATCTTCCTCCCCAAACTCATATCCCTGTGTAAGCATGAAAAATGTAATGAAACCTCAAAAGGAAGAGTGTTTTAAAAACACCTGGGCAGGGGCTGTCTCTGACTTAAACTCACTGGCTAGCTCTTTGATGACCTCCCCCTGTGGGGAGGGGGGCAGCCTTACCAGGCCACAGAGGAAAACAATACAGACAGTCCTGATGAGACCTGATAGGCTAGAGTCAGATGGAAGGGGAGGAGGACCTCCCCTATCAGTGGACTTGGGGAGGGGCATAGGAGTAGAAGAGGGAGGGAGGATGGGATTGGGAGGGGATAAGGAAGGGGGCTACAACCGCAACACAAAGTGAATAAATTATAATAAATTAAATGAATTCAAAAAAGAACCATACAAAAAAATAACAACTGAAACCCACCTGACTTCCAAGGTCATGACAAACAAGGGAAGTCAGAGGTGCTGCCAGTACCCAGGGAGTGTCCTGGAAAGAAGGACTTTGGAGAGAATTCAAAATATATAAATTACTGTGGAGCTTGTTAATCACGACAGATTCAGGCTGGACGGCACTGGTCCCAAAGGCACTGATGTAATGAACGAGATAACAAGAGGGAAAGTAAGCAAGGGCTGCAGAGGGAATCTCTGCACTGTCTTTGCAAGTTTCGGGAAATATAAATGATTTAAAGGTAAGGGTTTTTTGTTTTTTTTTTAATCAGATGGAAAGATCAGAACGGAAATCATGAGCTTTTCAATAAGCAGTCCTATTAAAACCGTTTGGCCACATAGGTTTAACGATATTCTCACAAACAGCATCAGGATGGATTAAAGACTTTTTTGCAAAAATCAATACTGTATAACTTTCTAAAACAAATTATATGACTTGGACTTGGGGATGATATTTTTTAAAGAACACACAAACAGAACAAACCTCAAAGGGAATAGCTTATAAGGTTGACTATATTAATATTAAAACATCCCACAATAAAGTCTAGAAGAAGAAGAAAGTTTCTGTACATATGTAATAGATAAATGTAATGTGCATACAAGAAAATAAAAGTGAAAAACTGTAAATAGAAAAAGCACAGAAGGCCTAGTAGAAATAAACTTAGAGAAATGCTCAGCCTCACTAGAAATCACGAAAGTAAAAATTAATACAGTCAGAAAATACCATGTGGTGCCCATCAGATTTTCAAAATTAAATAGTATGAATTCATTAAATATTCAAAATGTTGATAAACAGTGTGTACTCACATACATAGTAATTGGCAATGTAAATTTGGCAAAACACATTAGAAAGTAATTCAGCAATATCTAATAAAATTAAACAGGCCCATACAAATGAGTCAGCAGTTCTATTATGGGATACATATTCCCAAGGAACACATCCATGACACACGCTAGATTGCTCACTGCAGGACTGCCAATATTGTTGCACTGGTATCAGGAAATAGTAGGGGTGCGGACAAACATAATGTGGCTGTATAAACCACACATTATCTAAATAAACTAAGTCGTAAGGACCACATATGGATTATAAGAAGCAAATGGTTTTCTGCTTTATAAGAGTTATGTATAGCTGAATACAATTTTATGTATTTTGGTGATATTAAATATTAGGAGATTGAATATACTACATGTATATACATATACATATATGTCAAAGATGTTGACACTAGAATATATAGCACAATTACATATTTTATTTACAGTCAGATATTATATCTGGTAAATTTTGTGTTTATATATTTTATATCAACTCAATACACAAAATTCACATCAATAAAAATAGGTAGACTGGAAAAATTTTATCTGCATATATTTAAACACATAGTATACAAAATCCATACTGTTTTATTTTTTAAAATAATTTGTAATATTCACATTTGTTATGTGAAATCGAGAATAGAAATATTTGGGGTTTCAAAAACACTTTTATGTTCAAATGTTTTGTAGGAAAACTAAGAAAATTGATGAAATGTGAACCATAATTAAAAGACAGCTATTGAGCAGCCTAGAATTCATTTACATATAGGAACATATTTAGCAAACTCTGCTAATTGTACTTACAGAAAGAAAATATAATTTCATAATTTTACAATGTAAATATAATAATTGGAAAGTGATACTTAAGGGAAATTGCAGCTATTCTATGTGATAATTCTTTTATTCTCCATAGAAGAGATGCAGAAAATATAAGCAGATAGTTAAAGTATGCCAACCTCATCTGTTTCTCAGATTTGACAGTACAGCTATATGAGGCTGACTGAGCAACCAAAACTACTTGTGATGAAGAAATTCATAACACCTTTAATCTTGTACATGCACTGTCATTTTTTTCTCAAACTAGTAAAAATAAATACTTTTTTGTTTTTTTACTGAAAATGGTTTTAGCATATAATCCTACTATTTCTTACCTCTCTATATCTATTCATAAGTACTTAAAACCACATATCTAAATCCAGATTTGTTTGTTTGCTTATTTTTCTTTTTTTTTTTTTTTTTTTTTTTTTTTATCAGTTACATTTTATTAACTCTGTATCCCGGCCGTGTCCCCATCCCTCATTCCCTCCCAGTCCCTCCCTCCCTCCCTCCCTCATCTCCACCGTGCCCCTTTCCAAGTCCACTGATGGGGGGGACCTCCTCCCCATTCATCTGATCCTGATTTATCAGGTATCTTCAGGACTGGCTGCAAAGCCCTCCTCTGTGGCCTAACAGGACTGCTCCTCCCTTCGGGGGTGGGGAGACCAAAGAGCCAGTCATCGGGTTCCTGTTAGAAATAGTCCCTGTTCCCCTCACTTTGGGATATTTTTCAAATGTGCATTGTTTACATGAGGAGGGCAAAATATTTTGTTGTTTTTTTTTTAAATTTCAATGTTTTGAAAGTGGTTAAAAAATTAACATAAAATCATACGATTATTTTCTAAAATGTAATCTGAGAACGAAGTATCATATGGTAGAAACAAATAATATGTGAGAAGTTACTTTAAAGAACAAGTACATTGAAAATGTTCAAAAAGAGCCAAGGCAAAACTTCAGTGGTAAAGAAAGGATCAGGACATGTGTTAGGGAGAGTAGGGTTGACAGGGAAATAACTGGTTTACTGAGAGTGAAGTGACTATATATGAAAGTGTAGAAATGCCATGTGTTAATGGTTCAGTTTGAATAGAGGGAGGCGTATTAGTGCTGGCATGTGAGAAGTGCTGGGAAAGTCCAGAAGGTGAGATTATTCAGTCTGGCAGGTCCTCAAGGATTTGCATAGAATGGAGATCCTGAGAAGATTCTCAAATGGAAAATTGTGACTGTTCCAGAAAATTGAAGGAAGTAAAGTACTACAGGGCAGAAAAGTAAAGTACAGAAACTTTAACCCCAAATTTACCTTGCCTTCAAAGTGTGCAGGGATAAAGACAGTGCAGATAGAGCAGAGATTGAGGGAATGCCCAATCAATGCCTGAACCAACCAAAGACCTAGTCTGTGGGAGAGTACCAACCCATGACACTATGAATGATACTTTGCTAAGCTTGCAGACAGGAGCCTGACAGAGTTATCCTCTGAGAGACTCTACCCAGCAGCACCTCAAAACTGATGTTGAGATTCACAGCCAAACATTGGGAGATGCATAGGGAGTCTCATGGATAAGTGGGAGGAAAGAGAAAAGAATCTGGAGATGACAGGAACTCCACAAGATGACCAACAGAGCTGACTAACCAAGGGCCCACAGGGGCTTGCTGAGATTGAAGCATCAACCAAAGACCATGTATGAACTAGGCCTAAGCCCCCTACAAAGATGTAGCAGATGGACAGCTTAGGCTTCGTGTGGGTCCTCTAGTAAGGGAAGTGAGGGCTGCATCAGCCACAGGCTCACTCGCCAACTTTTTGATCATTTCCCCCTGGCAGGACTGCCTTGACAGTCCACAGAGAAAGAGGACAAATTCAGTCCTGAGGAAACTTGATGAGCTGGCCTGGATGAGAAAGGGAGCTCCCCTTTTCTGAGGAAGAGGCAAGGGGGGCAGCTGGAGGAAGGGAGAGTGGGACTGGGGGCGAAGGAAGTATGAGGCTACAAGTGGGATGTAAACTGAATAAAAAATAAATTAATTAATTATAAAAATTAAGTACAGAAAGAAGACAACTAGTTATGGCTCTGATATCAGGTGTGTGAGGTGGACTAGGAGAGGCCACACAGGCAGGCAAGGGTTGACATCTCATCACCTTCCCACCTGATGAAGCAGAGAAGCTTCGGCAAACTTTTTGAGGGAAGCAGATGAGCACGGAAGACATAGGAAGATAACCTCATCCAGTATCATTTAACTGCTTCAAATATACTCAGAAGGCATTGGATTCAGAGACAGCATAGTTTGAAACACATGCAAGACAGAGAGGCAACTGAGTAGGCACGTGAATACCTTGTTCCCCAAATGCACCTATGCTGAGGAATTTTTATGAGGAAGAAGTACAATAGCCCTGGGTGCTAGTTATCTTTTGTATGAGAGCAGTCTAGGGTTAAGGGTGACTACAGGCCCAGGTGGGTGGTGACACTTTTACACTGGTTAATAAAGCTGCTGGATAGATTGGAATTGAGCTAACAAGCTCACACTGAACACGTTGGCTTTAGGTGCGTGGCCTGGGCACCAGGTGTGACTCTCTCAGCATTTGGCATAATTGAAGCCTTCAGAAAGCAAGAGCTGGAAAGCTATCAAGTAAGCCAAACAGCAAGCAGGGTATGTGAGTCTGGAAATGGACCAAGGCAGGCTTCCCCCTTCTGTGGTTAAGGGCATTATTTTTAGGCAACCTGTAAGATTTCATTTATTCACCTTTCTTGTTTCAACACTTAATTCTATCCTGTTGATATCATTTATAATCTTGATTTTTATAAGTCAACATATTAGCATCTCAAGCTCTCCAATTGAGCATGTTTTCTCCCTAACACCCTCTACTCTCTGAAAATTCTAATAAATAAACATCAAGAGGATAAAGTATCATGCTACCTCTCAAAAATTACAAATTTGTAAAATACCAAAGGTGCCATTTTTCTACTAGCATTTTGTGTGTGTGTGTGACTGATCCAAAAAGTCGAACAAGAAAACAGTAAGAAGTGAGAAGTACACAGGGTGAGATCAAAAGAAAGAGATTAATAAAATTAGAAAATGTGAGTGGAACTAGGGGAGGGGCAGACATTGAAACTGCTCAAGTATATGCCACAGGAAGAGTAGAAAAATCAAGTAAGTTGTACAAAACACATACTTCCATTGTGAACTGTAAGTAAAAGATTAAAGAAATATGAAGAAAATGAAAAATGAAAAAAGATAATTGCAGGATTTATAGAACAGAGTACCAGGAGATAGAAGCTGCTAAGATATAAAGCAACAACTAAGACATAAATAATAACCAAAATCATTACAGAAGAAAGGAGAAATGGCTCCGCTGTTAAGAGCACTCAATGCTCTTGCAAAGGACCTGGGTTCAGTTCCCAGCACCAAACTCCAAACTATATCTACATGGAAGCCTTTGGCCTCCACAGGCAATTCACTCATATGCACAAACACAAAGATACAGAGATAAATAATTAAAAACAAATCATAATTTTTTAAAAGAAATAGCACCACAAACACAATAAAGCAACAAAGTAACCATTCATATAATTAAAGGTGCTCACCACATCCCAAGGGCAATCCAGTGAAAAGAAATCATAATCGTGTGTATTGTAGACATATCAACAATTCTGTCAATATATCTTTTTAAGGGAGGGGAAGAGATTTATAGAAAGAAAAACAAAGCATTTCACCCCTTTCCTGGGAGAGTCCTGCATGGCAGAGGCTATAAACCTTGATTTAACAACTGAAGTTACCCTTCCTATATACAGGAGGACATATGAAAGGCATCAGCCAGAATGTAAGAGTTTTTAAAAGGTCCATTTTCTTGTTGAAAACACCTATTGAAAACCAATCAAGAATTAAATTGATGGTATGAACCCAAACACATAGAAACAATACATAAAATGATTTTCAAATTTTCCAGAAAGCCTATCAGCTGGAAAAACACCCAACTTAACAAAATAGTTTGGAGAAGAAATGTTTTGTAAGCCATGCCTGTATGCACTCAACATAATTAAATCTGCAATAAAATGTAATTACATATTGAAATATACAGCCTTGTATATTTATACTTTGTAAATTTTTCTTTTGGTTCTATAAGTTTAATTATCTTTAATAACTATGAACTTTTACAATAATACCCTCAATATACAACATGGATGCTCTTTTTCAAATATTATGTCTTCTTCGAAATTAAGTAGTATGCCTCTTGCTGGCTTACTATGTATTTTATGATTATTAAACAAAAATACTCTAAGGTCAGCATTTTCTGCCATTCAACTTTGCAACCATCTGTCACCTTAACATAAACACTACTTTAGTTATACCTGGGACCTTTTTTAAATACATGTATGTATTTAACTATATGACTCCATTTTCCTTCTTGTCCATAAGATTCTATGTAAGACTACCAAAAGCATTGCTGAAATCAAGATATAATTAAGATTTAGAGAGTTATCCTGCTATTCCAGGATAATAAACCTATCAAAGGCAAAGAAAAACAAATTGAGTGAGGTTAGCCTAGCACAAGGTGATTTGCTCTTGGGGAACTGAAAAGACTACATAGGGATCATTTTTTCCCTTTTCGAGTGTTCACATCTCCTCCCAAATAAATAATTTACAAGTATCGGCACAGTGGCACATCAGTTTACTGGTACTGAAAAAAAAAACTTCAATAGGGATACAAATCCACCATTCAAAAATACCTGCTTAAACTCTCCAAATCTGTCACAGCATTACAGTTTTCAAATGTTATCAGCAGAGCACTTGCATGTATATGTAAATTATTCTACTGTCTTAGAATAGTTTTCCAATTGAAACTGGAAGAAACCTTTAAGGGACCATGGGGAAGCTGGCATTGAGTGCTAAGTGAATGCCAGTACTGTGCTGGACCCCATACTATCTAATTTAATTAGTGGACACATTCCACAGTGAATTGGTATTATTGTGTCTATTCTGTAGGTAAGAAAGCTAATTAAGGTGCAGATCCATATAGGAGCCAACTGAGGTTACAGAGCCAGCAAGCCACTGTACTGACACAAATGTTGAACCCAATGGTTCTTAATCAGCAGTGGTAACTCTGTTTTAATTTGCTGTAAATTACTTCTCTGTATTTCTTAAGTACTGTTCTCTCTGCTTGTGATTGGTTTTAGTCAAAACTAGAGTTTAAAAGTCAATTCTAACAAAATCTTTTTTTTTTCAGGGATTTTTCCCAGTTGAAACTTAAAATGGAGTCCTGTTAGCATAACTTTCAAGAATATATGTTCGTTTCTTGTTTTTACCTGCACCTTTCCATGTTTTCTTTCAGCAACTGACTCTGTGTACAGGCCCCTAGCATCTGCCTGCTGTTCCTCCACTGAGATATGTGATGGCTTATAATGAGATCACTGTTGTCTCATCATGTGGGCATTTCAATCTGAATCATGCTGTTGGACCCCAAAAGGTACTGTTTTCTGAAATTTTTGGAATTCAGTTTTTCTATAGGCTATGCAAACTGACAATTATAGCTCATTTCACCTTCCATTGCTTGTCTATCATTATGAAGACCATTTTTACTTCTCAAATCTGTTTTTACTAAAATCAGCGGGAAGTTGTTTCCTTCTTCTTATTCCTAAAATGTCAACAGCTCTAGAAGGCCCCAAATTTGCCAGAAACATTCTTTCTATTTTCCAAGATATTCGACCTGAGCTTGTAAGAAGTTGTCAAAGACCAAGAACACCTGAACTTCAAGAGGACACATAGCTGTACAGACATTGACCATCAGAGGAGACGATCACCTCACTCATCTACTGTGTTCTCGCTTCAGAGGATCCTGAGACATAGGTCCTGTTGAGTACTGGGCAGTCTTTCCTTAAGTCATCACTGTTTCCTTCTCAGTGCCTGCACAGCACATGGTAAAAACCAACCATGGCAGCCCTCATCAGCATCAGCTCTGGGTACATAATTTCTCAGTACTCTCTTCCCCTCCCAGATTTCAAAGCCCCTTCTCATTGCTATTAAATTACCTCATGGCTCTAGGTGACAGGTATCCTCTAGCTCCTTTGCCTACTCTTTCCTAGTCATTTTTTTCTAGACCATGGAAAGTACAGCTAAGTGCCAACCCCTTTCCTTGTCATGGAAGACTCTCACACAAATATGACACGATGCCTGTCTTTAAGAAGCTGTGGCTAATGAAATAAAAAGCTATAAATTGACTGTAATAGTTTATTAAGTTCAGTGAGAGAAACCTACAGACTTCACAAGTAAAAGTTAAAATTCAATAAATCAAGTTCTCTGTTGAAGCTGCCATAGAAAAATAACAAAAGGAAGAAAAAATAAGAAAAAAAAAACAAATAAAACAAAAATAAATCCAAACACACACACATACGACAAAAATCCTGTGTTCTAAAAATTCAATCTCTTGAGTACTTAACATCATGAAGAATATAAAGATACTCATCAATACGTGGATATTTGCAGCATCATAGCACATGCATAGCTACAGGGGAGATGCTGTGCTGCAGAAACACAATTCTAAACTCAACATCAGCAGAGGGAACCTCTGGAGACATATAAGCCTCAGGATTTATTTTACGAAGATATTTCTATTGGCAATATGAACAAAGATTTGAGTAATGAAAAGAGAAGAGGAGAAGTTAAGCCAAAAGATTGTTGTCATAAACTAGCCATCAACACCTAGATATGGGAGAGAGTAGGAAATGACCCATAGGAGATCTGGGGAAGAGCAAGAATAGACTGTTGGCAGAGGACTTGTACACTGTGTGGTACCTAACTTCCTATTAGTGATTAATGCAGAGAAGACAAGGAAGAGGAAGGTTTATAGGTAGAAGTCAGGAAGGTGCCCAGTTAAACTGCATGAGGCTGTAATGCTGGACATGTGTCCTTGTACGTATGTCGAGATCAGGAAATGTACCATACGAAATATTGGATCCTGAGTAAACTTTGGCCCTTAGCCAATAATGATATTTGAATAATGAATCATCAGTTGCAATAAGTCCATCTACTTAAGATATTAGAAATATCTTAACTGGGGAAGGGGAGAAAGTACTTGGGAACACAGATTTTTCTGCTGAACTGCTCAAAATATAAAATGCATTAGTTTGCTTTTAGGAGGAAGTAGGAGAAATACTAATTTGAGGCTCTTTGGTACCCTGGACATGTCCACATCCAATTAGCCACAGAGGACAGTTACCTTGAACATACTCTACAGAGGAAGCCTCTAGAGATTCTGTCTATCTATAGACTTCCTTAAGAACAAAGAGTCTTCTTCAGGGATGGTCCTGGATATCCTTAGTGTCCCTTGGACAGCAGAATGATAAATTTCTGGATGTGGTATGAGAGAAATGGCATTCTCCATTCCAAGGCTACACATTTGTCCCTTAGGAAACTAGTTTTCCTGGTTAATAAAATTCTCACAAATATATTGGAAATTCATATGCCTAAGCAGGCATACAAATTCTATAGTTAGGTTGTGCATATGGATGAATAGCCCTAGCTATAAAATCTGGGTGTTTTCAATTCACAAATCTCACTGTTAGAATGTGAAGCAGTACACAGACTGCAAAGTACATTTCTCACAATGTGCATGGATCTATGAAAATAATGATAAACACACACACACACACACACACACACAATGTGGAAAATCTCCCATTTGAACTTGAGAAAAAAAGATGCCTTGCTGATGCTGCCAGCAGGACACTGCTGTGTATACCTGACATATGCATTCATCCTAAGGCTAAAAATAAAAACATATAAACCCTAAACAAACAAAATCCAAATCAGTTTCTCACTACATGCAGAGCTGTAACTGGAGAAAAAGCCAAGGAGCAGACCAGGAAGTCTGGCTTCAGAGTCTGTAAGTGATATTCATGCTTTCCTAGCTACTGCAGACACACCTTGAGGATATATGATTCATGGCCACCTTGAGGTGTTTATTAAACTCAGGTCTGGTGCCATGGAAAAAAACTTGTTTCTCCTTTCAGAACTAAACTCTGACTTGAATTATTCTATGCAACGGTTCATAATTCTGTATCTGTAGACCGAAAGCCACATGTCTGTCTACAGTGATGAATTTATTCATTTGACATTGTGTAAATATATATTGTGTCACACGTTATACGAGGAATTATTTATATAAAGGGAAAAACAACTAAGTCCCTGAATCCATGGAGCTTACTATGTAGAGGTATGGATGCATATTTTATTCCCCCCAAATCCCATCCTCCCCCCCCCTTTTCTCCTCCCATGCCCCTCATCCAGTCCACTGATAGGGGAGGTCCTCCTCCCCTTCCTTCTGACCCTAGCTTATCAGGTCTCATCAGGACTGGCTGCATTGTCCTCCTCTGTGGCCTGGTAAGGCTGCTCCCTCTCTCAGGAGGAGGTGATCAAGGAGCAAGACACTGAGTTCATGACAGAGACAGTCCCTGCTCCCCTTACTAGGGAATCCACTTGGATACTGAGCTGTCATGGGCTACATCTGTGCAGGGGTTTTAGGTTATCTCCATACATGACCCTTGGTTGGAGTAACAGACTCAGAAAAGACCCCTGGACCCAGATGTTTTGGTTCTGTTGCTCTCATACTGAAAGGCAAATGGGATAGATATCTGAAGAGGGAGAAAACAAGGAGGAGGACAGAAGCCTACCACAGAGGGCCTCTGAAAGACTCTAACCAGCAGGGTATTGAAGCAGATGCTGAGACTCATATCCAAACTTTGGGCAGAGTTCAGGGAATATTATGAAAGAAAGGGGAGACAGAAAGACCTGGGGGAGAAAGTGTTTTTAAAATATGTGATGACTGGGGAAGAGAAAGCTGCCTGTGGCATTTAAGGAGCAAAAAGAGGCCAGGGAAGGAACAGCAAGGGAGAATCAGATCACAGATGGAACACAAAGAAAGCCACCACTGTGCTGGAAGTTCCAAAAACCAAATGGGATCCTTCACTTTGTAAACATTATGTTCTGCATTCTAATCATTTGTAATAGCATTGGAGCTAGGGGAATCATCTAGTCATTTCTCTTTTTAAAACATTCCTTCTGTGGTTTTGATGAGAAATGAATCTATATCACAATTACGAAGGTTTTTTTCCATCTTGCAATACTGTTTCCCAATCTATGACTAATAGAAATTGTTCCATATTTAAAAGATTATTTTATTTCTCTCAATAATATTTCATAGTATCACTGTACAATTCTTACATACATTATGAAATATATACATAAAAATTGTTTGTTTTGTGGCATGGCAGTAATCTTTGTGGTTGTTTTCTTTACATTTTATTGGTCCCTAGTATTCAAGAGAATGTTTTATTGTGCAGTGAATGTTTTATGAAACATGAAAATTATTTATTGAATTTTATTAGTAGATTTTTAGGACTTTCTACAGACTTTGTCATGCCACCATGAATTGCAGTTTTACCTTAAAATCCTCATGTTTTTTTGATTCTTTTTAAATAAATTTTTAAGAAATATTTTGTTTTCATTTTCTGTATATGAGTGTTTTGCCTGCGTATATGTATATGCACCATGTGTGTGCAGTGCCTGCAGAGGCCAGAAGGGGGCATTGGTCCCTTGGAAGTGTAGCTACGTAAGGTCGTGAGCTGCCATGTGGGGGCTTGGGACTGAATCCGTACCCTACTGCAGAGCAGCAAGCACTCTTAACTGCTCAGTCATCTCTCCATCCCATTCCTTTACTTCTGTCATTATTGTGCCCCAGACAAGCACTCTGCTTATTCCTACTGATCTCGGGAGAAAAGTAACAAGATGTTATCAAGTATTTAATAGTCAGTACTCTGTTCATTGCTCTTATCAAATTCACATATATACATTAATACACTATATATTGTTTTTTGTTTTCGGTCTGTGTCCCGTATTATAGTTCAGATAGCCTTGAAACACCACTATACAGGGCAGTCTAGGCTTGAACTCTTGGCAATCCTCCTGCCTCAGCTTCCTAAGTGCTAGAATCACAAGCACGGACTACCAAATACATTTGCATATTGAGATAATCATGTGATATTTTCCTCCTGTATTTTATCATTATAAATTACTTTGATTTGTCCTCAACTGCTTAAACAACCCTCTATAAAGGAATAAAGCTCTACTTATATATTGTGTGCTTTCATTTTTATGCATTGCTGATTTGACTTGTTATAATTTGCTGGGTGCTTCTGTACTAAGTGCATCGATGATATTGATGTATAACTGCCTTCTCTTGTACTCCTGTCCTGGTTTGGTATTAGAGTTATTCCAGTTTCATTAAATGTATTCTTTTTTCTTTTTAATTTAATTAATTAATTTTTATTAATTACATTTTATTCATTTTGTATCCCAGCTGTAGCTCCCTCCCTCATGCCCTCCCAATCTCATCCTCCTTCCCTCATCTCCTCCCATGCCCCTCCCCAAGTCCACTGATGGGAGGGGTCATTAAATGCATTCTTAAAAGTGATTGGGAGGGGTCTGCAGCAGGAATACAAAGTGAATTAACTGTAATAAATGAATATATAAATAAAATTAAAAATTTTAAAACAGCAATTCTTTGAAAGAGTTTGTGGTTGCTAGTGTTTCTTTGAATGTTGGATGAAATTCACCCACGAGGTCATCTTGTCCTAGAATTTAATAAATGGCATGGTATTTGTTTTACAAACCTAACAGCTTGTTTTAAGGGAAAGCTTCCCTTTCATCTCAGTTTTGTTTATTCACATAAAGTTGTCATAGTATTGTTTTATAATCCTCTTACTGTCTAGAGAATCTATCATAGAATTTTCCTTTGATGCCTGATATTAAAAATTTTCGGTTTTTTGTTTATTTTACTTTGTTTTTTTCTTGAGAGAGTCTCACTGTATACCTCACTGTGTGTGTGAGAGAGAGACTTACTATGTAACTCAAGAGCTCAAGACAACCTCACATTCATGATCTTCCTGTTTAGTCTCCTGAGTGCTAAGACTCAGGACCTGTATCACTACATTCCACCTCACTCAGGAAGTATCTATTTAATTTTATTTTAAGGGAATGTACACTTGTACAACCACTTTGGAAATCAATCTGGTGCTTTTTCAGACAATTGGGAATAGCACTTCCTCAAGGTCCAGCTATATCACTCCTGTGCATATATCCAAAAGATGCTGAAGTACACAATAAGGTCATTTGCTCATCCATGTTTGTAGCAGCTTTATTTGTAATAGCCAGAACCTGGAAACAACCCAGATGCCCCTCAACTGAGAAATGGATACAGAAATTGTGATACATCTACACAATGGAATATTAGGCAGCAATAAAATCAAGGAAATCATGAAATTTGCAGGTAAATGGTGGGAACTGGAAAAGATCTTCCTGAGTGAGGTATCCCAGGAGCAGAAAGACACACAGTGTATATACTCACTTATAAGTGGATATTAGACATATAATATAGGATAAACATATTAAAAGCTGTATAGCTAAAGAAGCTAATCCAGAAGGAAGACACTGGCTGAAATGCTCAAACCCCATTCAGAAAGACAAAGAGGATGGACATCAGAAGGAAAAAACAGGGAACAGGACAAGAGCCTGCCACAGAGGGCCTCTGAAAGGCTCTGCCCTGCAGGGTATCAAAGCAGATGCTGAGACTTATGGCCATCCTTTAGGCAGAGTGCAGCGAACCTTATGAAAGAAGTGGGAAATAGTAAGTCCTGGAGAGGACAGGAGCTCCACAAGGAGAGCAACAGATCCAAAAAAATCTGGGCACAGGGGTCTTTTCTGAGACTGATACTCCAACCAAGGACCATTGATGGAGATAACCTTGAATTCTCCACATATGTAGCCCAGGGCAGTTCAGTGTCCAGGTGGGTTCTATAGTAATGGGAACAGGGACTGTCTCTGACATGAACTGTTTGGCCTGCTCTTTGACCTCCCCCTGAGTGGGGAGCAACCTTACCAAGATGCGAAGGAAGACTATGCAGCCACTCCTGATAAGACCTGATAGATTAGGATCAGAAGGAAAGGGAGGAAGACCTCCCCTGTCAGTGGACTTGGGGGACATGGGTTAAGAAGAGGGAGGGAGGGTGGAATTGGGAGAGGAGGAAGGAGGGAGTAAAGGGGGGATATAAAGTGAATAAAGTGTAATTAATAATAATTAAAATTTAAAAAATAAAGGAGACTCTTAGGGCTTCTAATTTATTTATTATATCAATCCCATTTTTTCTTCAAAATTCTTTCTGTCTAAGCTTACTCTTAATTTTTACGTCTCATCAAGGGAAAAACAAAGAATCTTCAATTTGGTCAAAGGAATAAACTTCTTACAGCCTTTCAAAGCTATAAACGTACCTGTAAGTACTGTTGTGCACTTCCCAGTTGTTGACATGGTGTGTTTTGTTGTTATTTAATTAGACACATTTTAGAGATTACTTTTTCACCTTTTTCTTTGACACTTGGGCTATTTAGAATTGTGTTATTAGATTTCATGGAACATTTCCTAGGTGGTTTATTTCCATTAGTTTCTAACTCAACAGGACTGTGGGAGACAGGACACCCTCTATAAAGCTAACCCTTAAGGTTATTTAGCTTTAGCTCTGGGACAACAATGTCTTTTGTATGAAATGTTTGTGCACACGTAAAAATGTTGTATTCATTACTTGGGAGTGAAATGTCCTACAAGTGTGAACTGTATCAAGTAAACTGATGGGATTGTTTAGATCTATATAACCTCAACGAATTTGTTTACTCTTTATGCATTTTCTAGGGGAGTGAGGTTAATTATCTGACTGCTTTAGACTTTTCCATTCCTCCTGTTAGATTTGTCACTTTTTTTTTTTTTTCAAAAACTTCACCGGTCTGCATATATTATCTTTCTAGTATAGTTATTTTTGTTATTAGGCAGTGTCCCTAATTACCCACAACAGTATCCCCAAGGTAACGCTACTGATTTTCTTATTCTTCTGCACGCTTGTGTCTTTTTCCCTCCTTGTGAATACACTCATGTCTTTATGTTTCAGATGCTTCTGGATTTTTCACTAGGTGTTAATAGTTAAAGTTCTAATCCCTTGCCTGTTTCTCAATCCTAACATATGAGTAAACCCATAATTTCTTCTTCTTGCAGTCCAATAGAATGTGTCACTTTCCTTTTCCTGTTTTGAGGGCTCAAAGGGAGGAAGTAACTTGTACATGTTAAAATACATATTTTTTTTGACATGGCTCATCATTTCAAGCTACTGGAAGTACATAGATGCTTCTTTTTTTTCTTTCAAATTTAATTAATAACACTTTATTCACTTTGTATTCCCCCATAAACCCCTCAATCCTCCCTCCCAGTCCAATCCTCCCTTCCCCTTCTCCACACATGCTCATCCCAAGTCCACTGAAAGGGGAGGCTTCCTCTCCTTCCTTCTGATCCTAGTATTTCAGGTCTCATCAGGAGTGGCTGCATTGTCTTCCTCTGTGACCTGGTAAAGCTGTTCCCCACTCAGGGGTTGGTGAACAAAGAGCAGGCCAATCAGTTCATATCAGAGACAGTCCCTTTTCCCATTACTATGGAACCCACTTGAACACCGAACTGTTATGGGCTACATCTGTGGAGGGGTTCTAGGTTATCTCCATCAATGGTCCTTGGTTGGAGTATCAGTCTAAAAAAAAAAAAAAAAAAAAAAACACCTGTGACCAGATTTTCTGGTTCTGTTTGCTCTCTTTGTGAAACTCCTGCCCCATTTCTTTCATAAGATTCCCTGCACTCTGCCCAAAGGTTAGCCATAGGTCTCAGCATCGGCTTTGATGCCATGCAGGGTATAGCTTTTCAGAGGCCCTCTGTGGCAGGCTCTTGTCCTGTTCCCTGTTTTCTCCTTCAGATGTCCATCCTCTTTGTCTTTCTGAATGGGGTTTGAGCATTTTAGCCAGCATGCTCCTTCTGGATTAGTTTCTTTAGGTGAAAAGATTTTAGTATGTTTATCCTATATCATATGTCTAATATCCACTTAAGAGTGAGTAGATTCCAGTTCCCACCATTTACCTGCAAATTTCATGATTTCCCTGTTTTTTATTGCTGCCTAATATTCCATTGTGTAGATGTACCACAATTTCTGTAACCATTCCTCAGTTGAGAGCATTGGGGTAGTTTCCAGGTTCTGGCTATTACGAATGAAGCTGCTACAAATATGGATGAGCAAATGTCCTTATTGTGTACTTGAGCATCTTTTGGATATATGCATAGGAGTGGTATAGCTATATCTTGAGGAAGTATTATTCCTAATTGTCTGAGAAAGTACCAGATTGATTTCCAGAGTGGTTGTACAAGTTTACCTTCCCCTTTCTCCACAACCTCTCCAGCATGTGTTGTCACTTGAGCTTTTGATCTTAGCCATTCTGATGCGTGTAAGATGAAATCTCAGGGTCGTTTTGATTTGCATTTCCCTGATGACTAAAGACAATGAACATTTCTTTAAGTTTTTCTCTGACACTCGATATTCCACTATTGAGAATTTTCTATTTAGCTCTGTACCCCATATGGTAGGTGAAGATCCTTTCCCAGTCTTTAGGCAGTTGTTTTGTTCTGACAACAGTGTCCTTTGCTTTACAGAAGCTTTTCAGTTTCAAGAGGTCCCATTTATTGATTGTTAATCTGAGAGCCTCTGCTGTTGTTGTTCTGTTCAGAAAGTTGTCTCCTGTGCCAATGAGTTCAAGGCTCTTCCCCACTTTATCTTCTAACAGGTTTAGTGTGTCTGGTTTTATGTTGAGGTCTTTGATCCACTTGGACTTTAGTTTTGTGCAGAGTGATAAGTATGGATCTATTTGCATTTTTCTACATGTAGACATCCAGCTAGGCCAGCACCATTGTTGGTGATGCTGTCTTTTTTCCATTGAATGGTTTGACATCTTTGTCAAAAATAAGGTTTTGACACCTTGTCAAAAATAAGGTGTCCATAAGTGTGTGGACACTTATTTTAGGGTCTTCTTTTCGATTCCATTGATCCACCAGTCGGTTTTTATGCCAGGACCAAGCACTTTCTATGACTGTTGCTCTGCAGTATACCTTGAAATAAGGGATGGAGATACCTCCAGAAGATTTTTATTGTACAGGATTGTTTTATCAATTCTGGGTTTCTTGTTATTCCATATAAAGTTGACAATTTTTTTTCAAGGTCTGTAAAGAATTGTGTTGGTAATTTGATGGGAAATACATTGAATCTGTAGATTGCTTTTGATAAGATGGCCATTTTTAGTATGTTAATCCTGCTAAGCCATGAGCATGGGAGATCTTTTCATCTTCTGATATCTTCTTCTAATTCTTTTTTCAGAGACTTGAAATTTTTTTCATACAAGTCTTTGACTTGCTTGGTTAGGGTCACACACCAAGGTACTTTATGTCCTTTGTGGCTATTGTGAAGGGTGTTGTTTCCCTAATTTCTTTCTCAGCATTTTTCTCTTTTATATATAGGAGGGCTACTGATTTTTTTTTTAGTTAATTTTGTATCCAGCCACATTGCTAAAGGTGTTAATCAGTTCTAGGAGTTCCCTGGTAGAATTTTTGGGGTCACTCAAATATGCTATCATATCATCTTCAAATAGTGATACTTTGACTTCTTCCTTTCCAATTTCTATCCCCTTGATCTCCTTTAATTGTCTTATTGCTCTAGCAAGGACTTCCAGAACTATGTTGAAGAGATATGGAGAGAGTGAGCAGCCTTGCCTTGTCCCTGATTTCAGTGGGATTGATTTAAGTTTCTCTCCAGTTGACTTTAATATTGGCTATAGGCTTCCTGTATATTGCCTTTATTATGTTTAGGTATGTGCCTTGTATCCCTGATCTCTCCAAGACTTTAAACATGAATGGATGTTGGATTTTTGTCAAATGCTTTTTCAGCATCTAAGGGGATGATCATGTGGTTTTTCTTCTTCAGTTTGTTTATATGGTGGATCACATTGATGGATTTCCATATATTGAACCACCCCTGCATGCCTCTGATGAAGCCTACTTGGTCATAGTGGATGATATCTTTGATGTGTTCTTGTATTCAGTTTGCAAGTACTTTGTTGAGTATTTTTGCATCAATGTTCATAAGGGAGATTGGCCTGAAATTCTTTTTCTTTGTTGGGTCTTTGTGAGGTTTAGGTACCAAGGTGACTCTGGCTTCATAGAATGAGTTTGGTAGTGTTCCTTCTGTTTCTATTTTGTGGAATAGTTTGAAGAGTATTGGTGTTAGTACTTCTTTGAAGGTCTGGTAGAATTCTACGCTGAAACCCTGGGCATTTTTTGCATGGGAGACTTTGGATAACCATTTCTATTTCCTTAGGGAAGATGGTACTATTTAATTGACTTACCTGGTCTTGATTCAGCTTTGGCAAGTGGAATTGGTCAAGAAAATTATCCATTTCATTTGGATTTTCAAATTTTGTGGCATATAGGTTTTTGAAGTAAGACCTAATGATTGTTCGGATTTCTTCAGTGTCTGTCGTTATGTCCCCCTTTTCATTTCTGATTTTGCTGATTCGGATAGTGTCTCTCTGCCTTTTAGTTAGTTTGACTAAGGGTTTTTCTAGCTTGTTGATTTTGTCAGAGAACCAGTTCTTGGTGTCATTGATTCTTTGAATAGTTTTATTTGTTTCTAATTGATTGATTTCAGCCCTGAGTTTGATTATTTCCAACTGTCTACTCCTCTTTGGTGTGTCTGCTTCTTTTTTTTCTAGGGCTTTTTGGTGAGCCATTAATTTGCTTGAATGAGATGTTTGAATTTCTTTTTGAAGGCACTTAGTGCTATGAACTTTCTTCTTAACACTACTTTCATTGTGTCCCTTAAGTGTGGGTATGTTGTGCCTTTATTTTCATTGAATTCTAGGAAGACTTTAATTTCTTTCTTTATTTCTTCTCTGACACAGTTGTCATTTAGTAGCAGGTTGTTCAGTTTCCATGTGTGTGTAGGCTTTTTGCTATTTCTGTTGTTGAGGTACAGCTTCAGTCCATGGTGATCAGATAGGATACAAGGCATTATTTCAATCTTCTTGTATTTGTTGAGTCTTGCTTTGTGACCAACTATATGGTCTATTTTGGAGAAGGTTCCATGAGGTGCTGAGAAGAAGGTAAATTCTTTTGTGCTTGGGTGTAAGGTTCTGTAAATATCTGTTAGGTCCATTTGATTCATGACCTCTATCAGAGTTATTGTTTCTTTGTTTAATTTCTGTTTTGTTGACCTGTCCTTTGTTGAGAGTGGAGTGTTGAAGTTTCCAACTATTAATGTGTGGGGATCTATGTATGGTTTACCTTTTATTAATGTTTCTTTTACAAATGTGGGTGCCCTTGTATTTGGGGCAGAGATGTTCAGGATTGTGATATCTTCCTGGTGGAATTTTCCCTTGACGAGTATGAAGTGTCCTTATCTATCTCTCTTGATTAATTTTGGTTGAAAGTCTATTTTTGTAGACATTAGAATGGCTACTCCTGCTTGCTTCTTAGGTGCATTTGCTTGGAAAACCATCTTCTAGCCCTTTACTCTCACGTAATGTCTATATTGTGTTTCTTGTATGCAACAGGTTGTTGGGTCTTGTTTATGCATTCATTCTGTTAGTCTGTGTCTTTTTATTGGAGAATTGAGTACATTGATGTTGAGAGAGATTAATGACCAGTGGCTATTAGATCCTTTGATTTTGATGTTGGCTGTGGTCATAAGGTTGTGTGCTTGGTTGCTTTTTATTTTACTGTAGTGAGGTTAATTATTTCCTGTGTTTTCTTGAAAGTAGCTAGTTTTCTTGGGTCGTATTTTCCCTTCTAGTGTCCTCTGTAATGCTGGATTTGTGTGTTGGTATTGTTGAAATTTGTTTTTGTCATTGAATATCTTGTTTTCTCCATCTATGAGGACTGAGAGTTTTGCTGGGCATAGTAGCCTGGGCTGACATCTGTGTTCTCTTAGGGTCAGCATGATATCTGCACAGGCCCTTCTGGCTTTCATAGTCTCTGTTCAGAAGTCAGGTGTGATTCTGATGGGTTTGCCATTTTATGTTACTTGGCCTTTTTCCCTCTCAGCTTTTAGTGTTTTTTCTTTTTTCTATATACATACTTCTGTATACTTACTGTTTTGATTATTATGTGGCTGGAGGATTTTGTTTTCTGGTCTAATTTATTGGGTGTTCTGTAGGCCTCTTGTATTCTTATAGGCCTCTCCTTTAAGTTGGGGAAATTTTCTTCTGTGATTTTGTTGAAAATATTTTTTGGGCCTTGGATGAGGGAATCTTCTTTTTTCTCTATTCCTATTTTTCTTAGGTTTTGTCTTTTTATGTTGTCTTGTATTTGTTGGATGGTTTGTGTCAGGAATTTTTTAGATTTATTATTTCCTTTGATGGATACATCGATTTCTTCCATTGTATCTTCCACACCTGAAATTCTTTCTTCCATCTCCTGCAGTCTGTTGGTTATGCTTACCTCAGTAGTTCCTGTTTTCTTCCCTAAGTTCTTTCTCTCCACAATTTCCTCCATTTGTGTTTTCTTTAATTTTTCCAATTCTATCTTCAGATCTTGAACTGTTTTGCTGATTTCTTTCACCTGTGACTGGAGAAATCCTGGAGATGGCTGCCCTACTGCTGGGTTTCTTGCTCTGAATTTAGTGAGCTTCAGCTGTTGCTCTTAAGATGTAATTGTTGGGTGTAGCCCTCTTGAAGAAGCAGGGAGTCCTGCAGTTTTGTCAGTTTAGCTAGGGATAACTGGTCGCACCTTGGAGCGGTATCTCAGGGCTGCTCTAATGGCTCTCAGGTTTTTGTAGGTCTTAGGATGCAGCTGTGTGCCCCAGTGCCCTAGTGGTAATCAATGGCAGGTGAGCAGGGCACTCATGCTTGCAGTAGAAGGCTAGAGCCTAGAGCCTGCATGAATCCAGAAAGTCAGGAGCTGGGCATCCTGAGCATTGGACCTGATGATTCCCCCATTGTGGGGTTTCCTCCCGAGAGGGACAATCAGACTGTGCTTTGGGGACAGCCGGTCTGTCTGGGATGGCAAGTAGAACAAGCAGGTACATGTGTACGTGGCTTCACCTTACTGATGATTGGGCACCTGGACGTCTGCGGAAATTGGCTTTATCCATCGAGACATGAGCTGAGAAGGATGGTCAGCTTTGGGCTTTCTCTGCCACTCTGAGATAATGGGTTTCCACCCCACTATCTGGCTCCTAAGACTTTATCAGCTAAAAAGAACAGTTGGAACTTTGATTCTTTTAGAGCAAAAAATTAAGAATTAGAATCCCCATATCTGAACTTATAATGATCCATGCATTAACAGCCTTACATTTAGTGTCCAAAGAACAATTCATCTTGGCCATCACTGAAATCTAAACATTTCTACTCATCATAGTACTTTCAGTTATTAATGTACACTTAGGTATTCTCTAGATAAGTTCACAAATTGATAGCTCTGTTCATCTAAGTTATGTATCACAGACGATGTCTAAGTTTACTATGACTTATCCATTCACCTTTTTTTCATTATTATTATTATTATTTACAACTTGTTCACTTTGTATCCCAGTTGTAGCCCCTTCCCTCACCTCCTCCTGGTCCCACCCTCCCTTCCTTTTCCACCCCTACCCCTCTTCCATAGTTTACTGATAAGGGAAGTCCTCTTCTCCTGTCTGACCATAGCCTATCCTAGTCCCATCAGTACTGCCTGGATCCTCTTCCTCTGTAGGCTGATCAAGGAGCAGGAAACCAGGTTCGTGTCAGAGAATATCTCTTCTTCCCTTATTAGAGAACCCACAGGGAGATTGAGCAGTTTATGGGCTACATCTGAGCAGGGGGTGAAAGACTTATGTGAAAAAAAGAATTTCAAGTCTCTGAAGAAAGAAACTGAACAAAGTACCAGAAGATGGAAAGATCTCCCATACTTATGGATTGGTAGGATTAACATAATAAAATGGACACCCTACCAAAAGCAATCTACAGATTCAATCCAATTTCCATCAAATTAACGACACATTTCTTGACAGGCCTTGAACTTCATACGGAAAAACAAACAAAACAAACCCAGAATAGCTAAAACAATCCTCTATCATAAAAGATCTTCTAGAGATATCTCCATTGCAGACCTCAAGCTGTACTATAGAGTAACAGTAATAAAAACTACATGGTACTAACATAGAAACAGACTGGTGGTCAATGGAATCTAATAAAAGACCCAGAAAAAAACCTACACACTTATGCACACCTGATTTTTGACAAAGATGCCATCAATACAATGAAAAACAGACAGCATCTTCAACAAATGGTGCTTGTCTAACTAGATGTCTACATGTAGAAAAATGCAACTGGATCCATATTTATCACCCTGCACAAAACCAAAGTCCAAGTGGATCAAAGACCTCAACATAGTGTGGTTAAGTGTTTAGTGTGGTTAGACACACTAAACCTGTTAGAAGAAAAAGTGGGGAAGAGCCTTGAACTCATTGGCACAGGAGACAACTTCCAGAACAGAACAACAACAGCACAGGCTCTAAGATCAACAGTCAATAAATGGGACCTCATAAAAGTGAAAAGCTTCTGTAAAGCAAAGGACACTGTCATTAGAACAAAATGCCAGCCTACAGATTGGAAAAAGATCTTCACCAACCCTATATCTGACAGAGGGCTAATATACAGCATATATAAAGAACTCAAGAAGTTAAACAGCAAATTACAAATCAAGTAATCCAATTTAAAAAATGGAGTACAGAGCTAAACAGAGAATTCTCAATAGAGGAATATCAAATGGCAGAGAAACACTTAAGAAATGCTCATTGTCCTTAGTCATCAGGGAAATGCAAGTCAAAATGACCCTGAAATTTCACCTTACACCTATCAGAATGGCTAAGATGAATAACTCAAGTGACCAACATATGCTGGAGAGGATGTGGAGAAAGGAGAACCCTCCTCCACTGCTGGTGGGAATGTAAACTTGTAAAACCACAGAGGGCCTCTGAAAGTCTCTACCCTGCAGGGCATCAAAGCAGATGCTGAGATTCATAACCAAACTGTGGACAAAGTTCAGGAAATCTTATGCAATAAGAAGGAATGAAAGACCTGGATGGGATAGGAGCTCTACAAGGAGAGTAACAGAACCAAAACATTGGGGCCCAGGAGTCTTTTCTGAGATTGATACTCCAACCAAGGACCATGCATGGAGATAACCTAGAACCCCTGCTCAGATGTATCCCATGGCAGCTCAGTGTCCATGTAGGTTTCCTAGTAATGGGAACAGGGACTGTCTCTGTCATGAACTCAGTGGTTGGCTCTTTGATCACCTCCCCCTGAGAGGGGAGCAGCTTTACCAGGTCACAGAAGAAGACAATGCAGACAGTCCTGATGAGACCTGATACTCTATGGTCAAGAAAGGGGGACCACCACTATCAGTGGACTGGGGGAGGGGTATGGGAGAAGAAGATGGAGAAAGGGTGAGTTTGGGAGGGTATAAGGGAGGGGGCTACCACTGGCATACTAAATGAATAAATTTTAATTAATAAAAAATAAATTAATTAATTTTAAAAAAAATTTAAAAGAAAAAAATGGAAAAAAAGATAGCATCTTCAACAAATGATGCTGATATAACTGAATATCTATATGTAGAAAAATGCAACTAGATCCATTCACCTTTTAAAGAATATTTAAGTTGCTTGCAAGGTTTAAAAACAAATGAAGTTACTATAAAGATTCATATTCATCCTGGGCATGGTGGCATAGGCCTGTAAATAAATCACCAGAGAAACTGAGGTAGAGGGCCATGATCTCCAGACCAGTCTGCCACACAACAAAATGAAATGTTTCAAAAATGTACCTACCTACAATTGTTGTGCTGCTGTGTAGGTTCAATGAATTTGGGCAAATACTGAGAACTGTGATTGTTAAATAATGTGAGTAACTTCTATTATCCAAGCACAAGGACATATCTGTAGGAAGCATTTGTTTATTTTACCTTTCAAATCCAGTGCTTCCAAATTCAACGAGTAGATTAGGAAACATCTACATTTTCACATGCATCAACCTCCCTGAACTGAACTACCAGTACAGAAACAAGGATCAAAACAATTGAGTAACAAACACCATCCATTCTGTCACAATTCCCAACAGAGTTCCTTACTGCCTGCTTTCCCACATCTCTTAGTTATTTTCTGTTCCAGACACCAGCTTCTAAAGCTGTCTGTTTGGACATCAAGGCCCCTACCAACAGCAACAGCAGACAAAAACCCTAGTTTCACATTTCTGTAGCCTAATCTATGTGCCACATAATTGCCTAAGCAATAATACATGGGGATTTGGTCTCTTCAATAACCTTGTGTGGTAGATATAATCATTACCCCTCTGCAGTGGTGAGAGGAAAGTGAAGTGATCCTGAGTGACTTGCACTGTCACCCAGCTGAAGAGGGAGAAAGAGGATTTGAACCCAGGCAGTCAGGTATCCATGGCTATGCTCATGAAAAACACAGTGTACAATCTCAAGAATGTACAGCTCCTAGTTTCCAAAATGAGCTTTTAGAGTAAGTATGAGTCCTCTTAACACACAGTGAGCCACTCACCTAGGACATTTAGAAAAATATTCCCGAATACAGGCACTGGTGAAATAAGGTGGCTGCGGTGTTCAACCTGTTTCCAATACCAAATTTTCCAACAAATCTGCCATAATTATAATAATATGTAAACTGACAAGGGATGGAAATAATCACAAAAGTTGGAATTTTTGGAGTGCATCAAAAGTGAGATATGTCCTCTCAATGGAGGGAACTAACCCTACTGCAAATGAATAGATAAGATTTCTAAAAGTATTTTTGGTCTCCTTTTGGAGCTCCTGTTCTCTCCATGTCTTTCTATCTCCCCCTTCTTTCATAAAATTCCATACATTCTGCCCAAAGTTTGGTTTTAAGTCTCAGCCTGTGCTTCAATACCTCAATCAGTGGAGTCTTTAAGAGGTCCTCTGTGGTATGCTCCTATCCTGTTCCTTGTCTTCTCTTGCTTCTGACGTCTATTGCATTTGCCCTACTTAATGAGGATTGAGCATCTTCCCTAGGGTCTTTCTTGTTGTTTAGCTTCTTTAGGAGTATAAATTTTAGTATGTTTATCCTATATTACATGTCTAATAACCACTTATGAGTGAGTATATACCATGGGGGCCCTTTAGAGACTGATAACCCAACCAAGGACCATGCATGGATGTTCAGATGTAGCCCATAGACTCAGTCTCCGAGTGGGTTTCCTAATAAGGGGAGCAGGGGCTGTGTCTAGCATGAACTCAGTGGCTGGCTCTCTGATCACCTCCCCCTGGAGGATGCAGCCTAGCCAGGCCACAGAGGAAGAGAATACAGACAGTCCTGATGAAAACTGATAGGCTAGTGTCAGATAGAAGGGGAGGAGGTCTTCCCCTATTAATGGACTAGGAGAGGGCACAAAGAGAAAAGAGGGAGGGTGGTGGGATTGGGAGGAGATGAGGGAGGGGGCCACAGCTAGAATACAAAGTGAATAAACTGCAATAAATAATAATAATTTTTAAAAAATATATTAAAAAACAAAAAAGATTGCCAAAAGTAGTCAAATGCTTCCTTGTTCATTTGATCTTCTTTTAGATATCAATGCTGTATGCACTTTTAAAGAAAGTTTTAAATTGCAAATATTAGGTTAGTAATTATGAACATTTGCATGGACAGATGGAATATAAGGGTTAAATTGTTATATGCTAGAATAAAATTGTCTAGGTTGAAAGTTAGTTTGAATAATAAGAAGATGTTGATAGAAAAAGAACAGATAACTGTCATTCATTCCTTCAGCTGACTACTGGAATGACCAGGCAATCTTTAAACTTCAAAGAATCATATACCAGTTACAAGTAGGGATGATACTCACTTATCAGACAGTGAGGAATTTCCACAGGACAGAAAATAATGAGGGGCTTTCTAACTTTGAAAAGAGATCATTACAGTGGATTTCCTTTTATGCATACAGAGACAAATTTAAAGTGGAACAACAGAAAGCCCCTGGGTTCCATTGCAGTCTGCAGGGCACAGTGTATAGAAACCCAATCCATGGGCAGTTGATCCTGACTAATGGTAATTTTTTAATAAAATTAAGAAAATAGTAACAGCAAGGATAAAGTTTAAAAGAGCTACACAGTGACTTTTCTAACCCTTATAGGAGCTAGATCAACAAGAATACTACAAATTTTGGAAGCAAAAAACAAAAACCAAACATTTAAATGAGCCAAAGAAAACATTTTACAGGATATCACTGAACTAGCTACAGTCATGAAAATCATAGTTTACACCTCTTTACCTGAATTCACAAATCACCCCAAAAGACTGAATGAATGATGCGAACTCCAATCCTGCACTACTTAAAAAATCCAAGGAGAACCTTACTTGCCCTTTACAGAAAGAGTTCTCGACAGTAAAGGACACCAAACAGCAAAAATAGCCTGGAAATCACAAGAAAGGTTTCAACAGGGAAAAAAAAAAAAAAGCGCTTTCATAATAGTGCACAGTGTCAGAGAGCACATGCTGGATAAAATAAAATTTTTAAAATGTAAATTTAATTACCTATAAAAAGGGCTCTTTATAACAAAACTGGAGAATAGACTCCATAAGCCTATCCCTAAGAATAAAATAGGCACCAAAAAAAGAGGGAGAAGAAAGAAAAGGAAATAAAACAATATGTAAATAGAACTTATCCAATCAGAAAAATAGAAGCCTTACCCCAAAGTGAACAAAAATGGAAGAAGAATGGAAAGTTGTCCAGGAAAGTGTAACAGATATGAGGACTCATGTGAAGAGCTAATGCTTCTAGAAAGAAGGCTTGATGTGAAAGAGTTAATACTTAGACAGTTACTTAGCTAAACTATGAGGTTCTGAGAGACCAAAAGATAAATTAGCAGCTATTATTAAGACCTAAAGTAGGTACTGTAAAGTTTAGTAATGCCCTGAGGGCAAGAGCCACCTCAGTGCATTCTTTCCCCACCCACTAGAGATATAGTTGCTAGGAAACTGGACCCTCCCCCTAGGGAGAGACACCTGGTCATTAATGGTCTGGGAACCTTCCTATAGCCAATCGATTAAAAATGTAGCATCTTGACCAATAGATGCTTGCCAGACAAGAATTGCCCCTGCCTTGGGCATGCTGGGATGGACCAGAATCTATAAATCACCCAACTAACCTGGGGACAGTGCGCTCAGCTCCCACCACTTCGGTGGTGGGGCTGTGTAGCCCAAGTTGCAGCTTGTAATTTACAATAAAATGACCCTCATGTGTTTTGCAACGGAGTCGATTCCTGTAGATCTTTGGGGGCTCGCGAACTGGGTATAACAGTTCTGAAGAAGACTCACAAATTCAGAATTCTATCTCTGAGTGAGTGAATGAGATCTTGAACTACATGAGGCACTGTTTCCAAAAACAAACAAACAAACAAACAAACAAATAATGTAAGCACACGGTAGAAGGTATCACATCTATACTAGGGCATAGTTATTATGCTATTAATATAAGGTTATGATTAATGCAAATTAGACTATTATAAATTAGATGCTAATTATAATTCCTATGGCAAGCACTGAGAATATAATATATATGCATGCATAATTTATATTTAAAAATATAATGTATATAAATGAAAAAGCATTAAAATAATAAATTAAAATATATTTAACACAAAAGAAAACACTAATGAGAAAAACAAAAAAATGGTATAAGACATGCAGAAGTAAAATGGTTAAATTCTCTTCTAATCAATAATTACATTAAATATAAATGGATTAAATGATCTACTTTAAAAAGTATTAATAGAATGATTTTTTTCTGTTACCCAACTACATACTATGTTTAACTAACTCAATGTAGATTCAAAAACACTTAAGTAAAAAAATAAAATAAAGATACCCTATGCAAATTTTTAAAAAGAACAAGAATGTATATGCTTATTTCAGAAATAAAGGATATTAAATCAAAATTTGTCACAAGGATGAGGAAAAATCATGATGAAATCAGTTCTTCAAGAGTGTATAACATTTATATGCTTAATGTTGTAATAACTATGAATAGAACTGAAGGAATAAATAGTAATTTTAGAAAAAGTAGAAATATTTGTCACTACACTCCTATAATGTATAGATCATTTAGACCAAGAGTCAACAAATCAAGAATAGGCTAAAATCACAGTATAGGAAAAAAAAAAATGGCCTAACAGAAAAATCAATCCAATGGCAACAAAATGTACATTTTATCAACCCATACCCAAAATTCTCCAAAATTAATTACATATTAGACCATGAGCCAAGTTTAATAAATTTAAGATTAAAATCTTATAAACCCCGAGGCTATGAAACCAGAAAGCAGTAACAGGAGTTATTTACTAAATATGAAAATTAAACACAAACACCTGAGCAATCATTGAGTTCAAAATAAAATCGGAATAAATATCCCCCCAAATCATAAAACAAATGAGAACAGAAAAATATAACAAAAATTTTGAGATATATCTACAGCAACTCTAAGAAGAAAGTCATGATGAACCTACCTTAGTAACAATGAGAACTCTCAAGTAAACAACCCAACTTTACAATTCAAATAAAAAATAGTGAAAAAAAAGAGCATTATCATGACTGTCTAGCCATTCTCCCCATGAATAGAAATTCAACCTGCTGGGCAGGATTTGCCACCATCACAATAGCAGCTCCACTATGCCTTTTGATAGGATTTAAGACAAAAGCCTTGGGAGCTTGAGAGGGCAGGAAAGTGGGGTATTGTCTTAGTTATGGTTCAAGTGCTGTGAAAAGACACCATAACAAAGGCAAGTCTTGTTATTAAAAAAAAAAAAAAAAAAAAAAAATGGAGGCTGACCTACAGTTTCAAAGAATCAGTTCATTATTATCATGTTGGGATGCAGGACAGAACCCAGGCAGGCAGGCATAGTGCTTACAGAAGTAGCCTAGATCCACAGGCAGGCCACAGGGCGGAGCAGGGGTCTTTGCAACTTCAAAGCCCCAGAGGCACACTCCCTCCAAGGCCACACCTCTGAGTCCTTCCAAACAGTTCATCAACTGGGAAATACGCATGCAAATGTATGAGCCTATGAGGTGCACTCTCATTCAAAACACCACAGGAAGGAACAACATCTATCTGATGCTGTGAGTCTGGCAAACAACTCATGTCTAGAAGAGCTGCAGTCCCAGAAAGAGAGATTACTACTGACGTTTAACTAAATTGACAAAGTAGCAAACTACCACGCTTCCACCCTTAGACAGACGCTGCTCACATTTATCAGGGAAGAGTTTTTCCACGCAAATCTTTGTTACTCAAGAAAAAGGCTGTGGGCCCAGTCTTAACATGACAATTATGCCACCCCTGCTAAATAGAAATTGCAGAGAGGGGGTAGAATTACATAAGAGGCAGGTTTGGTGACCGTGATAGAAAATGCCTTTCCCTTGACCCAATACAACTCTTGTAATGAATGATTAACTCACAGTAATGATAGTTTCCTTCACTGAGCACACCACACAAGACCAGCCCTATCATGAATATGTCAAATAAGGAGGAAATCACTCATGGGACCCATTTTTGTTTTGTTTTTGTTTTTTTACCGCTGACTATTAATTATTAACACTTTGAGAGAAAGAAGCCATTGTCTTTCTTTGGGTGCTAACTGTTCCTATAGGTAACTCCAAACTCATGGTCACACAGACAACTCTGGTTAAACCCTTTGTCTCTGCATCTATCTATCTATCTATCTATCTATCTATCTATCTATCTATCTCCTATTTCAACACACAAAAATTGTCATGAACTGGAGTCCTCAATTTGATAGATGTAGTTGCTTCTATCAGGGATGAGTAGTTGGTGCGCATTGCTTACATGTGAGAAATCGCCTAAAAACAATATCATTAGTGTTTCAGGTTTCCAACTGAGGATTTTGATCTATTGGGATCTAATTTTTATACAGGGTAATAGATAAGATTCCAATTTAATTCTTCTGCATACAGATATCCAGTTTTCCCAGCCACAATAGCTCGAAGAGCCTAGCCCCAAGGGATATATTTACCTCACAGCTCCTGACCTATGTTTCAGAAAACATCATAGAAGGGGCAGAAAGATATCTTTCAAGAACAATACCTGGGTTCAATTCCCAGCACCAACACAGCAGCTCACAACTGTCTGTAACAAGTGAAGGAAATGAATAAAATTATTTAAGACATAAAAGTGAAAAAAGAAGCAAAAATAAAACAAAAACTGTGGCAATCCTGGAGATGGAAAACCTAGCAAATAGAACAAGAAATACAGACCTAAGCATCACCAATAGAATACAGGAGATGGAGATGGACGAGAAAATCTGAGGTGTAAAAGATATGACTGAAAAAAATCAATATATCAGTCAAAAAAATGTTAAATCTAAAAAGTTCCTGACACAAAACATCTAAGAAATCTGGGACACTATGAAAATATAAATGTAAGAATAATAAAAATAGAAGGAAAAGACTCCAAGGCCCAGAAAATATTTTCAACAAAGTAATAGAAGAAAATTTTCCCAGCCTAAAGAAAAAGATGTCTATAAACATAAAAGAAGCTTACAGAACACCAAATAGATTGGACCAAAAAAGAAAATCCTCCTGCCACATAATAATCAAAACACTAACTATACAGAACAAAGAAAGAGTATTAAAAGCTGCAGAGGAAAAAGGCCAACTAACATATAAAGACAGCCCTATCTGAATTATACCTGACTTCTCAGCAGAGACTGTAAAAGCCAGAAGGGTCTGGGCAGATATCTTACAGACTAAGAGACCACAGATGCTAGCCCAGACTACTCTACCCAGGAACACTTTTAATCACCATAGATGGAGAAAATGATTCTGCTAAGAATACACATTGGAAAAGATTGGAAAAGGCTGACTTTTCAGTATTTGGCATTGGGAAACTGGATTTTCCACATGCAAAGAAGAAGAAAATTCTCATCACTTGTAAATCTTAACTCAAAATGAAAAAAACCTCTACTGTGAGATCTGAAAATATAAAACTTCCAAAAGAAACTGGGGAAAGCTTTTTGGTATTCAATTGGGCAATGATTTTATTTTATTTTTTATTTGGATGACCCCAAAAGTAACTACAACAACAGTAAATTCACGCACATAAAATTATTTAGCACAGAAAACAATCTACATTATAAAGAACCTGTGGAGTGATAGAAAATATATCAAAACCTTAGATGTGGTTATATGTTATCTATTAACGGTATATATATATATATATATATATATTATAAACTGTTATATATTATATATAATATATATTGTTAATATATATAAACTGTAAGAAAACAAACAGCTGGATTTATTCACAGTCTGAGGATATAGTCGCACAGATCTCTAATCATTCATCCCAGCATTCATCAAGTTGAAACAATAAGATAGCAAATTTGAGGCTACGCGGGCTACTTTGAATCAAACAAACAAAAAAAAGGGAGTGACCTGAATAGATGCCTCTCAAAACATGCATTGCCAGTATGTATGCAAAAATAAAATGTTAAATATTATTACTTATCAAATGAATAAAAATCAAAGCCTACCTATTAGAATGGCTATTTTGTGTATTGTTGGTAGGAATATAAATTACTATAGAAACTATGGAAGAGTGCAGAGATTCCTCATAAAGAACATCCATCTGATCTGAAAACCCAATGTCTCAGTTATGACTAGAGGAAATTAGGTTACTTTCTTGAAGAGAAATTGGTATTCCTGTATCTATTGCAGTATCTTTTACTACAGCCAAGATATAGAATCAACTTATTTCTCCTATGGATGGATGGTTAAAGAGATAGTATGACAAACCATAAGAGATAAGACAAATATTAACATAACTCACATGTTACTGGGCATTTAAAAAGAAGGAACCACTGTTATTTATAAAAGGCTAGAAGGTGTTATATTAAGTAAGAAAAAACATGAAAACAGGTACAGAAGCCAAATATTTCTTCTTGATCTCACTTACATACAGTCTTAAAATGTCTAACTCGTGAAAGCAGAGCGTGGAATGTGACTGGAAGGGACTAGGTAAATGGAAATGTTTTTTCATTAAGGGTTATGAATATATTTAGGAGATATAATGAACATCATGAGGGCTATGGCTAATGACACCAGATTTTACACTTGAAACTGCTTGGATTGTAGATTATAACACATGTCCACACAGTAATCTTGAGAACTGACTTGTGTGGATAAGTAGTTTAGTGTTATAATACATATACAGTATAGTCAATGGGAAGGGCAGCCTTTCACCTTGGGAGTAGACTTTACATTTATAATGTTTCTGGCAGAGATGGTTCAACTGATAAACAGTTCTATGCAAAGAATTAATCTTTCCCAAATAAATGTTAAAACTGTTTATTTCAAATTTTTTCTTTTCACAAAAGGAAACACAGTCATGTAGTTCAAATAAAAAAATAAAAAATAAAATAATAATAAAAGCCTGTTATTCCCAATCTGTTGCTTAGCTGCTGAGCCCATGTCTCGTAGTAGTAAGTGATTTTATTTTTAAAATGTGAAGATACAAAGCCGCCAAGTCTTCATTAACGCACCTGACAGCACAGCTTCCTGTTTTGCCTCTGGCCTGGTGGCTGGTGTCTGTCCAATGCAATCACCTCTTCAGGTAGGACAGCCTTGCGGACCGCTGCATCTAACCCAGTACCCCCACCTTCATACTACTTGCAGTGTTTTTCTCACCTTTCCCCACAGCATCTTTGGTATACTGCTTTTAAAGTTACTGCCCCTCAAGGGCAGGGGCAGATCTCCTGCCTGGTGGCATAAATAAACTTCTCTCTACGGTATCCTTGGGTAAACAAACAAACAAACAAGCTACTTTAACCCAAACTTTGATCCAAATATAGAAAACAATGTAAAGTTGGTTATGGAACAATAGAATAAACATAAGCTATAAAAGTTTTATGAAGGAGAAAATCTTCAAAGTCTTAGGCCATGCCCAAACGTGATGCCAAAAGCATGACTGACTCAGAAATGCACGTGTTTTAAATTAGGCCTCATCAAAATTGAAACATTTGCTCTGCAGTCCAGCTAAGACGCTCAACAGGCAAGCTACAGAGTGCAATAAAATTCTGGCAAATCACGTGTCAGATGAAGTAGTACATTTAATAAAATATGTAAAAATATGTAAGCAGAAAACACCCAAGACACCCTCAAAAATCAATGACAGCATTCAAACTGTCCAACTAGAAAAGGGAAAAAAAACAAATGCAGATAATTATTGACAAGGATGCATAAGTAAATAAGCATATTAAAATATTCACTGTTGTTCAGTAGGAAAGTGCAAATTTAACCCACAATGAGACATATTAGAACGAAAAAATAAAAAGTAGAAACAGCACCAAACACCAACAGTTTCTTATAAAATTCACCATTCAATTGCCATACAACCTGGCAATCGCTCTCTTATGTAATGCTCATGTGTAAAAGAAACCTTATGCTCACACAAGAACCTACAGAAATACTCATAGTAGCTTTATTCATAATTGCCTAGAAATGGAAGCAGCCCAGATGTCCTCCAACGGGTGGATGATTAAACAAACTGTACGACATGGAGTGCATTCATCAGCAAGATGCAATGAACTATGACCACACCAAATCGTGGAAGAATATATGAGAAATCAGGCTGAGTGAACAGCCACAGTCAAATCGTATCACTCTACTGATATAGCATGTGTAATGGATAATCTAAACAAAACCAGTCAGTTGTATCAGTATCATTACCCGATTGTGATAAAATACTACAGTTTTGCTAAATGACGCATTGGGGAAAACTAGGCTGAGCATAGGAGTCCTCTCTGTGTTATTTCTTACAGCTGCATATAAATCTAAATTATCTCAGTAAAAATGTCAATTCCATAATGAAACCAGATAGCATCAAGCTGAATCTTGAATCCCCATCAAGGAATTTGAACTCTTAAAATAGGCAGTTTGTAGCAAAAGAAATAGGTTGGAATAGAACACTCGATAGATGAGATAGATAGAAAGAACCAATAAGTTGGTGATGAATATAGTGGACTGAAACAGTTAGGAAAGCAGGAACCCCACAGCAGAGTCCAGGTGAGAGGCCATCTTGGAACCACCATGCTACCCTGCTGAGTTCAGAAAGGACCCAGGCCTGCTCTCACCTCAGCACCTCCAGGTCTAATACAGATTTATTTTGTACCTTTTCTTTCATTCTGTAATTTGTACTGCATTTGAGAATCTGAGCATAATCAATCAATTTTCAGATGTAACTCCATGACACTGAATTCATTCTTTCATTGTATAATTTTAACATTTTTCAAAAGTGCAGAAAATCATACCTGAAATTATATTTTAATTAAATAAAGAATTTTCTCTTGATAAAACTTATAATTTTATAAACATAAGGAAAAACAAATAATTGGCATGCTTGTGTGTGTGTGTGTGTGTGTGTGTGTGTGTGTGTGTATGTGTGTGTGTGTGTATGGGTGTGTGTCCACATTTACCTTGCCATGCATGGGGAGGTCAGAAGACAACTTGAGAGATCTGGATCTTTCCTTCCACATATAGGTGCCATGGATTGAATTTAGGTCATCATCCTTGGAATTTGCCATCTTTGCTAACTGTGCCACTTCCAGAGCCCAATTAACATGTTTAAAAATAATTTAAAGATTTTTGAAGATCTGAAAATATATTAGACTTGTGTTTTTAATTAATTTTAAATGAGTGTTGATAAAATTTTGATTAAATGAGTTTACTTTCTAGTTTAAAATGTCTGAGGAAATTTAATTTGTTAATTTTAGTGTTGCAGTTTATTAATTTTATAATCAATGTTTAAATGTTCAGATAAATATAATTTAATTTATGCATTCATGCAATTATGACTAAAATAAAACACAGGTTTGGAGTCCTTCTCACGTAAAACATCCCCTTTATCCACCTGCAGAGCTGAAGTCTGAGTCGGCCTCTGTCTTGTGTCTCCCTCTATGCCATGAGGCAGCCTCAACAAGACCGCATCCTCGCGGAAGCCCTTCAGAGCTGATGGAGAGCAGGCAGGAGCACACTTACCTTATGGGGTTGTCCATCCTGGACACTGTGAGGAAAGCAGCAAGGTTGGCTGTATAGGAGGAACATACAATGAGGGTGAAGAGCCACCAGCTGCCCATCACGATGCGCATGGCCACAGAGTTCGCAGAGGACTCACCACCTGCAAAGTGCAGAGGGATTAGCTGCAATGTCCTTAAAAACACCAATAGTGGGAAAGGCCAAAGAATGATAAAAGGAAAAAATAATTAGGGTTGTAGTCTAGTGATGAAAAATTTGTCATAACACCAAGATTATAGTCTTCCAGCTAGAAGATTTTGTCTCAATGTGGCAAGAACTTTCAGGGCTGGTGCCAAATATAAGACCTTTGGCAATTTCAAATTCACAGAGGGTACACTTAGGAATTCTGTAAATAATTTCTTTCTACCTGTAGGCCTCCCAGCTTTCTTTTAACCCAGAGAAATAGGATCATCCATATCACTGTTCTTAATATTCAGCAATCACTGGATGATACATACACAGGACTTGCAGAGATCACTGCATCTACCTTTCTCTAAGATGCTACTCTCTGCGGTCAATTATTTCTATTTGGTCCCTTAGTGGAAGTTGAAGAAAGCTTCTCCCTCCCTATTCGCCTTCTATAACCTTGAAAAGCTTTTGCCATGATGCACACAGGGCAAAGCAGATTCACATGAAGAACTTTGCAATTTGTGATTTCCAGCAAAATTGCACAATCCTGAAACTCACCACTGAATAGAAGTGCTATCAGGCCACTTGAAGGTAGGAGGCTTTATATTTCAGTAACTGGGGCACTGCTTACAGATTGTTACACAGAGCTCCATTTGACAACCTCATGTGCATAGCAATCAATCTAACATGAGACAGGGAAGAAAATGCACTGAAATCCAAAGTTAATTTTATCCAAAGCAGAGACTCAGGATTGGAAGCTGAGTTCTTTGCTGCTTTATTTAATTTCTACCTGATATTGCTTAGAAACACTGAGTGCAGCCTGTTACTGGCACTGTCCTGAGATCAAATCAAAATTACATTTAAAATTACTTTTGCGATATGCACCTGAGAATTTTACCAAAAAGTGACCTGTTTCTTTCTTTATTTCTGGCCCCCAGGGCTATACAAACAGCAGAAAACTGGAATGTACCTTGCTGGACGAAGGCTCCATAGACAATCCAGATGGCACTGTGCAGTGTGGCAGAAGCAGAGGGTCGAGGCTGGGCAGCACTCTGAGCCCTTACAGCCTGTATCCGGTTCAACACGAATATGAGCACACCAACCACGGGGATGGCTGCAGCAATGCAGGCCCACACCGCAAAATCAAAGGGGGCAAAAAGGGAAAAGATGCTGATTTTCTCCTCGGGCTTTTTGATGAGGATGCCTACGGAGTAGTCCATGTATCTTTTGCTGAAGTCCACAACACTCTCCCTCTCCGGTGTGATGGTGATAGCAGAGATGGCCAAGTCTGCTCTCTGAAAGACAAAAAAGTTCATGAGAGGTGAACTTTTTAGCTCTTGTTGATTTCCATCTGAGGTCAAGGTCTGCCTTCTGCCCATTTCAAAGATCCTCTTAGAGGCTAGGGAATAGAAGAAAAATCCAACACCATGTTGTCTATTACCTTCTTCATCTTACACATGTCCCTCCCTAGACCTAGAAACACGTAGACCAGCAGTTCTTAACTGTGGGTCATGACCCTTTTGGGGGATTGCATGTCTGATACCCAGAAAATCAGATACTTACATTATTTTTCATAACTAGCAAAATTACATTCATGAATTAGCAATGAAATAGTTGGGGTCACCACAACATGAAAAAATATATTAAAGGGTCACAGCATTAGGAAGGTGGAGAACCACTGTTTAAGACAAAAAAAATTCAGGAAAGTATTTTCACTTTCTGTGAATTACACTTGCTCATTTTCTTTTCATTCCGCTTAGAAAACTGTCTCCTGTTATTTCCGGTTGTGTTTCAGTCAAAATTTCATAACACTGAAACTCACCACTAGATAGAACTATAATCCCAGGGTCATTTGTCTACCTACTTCCTACCAAGGACAATCTTCTTTCAAAGTTAATCTGCATCCTCCCTGAATGACAAAGGCAAAGATACCTACTATTTCCCCAGCAAGATTCTTCAACATTTATTATACCACATTAATTGGCTTTACTTCTAAAATACTTCAGAAGTTAAATGTCTGTACAAGTATGCTCAATCTCAAAAATGTATTAGTCTTCATTGATTTTTTTAAACAAATTTTATTTACTAGTTTTGTATGTATATATCTGGGGATAGAGAGAAAGAGACAGATAGAGAAAGAGAGAGAGACAGAGAAGTATAAGTTATGTGTGAAGGACAGAGACAGCTTCAGATACTGGTTCTCTCTTTCTACCTTTACATGGGTTCTGGAAGTCAAACGTGGGCCTTCAGATTTGAACAGCAAGTATTCTTACTTTCTCAGGCATCTTGCTGCCTTTCTTGTTTTATGTATATACTTTGTGCTAAGGTAATATCCTCAAAGAATAGAGGAATAATAATCATAATTGTAAAAATAATATGATGAAAATAGAATAGAGGAGTCACATATTTATTTATTATATTACTCTTAACTCAAGACCGAAAGACATGTTGGCTAATTCTTCTTATAGTATAACCATGTTGGGAGAGTCTCTCTTGACATGCCATATTTTAATCTAAAAATTATCTTCCAAGACTGCATTAAAATGAACTGTTGGCCCCAAGCATGGTTGGATACCATAAAAAGCTAAAATGATACGCTCAGGATGCGAGGCTAAGCACTGCACTCAGGGTCAGCCGCTTTGGACCCAGAGAAGAGCAAGTCTGATTGCATGCGGGTTGATGCCCCAGGTCCCGCCTCTGAGAAAAAGGTATCGGACGGGTCTGATGCTCTTTGGGTGGATGACACCTAAATGAACATCTGTACAAAGTCCCAATTTATTTCTAATATCAGAGATCAGACCTCTACTCTTGCCTGATGCGTCTAAAACAAAAAGGGGGAACTGTAGAGAGCTGCGGAATGCTATGCCTTAAAGATGGAGCTTGTTTCCGCCTTCCTCCTTCCCAATGGTGAGTGCTCTCTGTCACGAACAACTCCACGTTTGGCTAAGGCCGAGGATCTGGCTTGCTTCCATGTATGTGGACCTATCTGCATTGCCCCCGTGGCACGCCTGGGTTGGCTATCCAGAGGCTATTTAAGCTGTGGGCTGGCTTTCCCCGGGGTCCGAGGATTGTTCAATGTTCCTGAATAAACTGCATTGAAAAAAAAAAAAATGAACTGTTGGATGGAGGTCAATAGTTGCATGTTTAGCTCAGTACATAGAAGAACCTATGATACCTCTTTGAACGCAAAGATGATGAAAGATGCAGTCAGCGTCTTGACCTTGCCTCGAGGAATCTACAGAAACAGGTATGTTTTAGAATGACTAATTTAACTATAAGCTCAATAGAGGAAATGTACATAAAAGAATTTTTATAAGGTTTATTATGTGAGCTTGAAGGTAGAGATACATCAAGGTCCTATGTTAAGTTCTAACAACCTAGAGAAGCACGGGGAAAATGTTGCAGGTACCTATGTCAATGCATGTTTGGTTCTTATCCTCCTTCTTAGGAACAAAAGATCCAGAAATATCTTTTAAGGTTGTGTGAGTTTGCACTGTATTTAAGATCTAAGAAATAGGGCCCCTGAGATGGCTCAGCTGATAAAGGTGCCTGACACCCTGTTCGAAAGTACTCATATTAAAGAAGAAAAGAATTGACTCCTGAAAGCTGTCCTCTGGCCTTCATATGGACTCAGTGGTGTTTGCATGAATGAATAGTACATACACATAGTACACACAGTCACACACACACACACACACACACAGAGAGAGAGAGAGAGAGAGAGAGTAAAGTTCAAAAAAGACTTAAAGAGCTATCAAAAAGTAGGGGAGGTTAATAGCATAGGATGGATGAGGAACTCATTTATGAAGTAAGATTCAGAAAGGGCACACTAAAATCAACTTAAAATACAGATCCAGGGGGATTCTTATAACTGAGAGATATATTACCTCACTAACAATGGAGGTCCTATACTTATAAGTGTGTGTTTTAGAGGAAGTAAAAATTTGTACCCAAAAAGTCTCAATTTATTTCTCAAATATAGAAGGATAATTTTGAGAAGGAAACAAGTTATTAGGTATCGTGAGGACAAAAAGAAGGCCCTTGAAGCCTATCTGAAGGATGCACCCAACAGAGAAATAATGGGGTACAGTTGAGGATAGAGACACACACATCCATACATTAATCTGGATAGACTTCTAAATTTCATGTAGAAACTTGGATATACACATCAAGGGTAGATGATAAAAATTGAATATTTTTGTTTTATTCAAACAAAAAAATCAATGACACAGGAAATCATATTAAAAGAAGTGTACAAGGGTTTGTGTGGATGATCATAGAGGGTATGCAAGGTGGGGAAGGCTACAGTGTCAAATGGGTACAGAAACATGTAAGAGAGATACATCTCAAATGCATGCCAAGTGGAAAGAGCCACACACCACGGACACACATGATATTCCTCTACTTATATATGTTTCCCACTGCAACACTATAGAGCAGTGTTTCTTAATCTGTGGGTAATAATCCCAACAGGAGTCACATATCAGATATCCTTCATATCAGATATTTACATTGTGATTCAAAACAATGGCAAAATCATAGTTATGAAGTAGCAACAAAATAGTTTTATGGTTAGGGTGACCACAATATGAGGAACTATATTAAAGGGTTGCAGCATCAGGAAGCTTAAGAACCACTGCTATAGAGGAAGCAAGACAACTAAGGCATAAGAGTAAGGATGGCATGAACTGTAACTGTATGAGGGACCACAGTGGGATAATGGAAGTGCTCTGACAATAGACTAGAGTAGTACTTATACAAACTCTATACAATTACTAAACATCATTGAATCGAAGATTTAAGCTGGATAATTTTTATGGTACCCATATTCTACTACAATAAAGTTTCTTTCACCAAAAACAAAATAATAATAGAAAGAAAAAAAAGAAAGAAAGAAACATGGCCAAGTAATGGGCCTAGTGTCTCCCTACATAGGCTTAGAAAGCAGCATTCTGCGTTTCAAAAGAAAAACTCCCCACCCACCTCCCAAAAAAAAAAGTAACCAGAAGGACAACAGGTTGTGGTCATGAAAGAAGCGTAGAGGGTGGCCAGCAATATGCTAATAAAATACAGAGGAATGGTCACACTAAGCATGACTGGAGGTGAATGAAACAAGGCACTGTGGATCAGGAGTCGCCAATCACAGCAAGATCAGGAGTTGCCAATGTTGGTCAATATTAGAGAGAGTGACCACTGTAGACAATTGTGGGCAAATGACCTAGAGGCCATGATTAAACAGGAATAAGAGTGTGAGATGACGACTCATCTCCATGCTGTAAGTTTCAGTGAGGATGTCGTCTTCAGATAGGAGGAAGAGTAACAGTGTGAAATGTAAAAAAATGTGGGGATGCCACACCTTCAAGACACAACATGGCCAACACATGAACATGTCCACTCACATTTTACACACCCCAATCTGTATGAGAACACACTACGCTTGTAGTCTGTGAGACACTGAAGAGTGAGCACCAAGAGAACTCCTTGAGGAGCTGAAGGAGTTTCCCAGTTCAATCCAACTATGAAAGTGTTTTATTGAAGGGTGAATCACAGAGAAGGTTTATTAGAGTGGGTATGCTCCAAAGCGATGAGTAATGGATAAGAAGGAAAACATCGGGGTTGTGATGGTCTGAGAAAATAAAAGAACAGAATCAGGCACAGTATGGAGGATGGAGAGGGAAAGGGTGCCCAGTAAGGTCCCAAGGACTGAACTATGTAATGAGCCAAATGTAGGTATCTCTTAGAGAAATACTGAAATGCCTTTCTTTGTGGCCCTGATCCTGAAACTTACCTTGCTAATGAGCTCCCCAATCATCCCGTTCCAGGAGGTGTTGTGGAGCTGGTGGCCATACCTGCCATCAGGGGCCTGGTAGATCTCATATTTGAATCCCAGAGCTTTAGCCAGCGCATCCAGCACATCTATGGAGAACCCTTTGTAACGCTTGGGCTGTCCAAGGATGTTCTCAGCCACCATCACAAAAGGCTCTTCCTGCAGAAAATAGAATGAATGTTCTTCAACCCAACAGGTTAATTGACATTTATTTCCAGGATATTGGTACAGAGACCAATCTGATGAATTGTAACATTATAATGCTAGTATTAGGGCTTGGGGCATAGCTTAGTGTTAAAGCAAATATTTAGCATCTATAAGGCTCTAGGTTCTATCCCCAGTGTAGATCATAATGTTATTCACAGCAACAACAATAGTGGAATGTTGATATTTACCTAGTTCCTATCCAAAGGCTGAACTCCCCTGCCCTTTTCTAAAAGCACTTTAATGGACTGTTAAGGTACAGTGCACAGGAGCAATGCTGCGGCCAGCAGGTCAGCATGGGGCAGTGTGGATCTAATTGTCCCGTGTATATCTTCTAGCCTCGATCCTAACACCCAGAACCCACAATTAAATGGAGTATTTTTTTCCTCCTATAGAATCCATACTGACATAGGACTCTGCCCTTAGGATAGACAATTTTTCTAGGGGAGCCACATAGAATTCTAACAGTTTTTATATAGAATAATGCATGGCCATAAGCTACGTGATATTAGATGGAGAGAAGACAACATTTCATCTATCAGGTTCTACTAGAAAATAAATGCCCTTTGACGAGCCAGAGTTACACCATAAATCAAAGGATTAAATCCCTAGATTGTGAGTCCATGACCATGCTGAATTCATACCTACAGACTATATGCTATATGTCCTGAAGGTAGGTGACCATCTAGAGAACATTTCAGCCATCTATCACCATCATTTTTTTCTTGTATGAAATTGAACATGAAGGTGCTAAGGGCAAAGAGCCCCAGGAAATGCATCTAATGAAAACACTTTACTTAAAAAAAACAAAACAAAATAGGATGTAAGGCTCATTCATGGTATACACATAGAAAATGCAGAAATGTTGCAGGTAATGGTTTGTGAGTTTCTTGGAAGGGAGGAAAGAGTTGACTTATATTTGGCATACCCCAGAATGAGAAAATTTTAAGCTTTTCTAAAAGGAAAAATAAATAAACTAAGAAGGAATCTGAATATCACAATTGTAAAAGTCTATGATTCTAGGAAAAATATGTTGAAAAAGTATAACTAATGAACATTTATTCGTTGCACATTTATTATCACTTTTGTCCTTAGCAGTACTGGAGAATGTCCCCCTACCCAAGCATCATTCTGGGGAGTCTGGATATCCACACTGTTCTCCTAAAAAGTAGTAGTAGGTCAAGATCCAGGCAGCATTGCTAAAATCCGTTAGGAGCCCAGCAGCAGTGAGATGGGCAGTGACATGGGATCTACAGTATACCCTGGAGATCCCAAAAGCCCCTGGGGAGACTCTTTCATCTCATTCTCCCTTGGGTTACTCACATCATTATTATTCGAATGAGAGGATTACTGGGAACTCAGTTGCTCCTCAACCCTGCCTTAATTAGGAAGTGTTACCATCCCCCTTCAATCCTGCATTACACAGAGAGACCTCACAGTCCTCTCCTCTGCCCTGCAATAACCAGAGAGATCTTAATATCCCCCTCCTCAACACTGTATTAACCAGGGAGACCTCAACATTTCCCCTCAACCCCACCTTAACCAGAAAGTAGCCTCTGACTCAGAGAACTGTAACATGAAGTTCCCAGGACATCCCCATGATCCTACCAAGACAGTCACCACTTTGAGAGTCAGTCCTTGGAGGCGGCTGCCCATGGGCCTCTCCTGCAGACTGCCATTCAAGCCTTTCTCCGAGTCCCATGTCGCCAGCTGTGGAGGAAGAAGGGAACAGTGAGGGATGGAAGAGTCTGTTATATACCTTAGGGGCACCTTCTAAGCTAGAATCGTAAATCAGGCAGGAAGACAACAGCAGCCTGGGTTCTTAAAGACCCAGGGGCATCTCAACACCATAAAGAGGAGAGAGAGATAACATCAGACAAAATGTTTCACTTCCTCCATCATCTCACCTAGAGCTCTAGAGTTCCAAAATCCCTAAAATAAAATAAACTTGTAAGATTTTGCCTCTGGAATGAATGTTTATGCCTTGCTTTATTCTGTCCTCCATGAAAGTGATGTAACCATGTCTTCCACAATGTTTCCTCTTCCCCAAATATGTCTTTAACTTTCCCTCTGGTGGTACCACAATGGGTTAAATTGAAGAAGAATAATAATTCAATTAAAAAAGACACAAGGATACAGCTTATCAAGCATCCTCAGGCCTATGATATCCAGGGATAAATTCTTTTTGCCTGTTTTTGCTGTCATACAAGAGCTATAACTTTTAGTGATGTGTAGTTAGAAGCTAGTAGCCAAATACATGTGCTTGGTATCTGCTAATATCTTTATGAGGCTTTAAGCTGTATCCAATAGTCTGATGTATTTTCTAAAGATCTGAAGAGAACTCTGGCTTTGGAACAGAGAAGACATGGGTGTTCAAGAGTCACTTTTCCTTCTGGCAGGGCTGCCAGGTCTCAGTAACAATGACCAAACCCTTGTGTTGTCAAATGATTCCCAAGTATTAATTGCAGAGATAAAACATACAACATATATAGATAATAGACCCTTTTTGAGCCAACTAAATCAGAATCTTGATGTCTGGTCATGGGGAATAGTAATATATCTTGAGCCACTAGCCTAACTACATATTAGGCTCCTTTTCTGTGTGTGTGTTGGGGGGAGTACTTTTTTGAACATGCTGACACCATCCTCCATCTATGGAGATTCTGGTTTAATTGGCTGGTAGTGGACAAAATACGGATATATTAGTTCTCTTGGTGATTCTATCAATCAGGCAGGATTGTGAGCCACCACTATAAATTAAATTGGTAGCTCTCAAACTACAGCTATGTGCAAGTCACATGCACATGCTGATGAGATTATTCATGTCTAACAAGCTCGCAGGTGCTGCTGTTGTTCCACTGGCTACCACATAGCAAGGGGTTAATGGACCAAACAGCTCTAGGCAGTGCACACTCTTCATTAGGGAAGAAGCACAAGATACCTGATTAACTCCAGAGGTATTCCTCAGGACATGTGCCACTGAGGCCCTAAAGGAGCTGTCAAAGCTAAACTTAGGATATGTCCTCTCTCCCAGCATTCCCTGGAGGTCTAACTCTCAGCCCTAAGAAGCCACAGTTCTAGACGTTGAAGAAGCATTTCACCAGAGAGATAATATAGCTCTAAGACCTAAAACAAAATCGTCTAAATGAGATTATAGAATCCCACATCCAGCCAAAAAGAAGCCTGGTGTTTCTTATTGTTGCTTTGGACCCACCATCTACCAATAGCCACGCCATCTTAAGTAACAGGATGTTTTCTAGTAGAGAATAAATAATTTAATTTAGAGTATGATCACATATTCTAAAGAGCACCATACCACCACTAATTAATGGATAGCACACTGGTGTGAAGAGCAATTTGAGATTCCCCAGATTTCTAATCAAAGCCATCAAGGACATTAATGGTACCATTTTCTGAAAACTGAAACAAAGAGAAAGAAATAATGTGGCCATTTCCCACTGTGGTTCCAAGAAATAACTTCCAGACTCAGTGGATTCATGAAGCTTATTAAAAATGAAGGCCAGGGCTGAGGACATGGCTCAGCAGTTAAGAGCACTGGCTGTTCTTGAGGAGGACCTAGGTTCAGTTCCCAGAACCCACAAGGCTGTTCACAACTGCCTATAACTATAGTTCCAGGAGATTCGATGTCCTCATCGGGGCCTCACAAGTATTGAGCACACGTGGAACACTTACACCCATGTAGACAAGTACATCAAATAAAAATGAATACAATCTTTAAAAAATAAAATGGTTATCAAACACAAAAGGAAACATTCAGTCAAGGTTTCCTGCTTTCTTTGTGTGCTACAGAAATGGATCTAAAGGCCAGGTATAGACGTGCATTTGGCTTTTTGCATCTGCCTCCTCGTAACTGTTTAGCTCATTCTAGAGCTGCTGATCCCTGAGCCATACTTCTGGGTGTGGGTGGTATTTGGAGGTGTCCATAGCTACAATAACTCAGAGTTATGATGAAGGCAAGATTGACATAAATGATGTATCAACTGGAAATTCCATCCTATGTTGTGGCTGGATTTCCACAGCTGCTGCCAAGCGTCCATGGCACAGGGAAGGGGAAATCTTAACACTTTGATACAGTGGCTTGAGCGAGCACCTGGGACAGTGCTCTTCCTAGCCTTCATCATCCAGGCTGGTTTGTATTGAGATTATACTTGGGCATGAGAACTGAGAACAAAGGCAAAGGGAACATGGAATAAATGTTGCCTGCTAGGTTTTAGCTCACTTGCAACGAGAGCTCTGCCTTTCAGTGCTTCTCCATGCTTGCTTTGTTGCTACCCACTACTAAGCTCTCGGCAGCACTACTCTGTCCCTGACCATCGCGACAGTTTCCTCACCACTCTCATTACTAACAATTCTCTACTCCATCCTCTGCGTGCTGGAATATACCTTTAAAATAAGCTAACAATGCCTGGAAAGATGGCTCAGTGGTTAAGAGCACTTATTGGTTTTGCAAGCAACCCAGGTTTCCAGAACTCACATGGCAGTCACAACCATCCTTAACTACAGTTCCAGGGGATCCAATGTCCTCTTTCAGCTTTCACGGGCAACAAGCATGCATGTGATGCATAGACATTCATGCAGGCAAAATATTTATATGTATAAAATACATCTTTTTCAAAACAAGTAAGTCAAAACACAAAGTATGAAGTATGTAAATTATTATTTTCAATAAATTCTCATTTCCTCACAAACTAACTCCAAATATTTATTTAGTCTGATCCAAAAGAACAGCTTTTCCAACCAAAGATCCACTCAGACTTTCAGTTCAGCCAGTTTTCATAGCCATGTATTCCCTAACCCAGAAATCCTACTTGTTCCCATGCTTATCATGTTCCCTCCTAAACCTTATGTTCAATTCTTTCTGCCCAGGATGTTATTACTCTCTTTCTGGTCTGATAAACTATGACTCATTAAAAAACAAAACAAAACAAAAAAAAAAAAACCTTTCACTCTACAATAGTTTTAGAATAACAGAAAAGTGGTAGAGGTTTCACTGATCATTCCCAACACCCATCTCCACTGAAATTGTGATACAAACCTACCATGCATTATTTTCATACATTAGTATGTCACATTCATCATAGCTAATTAATGTTTCTTATAGCCTCCAGGATTTATGCAAAGCTACACTACACATGGTCTCCAGAGCCATATACTCAGAATCAGTCTTTGGGGCAGTTGTGGGGTCTGATTTCCTGCTCTACTCTCTGGGACCATACACTGCAGCTGGCCTTGATCATCCCTAACATTAGGATCCACCCTTGCCTCAGACACCACCGTGATCTCCTCTCTATGACCAACTGCTGTAACAGCTGCAGAGTTAAAGAAGATGCAGGCTTGAAGGTGGGATTAGCAGGTTTTATGAATGAGCCATGTATTGTAGCTATTATCACCATTTAGCTGGATGACCTCAGAGCACCTGAGACACAAAATGACCTCAAAAAATATTTGTTCAATATATTCGTCCAGATTCCATTTTCTTATTTATAAAACAGAGTGTATTTCTATTTCCTGCCTGCCAAGTTAAGAGGCTGTTAAATGAAATAAAATAATTTTGAAATAACCTATCATAAAACAGCTTAATTAAGAATCACAAATAGGTTATAAACAATTTGTACTATATAACCTGAAGTAGTGTTGATACAAATGGAACAAAGATTGTTAAGATGTGTGTGATATGTATTGTATACAGGCAGAGTAACAGCAAACAACCATTATGACCTGCTTTATGCTCATCTTCATTTAATAGGATTTTCATTACTTTAACAGGAAAGAAAGGGAAATTTTAGATAAACAATAACTAGCGTAATGACTAAACAAAATTCCATAATATGTTCCTTTATGACTGGGAATGGAAAGTCAAAGGTACACCTAGAATATTATCTGTCATTAAGTTAGGCCATTCTAAGACAAATAACCAAATAAATTCATGTTCTCACTGCAAAGAACTATGGGGAGGGGTCTCTTGTCCCTTAGAGGAGGCATGCTTGGGCTCTGTCTTATGTGCTAAGACTCCAAGCTAGAGTAGGGCCCCATAACCTTGATGGGTCTAGAGACAGAGAAGTACCCGCAGGTTAGGCCCAGATTCATGAAGACAGGAAATCTTTCTCTATTAAGAAAACAGGATGACATCAAATATTTTTGCTAATATTTAGTCAAATCTAACGGAAGAACATTTAAATCAAAGTGGTCATCATATGAAAAATGAAAATAAAAAGCCTTCTAAGCCTGTTATCATCCTTATCTTTGGTTCTGAAAGTGCTTGGGACTTAAAGGTTTTTGTTTCCTTTTAATGCCAACCCTCTCTCTTTGGCCTTTAGGCATTTTATAGCCTGCAAAGAAAGAAGAACTACTTCAAAGTGAAACACAACTTCTGTCTTTCAAACACATCAAAGTGCAACCATGTTCCAGGATTCAGGATTCTTCGTGTTGAGCAAGAAAGCTTATTATTCTCTCAGATGAGGCCACAGCCCAGTGCCCGCGGCTGAGACTATTTGCACAAAGCTATGTGTTCTCATCCAAACCTTAAGACCAGAGTCGGAGCTTTCTGAGAGAGGCAATGTATCAAAAGTCCCCGGCCACAAGACCAGGGCAGATCAAGATAGTTCCAATGAGAGAATCCAATGGGATTTCAAACAATTCCCAAGCTTGCAGCCAGTCAGCATAGGAGGGAACTGTGCCGCATTTTCACCTAATGGTACATGGTGCTCCCTGATCAGAATGCAAGGGAAATGTCTCAGTCAGTAAGAGCCAAATGAGGCTGATAGACATGATAAATGGGAAGTCAGAAAAGGCTTTTACTTGAAGAAGCCCTGACACTTAGTCACACAGCTCTAGACCATTTCATTTGTGCCTAAGTACATCAGCTGTATTTTGTAGACAGGATTTTGTTTATGGGATCAATGAATTGATGGCCATAGACACCCACTTTTGACAGCTGACCTGTCAAGATCAGTGCCTGAAAAACTAATTTCTAGCACTGTTAAACAAAACAAGTACTGCTGCTAGTTGATAAGAGATGCGTTTTCATTCACTGTGGAGATCTGCACGACCCAGACCAGAAACAAGGATGGAGCCAGGGTTATGGCAGTCATTGCTTGGAAGGAGATCTATGGGCTCCAAATCTGATTATGACAAACAACTGTTCCAGAGATCAGCCAATTGCAGAATAAATTTCACAAGCCACTGGTCTCAGAAAAATGTATTTCCTGAGTCAACTGGGGTGCTCTTCATGCTGGTGTTTCTAAGTTGTAAGATGTAAGGATTTAGAACTTTGAGGCCCTGTTCTTAGTAAATGCATGGCTATTAACCCTAAGCTGAACAAGCTTCTTTTGGAAGATTGGACTTTATGATCTATCACGTCATTGCAGAGGTAACTTAAAGTGTCATTCTCTGTTCATGCAGAGGCAGGGGTTGAAAATGGAGGCAATCTGACTACTTTATAGTCTCAGAGACCAGCTTTATAGTCTTGCTCATTTCTAGAGACTGAGTAAGAAAGTAGGAAGAGAGGGAGAGAGGACAGGGGTAGCAGGGGAGCTCACAGAAAGAAAGGAAAAATGGAGGAAAGAGAAGAAGGAACATTTATTCACTTAACCCCAAATTCCATGTTTCATAATGTCCAATACCATAAGAGATCAATGACTTCTGCTGTCAAATGCTGCCACTGCACCTGATAGGAAAGTCTCAAGAGAAAATTAGAAGGGAAACTCATTTTATAACCTGCCATCCGTATGGAAGTACCAGAACTAAGGTTCCATGTGAACTCTATCCTTAACAACCAATATTGCCATGAGCAGAGTACCACAGATGGCATCAGGTGGGACAGGGGCTTCAGTGATGATGGTGACAGTGTGTTCGTTTATCATATCACTGGAAGGGACTTCTTGAAATAATATGCCTTCTGTTATTTTCATTCCTCTGCCCATTTGTACTGGAAAACAAATGGGTTCAGTGTATGTTTCAAAGCATAATAGTCTTGGATGGAAAACAAGGTGAAGAAGAACCTATTATCTTGAGTAAGCTTGAATTGGACATTTAGCCAGCAGTGATTTCAGAAAATTGATTACAAGTCCTTTATTTTTTAGAATGGGGTTCCAGAAATTGAATCAAAGAACTCACACATGCTAAGAAGCCACTCCACCCATGAGCTACTTTATCAGCCATTTGCCAATTACAACTCATAAACAAAGCCAAATGCAAGAAAGACGTGCTTAGAAAAAAGACAACATCTGAGAAGCAAAGCGTTAGCGTCTGAGAACAAATGCTAATATCTGTGGCCAAGATTCTTAAAGTCCTGTCTAATTGGAGGATTCATGTGGGGAAATGCTAGCATGTGAGTGCCACTAAGACTGGATGTCGACTCTTAGTGGCAATTTAGTCTTAAATTGCAGAAGATGTCAGTGTCATGTTCATTAAACTATCCCTGAGAAAGGGGTAGGTAAGCTCATTAAGCTCCCAGATATACTATAGGACAGTGACTCACTTCCACAGAGAAGAAATGAGAAACTATCTCAACCAAGGCCATTTGCACAGGGAATTGAGCACTTGGTGAAAGTTATGGGGTTTTTTTTTGTTGTTGTTGTTGTTTGTTTGTTTGTTTGTTTTTTAAAGCCAGCCCCAGCATAACCTGACTGCCTTTTTAGAGGCCAAAATTGTCAGAAGCAGAAACGAGAGTAAAGAGGATAACTGTGACATGTAGAAGATTCATGACAAAACTTCAACAAAAGAGAAAAAAAAATATTGTCCCATGTTGCTAGAGAGGAAGATGAGAAAACCTGGCACAATTGCCAGGACAATAGTCTCAGGCAACAGGCACACCAGGGCTTTAGCCTCTGTGACTTCAAATCTGAGGAAACCAAGAGCTCACTGGGATGAAAAGACTGACAGCACCAAAGGTGCAATCACTAAAGTCTTTCTGTCAAACTTCTCCCTCCCCTAGAGCTCTCTGTTTTGTTCCTGTTTCACGACTGACAACCACCTCTGCATATGTGTGTATTATATTATTATTATACACATAAATTATATATGCATATGTAGAATGTATATTTTAACTAAAATATAAAATCTTATGAGAGAAAATATACTAGTTCTTTCTGAGCTGAAGTCATTTCATATGCATTTCCAGCTCCATTTATTTTCTTAAAATTATCATGATTTCATTTTTCTTTATGGCTAAATAAAATTCCATTTTTTACCACATATCCTTTTATTCACTTATTTATTTATCTTTGTATGAGCACACACATGTATGCATGTGAACGCCAGATGTCAACATTGGTGGGGTGTGTTACTCAGTCATTCTCAGCCTTATGTTTGAAGCCAGTGTCTGTCTGAACATGAAAATAGCCATCAAGGATCCTCCTGCCCCTGACTCGCTAGTTCTGTTGAAATGTGTGCTGCCATACCAGCATTTTACATGAGTTCCGGGGATCCTCTCAGGTCCTCAGGCTGGTACAGCAAACACCTTCTTGACTGAGCTATCTAAATACCCTGAATTCTATTGACTCATCTACTGATGGCCATCTAGGCCATTTTCTAGCTAACTTGAATAATACAGCAGTAAACATAGATGTCCACCTATTTCTATGATAGGACTTAGGGTCATTGAGTACATATCCAGGAGTGGTGTCACTTGGTTAGGTGGTATTTATTCATTCATTCATTCATTCATTCATAGGCTCTCCCATACTGGTTTGTTCATATATCTGTCTGTCTGTCTATCTATCTATCTATCTATCTATCTATCTATCTATCTATCTATCTATCTAAATATCTACTTACCAAACTACATATTCATCTATCCATCTGAGTGTCTGTCTGTCTATCTACCTTAAAAGCTTCCATGCTGGTGTGTTTGTTTGTTTGTTATAGAACCTCCTATAATGGTTTATTTATATACTTATGCATTTATTCATTTATTTAATTTATAATCTTCCATACTGATTTGTTTTTGTTTATTCATTTATTTATTTTAGACTCTTCCATACTTGTTGGTTTGCTTATTTATTTGCTTATCAATCAATCAATCTATCTATATCTATTTTTTTTATTTTAGGATCTCTCATACTGATTCCCACTGGAACTGCATTAGTTCACATTCCTAGCAGTGAGGAGCAAGGGTCCTCTCCCCTCATTCTTGCTATCATTTGTTATCACATTTCCTTGATGCTCTGAGTGAGATGAGATCGAATCTTAAAGCACTTTTAATTCACATTTCCATGCTGGCCAAGGGTACTGAATATTTTTAAAAATGTTTACTGGCCTGGGAACTGTCTTTCAGTTCATTAGTCAACTTATGAGAATATTTGTTTATTTCTTGTGTAATTTTGAAGCTCTTTATATACTGTAGATACTACCTGTGTAGCATAAAAGTTAGCTGGCAAAGATTTCTACCATTCTATAATCTATTCACTTTGATAACGGTTCCCTTTGCTGTGCAGTTTTTCTCTTTGTTGTTGTTTTTTTATATAATCCCATTTGTCAATTTCTAGGGTCCTTTTCAGAAAAGGAGTCCTGTTTAGGAAGTTTTGGCCTGAGATTTTATCATGAAGGAAATACACCAAGATACAGCATAGGCAAGGAAGGACACACACACTACCAAGTTCCCACTAAGTAAAGTTGAAGGAAAAAATAAAACATGACATAGCATCCAAGAGTTATGTGACAGTGTTGAGTCCACACATGCTCAATTCAGGGTGCACAATGGATAAATCTAAGAAAAAATTTACACTTAATTTTCAAAAAAAATAAAGGAGTTTTCCTACAAAGAATGAAACAGCAAATCAAGTAATCCAATTAAAAAATGGGGAACAGAACTAAACAGAAAACTCCCTGTAGAGAAATATCGAGTGGCAGAGAAACACTTAAAGAAATGCTCAACCTCACTAGCCATTAGGGAAATGCAAATCAAAACGACCCTGAGATTTCACCTCACACCCATCAGAATGGCCAAGATAAAAAAAAATCAAGTGACAACACATGCTGGAGAGGTTGTGGAGAAAGGGGAACCCTCCTCCACTGCTGATGGGAATGTAAACTTGTACAACCACTCTGGAAAGCAATCTGGTGCTTTCTCAGACAACTAGGAATAGTGCTTTTTCAAGATCCAGCCATACCACTCCTAGGCATATATCCAAAAGAGGCTCAAGTACATAATAAAGACATTTGCTCAACCATGTTTGTAGCAGCTTTATTTGTAATAGCCAGAAGCTGGAAACAGCCCAGATGCCCCTCAACTGAAGAATGGATGCAGAAATTGCGGTACATCTACACACTGGAGTATTACTCTGCAATGAAAAATGAGGAAATCATGAAATTTGCAGGTAAATGGTGGGACCTGGAAAGGATCATCCTGAGTGAGCTGTCCCAGAAGCAGAAAGACACACAGGGTACATACTCACTCATATAGACATGTAACATAGGATAAACCTACTAAAACCTGTACATCTAAAGAAACTAATTAAGAGAGAGGACCCTGACTAAAACACTCAATCCCTATCCCGAAAGGCAAAGAGGATAGACATCAGAAGAAGAAGAAAACAGGAAACAACCTAGGAACCTGCCACAGAGGGCCTCTGAAAGGCTCTGCCCTGCAGACTATCAAAGCAGACACTGAGACTTATGGCCAATTGTTGGGCAAAGTGCAGGGAATCTTATGTAAGAAGTGGGAAATAGTAAGATCTGGAGAGGACAGGAACCCCACAAGGAGAGCAACAGAACCAGAAAATTTGACACAGGGGTCTTCCCAGAGACTCATACTCCAACCAAGTACCGTGCATGGAGATAACCTAGAACCCCTGCACAGATGTAGTCCATGGCAGTGTAGTGTCCAAGTGGGTTACATAGTAATGGGAAGAGGGACTGCCTCTGACATAATTTGATAAGCCTGTTCTTTGATCACCTCCCCCTGAGGGGAGAGCAGCCTTACCAGGCCACAGAAGATGACAATGCAGGCATTCCTGATGTGATCTGATAGACTAAGATCAGAAGGAAGGAGAGGAGGACCTCCCCATCAGTGGACTTGGGGAGGGGCATGAGCGAAGAAGGGGGAGGGAGGGTGGGACCAAGAGGGGAGGAAGGAGGGGCTTATGGAGGATACCAAGTGAATAAACTGTAATTAATAAAAAAAGAAAAAAGAAGAAGAAAAGCCTAATATATACAATAAATGTGTATGCTCTGCTTCTGAACCATGAGAAAATGCAAAACTCACTAAAAGAGCACAAATCTAACATGGACATTACCAACAGCCTTTGAAGAGCTAGAATGTAAATCCTGCAGCCACACTAGAAGATAGTATTGCAATTTCTTACAAAATAAGCATACACTTACCATATAACCAAGCAAATCCACCTCTAGATATTCTATAAGGGAAATGTAAAATATTCTCATAAAAAGATCTGTATGCAAATTTTCATTGAAGCTTTATTCATAAGAGCAAAATAAACTAGAAGCTCCAAAGTGGTCAGCTGATGAATGGATAAACAAACTGTGGTGTATTTATCCAACCAAATACTGTCTCAGAAATAGAAAGCAACAAGCTACAGACACATGCATCAACATGAATGAAGCTCCGAAGCATTACAGTAAGTGAAGAGGCCAGACACAAAAGACTCCATACTTCATGATTCTATTTATATGACAGTCTCACAAAGGCAATATTACAAGTAATGAAAATAGATCCGTGGTTGCCTAGGGCTGGGAATAAAATAAAGTATCACATGCAAGAGTAAGCAAGGGTTCTTGAGGGTAATAGAAGTGTTCTATATTTTGAGAGTCATGCATTTATCAGTACACATCAAGTGGGTACAGATAATTGCATCTTAATATCTTGTGTGATACTACAAATGTTTTAAGAATGATGAAGCCATGTGCTGTTCAGTGGGACCAACTTGTCCTCTGACACATCTATGACAGTTTTGGCAAGAATGCTTAGAGGGAAGGATTGTCAAAGAAACAATTCAACCCATGACACTACACTTGAGTGATGGTTCTCTAACTGCCAGGAGCTAGATAGCATCAATTACCTGTTGTGATTGTTGACTGTCAATTTGACAGGATCTAGAGGGAGTGTCTACATTTAGTCTGGCCTCTGGGTGTGCCTGTGAGGGATTATCCGGATTAGGTTAATTAAGGTGGGAAGAACAACTTTAGCCAAGGGCAGCACCATTCCATGGGCTGGGGTCCTGAACTGAATAAAAAGAAGAAATTGACTTGAGCAGAGGCAATTGTCTCTCTGCCTCCTTGGGGTGGTTGTAATGTGAGCAGCTGTCCCAGAGTTTCCCACCAAGATGATCTATCAACCTTGGCTTGCGAGCCTGAATAAACTCTATATCCATTAAGTTGCTTTTATCAGAGTATTGTTACAGCAACAAGAAAAATGACTAACATACTTATCAGTCTAGAAAAGCTGACTGCACCCATTTAAATGTTCAGGAGTTACATAAACCCATCTATGGCAGCACGCACTTTTAATTCTAGCACATGGGAGACTGAGGCAGGAAGCAGGTCATGAGTTTACGTTTAGCCTGGGCTGCATAACTTGCTTGAAGAAACCAAACACACAAAAAAGGTAAGCGAAGCTTTACCTGAAAAATAATTTATATAGTATTAAATATAGCATATTTCAATTTTTTCTAATGTATGCTCATTTTATTCTGTGAGAAGGTACATACATTTGCCTAAACACAAGGGCTGCTGCTGTAAGTGGCTGTTTCTGGCTTTGTTGAAGCAATAAGATTGCAGGGAACATTCTCTCTGGCACAATACAGTTGTGTAATGTGTGAATTGTTTTACAGAGAGGAAGCATTGCTTTTATAATCAAAAGAAAAACAATAAAGTGATTTTCATTTTGAAACTACACAGTGATCTAGCTTATGGCTGTACGGTTGGCTTTGTATCTCTCCTTAATTATCTTATGTGTATTGGTTTTTGTCTCCTCAAATAAGCTGAATGTTTTAGTAATGGTGCAGAAGAAGAAGCCAGGCTGGAATTCCTTTTATTCCACTGTGAACCTGGGATCTTTGGCAAGTTACTTCAACTGGTCATATTCTTTCTTTGGGTTCAAATATCCTCATCCATAGCTCCCATTAGAGTCTGTTTCTTTCTGTCATGTCTATGCTATGTTCAAACCCATACTAACAGCTTTCTAAGTCTCAGTAGTTTGTACTGACTAGAATTAACTATACTGTGCACATTACTCACAATTCTGAATTCTGCAAATTACATTCTGCCAACCTGCTCTATAAATCTCTATATTGAAAAAGTGGTAAGTGTCTCCCATCAAGCCCTCTCTAAACTCTGGGCCACCTCCTCCCACTAGTCACTTCTTTTTCCCTTGTTTTTTAATTCCTACTCATCCTTTAAACCCACTCGTATGATCCTCTCTCACATCTACAGGAGTGAGCATCCCCCTTTGTCGAATCTACAATGTTCTGGCATAGATCTATGATAATGAATGCCCTGTACAATATATTAAAATTTCATGTCTATATATTCAGAAACACTCTGTCTCTCTTTTAAGACAGAAACTATTGCTCCTTCATTTTGATTCACTCAATAAAATCTTACTAGGAAATTAATGTGTTTCATCACCCATCCTGGGCACTTCCTCATTATTGCTTGTCATATGTTTCCTACAAATTCTAGCTTTTAGAAAACCTATGCTATATCCCATATCAGAAGCTCTATAAAAGGCATACTCCTTCAGTGGTGACTCATTCACAATGGTTCACAGTCTCTGAGCTAGCTTTTCTCTTTCAAGTGCTTCTGTGTTGAAACTAATATTTTGAACAGTGGAAAAGCATTGGTGAGACAGATTAAATAAACGATATTTAAGGCAGGAGATGTAACCCAGTAGAAGAGCACAAACCAGGTCCTCATAAGGTCCTGGGTTTGATCCTCAGCACCATTAATTAATAGTTAATTAATCTATCAACAAAATGGCTCATTAAAAAGTCACTTTGTCATTCCTCTAGATCTTCGGCAATGCATATGTTCTATGAATCAGCAGAATCTCACCTTGAGTTCATCTCATGTTAACTAAATCAGTGCCTGGGTTTAACCAGGTTGTACATGGACACAGTAAAGCTGGAAAAGCATAACCATTGGTATATAGTTCAATCATATCTTGTCCAGAACTTTGGCATACCAATACTCCACCAAGTTCTAGAGTTTTCCTTCTTTTATTTTGTAATACAGAAGTGATTTTATTGTCATCTCCTTTTTGAAATTCACATCTCTTATTAAATATGGATAATCTTTTCCACAACCTCTAAGACTCATTAAGAGCTAATCATCATCTATGCTTCAAAATCAATCAACACTATACTTTCCACTTGTCCCTCTAATGCCCACTTCAGCCAGTGACATTGGCTGCCTGTCACATTCTCGCTCAAGCCAAGGACCTTTCTATTAAAGAACTCTGGGTACATCCTCTTTCTCTTCCCTGATAAAGCTTATCTCTCTGATTCACATCCCATGCTTGGCTTGTTCTCATCTGGCTGGTCTTACCTGATGAGTTATACTTTGGATAAAACCTTTCTAGGTCATTTACTCTAAGTGCTTGCACCATTATCAAGCACAGGCTCTGGCTATTTCTTTCACACTCTAAAACACTGTATTGTGAAAAATACCTTTCATGTTACATAGGATATTTTTTCACTGTCATAAACTAAACATCTGACATGATTTCTGACTCAAAGCACACACTTTAAAATATCCATTGAATGAACAAATGAAATGAAGATCTACCAGGGATCAGCAAGCTTTTTCACAAATGACCAGACAATAAATTCTCAAGGTTTCTATAGCCACATAATCTTTATGGTGAAATATTCAGTGAGTTTAAGTGGTTTGGACAAACTTTACTTTACTCATTTATTTTTATTGTTTCTCCTTTTTCCTGAATATTCTCCCCTTTGCCTGAATTGTATTTCCAAAGAAACAACTTTCTTGGAGGGTTTAATTTGTTGTTTATGAAATTATTTGTCATGTTTGAGAAAGTCTTATGTTTCCCCCACGAGCAGATGTGGCTGGTCTGCCTGCTAAGGCATTACGCTGAAACTCGTTCACAGCATCTGTCACATTCACATTTCCCTAGCAGCTACTGTATTATATTGCATCATCTTTGCTATTGTTGTTTTGTTTTAGTAGTTTTTCAAGACAGAGTTTCTCTGTATAACCTTGGCTCTCCTGGACTTGCTTTGGAGACCAGGCTAACCTTGAACTTACAGAGATCTGCCTGCCTCTGCCACACGGGGTGCTGCCATCACCACGTCCTACTGCAGATTGTATCTTCTTCTTCATATATATCTGTGTGTGAATAATTTTTATTTTTTATTCCTAGGAATATAATTTATTCCCAATTGTATCTATCCCAATTGTAGTCCCCCCCATCTCCTCCCAGTCCCACTCTTTCTCCCTCTTTGTCCCCTGTTCCCCTTCTCCCTCCCCTAATACAATGAAAGGTAGAGTACTCCTCCCCTATTATCTGACCCTAGCCTATCAGGTCTCATCAGGACTGCCTAGATCCTATTCCTCTGTGGGTTGGCTAGGTTGTCCCATGAAAAGAAAGTGATCAAATAGAAAAATAGTTCATCTCAGAGACTGTCCCTGTTCTTTTTAGTAGAGTACCCAATGGAGACTGAGATGCCTATGGGCTACATTGAGCAGGGGTCTAGCTAGGTCCTCTCCATGCATAGTCCTTGATTGGCGCATTAGTCTCTACAGGCCTTCTTTGGCCCAGTTTTTTTGGCTTTGTTGGTCTACTTGTGGAGCTCCTGTCCCCTCTGTGTTCTTCTATCCCCCCTTTCTTCCATAAGACACCTGCACTCTGCCCAAAGTTTGGCTGTGGGTCTCTGCATCTGTTATGACCCCCTGCTTGGTGGAGTCTTTCAGAAGACATCTATGGTAGGCTTCCATCCTGTTTCCTCTTCCACAGCTTCCAATGTCTATCCTGTTCGCCTACTGAATGAAAATTAAGCATCCCCCCTGCCAGGGTCCTCCTTATTGTTTAGCTTCTTTACGTCTGTAGATTTTAGTATATTTATTCTATATTATATGGCTAATATCTGCTTATAAGTGACTATATTCCATGAGTATCTTTCTATTTCTGGGCTACCTCACTCATAATGATCTTTTATAATTCCATCCATTTGACTGAAATTTTCATGATTTCCTTGTTTTTAATAGCTAAGTAGTATTCCATTGTGTAAATGTACCACAATTTCAGTATCCATTCTTTGGTTGAAGAGCATGTAGGTTGTCTCCAGATTCTGGCTATTATGAATAAAGCTGCTATGAACATAGCTGAGAAAATGTCTTTGTTGTATAGTGGAACATCTTTCAGGTGAATGCCTAAGAGTGGTATAGCTGGGTCTTGAGGTAGCACTATTCCTAATTTTTTGAGGAAGTGCCAGATTGATTTCCAAGGTGGTTGTACAAGTTTGCACTCCCACCAGCAATGGAGGAGTGTTCTTCTTTCTCCACATCTTTGCCAGAATATCCTGTCACTTGAGTTTTTGATCTTAGCCATTCTGATAGGTATAAGATGGAATCTCAGAGTCATTTTGATTTGCATTTCCGTGATGACTAAGGATGTTGAGCATTTCTTTCAGTATTTCTCTATCATTCAATATTCTTCTGTTAATAATTGTTTAGCAGGCGGGGGCAGAGCCAAGATGGCCACTAGCACACACAGTTTTTGAACTGTGGAAGAGCTGAATGCCTGAGTGGCTGAGTGGAAGGACTTCTGAAGCCAGAGAAATGATGGAGAGGCTTTTTAAACGACAGGGAACATCACATGAGGTGAGAACTTTGGTCTCGGGCCAACCGTGAACTTGTTAGGGGAAGGAGAGAAATGATCCTTTGATCCCTCAGCACTTCCCTTTCTTGGACCTCCCTCCTCCTCAGCACAGCCAGCTCACTGAGATTCTCAGCTCAGTGCTCACGGCCTGGGGTCTGCAGCAGCTAAGACGGAGCTCCCTAGCCCCTTAGCAGCAGCTGTACAGGTCTTGGAGTCCCAAACTTGTGAAAACCATCCTCCCAGGGTCCCAGGTCTGCTGGCCACCATACTGGCTCCACAGAGACACTCAGCCAATGACTGAATGACTGAATGATTGAACGACGTGCCCAAATCCTCAATGACAGATAATACGTTATTTACCCACCAAAGCCCAGCAGACCTGACATACAAGCCAGGCATACCAGGTGCTGGGCCTCCCAGGCTTGGAGAGCACAGCAGAGGGTCCCCAGGACTTCCCAGAAAGCATCTGGACCAGCATCCCAGTCTCCAGCTGCAGCCGGACTTTCTAACCTGGCGGCCTTTCTAACCAGGCTGCAGCAGCAGCACTAAGCTGGCGGAGCCTGTCAGTCCTCCTGCAGACCAAGCAGGGCCAAACCAGAGAGCAGAGAGCCTGGATACCCCGATCCCTGCCAAGGTAACCTGCTTGAGAGGTCCCAGGTCTGCTTGCCACTATACTGGCTCCGCAGGGTCACCCAGCCACTGACTAAACGGCCTTCCCAAACCCTCAGAGACAGATAATTCACTATATAACCACCAAAGCCCAGCAAACCCACCATACAAGCTAGACTCAACAGGCACTGGGCCTCCCAGGCCTGGAGAGCACAGGGGAGGGCACCCAGGACCTCCCAGAAGGCATCTGGACCAGCATCCCAGTCTCCAGCTGCAGATGGACTTTCTAATCCGGCGGCAGCAGCAGCACTGAGCTGGCGGAGCCTGTCAGTCCTCCTGTGGACCAAGCAGGGAAAAACCAGAGAGCAGAGAGCCCCATCCCTGCTGATGCGACCTGCATAAGAGTGAGTACGCCCTTGAGTGTCTACAGAGCCCCAGATCCAGGGTCCTTCTAAAATAGAAGCCAGGCATCGGACCCCTCTCACCCACATACCCACTGTGGGAAACAGAGGGCCACTTGAGACATTGAAGCCCCTACCCAACTGAGGAGTTAAGGCAATTAATGCCAGAAATTGTGCAGCAACCATCACCAGAGCCTGCTAGCACACGTGTGCCTGCATTTGCCCTTCTGTGCCCGCATACTTTCCTCCCACAGGTACACGTAGTGCGCCAAAGCACACTTTGAGGCTACAGGACCTCTCTCAGCTTCCTGAAGAACTCTCCAGACACCAGAAAGAGACAGTACCAGTCTGATCTGCAGAATCCAGAAACAAACAGGGAAGTTTTCAGATAAGCCAATGGCCAGAGGTAGGAGAAAGAACACATCCAACATAAATCAGGACATCATGACTGCACCAGCAACCCCCAAATTGATGGACACTCCAATTCATCAGAAGCACAGGAAAATGACTTTAAAGCTATGCTTGCCCAATTATTTGAGGCTCATAAAGAGGAAACAAACAATTGTTTCAGAGCAATAGCCATGCAAATTCAGACAGTTAAAAATGAAATGAACAAGTCTATCAAAGATTTGGCCAGTCATTTGGAGGCAAAGAAAGAGGAAGTGGACAAAATTTTTTAAAGAAACACAGGCAAATATAGCCAAACAAACAGAGGCACAAGTAGAGAGACAATGACGCATAGAGAGGAAATGAACAAAAAAAAATAGAGATCATCGTAGAGAGACAGAAATCCACATTCAAACAGATGAAGGAAATGGTGCAAGGCATGAAAACAGAATTAGAATCAATGAAGAAACACAAACTGAGAAAACCCTGGAGCTGGAGAACTAGGAGAAAAGATCAGGAACCACAAAAGTAAGCATAACCAACAGAATTCAAGAGATGGCAGAGAGAATCTCTGGAGCTGAAGATACACTCGCAGAAATTGATACTTCTCTCAAAGAAAAAGTAAAATCAGAAAAAAATCTCAAACACAAAATATCCAAGAAATCAAGGACACGATGAAAAGACAAAATCTGAGGATAATAGGAGTTGATGAAAAAGAAGACTCCAGGTTCCAAGGTCCAGAAAATATTTTCAAGAAAATTATAGAAGAAAATTTTCCCAACTTAAAGAAAGAGATGTCCATAAATATACAAGAGGCATACAGAACACCAAATAGGCTAGACCAGAAAAGAAACACATCATATCACATCATAGTCAAAACACTAAATCTACAGAACAAAGAAAAGATATTAAAAGCAGCAAGGGAAAAAGGTCAAGTAACATATGAAGGTAGACCTATCAGAATCACACCGGCCTTCTCATCAGAAACTATGAAAGCCAGAAGGGCCTGGGCAGGTGTCATGCAGACTCTAAAAGACCACAGATGCCAACCCAGACTACTATACCCTGCAAAGCTTTCAACCAACATAGATGGAGAAAATAAAACATTCCATGACAAAACTAAATTTATGCAATATCTACACAGCAAACCAGCCCTACAGAAGATACTAGAAGAAAAACTCCAATCCAATGAAAACAACTTCACCCAAGAAAAAATAGCACACAGACAATATCCCAAAAAAAATTAAAAAGAAATCAAGCAATGGAACACAGTAAGACCACCGACTCCAATATAAAAGGAACTAACGTTCATTGGTCACTATTATCTATCAACATCAATGGACTCAATTCTCCAATAAAAAGGCACAGACTAACAGAATGGGTATGGAAACAGGATCCAACATTCTGCTGCATCCAAGAAACGCACCTCTGAAACAAAGACAAACACTACCTCAGAGTAAAGGGCTGGAAAAATGTCTTTCAAGCAAACAGACCCAGAAAACAAGCTGGGGTAGCTACCCTAATATCTAATAAAATAGACTTTCAACCAAAATTACTCAAAACAGATGCAGAGGGGCACTACATTTTTATCAAAGGAAAAATCCACCAAGAGGACATCACAGTTCTGAACATCTATGCCCCAAATATAGATTTTGGGGCATACATTCATAAAGGAAACATTATTAAAACTCAAATTACACATGAATCCCAACACCTTAATAGTGGGAGATTTCAACACCCCACTCTCAACTAGGGACAGATCATCTAGATAAAAGCTTAATAAAGAAATACAGGCACTTACAGGGGTCCTAAATCAAATGGACCTAACAGATGTCTACAGAACTTTCCATCCAAACTCAAAAGAGTATACCTTCTTTTCAGCACCTCATGGAACCTTCTCCAAAATAGACCATATAGTTGGTCACAAAGCAAGCCTCAACAGATACAAGAGGATTGAAATAATCCCCTCTATTCTATCTGACCACGATGGACTAAAGCTGCACCTCAACAACAATGGAATTAGAAGAAAGCCTACAAACACATGGAAACTGAACAACTTCCTGCTCAATGACAGCTGGGTTAAGGAAGAAATAAAGAAAGAAATTAAAGACTTCCTAGAATTCAATGAAAATGAAGGTACAACATACCCTAATTTATGGGACACAATGAAAGGAGTGCTCAGAGGAAAATTCATAGCGCTATGTGCCTTCAAGAAAAAATTTGTGACATCTCAAACAAGCAACTTAATGGACCAACTGAAAGTTCTAGAAAAAAAAAGAAGCAAATGCACCTAAGAGGAGCAGATGGCTGGATATGATCAAACTCAGGGCTGAAATTAATCAATTACAAACAAATAAAACTATTCAAAGAATCAATGAAACCAAGAGCTGGTTCTTTGAGAAAATCAACAAGATAGACAAACCTTTAGCCAAACTAACTAAAAGGCAGAGATGAACTATCCAAATCAGCAAAATCAGAACTACAGACACTGAGGAAATCCAAACAATTATTAGGTCTTACTACAAAAGCTTATATGCCACAAAATTCGAAAATCTGAAAGAAATGGACAATTTTCTAGGTAGAGTCCATCTACCAAAATTAAGTCAAGATCAGGTAGAAAGATTGAATAGTTCTATATCCCCCAAGGAAATAGAAGCAGTCATCAACAGTCTCCCTTCCAAAAAAAAAAAGAAAGCCCTGGGCCAGATGGATTCAGTGCAAAATTCTACCAGACCTTCAAAGAAGTGCTAACTCCAATTCTCACCAAACTATTCCACAAAATAGAAACAGAAGGACCATTACCAAACTCATTCTATGAAGCCACAGTAACCTTGATACCTAAACCACACAAAGACCCAACAAAAAAAGAGAACTTAAGACCTTATGAACATTGATGCAAAAATATTCAATAAAATACTTGCAAACAGAATCCAAGAACACATCAGAGATATCATCCATCATGACCAAGTAGGCTTCATCCCAGGCATGCAAGGGTGGTTCAACATAAGGAAATCCATCATGTAATCCACCACATAAACAAACTGAAGGAGAAAAACCACATGATCATCTCCTTAGATACCAGAAAAGCATTGGACAAAGTCCAACACCCATTTATGCTTAAAGTCTTGGAGAGATCAGGGATACAAGGCACATACCTAAACATAGTAAAGGCAATATACAGTAAGCCTATAGCCAACATCAAACTCAATGGAGAGAAATTAAATCAATCCCACTGAAATCAGGGACAAGGCAGGGCTGCCCACTCTCTCCATATTTCTTCAACATAGTACTTGAAGTCCTAGCCAAAGCAATAAGACAACTAAAGGAGATCAAGGGGATACAAATTGGAAAGGAAGAGGTCAAAGAGTCACTATTTGCAGATGATATGATAGTATACATGACTGACCCCAAAAATTCAACCAGAAAACTCCTTCAGCTGATAAACACCTTCAGCAAAGTGGCTGGATACAAAATCACCTCAAAAAAAACCAGAAGTCCTTCTGTATACAAAAGACAAAAGAGCCGAGAAGGAAATCAGGGAAACAACACCTTCACAATAGCCACTAATAACATAAAATACCTTGGGGTGACTCTAACCAAGCAAGTGAAAGACCTGTTTGAAAAAAACTTTAAGTCTCTGAAAAAAGAAATTGATGAAGATATCAGAAGATGGAAAGATCTCCCATGCTCATGGATTGGTAGGATTAACATTGTGAAAATGGCCATCCTGCCAAAAGCAATCTACAGATTCAATGAAATTCCCATCAAAATACCAACTCAGTTTTTTACAGACCTTGAAAGAAAGATTCTCAGCTTCATATTGAGGAACAAAAAACACAGAATCTCCAAAACGATCCTGTACAACAACAGATCATCTGGAGGTATCTCCATCCCCGATCTCAAGCTGTACCACAGAGTAATAGTAATAAAAACTGCATGGTACTGGCATAGAAACAGAAAGGAGGATCAGTGGAACCGAACAGAAAACCCACAAATAAACCCACACACCTATGAATACTTGATTTTTGTCAAAGGAGCCCAAAACATTCAAGGGAAAAAAACAGCATCTTCAACAAATGGTGCTGGTCCAACTGGATGTCTATATGCAGAAAAATAAAAATAGATCCATATCTATCACTCTGCAGAAAACTAAAGTCCAAGTGGATCAAAGACCTCAACATAAAACCAGATATTCTAAATCGGTTAGAAAAAAAGTGGTGAGCAGCCTAGAACTCATTGGCACGGGAGACAACTTCCTGAACAGAACACCAACAGCACAGTCTATAACAGCAACAATAAATAAATGTGACCTCATGAAACTGTAAAGCTTCTGTAAAGCAAAAGACACTGTCCTCAGAACAAAATAACATCCTAGACTGGGAAAGGATCTTCACCAACCCTATATCAGACAGAGGGCTGATATCCAGCATATACAAAGAACTAAAGAAGTTAAAAAGCAGTAAATCAAGTAATCCAATTAAAAAATGGGGTACGGAGCTAAACAGAGAATTCTCTGTAGAGGAATATAGAATGGCAGAGAAACACTTAAAGAAATGCTCAATGTCCTTAGCCATCAGGGAGATGCAAATTAAAACGACCCTGAGATTTCACCTTACACCCATCAGAATGGCTAAAATGAATAACTCTAGTGTCAACACATGCTGGAGAGGTTGTGGAGAAAGGGGAACCCTCCTCCATTGCTGGTGGAAATGTAAACTGGTACAACCACTTTGGAAGAAGATCTTTCTCAGACAATTAGGAATAGTGCTTCCTCAAGACCCAGCTATACCACTCCTAGACATATACCCAAAATTTTCTCAGGTACACAACAAGGACATTTGCTCAACCATGTTTGTAGCAGCTTTATTTGTAATAGCCAGAACCTGGAAACAACCCAGATGTCCCTCAACTGAAGAATGGATGCAGAAATTGTGGTACTTTTACACAATGGAATACTACTCAGCAATCAAAAATGAGGAAATCATGAAATTTGCAGGCAAATGGTGGGATCTAGAAAAGATCATTCTTAGTGAGCTATCCCAGAAGGAGAAAGACACACATGGCATATACTCACTCATATAGTCCTATAAGATATGATAAACGTAATGCAATCTATACACCTAGCTATATTTTAGGTAATTGGACTGAAGAATTCGATACTATGATGGAGCAGCTGAGAGTGACCATTGTTACGGCAAATTCTACCAGAGTGGACACAGGACTAGCCACAGGATTATCATCATGGATTGCTGCAGCCATGAATCATCTGAAGGAATGGGCGGGCATGGGAGCGTTAGTAGGCCTTCTTGTGTTGGTCTCCTTGGTTTGCCTGTGGTGTATATGCAAGATTAGAGTCTCACAACAGTGTAATGCAGCCATGATCATTCAGGCCTTTACAGCCATTGAAGCAGGACAGTCTCCCCAAGCATGGTTGGTTACCATAAAAAGTTAAAATGTTATGCTCAGGATGCGAGGCTAAGCACTGCACTCAGGGTCAGCCGCTTTGGACCCAGAGAAGAGCATGTCTGATTGCATGCGGGTTGATGCCCCAGGTCCCGCCTCTGAGAAAAAGGTATCGGACGGGTCTGATGCTCTTTGGGTGGATGACACCTAAATGAACATCGGTACAAAGTCCCAATTTATTTCTAATATCAGAGATCAGACCTCTACTCTTGCCTGATGCGTCTAAAACAAAAAGGGGGAACTGTAGAGAGCTGCGGAATGCCGCGCCTTAAAGATGGAGCTGGTCTCTGCCTTCCACCTTCCCGATGGTGAGTGCTCTCTGTCACAGACAACTCCATATTTGGCTAAGGCTGAGGATCTGGCTTGCTTCCATGTATGTGGACCTATCTGCATTGCCCACGAGGCACGCTGGGGTTGGCTACCCAGAGGCTATTTAAGCTGTGGGCTGGCTTTCCCCAGGGTCAGAAGATTGTTCAAGGTTCCTGAATAAACTGCATTGAGAAGAACAAAAAAAAAAAAAAAAAAAAAAAAAAAAAAAAACATGAAATTGGGAGGGGCATGTTGTTGGGATATGGGAAGAGGAGGAGGGGTAAATAGAATCATATTTCATTGAATGCATTTATGTATGAAGTTCTTAAAAACAGAAGAAAATAAAAATAAAGAATTCAACTTTAAAAAATAAAAAAAGAAGATAAACAAGAAAGAGGACCCGGGGTAAGATGATCAATCCTCACTTAGAAAGACAAATGGGAGGTGCATTGGACATAGGAGAAAACAAGTAACAGGACAGGAGCGTACCATAGAGGGTCCCTGATACTCTACCTAGCAGTGTATCCAAGTGGATAATAAGACTGATAACCAAACCTTCGGCAGAGTGCAGGGAAATATATGAAAGAAGGTGGAGTTTATATGATGTAGAAAGGATAGGAGCTCCATAAGGACCAAATATATCCTGGCACAGGGGTCTTTTCTGAGACTGACACTCAACCAAGGACCATGTATGGATATAACCTAGAACCTCTGTGTAGATGAAGCCCATGGTAGCTCAATAACCAACTGGTTTCCCATAGTAAGGGGAACAGGGACTATTTCTGACAGGAACTCAATGGCAGGCTCTTTGACCTCCCCACCCCCCAAGGGAGGAGCAGTCCTGCTAGGCCACAGAGAAGGACTTTGTAGCCAGTTCTGAAGATACCTGATAAAACAGGATCAGATAAAAGGGGATGAGGTCCTCCCCAATCAGTGGACTTGGAAAAGGGCAGAGAGGAGATGAGGGAGAGAGGGAGGAAGGGTTTGGGAGCAAATGAGGGAGCAGATACAGCTGCTGTACAGAGTGAATAAAATGTAACTAATAATAAAAAAATAAAAGAAAAAAAAGAATTGTTTAGCTCTGTACTCCATTTTAACTAGATTATTTGGTTTGTTGGTATTTTTGAGTAAATGTTTGTAAGAGAGATTGGTCTGAAATTCTTTTTCTCTGTTGGGTCTTTGTGTGGTTTAAGTAACAATGTGACTGTGGCTTCATAGAATGAGTTTGGTAGTGTTCTTTCTATTTCTATTTTGTGGAATAGTTTGAAGAGTATTGGTGTTAGCTCTTTGAAGGTCTGTTAGATTTCTGCCCTGAAACCATCTGGCCCTGGGCATTTTTTTTTTTGAAAGGAGATTTTGATTACTGCTTTTATTTCCTTAGGGGATACAGGATTACTTAATTTATTTACCTGATTTTGATTCAACTTTGGTAAGTTAAATCTATCAAGAAAATTTGTCCATTTCACTTAGGCTTTCAAATTGTGTGGCATATAGCCTTTTGAAGTAAGACCAATTATTCCTTGGATTTTCTCAGTGTCTGTTGTTATATCTCACTTTTCATTTCTGATTTTGTTTATTTGGATAGTGTCTCTCTGTCATTTAGTTAGTTTAGCTAAAGTTTTGTCTAGCTTGTTGATTTTCTCAAAGACCAGCTCATTGATTCTTTGAATTGTTCTCTTTATTTCTAATGTATTGATTTCAGTGGAGCTTAATTATTTCAAGCTGTCTACTCCTCTTGGGTGTGTCTGCTTCTGCTTTTTTTTTCTAGATATTTCAGGTGTGCTATTATATTGTTTGTATGGGATGTCTCCAATTTCTTTATGAAGGCACCTAGTGCTATGAACTTTCCTCTTAGCACAGCTTTCATTGTGTCCCTATGTTCTCCCACTCCAGGATTTCTTCAGTTTGTACTTTCTTTAATGTTTCTATTTCCATCTTCAGACCTTGAAGTATTTTGTTGATTTCCTTCACCCTTTTGTTTGTATTTTCCTGTCTTTCATTATATCATTTGTCTAGTTTCTTCACCTGTTTCTTTGAACTTTTCTTTATTTCCTTCAGTAAATTTAATTATTCCTTTTCTAAAAGCTTCTGTCTATTTGACTGTATCCTCCTATATTTCTTATGTTCCCTGTGTTATTATCCTTGTAAGCATAGTTTTAAGGTCATTTTCTTGTGTTTCAGTTGTGTTAGGGCATCCAGTGCTGCTTACCTTTAGATAACTGGGTTCTGGGGATGTCATATTGCTTTGGCTTTTGTTGATTGTGTTTTTCTGCTGATGGTTTAGTCATCTGGTTGTCTCTGTCATTGGATGTTAGGAGTTCTCAGGGATTCCGAAAGAGCCCTGGGTAGGAAGCTTGATGTTCATGCAGTTGCCCTTATCAGATTATTGGGAATGATATCTTACTGGCGGGTGGTTCACAGGGAATTTCCAGTGGGTGTCCTCAGATGCTTGATCCTGAGGACCACTTGGATTCTTCAGCAGCTCAGGGATCTGCCTTTTGCACATGGAAGTCTTAGAGCCAGCTGCCCAGCCACTAGCTTTCTTGGTCTGACGTTAGTGAGCCCAGGCACTTTGTTCAGACATTGTGCTTGTTAGGCCCAGACTTTTTAGAGAACCTGTGAGCTCAGAGGTCCTCTTGGTGTCCTTAGGGAGATAGGTTGAGTCTTGGAGCAGTGTCTCGGGTTGTTTCCTTGGGTCCTAAGCATCAGGAGAATTGTGGTTAAAGATGTGTGGGATGGTGAGAGTGGGCTCTGGGGTTTGAATCCAGGGGTCTCCAGTACCCAGAAGGTGTCCACAGGATGGTGAGAGTGGGTGCCAGGATTTGGAGCTTCACACCCTGTACTGGAAGGTATCCACCCCAGGGACAGAGAGAGTGAGTGCCCAAAGTTGGAGCCAAGAGCCACTGGTACCAGAAAGGTATCCACAGAAAGTGAGCTTGGGTAGTTGGTCTAGGGCTGTGGCACTGCTGGGTGGGAGACTGGGGATTTTTCCCTGTATTTGATGGGTGGCCTGAAGATGGACCCTCATGTGTCCTCTTGGATTCTCCCCTCATCTGAGAAACACAGACATCGAGGCTTTGGGCTCCACAGTACGGCTTGTCACTCTGATCTCACTGCTAAGCTGCTGTTCAGACACCCTGTGTGTTCAGCAAAACCATCTTGAATCTTCATGTGGAGATTGTATCTTCTAAAGGTGATTCTGATACCTGTCATTCCACATGCTTTTTTGTTTGTTTTGTATTTATGGTTTTTGGTTTTTTTGTTTGTTTGTTTGTTTTGTGTATAAGTACCATGCCACTGGAACTCCCAACATGCTCTTCTGTAAATTTACTTCTCCATCTGCTCTCAAAAGTAGAATTTAGCAGGTGGATCTCTGTGATTTCAGACCAGTCTAATATATATATATATATATATATATATATATATATGTACATATGTATATGAAGTTGCAGAATAGCCAGGGTTATATAGTAAGACACTGTCACAAAAATGGAACAAACAAACAAAAAACAATAATAAAATAGTCAAATTCTTCTCCCTTTCTATCTGGCTTGAATCTCACACTTAATATCTTTGAAGTGTGGCTGGAAAATGTCAGGTACCCTCTGCCTTGCTCTATTACGATATTCAGTCTACAACAAGGATCTTCACCCTTGACATCACTGGTATTTGGGGCTAGAAAATTCTTTGTCTTTTTTATAGAGGACTTATTATTCTGTGACTTATAAAATGTTGTGTAGCATCTTTAACCTTTATCAGCTAGACGCCAATAACATCCCTCATGATGACAACAGAAATATCTCAGACACTGTAAAAACTCTCTTGGAAGATAGAATTTACCTCATTAATGGCTAATTGAGAACCACTTAGGTACTCCATATGCAATATATGCTGTAAATGCCTAAGACCACCATGCTTGCATAGAACAAAGGGTATTCCAGCTCTCAACCCCAAAGAACATTAACCTTCCAGCCACCTCTGCCACAGCACTTTGAAATGTAATACATCCATCTTGAATCCTTAAGACCTGACCATCAGCCAAAATGATACCACCAAATGACCTCAGTTTACACTAAAGGACTTGCAAAGCTGATTCTTGACCAAACTTCTGTCACAGAGAATACACAAACTCTAAAAAATAAAGTTACATATAATACTCAAATTTTAAATATACTTATAATTATTTGAACAGAATTTGATACCTGGTAACATGGTACAACTGTAAGAAAAAATTACAAAATATACAAAATTGGCCCTAAAACTAAGTTGAAATAGCTAGAAGAATGCTAAGAAAAACATCTTGTAAAAATAAAATTCAAAGAAATTGTCTACAAAAATCCAAGAGAAAACATTGAAAGATGAAATAAAAGTTGTCTTTGTTACACAGTGATAGTAAAAGTAAGAACAGTGTCCCCTGCATTAATATAAAAAGTAGAAGGTTTGGTAAATAGACTAATAGATTTGAGAACTATAGGCAGAAGTTTGCATGGTTCTTTGTTTTTATAGCTGTGTATTATAATCATGCATAAATACAAAGATAGTTTACAACTATATATAGAAGGAATTCTACTCTAAAGCAGAACTCAGGGATGATATAAAGAAGCCAATATAGATTGTATTAAAAAAAATGTTTTCATCCTGTCTCTTCTTACAGAAAGCTCCACAAAGGAAATATTCTCAATTCAAAATCAAATCCTGAAGAGTTCTCAGAAAACAAAAAAGCAAAAACCCAATGTGGTCCCAGGTAAGTAAGAAGTGACTGGAAACAAAACAAAACAATCATTTCTTAAGACCTCATAATTATTTAAGATGGTTTCTCAGAGCCTTTTCAGAGAAATAAGGGGAGGTGTGTATCATGAACGTCTCTTACACAACAGAACTTCTAAAACTCCACAGCATTCTTTAGGAAATTCAAGGAAAAAAAAAGTTCCTGTCTCAAAGAAATACATAGATGTACCATCATCTCATGCAGCAAGCAAGCAACAAATATAACAATAAGCCCATACAGTTATTAAAGGACTTATATCAGCAAAAGCACTAACTCTACTAAATTGAACTGAGAGAATACAAAATGAAATTATTTTCAAACCTCTTAACTTTTGTAGGCTGAAAAAAATCTGAGAAGAATATCAGAATCTAGGATATATAGTTTTCATGGGAAGATAAGTATCACATAAAAAGCAGAGTAAAATATCTTAAAAGCTGGAGTAGAGGAACTCATGTCCTCAAAGGAGCAAAGGAGCAACAGGTTCTAATCACAGAGCTTATGATCTTAGCCCAGGTGGATATCAGAACAATAATGGAGCAGCAGTCATGATATGCCTAATTCTGGCATTATGAATGGGGACATCTATTGCATCTATACTCATTCTCCTGCCTTGTATGTTGAACATGAGGGAGTCACATGACTTAACTCTTCAGACTGAGTTCTTCAGATTAAAGGCTACAGCAACGAAGAACCTGTCTGTACCCAACGACCTTCATCTGTACCTCAGTCTAGCAAGAATCTAGATGTGAGCCAAAGTCATAATGGAATGAAGCATTGGCATTCTTGAACTAGTTTCATTCATGATTTGTAAGTTTTGAATGAAGTACTATCATGTGACTTCTGAACAGCCATTTGGTTTTCCCATGACCTTTACTATAGGAGAAGTGAGCCAACATGTGAGAGATTCAACAGTTCTAAGGTCTCAGTGCAGAAAAGGCTGAATGCAGGTGCCCTTGTAAATCATTCTAGATGAGCTCAACCTTCCAACACCCTTCATCAAGGTACTGGTCATATGGATGAACCCTCCTGATCCCTCTTGGGTATAAATAAGTGCTACAAGGAGCAAAATTTCAGCCAGCCAAGCATTTAGAATTCATGAGATAAAATAAAATATAATTATTATAATATAATGTAATCATTGCTGTTTTAAGCCATCAAATGCTTGGGTCATTTGTTATGCATCAATAGTAACAGTCTCTGATGGGTTTGACCTTGTGCTCATCTTATAAACATGGGCTAGTTTATCACATCTATATTCCTGTGGCCTTTAAAATAATGCCTCTTGAACAATGATGGATATGTTTATACTATACAAATCTTGTCGTGTAAAATAACTCTGGGTGTTACACACGTTTTATGAGTTAAGTAAAAATGAAATTACTAGCCTCAATTTTTCTGGTAAGAAACTAAGGAAAAACTGGAGACGCAGCTCAAGGGTAGAGTATTTGCCTTTTAAGGAAGAGTTTCCCAATTCTGTCCTCAGCACTGAAGAAGGAAAGGGGACTGGGGAGGAAGGAAGAAGTGAAAGAAGAAGGAAGGGAGCAGAAAATAACGAGGATGGAAAGACAGAATTAAAGATGGAAAAACTGAGGTTAACTGTCTTTCCATATCTCTATAAAATAACACAAAGCGGGATGTGAACTTAGAACTTTTGAATCTGAGTACATCAGAAAGCCCATATAAGATGTTCTCCTGTGCATTGTAGACTCTACATCAGCATATGGTTATTTAATGCAGGAAAAAAAAGAAAAGGAGAGTTGTAGGTAGGGAAGTAAAAGAAGGGAAGAGCATTCCCAAGGGTTTTCATTTCCATAGTGAAGAATCTCACCTGAACTCTAGGGCAGTTTACAAGACACAGAACCCAGTGAAACTCATGAGTTCAGCATTTGCCAATCTCCAATTTCTTCACATTTTGACATTCTTAGAAGTACATTAATGCTCTAGTTCAACTTGATAACTTCACAGGACCCAGCATCTCCTCCTTTATCCCTTCCTCTTGGCCTGACATTTCAGAGGTCCCTTGATCATCCTAGAAGGTAAATGACTTATCACAGAGCACCAGAGTTAAATAATCCTCCTTACTTAGACATTGGGGAGATAAATAAGTGAGGTAAACATATCCTGAGAGTGATTACTATATAAAACTGGGGTGACATTGAGGAACAGGAATCAAGAGATAGAGATTTTGAAAATATTTATATTAGAGGAATATTAAAAGCCTTAAGCTGAAATAGCTAATAATCAGAGGCTGAGTAGGAGGTGAAAGATGACTTTACCCATTTCTAATTTTCTGCTTCACTATGATAAATAGTAAATGGTATTTTATTTCAGTTTCAGTAAATCTTCTTTAGACATATAGGTAACGTGGACCAGAGCTAAGTAAACTCTGTTCATTTCTACAACAGCAAACAGAACAGCATCAGCAGCATCAGCACACTCCTCAGTATGATGGGATGGAGACCTGACTCTGGTGAACTGTAATGCAGTGCCCAGGAATTAAGTCACATTAGGAAGGTACAACTGTCCCCAGGGCTGTGTGTCCCCCAATGTCAGCAGCTGAGTGTATGCCCACGTGTGACCTCCAAAACCCTAGGTTTACAAGAGACCTCAGAGGATTTTCAGCCAAACCACGAGGAATGGAATAGAATGGAACAAAACACAATGCTCACAGAGCTCCTTACACACTGAGAGGTTGCACACAGCAATGCACTGTCACGGTGAAGAAGCTGAAAACAAAGGCTGTTGCCTGAGAAATAATAGGCAGGCTTCCTCAGCTATAGGACTACCAAAGGTCTCATTATCATCAACTGAAAGAAAGTGTGACTTGTTAACATCTTGTTTCTTCACCATAAAGCCATACACTGGCAAAAAGGCTGAGAGCTATAAGATGGACAGTAAAGAGGATGTTGTATTAGCAATAAACATTTTAAAATTTATTACAACTTTCAGGTGATATAAATAGATTTTTTTTAAATTTGCAAATCATAATTATGTGTATTTGTAGATTAAAGTGTGATTTTTCATATGTGAAAAATGGTATAATTAATATATTATCTATCCTTCATTTAATTGTCTGTTTGTATTTAGTATTTACTCTTTTAGCTATTTTATTTCTCTGATTTTTATTTAAATTTTTTTCATACAAGTATTTTGATCATATTATTTTCTGTTTCCCAACTCCTCCGAGATTATCCCTACCTCTTTGCCCACCTAACTTCATGTTTTGTTTGGTTTTTTTGTTTTGTTTTTTTTTTTTTTTTATCTCTTGCTCAAAAAAAAAAAAACTCAGAATAAACCAAGAAGAAAAAAACAGGCTGTGGATTCAGCTCTGTAACTGAGCAGGACTGAATGGCTGGTGTGCTGTGAGGGTAGTTCAGAGGAGTTCAAAAGTAACCATATGATTATTTATCTTGGCAAAATCTTTGAAGCAGGCTTTAGAGATCCAAGATGGCAGTGCCGATCCCACACTGTGTCTGATCAGCACGGCAGCAGTGACTGCACATCAACCAACAGACCGAACGGTGGGCCCTAAAACAGCAGCTACTGGGTCTGTCTGTTGAGAAAAGAAAATAAAAAAAACACGGTGAAGGAAAAACTTGGGTTTGACTCGGTCACCCAGCTAACCCCTGGAAAAGTTCCAGGGTTCCTGCAAGTAGGCAATCTCCAGCTCACTATGCTCACAGTCCCAGACTGAACTGTGGGACCCCAAACGTCAGAGACTGGGTCATCCAGTTGAGAGGAAACCCCAAGGTGAGGGAAAAAAAAAACATGGTCTGACTTCAGATTTCCCAGCTAATCTTCCAGGAAGAGTTCCTGGGTTCCTGTGGGCAGGGGGTCTCCAGAGTCTAGCCACATACCTCCTGTGATCACCACCAAGTGAATACCTTCTGGTTACTGAGGCACACAGCTCCAACCTCGGGTCTCTTGGTGCCATGGGAACAGCCCAAGAAGCTGCTCTAAAGCTCAACTTTCTTCCTAAGAAGACCATCAAAACTTCTGGGCTCTCTGGTTCTTTAAGATGGCTGTGCCCAGTAAACAGTGTCTGGGCACAATGTCTGGGCAGCTACAGCTCATTAACTTCAGAGCAACAAAGCCAATGGTGAGGCAGCTGTCTGAGGGTATTCCCCTGGTGAGAGGAGAGCCCCGGGCCTCCTTAGGAGTCCAGTTTGCCCACAGGATCATATGCCTAAGGAGAGCTTCAGCTATTCCCTCGGAACCACCCACCAGTCAAGAGACCATACCTACCAATATGAGGAGGGATCCTGCGGGAACATAGAATTCCCTGCCCAGGCCTTTTCCCACACTCCCTCCCACCTCCTGCCTTCCAGCAGGCATCAGAAACTATCAGCCAATGCCAGAGACAAACAGATGAGTAAAGGCCAGCGTAAAAACACAATCAACAAAAGCCAAAGCAATGTGGATCTCCAGAACTCAGTTACCCTAAGGCAAACAGCCCTGGATACCCTAAAACAAGTGAGATTCAAGATAATGACCTTAAACCTATGTTTATGAAGATGATAATGAAAGAAATGAATAAAATCTGTAAAGAAATACAGGAAGATAGAGTCAAACGGATTGTGGCTTTTAAAGAGGAAATAATTAAACCACTAAAAGAAATAGAGGAAAGTTCAAACAGGTTAATGAATGGAATGAAAGGCAGGAAAATACAAGCAGGTGAAGGAAATCATCAAAAACAGTTCAAGATCTGAACACCAATATGGAAACATTAAAGAAAACACAAACTGAAGAAATCCTGGAGACAGAAAACTTAGGGAAGAAAACAGGAACTACAGAGGCAAGCATCTGAAACAGAATACAAAAGATAGAGGAAATAATCTCTGGTGTAGAAGATACAATGGAAGAAATTGATGCATCCGTCAAAGAAAATGTTAAATCTAAAAAATTCCTGACACCAAACATCCAAGAAATCAAGGACACCAGAAAAAGACAAAACTGAAGAATAATAGGAATGAGGAAAAAGAAGATTCCTGTTTCCAAGACCCAGGAAATACTTTCAACAAAATGATAGAAGAAAATGTCCCCAATTTAAAGAAATAGATGCTTATAAGCATACAAGAGGCATACAGAACACCTAATAGATAAGACCAGAAAAGAAAATCCACCCACCACATAATAATCAAAACACTAAATATACAGAACAAAGAAAAAATATTAAAAACTGAAAGGGAAAAAGGCCAAGTAACATATAATGGCAAACCCATCAGAATCACATCTGACTTCTTGACAAAGACCATGAAAGCCATAAGGAAATGGACATATGTCATGCAGACATGAAGAGAACACAGATGTCAGCCCAGACTACTACACCGTGCAAAACTCTCCATCATCATAAATGGAGAAACAAAATATTCCAAGACAAAAACAAATTTAAATAGTACCTACCCACAAATACAGCCCCACAATAGATACTAGAAGGAAAAATCCAACCCAAGAAAGCTACACCAAGGAACCCAGGAAATAAATTCACCACAGCAAAACTAAAAGTAGAAAAACACACAAAAACACTACCACAACCAACATCAAAATAAAAGAAACTAATATTCAACGATCATTAATATCTCTCAACATAAATGGCCTCAACTCCCCCATAAAAAGACACAGACTAACAATGGATGCATAAATGGGACAATTCTGCTGCATTCAAGGAAAACAGGCCAGACACAAAGATAGGCATTACTTGAGAGTAAACAGATGGAAGAAGGTTTTCCAAGCAAATAGACCCAAGAAGCAAGCTGAAATTGTCATTCTAATATCTAATAAAATAGACTTCCAACCAAAACTAAACAAAAGAAATGAGGAAGGACATTTTATACTCACCTAAGGAAAATTCCACCAAGATGACATCTCAATTCTGAACATCTATGCCCCAAACACAAGGGTACCCACATTTGTAAAAGAAACATTAATAAAGGGTGAACCATACATAGATCCCCACATATTAAGAGTGGGAGACTTTAATACCCCACTCTTATCAAAGGATAGATCAACAAAACATAAGCGAAACTGAGAGATAATGACACTAACAGACATCATGAATTAAGTGGACCTAACAGACATCTACAGAACTAGTCACCCAAACACAAAAGAATTTACCATCTCAGCACCTCATGAAACCTTCTCCAAAACTGACCATACAGTAGGACACAAAGCAAGCCTCAATAGATACAAGAAGATTGAAATAATTCCTTGTATCCTATAAGGCCACCATGGACTAAAGCTGGACCTTAACAACAACAGAAATAGCAAAAAGCCTACACACACACACGGAAACTGGACAACTCTCTACTCAATGACAGCTGGGTCAGGGAAGAAATAAAGAAAGAAATTTAACACTGCCTAGAATTCAATGAAAATGAAGATACAACATACCCAAACTTATGGGACACTATGAAAGCAGTGCTAAGAGGAAAGTTCATAGCACTAAGTGCCTTCAGAAAGAGATTGGAGATATCCCATACAAACAACTTAATGGCACACCTGAAATATCTAGGAAAAAACAAAACAAAACAAAACAAACAAACAAACAAACAAAAAAAGAGGAGTGGACAGCCAAAATAATCAAAAGGGCTGAAATCAATACATTACAAAGAGAACTGTGTGTCTTTCTCCTTCCGGGATAGCTCACTCAGGATGATCTTTTCTAGATCCCACCATTTGCCTGCCAATTTCATGATTTCCTTGTTTTTAATTGCTGAGTAGTATTCCATTGTGTAAAAGTACCACAATTTCTGTATCCGTTCATCCATTGATGGACATCTGAGTTGTTTCCAGGTTCTGGCTATTACGAATAAAGCTGCTATGAACATGGTTGAGCAAATGTCCTTGTGTACTTGAGCATCTTTTGCATATATGCCTAGGAGTGGTATAGCGGATCTTGAGGAAGCACTATTCCTAATAGTCTGAGAAAGTGCCAGATTGATTTCCAAAGTCCCACCAGCAATGGATGAGGGTTTCCCTTTCTCCACAACCTCTCCAGCATGTGTTGTCACTAGAGGTATTCATCTTAGTCATTCTGGTGGGTGTAAGGTGAAATCTCAGGGTCATTTTGAGTATACCATCTCTCTGATGGTATATACTCACTTATAAGTGGATACTAGATCTTTAAGATAGGATAAACATATTGAGATCTGTATACCTAAAGAAGATAAACAAGAAAGAGATCCCAAGGTAAGATGATTAATCCTCACTTACAAAGACAAAGGGGATGGACATTGGATGTAGGAGAAAACAAGTAACAGGACAGGAGCCTACAACAGAGGGCCTCTGAAAGACTCTACATAGCAGTGTATTAAAGCAGATACTCATAACCAAACCTTTGGCAGAGGGCAGGTAATCATATGAAAGAAGAGGGAGTTAGTATGACCTAGAGAGGACAGGAGCTCCACAAGGACCAAATAAATCTGGGCAAAGGGGTCTTTTATGAAACTGTCTCTCCAACCAAGGACCATTTATGGATATAACCCAGAACCCCTGCTTGGATGTAACCCATAGTAGCTCAGTATCCAAGTGGGTACAGGGGATACTGTATCCAAGGGGAACAGGGACAATTTCTGACACGAACTCAAAGGCTGGCTCTTTGACCCCCCCATCCCCGAAGGAGAAGCAGCCTTGCTAGGCCACAGAGGAGGACAGTGTAGCCAATCCTGAAGATACCTGATAAGCTAGGGTCAGATGGAAGGGGAGAAGGACCTCCCCTATCAGTGGATTTGGAAAGGGACAGGGAGGAGATGAGGGAAGGAGGGTGAGATTTGGAGGGAATGAGGGAGCGGGCTACAGCTGGGATACAAAGTTAATAAACTGTAACTAATATTAAAAAATCAAAATTTAATTAAAAAAAAACCAAGCAGAATAATTCAAAGAATCAACGAAACCAGGAGATGGTTCTTTGAGAAAATCAACAAACTAGGCAAAACTTTAGCCAAACTAACTAAATGGCATAGAGACACTATCCAAATAAACAAAATCAGAAATGAAAAAGGAGACTGAACAACAGACACTGAGAAAATCCAAAGAATAATTAGGTCTTACTTCAAAAGGCTATATGCCACACTATTTGAAAGCCTAAGTGAAATGGACAATTTTCTTGATAGATTTAACTTACCGAAGTTAAATCAAGATCAGGTAAACAAGTTAAATAATCCTATATTCCTTAAGGAATAGAAGCAGTCATCAAAATCTCCCTTCCAAAACCCAGGGGCAGATGGTTTGATCTATGAGAATTCTATGAGACCTTCAAAGAAGAGCTAACACTAATACTCTTCAAACTATCCCACAAAATAGAGACAGCAGAAACAAACTCACTTCATGAGGCCACAGTCATGTTGATACCTAAACCACAGAAATACCCAACAGAGAAAGGGAACTTCAGACCATTCTCTCTTATGAACATTGACACAAAAACACTCAATGAAATACTCACAAACTGAAGCAAAGAACACATCAAAGTTATAATCCACCATAACCAAGTAGGTTTCATACCAGGTATGCCAGGGTGGTTCAATATACAGAAATCCATCAATGTAATCCACCATATAAACAAACTAAAAGAAAAAAAATGGATAATATTCTCTTTAGATACTGAAAATTCATTTGACAAAATCAAACAGTCATTTATGTTTAAAGTATTAGAGAGGTCGAGGATATAAGCACATACCTAAACCTAGTAAAGGCAATATACAGCAAGCCTATAGCCAACATCAAACTAAACAGAGAGAAACTTAAATCAATCCCACTGAAATCAGGGACAAGACAAGGCTGCCCACTCTCTCCATATCTCGTCAATATAGTACTTGAAGTTCTCACCAGAGAAATAAGACAACTAAAAGAGATCAAGGGGATATAAATTAGAAAGGAAAAAGTCAAATATCATTATTTGCAGATGATATGATAGTATACATAAGTGACCCAAAAAAATTCTACCTGAGAAGAGAACTCTTACAGCTACAAATACCTTCAGCAAAGTGGCTGGATACAAAATTAACTAAAAAAATCAGTAGCTCTCCTGTATACCTATATGCTGAGAAAGAAATTAGGGAAACAACACTCTTCACAATAGCCACAAAAAAACATAAAGTTTCATGGTGTTACCCTAAACAAAGAAGTAAAAGGCTAGTATGGAAAACAAAAACAAAAACAAAAAAACACTTCATGTTCTTGAAGAAATAAATTAAAGAAGGTATCAAAAGATGGAAAGATCTCCCATGCTCATGGATCAATAAAATCAACATAGTAAAAATGGTCATCTTCCCAAAAGCAGTCTAGAGATTCAAGGCAGTCCCCATAAAAATACCATCACAATTCTTTAGAGACTTAGAAAGAACAATTCTCAATTTCATGTAGGAAAATTAAAATAATCCAGAATAGCTAAAATAATCCTGTATAATAAAAGATCTTCAAGAGGTATCTCCATACCTGGTTTCAAGCTGTACTATAGAGCAACAGTAATAAAAACTGTATGGTACTGGCATAGAAACAAACTGCCGGATCAATGGAATCAAATCTAAGACCCGGAAATAAACCCACCCACCTATAGCCACCTGATTTTTGACAAAGATGCCAAAACCATACAATGGAAAAAAAAAAGCATCTTCAACAAATGGTGTTGATCTAAATGGATGTCTACATGTAAAAAGAAAAAAAAAAAAACGAAAGAAAGAAATAGACCCATATTAATCACCCTGCACTACACTACACTAAAGTCCAAGTAGATCAAATAACTCAACATAAAATGAAACACAATGAAACACACTAAATCTGTTAGAAGAAAAACTGGGGAAGAGTCATGAACTTATTGGCCCAAGAGATAACTTCCTGAACAGAACACCAACAGCACAGGCTCTCAGATCAACAATTAATAAATGTGACCTCATGGAACTGAAAAGCTAAGAACACTGTCATCAGAACAAAATAACAGCCTACAGACTGGGAAAGGATTTTCACCAGCCCTACATCGGACAGAGGGCTAATATCCAACATATATAAAAAACTCAAGAAATTAAACTCCAACAAATCAACCAATCCAATTAAAAATAGTATACAGAACTAAACAGAATTCTCAACAGAGGAATATCAAATGGTGGAGAAATAGTTAAAGAAATGTTCAATATCCTTAATCATCAGGGCTATGCAAATCAGAATGACTCTGAGATTCCATCTTAAGCCCATCAGAATGGCTAAGATCAAAAACTCAACTGACAGGACATGCTGGCAAAGATGTGGAGAAAGGCAAACACTCCACCACTGCTGGTTTGAGTGCAAACTTGTACAACCACTTTAGAAATCAATCGGGTGCTTTTAGGATTATTGGGAACAGTGCTACCTTAAGACCTAGTTACACCACACCTGAATGATGCTCCACCATACAAGGACGTTTGCTCAACTATGTTCATAGCAGCTTTTTGCATAATAATCAGAATCTAGAAACAACCTGGACGCCCTGCAACCAAAGAATGGATACAGACATTATGGTACATTTACACAATGGAATACTACTCAGCTGTTAAAAACAAGGAAATCATGAATTTTTCAGGCACTTAGATCATTCTGAGTGAGGTAACTGAGAACCAGAAATGCACACATGATATATATTCACTTATAGGCGGATATTAGCTATAAATACAGGATAACCATACTATATTCCACATACCTAAATGAGCTAAATAACAGAAGGACCCTAGGTATTATGCTTAATTCTCATTTAGAAGCATAAACAGAACAGACAATGGAAGTAGTTGAAGAGAAGGAACAGGATGGGAGTCTACCATAAATGTCCTCTGAAAGGCACTACCCAGCAGGGGATCGAAGCAAAGGCCAAGACTCAGCCAAACTTTGGGCAGAGCACTGGGAGTAGGAAAGACTAGGGGAATAGAAGGACCCAGAGCAGACAGGAGCTCCATAAGAAGACCAACAGAACCAAGAAACCTGAGCCCATGAGGCCTGCAGAAACTGTTGTACCAACCAAGGACCATGCATGATGAGGATCTAGACTCCCTGCTCAGATGTAGCTAATAGGCCACTCTATCTTCACGTGGGTATCCTAGAAAGGAGAGAAGGGGCTGACTCTGACACTGACTCTGTTGCTAGCAGAGTCTCTCTTTAATCATTCCCCCCTGATAGGGGAGCACTGCCAGGCCACAGAGGAAGAAGATGCAGGCAATACTAATGAGACCTAATAAACTGTGGTCAGATGGTAGGGGAGGAAGGCTTCCCCTTTCTGAGAAATAGGGGAGAGAAATAGTGGGGAAGAGGGAGGGAGGGTAGGACCAGGATGTGATGAGGAAGGGGCCTACAATTGGGTTGTAAATTGACTAAATTATAGAAAACAATAATAATAAAATAAACAACAAAAAACAAAAGCAGAAAATCAGTAAATCAAAAAGTACCAAGGAACTCCCCTCTCAGTGGACTTGGAGAGGGGCAGGGGAGGAAATGAGGGAGGGAGTGTGTGATTGGGAGGGAATGAGGGAGGAGGCTACAGCTGGGATACAAAATGGATAAACTGTAATTAACATTAAAAAATTAAAAAAGAAAAAAGAAAAAAGTAAAGCAAAACAAACAAAAAAATGAAAATGAAGAGTAAACACACACACACTCACGCACACACCACCATGACACTACAGCACACCACACCACACTACAGAGTCCATTTGTGTTGGCCGACTATAACTGGGCATGGGGCCTGCCCTTCAGTGTGATTGATATACCCAGTGACAATTCATTGCAGAAAACTGATTCTCCTTTTCTCAATAGGTTATCATTTGCAAATTGCTTCTTGCGAAGGAACATAAATTTGAATCCTACCTCAATCACACATTAACGACGACCTTGAGGAGAACACTGAACTCTTTCTAGTCACTTTGTTTTTCTGAGAACAAAAAATGTAATAACATTGATGATATCTCTGTGAATTTTTAAATTCACCAATGTTCTGATTACTTCCAAATTTACATTCCTGGCTCTTATTTCTTCCCTGGGCTCCAGATGCATATATTCAGGCTCCAGCTTGATGCCTCTGTTGGAGACCTAACAGACATCTCAGAGACAATAATTTGCAAAGTGAATTTTTGACTCTCAGAACCCTTAGTCACTCTTCAGACTCTAAACTTGGGTTTTCCAGATCTTTCTATGTTCAGTCATGAGCTCTATTATCCACCTAGTTGCTTAAGCCAAAGATGTCATCAGGGTCATGCCTAATTTCATTATCATGTGAAGTCAGTTCATTAGCTATTGGTACTGCTTCTGGAATACATCTTGATATTGACCTATCCCATTTATTGCCTCTCCAGTCTCAGCCACTATCATCACTTGGCTCAATAAAACTTGGCTCTGTAACTTCTACCCTATATCTTTGCTGGCCTCCTATCTTTGGCCCAATAGCTTCTGGCCTGATATCTTCGCTGCCTTACAGGCATTTACTATGCATCAAAACCAACATTTTATGCTAAAGTATGCTGAAGTTCTTAGTCTTTTTTTTTTCAGTGAAGTTGCTGAAAACATGCCTAAATTCTAACAAATGAAACACAAATGAAATACGAACATTACTTTGAGCCAGGGCAGATAAAAGTGTGTTATTATCCTTTCATTCCATCTTTAGTGTCTACCTTGGAGTGCACAGGTTGATAGAGACGTAGGGAAAATGTTGCCTGGATCCATACATGGAAAAGATATTTCTTTGAGACTTATCTAGCCATACTAGACTGTGTGAACAAGAAACAAACCATTACTGTGTTAGGACTCTCAAAATAACAGTCTAGCCTGTCTGGATCATAATTCATCCACCACATAATAGGTAGAGTATTATTTTAGAAGCACAGTTGTTTCATCTCACTCCATTTAAAATGCTCTCTTGGCACCCTTTTAAAATAACACCTGAATTATTAAGCATGACCTACAACAAACTACATGGTCTGATCTCAGAAGCTGATATAGTGCATCTCATCATAGCCAGGTACTGAGAACAGCCACACAAAACTGCTTTCTTCTACAACATTCCAAAACTATCTCCAGTTGCTGTACATTTCTACCAGAACCACTTTTACCTTAGAACTGCTCTCAGCTGTCTTTTTGCATCTGTCCTCTTTCCTTAAAAGGAATTCCCTGTCATTTCTGTTTAAATAGATTTCCCTAGCAAGTCCCTCTAATTTCCTGTTCCATTTTGATAGTAAATATGATTATAGAAATTATCCATATTATATTATTACTTGACTGCTAAAAGTTCTGTGCCTTTTGTCAATTTCTTTTTATAGGAATTTAGGCTACTTGACGGCCTATTTCAGTAGTACCCTTACTACTTATTAGCACGTGTGGTACAGAGCATACACATAACAATAACTAACGTTACTGTATTAACTAGAGTTCCTATAGTTGTGATAAAATATCATGACTACAAGTTGTGGTAAAACATCATGACATGTGTAGGAAAATGTTTATTTGGCCAATTTTTCCACATCACAATTCATCATTAAAGAAAGTCAAGGATGGAATTCAAGCAGGGCAGAAACCTGGAGGCAGAAGCTGGTGTAGAGGCCATGAATAAGTGCTGCTTATTGGCTTTCTCGTCATGGTTTCTTATAGAACCCAGGACCACACACCCAAGGACGGAAGCATACCCAAGGATGGTGTGCCCTCACACACCATCTACCAAGAAATCCCCTAAGGACTTGCCTATGGACCAATCCTATGGAAGAATTTTCTCAATTCAGATTTCTTATCAGATGATTCCAACCTGTGTCAAGTTGACATAAAAACTAGCCAGCACAACTATCATAACTATCATAAAAAATGAAAGTGCCAGCTAACTTCCATAAAGAACATATGTCCCTATAGAGGTGATATGTGTGGACCTGCAAGAATTCTGACACAATACTATATGGAGATTTCCCTCAACCAAAAATCAGAGGCATGCAATACCCTTACTTACCCATGGCCAGCTAGAATTTTGGCACCTGATCATCAACTGCGATTTGTTCTTATAAGAACAGGGCCTCTGCCTTGGACTTTAGACAAAATGCCTTCTAACACAAGACATATGGAATTATTAAAAAGAAAAAGAAACCAGAACAAATACTTCCATGGAAGAAAACAATTAACTATCTATCAAATATAGAAATACATTCAACCTAACAACAACAACAACAACAACAAAGAAACAAAACATAAGCCAGTATCAAGCTTACAAAAATATTTTTAAGTGTAATACCTAGCGGTTATAGAGTGAGGTTAGTACAGCTGTATTACTGAGCAAACTTTCTCAACTAGGTGAAACAGCACTATGCTTCCAAAGAACAAAAACAAAAACAAAAAACATCCCTTGACAATATAATGTCAATTCTAGGGATTTTTTTCTACTGAAAAATTTCCATATATGAACACCAAATACAAAAGTTATTTACAATGATGATCACCAGGGAACTAAAACAATATCTAAAGCAAACAAAAAGAAGAACTACCAACAATCCGGTTGTGTGAGAACTTATCAGGCCCTAGACATAACATTAACAACCAGAAAGGTGACTTTCAGAGCATCAGTCATCACTATACTTGGAGGCTAAGACAGGAAGGCAGTAAATATGAGGCTGCCCTGGGCTCCACAGCAAGACTCTCTCAAAAATGAAATGATTGTTAGAGATAATCACCATTATTAGGGATGCCTATTAGTCATGTTTGTTGTTATCAGTGTTCATCAGTATTAACATGAGAAAAATGCCATGATCTCAAATGTCCTGTGATAATGAGAAAAGGAATCTTATAACTATTGGAGAAACATTGAGTTGGTAAAAGCAGGATGTGCTGGTGGACTGAGAGAGGGTAGGAACTAAAAGGACCCCACTCCTGAGAAAAGAGCTAGGAATTCATAAGAATACAATCAGATGGAGCAGGAAGCCCTCGCAGAGCCTGGATTGTCTGTCCCTGCTTCTGGCTGCCCCACTTACAGCTAGTTCCCTTCTCTTAGCAGGGAATGCTGAAAAGGAGATAAGTGCCCTGCAAGGGATGCAAGCAGATTCCAGAATAGATCCTGTTTGGTTCTAAAAAACAATGCTTAGTGGTCAGTCTGGGAGAAAGTTTAGAAAGGGTTTGTTCTGGAGACATGTAACATGCAGAAGTAAGGATAGAGTGCCACTGCAGCCTGGGAACACTGTCACGCCTACAGAGACAATGCCTTTCACATCAGTGAGTTCGGGTCATTTCAGCTATTTGGTCTGATGCCTTTGGAAGAAAATTCTCTAAGAACAAAGATGAGCACAGCTTGATTTCTTTAGGAGCTTTCTGGTGGTGAATTATGAATAAATGAATATATATTCATATATGTATATATAGAATGAGGTATGAGACTATATGAAAGATACAGAACATAGACAAAACCAAACTTACTAAGTTAATAAAGATCTACTCTGGCCATCTCTCTTTCTAGGGTCAGATTAAACTCAGATTCTTGCACATGCCAGCTAAGCACCTTTCTATTTTCCAGCCCTAATAATAATTTCAGTGTATATGTGGGCATATGCATGTGTGAGTGCATTTTTGTGTGCCTCTGTATTTGCATGCAGATGTGCATGCATGTTTGTGCCAGTACATGTGGAAGCCAGAGGTCATTGGTGGGTGTTTTCCTCTATTGTTCTCTGCCATTTGTTTTAAGGATTGTGTATATGATGTATATGTATGAAAGCAGGCATGCACATCCCATAGTGCATGTAGAAATCAGAACAAGTTTTGGGAGTCAGTTCACTTCTTCCACTGAGCCTTTCGTGGATCAAACTTGGGTCATTGGGCTTATACAGGTAAGTGATTTTACATGCTTAGGCATCTTACTGACTACTCCATACCTTGTGTTTTAAAGCAGGGTCTTTTCACAGAGCCTAAAGGTCATCAATGGCTGGTCTGGCTAGCCAATGAGTTTCAAGGCTCTACCTGTCTCTGCCTTCCACATCAGAACTTGAGTTACAGACACTCACAATCGTACCTCACTATTTTACGTTAGTGATGGAGAGCAGAACTTACGATGGCATTCTTACGAAGAAGGCTTTTTACCAACTGATCCATCTCTCCAACCCCAAGTATTATTTTGGTAATAAATGATGAGCATATATTTTCTAATTCAGTATGTTTTAAAACATTCTACAATAAGCTTGACTTGCTATTATAATGAGAAAAACTAAAGCATAATTTTTAAAGCCATTCCTTTATACTACTGTATAATCAGGAATGTGGACTTGCTGCAAATGTCACCCCCTACTTATGCCAGTCAGTCCACCCTAACTAGTCAGGACAGAGCCACATCAGTCTTCCCCAAGTGGCCTTTCTTTAATATGCATTCTTTAATGAAGCTTGCAATAGATAAACTGTGGAAAGAGCCGATGCGCCCCTTGAGTGTATCTTTATGATCTCTGTAATTAGTGCAAGACCAAAGCACATACACTGCAAACCCTCTTGGTCCCTTTATGAGTTAGAGTTGGTGAGAATCATGTCTTAGGAGCAGTACTGAACTCACATCCCAACTGGAGAAGGTCCTCAAATTCTGGTCTCTGCTTGCAGGATAAAAGTTTAAAGGGATTAAACACTAGAAGACAGGAATACCTTAGAAGTGGCTTCACATTATCAGTGGCTATTCTAATACTACCCTCTGAAAAAAAATGTCAAACTTCATACAGTACAACTTATTTATGAATGATATATACATATACACACATATATATGTATATGTTACAATGCGAATGTTTTATAAGTAGAATCGTTTTATAAGTAGAAATACTGGTGAAATTAATTATCATACACTGTCTAGCTAGTTCTGATAGATCATATTGTTCTTAATGACTATTCAAGACCCAACATACACTTAAAGCAAGGTATTGCCTAATTAATTAATATAGTTCCATTTTGATATTTTAAATATTTATGTTTTTAAAATAAAATTTGTAAACATCTCCCTATAATATCAGAACGTTATTACATTGCTTTGCTTCATAATTTGAGGTAAGCATATGACTTGGAGCTTCAAGTAGCCCAGATTAAGATGTAGAGGAGTGTCTAAAGCCATTTTCACCCTGAAGCTATATTTGTCTTCAGCCTACCAATTGTTAACTGATAACCTTAAAGCTTCCTCCCTATTCTATTAAGTGATTTTAGTTAAACCATGATATTTTCCATAAATCCTTTATCATATAAGCATGAATTATAATATACTATAATTTATTAAAATAAAATAAAATCCCAAGGCTCTTTGCAAAGCCATCTGTATTCTGAAATCCCCCCTTTTCCCTTGGGTTACCAACCACACTCTACATTGCAGTACAGCTGAGAGTATACACATTCTGTAGACCAGTGACAGCCCTCTATGTGTTTCCGACCTTCAGGAGGTAACAGAGGAATCTAAAGTGGGTGCTTACAAATACCCAGCATTTTATGAGCTTCTTTAACTGAGAGAGGAACTTGTATTTTGCATATTTTAGTTTTTATTTTATTGCTTTAGAAAATCATCTTATACTTCATGAAAATGTGGGTTTGGTGACAGATTGAAAATAAAAGTAAGTGGTCTTTCATGACCATGTAGTTGAGAAGCACTAGAGCATGCACAGAAGTAACGTGAAGAAACTGTCCAGCACACAGAAGGGCAGGCCAGAGCCAAGGCCTGTAGATTTGCTATGGATATAAGACACATTTAGTTTCGATTTATTGCCAACTTCCTAGGCCATTGCACACACACCAAAAAAGACAAAGAAACAGAAGGTTACAGGTAACTATCACTCAAGAATGTATTTGTTATCAACAAATTTGTCTAGACTTTAGGTAGATGGTTTTATATCCTGAAACTACATATTAAAGAGAGTAACACAGGAAGCCATATACTTCATTAGAATCCAAGAGACATTGAAAATCTTCACAAGCCAGCTTTGAAGGCCAGCCTCTCAACTCTAAGCAGGATGGGGCAGAGAGATTGGGAGAGAGCCTTATAGCAGCTCTTGGCTTCCTTTCCATCATGCTCTAGGAAGATGGCCTGGTGTTCTACCAATAATACCATTATGCCCAGTTTTAATTTCAGCCTGGGTGAGTGCATTAATCATATTTTTGTTGTTGTGATAAAACTTCATGACTAAAAGCACTTTAAGGAAGAGTTATTTGGGTTAGTTCAAGAGAACTGGAGTCCATTGTGATGAGGAAGGCAGGGCATGCCAGCAAGCTTGGAAAGCTAGCTGATCACGTTTTATCAATAGATAGCAGAGAGAATGAACAGGAATTTGGGTGGGCCTATAACTCTTAAAGCCCATCCCCAGTGGCATACTTCCTCAAGCACGACTACATCTCCTAAAGGTTCCATAACCTACCCAGAATGTACTATTAGCTAGGGACCAAGTGTTTAAGTACATGAACCAATGGGTGATGGGTAATATTTCTCATTTAAATCACCATTTAAATCACCTTGGTGGCCACCTTAAATGCACTCACAGTTGTCAGGGTCTCATGGTGGTCAATGCATCATGGTGGAGCTCTTTCTCTACAAGCATCACTGTCAAGTTGCACAATAAATACTGTAAGGCTTAACTCTTCGATCAAGTTTTAAGGGGAAACCGTAACTAAATATTTTAATGTTATCCTTTATTATCCAGTGATATGATATCTCACTCTTGAGATCAGTGATGTAGGGGAGCCTCCATAGGAAGCAGAAATCCACATATTAGCCTGACTCCTCTGTTGATCTCTCATGATCAACAGGTGATGACTTCCATAAGAGAGGCTATCTTCCAAATCCAAGTAATGGCTCACAGAGCTGTTCCTTCCACTAAATCATCAATATAACCATTAATTAAATAAGACTTCATTGGTCTACCACCTGTCAGAATCTGACAGGCCCAGGTCACAAAGATGAATGGAACATAATCCATGTCCTAGAGAATTTATGGCCTGGAAGCGAGAGAGGTTGAATGAGAGAATGTTGCTAAAATCACAGGCTACATAAGAAGAAAGCTATAGAATGTACCAGAGAAGGGCAGGGGAAAAAGTTATCTTGGGAGCCTCCAAGAATGGGGAAAGATAAGACACAAAAAAGAGTGATATATCATCATGAAGTTAAAGAGTAAATAGGATTTTCCCGAGGACGGACTGCTATAAAGGCCATTGCTGTTAAAAGAATAACACATGCTAAGCAATGAGAAGTACCTGTACCTGTTTCTCCAGTTCCATCAAGTGGAAGGAGAGAAAGAGAAGACAGTGGATAGAGACTCAGCTTGAGAATCAAACTTTGGCTCATTTTGCCTGCATGTATGGACTACATGAACTTGATTGAACAAACAACTTAGCCTCCTTTGTTATAATTTTCACTTGATATAATAATGAAGTTAATGCCTACGTGCCATACAGAATTATTTAGAGGACAGAAAAGTCTGTATATACAGTTGGCATATTGGTGGCACCTCATTTACTTTTACAATTGTTGTTCTTTTTCTCAAAGAACCTGTGATGTTTTTGAATCATTCTAGTCTTTCAGACAGGGACAGCTCTCTTAGTTTTGGAGGAGCCCAATCCAGCAGGGCTCAGAAGTTTTCAACCTCTCATTATTATCACTACTTCCTATTATTATTACTATATGGTTTAGGAGTGTGTTCATATGCAGGTAGAAAGGGACTTAGGACTCGAGACATTGGGGTCAAAAGAGGTCTTAGGCAAGTATTTCTGTTATTTACTGCAAAAAAAAATTTTGCTTCCAGAACATATTTTTTTCACATTGTTGTTTCGGTATTGTTGCTATTTTTATGTTCTTGTTGTTTTTCTAAATGATCATGTTCTCAAGCTGTCTTCTAGATGTTTCTGTTTCTTCATATAGAGTAGAACTACTCTCAGCCTTGGTCAGAGAAATTTCTGTTTGCAGTGGACAATGCTGAATGTAGAGACTCCTAAAATGTCAAAGTACCAGAAAAAGGTGACTACCTTGTAAGCATTCGTAAATAGGATATCTATATCACCCCCTCCAAGACTCAGGAAACTTCATGGAAGAGGAGGTAGACAGGATGTAATAGACAGAGTATGGGGAAGGGCGCTGTAAAATGTCTTTGGACATGACAAAGCTATTGTATTCAATACCTTAGGGAAATATATATTAAATTATGAAAGAATTATTTGTTTAAACTTAGCACCAGGGATTTTACATTTTAGTATTTCTTTTACTTTAGTGGATTAATGGGGACAGTTATGGGACTATATCACTGACAGATCAAGAGGGGGATGAAAGACTTCTTTCTATATTCATGGTTTCCTTCCTAGGTTGCTCAGTGTCTGGGAGAGCACAGTAGAAGACTTGAGGTCCTCTGAGGTCTATGTACTTCTGCAAAGATATGGCTGCAGTGCACTATTGTTTGAAGAGACTCATGGACTAGCACACATTTTCAAAGTAAAGCAAACGTCTTCCTTGGGGAAGGAGCAAACAGCACAACCTCTTTGCCATGTGGGCTGCCTGCTGAAATGAGAATGCTGCTGCTATCACTGAGCCTCATAAAGCAGCTGAGAAGGCCATTCTCACTGCGTAGGCTCTTGCACCTCTGCTGGGAGCCTAGGGAGCCAAGAAGATTCACAAGCACAGGTGGTGTGGCTGTGACATCCAGTCTTCCCCAGGGCTCCACATGCCAGTGAGAAACATAGGAAAAAGCTAGAAGGAACTTGCTTTGTAAATTACATAGGCCTCTCTCCTGCCCAGGGCTTCACTTACCACATTCCTACATGTAGGCAAGAACTATGACCTCTTACAGCCCTTCCCACATGTTCAAGGATAATGAGACCCTGCCATGCACTGGAGACTCCTAGAAACAACCAGAAACCTTCCCTAACTATCTCCCACTCTACCCACATTTGCTCTTTCTCATCCCCCATTCATATTACATACACAGGCATCCATTCACATCTCAGTCCATCTCATACATTGAGCTATTTGTCCCTTCTTTATCAGTTTATCCAGCAATTAATTATATGGGTGATGCCAGGGGCTACACTGGGCACTGTATACATACATACTTTGCTGTCCTGACAATTTGAGGCAGGCACTGTTACTGATCCTTGTGCAATGAGGAGACAGGCAAGGAATAGGATCAGGCTAAAGAACTGCTGGTCTGTAGCTTTTTATCAGAATGTGCTCATCGTCTATCAACTATGCATGTCCAGCCTCTCCAAGGAGCTAACTGCTAGGATGTCCCTGGGGTAACTGTAGGATCTAAGACAAAAGAAACAGACCAGCTCAAAGGAAAGCCAGGGGCCCAAGGCTTGGTTACTTGGCGGCTTCTTTTTCCACTGGCCTTGGGCATGGCCTCAGTACCACTACCTCTTGTCTGTGGTCTCTTCCTTAGGAATAGGCACCGCCTCACTTATGAACTCTTCCCTGCTAATCCCCTGCGTTGTGTGTGCAAAAGAAATTCTTGTAGTACACCAGGGGCAAATTCTAATAAAGCTGCCAGAAGTCATCTGGCCCAAATGCTGCAGTTCTGTGACCAGCCTCCAAATGCTGACTAGGATGAATGTCTAATACGTACATGGACATTGGGGGAGGCAGAAAATCCTCCCCCCTGAGGACTGAGAGCTAGTATGTACAGAAAAATGAACATAATGGTTCCTGATCAGCAGTGGTAATAAAAAGTTGCCAAATCTGTGTGATCTAACAAGTGTTCAAAGCATCCTTAGGATTATGTTTGTTATTGAAAGAAAGAGGGCAGGAGGCTCAATCTGAACAGTTTGGCAACTGCTCAAATACTATAATGGAGCCTGTGGAGAATGAGAGGTAGCAAAAGGTCGACACAGAATTTAATGTTGACTCATGTTCTGTGTGTGTGATGAATACAGTCAAATACATGTGGTGATTCTGAGCAAATTACTCAGATCTTTAAGTCACAGTTTTCCTATCTGCAAAGTTGGGGCAATAGTCCCTACCTGCTACGACATCACACAATCTACCTGACTTTACAATTTATGATATTTTGCCAATTTGGCTCTCTCTGTGGTGTTTTCCCTCATAAGGAGCTGTTCTAAGACAGGAGTGTAAGCCCCAACCACAAGAGGAAGGCTTGAGGAGATGGCTCAGGAAAGAAGGCTGAGCAGACAGCGCTCAGGATGCCCACCCATATCACAGCACTCATTGTGAAGACTCACGTAAGGTCTCTGAGCACTGAGCAAATTCTCACGGATGCACTGGAGGAAGGAACAAATGATTGTAGTGCACTAAGCAAGACCCTTCTCTCCTTGGTTCAATTTGTGCATCTGCCACTTCCTAGCTAGATCACTTTGAACAAGTCGAAGGCCTCTTTGTACCTCATGTTTTCATCTGTAAAGTAAAGGCAATAATTGAATCAGCAGCCATTTGCTATGTTATCAAATAAAAACAAACTTTGTAGTATAAGACAGCAATCACTTTTAATTAATTTACTCTATTTGCTGAAGCTTTTGCAATTTGGGCAGAGTTAGACAACAGCTCATCTCCATTCTGTGTGGCAAGGATGACAGGAAGGCTAGATAGTCTCCAACCAAGATGACTTAATTCACAAGTCTCAAAAGTAGGTGGGACAATCCACTGGGAGTTCATCTGGGACTTTAGTTTCCCCCCTCATAGCTCTACTGTGAGCACAGGGGTCTAAGGGCACTCAGACATTTAACATGACAAATGTCATTCATTCCCCAATGGGAAAAGTAATCTAAAGGTCTGTCCCATTACAGTGATTAAAGCAAATTCATAAGTCAGGCCATGTTCAAAGGGTGGGGACTATATATGCAGGTAAATAATAAGACATGCAATTGTAGAGATAGCACCAGAACAACAGCTGATCAATGTCACACCTTCCTCAGAGGGCTGGCAATAGGAGCAACGGTATCTATTTACAACTCCTGTTTAGTTGTAAGTCAGCCACCAGTAGTACAACAGAATGGTTAAAGTTGTTTCTGAGTGGGGTAAATTCCAAGCCAGGTGATCAATTTTCATCCCTTAGGTAACCCCTGCCTGTCCTAAATCCCTTGTCTATAAAAGGGAAATAAGAATAGCATTTGCCTCATGAAACTCTTATGAGGATTAAATAATTTGTAAAGTGTTGGAGATCAGACCAGCCATGTAGTAAACATGGCCGACTTGCCTGGTATTCTATAGCTTATTCAGAGCCAACTCCAATGGCTGAGTGTCAGCCATAAATCAAGTCACTTCCCAAGACTGTCTTCCACTTTTATTCATGGATACTAGTCAAGGGAACTGAGTGCTTATCCCTCCTGTGGTGCTCTCTGAAAGACAACCCAGTGAAAGGCCTCAGATGCTCATTGGGGACAGACCACCAGCTGCATGTTGGGTCCTGGATAAGAAGCTCACCTGCTCTTGAGAGAGGACCTGAAACCCACCCTTACTGGCTCTCACCTTTCAACATTACTGGAACACAGCTATTCATATTCTATTTTCTCAAGGAACAATCAACCTGGAAAACCTTACCCTCACTTCTTTTAGTAATAACTTCTCAGAAACAACCCTTTCTAACCAGAGCAAAGCGCCCTCCTGGGTGATAAAAGGCGATTTGCAGGGTGATAGAAAAATAACATTTTTTATTCAATCCATAATTAGGTCTTAGAGAAACAAATTAAATGAAGGCAAAATTGTTTCTTTAAAGCATGAATACTGATCTGCATAATGATGTACATTTAATGGTTTTAATTTCCAAGGGAAACTATTTTTAAAATGTGTTTAGAAAATGTATTTTTTCACTTCAATTTTGTATCTATGAAGTTAAACCCCAGGCCTGGCATAGGAACACTCTCACTAGAAATCCTAACTAATTAGTGATGGCATTTTAAACCTAACAGACCAAAAGTAGCTTCTGCCTCTGAGGGTGCTCCGCCATGCTAGGTAAGGCATTAATAGAAGAAGGAGTCCCCAGAGCACACGCTGCTCCATACCACCAAATTTTCAAATCCCCTTGACTAAGCCTTCTTGGTCAAGCCCCTGATAATAACACCCTTGCCCTTTAAGTGCTGTTATTATAAATATATAAAACAGCATTTGACACCAGTTTTAGTATGTTCTATTTTACACCCTTTGAAGGTAGCATAATAACTTAAAACTTGGAGCCAAAGAGCCCTCTCTGACTTAATGCTGGACCATCCACAAGTGAAATCCATGGAAAAGGCTCCATTGTTTGTTTTATCTACGGAGATGGCAATGTTACCTGGCTAGGATCCTTTACATGTTTGACATATAGCATGTGCTCAATGAATTTTAATTGTTACTATGCTGTTGTTACCAGACCAACTTAGTCAACTCACCTGTAAGTGGGGACACTAACACCACATATTACTTCTGAAATTTGATAAAATTAACTGAGGAAATGTGTTTACATCTCTGGCTTCCAGGCCCTTTTTGAAACATGTCCCCTTCATTTGCTGCCCAACAAACTGGAAGGAGTCAATGAAAGTCCTGTGAGATCCTGAACCCTTTCATCATTAGGCCTGCCTTTGTCTTGAGAAAGGAGTTGAGGGTGGTCATCCTGATTGCCCCAGCTAGTGAAACACAGTCTAGGTGTTCTCAGGTACAGCCCTCCTACTTTACTGTTTCATAGTCCCTAAGAGCTCTGTGATATGACATAGGGGGTAATTACGGATCTCCTATGTGGCAATCCTTATTTTTGGCTATAGCAATGTGAAAGATTTAGTTTTGGCAGAAAAGACCCTTCAACAGAAAGCTACATACCATGGGTCCTGAACCCCAGCAGGGTCATCCAATTCTACTGGAAGCAGCAAGGTTCTTAGTTGGAAGGCAGAAGCATTTCTTCAACACAGACAGTCCAGTAATCCCTCCCACCTACCAGATGAGGCTTTAGCCTCATACACTTGATTAAGCTACGGGTACTTGTGACTTGATGTAAAAGCTTTCCATTTGTGTGTCTTTGATAGCTTCTTAGAGAGCTCTTCAGGAAGGCATGGCGGGAAGAAGAGAACACCTGCCACCTGTAAACATCTGCCATACACTATGCCATCTTGTCCTCTCACTGATGCTTGCTGTCATTCGACAATCCTCACGGAGCATCAAAAAGGCTCACCAGTTAGCTCCTGTCCACAGATCAAGTGGAATATTCCTGCTTCAAACACAATGGTTTTACCTCTAAATAAAGCCCAAACCAAAGATAACAGCTTTGAAGAAGGCTGCTGGTTTGGGCTTCAGCATAAACAGGAATGTGTGGGAAATGGAAAGCAACTCCTGTACTTTCCAGTTTTTAATTATCCATTCTGACAAACGTTTACAGAGCGTTTTCAGTGCAGGTGCTGAGCTTGGGACTAGGGGGCTGATGCTGGGCTAATAGTGATCCAGGATGAGGTCACAGTTCTCCTAGTACCACAGCACACAGAGGGAACAGGACTCTACAGGAGCAATTACAATGCTGTGCTGTGCAAATAAGTGCAGGGCAGCCAGCCCAGCAGGATCATCAGGAGAAGCCCCCGAGAAAGAGTGATTTCTGACAGCTCTGACCCAGCCAATGGACAGAGCTAAATGAGAGTCGGGAGACAGAAAATAAAATGACATGAATCTCCAAGAAGCCATCATTCAATGGGGCAATAGGGCAAGCTCTGAAAACATTGGAGTCTACACTGCCAAAGTACATGTGTCCATCAAACAGTTTCTGTACCACCCTTGCACTCCCTCAAACATGCTCATGGGACCAAAGTCCTGCTGAGTAGCTCACTTTACATGAATATTCCAAACTGAATTCTTTAGCTTCAGAAGAGGTCAGGATACCACAAGCACAGAGAACAAAAGTGGGAAAATTTTTTATCAGCTTACTCAAAATGTAGTTTTTCCAGCTCCAATAGGGTTAAAAACACTGAAAAGTCTTTCCAAATGTCTCAAACATCTACTGAGTAGGCTACAGGCCCCTCCCACACACTCCACCCACCATATCTGTATCCATCAAACCTCCTATCCAAGTGATATTTAGTTACAGCATGTAGAGTTTTGCATCACAATCCATAGTACAGAGCCTGTGCTGGGGCAGCCCATCCCCTGGTGTACCCTGGGTATGCCCAGCAATGCCAATGAAATGCACACACGATAATTAAATTTTGTATAATTACTTTTCCAAATGATCACTGACACTATATTATTCTGAAAGGATTAATCCTTAGAGACTTCCAGATGCAGTCTGGTTCCTAGATCTAAATGAGACTTCAAAGAATATAATTTGTAATAACCAGAATCCCTAATGCATACTTTAATATATCCTTTCTTTGTTACAGTCATTTGCTGGTAAAATCCAGCAGACTTAGAATCCCCTCGGGTCATGAGCTACCTGTCCAGAGATACAGGGAGGACTGTCCCCAATATTCCACTGTAGAACTAGAACATATTGGTCACCCCCTGATTGGCACCAATGCAGGAACCATACCTCAGTCTGACATTAACTTTCGTCATAGCCCTAGCGTATATGCTGCATGCCACAAGGAAAGGAAATGGATTGTTTCATCCCTTCTTGTTGACTGCAAAGGTACCCTGGACTCTGACAGTCATGAAAAACAGGACAGAAGAAGTAGAATATGGGAGGGATGTGAACTCTAACCTTCGTGGGCAAGGATGGAAGTTAGGGAAAGAACATGCTTGCTATGAGGCAGGTGACTTGTCATAAATGTGATATACATGATCTCACAGATGAAGCAGTGTAGTTCTAGGCCATGGGCATTTCTGCCCCCTTAATATAGAAGAACTTTGAGAAGGCCCAGCATTAATACACCTTACAGCTAGAAGGAGTAGGATTTATAAGTATTACCCATGGGATTAAATCTCAATCTCTTTCTGCAAAATAAAAACCATAGCAGGATATAGAACATGTAGGGCAAAAGGGTGGGTAACCAGAAAACAGGCGATGAGCTTCTGTGGGCAGATGAAGGGACTTTCAGGAGGACAGGCTGGAGTCTTGGTCTCAATTTTGGGTGATCTTCAGCCATTGCTCATCCTGCAACTCTAACGCTCTACCCTCTGTTCCTAGTCATCCTGCTCTCTACCTTCTTTCTACTCCTTGAAAGAAAAGAAGGCACAGCCACCCAACTGCCCAAGGATGCCCACTCAGCTCAAGTCCACAACTCCATTTTCTCTTACAAATAAGAAGTAGGGAAAATAGTAAACCATTCTCAGACTGTGAAAGGAAGGTGGACAATTTTTCCTACCCCTCACCAAATTCCCTGTATACGTGAGTCAAACACTGTATTTCCCACTATACTTCACTACACATTCTTTGATTTACACAATAGAAATTATTTCAAACAACATTTTCCAAATGTTTAAGGCAACTTCTCATCACTGTACCTATCTACCTACAAAATCCCAAGTGACAAAATATCACTGGGACATCACCAATGTGGATCCTGTTCATAGCACACATTTTATTTTACCTTACTCAGCAGAAGTGGAGAACACACTTAGATTTGTGCAGGGACTTGGATACTCCACTAGTTTAAACAGCATCCTTTGCATCAGTTACAATCTTCAGGAGTTGGGTAGACTTGACTATGTATAACACTTAGAAACAGCACGATAAGCGCTGACATTTCAACTTAATCACCGTTACTACAGGCGAATAAAGTAATTCTTTCGTACTCATACATAAACAGCATTATCTTCTCATTTCCAAAAGGTAGCATTTCGTGATCCAGGATACTTAGGGAATAATTTCATCCCCGCATGGGGGAGTGGGTGGTAAATGAGGAAAGTCCAGCCTGGTCTCTGAGAGACTACGTCTGATGATTAAATAATGCATAAATTACAGGGGAGGCCACAGAAAGGGACACCTCTGGAGATTGCTGGAGGCCTCCCCATTAGTTCTTAATAAAAGTTACATAAATATGTTTTCTGCCCATGGGAATCCAGTCAGCTTCAGAACAAGGCAATGAGGGCCTGAAATGGTGAGTCATTCTATGGGTGAGACAGGAATTGGCCATAAAGCCTAGTTAAGTCCTTTCCAGGACTAGGACAAACCTTGTCTTCTGTTTTGTTTGGGGGGTTTGTTGTTTGTTTGTATTTAAATCTTTTTCACATATATTGATCATATTTTCCCCCTTCACCAGCTCCTCCCAAATCCCCCTCTCCTTTCTGCTCTCCCAACTTCACACTTATCTCCCTACCTCTCTCAAACAAAACAAAACATTGAGCCAGGCATATCCAGTTTTGTTCTTCCTTCAGGATCCCTTTGCAAAGTGATTGGTGTAAATTTCTGAAAGAACAACAGAGTCCCCTTCAAAAGTGTAGTTTCATAGTAGACAGACTGCTAAACCTAACAAGTCAATTTACTACAAGATTCTAAAAATAACCTGGGGCCTTCGCTTAGCCCTAAATTGCAGTCTGGCAAGATTTCTGATCCCTCATTGAGTGCTGTGAGGACAGAGCAAGTCTGCGGTAAATGGATTGTCTGGATACCTTCAAGAGTCAGCTTTCTTGGAGTTAAGAAGTTCATCATCTGTACTTTTTCGGGTGATTCTGGGGTCCCACAGAGACCCAGGAAATGATGGCCAAATAGGGGAAGACTAATGTCCCACCTGTCCTCAGGTCTAACAGACACTGGCCTTTCCTCCTGACTCTGTGTTAGTAAACCTATAGCCTCGAGTTCACCATCTTCAGCACTGTGTTAAGGATTCCACTCTCATAAAAGCAGAAGCTTCTACAGCTGTGGCCTGCCTTGCTGTTATCTTGCACCTGCCCTTCAGACACCCACGTGAGTCAAAGACAAGAGAAAGAGAGCCAATGTCACACACTTTTAAAATCCAATGTGTCTATAGATGTGAAGGGCTGTGAGATACACAGCAGACATGTACAGACAGTTGGCCTTTGGCCAGAGAGGATAGGACAAGGGTTAGTGATATCTTGTTTTCATATTTTGATATTGTCCTTAGTAGACTTTTCCTTTATGTCTGATATTTATTAGAATGTAAACTATTCAGAAAAACAACCAATATTTCTTTCATTTAATATTCAAAACTGTCCCTTACCTTTATATTATTAATATCTCAAAATTCAAAGTGATAAAATTGAAGACTAGAGGAGCTGAATGACTAGTCCCTGGTCACATAGAAAGATGGTGTTTCAGCAGGACTCACCAACTGCTACCAACTCCTTGTTCAAGACCCTAGAAAGTGCTATTATTTTTCTCATTTATTTTATTCACTTTACATCCTTGTAGCTTCCTTCCTCCTCCCCTCCCAGTCCCATCTTTTCTCCCTCTCCTGTCATGTTTTCCTCAAAAAAAGGGAGTCGCCTTTCCCATGCACCCCAGCTCACCAAGCTGCATCAGGACTGAACATGTCCTCTTCCCCTGTGGCCTGGCAAGGCAGTCTCACCAGGGGAAAGTGATCTAAAAGCTGACAAGTGAGTTCATGTCTGATGCATTCCCCACTTCCCTTACTATAGTAGCCACTTGAGGCCTAAGCTGCCCATCTGCTACATCTTTGTAGGGACCTAGGTCCAGTTCATGCAAAGTCCTTGGTTGATGCTTCAGTCTCAGCAAACCCCTCTGGTTAGTTGGCTCTGTTATTTTTCTTGTGGAGCTCCCATCATCTCCAGGTTCTTTTCTCTTTCCTCCCTCTTATCCACAAGACTCCCTAAGCATAAACCAAAGTTTGGCTGAGTTTCAGCATCTATTAGAGCCTCTCAAAGGACAGCTCTGACAGGCTCCTGTCTGCAAGCATAGCAGAGTATCCTTCATAGTGTCAGGGGTTGGCACTCTCCAATAGGGTGGGTCTTTTGGTTGGGCCAGGCATCAGTTAGGTATTCCCTTAATCTCTGCTCTATCTGTTCTGTCTTTATCCCTGCACATCATGTAGGCAGGGTAAATTTTGGGTTGAAGTTTTTGTGGGTGGGTTGGTAGTGTTCCTCATCCTTTACTAGAAGACTAGGCTAGTTAGGGGATGTCCTCTTCATTCTCTATGGTCTCTGTGGTCTCTGCTACTAGGAGTCTCTGCTTGAGTAGACCTCATATCCTCCCAGGAGACTACCCTGACTTAGGTCTCCAGCTTGTTACAGAGATGTAGAAAGTGCTCTTTATTGTCCTAAATAGGTCACCTTACAGAGTGATAACACTAAAGGAGAGGTCTTGTCTTCAAGGCTCCTTCTGTTCCTCTGTCTCTGCCAATACTAAAGGTCTAACTAATGGGTTCCATTATGTCTTTGCTTCTACTCAACTTATAAAATATTCTTTTGAAGTTGGTGAAGACCCATTCTAGGTGACTTGCTTTAGCCACAATTTGAGAACTACAAATGAGAACTACAGAAGTTATTTGAAAACATAGGAAGCTGGGGTTGGGATATACTTGGTATATAGATTTAATCAGATGTACTGACATGATCCAACGTCCCATCAGTAAACACAAACTTAATCCTGGATGTCCCTGAACAGAAACCTTTTTCATTAATCTTGTCCTGATTCACCTGACTCATTCCTTAAAGGAACACAGGTGAAACAGCATCATGGCTGTTCATGGCATGCAAACAATGACACTGGGAGTATGTGGGGTGTAAGAGAGCTCCCTCCCGATGTGAAATAATCATACTAACCATGAGGCAAGAATCAAATCTTTCACCTCATGTATGTAAGTAACTAGAAAGAAGTTTTTCAAATTTTACAATAATCTTAAATTGACAACATGCTAGCAATGACGAAAAGCTAAATAAAACTTTTTGGAACTGCTAAACAATTTTCAGTCTGCCATGCCAGGGAGAGACTTAAATATCTTCTTACTTTCTCTGAAGTACAATTAAATTCCAAAGGTCATCATAGGAAGAGAGAATCAAAGTGTAGCCAAAATAAAATAGTTAAGAGGAAAAGAATACATAGAACTGTGCACACAGCAGTGTGAGAGAAAGAGAAAGAGAGAGAGAGAAAGAGAGAGTTTTTGTTGTACCAGTTGGTCATGGTTTATTAAATGGCTTTTATTGTGGCACTGGCATTTGAACCAAAGACTGCACACATCTACATAAGCACACTGTTATTGAGCCACATCATAATCCCCTTTTAATTATTAGCATGATGATTTGCTTCCTACTAAAGTAAAAACTCCCTTTCATACCTGATTTATGTTCATAATTTCACTACTTCTGAAATTGCATATGTTTTTTCTGTCTCCAAAAAACCTGCATCTCTTTTGCTTGTAAAGCTAGTTAGAAACAGGATTTTTTTTCATCCATATGGTGAGGATGTGTCTCTCTACTCTCCCCATTTCCTGTAATCAAATCCACATATGTGACTACCAAATTACAGTGAAACCTAAAATTTCTTTGTAATGAGAATTTTTTTCTTTAACAGAGCAGTGGTCCAAAACCCAGCAGCCAAAGAAACTGGGTTCCTCAGGTCTAGCTATTTGTCTTAGGGCAAAAATGATAAGCAAAATCTGTTTTTATTTTACCTGCTTGGAAATGTACAGGTAGCTTTGTGAGCAATAAAGCAATGGCACAAACACATAGAATTTCTATTTATATGAGTCTATGTTCCTCCCACACCATCACCCAGACCAGCCTCTGATTATTATTATTATTATTTTTTTGTCATTATCAAGGCCCAGTTCCACCAATTTTTTCTCATCTTTTTTTTCAGTTTCATTAATTGACTCAAACTGTTTGGTGAATCAAATTCATTTAACAATGAAAAAGGCTGAAGATGTTGTTCAATGGTTAAGAGTAAATGAACCCACATAGAGAGTGAGCTGCTCATTATCTGTGCAGGAGTCCTAGGTCCTCTCCATGGATGGTCCTTGGTTGACTCATCAGTCTCTGTAGGCACCCCTGGGACCACATGTTTTGGCTCCGTTTGTCTCCTTGTGGAGCTACACTCTGCCCAAAGTTTGGCTCAGTATCTATTTCGATATCCAGCTGGGTAGAGTCTTTCAGAGGCCCTCTGTGGAAGACCTGCCCTGTTCCCTGTCTTCTCCTACTTCTGATAGCTATCCTGTTTGTACTTCTGAATGAGGATTAAGCTTCTTCTCTAGCATCCTCTTTGTTGTCTACCTTCTTTAGGACTATAGATTTTAGTCTTTTTTTCCTATATTATATGGCTAATATCCACCTATAAGTGAGTATACCATGTGTGTCTTTCTGCTTCCGGGTTACCTCACTCAGGATGATCTTTTCTATTTCCCACCATTTACCTGCAAATTTCATGATTTCCTTGTTTTTTTTTTTTTTTTTTTTTTTTTTTTTGTTGTTGTTTAGGGGTGTTGTTGTTCTTTTGGGAGGTTGTTTTGAATATTTTTGTATTTTTACTTTTTTCAGTTTTTTTTATTATTATTATTTATTGCAGTTTATTCACTTTGTATGCTGGCTGTGGTACCCTCCCTCATATACTTCCAATCCCACCCTCTTCCTTCTCCGCCTAAGCTCCTCACTTGGCCCACTGATAGGAGAAGTCCTCCTCCTCTTCTACCTGACCCTAGCCTATCAGGTCTCATCAGTACTGCCTGCATTGTCTTCCTCTGTGCCTGGCAAGGCTGCACTCCCCAACCCCAGGGGGAGAGGTTATCAGAGAGCCTGCCACTGAGTTTCATGGCAGAGACAGCCCCTATTCTCCTTATAGGGACCCCACTTGGAGACTGAGTCTATGAGCTACATCTGAGCAGGGGTTTTAGGTCCCCTCCATGCATGGTCCTTAGTTGGGGTAGCAGTCTATTCACGGCCACCAGGGCCCAATATTTTTGGGCTCCGTTGGTCTCCTTGTGGAACTCCTGTCCCCTCCAAGTCTTTCTACCTCCCTGTTCTTTCTTTCCATGCATTCTGCCCAAAGTTTGGCTATGAATCTCAGCCTCTACTTTGATACCTCGATCAGTAGAGTCTTTCAGAGGCCCTCTGTAGTAGGCTCCTGTTCTGTTCTGTCTTCTCCTGCTTCCAAAGTCTATCACATTTGCCCTTCTGAATGAGGATTGAGCATCTTCCTTGTTGTTTAGCTTCTTTAAGAGTATAGATTTCAGTATGTTTATCCTAATATTATATGGGTAATAACCACTTATGAGTGAGTATATACCATGTGTGTCTTTCTGATTCTGGGATACCTCACTAAAGATGATCTTTTCCAGTTCCCACCATTTGCCTGCAACTTTCATGATTTCTTTATTTTAATAGCTGAGTGGTATTCCATGTGTAAATGGACCACAATTTCTGTTTCCATTCTTCGGTTGGAGGATATCTAGGTTGTTGCTAGATTCTGGCTATTATGAATAAAGCTGCTATAAACGTAGTTGAGCAAATGTCCTTGTTGTATAGTTGAGCATCTTTCAGGTATGTGCCCAGGAGTGGTATACCTGGATCTTGAGGTAGCACTATTCCTAGTTTTCTGAGAAAGCACCAGACTGATTTTCCAAAGTGGTTTTTACAAGTTTACATTCCCACCAGCAATGGAGGAGGGTTCCCCTTTCTTCCTCCACCTCTCCAGTATGTGTTGTTTCTTGAGTTTTTGATCTTAGTCATTCTGATGGGTGTAAGATGGACTCTCATTGTTGTTTTGATTTGCATTTCCTGATAACGAAGGCCGTTGAGGATTTCTTATCCATTGAGCTATCTCCAGCCCCTTGTTGAGCATTTCTTCAAGTGTTTCTCTGCCATTGGATATTCCCCTGTTGAGAATTCTCTGTTTAGTTCTGTACTCCATTTTTAATGGGATTATTTGTTTTGTTGGTGTTTAACTTCTTGAGTTCTTTATATTTTCTGGATTTTAGCCCTCTGTTAGATGTAGGGTTGGTCTTTTCCTAGTCAATAGTTAGGCATTTTGTTCTGATATCAGTTTCCTTCGCTTTATAGAGGCTTTTCAATTTCATGAGGTCCCATTTATGGATTATTGATCTTAGAGCCTGTGCTGCTGGTGTTCTGTTCAGGAAGTTGTCTCCTGTGTCAATGGGTTTAAAGCTCTTTCCCAATTTTTCTTCTAACAGACTTAGTGCGTCTGGTTTTATGTTGAGGTCTTTGATCCACTTGGATTTTACTTTTGTGCAGGGTGATTTTCTTATGTTAAACAACCCTTGCATCTCTGGGATAAAGCTACTTCATTATAAGGGATAAAACTTTTGATGTGTTTTTGGATTGGGTTTGTGAGGTTGTTTGTCTTTGTTTTGTTTTTGAGACAGTTTTTTTGTATTAACAGCCCTGGATGTCCTAGAACTTACTCGGTAGTATTTTATTGAGTATTTTTGCATCTATGTTCGTAAGGGAAATTGATCCCTTCTTTAAGTCTTTATATGGTTTAGATATCAGGGTAATTGTGGCCTTTTAAATAAGCTGGGCAATGTTTCTTCTGTTTCTATTTTGTGAAAAAAAAAAATATTGAACATTGGCATTAACTCTTCTTTGAAAGTCTGGTAGAGTTCTGAACTAAAACCATCTGGCCCTGGGTTTTGTTTATTTATTTGTTTGTGTTTGGGTTTTGTTTTTTTGGTTGGAAGAGTTGTAATGACAGCTTATATTTCATTAGGTGGTATCTGGTTAAATTGCTTATCTGATCTTATATAACTTTGGCTAGGAGTACTTAGAGAAAATTATCCATTTCTTTTAGATTTTCTAATTTGGTAGAATATAGGGTTTTTTTGTTGTTTTGTTTTTTTTTTTAAAGTATGCCCTTATTCTCTGAATTCCTCAGTGTCTGTTGTTATGTCTCCTTTTGTTTCTGATATTGTTAATTTTGATATTCTCTCTGTCTTTTAGTTAGTTTGGATAGATAATATCATGTTGATTTTCTCAAAGAACCCACTCTTTGCTTCATTGATTTTTGTATTGTTCTCTTTGTTTCTGTTTTATTGATTTCATCCTTGAACTTGTCAGCTTCTTGCTTCTACTCCTCTTGGGTGTGTTTACTTCTTTTGTCCTCTAGAGCTTTCAATGTGCTGTTAAGTTGCTAGTATGAGATCTCTCCAAGTTTTTATGTAAGCACTTAGAGTTATGGATATTCCTCTTAGCACCACTCTCTTTGTGGTGAGCTTGGGCATGTTCTATATTCATTTTCACTGAATATAGAAAGTCTTTAATTTCTTTCTTTATTTCTGTCTTGACCCACTTTTCAGTGAATAGAGTTATTCAGTTTTCATGAGTTTGTAGACTTTTTGTTGTTTCTGTTGTTGTAATCCAGCTTTAATCCATGGTGGTCTGATAGGACTCAGGGAGTTATTTTAATTCTCTTGTCTCTGTTGAGACTTGTTTTGTGTCTGATTATGTGATAAATTTTGGAGAAAGTTCTGTGAGGTGCTGAGAAAAGGTAGAGTCTTTTGTGTCTGAGTAGAATGTTCTGTAAATATCTGCTAGATTTATTTGGTTTATAATGTTAATCAGCGCTAGCATTTCTTGGTTAGTTTTTGTCTGAATGACCTGAATGACCGGTCCTTTGGCAAGAGTGGAGTATTGAAGTCTCCCACTATCAATGTGTGAGGGATAATGTGTAATTTAAGCTATAGTGTTTATTTTACAAAGATGGCTGCCCTTGTGTTTGGGGTCAGTATTTGAGCAGGGGTTATTTGAGCCCCCAGGTTGGGGGCTGTGACACAGCTATGAGGCAGAAAGGGAAGGGCAATAGGGGATGGTCTATGGGATCCATGGGAGGCATGCATAGGGATAGGGGGAAACTATAGCTCGTGTTCTCTTGCAGCTCTAGGGGTAACACTGGGAATTTGGTCTGAGATAATAGAGTTTGGAAGGTCTACGGGTAGCCTACCTGGTCTTCTCAGCAAAATAAAAAGATGGGAAACACCAACACACATACATACATATGCTCACCACCACCACCACCACCACTACCACCCCCTTTCCTGGTAAGTAAACTGGCTCAGCTAACTATCCCTAGAGATGCACACCCTGTGCTAATAAGATGCCTTGGTGCCTTGATTTCCCAAATGACTTTGACTTTACATGAAGATTTTCTCCTACTCATAGGATAAGTACTGTGTTCTCCTTCTTGTGACGGGACAGTGCCACCACATGTAAATGAGGTACTGTACCACTACACATAAGTCAAGTGCTCCTGACCCCCATACCTCGTCAAATCAAACACATTCAGCCTTGAAATCTCTCTCACTGCTCAAGTTTATAAATCCCTGATTTCAAATAAATGTGCTGGCTGGCTGCATGCTTCATGATACCACCGTCTTTCCACCATGACCACCTGAGACTTGTCATTTATCTCCTGCTGAGCTCCATCTCACCAGGCCTGCCCTCCAGCCAGCTGGGCCTGCTCAAACCTCTGCTCTGCTCAGCACAGCACCTAAACCAAGACCTGTAATACTTTGGTATCACCATAAGTTTTGGGAATGTCCACGTTTCTACTACCATCTGTGATCTCATTCTAAAAGAGGTAGCTAACTGTAACTCTTCATGGAAAACTCTCTCCACAACCTGGCCTAGCGCATGGGCCTCACACTAAAGAGCTCTAGCTGCTACTGAGAGAAAAGGAACCCCAATCTTGGGGCCACCCCATTCTATATCCAGAAACAGAGTTCCAGGTCCCTACCAACAGACCATAAAAATGGTGGTACTCTCAGAATCCACAGTAGGTACAAGGGCGTGTTCTTATAGGCGAAAGTTTCTTCTTTCCCTCTGTTCTCCTTTCTCCCATGACCCTGAATTCTTGTGAAAAGTGACTCATTCATTGGGTAAATCCACTCACAGATGGGATATGCCCTCATAACTCCTGTTGAAATGGGTTCTAATTCTGCTTAATTTTGAAGCCACCTAGAAGTCTTTATGGTAGACTAATGCTAGTTTTCACCCCAAGATGTATGATTTAAGGGGTGGGGTGGGACCTAGACACTGGGATTGTTAATGACTCCCAGGTGATTCTAATATGCAGCAAGTCCTGAGGACCTATATCATATTGCTGTCTTATTTTATGTCTTTGACATTCTCAACATATGTCTTCATAAAAATTATACTCTAATAAAAGAGGCAGCCAAGATTCATAAGGCAGCAAATACCTAACTTGGGTTGACAATACAAGAGATGGAAGAAAGAATCTCAGGTATTGAAGAGATAATAGAAGAAATGGATGCATTGGTTTAAAAAAATAGTTAAATCTAAGAACAACCCAACTCCAAACATCCAGGAAATCTGAGGCACTATGAAAAGACCAAACCTATAAATAATAGAAATAGAGGGATGAGAAGAATACAAATATCTGCTAAAGAGATATTCTAACTGGTCATAGCTCAGAATAAGAGAACTAAAGCCCCACCTCCCAAGAAATCCAATTATCCCAGACAACTCAGAATCAGAACTGTCCTTTGCTATAACTCAATACAACAGGCTGCTCAGGATAAGGGACAGAACACTAATCATTATATACCCTCAGAGGTGGAGGTCTACTCCAAAGTATATGGACATCTGCCCCTCCTATGTGGAACTGTACTCCATAGACAACAAAATGAGCACAGGCTGAATTCTTCCTCCATGTTTATTTCTGCTCGTAGGTAATGGTCTTGAGGCACATCCACTCATTCAACCATTTTTGGGGTTATCTCAAGGTCAGAGTCTGTTGCTCATTGGGCCTGTGGGAAGAGGCAATGAGTATGTGGATCTCAAAGAGTGAGAAAATAGAAGATGAAAGCAGAAACTAATACAATCAGTGCTGCAATGGAGGAAGAGAGGGGTCCTAAAACGTACTTGTGTAAAACACCAGCTCTGAATGGAAACTCCAGTGGAGGCCTTGGATGGAGTGTGGGCTACGGAGTGACAAGATGATGAACAGGTAGCTCAGTGAAGCTGTGAGGTAGGGGGTGACAGTGGCTGGTATCTGGCAATATGGCTTTGAGTCCAGATTGTTGATACCCTTTAAAATAACCACCACTGGCAGAAAGATAAACTAGTGTATCTCTTTTCTCTGCTTGTCATCATATACTCTCAGAAGTTTCAGACAAACAGAAAGATGTGGTTCCTGACCTCAGCAAGCTCATACTCTAGTATGTGTGGGGCTTCTCAGAAATTATTTCAGGACCAGAGATACCATGCCACACTTGCTCTGAAAATGATTTGAAGTTCAGTCAATAGGAAATCAGAAAATCTCAGAAGGAAAAAAAAGGGGGGGGGGGGACCTTACAAATGTGTTTTAGTAGAGCAAGGAACTAGAAGTGAAGTCAGTGAAAGGCCTTTAGAGCTTGGGCCTGACGAAGTCAGTGGGAAGAGCATGCAACAAAGCCAGTATCCCTGGAAAACAGTCATCTTTAAAAAAAATTTTATTATCATTTATTACAATTTATTCAATCTGTGAACAATTTATTCAGGCTGTGGCCCAGTCCCTTGTCTCCTCCCAATCCCACCCTTCCTCCCTCTTCTCCTCCTATGCCCCTCCCTTAGTCCACTGATAGGGGAGGTCCTCTTCCCCTTCCTTCTGACCCTAGCCTATCAGCTCTCATCAGGACTGGCTGCATTGTCTTCCTCTGTGGCCTGGCAAGGCTGCACCTCCAGAGGGAGGTGATCAGATTGCTGAAAACATTCATCTTTAGAAGGAAGGTATGATTAAAAAACTAAAAAAACAACCACTTAAATACAGAATAGTTCTAGAAATACCTCAGATGTCATTTTCAACATATCCTCAGTGAAGTGAAATACTTTTCTCTCTGCCTTCTGTTTGTTTATAAAATCCCAAGTGGCTACTGGAGACAAAAAAAAAAAAAAAAATTAAAGAATTCAGTTGCCTTTCAAGGAGGAAAAATGTGCAGTCCTAGAGGCTCAGCCCAGGAACTCCCTCTCTTGTTTGCTGGTGTTTCTTATTCTCTGAAGGCTCCAGGCAAGCACAAAGAATATACCAAGTGGAAGCATGTCTGTATTTTGTATTTTGTAATTTCCCAGAATTGCCTGTGTGAGAGAAAGCTGTGAAATTCAATGGCAACCTGCTCAGCTTCCCCAATGTGTCTTTGCTGCCGCGTGTTGGGTGGACATACACTGTGCTCTCAACATACCTACTGTGTGCTCACGGCAGACACTTCACTGCTCCTACATGGTTCAGGACAGAAACCAAGAGAATGATCAATCAACTCTGCTGTGAATCAGAAAAGACAAGCTCGGATTCCCCTCTCTGCCCAATCCAGGCTTTTCTGTTTTAATTAAAGTATGTGAACACCAGAAAGAGTGGACAACCTTTGACAGTGTTATCCGCTCTACAAGCTGAAATGTGAAGAGGTTAATTATATCGTCTAAAGAGGTCCTAACTGCCCCTTGCAGGCATGCTCTCCTATCAGTTTGCCCCTGGGGAAGCAACTAGTAATGATTCCTGATCACACCCACTATGCTACAGAGTGGCTGTCTAGACATAGCTGGGAAAGGAGGGGAGCTTGGCAGGGATGGTCAAAGCGTGTAAACCTGGCACACCTTTAGGCAAAAGGTCTTTTTCATGGGCACTTGGTTGGCTTTGGACGCTGGAGAGTAGACTATAAAAGACTCCTGCCAGGGCAGGAAAGGAGCAGCCTGGCCTCCACGGGCCTCACTGAAGTGTTATTCCTGCTTCACTAGCATCTGATCTCTCATGGCTTCTCTGGCACCTCCCCTTTTCTGTCAAGTATGGGGCTCCCCCACCAGTGTTCTTCCTCTGTGGCACTTTCCTCCTCTGTGGCAGCCCTGATTCTATCATTTCCTGCTACCATCTTTCATCTTCTCATTTCCCGAGATCCATAATGGACAACCCTGTGTAGACTGCACATCTGTCTCTTTTATAGATAGCTTAGGCCATTGCCCTCTTCCCCCGACGCCCCAGTGCAGCAGTTGATGGTGGACTGGAAAAATCAGGGGACAAGCAGCTCTACCTAGCACTGTGCTCAGGCCTGAGGGGCTTCAGAGCCTCACCTATACAGCCCACAGCCACAAAGGACCCTTACCTATACAGCCAACAGCTGCAAAGGACGTTTGCTACATAGGAAACGGTGTGTGTGTGTGTGTGTGTGTGTGTGTGTGTGTGTGTTGCTCCTTTATGGCCTGGTTTTACAAGGAAAAGGCTATGTCTATAATTGTTACAGGCTCATTGTGATTAAAACCTACCCAGTTGCCTCATGGGACTCTATTAAGAGTATATGAGGACCCCACAGCTGCTGTCATAGCCAGTTCGGATTTGTCCTGGGGAGTGAGAACTTGTATTTTGTACCCCTTCCCCTTGTAGCCATTGCTTCTTTATCTCCTGTACCCTGCTGCCTCCAATTCTCATTATCTTTCCCTCCTTTTCTCATGGATACAGGACATCATCTTTCCAGGTAACAAAGACTTCACATGGTGAATGTCCAGGTCCTGTATTACTTTGAGTCCAGGGCTTTGACCACCCGGTTCCTCCTGCTATGTTTGCTCCAGCCCATGGGGACCAGAGGCAAGGCTTCAACTTTTCACAGGTTCCTCACAGTGCTGTGGCAAAGGCCAGCTTGGATCAAGCTACAGGGAGGTCTAGGGCAAAGGATACCTATGAAGAACGAGTCTTACAAAGAGGTTGAGAGCCTAGACTTCAGCCCACATTACTGGGAAAAAGTCAATTTTTCCCAATGACTGAGTATTCATGGGACTCCAGAGCATTTTTTTTTGGCTTGAATCAGCTTTTGTTCAGCAATCACTAAATTGTGGTCCATAAGCCACTCCTTTAAGGACCAAGAGTCTACATGGACAGTGGGGTAGGCAAACAGCAAGCTGAACATGAGAACAGATAGGCCAACAGTGCTCGTAAGTCAACTTCTTAAAGGTAGTCTGCGACCAGTCTCCACCCCTCTCCAGCTGTATGACCCCAGATGAGCCATGTTGCCCTGAGCTTCTTGTTTAGGAGACAGGCCAATGTGGATTCCTAATAATGGAGGCTAAGCCACAGTACTATTGAGAGGATTGAGTCAGTTATTAGATACAGAGCAGGCTGAAGAATTCCTGGAATACAGCAAGTATTTGGTAAATGTACATTGCTATCTGGATCCTCAGAGTGCTCAGCCTTGTGTGAAAGAGGCGATGGGTCCTGAGGAGAAAAAGCATGCATAGGAGCCCCTTCATGGGTCTGAGAAGTGTGACCTAAATCCCATGTTTTCTGAGTTACAGGAAGTGTCCTCCAGTGTCTGCAGACCTCTGATCCAGTCCCCTCGCCTCCCCAGTAGACCATATGAGGCAGAAGGTGCCTGTGGGGTAAGAAGCCTGCATTTGAATCTCTGCTCTCATTTGGACTGAGAAGGCAGCAGAATTAGATTTTAAAAATCAATATCAAATCAAGAATAACTTTTTCTCTACTAGAAAATAGCAAAAGCTAACTCCCTTGGATACTTGAGTAATAATGTTTAGGGAAGAATGTGTTTGTTCAAATATTGAGACAACTCTATGTGTTCTCATGATGTCACATAAGTGCTATTGGTATTGCCAGAAATGCACCCTTTGTCCTCGGAAACCCATGTGGCTGTTTTTGCAGCATATTTCTGATAAATGAACAAGCTTTTCTTTTGTAAAATATGACAAGTTTGACTATATAAGCCAAAATACAATGGTGACAGGCCAGTTGAAGATAAGCAACTCAGATAAGAAGATGCTCCATGATGCTGGAAAGTAGTTAACCCATTGCTCCTAGGGTGCTATTTTGAGGACTTGCCTGAGAACATGAATTCATTACTTCAGTCTCTTGACTTAAACTTTAAATAGCTTTTTATTTTATTTTATATTTATGTATAAATATATTTACGTGTGCATGTATCTATGTGCGCCACAAGGGTGCCTAATGTCTGCAGAAGCCATTAGAGGGCATTAGATCCCCTGGAATGGGTGGAGTTACAAGTAGTTGCAAGCTGACCGAAGTGGGTACTAGGAATCAAACCCAGGTACTCTGCAAGAGCAGTAAGTGCTCTTACCTGTTGAGCCATTTCCCTACCCCTTCATAAACCTAAAGAACAGTTGATTTTTGCCTGGACTTGTGCTGTACTGTGTGCATTGTACATTCAAACATTACATGTGGGAGTTGTGTGTATGTATGTGCATGTTTGTATCTGTACACATGTGTTTATATATGTGCATGTGGGGTGAGGGTGTGGGAAAAGGTTGAGGTCAAGCATCTCCCTCAATCATTCACTATTCTGTTTTTTTTTTAAATAAAGTCTCCCACTGAAACTGGTACTCACTGATTCAGCTCAAGTGATAAAACATGCTGGAGAGGATGTGGAGAAAGGGGAACCCTTCTCCATTGCTGCTGAGAATATAAACTTGTACAAACCACTTTGGAAATCAATCTGGTGCTTTCTCAGAAAATTAAGAATAGTGCTACCTCAAGATCCAGCTATACCACTCCTAGGAATACATCCACAATATGCTCAACTATATAACAATGGCATTTGCTCAGCTATGATCATAGCAACTTTATTCATAATTGACAGAGTCTGGAAACAACGCAGATGTCCCTCAACTGAGGAATGGGCACACAAATTGTGGTACATTTACTCAATGGAATACTACTCAGCAATTAAAAACAAGGAAATCATGAAATTTTCAGGCAAATGGTGGGAACTAGAAAAGATCATCCTGAGTGAGGTAACACAAAAGCAGAAAGACACACATGGTATATACTCACTTATAAGTAGATATTAGACATATAATATAGGATAAACCTATACAAATCTGTACCTAAAGAAGCTAAACAACAAGAAGGACCCTAGGGAAGATGCTCAATCCTCATTCAGAAAGGCAAACAGGATGGATATAAGAAAGTCCCAAGGATCTTCTTGTCTCTGCCTCCCCCGGCTCAAGGAGAAGAGGTACACACTCAGCTTTTTAAGAGTATCAACCGTGAGTCCTTGTCCTTGTTCAGCAAGCGCTGACTGAGCCATCTGCTCGGTCTCAATTCAAGACTAAGAAATAAAAAGTATTCTCTTCATTTACCTACATAGAAGCAAAGATGCAGTGCACACTTTAAAACCTAGTTCAAAGTGACAAGCTAATAAGATGTGGGCAGAAATTGGACCCAGGAAAGTGTGGTCTTTTAAAAATCAGTATGGCTCCAGACATGTGCCATAGAGGTTGGTAGTTATTTAGGAGGTCAGTTATTCCCAATAGTTAAACATTTGTTTGACCTATTTTTGTTAGTCTTCTGTCTCAAAATTAATCTTCCTAAAGGCACAAATTAAAAGTTTAATTATAATAAATCCCAATTAATGTTCTCATAAGAATTTCATAACATTCCTAAACTGAAAAGGCAGTCAGGCCGGGGAGCCACCAGCATTAGCACAAAATGATAATGACAGTAACAATACTCATTACAATGCTTAACAATTAACCCTGAGATCAGCAATGTGGGGGGGAGGTATGTGTGCACATACATGCGCACAGTAGTCTGAATCTACATCATAACTGAGGAAATACCTGGAATACTGACAATCAATGCTGCTCCCAAGACCTCTCTAGGGTGACCATAATTGTCATTTAGCATCATCATCGTTGTCGTCATCATCATATAGAGAGTTTAAAAGTAATGTTTCTTCTTTTCGTTAACAAAAGGTTATTGAACATGCCAGGTCTTCTAAATCCTGAGGACAAAGTGGAGCAAGCCAAATCACTGTATGCTCTGCACTGCTGCCCAGAGAAGGGAGCCACATGAGTCAAAGTGAAAGGCAAGTTAGCATGATGTTTGGCATGATGTGCCAACTTGAGGAGGCCCCAGGTACCCAGATACTTAGTCCTTTTCCTGGGTTCTTTGGGTCAGTTTCTTCTCTGAAGCACTACACCGAGCAAAGCAGGTTCCCTCTACAGTGCAGGTGCGACTTATCCAGTCAGCTGAAGCTTTTATAAACAAAACAAGAAATCTGACCTTCTTCAAAGCAAAAGAAAATTCTCCATGTCTGATGTCCTTCAAATGGGGACACTGGCTTTTTCCTGCCTGCAGGATCAAACTGAAATTCCAGCTCCCCTGCATCTGAAGTATTTACACTGAAGCTTATACAGTTACCTCTCTAGGGTCTCTAGTTTCCCATAAGCCACTCTGAGTCATTATGGCTGACTTGGGCATTGTGATCAAAGACCATTCCCTGGCGATCATGTACCCAAACTCTGTTAAATCAAGTGGACAATACAGTCACTAGCAGTGTTTTTGCCATGGAGACCGATTACTGCCTTTTACTTAGCAAAGTACAAGAAGTTCGGGTCTTCTACTGAGGGTGCTGGGAGCTCTGGAATATAGGCATGACTCCAAGAACACATTCTGACTACAGAATAAATGCTGTAATGTCAAGAAATGAGACTCTAGCTGCAGTGGTGTTTGCCTAGAATACTAGCATCTGAGGTTGGCAATTCAAGGCCACACTTGGTCGTTTAGGAAGGTTGAAGCTAGCCTCGACATAAAATACTGCCTCAAAGAAATTTAAAAAAGAAAGGAGAGAAAAAACTTCTTATCTTTCATCCTTATGGGATAGAGTTACTCAGAAGTGATTTTCGGGCAGACATTTAATAAGGATCTATTACCTTGTGCTGCCACTGCCCCACAAACCACTGGAGTATGGCTTTATGAGTGTCAGGGAATATAAACCACTGAGATTTAGAAAATTTGATGATTAATTTTGATTGACAACTTGGCTAGATTAAGGATGATATCCAGTTCATTAATAAAACACTTTTTGGTGTGTCTGTGGGGGCATTTCTGGAGAAGATTACTAAAAGAGGACCCTTCTTGGATGTGGGGAACAGCAACCTCTGGGTGGGAGCCCAATTTGAGTGCAAAGGAGAAAAAAATGTCAACTGACTGTTAGAATTCATCTTTCTCTATTTCTTCTTCTTCTAAGATAAAAGAAATTAGGGAGCCACAGTATCATGTTCCTGCTCGGACCAATCTACCACATTCCTTTCCATTCATAATTGACTGTGATCCCTCAAACTGTGAGCCAAAACAAATCTTTCCTCCTTTAAGTTTCTTTTACCAGATAACTTGACATGGTGATGAGAAAAGTAACTAATATAAAAATAAAAAATAAAAATAAGAATGGGGCAGGTAGAACACTGGAAATGTCTCAGATGAGAAAGTGCCAGCCACAAAAACAAAGAACTTGAGTTTGATCCTTAACTCCTTCCTAGGTAGAAGCCAGGTGTGGTTGCATGCACCTGTAGTCCTAGGAACAGGGAGATGAAGACAGGAGTGCTCCTGTGACTTGCTGGGCAACCAGTCTAATCTAATCAGTGAGCTTCAGGTTTAGTGAAAGGCCCTGTCTAAAAAAAAAAGAAAGAAAGAAAGAAAGAAAGAAAGAAAGAAAGAAAGAAAGAAAGAAAGAAAAGAATTAAAGATGTCCAGCATTGACCTTTTGTTCCACATGCACAAAAACATACATTTATATTTACACATAGGCACAGGTACACACACATACACACACAAGCATTTTCTTTTGTTTCTGAGCACGTGCTTGGACTCCATTTCCAACTGCCCTTCGACACTTACACAGCCTTGTGACTGAATTCTCCTCAACGGGTTGTGACAAATGAACTTGTTAAGCATGGCCACATTACCTCCAGGAGATACATGATGCTTTATTAAAAAGGAAATTCTCACCGTACATTACTTGGCAAGGAGTCATACAGTCTGAGACCCAGTATGACAGAGATGCTATGTGTGCGCATATACACAGGACACAGAAATGCACATTATATTCATTCACTGGGCACACACACCTACATCACACACACACACACAAACACACTCACTCACAGAGACAGAGACAGACAAATAGACACAGAGAGAAAGAGACAGAGAGACAGAGACAGAGATACACACACTACCTACACACACACTTTCACTCTAAGGCTCTATTATATTACACTGTATAAACTGATTTTATTTTTAGGTAAGTGATTTTATTTTTAAGTAAGTAAGCAATAATATTTCCCAAATGACGTAGGCACTGAGTCCTGGTTCGCAGATAGAAAGTTGCGTGAATCAAGGGCCAGCCTAAATTATGTGACTCCTTTTTATGTTACTTCTGCATTGCTCATGAAATACTCACTAGGTTTCCATCATGTGCCAGATGCTGCATCTGGCATTTGAGAAACCTGATGACGTTATCCCAGTTCCCAAAGAGATTTACAGCCATACTAAAGTGGCTGGAGTTGGCCTGTGTGGGTCCCTTCTCTGGTCTAGTTATAGTCCCCTCCTTGTGAAGCAAATGAATTCTAGAATGCACCCGATAGCCATTCTTTCCACGTGGCTCAGGAACCTGCCTACTTTCAGGCAGCTAGACTCCAGGGCAGAGTGGGGTATCCTTGGGGGGGCAGCAAAGGGCTCCCGAGTTGCCTGCTGGAACTTCTCAAGAAGCCTGGGAGGTGCAACCCCCCCATTTCTTTCTCCACTCTGCCACCTCACTAAGGGGTTTATTTCTCCTGGCATTCTCACTAGTGCATATCCACGTTTAGATAAGTGGCATTAAAATAAAATGGACTATAATTATTGTTATAGATTGCAGTAATTATAGGAGAGGACCGATTAGATTAACACTCCCTCCCCCTCCCCAGATAGACTAGCTGGTTGAAGATTTGTGCAGAACACAATGAACATGCTGAGAGCGTTGGATGCCACTATGGCCTCCTAGGGCCCTGGCAGCAAAGGGCAGGGCCACAGAGCAGAGGTGGTAGGAGGGAAAGGCAATCAACCTGAAAATAAACCAGTCATTAGGGAGTAGAGCCTCTCACCCTCCTGCCTGGAGGTCATGCGTGTGTGTACAGCAGGGCTGTGGCAGGGCTGGCCCCATGGGCTGGTACATTCTAGCCTGAACTGCTTGACTGGTAGGGGCTCTCCTGTCTGTCTTTCTGCTCTGAGTCCATCTCCATTGGTATCTTGCATACATGCGGGCCCTGTATCTACCAAGGATGACACTGACATTGTAAGAGTAGCTTCATTCTCTACAGAAGTCAGACAGAAGAGTCATCTACATTCGTGTGAGAGTTTAGTGAGATCATAGACGATGTCCAGGGCAGACAATGCCTGGACTGTGTGGGGATCCCAGCAGGTGTCTGCCCCTTCTCTTGCTCTGGCCATTCTGGGACCCAGCCAGACCTTCTGGTGCTCTCATTCTTACTGCCCCAGTACGATCAATCTGTCCCCATATGGAAGGACTTGGCCTAATACTACTCTGGCTACAGCATCTGCATTGTGCCCGCTATCTGAATACCACAGTAGCATTGCCACTGGGGGCCCTTTCCTCATACTGGGTTCCAAAGTCAAGGCGTCATATCATCACTTATTCATCCTACTAGAATTCTACTAGAATCCGAATCCTTCTGTGTGATAACTGGAGAGTAATAGGCATCTTCTTGCCCAACCAGCCCCATCTCCCCTTCTGTAACACAATATTTTAGGACACCCATTAGTGTGACTCATGTGGGTGCCAGGCTATGCCCAGCCCACCCAGTATTGACCACTATCTACACCTTTCCCATCACCCATGGTAAACTGCTCCCAGCCATACTGAATGTGACAGCCACTGACAAGGCCCCTTTTCTTGGCATCTTTCCACTGCTCTATACCATATGTGCCATTGCAAGTATTTCCCTTCTAATGTTTTTTCCAAAACATGATGATGTTCTGTTCCAGGCTCTAATAAAGTCTTCTATGGCTCATAGAATCTGCTCTAAAAGCATTCCCTGGGGAGCAGCTCTGGTTATGCTCTAAGCTCCTGTTTCCTATCACTACTGCAAAATGCTCACCGCATTCCAAGTGTTGGCTTACTCATTGGTCACCCTCCAGAGAATATAAAATTCATGAAAAAAAGAAGTTATTTTGCCTTTTAATTACCCCTTAGCAGAGTGTGTGTGACACATATCAGACACCAATTAAGACTTGAAATTAATGAAAAAGTCAGGAATTATTGAATGCCTGGAAGTGCCTGGCCCTTTTCTCTCTTAATTTACTTCTTCTGTATAGGCAAACTTTTCAATAGGGTAGGAGCAGAAGGTGCAGAGAGTCTTCTCAGAGGCAAGGCTCATTTAGTACTAGATGGAGAGAAGACGGTACTGTGGGATCCAGTGAAAGGAGAGAAGGAGGGAGGAAGGAGGAAAGGACCCTGTCTATCTGGTAGGCAGTTGACCTAGCAACAACACCAGAGTACAGGAGTGTCACACATGGGAAGCCCAGTGTTACCACCACATTGTCCTGCAGATCAAATCCACCTCCTGCTATAAAACAGCAGAAGGCCAGTATGCCTAACACATGTAACTCCCCTCACCTCATGGCCATTTCCAGGACGCAGTCTCAGCTAATCACCTGTCAGAGGTCAGGGTCCCATCTTCCTGGGAGCAGGACCCATGAGGTCAGCTTCTCTGCATGGGCTTCACACCTGCCCACAGTGCTCAGTGGATCTCTGAGGCTAGGATATGACAGGAGAGAAGTACCGAATGTCTAATCTGCACCATTCAAATATCACTCGTAATGGAAGTCAGAAGAGGAGATTTAGTCCATGTGTTAAATACACTGTTGGGTTTGGCTGTCATCTTTCCTGGAGAATTCCTGTTGATCACTGGTAGGAAAACTGAGGTAATGGCTGTTGGATCTCTTGTATGAATTTACTCATAAATCCTCTGAGAGACTCTGTTCTCTCCTGAGCCTAGAATTCAGTTTACATGGCTCTTTATGTGGCTTTCCGCAACTTCATAGCTAGATTCTACTTGTATGTTGCCCCATCAGAAAGGGTCTGCAGATGAGAATATACAAAAACCACCCTGACATGTCATGCCCTCCCTATCACCCCTAGAGCTCTTCTGCTTATCCAGAATCAGGGAGATGATTGATTAGGGGTGTTCTTGCTTCTGAACCATCTCCCATGAAGAATGGGACTCTCAAGGCAGAGATTAGTCCATCTTCCCATTTCCCCATCTGCAGCTCCTAGCATAGTACTGGCTCAGAAAGTTAGTGGCAGATTTTTTGGCTGATCAATTTTTTTTTAATTTACTCTCTAATGAAGAAGCACAAGTGGTAATTTTTCAAATGAAAGTCATGAACTGAAGACATCCTCAGGCCACAATATCTGGGAAGGTTCCTCTTTCCTGGGTCATTGACTTACTTTTGTCTTAAGAGTAGGACCTGTTTCCCAATCACTGTTGCTAATGTGGTACACAGGTGCATCAGGAGTCTCCAGGACTGACTTGGAGTCAACCCTTGTCACATGAGTGGATGAACACCAAATTATACCAACCAGGAAGACTTCAGCCATTTCAGAGACTGTTCACCCAGCCAAGGCTCACCAGATAGAAAGAACTGGGTTAGGGAATTTGGTGACGGTGGGAGACAGGCTGAGATCTGTATGATGTACACATCATTCTACCAGCTTCATCTTATATTAGATGCCCTCATTTTCTTCTCGCCCTGATTTCCCCCATTTGTAATTAGGAAAGAAATTAAAACTCTCTCCAGTTGTATATTAAGTATTTCTGCACAAGGATAAGCTTTTACTAATCCTTTTCTGGAAATGAGGTATGGTATAAATAAATAAAAATAAATACGCTCTGTCTTCCCCCAGGGTGCCCACTCTGGATTTAGGTCATCCACGTGTATATTTATGATCTATTTTCAAACTTAAGGATTCTGACTGTGTAAGCAGGAACTGCTGAGCCAGCTCTAAGGCCAAGCACTTACCAGAGCTAATGCTCTGCAGAGGCCCCCTGCTTGCATGTAGGTTCATCCCCACCTAGAGGACCACAGAAGAGAGGCTGGCAGTTCTGCCAAGTGGAAGGGTCATCTGCCTCTAAATTTGAGCAGTACTTCTAAGACAAAAGAGTGGTAAGGAATCCAGAGGTATCCCCCTGGGTCTTAGCTCAATTTATAGAGAGAGGGATTTGAGGACAAAGATTGTCCCCTATGAGGAACAACACGTATCACAAAGCACCAACGCACAGCTCCTGTGTTAGATCACCATCTCCAGTTGTACAGCCAACTCGAGACTCTTTCAGTCATGGTCTTATGATTCCTTGGCCACAATAGGAACAGCTAAAAAGCCAGCCTTCAGGGGAGGAAGAAAGCAAACAGACCTGATTCAGACATGTCCATTTGTCAAGTGTGGGACAGTTCCTGTGTAAATTTAGGAGTTGCTTAATAAAGAGTAACAGAGACAAAGCAAGAGGTAAATAATGGCCAAGCCTTAGCCAGCTGTGGATGCCTTTCCTCCCACACTGGCAGAGTATATGTAAAACAAAGACCAACTAGTGTATTTTACAGATTTCCCAGGGTAAGACTCATTACTCTCGCTTCCCCCTCACCAAAGAAGCCATAGCACGGCAATGGCAAAACCCCTGCTTGTGCCCTCTGTATTCATGCCACTCCCAGCATCTGTAAGGAGTCCCTGTCTTTTCCTACTGCTTAAACTGACACTGCTTCAGGCCTCAGAAGGTCCTTTGTCTGGAAGCTAGACTGTAAGCTCTTCACATCCTAAACCCTGAAGCACAGCTTAGAAAATTTCTGCATGCTCTCCTCTAGACCCATCTCCTCCACCAGAGAACACAGAAGCACTGAACCTGTAGACAAAGGAAGAAAGAACCAGCCACCAGTTGTAATAAGTGACAGAGCAAGGCAGCATCTCCCTTCATCTGCTATCATTTTCTACCACCTAACACCATAATGGGCAAATATCAGAAACTGAATAAATATAGATTGAGCCGAAAATGATTAAATGAGATGATATACAGCTTGCAAAGCATCTGTAGTTTGTCACTAGGCAATTGTCCTCCGGGGAGGGACCATTTCAGGTCTCACAAAAAGAAGAAGAAAAGAAAAAAAAAAAAAAAGGTGTGGGGTAAGGCTTGCAGAAGAAAAAAAAAAGATATACATCTACAGAGAGGTGGCCAGAAAAACTCAGAACTGGTAGGGATTGCATGAATCACAAAGATGGCCTGGCTGTGCAGACAACACTATGGCAGATGGGATGGATTGGGGAGTAGGGTTCAAACCCATGAACATGGATAATCAGCACATGCTGAGGCACTGAGTTTGGTGCAGGCCTTGTCTAAGAACAGACCAGAAGTCATATAGTAGGGTGTGGTCAAGCATTTGGCCTCCCCTTTTTTCTAGTGTGATCAGGGACACAGAGGAAAGGATACCAGAATGCTCCCAGAGTGAGCATCCTACGACTGAGAAGAAGGGGGCTGTTGCCTGGCACCCAGCTTTATCATGCTGTGCAGGTTGCCACTGCGTGGAGCACCTGACCCATCCTCCTCCTCAACCATGTCATCCTCATGCCCCACACTGTCTTCACCGAGACCTTGTCCTGAGCTACATATTACCCTGTGGCCCAGTTCCTTCTCATCTCTGAAGAAAACATCCCTAGACAACAAGCAGCTAGTTCCCAACCCTAGAAGAGACAGAACAGAACCTCCTTGGGCCCTAGTTCTGGGTGACTTTCTCTATGGCTCACCTTCTACTGCCACCTTTCTTTCTTTCTTTCTTTCTTTCTTTCTTTCTCTTTCTTTCTTTCTTTCTTTCTTTCTTTCTCCCTTTCTTTCTTTCTTCTTTATTTCTTTCTCTCTTCCTTTCTTTCTTTTATTATTGTTTTAACCCACTGAGTCCATTAATGTTGACCATCTGCCATGGGTGTGGGGAACCTACTAAAGGTCATACTCCCAAAGAAAAGCAACTCTCTCATATAAGGCCAATAGCTCCTCAGCTAGAGGAAGGGACTTGAGAGCCCCTCTCCTCTGGTGCCACCTTTCTTAAAAACAAAAAAGAAGTGGCTGCATTGTCTTCTTCTGTGGCCTGGCAAGGCTGCTCCCACTTCAGGGGGAGGTGATCAAAGAGCCAGCCACTGAGTTCATGTCAGAAACAGTCCCTGTCCCCATTACTATGGAGGCCACTTGGACACTGAACTGCCATAGGCTACCTCCGTGCAGGAGTTCCAGGTCATCTCGAGGAGTGGTCCTTGGCTGGAGTATCAGTTTCACAAAAGACCCCTGTGCCCAGACTTTTTGGATCTGTCACTGTCCTTGTGGAGCACCTGTCCTCTCCAGGTCTTACTATCTCCCACTTCTTTCATAAGATTCCCTGCACTCTGCCCAAAGTTTGGCTATGAGTCTCAGCATCTGCCCTGAGACCCTGCAGGGTAGAGCCTTTAAGAGGCCCTCTGTGATAGGTTCCTGTCCTGTTCCCTGTTTTGTCCCTTCTCTGATGTCCATCCTCTTTGCCTTTCTGAATGGGCATTGAGCATCTTAGCCAGAGTTCTCCTTCCTGATTAGCTTCCTTAGGTGTAGAGATTTTGGTATGTTTATCCTACATTATAGGTCTACTATCCACTTATGAGTGAGTATATACCCTGTGTGTCTTTCTCACCCTGGCCAGTAATGTCTGAGTAATAAGACATCCCATGAACCCCATGAACACTGATCTAGGTGCTCATGCATCAAGTATACCTTAGATGTCCCAGTGCTACTAAGGACTCTTGGAAAAAATGAGTAATGTCCCTATAGAGTACTGGTCAACCTCCAGCAACAAGAAGGGACTGAATGGGGCACAAAGTACATCCTTCAGCCTTGAGCTATGAGCCTAAACATGGTGAACAGAGCTCAAGACCAATGTCCTAGTTGAGGAACCACACACACACACACAAATGTGTATCTGATGAAAATGTCCTAAAAATTCCCTCATATTTTAAATCCTGAAACAACAGAGATACTTTCCTAGGGCAGTAAGGTACAAGCTCAGTGAGAGCACTGCTGATGCCACCAGAGCTGAAGACCAGTCCAGTAAGCCTCCCTGGTCCCTACCCTATCCCCTGCCATTTCTCTAGCAGGGACTTAGCTCTCTTCGGAGATGGGATGATATTATGGAAGGAAGCCACAGTAAACATGCAAATAGACTGCCCCTGAAACTGAATGCTGTAGGGAGAAGCTGTCCCAGGGAAGAATACCAGAAAAGCAAATGAAGAAATGTAAACAGCATCGAGGGGAATTATCTCTGAGGGAGAACAAAGATTAAGAGTTTAGACAAATACATACGCAACCTCAAAGATTTACATATAACAAAGACTCTAAAAGGAAAAAAAAAAATCTAAGAGATATGGAGTTCAAAGAATAGATTATAAAACAACAGCTAGAGATGAAATGCTAATGGTGGATTTTATAAAGAGAACAAAGCCAGGGAGGGACTCAGGTACCCACTTAGAAGTCACAGAGGAAGGACTAGAGCCAGATGCCAGAGAAATAAGAAGCAGCCTAGGAGGCAAGGGCATAGCTTAGTCCTTGAGGTCATGGCAGGAAGCTAGAGAGAGGCACTGAGGGAGCAGTGGTCCAGAAATAAAGCTTTGCCATAGGTTCTGGAAACCTAAATGTGGCCCTGGCCTACAGCTAAAGATCTCCACTCAAGCCAGCCACATCCGTTTTCCATGGGGCATAGACCCTGTTTCCTGGGAGCCATCACTCCCCTGCAGGTTAATCTCACTCTGCCATCAGAGAGCCACAATGACACACAAAGTTCCTACAGGCGGCAGCAGAAAACAGCAGCAGCAGCAGCAGCAGGAAGAGAAAAGCTGTAGCCATCAGCTCTGAAATGCAGTGTTGTTGTCCCTGTCTACATGATGCCACATGACTCAAATAAATCTCATACTGATACTTCCACCAGTGGAGGGGGCCCTGGCAAGGTGCCTTTTGGTATGTTTTGAGTGATTTTTTTTTTTTCCTCTCAGCTGTCCTTGTTAAGAAAGCATGGGGTATTGGAAGCCAGAATCAGCTTTCTTGCTCTGAAATGCAGACAGGGATTTGGTCTCTGGTAGAGTGAAAGGTTTACTGCTCAGGATCCCTGCTCACTCTGAGAGTTACGGAGACCCTTGGTTCTCTCCCCTCCTAGCAGTGCTGAAGTGGCAGCCTTAGCTGTCACCACAGAGGTCCGCAGGGAATCAAGGCCAAAGGCAGGCTCCTGACCTTCATAAGGGCAGTCCCCAGCCATCTCTCCCATGAAGTCAAAGCTTCCCTTTCCTGAGGTCCCAAAAGAATAATGACAATGCTATCCTAGAGAGTTCTGCAGCAAAGTTTTGGGGATCCTAAGCATGAATGCACCAGAAGATGAGGCTCTTAGAAAGTGAAACCGTGACTTAAAAGCAGAGGGACCTGCCCTTCAGCGTGGACACATTGAGGATGAGGCAGGATAAGTCAGACGGCCACTATGAGGTCAGAGGCTGCTCTGGAGCTGGGCCACACCTTGTCTTACCTGACTCTAGGGAACATTTACAAGATCCAATATTTGTCTGACAAAGACTAGCAGTTACAGCCGACCACAGGTGTTGCTTGCAGGAGAGTGGATACATGCCCACTCTCCGCATTCTGTGAGTGGAAATGGAACCGGCAGCCTCTCAAAGCCTATCTTCTATCTTTATTTCTAAAAAGAGTCCATAATCCTGACAGGGATCCCTACTGCCTCAATTGGAAGCAACTATGGGTGTACCGCAAAGCACACCTTTGATTTACCTCTTTGCTGGGAATTAGTCTACTGTCTATAAATCATCTCCAGTCCAACCAGCAAAGTCGGTGTGCACTGCCCTCTTGGTCAAAGTGTACGTGAATCTCTACCTATCAATCACTTGCTCTCCCCAAATCTCCTAATTATCCTCCTGTGCAAGCTAGGGCCCTTTTTTTTTAACTTGACTGATGGCTGCTTTTAATTTTAAGCCCTTAGAGAAAAAAATGTATAACTTTATCCATAAAATCCAACACAGTCCTGAAAGATGGTTAAGAGTGATGTAGCTGAAGCAACAGAGTCCTGTGCCTGCCCCGAGTGCTGGCATGCAGCCTCCAATCTGCACGAGGCCTGATGGTCACTCCGTGGCACCGTCTTTTAGCATCTCTCTTATGTGCATGGTTATGAACCTTGACTAGATTACGCCTAATCTATACTCCATAATGTTAGCTATTCCATCACCAGAAAGAAAACAAAGTTCCAGGAAGCAAGTGAGGGGAAAAAGATGAAATAATTGCAGTGGAAGTAATCCATACAGAGAATGAGAACACACTGGTGTTGGATGGGATAATTTAGCAGGGTGAGGTAGACAGAGTGGGGCACAGGTACTGTGTGACAATGGCCACGGCAAAAAAAACCTGCAACAAATGAACTCAGGAAGAAAAAAATAGACACACAAAAATTAAACCTATTTCTCTACTACAGGCTTTTAATGTACTAATGTGTGTTGTGAATCATGCTAAGACAGATTTAACATAGGGCGCTTCCCAGTCTGAGATCTCCCCAGGGCCCTTCCTCCAGGAAGCATCTCCACAAAGAAGTGCTGCTCAGAGCCTACTTTTGGAAAAGCCAAATTAATCTCTCTGTCAGAACAGGTGTTCCAGTGGATTGTTTTTTTTGCCCGGATGAAGGCTGTAGATTTTTCCTCGCTGAGGTTATTTGGTTAGCCTCCACACAGCCTGCCATAATGATTTAAATATCAACTTTGTCACCCATCACTTCAGCTTCTTAATGTGACTAGCAGCCTAATCATTTATATGATTTATAACATCACAAGAAAAACACAAGCACCAGTACTTTCATCCCTGGTGTTGAAGTTCAGAGCCCTGACACTCACAGAGGAAACATGTCGGCCAGGGAATGTTCCCATGATCACACTCATAATAGAGACAGTAATGAGTTTCATCAGCATATGTCTGAGCACATCCTGAATGACAGCCAGTGATATCACTCCAAAAATATTTGAGGAGATGGATGTCCAAGGAGGAAAGCAATTCTCACAGAGGGAACACGTTTGCTGAATGCCCTCCCTTACACTTGATTATTAACATTAGTGTCCGAAGGATTGATGGGCTGAACAATGCTACAGCTTTGATGTAGTTTGTCTCTACAAAAACTCATGTTGAAATCAGATTCCCTGGTGTAACAGTGTAGAGAGGAAGTCATGCTTTTCTTTCAGGAGCAAGTTCTCACTCAAGGAACTACTTTAGTAGACAAAAGAGCAGCTGCTTCAAAACAAGCCTCGTACACTGCCTCAGTTTCTCCTTAGATCTGTCTGTTCACTGGCCACTATAACATGAGTTCCCACCATGCGATGTTAACTATTATAAGGTTTCCACCAGAAGCCACAAAGATGCTGGCCTGAGACTCTAATTTTCAATCTTATCAAATTATGAATCAAAATAAGCTTAATTCCAAATAAAGAATTTAATACCCAATATTTTGCTTTAGTAGTACGAAACAGACTATGGAAAATAACTATTGGGTAATCTATTAGAAGTATCTTTTTGCTCTGTTTTGTTTTGTTTTAATTAATTTATTTATTTTTATAAATTACAGTTTATTCGCTGTGTATCCCAGCTGCAGTCTCCTCCCTCATCCCCTCCCACCCCTACCCTCCCTTCATCATTTCCTCCCATGCCCCTCCCCAAGTCCACTGGCAGGAGAGGTCCTCCTCCCCTTCCATCTGACCCTAGTCTGTCAGGTCTCACCAGGACAGGCTGCATAGTCTTCCTCTATGGCCTGGTAATGCTGCTTCCCCATCAGGGGAAGGTGATCAAAGAGTCAGCCACTGAGTTCATGTCAGAGACAGTCCCTGTTCCCATTACTAGGGAACCCACTTGGAAACTGAGCTGCCATGGGTTACATCTGTGCAGGGGTTCTAGGTTATCTCTATGCATGGTCCTTGGTTGGAGTATCAGTCTCAGAAAATACCCCTGTGCTCAGATGTTTTGGTTCTGGTGCTCTCCTTATGGAGCTCCTGTCCCCTCCAGGGCTTTCTATATCCTCCTTCTTTCATAAGATTCCCTGCACTCTGCCCAAAGTATGGGCAGATCGTAAAATTGTCTTTTTAACCTATCTTTGGTAGGGATTAAACAGAAATGAGTTCCAAGTTTTAGTTATAAACCAGAATCTGAGTAGAGTAAGGACCTACACTGGGTGCTGCTAGAGCCAAGTGCTGCAAAACTCAGCTGAACCAGACATAAGCCTAGATTAGCCTGTTATAATCATGAAAAATATAAAGTGATGCCCTTGGGTTCAAATCCTCATGGAGACAGGTAAACCTGGGTACATTTCAAGTGATTGCTTTTCCTGCTCCACAGTGTGATTATCAACCTCTGAGATTCAAAACAGATGATTCCTATTCTCCCCAATCAATCAATCAATCAATCAATCATCAATCAACTGTTCATGAAGACAAAGAAATGATAAAAAGATAGACAGATCAAGACTGAACTATCCATTGTCCTACTGAAAAGATTTGGGAGATTTCTCCCTGAAGCACACAGTGGACAAATATGGCCCAAAAATTTTAAAATATTGGACCATCTGTTCTTTTCTCCAATAGTCAGAACAACATCACTATTCTGAATCCTACAGCACGTTCTAATCTACCTGGCCCCTCCAGGCTTGCCCTTAATATCAGAGGCCCAAATTTTATGACCAATCAAAACAAACAAACAAAAAAGAAAAAAAAAAAACATGCACACGCAGCAATTCTACTGGCATTCTTCCTGCTGCGATGGCAGCCAGATAGCTTTCTACCTTTCCCTAAATATGTGATATCAAAGAACCCCTAAAATCCCTAAAAATTGCTTCACAAAGTATGACCCCTACAAAATGCTGTCAAGAGATGATTTGTCCCTGTCTTTAGAAGCTACAGAGTCAGCAATGGCTCTAAAAATGCTGTTCTGTAAAAAATCCTGCTTTGGTTCTGTTTCATTCAGTGCATTCCTTAGACACATGTGAATACAAGGCACTATAATTTTTTACCTAACACCAATACATCTCTTAAGGAACTAATGTTTCTTGAAACATATTTTCAAACAGTATTCTAAATCCATTCAGGGAAAACCAACATTTTCCTATAAGAACAGAGCAGAAAGTGGAGGAGAAATTAGACAAGAAATGGAACAAAGAATCCTAGGAAATGTAGTTTCTGCCAGCTAAGAGCGATCTGCTCAGAGATTTAGAAAGAATCTCAGAATTTTGCAGCATAAATCGCAGTTGCTTAGCTGTAATCCAGAGAAGGTGACCATAGAAAGAACACTGTAAGATTTAATAGACAACATCTTCAAAATAATCTAGAAATGTATTATGTGTTTATCTGCTTAAAATTTATGTACAGATACGTGTAACGGAACCCAAACACGTGTGTGGTGTGTATGGATGCCAGAAATTGTGTGAGGTGTCTTTCTCCATTGTTCTCCAGTTCATGTTTCTTTCTGAGACAAAAACTGTCACTGGAACTGGAGTTAACTAATTTAGCTAGCCAGTGAGCTCCAAGGATCTACCTCTCTCCATCTCTCTAGCACTGGTTTTAGAGTTGTAGGGAATAATGATAAAAACTTTCTTGGATCATAGACAAGCAGGACAGGTAGAAGACAGGAGAAGAAACTATCTGTGAGTGAAGGGCTGAGACATGGTGGAGAAAAGGAAAGGAAAGAAAATAGAAAAGAAAAGCTAGAAAAAAAATTCTCAAGACTTAAAGAAAGTTAAAATTTCATGGATAGTGTCTTAGTTAGAGTCACTATTACTGTGATAAAACACCATGACCAAAGGAACTTGGGGAGGAAAGGGTTTATTTTGCTTATATTTCCATAGCACTGCTCATCATTAAGGAAGTAAGGACAGAACTCAACAGGGCCAGAACCTGGCGATAGAAGCTGCTGCAGAGGCCATGGAGGATTGTAGCTTACTGGCTTGCTCCTCATAGCTTCTTCTGCCTGCTTGCTTATAAAACCTAGAACCGAAAGCCCAGGTAAGAATGACCCAAAATAGGCTGCCTTTTCACATCAATCACTAATTAAGAACCGTTCATGGAGAGGACGTAGCCACCTGTTCAGATGAAGCCCACAGGCTGGTCAGTTTCAAAGGGGTTACCATAGTAAGGGGAGCAGGGGCTGCCTCTGACATGAACTCAGTGGCCAGCTCTTTGATCAGTTCCCCCTGGGTGGGGTGAGGGTGCAGCCTTACCGGGCCACAGAGAAGATGATGCAGCCAGCACTGATGAGACTAACAGGCTAGGGTTAGATAGAAGGAGAGGAGATCTTCCCCTATCAGTGGACTAGGGGAAGCGGGTGGAACTGGAAGGGGGAGAAGAGGGAAGGGGGGTGGAACTGGAAGGAGACAAGGGAAGGGGCGACAGCCTGGATACAAAGTGAATAAATTATAATAGATAGATAAGTAGATAGATAGACAGACAGACAGACAGACAGACAGACAGATAGATAGATAGATAGATAGATGTTATAAGGAACATCACACGCAGAATCAAAGCCAGGTCTAGGGGAGCAAACCTGTAATTGCAATATCTCCAGAGACTGAGGGAGGAATATCACAAGCTCAAAGACTGCCAAAGCCACACAGCAAATGAGCTCAAGGCCAACCCAAGCACCTCTGTTAGTCAAAATAAAAAGCTCAGGGGTTGAAGAGATGTCTCCGCCATTAAGAGCACTGGCTGCTCTTTCAAAAGACCTGGCCTCAACTCCCAGGACCAACATGGTGGCTCAAAACCATCTGTAACTTCAGTCCTAGGGGACCTGACACCCTCTATGGGCCTCCTCAGACACCAAGCATGCACACAGTACACAGATACAGATACGCATGTAATCAAAACACCTGTACACATAAAATAAAAATAACAAAAGGAAAGTATAAAAGAGTTCTCAAGTATGGTTAAGCATTGGAAAAAATTTACACAAAGAAAAATTAGTCATTGAATTATGTGAGTAATTATTAAGAAACTTCCATACAGAGAAACTCTATTTCTAAAAAACCAAAAATTTAAAAAATAAAATAAAAGAAAGTTCCATAATCATGAGTCACATAATAAAAAAATCGCCAAATGGACAGAAAACATGAAGAGCTGATTTAATGAGCATATAACTCTGTAATAATTTAAAAGTCAAGATTGTTCTCAGACACATACACTTCATTTCAAAGAGCTGATTTTATACTACATAAAACACGCTGTGAGTGTCTTGATGAAAAGTTACAACAATTTAAATAGCAAAACCTAAATTTTTCATGTTTATAAAAATATTGACATAATTTTAAATAACTCTGAGGCCATGGAGAAATGAATTGAATTGTTCAAAAACAACTAGAAAAATTTAACTATCCAGATGTGATTAGTGGGTAATGTATACATGGGCTGAAGAGTGAGACTGTACCATACACTTTTATATGAATATCTCATGTGTATCAGAAATATGATATTAGATAACTCCAGTTTACTAATAGAAAAGTAACCACATTGTAAATTTATAGAATGTATCAAAAGCCATGACCTGAGAAAAATAGGTAATTCTTTTATTAGAAGAGAAACACCATGTAAGACTCTAGAATGAGAGTAATAAGAACATCCAAAAATGTAATAGAAAGGAGAGAAACACCAGAACATCTATTTACAAAACAAGTTTTACATATCATCACCTGTGCCAAGCACATAATGTGAGAGAAAGTAAGTGCTAATCCTTGTGCAATTCGTGAGGCAGGTACTCCTTCACATTTTACAGAGAGCGCTGCCGAGACACAGAGTTTAGGAAATTTAGATCAGATGACATAGCCGGTAATTTCCGGAGGGAAGAGATGGGTGCAAAGTTTGGGCTATTTGTTTTGTTAAAATAGAGAGGGTTTTAAATAGAAGTAAATAATTTAAGAGGAATTAAAATGCAAGACTCTGGATTAAATTACAAAAGTGACACAATTACCAATATAGCATACTAAAATATGAATGAAGATTATTAATTTCTTCATGCTAATAACTTTTTGGAAGTTAGAGAAAGTAGAGGTGTGTTAAGGTTAATATAGAAAGAATTTAAGACGAAATAAAATGAAAATTTCTAAGCTTTTAAAGACATTAAATGCAGTAATTAAAATTTTCCCAAAAGGAAGTTCTTGGCAGTTTTACAGTCAATATCTACAACATTTTCAAGTATGTGTCCTGCTAAAATTATACAGAAAAGAAGTAGACTCTAACTTATGTCTCATGTTATGAATCTAGTATAATTTTGATCCCCAAGGAAACATACACAGTACAAAAAGGAAATCTCAGAGTCCCACTCATACACAAATGTAAAATATATAAACTAAAATTTCTGAAACATAATTCCAAATAACTAACTTCAAAAAATATATAGGACTAAGTACATTAATGGAGTAAAAATCATATCATCACATAGGCACAAAGGGCTTTCTGTTATATTTCATAATGGAATTAAAATATCAAAAATAGAAAGAGAGGTCATCATTCTGAGAGAAATATCTACAAAGTACATTTAATAACCATAGTCATAAATGAGTAAAAAAAAGAGAAAATTATTTTAAAATAGTAAGTATAAATGATGCTTACTATTATCTATTGTATTCTATAATCTAGTAGATTTCTATGATTATGGAAAGAATGGACAAACACCTATGGATTATAAGTGAGAAAATACGGGCCATTAATTTGGATTACATGTTTATCTATTTATAAAATAGTAAGATAATTTTGAGAAATACAGTAACTCTAAGAGAGGAATTTAGGATGATGGATGAAATACATATAATTCATATATATGAATATATAAAATATATATAATGTATTATTCATGAATTATATATAATGCCAATTGCATGTTTAAGCACAAAACAATTAGAAAGGAATCTTTAAAGAAGTCATAATAAAGGGTAAATAAATCTTAAAATACAAAACAAACCACATGAAGAAAAATGATTAAAATGATTTAAAATCCACAAAAAGTTTCTTACAATGAATAGTAAGCTGTGATCAAAGAAAGAATGGTATCTTTTGGCAGAGACATCGGTTCTCTTTAAATTAATCTCTCCAGGCAGAGAAATGTTGACTGTAATCATATTCACAGACACTTGGAAGAATAAAGAAACTAACACAGCTAAGATATGTCAGAAATACTGGAAACAGAGACCCAACTTAGTCTGATTTTTATTACTTATTACTAAGTCATAAAAACTGAACTAAGTCGGCATTGTAAGGTCGATAGACCAAGTGACCATCATAACAGAATAGAGACCTTAGAAGCACATACACACAAGCCCATGCACACACAGGCACACTCTTACACACATGCACAAGGAAATGCGTCTTTATGGGATGAAGGGGCATGGAAGTAGGGATATGATAAATCATTAGGGAAAGAATTATCAATAGATAAAACTGGGATACAATACCTATAACATTTAAAGGTACAGTTTTAAGTGTAAGTTTTCATGTGTGTAGGTGTATACGTGTGAGTGTGCTGCACAAACATGAAGTTTTGTAGACACACGTGTGAATCGATACACAAAAATACATAAAAGGTGAAAAATAAATACAAGCTCACGTGATGCACCAGAGTTATCTCTAGACGGTTTCATATCTTACATTTAAAGGATAACCTGCAAACGCTGTTGGGGAAGCATCCTAGTCACAGCCACTGTGGAGTAATCCTCACACCGGCCATAGTTCTTCCGCCATAAATAACTAAAAAGCTGAACTAACCGCACACTAACCGTAATAAAGTAGTCATGGAAAGGTATGCAATGTAAAAAAAGGTAAATACATGAAAATAAAAATTAAAAATTCTAGATGGCAAAATAGATGAATGGCATATACCAAAGAGACAACCTTAAGCCTATGTAATACAATTGAATGTAGATATATATTAAAGATTAAGATTGCTAGAAAGGGCTTTTGAAACAAAACATTTTATATATAAAAATGTTCTTTAGTACTGAAGAGAGAAATAATAAAATTAAAATCAGAACTTGTGAGTGACACAGCTGTAACCCTCCTGGGTGTACCCTTGAACACAGATATTTAAACATCCATAGTTAGTTATGGCACTATTCACAATAGCCAAGATATGGAACCACCTAGACATCTAGACACAGATGAATGGATAAAGAAAATGGGTTGTACACACACACAACCATAAAGAAGAGTTACATCGCTTGTAGCAAAGTGGATAAAACTATAGATCATCCTGTTAAATGAAATAAGCCAGGCTCTGAAAGGCCAATATCATGTGTTCTCTCCTACTCAAAACTGGACATGAAAGAGGAAGAAGGAGAAGGTGGGAGGAGAAGGAGGATAAAGGGAGTGGTGACTAGCTAATAAGAATTGTAGTGGGGAGAAGAAAGATGAATAATCACATGCTTCCTCTCATGTGTGAATACAAATTCTTTAAAATAGAAAATGTGAAATAGAAGGGGGTTGTGTGATGAGTAGGAACCAGCCTAAGGTGAGAAAGGGTAATGGGCAAAGAACAGCCAGCACTGCATGTTTGCTTTCATATGGAGAATCTGGATATAAGTCCAAAGGAGGATAGTCTGGAGAGAGGAAGGGCATCAGCACAAGGGGGAGAGGACACAGGAAAGATAATAGGCTTGGCAACCTGAAAATACTTAAATTGTGTGCACCTGCATGTGTGTGTGTGTATGAGTGTGAGTGAGTGTATACACATATATGTATATCCATATACATATATATACATGTACATATCTATATACATATGTAGATACATATATGTGTATATATGTATGTATAAAATAAAATGTTAAGGGAAAAGTAATCAAAGTCAATAAAATTAATAAAATTAATGCAATATTTAAAAGGACTGATTAATGAATTGACTACAAATAGGGAAAAAACATAAATTAGCTTTTGAAGATATCTGTAAAACTTGAGAAAACTACATTTAAATTAATCTCTAGGAAACAAGAAAGCATTAATCATCCTGTTAAGGCTTAAAAAAAGGCCATCACTACAGACCTGACAGGTATGAAAATAACAATTAAAGAACTGTTATAAAACTAATACGCTACAAAATTTCGAACAGTAAATTTGAAGAAAAATATTCTCAGATTCAGTTCACCCGAACTGATACTATAGAAAATTAGAATACTAAATTTAATTTATAATATGAAATTTCAAACAACAACAACAAACAAAACCCTGCAAGTCTGGAAGGCTTTATGTTGTGACTGAAATGTAAAGTGGCTGCCAAAGAGTAATAATACTGACCCCAATAACTATAGCTATCTAACATAAATCCTGGCACCTGGCACCTGGCACCTGGCACCTGGCACCTGGCACAAGAAGTCTCCTTTTGAGTTGTTGGTCTAAAAACATAGGCTATTGCCATTACCCTTGGTTACCTCCCAGAGTTTGAAGGTAAGATGCTATTGCCCAAGAAACCATTCATGACTTGGAGGAATAAAGCTGGATCTCATCTCAATGCCTCTTCCATGAGGACTAGTTCTCATGGTGTAAAAGTTGTATACTAGCTGCCAAGGGAAAAAACAATCAAAAGATCTACCTCACTGTGATGCCTAGAACCATAACAATTACCAACAAGGAAAGAAAAGCCCACAAATACCTAGACACATTATAGACAAGCTGTTGAAAATCAAAAGCAGAGAAAAACCTTCATCTACAGAAAAGCATGCTCCAATGAAAGGAATAATGGTAATACACATGGCTGACTACAAAAACATCCCTAGAGGAGGAACTAATGCTACCATTCTGCCAAAAGAATATAGTACAAATTTTCCCTAAGTTCTTATCTTTATTCCCATAGATTGATGCATCTCTCACCCTTCATAAGAGAAGCTTATTTTTTTCAGTAAATGGTGATTAATAGAGAGACCCACAACTGGTCAATATGCAGAGAATAAAAAACTACGGCATGCTGAACTCTAAACGTTACATCACATCACAATGCCCAAAGCCTCAGAGGTCATCACAGAAGGTTCAGAAAGACTGTAAGAAGTAGAGTCAGTGAATACTGTAGGGGTACATCCTTTTCTGGGCATGATCAGACCACTGCACACCTGACCTCACAGTGCCTGCGAATGCATACACAGACTTGTATATGATCAAGCCAGGAAAAGCCCAAGCATCGATAGAAAAGAGGTTTGTGCAGTCTTGCCTCTAGCTGTGGCGCTGTTGACGGTTGATGACTGATGCGAGACGGGTTTTAGGGACAGAGGTCCCACAAAAGGCTGCTTGGGCTCCGGTAGATGTTCCTATACCCATGTACATATAAGCAGCACTAAGTGGACTCAGTGGAGTTAAAAGAAAGAGCTCATGAAGTTAGGAGGAAGTGTTAGGAGAAGAGGGGAAGAATTGAAATGGAGAAAACAGGAGGCGGATTTGATCAAAACACACACTATACACATATATACAATTTTCACACAACATTTTAGTTATCCTGACAATAGAAAATTGAAATTATACTTGCTAAGCTAGCAAAGAAAGAGAACTAGAAATCTGAACCTTGCTTATCTGTAAGATATTCAAAATGACAGCAAGTCTGTCCACGTAATAGTGTTGTCTGTGATAGTAGCAGCAATTAAACAGCCGTGGATGTCTTCTTACAGCCAGCATGGAAGCTAAGTGATTTCTTTACTGCTTTGAATTTATTTGAAATGTATAGGTCTGGAGTTCCAGTTCTCTACTGGCAAGAGGCTGGCATTCAGTCCTCTAGTTCATTGGGAGAGAGAGGCAGGAGATCAGGAGAACTAGGTCATTCCTGTCTACAGAGAAAATTCAGGGTCAGCCTGGAATACATGACACCCTCTTCCCAAACAGCAGCAGAGTCAATCATTAAAACCAGCGTTCTCTGATACTAGAAACCTGGAGAGAAAATTTTATATAAGACAATCTCAACTCTTACTAGAAAACTTTCAACAAAACTCAAAATCAAACTATAACCTTAAAAAAAAAAAAAAAGAAAAGAAAAAAGCATCTCCCAATAAAGTATGGTCAAAAGGGAACTTCTTTAACCAATGAAATGCTTCTAGAAAACAAACCTACAATAAAATCACATTTAATAGTAAAAAGTAATCCAGGCTTGGTTGCACATGCCAGTAATCCCAGTACCCAGGGAGTTGGAAGCAGGTGGGTCTCTGTAAGTTCGAGGCCAGCCTGGTCTACAAAGTGATCCAAGACAGCCAAGGCTACACAGAAAAATCTTGTCTCAACAAACCAAAGGGGGGGGGGGAAAGAAAAGAAAAGGTAATAAATAAATATCTTCTTCCTAAGAAAGGATACAAAGAAGAAAGGGACACCTAAAACTCATAACCTCCAACCACCATCTTCTTGAAATAGTGAATGGATTATAAGATAAGAAAAGAAAAAAGGAAAACATTGAAAAGAACTCCTATAGACTGAATACTAGTAAATTATACTAAAGCTACTGTTTTACTAATAGTTAAGTTTAACAAGGTCACAACATTCAAACCCAAATGGGACCACTGTTGTATGGCAGTTTCCTCAGAATTGACACAACTCCTTCAGGAGAGAGGGAGAGCCTTACAAATTAAACAGAAGGTTGCCTTCTGGAAAGCTGGGACTTACTGACTCTGTAAGGACCTTCCCCAGGGTCATTAATACAGTAAAGTAGGCTGAGGGAAAAGGCCGCCCCACCCACCAGCCTACAGGAGCCTTTTAGCTGCTTACAAATGTGTAGAGAGCCCTAGGATTGGGGATTTTGTGAGACTTTACTCATGTTGGGTGAGTTTTTTGGTGATGCAACTGCCTTTGAGCACCCTACTTTTCTAAGTGATCCCTCACCCATATTCCTGATACTAACCCCAATAAAAGTCTTTGGTTTATCAAGTTGGACTTTGGTCCATTTTTTTTTAACTTTCGTATCTTGGATTCTTTTTCTGGATTCTCTCTCTCTCTCTCTCTCTCTCTCTCTCTCTCTCTCTCTGTGTGTGTGTGTGTGTGTTGTGTCCCTGGAAAAGTCTGTCATATAGCAAACAGTCTTGGATAAAAAACTTTCAAACTTCTAGCATAAAGGGAAATTTCTAATGTTCTTAGGTTTGCAGAGGTTGTAGCGAGGACACCAAAAGTATAATATATCAAAATTTTTCATAATTTGCAATGTATCAAAGTTCAAATACCTTGTGTTTTAAAGGAACAAACTATTATAGAAATTGAAAAAACAGGTGAAAACAGAAATAGTTTTAAGACACATTACCAAGGAACAAATGTGTCAAGACACACTTACAGGGTTCGAGGGATGGCTGAGCTGTTAAGAACCCTTGCAGCTCCTGCAGAAGACCTGGTACACATCCCGGCACCTACATCAGGCAGTTACACATGCCTGTAACTGCAGCTGCAGGGGATCCAGTGCCCAGTTATGCATTCCGGAATATCACTGGAGTAAACTCTGCCCCACACTAAATGCACACGTATGCAGGCACTTACACATATTCATAAAATAAAAATAAATAAAGAAGATTAAAACATTCTACAGAAAAAAATACATAGAAAATTAAGTTTCTCCTCAACAATCAATCAAAATAATTTCACTTCCAAAGTAAACATAACTGCCAAATGGACACATGACCAAAAAAGGCATACAAATGACAAATTTGAAGAGTTAAAATTAATGATACTAGTAAACAACTGAGATTACAAAATCCTAGAAAGAATGTGAAGCATGAAGTACATTAATTCATTGAGAGTACACATACAGAAGTGGGCAGTCTTTTAGATAAAGAGTTTGGCAGCTCTCTCATGAAAATTAATCCACACTTACCACATGGCCCATCAATTCTACATCAAAGAGTTTATTCCAATGAACTGAAATTTGTTTTCATATAAAAGCATTTATACAAATGTTGATAACACTTTTATTCAAAAATTTAAAATCTAGAAATAACCAAAACATCCTTCAACAGCTGAATAAATAAATGATCTTGTACATCCATAGAATGAAACACTAGTCTACAAGAAAATAAAAATCAAGTTACAAAACAAATTGGTGAATACTAAGTAGACTTTTCTAAATAGAGAAGGATGGATTTCTGAAGCTACAGACTGTGTAAATCAGTTCTGGAAACATCAAAATGGTAGGGACAAGATACTGGGTTGCTAGTGGGTTAAGAGATTAGGAGGTCAAATGTAGAAGGACTGCACTTGGCAATTTTTAGACTGTTGAAATTATTCTATTGGTTGATATGCAATGTTCTGCATTCATCAAACACAGAGAACTGCATACCCCAGGCCATAAGTTTTACTTTATAATTTAACAAAAATTAAAATCAAAATGTCAGTGGATCCCAGGATGGAAAATGGGCTGTGAAGACACAAACATAATTCCATTACAAATGTAAGGCACAACCTCGCTGAAGACAGTGAGGGAAAAGGGAATTGACCTAAGCAGCTTTGGGAAATGTTTGACTTGGATTCTGTGAGGCTAAATACCAAAAGAACTGTAGTTAAACACTGTTCTGCAGTTGGTCAATTTGTCCCACACAAGCCTATTAGGAATTTGATACTTCATCTATTCAAAAGTTGCACAAGTAATAACTTGCAGGCTAGGAGAACCAGATTAAAGTGATAGGTAATGAAATAACAAAGAAGCAGCGAGGGAAGATTAGAACGAGCCCTTCATGGCTCAGTTAGAAATCAAGATTATTTATGCTTGCCTATATGTGCATATCTGCATCTATCTGTGCACATTCACACAAGTACGCACAGGAGATGATGAAGATGGACAAAGAGACAATTAGATAGTTTACAGGTGATAGCTATTATATATACACAGAGAGAGAGAGAGATGACAGATAAAAGTAAATACAGAAATACATATCTCCGAGTTTACCTGGAAAAACATGCAGACGTGTAATTCTTTACTCTGTCCATTGAAAGCTCTTGGAAGCACTGATACCTCAGTAAAAACAGACACATCCAGCACTGGGATCTTAGTTTCCAAATACAAGTCGTCATTAAAATAAGCCTGAGTTCTGTGAGAAATATCTATGTCAGAGGCAAGGAAGATCCAAAGGACGCAGAGTACTGCAAGTATAAAAAAATAAAAACCTCTTCAAAGCGGACAGGAAGTTAGAAAATCACGTGGAAAAAGAGAAAAAAATCTTCTTTATACAAGAATATTAGGGCTGGAGAGATAGCCCAGTGGTTAAGAGTGCTGCCTATTCTTCTAAAGGACCCTGGTTCAATTCCCAGCACCCACAGGGCAGCTCACAAGAATATTAAGTAATATAAGGGTGTTGGTATAATGTTTTTTTTTAATGTATACACCTTACCCTTGTTCATTTAAATACTGATTTCTCCCCCACCCCACCCCCAACTCTCAGGTTTCAATCCGGATATTGCATTGTGATATTGATTCTAAGCATCCTGTCTCAACTCTTGTGTAAACAGGAACAAAATAAAGCAACTAGACACAATGTTGAGCAGCGAGGAGCCAGAAGACAGGAGCCAGAAGGTGGGAGAGGAGTGGGAGGAGAAAGAGGAGAGGGGGCCAGAGGAGAGCAAGAAGAGCAGAGCTGGAGGAGAGATCTTGGAGTACCTGGAACATGAACCAGACCTAAGATTTCACAAAAAGCAAGTATAATGTGGGAAATCTAAATGTTAGGAAACTGAGGGAGGGCTTGGAGTTTTAGGAGGGAGTAAATATTGCCCAGCATTGTGTACTAGGTTAACTAAAAACCCAGTCCTTGTGTGGTGATTTGGTTATACAGCTGTTTAAGATTAACAGCAAGCTTTACTAGAAGATAAACCAATAGTAAATATTAATAAACACCTACAACATGAGGGGAATCAAAGAAATATCAAAGAATCTCAAAGTATAGCAGTAGTAACTGCTTTGGGAAGAAAATACAAATGATAAAGTCAGTGGGTAATATTTTAAGGGCAAACAAAATATTTGTAAGGCTTTAAAGCATAGTTTCCCGGCCTTCTAGACAGTTATTCATTAGTGCAATGATTGCATCCTATAGCTATAATTTTTTTATACAGTCCTGATGCTTACGGATGAAGCTTAACTTCCTTCAGGGATGGTCTAGATATAGATTTAATTCTAATGAATAATTCATGGAAAGGCAGTTATTTCTCCACTGCTAAGCCTTAAACACCACCTTATAGACAAGTGATCAAGATCAGCATCACCAGTGATACACATGTACCAGGTATCAATCCCTGGATAGGATACAGCCAGGGCACTTCATCTCCTGGAGTTTTTCCCACACAGCCATAGCTCCTATTCAGTCAAACAAAAAGTCTCAGACAAAATCATAATGGAGAGGCTCAAAATATTGCTTCAGCTTTCCTGCAAATACATGATCACTCCTCTCTAAAGGCTTCAAGGACATAAAACAAATAAAAAACTATAAAGGTCAAGATGGTGGAGACCTGGGAACCACAATAACTAAATAGTATGTGGCTTCCTAGAAAAGATTCAGAAAGAGAAAAAGAATATTCCTATATATATATATATAAAGCCAGAAAGAGGTCCGTAGTCAGTAGCATTGCTCCGAAGTTAATTTCTTAGTTTTGACATGTCTGTCATGTAAGATGCTAATACTAGAGGAAGTTGAAGGAACTCTACACAATAATGTTCTGTGCTGTCTTTGCAACTCTTCTGAGAAATATAAAATTATTTTTAAACGCACTATAAAAGCCACGGTGACATAACTCTATATAGCAATTATAATGGTTAGAAATGTTAAGCTCGTCTATGCCAAGTGTAGGCAAGAATGCATGGAAACTGAAATTCTATGAAATTGCTTGGGGGAACTGAAAATAGAATAGTCAGCTTGGAAAATAGATTGAAAGTTTCTTCACGACTAAACATCAACCTGCCATATGATCCAGCCATTCTCCCTCTTTGATACTTATCGAGTAAAATATATGTCCACACAAACTCCTTTTTGTACAAATATGTGTAGCAATTTTATTGAACGCAGTAAAACTCTAAACACAATCCAAATGTCCATTAACAGATGAGCAGACAAATAAATTGTGGGTTTTTTTTTCCTGTAAGGAACAGAAGGCAATATTCTACAACAAAAGGGACTAGCATAAATGAATCACAAAATGCTTAATCAGGGTAAAAGAACAAAAAGGAAGACATGATTCCATAAAATTTTACAATAAAATCAAATAAATAGGTTATAGTAGAAAGCAGATTTGTGGTGACTGAGAATGAGTATATAGATTGGATAGGTAGTTGCAGGGTTATGCTAAGATTTGAAATATTGATTGTAATGGAACACTCTTAAGCTACATGTAGGTATTGTAGATATTGTTACATATGTGAACATGTGTATATGTGCGCACGTATGTTTGTGAAATGCATTAAAACTGACATCTTAATTACTTTATAATTTTTTTGTTTCAGTTTTGATGCCATACAATTTCTAAATGCCATTGAAGTATGCCATGGAAAATAGTGAAATATACTCCAAATAAAGTTATAATAGATGTGTTACCCTTTTCAGGAAAAGTACATAAGAATGTGGATAATTTAAGAGATGACTGGAATATAATTGAAATTTATGCAAATGAGGTTAAAGGAAATAAAAAATAAATGACATATATGGACTTAAAACAAAGAGAAAGAGGAAAACATCAGCATCAATAATGAATAAATGCTGTAGGTCTAACCAGAGTTTCAGAGAAAGACTGCACTAAAAGGAACACATTAAGCTTTAAAATTGTTCAAAACTAATAATAACAAGAATTTAAATATAAAGAATCAATTAACTCCATTAATCCTACACCTGTGAAATAAAAGAAAAAACTACACCTAGATATTGCCCCATTACTGAAAATTTAATAACAGCCAGAGATGAAGACACAATTTGCTCTCAAACGAGAAACAATCAATGGAAAGCGCCAGAAGTAGTAGGATCATAGAAAGTACAATAACTTTAAAATGTGGGGAAGAAAACACCAACTAAATTCTATTTAGTGAAAATAGCCTTAGCCATTGAGTGTGGTATACAGATACACTTAGACCACAAGAAAATCTGTTGCATTGAAGAATAAACCTTCATTTGAAGAAACGTTAAAGGGGGTTCTTCAATAAATCGGTAGTGGTACCAAAGGAGAACAGGAAGAAAGGAAAAAAAAGAGACTATTTTTAGGAATAACTTCTAGAGCTCATACATGAAAGAGATAGAGGAAGGAGTGAGAATGATTTAAAAAGTGAATATCCAGGACAACATAATCAAATAGTAACTGAGTAATAATAGCTAAAACTAATAGCAATATTTTATGGAGTTTAAAATAAATGTAGAATTTAACCAGAGGACACAAGACTAAAGATGTCAGATTTAAAGAGGTTAATGTTGGAAATATCAGTCAAGAGGCAAAAATGACACCAAACTATAATGAATCAAAATGTATATTTTAATCTGAGTTATTCACAATTTTGTGAATAATTAAAAAGTTTGTGAAAGTGTGTATGAATAAGTTAAAAGATGTGGGGAAAGAACTAATTTTAAAGTATGAATCATCAGAAAACAGCAAGAGAAAAATTTAACAAAAACATGGTGAATCAGAACTTAAAGACTAAGGAACAAGTGCACAGAAAATGCAACACAGAGAATATTGAATAACTACTAATCGTACTGAGCAATCATTTCAAAATTCCAAGTCTTAGACGTGAAATTCTATAGACATGCAGAAGATCACAAACAGGCAAAAGTAATCCTGGACAAAACTCTGAATAATGGAGGTTTTGCAGGACCTGACATCAAACCTTACTTTACATTTAGATGTGGCCAACTGGCAGCTCAGTCTCCATGTGGATCACTGAGTGAGTGGACCAGAGGCTGCCTCTATCATGAACTCAGTTGACTGTTCTTTGATCAATCACCCTTGATGCTACATCCTTGCCAGGCCATGGAGAAAAAGGATCCAGGCAGTGATCCTGATGAGACTTGACAAGCTGTTGGCAGACAGTAATAGTGGAGAACTCCCCCTTTCAGTGGACTAGGGGAAGGGGAGAGAGGGAAAGAGGGAAGGAGGTTGGGACTGGGGGAATTGAGGGAGGGAGCTTCAATCAGGATATATAACGAATAAATTGTGAACAAAAAATAAAAATGTAATAAAAAAAATAAAAGTCACCAGCATGGTATTAGAACAAACAAGATATTCAGACATAAGGAATTGAAAACCTAGAAACAAGTCCAGGAAGAAAGTAGGATATTCCACAGGCTTAAAAGGATCAAGCCACAAGAAAGAGCTTATGATCTGATGAGACTACATATGTATGCATAAATAACAAATCCTCAAAATGCATGTAGCAGAAACCGATAGAGATGAGGGAAAAAAATTTTAAGTGTGAGTAGGGAATTCAACAACCCAGCGTAGCATCTGACAAAAAGAAGTCAACAGGGGTCTTTCAACTCTCAACAGCTCAGTCTCTCAATGCTGTCTAATCAAATAGGCAGAACACCCACGCATTATCAGTTGAACATATGCTTTTTCTAGGGCTTATTAAATATTCCCCAAATATGCATGTCATGGAATATTAAAGGAACTCAACAAATTCTGAAAAACTAATATCACACAGGTTAGGCTCTTGCATCATAATAGAATTTGAAAAGGATTCAATACTACAAAGAATAGATGAAAATCCCGAAGCAAGTGAAAATTAACATTACTCTTCTAAGTAATCCATGCGCCAGACAAGAAGTCTCAAAGGAAATTTATAGAATACATAGGATTGAATACAAATGGAAGAAAACATATTAAGACGAATGAAATCCAGCTTAAAATTGTTCTGATGAAGGAAAATGCATGGAATGCTTGTATTACAGAATGCCATCTGTCTCAAATAATTGAAGAAACCAGGAAAAGGAAAAACGTAAGTTCAAAATGGGCAAAAACAAAATGTAGTAACTAAAAAGTAGAAAGTATTAAAACTGAAAATGGAGAAACAGTATAAAAAAAAAAAAGATAAACCTTCAAAACAAGGTACCTGCCTGCTGGAGTTTAGCCTCTGAAAAGAGAAATTACTTTCACAAGTTGTCCACTAACCCCACAAGCATGCATTTCTCACACAAAATGAATACATTTAAATGTGGTGGGATAACTCACAAAGTATCCTGAGGGAGATAGATCTGGAGGGAACAGGAGATGCACAAGGAGAGCAACAGAACCAAGCAATCTGGGCACAGGGGTCTTTTCTGAGACTGATACTCCAACCAAGGACCATATGTGGAGATAACCTAGAACCCCTGCACAGATGTAGCCCATGGCAGTTCAGTGTCCATGTGTGTACCCTAGTAAAGGGAACAGGGGCTGCCTCTGACATGAACTCAGTAGCTGGCTCTTTGATCACCTTTCCCTGAGGCGGTGGGTGCAGCCTTACCAGGCCACAGAGAAGGACAATGCAGCCAGTCCTGATGAGACCTGATAAGTTAGGGTCAGATGGAAGGGAAGGAGGACCTCCCCTATCAGTGGACTAAGGGAGGGGATGAGGGAGGAGGATACAGCTGGGATACCAAGTGAATAAATTCTAATAAATAAATAAAATGTCTAAAAAAAGTATCCTGAAAAACAGTTAATTGACTGGTCAAATTAACAAAAAATAAGATATAAGAGGAAAGGACACAGGTATTACTACATATTCTATACCTACTTAACGATATAAATAACTTTATTTATAAATTTAACTATTTAGAAGAAAATTTTCAATATGTGTCTTCCTGTGTTCAACCATCATGAAACTGACCACCAGAATTGGATTTGTAATTTAAAATCTCCTGAGAGAGAAAACTCCAGGCTCCAAACAGCTTCATTGAAGATTTCTATCCAACATCCAGATAATTTTTATTTATTTATTTATTTATTTATTTATTTAGAGTTACATTTTATTAACTTTGTATCCCAGCTGTATCCCACTCCCTCATTCCCTCCCAATCCCACCCTCCCTCCCTCATCTCCTCCCTGCCCCTTTCCAATTCCACTGATAGGGAAGGACCTCCTCCCCTTTCATCTGACCCTGATTTATCAGCACCCAGATAATTTAAAGAGTCTCTATACAGCATGTTCTCTAAGATGAAAGACAAATGAATGCTTTAACATGTTTTATGACTGTACTATTGCCCAAATGCTAAAAAAAAATACAGTAAAAATAAAAAAAATCACCTGATGCTATCTTGTAGACTTTGAACAGATCTCTTCATTATGGCAAATATGATCCAATAATAGACAAAAGCTACAGTAACTGAGACACCGTGATATTGGCACACTGTCTGACATATTGACAATGAAACAGACTGCAGGACCCAAAAGCAAACACATACAAACATGGCTAATGATTTATGGGAAAATCCAAAGGCAGTTCAGTGGAGGATGGAGTTGCCTTTTAAACAGATGATGATGAAGAGACAGCTAACAAAATTAAAACCTCAACCTAAATTTTACAACTTAAAATGTACATCAAAGCAGGTCCTGCCGCTGGCAGCCCTGCACCTTGCCTGAGCAGTAGAGCTGGCCCTGGTGGAGGAGTCAGAGGTGAGCCAGCCTCGAGGTTATGATAGCTGGACAGCTGGACCAGCCCCTTGCCAGCTACAGCACATGGGACAGTGGGCCCCATGACTCAACTGGACAGTACAGTGAAGCTGGCTCTGGAGGTGCGGAGAGCAGTTGAGCCTGCCCCCGAGGGCATGAGAGCAAGAACGCTGACCCTGCCTTCTGGCAATTAGGTGGCCTAGCTGGAACAGTGCTGGAGAGCTCACCCTGGTGAGGCAGATAAGGGAAAGGCAGCAGGCTGACTAGCTCAGCTACTACCAAGGTCCAGATCTAGGGTTCTGAGTTGGCCCACCCCAAAATCTATATTATCTGTGAACTTTTGGGGTACATAAAAGAGCTGGTCCTGCTGAACCAAAGCTGCAGGATCTCCATGACACAGGGCCATAGCAGGATAACTAGGAGAAGGCCCAGCAAGGCTCCAAATTGATGGTGTCACAGAAGCCAGAGACCTCAAACCAGACATCTGCAATGACTCATTGAAACGAACGTTTGCGAGTAAAGATGTGTGGGCCAAGGGGTATATTGTGGAACACAGTGTGACACACGGCGCTTTCCACGATGAGATGTTTTCTACGCTTAGTTTTGTTTATTTGTTTGTGTTTTATATTTTGGGGGAGAGGTTACAAGGGCAGAGGGTGGATACAAGGGGATGGGGAGATGAGTGGATCTGGGGTACATGATATGAAACACACAAAGAATCAATAAAAAGTTTAAAACTTGTAGGAGGGGTGTCAGTATTATTAAAGACCACCTAATTTTTATAAGTTAAAAGGTTGTATCCTGTGTTGTAAATGATTTTCAGTGGTATTTGGGAGGTCCTATTTTAGACTTTTTATCCTAGAAATCCAGTTATACACAGTTTCATTTTTCATCTTAATCATGAAGTACAGTGTTGGTCAATGAATTTACTTTCAGTTCTCAACAAATAGCATTCTTTAAAAAAAATTGATTTCAAATAACTATACTCTTTGTTGTTTACTAACAGAAAAAAATGTAGCCCAAAGTAAATAACAACATTAGCATGGTATGTATAAGTCCTTTACAACTGGTAATCTACAGCACATGTAAGGCTTTTTCAGTGGAGAGTGTTATCTGACAAAAGCCACTTTCTAGGTCCAGGTACAGCTGGAGGACAGTCTCGTAGTTAACTTCATCCTATTCCTCTCCCTTGAGAACTACAAAATGCTATGCAGAAACCTCTGGCTGTCAACCCCACTCTATCTCAAGCCCTGCCCCAAGTTAAAGTTTAGATAGGTAGGTAGATAGATAGATAGATAGATAGATAGATAGATAGATAGACGGATGGATGATAGATGATTGAATGATAGATAGATGATAGAATTAATTATGTACATGTGTGAATAAACAGAAGAAGACATAAGAGGGATTGTAAGAATAGGCAAATAATTCTTAGGGTGCCAGATATGCTGGCACATGCATTTAATTCCAACAATCAAGAGAAACAAGTCAAATTACTGTAAATTTGAGACCAGCCTTGTCTCCAGAGCTGGCTCCAGTACATCCAGTGTTACACAAAGAAATGCTGTCTGAAAAACAAAACAAAACAAACATTCTGGAGACTCCATCTCCAGAAAAACAAGTAAAAATTCTTAGGATGACACCGAAAGTGTGAACTATAACAGGAAAAAACCTGAAAAGTTAAATTTCATCAAAAATTCTGATTTGTTTCATACAATGATCCTTAACTGAAAATGCAAAGACAAATAAAAAGATGATAAAATATTTACAAGTATATAACCAATAATGGACTAATATCTGGTATATACAAAGAACTCTCAAAACTTAATAGTACAAAATAAGTCGCCCAAGGTGTCTATTTTGTATGCCATTCTGAATGCGATTTAAGCATCCCCCAAGGATTCTGGCAGTCCTGATGAGACTTAACAAGCTATAGGCAGATGGCAATAGTGGCGAACTCCCCCTTTCAGTGGACTAGGGGAAAGGGATGGGGTGGGGAAGAGGGAGGGAAGGTCGGACTGGAGGAGTTGGGAAAGGGGGGCTATAATCGGGATACATAATGAGTAAATTATGAAGAAAAAATAAAATTAAACTGTAGGAATAAAAAATTTTAAATTAATGTTTAATTTCCTTTTTTAAAAAAAGGAAACTAAAGGCAAAACAATTGGCCAAACATTTAGCTGCAGAAGTTATTCAGATGACAAATAAGCACATAAAAAGTGTTGAATATCCTGATCGCTGGGGAAGCAAAACTTAAGTCAAAACCACAGAAAGATACCTTTCACAGTTATAAACTTTTAAAAGAAGTGGTAACACCCAAGGACACTGAAGCGAAAGGGTGAGAAGCTCTCACACTGTATGGCTGTAGCACAGAATCGTAACGGTTCAGAGCAGTTACTCTCATAGCACTAAACACACCTGTGAGGTTGCAATAACATCTTCTTAGGTATGTATCCTAGACAGCCTGAACACTAAGCTTCACAACAGCTTCATTCTGAAGAGCCCAATACTGCAAAAACGTTTGCATCCTCCATGGTATGATAGGTTAAAGGCTGAACCTTTGGGAAATTATGCTGCATAAACAAAAGACAGTTATAGAATTCTAATTATAATACTGTTTGATTCGATTTATGAAACTTTTTTTAAATTACAAAAGGTTACAGACAAAGAACACAAATGTGTTAGTGGCTGTTCTTAGGAGTGCACAGGACAGAAGCACATGAAGAAAGAAAATTTGGCATAAATGAGCAATGAGAGGAACCTTGATGGTACAAGAATTATTCTATCTTGACTGTGGTAGTGGGCACATTGATGAAAATATGATAAAGCTGTACACAATAAGAAGATGTCTTAATATACAAACACAAATGAAACTAAGAGAATGTGGGTCTGAGTCAGATCCATAGGTTGTTTTCATGCTGATACATTTGTTCTGTTCATGGACCGTAATGTTACAGGATGATGCTATTGGGGGAAACTACCACTCATTATGGCTTTATGTGAATCTATGCTAACCTAAAAATAAAAGTTTAAGCAATATTCTGAAATGGAAGAGAAATTAGAGTTTAAGTTTTAGCAAATACTGCATGCTGCTTTAAATTATCAAAGCAGTGTGTCACGCCTGATGCAAAAAAGATAAATGAGCAGCATCAAAAAAATTAGTCAATGTAATTTATCATGCTACCATAAAAAGTTTATAATTATATAATCACCTTGATAGCCTCAAATTGTCTTTGGCCAAATGTAATAATCAATCTCAATTTTTAAAGTTATGAGAAAATTTTGAATCTAAGGGAATATTCTTTATATAAAAATGAATGCCAACAAAATTATATAATAGGTATAATGTTAAGGTTTTTATTTAAATTAATTAATTTATTTATTCACTTTACATCCTGGTCATAGCTCCCTTCTATCTTTATACCCATAGATTAGTACAGCTATCAATGGCTTATCAAAGAAGATTCTTTTTGCAGAGGATGACACTAATAGAGAGACCAAAAACTGGTCAATGTGCAAAGAACAAGAGAATATTCTCAGCTCTAAGTGGGATATCTATAACATACTCCCTTCATCCAAGGCTCAGGGATGACCACAGAAAAGTAAGAGCCAGAGGCAGCAGACATCTGCACAAAAACAGTATTTGTCAGGCAGCAATATTGCACACATGAATGGTTACAGAAGATCTTTACCAAATCAGGATAGCCAAAATCCCAGCATGGACTGGGAAGGAACACATGGAGTCCATCCCCTAGCTTAGGGGCAATTAATTGTGATTTATGGCTGCTAGGAAAAGCAGAGTCAGGTTTTTGTTTGTTTGTTTGTTTAGGGAGGGGACCCCTGAAAGGCTATGATCCCATACTCATACATGTATAGGCAGCACCAAGTCTGACAGTAAAAGAGCACATAAAGTTGGGAAGGACAAGTGGGAAAAATAGGGAACAGATTGGAATAGAGGAATGAGGGTGGTTTTGATCAAAACACATCATAGTATATGTGTATGAAATTCTCAAACAATAAAAATGTTTTAAGAAATTATAAAATTCCTTCAATCTTGATCCCTGTACATCTCATAGGCAGGATAAATTTTGGGTTGAAGTTTTTGTGGGTGGGTTGGTGTTTCTGGCCCTTTACTAGGAGACTCTTCTAGTTAGAGGGTGTCCTCTTCAGTCTCCATGGTCTCTGCTACTAGGAGTCTCTGCTTGAGTCCCCCTCATATCCTCCCAGGAGCCTACCCTGACTTAGGTTTCCAGTTTGTCACAGAGATGTCCCCACCCTCAGTGGGATGAGGCCTTCTGTCCTCTGGCCCTTGTTATATTCAGGTCTGATCTCTACCCTCTTAACTCTCTGTGACCCCTCTCTTACCTTGTTCTCTCTCCTGAGCTATTCTCTGTTTCCACTTCTGAGCGAGATTCATGCATCCTCACTTGGGTCCTCCTTATTACTTATCTTCTTTGGGTCTGTGCCTCATAGTATGCTTATCTTGTACTATATGGCTAAAATACACTTATAAGTGAGTACATACATCACTCAGGATAATCTTTTCTACTTCTACCCCTTTGCCTGCAAATTTCATGATTTCTTTGTTTTTAATAGCTGAATAGTATTCCATTGTGTAAATATGCCAGTTTCTTTATTAATTTTTTTTTGGTTGAGAGATATCTAGGTTGTTTCCAGATTCTGGTTATTAGGAATAAAGCTGCTATGAACATAGTTGAGCAAGTGTTATATGTGGTTTGTCTTTTGCATATATACCCAGGAGAGGTATACCTGGCTCTTGAGGTAAAATTGTTCCTAATTTTATAAGAAAGTACCAGACTGATTTCCAAAGTGGTTGTACAAGTTTATATTCCCACCAGCAGTGGAGTGTTCCCCTTTCTCCGCACCCTCATCAGCTTGTGCTGTCCTTTGAAATTTTTATCTTAACCATTCTGAGAGGTATGAGATGGAATCTCAGTCATTTTGATTTTCATTTCCCTAATGACTAAGGAAGCTGAGCATTTCTTTAAGCACGTCTCAGCCATTTGAGATTCCTCTGTTGAGAACTCTGTTTAGTTCTGTGCCCCATTTAAAAAAATTTTTTTAAAATTTATTCATTATATATCCCAATTGAGCCCCCCTCCCTTAACTTCTCCCAGTCCTACCCCATTCCCTCTTCTCCCCTATCGCAACAAAGCCAACTAACCATAGCCCAGAGAGTTTTGCTGAGACTGAAGCATCAACCAAGGACCATGCAGGGGAATTAGGCCCCCTACAATGATACAGCAAATGGGCAGCTTAGTCTTCTACTCTAGTAAGGAAAGTGGGGACTTCATCAGATGTGGACTCACTTGCTAGCTTTTTGACCACTTTCCCCTGGCAGGACTGCTTTGACAGACCACAGGGGAAGAGGACATGTTTAGTCCTGATACAACTTGATGAGCTGGGGTGCATGGGAAAGGGAGCTCTCTTTCCTGAGGAAAAGAGATTGGGGAAGGGAGAGAAGGAATTGGACTAGGAGGGGAGTAAGGGTTACAAGGATGTAAAGTGAACAAAATAAATAAATGAGAAAAAAAGAAATTTTTAAATTATTTTTAAGAAGTTATTAAAAGCTAACCTCTAAGGTTGAGACAAGGATAAGGATAACCACTCTGTCCATCTTTTAAACTTGAACTAAGAACAATAAAACAGAAGAAATTGATAAAATCCATAATGACCAGAGAGAAAACACTCATTAGCAGGCAGCATGATTATATATTTAGAGAATACAAAGGATGTACAGGAAATTTTTTACTATAAATCAATAAACATAGTGTACTAGAAACAAACTAAATACATAACACCAAATTAATTCCTACTCACATGCTATAAATTAGTAAAATTAGTGTTGAATATTTGCTTCACATAATGAACTGATAAGCATCAAAATCTAAGAATAAATCAAACAAAAGTTATCTAGATCTTTATCATAAAAGCTGCAATTTCCATAGAGAAAGTAAAGAAGCTGTAAACGCTGTGAGAGGTACACTGCATTCATTATCCCATTCATTGCCCTCTGCACTGGCAAGATGTTGATGTGTCCTGCATAGATCAAAAGTCAATACAACCTGCTTAACTAGGGTTTCTTTTGCTATGATGAGACACCATGATGATGAAAAAAGCAAATTGGGGAGGAAAAAGTTTATATGACTTAGACTTCCATATCAGTATTCATCATTGAAGGAAGTTAGGACAGGAACTCAAACAGGGTAGGAACAAGGAGGCAGGGGCTGATGCAAAGGCCATGGGGGTGCTGCTTACTGGCTTGCTCCCTATGGATTGACCAGTCTGTTCCCTATAGAACCCAGGACTACCAGCCCAGAAATGATACCACCTACAATGGTTTAGCCTTCCCCCATCAAACACTAATTAATAAAACATCCTACAGGCCTGCTTACTTCTCAATCTTATGGAGGCATTTTCTTTTTGTTTGTTTTTCTTTTTTAATTAATTTATTTTTTTATTAATTGCAGTTTATTCACTTTGTATCCCAGCTGTAGACACCTCCCTCATCCCCACCCAATCCCATCCACCTTCCCTCATCTCCTCCCATGCCCCTCCCCAAGTCAACTGACAAGGAGGGGGGTCCTCTTCCTCTTCCATCTGACACTAGCCTACCATGTCTCACCAGAACTGGCTGCATTGTCTTCCTCTGTGGCCTGGCTGCTACACCATCAGGGGGAGGTGAATAAAGAGCCAGCCACTGAGTTCATGAAAGAAGCAGTCCTTGTTCCTCTTACTAGAGAACACACTTGGACAGCGAGCTGCCATGGGCTACATCTGTGCAGGGGTTCTAGGTTATCTCCATGCATGGTCCTTGGTTGGAGTATCAGTCTCAGAAAAGACCTCTGGACCCAGTTTGCTTGGTTCTGTTGCTCTCCTTGTGGAGCTCCTGTCCCCTCCCAGGTCTTTCTATCTTGCCCTTCTTTCATAAGATTCCCTGCACTGTGCCCAAAGTTTGGCTGTGATTCTCAGCATCTGCTTTGATACTTTGCTGGGTAGAGTCTTTCAGAGGCCCTCTGTGATAGGCTCCTGTCCTGTTCCTTGTTTTCTCCCTCTTCAGATGTCTGGCCTGTTTGCCTTTCTGAATAAGGATTGATCATCTTACCCAGGGTCCTCCTTGTTGCTTAGCTTCTTTAAGTGTGTTTATCCTATATTCTATGTCTAATATCCACTTATAAGTGAGTATATACCATGTGTATCTTTTTGCTTCTGGGATACCTCATTCAGGATGATCTTTTCTAGTTCCTACCATTTGACTGCAAATTTCATGATTTCTTTGTTTTTAATTGCTAAGTAGTATTCCATTGTGTAAATTTATCACAATTTCTGCATCCAAGAAATACACCTCTGCAACAAGGATAAACACTATCTCAGAGTAAAGGGCTGGAAAAATGTTTTTCAAGCAAATAGACCCAGAAAACAAGCTGGGTTAGCTATTCTAATATCTAATAAAATAGACTTTCAACCAAAATTAATCCAACAAGATGAGGAGGGTCACTTCACCCTCATCAAAGGAAAAGTCCACCAGGAGGGCATCACAGTCCTGAACATCTATGCTCCAAATACAAGAGCACCTGCATTTGTAAATGAAACATTATTAAAGCTTAAATAACACATTGATCCTAACACCTTAATAGTGGGAGACTTCAACACCCCACTATCACAAAGGGACAGATCATCTAGACAGAAGCTAAATAGGGAAATAATGACACTTACAGAGGTCCTAAATCAAATCGACCTAATAGATGTCTACAGAACTTTTCACCCAAACTCAAAAGAGTATAACTTCTTTTCAGCACTCGATGGAACCTTCTCAAAAATTGATCATATAATAGGACACAAAGCAAGTCTCAACAGATACAAGAAGATTAAAATAATCCCTTGTATCCCATCAGACCACCATGCCTAAAACTAGACCTCAACAACAGCAGAAATAACAAAAAGCCTACATACCCATGGAACCTAAACAACTCTATTCAATGAAAGTTTGATCAGGGAAGAAATGAAAAAAGAAATTAGAGACTTCCTAAAATTCAATGAAAATGAAGACACAACTTACCCAAACTTATGGAACACAATGAAAGCAATGCTAAGAGGAAAGTACATAGCACTAAGTGCCTCCGGAAGGAAGTTTGAGATATCTCATACAAGCAAGAGCTCGTTCTTTGAGAAAATCAACAAGATAGACAAATCTTTAGCCAAACTAACTAAAAGGTAGAGAGAAACTATTCAAATAAGCAAAATCAGAAATGTAAAGGGTAACGTAACTACAGACACCGAGGAAATCCAAACAATCATCATGTCTTTCTACAAAAGCCTATATGCCATAAAATTTGAAAATCTAAAAGGAATGGACAATTTTCTTGATAGACTGCATGTACCAATATTAAATAAAGATCAGGTAAATAGATTAAATAGTCCTATATCCCTCAAGAAAATAGAAGCAGTCATCAAAAGTCTCCCAAAAAAAGCCCAGGGCCAGATGGTTTCAGCGCAGAATTCTACCAGACCTTCAAAGAAGAGCTAACTCCAATTCTCTTCAAACTATTCCACAAATTAGAAACAGAAGGAGCATTACCAAACTCATTCTATGAAGCCACAGTCACCTTGATACCTAAACCTCACAAAAATACTCAATAAAATACTTGCAAATCAAATCCAAGAACACATCAAAGATATCATCCACCATGACCAATTAGCCTTTATCCCAGGCATGCAGGGGTGGTTCAATATACAGAAATCCATCAATGTAATCCTCATATAAACAAACTGAAGGAGAAAAACCACATGATCATCTCCTTAGATGCTGAAAAAGCATTTGGCAAAATCTGACACCCATTCATGTTTAAAGTCATGGAGAGATTAGGGATACAAGGCACATACCTGAACACAGTAAAGACAATATACAGCAAGCCTTTAGCCAAAATCAAACTAAATGGAGAGAAGCCTAAATCAATCCCACTGAAATCATGGAGGCATTTTCTTAATTGAGGTTCCCTTCTCTCAGATGATTTTAGCTTGTATCAAGTTGACATAAAGCTATCCAGCACAGATCTTAATCACGAACCCAGATTTGTTGTTAAAAATGAACATGTGATCTATAATTGGTTTTTTTTTTCTCTTTTTTTTTTCAATGCAGTTTATTCAGGAACCTTGAACAATCATCTGACCCTGGGGAAAGCCAGCCCACAGCTTAAATAGCCTCTGGGTAGCCAACCCCAGTGTGCCACGTGGGCAATGCAGATAGGTCCACATACATGGGTGATCTATAATTGTTAATCCAAGGAAATAACCAAGATCAGCCAAGTATATTTTGAAGCAATACTATAAGCTTCCCATGTCCTCCCCACCCTTGAAATTCCCATACCTCCCCATGCCACCCTTCAATGTCATATATCCCCTCTCCTCTTGGGACCTGTGAGAATAATCTTCATAATGTAGCATTTTTGTTTTTCATTGTTGTTGGTTGTGGTGGTATCATTATACCTGAACAGTAATAAAACTTTTTCTTTAAGTACAAAAATAAAGAATGATACAACAGTATGTATAATGATAATAATGGCTCTCACAAACACACTTTACAAAGGAAGTCAATTACAAGAGCAGAGAACTTGATAGTACATAAGCTGTAAAACTAAGGACAGTAGAAAGCAAAAATGGGACCAGGAGTGGGTATAGTAACTCCAAAGGGACACAAAGAAGATTCCTCTGTATGCTGCAGACATCCTGGACCTGGTTCTGAGTGTTGGTGACACTGCCATGTTTGTGCTCTGGAAGCCCACTGTGGTTCTCTTAAGTTGCTGGCACTTTTTTTGCATGCATTTATGCTTCTGTTTCCATTAGGAAAATCACTAGGATTTAGTCACAGCTCTACTCAAGACAAAGCATTCTAAAACATGCAAGCATAAAAATAAATTATCTAGCACTTCCTATGATAGGTTTAAACATATATAATAGTAAAACATGCCAGGAACTGGTCAGCAAGAGAGATAACATAAATCAATTAATTAAAACATAGCAAAAGTGACTAAGCAAATGTAGTTTTATGCATGTTGGGAATAAAAATTTGTCGGGTCTCATGGAGAATTAAAGGGAGACTGCCAGTATATACTAGCAGAAGGAAAAGGGACCTGTTCCAACATGCATTTCTTAAATTGTTTGCAAATACTGTGTAGAGATTTAAATATTGAATTTGCCAAGAATTTCTGTACAGTAGATACAAAAAAGTAATGTGATGAAATATACAAACCAGGGAAAAATGGTTCTAAAAGGCAAAGCTAGGACTTTCAACCCACAGCTAGGTCAGAGAAGTCCACAGTCAAATTCCCCTGAACTTTCCTGCATTATGTACAGACGTCTAGAAAAACACACATTACCTTTTGTCTTCATCACGAAAGAAGCACAAGCTTAATGCAAGTGAAACACAAACCACTGGAGCAGAAAAGCACATGTGTCTGTGCAGAGGCTGAAGACACCCTTACACACTTCAGATATTCATTATGGAGAAGCAGACACCAGAGCAACAGTGGCAAAGCACTTCACACTCATCAAAGTAACTTAGAACAGACAACAGCCTTCTTCCACAGGCTGCTGTCTTCGGAACTGGCACAGCCATCCCAAAACTCTAAGCAAAATAAAGACAATCTCCTGAGAATGGCCAAATAGAACGATGCAAAGGACAAAAAGCTTTGATCTGAGTACTACATGGCTGAACTAGGCAAGCCTGAAGCTGCCTTAGCTCCAGGCCTCTTCTAATCTGAGGGAGGACTGCCTCCATAGTTTACAGCACTGGAGATGACCATTTGGTTATCTGAAGACATGCACATCCAAGACTGTGAATAAATGAAGTAAATTCAATCTGGGAGAAAAGAAAAAGACTACCAAAAATTTAAAGTGTCAACTAAAGAGGAGATACACAAACTTACAACAGCACAGGATAAGATGGCCATTCAAGTATATAATGCATAGGGTGATAAGAGCAATCCAATGAAAAACTGTGAAAGCTGAGCCACCCCAACACAGTTTATTCCAAACCTATCCCTAGTAGATTTTTTTATTTTATTTTTCATCAATTACACTTTATTCATTCTGCATCCCCCCATAAGCTCCTCCTTCCTTCCCTCCTGATCCCACCCTCCCTCCTCCCTCTGCATGCATGCCACACCCCAAGTCCACTGATAGGGGAGGTTCTCCTCTCCTTTCTGATCTTAGTCTATCAAGAAAATCAAACTATAAAAATAAGTAAAAGTTTTGAGTAAGTGGAATCATCTTTGCAAACTGGATAAAATTATAAACTTGGAAAATGAAGAAATCTAAGTATTCAACCACATAAAATTCTAAGTGTTTGTTCTGCACAAATATTTTTTAATCCCAAAGCAAGCAATTTTTTGAGACAAATATTTGACACAAATAACTACTGATTCCCGATTGAGGAGAAGGTTTTTATGAGTTAACAAGAAAGTTTCCCTCACCAATATAAATGAGTAGAAGATTCTAGAGATAACTTTCAAAGTGTAAAATATAAATGATCAATAATTATATTTTCACTGCATAATCCCATCAAATACAAATTTAGTAGCATTATCTCTATATTGCTACTAAATTAGCAAACGTTTAATGCACCACTGAATTTCTAAGCATGGGATTATAATGCAGATTCTTGTGTGCATAAATGTGAAAATTACAAGCTCTTCCATAGTTGACTTGAAAATACATATGAAGCACATAAAAATAATCATTATTCTTGGTTTAGTAAATTCACTTTTTAAAACATAACATAAAAAAGAAGCAAACACACATAATGAAAACTAACATGTGTTTTATGTTTGTTGTAACACCATTCTATAATAACATGGTAATAATGGCATTCTATGGGAAAATAAAATAAATATATAATAGTTTGCCAGAAGTTTAGTGATACATTTCCATTTAAAAACTCATAGCTGAAAAGAACAGTTTAAGAAATAATAAAATATTCCCAAAATAATAAATGAGAAAGGGACATAAAATGTGTACATAATAAATTGCAGTTTGGTAAAATATACGGGTCACTTTTTGTGTTTTATATAGAGGGCGAAGAGAAAACCACCACAGAAATTAGACCAAAAATGTAAATGGTCTTCATTTCTTAGTTTAAAGATTATAGTTGACTTTTATATCCTTCAATTCATTTTTCTATATTTTCAAAACATTCTACCTGAAATGATCACCCACTGATGAGATGTTACTTAAAATGAAAGATTTAATTGCAGCTTTTCCTTGTGTCTCTATTGGGATGAAGCTGTGGTATTTGTGTTGGTTCGCTGTTCTGTCAAAAGCATTTCTTGCACAAAGAGTCAGAATAGCTGACATTTTCCTTGGGAAATACACTGCAAGAATGTTAATCTCCTAGACTGAAGTGTGTTTTTTCTTTCTTTTTTCTTTTTTTCCTCACTATACACAGCCAAGAGCCTGAGGCACAACAGCCACTAGACACAGTGCGTAATGCCTAGGTTCACCACACAGTTGCCTCCTCTTCACTGGACTCATTTCCAGGCTCCTGACACTAGCCCCTGGAGCCACCAGGTCAAGGCAGGTCTGCTTTGTCACCAGAGTTAGCTTGTCTCTTAGGTGCTGTTTCAAACTGACCTTCCAACTTAGAACTTCTGAACTCTGAGAATAAAGGATGAATTGTAATGTCATGTGGTAGATGGGGAGCAAATGCTAATGCCGTCCTTTGGAGCCCAGGGAGAATCGGGATCCTATGGCATAGCAATCACTGTATGAAAAGTAATTATTACTCTGTAAGTTATCGGTAACCACAAGGTCCCGGGGACATCACATCACAGGATAGGGATGTTTGTCTACTTCCAGCATTTATAAAGAGCTAGAGCTGACAAAGAAGATAAAAGCAGCAGCATGAAACAGTCAAGGAGGAGCAAAGCATCCCATCTCCCAGGTAGTTTTTGGGATGGGGAGGCTGAGCCAAGGCTAAATGGTAGAACATGAAGTTCGGGTGCCCAGTCCAGCAGGAAGGGATGGGTATACTAATGTGCTGGCTTGGGGGAGACTGGAGTGGAAGGGTTGGGGAAGAATGACATCACAAACTGCACTTCCTCCTGTTCAAGAAGGATCTCCTAGCCATTCCCCTTCCTTTCCCTTCCCTCCTCCTTCCTCTCTCTTACTCCCTCCCTTCTTCCCTCTCTCTCTCTCCCTTCCCCTTCCTCTTCCTTCCAAGAATCAGAACAGCCATGTTAAGGTTTTCTAGTCTGTGGGCCTCAGTTTAAAAAAATATATAGATAGAAAGGTGTACATCAAACTGCAAAGATATGGACAGAGAGAAATTACTGTAAAAAGAGGCACAGAGTCCCTGCTCAGATTCCTTGTCTACTGTAATTGTAATATGTGTCCTTTACAGTCACATAGTATACTTAGGTGCCAGTAAGAGCCAGCTACAACAGACTTCAGAGGCTAGAGAAAAAGCTGGAACACCAGTGATCTAAATACTTGCTCTGCCTCTCCTGGTCCTCATTCAATTTTCTTGGCAGGTTCTCTGATGCTACCCTGGGGTCTCCTTAATCCTAATGTATAATAAGTCTTACAGCAAACCCCACAGGCTGTTTGGATGCTCCTCCCACTTCCCCACCCTTCTTGCCAAGGAATTCACTGCCCTACTCTGAGCCAATGAATCAAGTTGATGCCTCCCAGGGAATTGAAGTTCAAAGCATCTGTAGGCAGCAGGCACATTTCCCAGGGTCCTGCTGCATACAGGACCCCATGTTAACAAAAGGACAGAGACCCCCACACCAATGTCATTAGGATGGAAAAGAACACACAATCTCAGTGATCATATAATGGAAAATGGCCCTCTGGGCTTTACCTGGTGTCACAATCCAGGAAAATTGTGCTTGGGGCACATGGAAGGATCTAATATCCATGTTTTCCATCCCCCATTGAGCACACAGACACCAATAGAACTCCCAAAATAAAATCTCATTTAAATGAAGTTCTCAAGACTCAACTCAGGCTTTTAAGTAGTAAATATTTGATCCTAGGCATACAAGAAGAGCTGGGCACAGCCCTGGCTCACTGAACTTAGTAATCCAGCCAAACTGGTTTAGGGCTGCTCTGGGATGTTGCATATCTCTGGACTCTGGTTCTGGCACTGTGTGATGAATTTCTGCAGTCCATAAAACTGTGAGGCAGAAAGCTGTGTCTGACTGTTCTTCACTCAAAGAAGCGTGACCTCAGGTGGCTAAAGCTGATATACCAACCAAAGAATAAGAGCCGGGCAGAATATATCCTCTGACTGGCTCTTTTGTTTCACAGGAGAAGCCTCCTGAAGATGAAGATTTATCTGAAGGAGAGCCATGTAAGAAAAGGTACTACTGAAACTCAGGAGAGGTGGGGCCAGGAAGATCAAAATAGTCTTGGCACCAATAAGGCACACACATAATGTGCCCTAGTATACAGTAGATGTGCAGTAGTTCCTATTATGGTCCATGTTTATGCGAAGCAGTTTCCATATATTCCCAAATTGGGAAATTTTACTGTAGCTGGCCTCTAATATAGCTGTTTTGGCTCATGTCATAACCTAAGGACATTTGTGCAGACTAGCAAATGGGACCATCCTTTGAATATTTCTGGGGTTTGTTTGTTTGTTTGTTTGTTTGTTTTTTAAGCAAAGAGAATCAATGCAAGTAGAAATTTGAGGACGTTTAGTAGTTTTGAGACCTGAAAATGCGTGTCACCAATAGAATGAAAGTGGAGACCCTCCAAACAAATCAACTAACTCCATTGCCATGGGAAGTCCCCTCTGCAAACACTGCCCCAGTGGCAGATGCAGGCCAAACAGCTCCAGCTAACCAGATCAGCATTTGACTGTAGTTCACATCAGGCTGGCTGTAGACCATTTCAAAGGCTTTTGACTTTGCCATCCGTGCTCCCTCATCAAGAATGCTCTTCCTGGTTGAGATAATCTAATCAGCATTAGATTATCTAATCAGTGTCCAGCAAAAGGCTATCACCCACTCCTTTTTTTTATAGGGGCTGAGTAATCCACAGCTTCCAGATGCCACCTAATCTAAAACATGTGGGTGACTCAACCTCCCAGAGATTTCTTGCCAGGATATTTAGTTTAAGAAAAATATCTATGTGTTTCCTAATTGAGATGATTCCCTCTGGTTTCAATCTTCAGAACACTGGGTTTTTGTTAGCCTCCATTTGCTGTAGTTGCTTTTCAATTTAAATATATGTGGTATGCATCATTTTAGCAAAGGAGCCCAAACCTCACACAGCAAAGAGCACCCAGCCAGCTTTCCAATTGGTTCTTCTGGTGGCCATGTGTGGTAAGGGGACACAGAAAACCACCATCTATGGGGCTCCCTAGAGGACTGGTTTTTTCATTGTCACTGTGTGGCTCAAAATATCCTAACACTATCCTCAACTCTTAGACACAGTGTCAGTTATTTTGACCCTTATATTAGTTTTCTTTATCACATTCCTTAAGGTACTCTGACTTACCATTACTTTCATCCAGGGCATCAAAGCCCTACTCTACCTCCAAAGGCTGCTGCATGTCCCACTCCTAATCTGCTTTCCTTACTTCATCCTGAACCCGTCTCTCTTATATGTCCCTGGGTCATAATAGCAGACATTTGCTATGGTAAATCCTATTCCTTGTCTCCCACATAGCTTCTCGTTCCCAATGATAAGCTGCTAGGCAGACAGATAACAACTAGAATATTCAGTTATTAAGGGCACATTTTAAAATGACAAAAGAATACATTTAAAAATAAAGCCCACTTGAAAATCAGCTTCCCTTCCAACTCAATTACATCCAGACCTCCTGCTCAGAAGCTCCTTGTAATGAAGAGATTCCAGCTCCCACAGGCTTCAGGATTTTTGAGGGGTGTTGCCATAGCAACATGGAAGGCCCAGACACCTGAAATGGGGGGTGAAGAAAACTGTGCTCCTTACCCCCATCAAGGACCTGGGGTGGCCATCAGGGTACAGGCATAGGGTTCACAGGGTTTGAGTGTAAGCCATCTTAGAAAGAGCAGAAGACCCACTAGCAACATTTTACACACTGTGGGAACCTTGGAGTTGGAGGTGAGCTAAAACAGAGATACTGAAGGAATCGGCAGACAAGATTTTATAGTCTGCTGTAAACTCAGAAATGCAGTCAAGGATGAGGACACATATGCATGCACACGCTGATGTGAACAGTGATTTCAGTAGACTGCGACGCTCTGCAAGCACAGCAAAGTGACTGAGCCTCCTTCTGTCCTCTTAACAGATGAAAACCTCAACATAAACCAACTTTTCTTATGGTCTTGGCCCAGACCAGTATCAACCTTTCATCACAAGTCCTCAGGCTAATGGCATAGTTTTGGTAAATCCCTTACAGTTACCATAAGCCAGCCTCAACCCTCTTGACACTGACAATCATACTTTAATTTGTTTGACTGTCACAGCAAAACAAACCATTAGGTTCTAAGATGTCATCAAGCTATATGTATATGATCAACTTATAAACTCATCTTCCAGCACAGGATGGCTGAAGGCCCTACTCTTCTCATGGTAATGGGACTACAGCACATACTGGCCCTTCCTCCCATATGTGCTCTCACTGCCCCTTTCCTGCTCTGCAGATCTCATCCCTTCACAATCTAAACACATTCCTGATCCTCTATAAATGAAGCCAAAGTGCCCTACCCAGGGAGTGGTACACTATTATCATGTAAATTTTGCCTACCTCTGCATTGTCCCCAACTTGGCTACAGGCCTCTCTAATGAGAGTCTATCCAACTTCATTATTAAGGCTTCATAAATCAACAAGGATATCCTTTAGGTAAGCACTATCGCTGTTGGAGGAATCTTGCCTCCTAAGTATATGGCAAAGGTTAGGTGAGATGCCTGTACCTGAGGGTAGACCCATCAATGACTGCTTTCATCCTCTCCCAAGAGGACTGGGTCCCTGCACATGAACATACACTCTCTGGCCCCAACAAGCACACAGTCTGCCTGCATCATTCTGGAAAATCTTACAAGGCAGCTGGGCAGACCAGGCACTTAGGGGGCAGCCTCTGGCCTTCCTTCGCACCAATTAGAAAGTACACATAGACTCATACAGATCATATCTGAGGTCTCTCTTCTGAGTCACAATCCCAGACCCTCAAGTGTTTTAATAACATCTTAGCCCTCCTTCATAAGAAAGACACAGGACCACTGGAAATGTACCTCAGGCTGCCACCTGTATTCACATCAAATAAAGAAGGCAAGCCATACCTTGAGTTATCTTGCTCTCCTGTTTCTCATTTTGCCTTCCACTGCACTTCAGTACCCCACTTCCACCCTCCTTGCAGCTCAATTTTCTTTCCATGCCTTTGTTTCACCCCTGGGTCTGGCAGATACCCTGCTATGACTTCTATCATCAAACTCAAGTGAAAAAATTACACGTGTCTCTGAAGGCAAGCTGACTTCTCAACTCTGGGAGAACTGTTTGTCCCATTTAGCATCCACACATTCCCCTACTAGTCCAAGGAACAGGATATGGTTCTCAGGGACTCATGACAGATGTGGTTTTGTGCTATTCGCACTTTCTGTCTGAAACTTCTCTGTGCCTCATCCCTAGCATTCCCCAGGAACAGCAGCAGTAACAGTACTATCAGGAAGAAAAGCAGGGTAGGGTTCCCTCTGCTTGTTAGCCCTTGCTGGGAACTACAGCTGTTGCTGTCTTTAGTGGCACTAAAGCAAAAGACTTGGAGGTAAGGACCACAGGGCTTACCTTGCGCATGTCTTTGCCAAAGGTCTCACTATAGGTTGTACCAAGGATTTCAAACTGGACATAGGGATTCGAGCTGTCTTCCCGAAACTCCATAACTCCTGTGAGGCCAGTGATGTGTCCCTGCAGGAGAGGAGGAAAAGACAAGTGGAGGTGGGAAAAGTTTCCTGTGGTAGAGAATGGAGTCACAAAAAAAAGAAAGCAGTCATGAGTATCTATAGCAACGACAGAGCCATGAACAGTCCTAGGACATCAGAGTAAGATAAATGCTTGCCAGACTGTCTTAATCTCACAGAAGAAATCCCTAAGGCTTTTACCTGCTCTTTTTACAGTCAGTGTGTTACAGCTATTGTTATGCGCTAGTACTGTGCTAGCAATGAAATTAAAATGTGAGTGTACTTGTCTCTATACTCCTGATGTGTTTGATCTTTGCCTTTGGAACCCATCCCAGAGGCTTCTCTTATCCTGACATAAAAGGGAAGTCAAAAGTCAACAATATTTGTGCCCAACACATGCCTAAAGTTTAGACAACAGATACTAGCATTGCTGTAGGCCTGGCTTTGCTACATGTGCCGTCTTGAACAGACCACTGTCCATCTTCCATCTTCATCCTGAAGCTAATCAGAGCCACATCACAAAGCCCATCAGGTGAAAAAAATATATATTTTCAAAGCACAAGATCTGGCTGTGGTAAGCATGCCAGTCTGATGCTGCTCTACAGTTCATAGGATCCATAGGAGCAGTTGACAGCAGGGACAGAGTGAGTTTCCATCATCTCTTTCTCTCTTTCAGATCAGGGTGAATATTACATAACCTCCTTGCCTGTGACTTCAAGGAGCAGGGAGTGTACCGTGAAGTGCAGTGGTCCAGGAGAGGCCTTGCTCTGCTCTGAGATGCAGCAAATTTAAACCAACACCAGGACTGTCCATTGCAAGTGAAACCATGTATAAGTTATTGTGAGTAAGGTTCCTGGCATTGTAGATTTCCTTACATGCTCTTTTGAAGCCTCTAAAAGCCCATTCACTCTTACAAGTCTTCTGTGGGTAGCCCAATTCACTTTGAATACATCCTCTGATACAGTGCCACTCACACAAAACATATCACTTGTACATAATGCATGGACACACGTGGGTACCCGTGTGTGCATACATTCACATGATGAGATCTTAGATAAGCAAAACATGGCTGTACCACCTAAGATGACTCTTTTTTTTTTTTCAAAAGTAATAGTTTGGGCAGACAGAGGACAAGAAGCTAAGACTTTGCTTATTTGTGACTTTGGGCAAGTCATTTAACCTTCTGGAGCCAGATCTCTTGAAAGTATGGAGACATTTGAAGCACATGTCCTTGGATGGCAATTCACTCAGCTTTCAAAAAAGAGAGAAGCCTGCAGAGAGGATTTGGGCAGTCTCTCACAAACACACAAACTCACACACAGGCATATAAACATGGAGATGCACACACACACAAACACTGCAAAACATCTTTATACCAACTGAGTGGGAGTGCAATGACCGACTTGTCTCCACCCTTGGACAACATTAGAGAGAAGTGTCCCTTCACACATACCTTTTTAATCGTGTCTAGCATGGATCTCCCTCCGTTCCATGGCTTGGTAGACTTCCGTATGCAGTTAAGGCTTGCCATGCTATGCCACTTCCGGTCTTCCAGCTTCCTGTGGAAGGCGTTGGCCAGCATCAGAACACTGTCATACAGGTAGAGATTGGAGATCTGCAAAAAACAAAAAGTGATTTTTTTCTCTGCTGGTGCATTTCCAAAGAATGAGATGAAGAGCAGCAAAAGGCTGGGGTGAAAAGAAACAGTATCTTCTCCAGTCCAGTGAGCTTTGTGAGCAAGGAGTCTCTGGCTTCCTGGTGTTTTCTTTATTTTTTAGTATTTTTAGCAGCACATACCAAGTGAGCTAGGGGTTAGGATAGGAGGATATCAAACCTGCCTCAGAAATAGGAGTAGGAGCCATATCCACATAGAACAAGGAGAAGCCCTGTGATCAGCACCATGATTGAGGCTTCTGAGCAGGTACATCTCCTGTTCAGATAATAAGATGCGGAGTAAGAAGATAAGACCAAAAGGGTAAATGGAGGGCCCAATATATACAAAAGCATGAAGTTATAAAGAATCAAGAACTCCATTGGGCCTCAAACACCACCAAAATTTTCTGTAAAGGACCAGAAAGCAAAAACTTTAGGCTTTGGGAAGGGGTCTTATAGTCTCTTTTGACTACTGTTCAATACCACTGCTAAAACCTAAAATTAGCAAGAGGTTGAGCAAATGTCCTTATTGAATGGTGGGGCATTTGCTCAACCATGTTCAGAGCAGATTTATTTGTAATAACCAGAATCTGGAAACAACCTAGATGTCCCTCAGTTGAGGAATGGATACAGAAAGTTTGGTACATTTACACAATGAAATACTACTCAGCAATTAAAAACAAAGAAATCATGAAATTTGCAGGCAAATGGTGGGAACTAGAAAAGATCATCCTGAGTAAGATAACCCCGATGCAGAAACACACATATGATGTATACTCACTTACAAGTGGATATTAGCCATAAAATATAGGATAAACATACTAAAATCTATAGTCCTGAAGAAGCTAAACAATAAGGAAGACCCTAGGGAAGATGCTTAATCCTCATTCAGAAGGGCAAACAGGATAGACATTGGAAAAAGAAGACAAGGAACAGGACAGGAGCCTTCCACAGAGGACCTTTGAAATACTCTAACCACCAGGGTATAAAAGGAAATACTGAGACTCATAGCCAAACTCCTTATGGAAGAAGAGGGAGATAGAAAGACCAGGATGGGACAGGAACCTCACAAGGAGAAAAACAGAGCCAAAATACCTGGACCCTGCAGAGACCAATACTCCAACTAAGGACCATGCAAGAAGTATTTCATAAAAAAATAGGTGCAGCCATGTACCAATAAAACATCATTTATCAAAATAGTGTGCTAGGTTTAGCCCAAGGGCGTGGTTGACTAAGTTCTTAATTCAATATGATGGTGGTAAAACATTATGGGAAAGGATCAAGAGATGCAGGGTCTTATAGGACATGCAAAAGAGGAGCAGCATGGAAGACTGGGAGAAATGGATGCCACTGATAGAGCTATGCACAGGAGACCTGGTGATTAAACCTTGGCATAGGGATCCACTCTAGTCACTGGTCGATACAGAGTGAGTGGTTGCCTGGGTAATGCACAGTAGTGAGGAAGTGGCAGAGGTTCCTATGCCTGATGGACAGTGCCATCCTGGATTCATCTGGGATTTGTAAATTAGGTTGGCCAACTTCAGTGAAGCTGGCCCATAGAGGAAACAAGGCTCCATCTCAAGGCTTGTGAGAGTAATGAGTATGAGGAGCTGAGGAAGCCCTGAGTAAATATGGGAAAAAACAGATAAAGTACAGATAAATCTTTGTGGTCAGCATAGGCTTAGCCATGTCAAGGACCAATGCATCAGACCTGTGGGATATTAGCAAAGCCTTCCCCATGCAGGCCAGCCTTAGAACTAACCAAGCCTTCCTTTCACCCAAGTACAAATTTGGCAGTGTGTGTAAGTAGGAGTGTTTACAAACTATTAACCAGTGTGTTAAAAAACTAGCGTTTACACTGTTTACAGCCTAGTTTTTACAGCCTAAAAGTACCCTGGTTACAGAGACCCACACACACATGCAAAACAGCCAACCTCTCCTATCTGTGCTATACATAATAAATGCACTGGGATTCTAGGTTGCTGTGGTAGTCAGTGCCATTCCATCCCAGGCCACCTGACCCCAGGTTTTCTGTACATGTGTTTATCCTTTCTTCATTCCCTCACCACCCAAGTCAGGTTTCCATATCCAAGTCATGTGGGACATTGCAAATTAGAAACAATGTGAGGGAGCAAACTTGCCCCTGACATGCAATCCAAAAATAAGAGGGGTTTGGCTCACCATCTTGCTTGTGATGAGCAGGAAGGCCAGCTGCCACAGTCTGAAGAAACCTGAGTGGGCCCTCAGCATGGAGGAGAATAGCCCTGATCTCAAGGCATTCCCTTCATGACACTGCATCCAACAGGACATCAAAGCACAAAGGAGAACAGAATAAGTGAAGGTTGAGAGTTTGAGAGAGAGAGAAACAATATCCACTGTTGGACAGGTTTGGGGTCCCTGGTTGTTATCTTGCATAATCAGTCAGCCAAACTGTGTCAAAGGGACCTATCTTTGCATACCTAAACAGTAAGTAACCTTCTAAAAATATTTCAGAAAAAAAATCACTGGCTATAAATGGAGAGAAATAGATGATAAGGTTGACCTTTGCAGGGCTCCTGAAGACATCAATATGCTCCTTGTGCTACAGGAAGACTCCCTGCTACATCTACTTCATTTTTACCCACCCTTCCCTAACCACTCCAGGATGCCAAGCATTAGTCTCTGCCTGCATTGTCTCCCCCATTAATCCTAAAATGGATGTCACAGAGGCTGGTTCCTAGACCAAAACTTGAACAGGTAGTGTCCCTCATAACTGAAGTTGAAGCCAGAGGTGGAACAAGGAGAGGAGGTGTAGAACATTAAAAATGTCTGCTATAATAGGCCTGTCCATGAGCTCAAACTCTCTCTCTCTCTCTCTCTCTCTCTCTCTCTCTCTCTCTCTCTCTCTCTCTCTCTCTCTCGTAACACACCAGGAAGAGATGATAACTTCCTCTATGCTGGCCAGTGATGAAGAGCCCTGTTCTGTCTGTCTGCTGCTGAGTACTTGCTGTGATCACTCTGGGCTTCATATTACAGGAGTAAGAATTGGATGGATATTACAGAAATGACTGGAATGTACCCACATGACTAATGACTGCTGACAAAACAAGGGTCCCAGGCCAAAAGGAAACTACGTTCCACAGTCAAGGCTGTTATTCTTCATGTGCCTGAAGCACACAAATGCTGACATAGCTTCAGAGAAAAGAACATTCCTACCCTTGGGAACTTGTCACCGTTCCATGGAGAAGTAATGACAAGACTATGTCCCTAGCATTTCAAGCTTAGAGGAGCATTTTCTCAATGAACAAGACTAACTCTTTCCTTAATTCTGCCAGTGAAACAGCCCTTAGGAGCACCTACCTCTGCAGAATCATTTCTTTCCCCATCTGGAATACAAACTTGTAATGGAGATGTTCTTACAAGGGACTATAAAGCACTTAAGTGTAGGTATGGAGCTTGGTGTTTTGTTTTGTTTTTTTCCTTTTCTTATCTGTATTTTCTTCTTTCTAAAAGGGTAACTAGAATATGAGAGTCCTTGATGGTGTGAAGAGTTAAGACATTCATGTAACTACAAGCTGCCTACTCATAGCTGGTACTACTTAGTCAGTTAAGACCCTTTGACCCACACCCACATCTGTTGATTCACTCCTGCATCAGAGCAGAGTCTACTGTGCCACTTCAGCTTTAGCCCAGACTGATGCTCCCCAGCACTTCTAATCACAACGAATTAAGGTACTAAACAAAGGTGTGAATGCAAAGAGGCCTGCAATGAAGAGGAAAAGGCAGAACATGAATCAGAAAGGCCAAAGAAAACCCTTAGTCCTCCCACAACTATGTCTGCCTGGGAGAAAGAATGGATTCTAGTTCAAAGGAACAGGCTTGAGAAATGATCTTTTCCAGGCATTGACAGGCCTTTGAACCACCCCCACATCACCCTGGATGCACTCTCTTCCATAACATTCTACATGTTGTCAGTTCATAGACATGTTTACCTCACTAAACTATGAGCTCTCTGAGTGCTTATCTCTGGAACCTGTCACAAATAAAGACACAACTCTGGTGATTAATCAATGTTTGGTTGATGAATGCCCTATGGAGACACTTATACATAGACAGATAGATAGATAGATAGATAGATAGATAGATAGATAGATAGATAGATAGATAGACAGACAGACAGGAGTAGGTGGATAAATAGATGGATGAATAGGTAGATGAGTACGTAGATGGATGAGGTGGTAGGTAAGTGCTAGATGGGTAGATGATGAATAATAAATGGATGCATAGATGGATAGAGTGATGGACAGCTGAAATGGATGGTGATGAGTGGAATGGATGGATTTATGAATAGATGGATGGATGAACAAATGGACAGATGGATGGAAGGATGGTTGGGTAGATGGATAGACAATATGGGTGGGAGGAATGGGAATGTGTGGACATTGTCTAACAGATGAATTGGTGAGTCTTTTTTATTAAAATGCACATATTAATACTTCATCTAAATATAAAGCATCAAGAAAAAAAGATTTGCTGCTTCCACTTTTGGGAGGTAACCTCCTTCATTTGTTTCTCATTTAGAACCTATTGAAAATGACTTCTTGATCTCCCTCCTTACAGCAGTTTGTACCCACTTAACTTATGCTTACATTTTCTCTTAACTTAGGTCTTGAACCTTGGCAGATGTCTCACAACTTGCCCAGCATTGGACATAAACTAACATTTCAACATTTGTCTGTATACCTTTAGGCAATCTGCTTTTTCATAATTCAACGGTGGTTGCATGTAGCAGATTCAAAGATCATGGAAGGCCCCTCATAGTCTGGTTATGTTAAGAAGTACTAGGTTTTGTACAAACAGAGCAAAAGCCTATGGTAGAAAGGTAATCTATACTCAGGGTGCTCTCCAGATCCTGATAAATAAAGAGAAATCTTTCCTCAAGGCATGTGAGTAGATGTATATGTCAGTGTTAAACATACCAAGTCAAGGTTGGGAGGAAAGAGGCTCCTAGCTACAAGAACACTCACTCCAAGGAAATAAAGCACCAACAATAGCTCAGGCTAGAGCTACAGTCCACTATCAGAGAAGAGGGATGTGGCTTGATGGAGCTCATGTCTCCTTCCCTCCAACCAAAGAAAAGCACGACACAAATTTCATCAGCCAAAGGAAAACATGCACAGCATATACTGCATTAGACAGACCCAGCTAGGGACACTGTAGCACAAATTAACAGGAACCAATAGAGCATTTCAGATGGGGAGCAAATTTGGGAACCAGAGGGGTTACAGCATCTCAGCCAAGGACATGGTTGCCACACACTCTCACACACACACACACACACACACACACACACACACACAAACAAACAAACACACACAAACATCTAAAACCAAGTCAGAGATGCCATAGTAAGCACAGTTGAGAACCTAGAAAAGACAGAATGAGGCTAAAGTCCACGGTCTTTCAGGGAGCCTGGTGTTCGTTTCTAAATGAGCAGGAAGCTTCACAGAAAGAAATCTTTAGTCCTACTCATTTGTGGAGTGACATCAAACACATACATGTAGTGTTCATAGATCTCTCTTCATGACAATAAAGCACAATGTGATCAGGACCCCCGGAGAGGAACAATGTCACATTCCTAGTTGCTCCCCCATGAAATGCAGACGGTAATAGCCCTGTGTGCATAGGCTCCTTTTAAGATCTTTATATATTTTTTCATTCTTAGAGGAAGCAGACACAGAAAAGAGTAGAAAAGGCAAGTGAAGTACTTAGGTAGACTCCTAATTTCAACTCAAATTAACTAAGATCATGCCCAGGGTATCCTCAAGAGCTGGGAGCCAGCAGGGATGTGTTACACAGATTATGGGGATGAGGACCATGAAAAAATACCTTCTTTTGCCAGCACCATCTTCTTCCTCAAGGCGTACTGGTCATATATGCTTTCCAAGACACATGGGGGTTATAGCTGACTTCTGTAGCTTATAGGACAGGAGACTAGGCAAAGATCAGCACTGAGTAGTATCCTTACCTGTGTCTGCTCACTTGGACCTGCTGACATGTCCCTGGCTTAGTCCTGGCATCACAGTCTTACCTGCCTGATACCAAGGCTTAAGCCAGGCTTTTCAGGGCTAAATGCCCTAAGCCATCCTTTGAAGTAAAGGCCACTTCTCTGTGACTGATATTTCATGAATGGACTCGTAAGAGAAGGCCCAGAGCATACAGTTGAAGGTAGAGAACTCTATGGAATGCTCTATAGTTTTCTAAGCCAGATTTCTGAGAGAGAAGCATCATAGCACACTCCCGATTCAACTCAGATATGAGAGCCTTTGGCACAGGGGCCCTGCAACAAGCATACCACAGGTATGAGGAAACTGGGGAGACAAGAGTCACCAGCTAGTCAATACCTGTAGGAAGCACCATGTTCTGCACTCTACTGCACAGACCCTTCTCCTCCCTGGGCTCAGTGGATATGATTTTGAAGAAACTCCCCAAATGTCCTGACTACATTCTCCACAGCCATAGTATGGTTCAGGCACCTTCATTTCTTCCTTAGGAGATGGTAGATATTAGTCACCTTGCCTCAGCTCCAGGCCTTTCTGTTCCACCCTGCACAGTTAACCCTTTACAAACATCCTATCACATGGCATCTCCAAGGGTTGTGTCGTGGTACAGTCCCCATCCATTTCACCCCAGGCATCAGCCATTATTTTTCCAGGCCCCTGTGTCTTTGCATATGACGTTCTCCCTAATAAGAATATAAATAATTTTAAGGTGTGTGTGAGAACATTTGTGAAATGTCTAACTTAAGCATTACACACAGCTACCTTAAAAGATTCTCTGTTTTAAGAAAAATGTAATAGATCATTCTAAACCTACTCTTAGAAATTAAAGAGAAGTGAAGCTATTTACATAGAGGATGCCTCATTTAGAGTTGAGTGATGATACGTAAAGGCTACGTTGGGGAAAGTACAGGAGCTCCAGGTGGCTAGCCTCTATCCCCATTGCCTGCCACAACCCACGGCTGTTTTTCATGAGCTATGAAGGAAGGCAGTGAATTCTGATTTCTCTTATCTGTGCAGAAACTGAGTTCTGAACTAGGAAACTATAAATGTACAAAACATCTCTAGGCAGCAGATAAAAGAACTCAGCCATGATCCCTATAGTACTATAGCTCTTGAAAAACCCAAGAGGACCTGCTTGACCACTGGAGAATCAAAGACCAATTACATGAAGTTAACTAAAGCCCAAGAATGGAGAAATCGATGCCAGTTTTTCTTAAGCATTAGCAGAGAATTCCCAATACATTAGTAGCTAGGTTTAATTTGGGAACATACCTGTGTCAGCAGGAAAAAAGGCCATGGAAAGATTGTTAAATTGATCTTCATGTGAAAATAAGAATTTACTTAAAGAGTATGACCAGAGGGAAAAATAAAGGAAAGATAAGAAGTGCAGCTTGATGAAGAAAGACAAGAGCAGCGGGGCAAAAGAAACAATATTGAGAAGTAATAAACACTGGGTGACATTGAAACAATGGAGAAATCACTCACTCTACCTGACGAGACACTATGGTGAACTCCAAAGCCATCTTAGATGGAACTGTTATGGCAGAATATCACAGACTCTTCACACTTTCAGAGACTGAAATCCTGAATCAAGGTGCTGTCAGGGCCAGCATTTCATGGAGGTCTGTTTCCTGGTTCATAGTATCCTTCTGCTTGTGTCCTAATTCAGGAAGTGGAGAAATTCAGTCCTATTTATGGAGGGGTCTAGATCCTATTTATGAGGGTTCTTCCCAGACAGCCAAATTTGTTTCCAATGGCCCTCCGTCCAAATACAGTCATGTTAGGAATTAGGTTTCAACACAGGAATTTTGTAAGAAAACATCATTGAAACCACAAGTAGCTTGCACAGATATAGGTTTGCTGTACTAATGGAACCAGAAGAGGACATATTTCCTACTTACACACCAACAAGGAAGGTGTAGGCAGCCTGTTTGCTTACTACAGAAAGGATTAGGACCCCAGGTCATGTCACATAAGTGTTTCCCTAAAATGCACTGAGAAACTCAGGAGAGCCTTGACAGTCCATCTGGACGGCAGCAGGCTGAATCCTCTGCCACCTTCCCTGGCCAGGAAAGGAGGGGCCTGAACAGGTCAGGATAATGTGCGTGCCACACTGCGCAGCCAGACTGTCTGCTTCCTGGTGCTTCTCTTCTCCTTAGTAAGCCTGAGATTCCAGTCAAGACTTATTAGGGTACGCCAGCTGTGTCCCCGTCATGCTCTAGGAGCCAGGGGACAGCTGCACACTGCATTATCAGGGTAAGAATCATTCTTGAAGGAAAAGGAAGATGAATGGCAGGCCAAGGTCAGAGCCACACAGGCCAGCAGAAATCTCTCACCAGTCCATTATCCTCACAATCCGGAGCTAGAAATGCAAGATTTTCATTAACAATGGCCACATTTCCTCCAGGCTTCTAAAGAGCTCAGCATGCTCTTCCCTCCATCATTAATCAAGCAAAGTGGGCTGTTTGGGGAGACATCATAGAGACAAACAGCAGGCACTGACCTCTGACCAAATCTGCAGACAGGCTCTGGTTTGCCAGCAATGTCAGATAAGCAGTGGACAGAGGGTCCAGCTGGGAGGACAATTTGACATCCAGATGCCCCAGCACGAACAATCTATCCCCAGGCAAGGCCTCTGTGCCAAACTGCTGCTAGCCCACCTGTCTTGAGAGGGCAGTGTGGCCAGGCCAGAGGATGGAGCAGATGGTGGCTGAGGGTAAAGGGGTTGTAGGAGGCTCTGCTCACCACTGAATCAGAGGGGAGAATGTGGAAGAGCATCTGTCTCCATACAAGCCTCTCCCAGCTACAAATGCACATGTGGACACCTGCAGCCCAAGTAGCAAGCAGCTGTACCAACAGAGACCAGCTCTGCACCTGACTCATGCAGCCTTATACACTCTCCTTGTTAAAGTGCCAATCGGAGTCTTTACCACTAACTAAAGCACTGGAAGTGACATGAAATCTGAAGTAGCTGGTAACAGAAGCCTGGGAGATGCTCCAAAGGAAAAGCTTCTCTTACCAGACTGACAAACACTTATCACCAGTGAAAAGAGCAGGAAGCTTCCAGGAAATGGGGACTAGCAGGTCCGTGATTTTCTTTAGCAAATTGAACACCAGGGGGAGGGGAGATTCTGTTGGGCTATTTAACAATTTTTAAATGCACAAAGATGCAAATCTCCAATCTTGAGAACATTTCATGACAACACTGGTCCAACAACATTGGGCCCCACAGCTTAGCTAAGCACAGTGACCAGGCACTGCAGTTCATAGCATTTCCGGCCACAGCCTTTGAAACACACTTGAATAGATGGGGTGGCAATGTGATGGTGCTTCTGTTAGTTCAATTACAAGTTGCAGTCACTGGGAGAGGCATTTCCAATGACAGAATACAATAGCAAGTCTTTTCTGAGCAAGGTTGCCTGGGAAATCTTAGCAAATTCTCAGGGTTCTGAGGAACTGGTTATCACTTTTATTACTGGCTGAGTCAGACAAGCCCTAAACTAACTTGTCAAGAAAACAAAATCAAGAAACACCCAAATCAGACAGTTCTTTGTAGAGACAACTAAACAACCACACACAGGCAAATGCGATGCATTCTGAAACCACTGGAAGCCACTTATCTAAGTATTTTTCATCCAAAGGACTTTCTCTGTACTAAATAGCAGCCAGATTGATTTGCAAATAGTACTTGGTTGGCTTTTCAAAATAGAAATCCCTGACCATAGGGCTAAATACAGGAAGACAGAATCTTTGAGATCAGTTCACAATGATAGAGAAGCCTGGAGATGAACAACCTTGCAAAAATGCCTTGTGCTTTGACAATGCCTAAGCTAGAATCATCATCCCACAGGCAGCCATCTGGGGAAGAAACTAGGATTGACTTAGTAGCTCCATTTCCAGGGGGATTTTCATTAATTTCATCAAGACAAAGTTAATAATCCATGACAGCAATTTTTTTTTTCATGAGTTGGTTGTTCTAAGCATGTTCAAGTCTTTTCGATAAATTTCACAGCTAGAGGCTAGTAGAAATTAGTTTGTCTTCTACACTGTCATTAGGAAAGAAAGAAGTGGTAATAGTTTCTGAGGAAACTTGAAGAGAATGGCTTCTAAATGAGATGAATCTACAAGCTTCCCAAGTGTTGGGCAAGAGAGTAAATAAATCTGTTCTCCCCTCCCATCTTAGTGCCAAAGAAGGATGTAGCTACAATAGATGGAGAGAGAAGAGATTTCTTTAATAAAGTGCTTTACTTATGTCTATATAAAGAGGCTTCTAGAGACCATTTAACTTGGGTTTCAAGTCCTATATTATCAGCAGAGTTATCTCATATATTCTTATTAATGGTCTTCGTGAACAGGGTCCTTCATGAAGAGCTAAACAGATAAAAACATGGCCTGTCCTCTTTAGACAAGACAGTTGTGACTGAGAGGCTGAATAAGTGATAGAGACAGTGAGAAGCATAAAGCTTGTGATAGAGGGCTGGAGAGGTAGGAATTGCTCTCCTATTCAGGGTAAGGTTTTCACCTGTCAAAACACACGTATGCAGGCATGTTCAGCTTTTCTGTGGAAACTTCTATTATACTGACATATCATCTGATGGTATTCTTTTTTTATTATAGTTTATTCACTTTGTAGCCCAGCTGGAGGCCTCTTCCAAACCCACCCTATCACTGTTTTTCCCCCTATGCCCCTCCCCTAGTCCACCAATAGGTGAGGTCCTCCTCCCCTTCTAGCCTATCAGGCCTCATCAGGAGTGGCTGCATTGTCTTCCTCTGTGGCCTGGTAAGGCAGCTCTCCCCCCGCAAAGGGGGAGGTGATCAAAGAGTCAGCCACTGAGTTCATGTCTGAGATAGGTTCTGCTCCCCTTACTAGGGTACCCACTTAGAAACTGAGCTGCCATGAGCTACATCTGAGCAGGGATTCTACGTTATCTCCATGCATGGTCCTTGGTTGGAGCATAAGTCTATGCAAAGACCCTGTGCCCAGATTTTTTTTGATTCTGTTGATCTCCTGCGGAGCTTCCTTGTGTTCCCTCCAGGTCTTTCTGTCTCCCGCTTCTTTCATAAGATTCCCTACACTGCTCCCAACCAATGGTATTCTTAACAGCCCAGCCCTGTTCTAAATGATTTCCAATGTTCACGACGATTCTCTAGGGTAGCAGATTTTCATGTCTTAGATTGACAATGCAAGAAACAGAGACAAAGAATAAAAGATAAATGTCAATTGACTAATGGTGGCTATAATTACTGGGATACAGGCATACAGGCAGTCTGGTTAATGTCATGATGGTGATACTGTTGCTAGTGGTGGTTGTGGTGGTGGTGGTGGTTCTGGTGATGCTGCTGCTACTGCTGCTCGTGGTGTGGTGATGCAATTGCCATGAACAGGTCCCTGTGCTTTGTTCTTTAGCTTTCCTCCTTCTTTGGTACCTGTGTCTCAGACAAAACAGAGACAGGAAGGGGGTCCTGAAGTGTGTGACTCAGAACATTTGTTATATGCTCAGTGCATGCCACTTCCTGAAGTGCCATCAATGGAACTTCCCCTCAGTCCCATAGAATCTCTTGTTCTCTTCCAGAGAGCAGATCCTTCACACCAAGCAGGTCGAAAGTGCTAGAGACAGGGTGACTCCTTGCAGATGTCAGTCCATAGCGAGAAACATCACCGTGGAGTTTGACAAGAACTGCAGGCTTCTCCTCTGCCCCATCTTGTACAACCCATGTGTGTACAATTAAAAGTGACCCTCCAACATTCAAATGGCAGAGAAACAAAGAAATGCTCAACATCCTTAGTCATCAGGGAGATACAAATGAAAATGACCCTGAGATTTCACCTTACACACATCAGAATGGCCAAGATAAAAAATTCAAGTGGCAACACATGCTGGAGAGGTTGTGGAGAAAGGGGAACCCTCCTCCACTGCTGGTGGGAATGTAACCTTGTACAAGCACTTTGGAACTCAATCTGGAGCTTTCTTGGACAATTAGGAATAGTGCTACCTCAAGATCCAGCTATACCACTCCTAGGCATATATCCAAAAGATGCTCAATTATACAACAAGGACATTTGCTCAACCATGTTTGTAGTAGCAGCTTTATTTGTAATAGCCAGAAGCTGAAAACAACCCAGATGCCCCTCAGTTGATGAATGGATACAGAAATTGTGGTACATGTACACAATGGAATAATACTCAGCTATTAAAAACAAAGAAATCATGAAATTTTCAGGCAAATGGTGGGATCTAGAAAATACCATTCTGAGTGAGGTATCCCACAAGCAGAAAGACACACATGGTATATAATCACTTATAGGTGGGTGTTAGACCTATAAGATAGGCTAAGCATACTAAAACCTGTACACCTAAGGAAGCTAATCAAGAAAGAGGACCCCAGTAAGAAGCCCAGTCTTCATACAGAAAAGCAAACAAGATGGACATCAGAAGAGGGAGTAAACAGGGAACAGGACTGAAGCCTATCACAGAGGACCTCTGAAAGATTCTACCCAGCAGGGTATCAAAACATATGCTGAAATTCATAACTAAACTTTTTGCAGAGTGCAGGGAATCTTATAAAAGAAGGGGGAGATAGAAAGACCCGGAAGGAACAGGAGCTCCACAAGGAGAGAACAACAGAACCAAAAAATCTGGTCATACGGGTCTTTTCTGACACTGATACTCCAGCCAAGGAACATACATGGAGATAACTTAGAACCCCTGCACAGAAGTAGCAATGGCAGCTCAGTGTCCAAGAGAGTTCCCCAATAATAGAAACAGAGACTGTCTCTGACATGAACTCAGTGGCCAGCTCTTTGATTACCTCCACCTGAGGGGGGAGAAGCCTTACCAGTCCACAGAGGAAGACAATGAAGCCAGTCCTGATGAGATGATGATAGACTAGAGTCAGATGGAAGGGGAAGAGGACCTACCCTATCATTTGACTGGGGGAGGGGCATAGGAGAAGAAGAGGGAGGAAGGGTGGAATTGGGAGGGGATGGGGGAGGGGGCTACATCTGGGATCCAAAGTGATTAAACTGTAATTAATAATAAAAATTTAAAAAATAAAAATAAAATAATATACCCCACAAAATAAAACAAATAATCTCACACAAATAAAAAGAAAGTGACCCTCCTTTGGGGAAAACTGGAGTGATTTTACTTTATGAGAAATGGAGAGTGAATAGAGGGATAGAAGATAGGGAAGGAGCAAGGACAGCAGGGACTGGAGCAAGATAAACTAGACCAAGGGAGAGGGAACCTGGGAGATCATCCACAGGCCAGTAAGAAAAGGATTGTCCTCTCCTGAACAGTGTGGGACTCTCATGCTGCCTTGTCCTTTGTTCAGCTTTCTATACATCCACGTAGAGAGGGAGAATGGTCTAGACAGTGTTGCTGGAGAGTGACTCACTTGATCCTATCACCTCTTCCATTCCCCAGGGAAAAGAAAACAAAACAAAATTATACCACAAGCCTTTCTAACCCATAATCCAAAGTCTCTAGATCATGGCTAGGTCGAGACCAATGTTCCGTTTCTCAATCAAATCCTTACCACCTCAGAAAAACCTTAGCTAGCCTATCTTGCCAATTTAGCCAACGTGCTCTGTGGCACAGAGAGCACCATGGGAGGATAGGTGCTCCAGCTGTCATCAGTGTCATCTATGTTTCCTTCCCACTGAGAACAAATTTCTTAAGCGTAACATCTATGAGATAAGCTTTCTCCTTTTTCTGCTAACATAAGATTAGAGAGTAAATTCGATGCTTTCACTAATTATATGTATCTACAGCCCACCTAATATTCCTGTGGTTCCTGCTGTATTGTGAAGGTCTTCTGATATGGTGACACCAAAGGTCCTAAGTATCTGATTCATGGGGCAGATACAGCCAGCCCTGATCTGAACTCTGATTTATACTCCTCATTCCTGTCTGGGGAAAGAGGGTGGGACTGATTTCAAATGCTGAGGGGTGAGTATACTGCATGTGCAAAGTTACATAGGCAATTTCCACAAACCCAATTGGAGACACTTTCTTTTGTCATGTGGCCTTCATTAAACATCATCAAGTGTCTTGTGCATCGCATATTACAAATGTTCATGTGGATTCATGGAAGCCAGTGGATGTTTCCCTGTTGGTGTCAAAGATCTGCAAAGGAAACAGTTTGTACCCCAGGCAATTCCTTTTCACTATGCCAAGGGCACATTGCCAGAAGATGAAGGTCATGCGCACACTGACACAGTGACTGGAGTTGTCACACCAACATTGTCAGCTTTCATCTAGGAAGGGGTACAGTAAGTGGCCATGCCCTAAACCTGTTCTCTGGCCTTTCTGTTCAGTGGAGATCCTGCAGCATTCTGGCTGGCCTAAAGCTCAGCGCTTAGCAGATGTGCCAGAGCTCTGTCAACTGTTTGAAAAGTCTGGTGTCTGTATAAGTGACTTCTTACAAAGAAAAACCCAAAGAAAGTCTCATCCTAGCCTTGCCACAAGGCACTCAGCATAGAGGCCTAAAAGAGAGCGATCTCCCCTACCCCAAGCATGTAACTTTAAAATGTCAGAGGTACCCTCTGAGCAAGCAGGCCCAGCCTGCTGGTGTCAGGACAATTACCTACCACACTTGTGTCCAATCAACTGGTTTCCATTTCAGCAAATGACAGCCTTTCAGTCATTAAAGTGGGTGGGTAACAGTATTCAGCTAGAGTGAAGCAGGCCCAGTCTGTTGCCTTGTCTCAGGCCAAGGGTACGGTGAGAGCCCTGCATTGGGGAGACACATGCACTGACCTGCAGCATCTGGAGGTAGCCTTCCTGCGGATCACAAAGCAGGGAAGAGATGCGGTGGTTATTCCTCATGCATTTCTGGTTGTCCTTTGCAGATGGGAAGATTTGCCGGACCACGGTCATCCTGCCGAGAGCACTGTGGACCAGATCCAGGATCTCGGGGTCACTGATTTCCTGAAGAAATAATCAGATTCATGCTTATACCCTCATGAATAAAAAAGTCACCATGAGGCACCTAGGCCAAAACCCCAAACAGCTAATGCTGAAGGGGTGAAATGATTAGGCCCAGGCCACACATTTCGTTAGTTGCTTATTTACAAAGAAAAATCTTATCATCCCTTAGGTGCAACAGGATTATTCAACATTCCCTCTAAGGTCTGGTCTGCAGTAAACACCAAGGTATAGTAGATATCAAATGTAACCCTTTACCATGGAACATAGTGGTATGTGAGGGATCAGAAATACCAATTGTGCTAGATCTTGAATACACTAGGTGTTTTGCATGCATTTATTAATGTCATGCTCAAAAAAACAAAGGTAATATGCTATGAAGGGAACCTAATTATTATGTAATTGCACCCTCAAGCATAGAAATTTAAAAAGGAGCTGCCCATAGAGAGATCTCTCCTAGGAATGCCTCTATATGATATAAACTTTAAACTAAGCCTAAGAATGAACATAAATAAAAACGGTGGCTGCGTGCGTGCATGTGTGCATGCACAAGGATGTACACATGTGGTGTGTGTGTGTGTGTGTGTGTGTGTGTGTGTGTGTGTGTGTGTGTTAGAAAGAAAGTATAACTGGAAAACCAGTACTGCAAAAGATAAACTGTTCCACATGTAAGCATCAGTAGAGAGAGGCAGATGGGAAAGTCAGGGTCCATCCATCCCACTTCAGACAACAGCAACGGCACAGAAACACAGGGGTAGTAAGGAGCTTGACGTTTTTAGGTACAAATGTGCTTACAATAAGAATGGCCTTTATGAAAACTTCTGGTTGCTTTATGGGCCAGGAATTAGAGAGGAACAAAGAGAGGGCCAGGGGCCAGAAAGGACAATGTGAAACTGCATAGCAGGGTGTAAAACTGAACTACAAAGACACAGTAACCAATATTCAGCCAGTGTTCCAGCAGAGGGGCAGCCAGCCTGAGGACACCCCAGGCTCATGATCTCTAAGACATTACTACATCAAAGCTAGGCTCCAAGTCAACATTTTAACTAAAATAGTTGTACTTAAAAATAATCTTTAAACCATCCTTTTTGCGGATGATCCATTCTAGTTTTGAGACCCTGTGACAGTACAAATTGAGACACCAGGCAGGAAGTCAGTGGTTGGGATTTCAAAATCATTTAAATAAGAGCATAACATTTTCAGGTGTAAGATACTAAAACAAGCATTTAAGGTCTGTCTTAGAATGTTGCTCTCTGTGTGTGTGTGTGTGTGTGTGCGAGAGAGAGAGAGAGAGAGAGAGAGAGAGAGAGAGAGAGAGAGAGAGAGATAGCACTTCCTAGGTCTGTAAGAGAATAAAACCCTATATCTATATCATCAGCATCTTTGTCAGTTCCTAAATATACTGAACTACCTATCTCTCAAAAAAGTTAAAATGTTGTTATACATCAGGTTAAGACCCATGTCCCTGAAATTTATATTTATGATGGATTGTAAACCAATAAATAATCAAAGGTAAAGAAATTGGTCAGAAGGGACAGTCCCTGAACACAGAGAGACTCACGGCGGGGGCAGGGTATAAGAAGAGCCTGGACATGTGCATTCAGCTCTCTACCTGCCCTAGGTACCAAGGCCCTTCTGAGAGCACAGGCTAGAGGATGACAGAAATAGCAGCCTAATCTCAAGAGAGAAGGGATGTCAAAAGAGTAACATGTAGATAGTTCACTTTGCTTAAACTAGAAGTAGGGAGGGCTTAAAGAGGGCTTTTTTCTTATCTAGAAAATACATGCTAGCTACCAGGCACAGTGGCTCATGCTTGTAATTCCAGCATTTGGAAAGCTGAGGGGAAAGAATTAATGCAAATTCAAGGCTAGCATGGGCTACATAGTCAGTTATGGGCCAGGCTGGCCTAGGGTGAGATCCTGACTCTGATAGATAGATAGATAGATAGATAGATAGATAGATAGATAAATAGATAGATAGATAGGTAGATAGATAGATAGATAGATAGATACACAGACAGACAGACAGATAGATAGATGAGCAAGCAGAAGAAAGAAAAGGAGTCAGGTGTCACAAAATGCAAAACTGCAATTATGTAGAAAGGTGTTAGAGAAAAGGCAGCTACAAGAAAAAAAAGTGTCTCATACCATTTGTTTTTTTCCCATATATTCTTGATGCAAAATGCCACTGTAGAGGCAACAGACATCTTTATAGAAATCCTTTTATTAAGCCTCTCCTTCCTCTTCAACTGCCAAAGGGCAAACAAGAAACACTCGGTTCTCACCACATTGGGAACATTCTGGAAATTTGTTGGGGATGTGACTTACAAGGTGGCCCAGCACTTTCATGGCAATCTGCTACTCAGCTACAGTGAATAGTTAAGGTACACTGTGATATAGGCAATGATGGGGACTCAACACTTGCCCAATCTGCCCTGATTTGCTAACTCTTCCTCTTCCGTTCTGCCTGCCCGGGACTCACTGAATACTTGGCACAGCTCTATGACAACCTATTTGCTTCCATATGCCTTCCCTCGGTGGGGATCTGCTGAAACTTTGTATATCTTCTTGTATCCCCTGGCACAGTTCTGATACTGCTTGCCATGGGTCACATGGGTCCTGCCTGCTAACAGACTCTTAGCTTACTCCCTGTGCTTCATTTTGTCTGGTCTAGAGATACCTGCAATCAAGATGTAGGAGTCCACTCAAGCAAATTTTCTCAGTTATTTGCATATAACTGAAAAGGCTGACTGTTAACCATGCCCTAATTCTGAACACAGATGAGAGCAGTCTGTCTAGCAGCTCCATGCCAGGATCTACTCCTGTCCTCCTCGCCCTGCTGGATTTTGTAATTATCACAGAAGTGATCATAGGGATGTGTTCACTCCTAGTGAAGTATATGCCTCTATACCAATGTAAGAGACCCCAAAATCTAGACTTCCTGTAGAGAGAAGTACAAGTAGACCATTGAAATGAGCAACTTGGAGAGCAAACTTCCCTTTGTCCCAGTTAAGCATTCATTCAAAGGGAACTGCTAATAAACGGAAGCATTGGGACGCTGTGTATGTGCCACCATGGAATGTCAGTAAACTAGTGAAGGAAAGAGAGAAACAAAAGCAGTGTATGACATGATGCTCAGTAGATTACCCAGGATAAAGAAATACTTTATTTTTTATATTGTAATTTATAAGCCTCGCTTTAAAATATGCATAAGCATTTTGTGCATTGAATATGAGTAAGGAAATGAGTTCACTGTATCTTCCATCAAACTAAGAAGTAAAATGATGTCCTCATCTTAGTTGGATGGTTTCCCATGCTATTCCTCCTTTCTTGCCACAAATAGCCTTTGTCACGCTAGAGCCTAGATGACGTGTAGCCTAGTCTTGTATGTGATGGGTAACTGCGTGTAAGCTGCACAACACTGATCCTTTCGTAATCTGGCTTTACCACTGTGCTTCTCATACCTCACACTCTGTTATACATCGGAGTATCAGTCTGGGAGCGTGATCAAATCACAGTAATCCAAAGAGAAAACCCTCTAGGTTCGACACAAGCACTCTCAATAATACTTCAGCAGTCACCAATGTTTGAAACCTCTTGCTCACGGGTTGAAGAGACGGCACAGTGGTCAAGAGCCAGAACACACGTGGGGAGTTACAACCATCTGCAACTCCAGCTCCAGTGATTCCAATGCCCTCATCTGGCTCCGAGGGTGCTGCATGCACATTGGACACATACATGCTAGCTGGCACAACACATGTAAAGTAACAATAAATGTTTTTAAATGAAACATCTGGTTACACATCAGAAGCCTGGAGTTTATCCACGGGAGGAGTGCATCACCACACTGCATGGCAAGGTTGCCATTTATTTGCCCATTGCCGAGAACCTTTTGGGTGCTTTAATGGTTGGTGACTATGAACAATTTCCTGTGTGTCTTCATGTCCTGTATAAGAATTTCTCTTTACTGTGTAAGAATTATACTTAGGATTGTGCTACCCTGATTAAGTGAATAGGAGTTTATTGGAAAGGGCCAATTTTCTAATGCAGTTGTACCAGTTTATAATCCTATGTGGTCAAGGGAGTGTTGATCCGGCATACTTACCTACACATCACCTATTACGTGACTTCGTAAGCTGTGCCATTCTGGTGAGTATGAACTGGAACATTGTTAGGCTTTGTTTTCACTACCTTAATTCTCAATAGGGTTGAGTGTTCTCATGCATTTGTGAAATCAGTTATGTCTCCCCCCTTGTGTTTATGAGTAATTTATGGTTGCGTAGTGATTTATGGTTCTCTTATTTTCAAATTTATTTTTTAAAGGCCTTTGTCACATGTTACAAATACCTTATCCGACTTGTGGGATGTTTGTTAAAGTTAGGCTTTAAATCCTTCTAAGTTTAGATACAGAGAGGCTTGTTTTGTGGCCATTGTATGTAACTGTTTCACATGACTTTGCTATACAGTTGCTGCTGTCAAATATCTGTTTTCCGGTCAATTAGATCAGGACTTCCTTTGTTCTTGAATTCTGCCTGCGTTTTCTTGACATATTTTAAAGACTTTGTATTAGTTACACACAAGTTTAGGAGTCTATCTCTTTGCTGAGCGGATATTTAAATATCAGTCATTAAATACCCTCTTTATTTCTAAGTATGCCTCTTGCCTTACTGTTTACTGTGTCTGCTGCTACTATAGGTATATCATTTGTTTTATGGTTATTATCTATATTTTTCATCTCTTTGTTTTTCTTTGACTTTTCTCTGCCTCATGTTTTAGTTGAATACCTGGAAAGAAAATGTACTAGAAATGTTTATACCCATGCCTATGATGTAAGTAGAAATTTTAATCATTTATACTGATTATGATTACTTACATACTAGGATTTTATTTCTATCATATTGCTTACATTCCATATTCGGTTGTTTATTATGATTTTTCCAAAATTGGAATTAATTATTTTTTTACGATTTTCATGTATTTATGTTTTGGGAAATTATATTTTCTAAATTAGCCTTTATAAGTTTTCTTGCCTATTGAAATAAGTATGCTTAGGTGTGAAGTCATTCCATAATTTTCTTTCTTCTATGGTGCTTATCCCCAGTTACCAGAAATCCAAGTAAGGTGTCAACAATGTCCAGTATTTAATACCATCTTTCTTTATGTCCTTCCAGTAGAGATTATCTTCATTGTTTTACAATACTATCACTACAGTGTCTGTGTAACCAGTACATGTGCAAGTATCTGTTACACATTCTTTTATGGACTTTAGACCTTATTTCTGACATCTTTCTCCTTCGTTCAAAGTACATCATTGCAAATTTTCTTTCATGGAAGTTGTTGATGATAAATCCAACTAACAGTTTCAACAGTGTTCAAAAGCCCAAAGTCCCTTGTGAGACCTAAAACAAACCATAAAATCAAAACACAAGTTATATAGGTTCAATATACAATGGCTGACAGCAAACATTCCCATTCAAAAGGAGAGCATAGCAATGAAAGATCAGGTCAAGGGAAGACCAAATCCAACAAGGAAATCCAGCACAACCTTCAGGTAGATGGCCAATATCTGGATTCTTGACGCTATCATGTGGTGTCATGTGGTTCTTTACTTATGATGTAACATAAACAACCTCATGTCTAGCTCCTGAGAGAGTATTTTTCCTCTCTCTAAAGCCTCCTGAGTTGAGTGTCCATTGTCTGTGTTTCTCTCCACATTCTGGGCTTCCATCCTTCTAGCAGAACAGCCCATGGAACTCTGCTTACCACTTTCCAGGGTTTTTCTATGCTACAGCTCCAAACTCTTCCAAATTCCTCCTTAAAACCATTTCTAAAATGTTTCCAAGTATGAGGTAGGTAGTGACATCAGTAAGCCCACTTCTCCTGGTCAGAAAGCTGAGAGAGATTAATATAATCCTCTCCACCCACTTCTTCCATTCTATTCAGTCTAGATGCCCAGTCCATGGAATAGGTTGACCACTTTCACTGTGGGACTTTCTTCCTTCTTCAGTAAAACCTCACTATACATGATCCCACATATACACTGAGAAATGTGAGCCCTAGGAGATTCTAACTCCCATCAAGCTGGTCATTAAGATTAATCATCACAGTTTCTCTTCTGTACAGTCAAGTTGACTGCCTCCTTAAAGATGCAGAGTTAGGCACTTAGAACCCACCTGAATAATCCAAGACTGGAAAATCTAAGATTCTCACTTCAAGATCATTAACTTCATGGCATTTGTAAGTCTTCTTAAGAAGCATTCACAGATTTCAGGGCTAGTCCTCAAATGTCTCTGGAGGCCATTATTAAACTATGATAAACATTATATTGGTAAATTGTCATACACTGTTTAAACTTTTTGATTGTAGACTCTGGGAGCAAGCAGAGCTATCTTGTCCCAGACTATAATGTTTAATTCCAGTGTCCAAATTCTCTGTCCTTGAGCATACTGGCTCCCTAACTATGACAGAAAGAAAAACATCAAACAGTTAAGGAGGGTTAAAACATCGTACCTTTGAGAACAGCTGGAAAATAAACCATTCCCAATAGGGGTTACTATTGTTTATCCCATGTTATTAAGATGCCTGTGGTGGGAAAACAAGCCAGTTTGTCCATGGACAGAATGTTCTGCATTGCCTAGAAATCTCTCAGCCAGGACTTCCAGCACACATGGGTTGCCTCAGGTTCCCCTGGGCACTTCTGCTGGATTTTGTAAGCATCTGATTTAAGTGTTCCTTTGCTTGCTTTCCCAATCAGACCACTCCGGATGTTTCTGCTGTATATTGTAAACACCTGACTCAATGATGTTTTGCTCTCTATTTGCTCTTTCTGACTATCTGATACTTGTTACTCATTCTTTTATTTGTATTATTTGATATATATATATATACGACTCATTTAAAACCAAAAGTATGGCTACTGTTACCAAATGTGAAGTCCCAGTCCATGTCCCAAGAGGCAGGTTTGGACACCCATTCTCAATAAGCTAATCAGAGCAGTCAAATTAATAGCAAGGGGGAAGGATTTACTCAATATGGCCACATTGGAAACATGGACAAGGAAGAGCAGTGACCACCTCCAGTCTACCTTCAGGGTCCTGAAGTGAGGTTAAAGTTTAAATAAAGGGCTAGGAATATGCACATCTAATTAGTCTTTGTGAGGGTGTGGCCCTACCTACTGTAGACCTATTCTTGTTATAGGCTATAAAGTTCTTTCCTAAGGAAAGAGTTTGTACTCAGGCTGGCTCCAGTTTTTCTTCTCCTCGTATAAGATTACCAGGGAAATTACAGTTTCTTGGGACCCTTTCTTTTAACAGTCTAATAGCTAAAGTGCCTCTTTACAACATATTTATTTCTGCCAGGTCAGCAACACTATAGTAGACAATTCTCCATATGAGATATCAGTCTACCATGTACAGATACTAAAGCCATTTGTAAATGGTCTTGTCTCTCTGAATAGAGTCCACGTTTTTCTATATCTTTAATGTCCTATACTGTCACTCTATGAAGTGCCTCCATGTGGACCCTGATTAATCTGTTCTTAAATCTTGGTAGATTTCTTCAACAATATGAAAGAGTAATAAGCCATAACATCACTTACCAGTTAATATTCTAATGCTTGTTCTTTTCTCAAAACTATACTAAGTATTGTTATTCTATCTTCCATATGTCTTGACCCCTATTTCATTGATGTTTCTTATCAACTCTGATATAGGGGGCATTCTTCTAATTGTATGTGCGAATCTTTCATTAGACACCACATGTGACTGGTCCTTAGGCTTGATCCCAAATTCCATATTCCCCAAGATATTCATGGAAACAAAATTCCATGGTTTCTACAATTTGACCAATTCAGTAAAAGAAAAACTTGAGAGTTTTCATTTATCTTATGTTGGGCCTCATAGATATTACTCTTGGTAGCTTTTAGTTAAAAATACTTTTACGTGTGCTATATTCCGCTATTTAGGGGGACTTTCTCATTTTGAAAGTGTTATCCAGGCTAATCTTTTACAAAAACATATTACTAAACCTTTTGTATGGGATTTAAATTGCTTGGCTTTTGACCCTATTGTTTTATTTTGAGGCATACATCTGTGTTGCAAACTGCTCCACATATGTCCTAGCTGTGTGCCCAGTTAAAGCTGAGTAATTACTTTATTACTACAACTTATTTTGCTTCATTTGATTTCCTTTTTCCTAACTTTACTGCTATTAGTACTACTTTAAGAGGATTCAGGAGAAGCACACACAGCCTCCTCCACTTGATCAAATCCTGTTTGTGTTCACGACTCATCTCCATATCACGGAGGCAGAAGATAAACACTGACTTCATATTTTTCTTTCAAAAATATCCCCATGATTTTTTGTTACCTTCTCCTACAAGCTAAGGAATTCTATCCTTATATTTTTAAACAATATTATCCACTGGACTGAGGTGTCTACAAATAGATAATCTTTAGAAACAGTTAAAATTTTAAATCTGAAACGCTTATTGATAGAAGTTACAGAGAATGATAAGGAAAATACCAATAGACCTCTTTCTATTTTCAATGGGAGAAGTACACAGTTATGATTTGATTAAAAGAGTATCACAATAAGTACAGAAGAACAGGTTCCCAGTTAACACAGTTATGAAATTCTTCTTACCAGTCATTGGAAGCAAAATAAGACTCTTTTGTGCCTTGCAACATATTTACAGAAAAATGTCTATGGGTAAAATAAAGTGTAAGAAACTGCTTCATGCACTGAATAATAAAATTACTCAAGATACTGCAAGAATGTATAGTAATGCTTAAAAAATATGCATTTTGCGTCAAATAAATTATTAAGGAACTCCATAAATCTCTATTTCATTTGCAAAGGGTTAAGAGCATGGGAAAGTTAGAAATATTCTAAAGAAAAGGCAATCCTCACATTTTCTCAGGAGGCACATACTTAATTCACTGATTGAAAGCAAAATTGTCCTTCTCATGGAGCACATGATGGAAGAGAATGAGAGCTGATTGCCTCTGCTCCCGGGAAATGCGTGTCTTCAGCTGCGGTGTATGGCTGGCTTCACAGGAGTTTGCCATTTCACAAGAAAGTGCTATATATGAGTGCTGTGTGCATCTCCCTGCAGAGACATCCCACAGGCTCTACTGGACTTTCAAAAGAAGCTTCTATCCCCCCCCTCCAAAAAATAAGGTGATGAACAATTGATATGGAGGCTAAGAGTAGCTTTTAAAGTGCTCTTTGTCACTCACTATGAGGAGAATGAAAATGATAATAACTTCAACAGGATAAGCTGGAGACAAAATAGTATCTCTCAGACTCAGATACCTTTTCTTACTTCCATTCAGGGCTCTGATGTGATCTTCAGGGAAAAAGAGTGAGAGAGAGAATCAAGGAAGCAATGGGGCTTCTATGGGCTTCTACGGGGCTATAAAAATTGACAGAATAAGTCCACTGTATTGCATCATTATGCATATCATTACCATAGACAAATACAATGCAGTTTAAAACACAGAAAATAGGGTTATATGAAAACACACCCATACACACACATACACGCACTACACACCCATACACACACATGCAGGCACATGTGAACGCATGCACACACACATACATCCACATCCACATAGTAATGTCATAAAAATCTAGGTGGGAAGCATATGCACCTGTTTCAGGAGTGGCTGACACTGGGGAATAGAATGAAGTAGCAAATCTTCCATCTGCCAGAGAGATTCTCCCTCCCCTCCATGCTCGCTTAGTTGCAGTGTATGTTTTTTCTCCCACTTTCAGCTCCATGGCAGTGGAAGATGAACCTATATACCCTGAACCAGAGATACATCTTGCTTTGTCTCATTCAACTTGTGTTCTCTTCCTACTTCAGTCAGTGTCAGGGAAGCATTGCGACTCCATTCTGATTGTGGAAATGGGAGTTTTACCTAGATAGATTCTGAGGTTTGTACAATCCTAAAAATATCTAGCTCAGAAAGTACCTTTCTGTCACCTTTCTGTGCCGTGAAAAGATTCAACCTAACAGCAAATCATCATCCTTAGGGCCTTGCTTTCTGCAGTTTGAATATATATATATATATATATATATATATATAAAATTATTTATATATTCTGAGAGTTATAGGTACATATACTATATATACACACATGTACATATTGAAATGCTGAGTATGAAACTCAAGGCCTCCAGTAAGCTAGGGCAGTGTTTTAACACTTTGCTACAAATGCAGTCCTTGTGTTTTTGAAACTGGGTCTTACTACACATCACAAACTGGTAACTGTAGCCCAAACTGCCTTCAGCTCACTGCCTGCCCATCCCTGGTCTGTCAAAGTGGGTATGACTGGTGTGAACCCCTATACCTGGCCTGTAGATACTACTCCAAGCCTCTTAATCATCCTGCACTGAAACCTCCCAAAACGCCTCAAAGCCTTGCTAAGGTGAGCAGACAAATTCCCAGACCGCTCAAGAAGGCAGCCTTTGATTTTTCTGCCAGTACAGCTATAAACAGCTAGAATAACATGGGATCCAGTAGGATCTGTACCAGTATGCAAAGCAGTTTCCCATTGTATGTGTCATGTCAGTTCCTGAAAATCTGAGGCTTCCAACATTACAAAATTTGAAAGGAAAGAATGTGGGTATTTTTTTTATATTACTCTCTGTACCTTTTCATGCTTCTTAGAAATATTTTGGTGAAACCAGAGAAAGTCACTGCACACATCTTTCTCATGCCAAGATGCACAACAAAGAAGGGGACATAACAAAGAAAGGAGGTACTTTCAAATGGTAATTAAAATAAGAATGATAAGCATTTTGATATGCATTTTGACAAGTTGGATGCAAAACTCACATATAAATATTCTTTTGTCAGATCTTTAAAACCTCAGTAAAATTTCAGAACCTTCTAATACCAGGGGAAAATATTAAACATTTATATAAATTGCTAAACTCATATTAGGCTATGCAATCACATTATTTTTACTCCTCCAAAAGACCTAGATCTATCAAACATCTGTGTGATACCAGCATTATTCCATCTCTAGGGGAATTGTAAAGTTTATTTCTCCCTGAAGAGCCACGGCATCAGTAGTTTGAAGTTAATGATAGTAGAGAAATTTCAGGAACAAGACTGCCTTGAGAAGTTGAGGAAATATAAGGAGAATTCTATAAAATTGTCATAAAAGAATTTGTCTCACTGAAGCATATAAGGCTTCAGGAATGCGTGCTACACTCGCCAGAGAGATAAAGACACCCTGGTGAAGAGGAGAGGTCAAGAGAATGTCACCACCTGGGTGCTGGTACATTTTCTGGAGTGATGATAACTGGGTAGAACAACTTCTGAGAAGTTATTCTGACCTGAGACAGACCCTATCTCCTTACTTGCTCCCTACAAACTGACGAGGTGAGCATGAGTCTCCCTATTTTATGTAGGAAGTGAAAAATTGCAGATGATTTCCTTACTTCCTAAAATGTGGTCCATGGGACCAATAGCATCAGCATATGATGGGAACTTAGTGGAAATACAGAATCGCAGACCTAGGCCTATCTAATAAGAATCTGTATCATAAAAAGAACCCCAGGTGATTCACAGTATATTAACGTTTGGCATGCCCTTGTTATTTATGTCATAGTAGTGTAGCAAGTGGGCAGGATCTGAGACCAGATGGCTTTGGCCTCCATTCCTAGCTTTTACTCCTTTTTAGCTGTGTAACTTAAGTAAAAATATTTTATTTCTTTGAATGATATCTGTAAATGTGATTTAAAAAATCCTTTTAAACAGTAATATAATTCATAGGTTTTAATTTAATGGAAGACAATGTAACTAGCACAGTTTTAAAACAAGGCTCCTATCCTTCCAGCTCAAAAGATACAGATATCAACAGTCTTTTAAATCAAGCATAGACCTGCTTTAGCCCAGACCCCATGCCAAAAATTTCTCCTTTTTCTCTCTTACCACCTCATTGCTCCTGCAGGCTCCACCAAGCCCCTAAAGGAACCCAGAACAGACCACTCCAATCTGCATTTAACTTTGTCCTGTTCCTCACCTCTGATACATCTCCTTGACTTTCTGCCAAGACTAGGTAACCATTCTACTCCTAAATAAAGTAGGCCATTGTTGGAAATAGAGTACAGCCATCTTCATTTGCCGATGTGAAATAAATTGCCTCTGCTACTTTGTAGAGTATTACAAAGCAGTACTCTGCCTGTTCCCCTCCACTGAACTGCCCAGGAAATAGCTCTGAGAGTTATGCCCCAAGCCCTCTATCACATCACATACCCATAGGCTGGCCCAGAGAGTCAGTCAGCTTATAATACTCAGCTCAGATCATTTCTTAAAAAGCAACATCTGGATATGGCCACCACGCAGGACAGCTGTCCCCAGGTTCCCTGCTTTAGTCTCTGAACCCTGTCGAAGATCTGCTGGTGTACCAAAAGGATGTCCAAGGAGGGGCTCTGTCATCTCTGAATGCCGAATTATTCTTATATCCTATTATCTTGATTTTATCTTAGATGTCCTCGTTGCATTTTATTATGAACTCAATGTGAACATTTTCCCTCCGTTGAGCCTCACATATGCTCAGCATTCACTGGGGACACTCAGTAGCCATCCTCTGGTTACCAGGTGGATTGTGGAGAGTTTTATGTGGCCAAGAGCTTTGTGCATCTCCTGGTCAGCTCTCTTCTTTTCAGTCTCCTATTTTTAATTTCTTCTTTCCTGTTGTTTCTCTATGTCCTTTGTCACTCTTTTTTTTCTCTTTTCCCCTCTTCTGCCTTGAGCTCCTGTCAGCTTCCCATTCCCACAAACCTAGAATTTTCTTAATTCTACCATTTCACTCATTCCTACCCATGCATTTTCCCTTTATTCCAAATGGATTCAGAAGCCCTTCAAATGGTCATAGCAATTCTAAACAGAGCTGTAGCCATCCCTAACTGTGCCTTCACTTTTATGGATGCAATATTGCTGAGGTGCGCTCTAAGTTGCATCAGAAATGTAAATGTCTAGACCCAAGTTTTAAAAGCACTAAAATAACTTCAGGGACAGGCTAAAAATAATTTAACCTGGCATTTGGAAGGCAGGGACAAATCCAGAGTCTCCAAAGTCCAACACCTCAGGACTGAATCTGAATAGGAAGCCCTTCAAGTAATAGGATTCTGCAGTTCCAGGCAGAGAGGAGACCTTTCCTGCCACTCTCTATTCCCAGCAGAGCAATGTAGAAATGAGCCCAGAAAAGAAATCTCAAGAGTTGTACAGACCAAGTTCAATTAGCTCAGATCTGAAATCCAGAAGGCCCTCTATGATACAGTCCAAAACTGTGATTCACTTTCACTAATTCTGTGAATTCATTGCCCTCTCCCATGCACACACAGCACCAGAAGGAGAGTACAGGGGCTAGTTCATCATTCCATGGAGGCTAGAGTTAGAATGCCCAGTTCCTCAAGGGCAACGTGTGTGTCTTATACTCTGCTGGCTTGCTAGCACTGTGTACCAGGCCAGGGAGGCACTCATTAAACAAACAGAAGTCAGGAGAGGGAGTGCCAAGAGGTGATGGAAAGAAACAGGGAATTAGAGGGAATTCTTCATAACTATAGGCACACCCACACAGCGTGAACCTCAATTATTCCAATATTTAAAGTCATGACCTAAGGAAGTATCTCTACAGCACAAAGCCAACGCTTTTCATTCTGTCATTAAAATTTTAAAAGCTGGTTGGGTCCTTTAATTTGCAGTGTACTCCCCAGGCAGATATTCAAACAGAAAAATAAATATAATAGCAGCTGATCCTTCACAGTACTCATTTGCTTGCTTGTTACAAACCATTTTAATTATTTTGTTTGCAATACCTATTTGTTTGTCTCAGAGGAATATTTAAATTTCCTTGTATTTGTGCATAACTCTTCCAACCACTAGGAAAATGAGACCTTATGTTTCACATTAACACTGCATGTTTTTTTATCCCTGAGGAGTTGATAGAAAATTATAAATATTAATTGCATTTATAATTTAAAATCCTGAAATATTACATAAATTCTTCCAAAGGTGATTCAAAAATTAATCTTCATGGCCCAGAGCTTTACCTTAGTATAGTTCTGAAGGTTGTAGCTTTGAGTTCAACATAGTAAAGTCCTTACATTTGAACAGATCCAAATGTGTAGGCACAAGTATGAAGATGCGTGTAAAGGTTGGCTTTTGTCAACTTGATACAAACTTGAATCATCTGGGATGAGGTAAGAGAGAACCTCAGTTGAGGCACTGCCTCCTGTGGGCATATCTCTGGGGCGTTTTCTTGCTTAACGATTGATATGGGAGGACTCAGTCAACCACGGGCAGTGCCATTACTGGGCAGATGGTCCTGAGTTGTGTAAAAAAACAAGCCGTGGAAAGCAAGCCAGTAGACAGTCCTCCTCTATGGCCTCTGATTTAGTTCTTGCCTCTAGGTCTTGAGTTCCTGCCTTGACTTCCTTCAGTAATAAACTGTGATGCGGAAACCAAACAATGCCTTTCCTCACGAATTGTTTTTGGTCAGTGTTTCATGATAACGAAAGCAAACTGGGAAAGTGTAGGCTGGTGACTATGAGTATGAATTCTGCCCATGTTGTGTTCATGTAAACTGAATCTACCCGCACCTGAATCAGCTACATAAAAATGCAACATAAATGAAACAACAGTTGTCAGACACTGAGCATCAGAAACAGCCAGACAGTGGTGCTCCACACAAGAGCCAATGAAGTGGAGCTTGGCTGCTTTGAGCGGGAGAGTATGTGAAACTGAAGAAAAGGCTGAGGCGTTAAGAATCTGGGACATTTAAGCAGTTAGCGATAAGGCAGAACAGCACATAGCAAGTCACAGGAAGGGCCCTTCAGAAATCTGTAGAGAGTTCTGTTTGATCAGCACGTGTGTATGAAAAAACCACCTCAGTCTAGGAAAAGACCATCTAAAAGAAACAGGTATAGAAATCCTAAATTACAGGTCTAATTAGACAGACCGAAGAGATATACCTGTCAAAGAAAGGTCCAAAGCCAGTCTAAAGAGATCAAAATACCCAAGAGAAAATGTGTCTGGGGGAGGGGGTATTTAAAGAAACTAAAGGGAACCTGGTGTCCGATAACAGAAAATTATAATGTATCCATGGAAGAAGTTGTGGAAGGACGCTGGGGAAGGCTGAGGTGAAACTGACTTCTGGACATGAGTATACTGCAGTACTCATGACCTCTTGGCAGCCGTGGGTCTACACAAGGTCTGCACAGGATAAAGCCAGTTAGCATTGTAGTATAGACAAGGGAGACACAGTTCCCAGCCCTTGCTTTGGAGCTATTTTCATGTGAGGGAATCTAAGGGAGGGAGAGTCAGTTTCCTTTAAAGGTATATTCCCTGGAAGGTTGACCATACACAGATAGATGACCCCGCACTCATGCGCTAACTGTGCTCAGTAGTGTTTTAGGAAAAATAAAACAAAAAGACATAATGTTGGAAGGGACATGATGGAAATCTAGAAGCGGTTCTTGGAGGGAAGAAGTGGGGTAAATATGATTGAAATACAGTCTATGTATATATGAAACACTCAAAGAAGCAATAAAATATTTTATTAAAATTAGAATACTTGCCATCTAATAAAAAATTACGGTGCATATAAAAAAAGCAGGAAAATAGTCCATAACTAGAAAAGTAATCAATAGCAGCAGATTGAAAAACAATATAGATGGTGAAATTAATAGAACAGAGACTTAAAACACACAGTATGAATATTACTAATCCACACTATATATTCAAGTAAATAAAGTAAAATGTGTATGCAATAGGGAGAATGATAAAAAAATTGAATTTCCACAAATTAAATATGTATTGTCTGAGATGAAAACATGCACAAGATGAAGAAATAGAAGAAAATCAATGAATCTGAAAGTATGGGATAGAAATTACTCAAAATTAATTAGGTACTATATTGAAACACATTCACTAATTTTGAATACAGCAATTAAAAAAGAACAGGATCAAGTAGTTTATTAATTAGTTAATCAAATGAATCAACTTCTCCTTACTAGTAGAATAAAAAGGAGGGAACCATGTGATCATCTCAGTGGAGCTACATAAATAACTCAACCAAACCCAATATACATCTATTTTATTCAAAACCTCTCAGAAGCCCAAGAATGAAAGAAAACTTCAATTTGATTTTTTAAAAAGTATTTATGTTCAACCTATTTCATAACTACTAGTAATGGGTGAAATGTTTCCTTGTAGGAGTGGAAAGACACAGATGTTTATTCTTGTTACTTATTTCAAATGCTAAGCCCTGGTCATATTCAGATTTTGAGGAGATACAAAATTCAACAACAAACTTCCCTAACTTCTATTTGACAGTGAACTAGAGATTCAAGCCAGTGTAAGAGGAAAAAAACAAAAAGAAATAAAAGATATAGATTCAAGGGAAAAAAATGTTCTCTTTATCATAAAGGCATGTTAGTCTACAATAAAATCAGAGAAAATACACAAAAAGAAAACCTCTGTATCTAAAAATTGAGTCTAGCAAGGTTGAGTGAGATTGTATTCCTATAAGCTAACAATACACAATTGCAAGTTTAAATTGAAAAGCCGCAGCACTTATAAGGATCTGAAAAATATAAATACTCAGAGATGAATCTAACAGTATGACATGCACTTAACACTATAAAACACTGCTACAAATAATTGAGGACTTAGATAAATAAAAATATATTCCTTTCTCACAGGACAGTATTGCTAAGAGTCAATTATCGCTAAAAAAAAAAAAGTCTCTAGTTTCAACATGATTCAAATTAAAAGCCTAGCTGACTTTTTCCTAGAAATTGACAAGTTAAAGTATAAGAAAATGCAAAGCAGGAACTAGGGAGGAACACTATTAACAACTCAAGAATGAATTCTCCTAACATTCTGTGGCCTATGTGCCTGACATATTTCAACATAGTCCCAGCTATGTGGAAACATGAATGGCACAGAAGGCTAAAAGCAAAGTTTCCACCAAAATTAAAAGGAGCTATGCCACTTGCTTTCAGCACCAACCAAAATATATAGTTATTAAAAGTATGCATCGTTAGCTGAAAGACAAAACACAGGTCAATGTAACAGAAGAGATTATATCTACAAGTTGAAGGCCAATTGATTTTTGGCAAAGGCTCTCAAGAGGGAAGAACAGTCTTTTCATTCACTGATGCTGGAATGATTAAATTATCATGCACAAAAAACAATGTGAAAAATTCCATGTGGTATTTTATACCACATTGATATAATTTTATGCTTCATATTTTCATAGATTTATACAGTGACATTTGATCCTATATACCCCCATTTCCCCTTCTAATTGGCCCCATGTCTCCTTAATCTGTCCCATCCAAACATCGGGTCTTTAGTCTTTATTTGAAAATAACTCCCTTGTCCAGTTAGTGCTGTCCATATAATCATGAGTGTAGGGTTACACAACGAACTGTGGCCATATCCTCAAAATGAATGATTATTCCTCCCCCAGAAAAGAGCTAAAAAATGTCAGATGCTTCCAGTAATCTGGAAGAACAGAAAGATCAGAGGATTTTGGAGATTGATGCCCTGATTTCAAGGGACGAAGAAGTATTTGTAGGCAATACTAATGTTTGCTATTGTAATAGCTGTCCTAGTTTACTTTCTATTGTTACCTACATCAAGGTCAAAAGCAACTTGGGAAGGAAAGGGTTCATTTCAGCTTACACTTTTCAGTTCATCGTTGAGGGAAACCAGGATAGGCATTCAAAGCAGGATGGAGGCAGGAACTGAAGCATGAAGGAACATTGCTTACTGGGTTACTTTCCATGGCTTGCTCAGCCTGCTTTCTTATACAAGCCAGGACCACCTGCCCAGGGTGACACCACCACTAGAGGGCTGTGTCCTCTCACATCAATAATTAATCAAGAAAGTGTCCCACAGGCGTGCCCAAAGGCTATTCTGATGGATGGAATTCCCCATTTGAAGTTCCCTCTTCCCAGGTGTCTGTCTCTAATTTGTGTCAAGTTGACAAAAATAACTAAGCGGCACAAGGGCAAAGATACTTTCGAAGGGGCATATGTGAATTACACTCAACAGACTAGGCAGATGTTCATGACTACACTTCAAATGTTTATAAAATGCTGCCTGTGGGCACCAGAGTCCAAAACTTTCCACGTAAATGACACTCACCTCACCCATACCATCAAACCATCTCCTTTGTTTTGTTTTAAACAGTGACGCTTTGCCCTTTGTTCCAGGAATCCTCCCCCATGCACGGGTCTCATCAAAGGGTCAATAACATTTCAGAAGCTGTCTGATTCTTCCTACCTCTCCCGGTGCACCCTGCTCCAAGCCACTATCATCTGTAGTGACCTTCTTAACCTTTTCAATTTTTCCCTTTTCTACCACAACCCCTGCGGTTCATGTTCAGAGCAAGTGTCAGGATGATCCTTGCCAAGAAAATTGAAATCATATTGCACCTCAACTCAGATGTCCCAGACTCTCCCCAGCTTACTCAAAATGAAAGGCAAGATTTTGATGGAACAGTGTCCCCAAGCCCTGCCTCCCAAGCAACGGGACTCCATGGCCATTGCCCAATTAGTAGACATCTAATAACCTCATGTCCTAGGTGTCATTACATTTCCCAAGCTAGATGGCATGCTGAGTCTGTTTCTCAGATAGAGTGCAGAACCTCTTAGCATCTGTCATTCTTGTCACTGTCATAGAATGACTGACACTGGGTGACTTAAGTTTTCTCTCCTAGTTCTAGAGAATGGATTGGAAGTCCGAAAGAACGTTGACAGCATTTAGGAGCTTCTGACCAGAGTCTCCCGCCCCTTCACACACGATGAAAAGTGGAGGGGCAACTGAACACGTGCCTGTGGAAGGGGCAAAAACTGCACTGCGAAGGCCCACTCTGCAGCAGCTTGCTGCTTTCAGGAGAGCTGGAAACCAGCCCTACAGCAAAGGCATTCTTTCCTCCTAATGAGCTAATTCCCTGCCAGGGCCCACCTTGCCGTGTTGTCACACAGGGGACCAAATTTCAATGTGAAAACTGGAGAGGGGAAAACCACATCCAAAGATTGCTCTGTGGTGTGAGCCTAAGGACAAAATCTCAATGGATGATAGAGTGCTTCTTCCTGGTGTCAATGTTTAGGGGAGACAGGATGACATTTCATGTGAAGCTGACCCACTTCATTAAACCGAACTGTCCTTTGAGACACTCAAAGGAAATTTCTCAGACATGCCTGACCCAGAAACCTCTTGTCCAAGCAAAATGACTGACAATCAATTTTATTTTTGTCTCCAAAACTTCTCACCTATTAGAAGAATATGAAAATGCAGATGAATCAAAACTGTGGGAAATATTTAGCAGCAGAAATCTCTTTTGGGGAAGAAGAATATGGTTCATTTCTCTCCTCTAAGGCTGAAGAGAGAACCTGCTCTCTACAGAAAGTCCTCCTTAGGAGCTTCACTCAGACCACTGAAGAGTCACACAACAACAAAAACATCATCATAATAACAATATCCTTAGTAAGCAGGATCATTTGTATATAATCATAAAAGCTACTTTACACCATCTTTGCTATAGTTTGAATATAAAACATCCCCCAAAAGCTTCTGGGGTAACAAGTACTCAGTTCTGAGGGTTCATAACAAAGAAACTTATCAGTGGCTTCATACCTGAAGTATAAAATGGGGCCTAGTTAAAGGAAGCAGGTCGCCGAAGGTCTGACTCTGAAAGGTACAACTTATCCTGATCCTTTTCCTCTTGCTATCTGCTGCTGGCTACTGTGAGGCGAAAAGCTCCTCCATGCCCTTCCACAATGATGCTCTGCCCCAAACTGGCCCAGAAACAACAGAGGCAACAAACATGAACAGAAGCCTCCAAATCCAGGAGCCAAATAAATGTTTCATCCTTCAACTTGTTGGTATCATATATTTTTGTCACAGCAAAAAAAAAAAAAAATCTAGTATAGTCTTCCATTGTCCTTTGGAACATGACCATTAATTTCCTTAAATTAGATCACCATGACACTTGCCTTTTATCGTTGTTGTTGCTATTTTTGTTTAGTCCTAGTTAACATGAAATTCTATGTCACTTTAAATTTCAAAGTCCGGGATTTTTGTTCATTTGCTTGCTTTAGTGAACCATGAGTTTACTGGGGTTACTTGCAAAAATATGGGTGAGCAGTTACTTAAAAAAAGCAGAAATAACTTGAACCAGACATGGTGGTACATGCCTGTAATCCCAGCACGTGAGGCAGGTGGATCTTTGTGAGTTGAAGGCCACCCTGGTCTACAAAGCGAGTCCAGGACAGCCAAGGTTACACAAAGAAACCCTGCCTCAGGGGGAAAAAAAACAGCAGAAATAACTCAAAGACAGCTGCATCACCAAAGCTCAGTGTTGGTAATGGAGCCTGCAAGCCTGGAGAGTGTCCTTCCCAAGTGATTCAGTTGATCACTGCTTCTTCCAAAAGGCTAGTCTGATCTGACTCTTCTTTGCTGCTTGGGTTGTCTGAGAGTCTTATTTGTTTACTCTTGAGAGGAAAGGACCTAGTGAACTTGATTAGTTTTAGGAACCTCCTAAAGCCATTTTGAGTTATCTTCTGGCAACGGTACAGGATGGAATATTGGAGGAAAGGGCTATACAACAGTTGGCTAGCCAAGGAGCTTAAGGATGCACCTGTATCTCCCCAGAACTGAGGTTATAAAAGGTAAAAGCATCCTATCATACCCTCTATTTTCAGAGAGAGTCTGGCCTAGAAATTGACATGTAGCCCTCCAGCTCACCACCATCTGCCTGTCCCTGCCTCCTGGGTGCTGGAATTAAAGACCTGCGCCACTGTACCCAGCTATACCTGACTTTCTATGTGGACTTGGAGATCAAACAGGTCTTCACACTTGGTATGCAAGTCCTAGACTGAGTATCTCCCAGCCCAGATTTTTTTTCTTTAGTACTTTAGAAGATTTTTATTTATTCACTTTACATTTCAATTGTAGTCCCTTCCTAGTCCCACCCATGCTCCATCTTTTCACTTTTCACTCTATCCCCTTCCCCTAGTCCTCACAAAGAGGAGCCCTCCTCTTTTACCAATTGGTCACATTTTGCCAAGTCTCTTCAGAACTCCCTGCATCCTCTTCCTCTGTGGACTGACAATGCCACCCTGCCTGGGGGAAGTGATCAAGGAGCATGCACCAGATCCCATGTCATAAACATCCCGTGATCCCCTTATTATGGAATCCAAATGGAGATTGACCTGCCTGTTGGCTACATCTGAGCAATGAGAGGGCATATGTTCTCTTCATGTATGGTCTTTGCTTGTTACATCAGTAGCTTCAGGTTGCCCTGGGCCCAGAATTGTTGACTCTGTTGGTCTTCATGTGGAGCTCCTGTTCCCTCTGGGTCCCTCTCTCTCCTCACTTTTCCATAAGACTCTCTCTCTCTCTTCACTCTTCCCAGTTTTGACAGCCCAGATTTTTTTATTCTTTAACAAGGAAATACTTTATTCTTTAGGGGTGGTAGACAGACATAACCAAGTTTTGATTCAGAAAATAGATATAACAATTGGAAGATTTACTTGAAGGCACCATCAAGGAATTAAGGGAGAAAGCTATTGACTATGGCACTATTTACAGAGAACATAGACAACCTAAGTTTCCAACAATTAAGAATATTTGCATAAATTCCTTCAAATGACAGAGTACTATAATACCATTAAATATAATCTAAAAGGCTATTTACTGACATGACAAATTGTTAATGTTGTATCATTAATTGAAAACAATAGGATTCCACAAAACTGAGCCTACCAATAAAAATAATTTTGTTTATTTATTTTTACAATTTATTCACTTTGTATCTCAGTTGTAGCACCCTCCCTCATCTCTTCTTGCCTCACCCTCCCTCCCTGTTACCCACCCCCAAACCCTCTCTTAGTCCACTGATAGGAGGAGTCCTACTTCCCTATTATATGAACCAAGGCTATCAAGTGTCATCATGACTGCCTGGATCCTCTTCCTCTGTGGCCTAGTAAGGCCAGTCTGCCAGGGAGAGGTAGTCAAAGATCAGGCAACCAAGTTTATGTCAGAGACTGGTACTTCACCCTTTACTAGGGGACCTACATAGACACTGAGTTGCCTATGGGCTACATCTGAGCAGGGGGTCTGGGTTCTCTCCATGTATGGTCCTTGGTAGATGCATCAGTCTGTGCAAGAGCCCCTGGGCCCAGCTTTTTTAGCTTTGTTGGTCTCCTTGTGGAGATCCTGTTCCCTCCCAGTTTTTCTATCTCCCCTCCTTCCATAAGACTTGCTACGCTCAGCACAAAGTTTAGCTGTGAGTCTCAGCATCTGCTTAGATAGATACGCTGATGGGCGGAGTCTTGGTAGGAATGTAAACTTGTACAATCATTTTGGAAATCAATATTGTGCTTTCTCATAAAATTGGGAGTAGCACTACCTCAAGACCCAGCTATAGCACTTTTAGGCATATAGCCAAAAGATGCTCAATCATACAACAAGGACATTTGCTCAATTGTGTTCATAGCAGCTTTAATCATAATAACCAGAATTGGAAAGCAATAAAAATCTCTTCATAGAAACAGAATGGTGGATCAATGGAATTGAACAGAAGAGCCACAAATAAACCCACACACCTACACCTACGGATACTTGATTTTTGACAAAGAAGCCAAAACCATTCAATGGAAAAAAGATAGCATTTTCAACAAATGGTGCTGGTCTAACAGGATGTCTATATGTAGAAAAATGCAAATAGATCCATATTTATCCCCCTACAGAAAACTAAAGTCTAAGTGGATCAAAGACCTCAACATAAAACCAGACACACTAAATCTGTTAGAGGAAAAAGTGGGGAAGAGCCTTGAACTCATTGGCACAGGAGATAACTTCCTGAACAGAATACCAACAGCAGAGACTCTAAGATCAACAATCAATAAATAGGACCTCATGAAACTGAAACGTTTATGTAAAGCAAAAGATATTATCATCAGAACAAAACGAGAGCCTAGAGACTGGAAAAGGATCTTTACCTATATCTGACAGAGGGCTAATAGTTAGAATATAAAAAGAACTCAAGAAGTTAAAAAGCAACAAATCAAGTAATCCAATTAAAAAAAATGGGGTACAGAGGTTAATAGAATTCTCAATAGAGGAATATCAAATGGTAAAGAAACAATTAAAAAAAGGCTCAACATCCTTAGTCATCAGGGAAATGCAAATCAAAACGACCCTGAGATTTCACCTTAAACCCATCAGAATGGCTAAGATCAAAAACCCAAGTGACAACACATGCTGGAGAGGATGTGGAGAAAGGGGAACTCTCCTCCATTTCTGGTGGGAATGTAAATTTATACAACCACTTTGGAAATCAATCTGGCACTTTCTCAGAAAATTAGGAATAGTGCTTCCTCGAGATCCAGATACACCACTCCGAGGCATATATCTAAAATAGGCTCAAGTCCACAACAAGGACATTTGATCAACCATGTTCTTAGCAGCTTTATTCCAGAACCTGGAAACAACCCAGATGTCCTTTAGTTGAGGAATAGATACAGCAATTGTGATACATTTATACAATGGAATACTACTCAACAATTAAAAACAAGGAAATCAGGAAATTTTCAGGCAAATGGTGGGAACTAGAAAAGATCATCTTGAGTTAGTTATCCCAGAAGCAGAAAGACACACATGATATATACTCACTTATAAGTGAATATTAGACATATAATATAGGATAAACATACTAAAATCAGTATTCCTAAAGAAGCTAAGCAAGAAGGAGGACAATGGGTAAGATGATCAATCCTCATTCAGAAAGGCAAACGAGATGGACATCAGAAGAGGGAGAAAACAGGAACAGGACAGGAACCTACCAAAGAGGGCCTCTGAAAGACTCTACCCAGCAGGGTATTAAAGCAGATGCTGAGATTCATAGCCAAACTTTGGGCAGATTGCAGGGAATCTTATGAAAGAATCTTTAATCTTATCAAAGACCTGGAGGGAACAGGAGCTCCACAAAAAGAGCAACAGAACCAAAAAAATCTGGACATAGGTGTCTTTTCCGAGAGTGATACTCCAACCAAGGACCATGCATGGAGATAACGGAGAACCTCTGCACAGATATAGCCCACGGCAGCTCAGTCTCCAAGTAGATACCCTAGTAAGGGGAACAGTGTGTTCTCTCTGACATGAACTCAGTGGCTAGCTCTTTGATCACCTCCCCCTGAGGGGGGAACAGCCTACTAGGCCACAGAGCAAGACAATGCAGCCAGTCCTGATGAGACCTGATAGGCTAGGGTCAGGTGGAAGGGGAGGAGGACCTCCCCTATCAGTGGACTGTGGGAGGAACATGAGAGGAGAAGACGGAAGGAGGGCTGGCGGGAGGGTAGAATTGGGAGGGGACAAGGAAGGGGGGCTACAGCTGGGATACAAAGTGAATTGCAATTAATTACATTTTTAAAAATCTCTTCAGAGAAATAGTATACATACGTGGTCTTTGAAAGGATCATTCACTGATATATTAATTTGTTTTGTTTTTACTGTTATAGACTAATCAAGAAAAAAAATAGAGCAATTTTTCTCTGTGTTCCCTATGTCTCTATCTCTCTTCAACCATCCACCTGCCTATCCATTCCTTATGCTCTAGAAAGTTTGTGCCCTTCTTTCTCACAAGACATTTAAAAAAAAATAAGGCTGAGCATGATGACACATGCCTTTATTACCAGTAACTGGGGGACAGAGGCAGGAAGATCTCCGTCAGCTAAAATTCAGCGTGGCTCACACAGAGAGTTCTAGGCTACCCAATGTGACACAGTATGACCTGTCTTAAGAAAAAAGAGTCTATGACAGTCAACTGAAAAGTCTTCTGTGGCTTTGAAAAGTAGAGTGATACAAGTGGCAGAACCAGTAATCTTCCCAGAGATGTCAGGAAAGAGCTGGGGAAGCAGTTTATCAACCTCTCCAGTCCCTGATAGAATTTTAGTCCTAGGATTGGGATACCAAAGAAGTGAAGCTCATAGCTATTAAGAAAGGCTGGGACTGAGACTTAGGGTTTGTCAAAGACAGAAAAAAAGCACATTGGCTAATCTGAGGTCCAACATGAGTTGGAACATATTGAACATTTCCACAGAAATCATCCTTTGTATTGCTATTACTATTATTACTGTTACCATTATTATATTGGTGTACCAAACTATACACAGTTGTAATGTATAAGAACATGATGTTTTTAAAAATACATACATGATGAGATGGCTAAATAAGGCTGGTGACATACCCAGTTCCTCCCATAATTATCTGTGGCAGAGTAATTGCAGTAACTTAAAGTATATAATATAGTCATTAATTACAGTCACTACGCTGTATATTAGGTCCCCTGAGATATTCATACAGTCTGGTATGTTGTATTCTTTGCCCAACATCTAAACAGCCTCCTGTCCCATCCAATCCTCAGATAACGATCATTATCCCCACTGAGTACTTTTTTTTGATTCTGTATATGACATCATGTGACACTGGTCTTTCTGTGCACGGCTTACTTAGCATAATGTTCTCCAAGTCCAAATAAACTGACAGAAATGCCAGGATCTCCTTCTCTTGTAAAGTCAGATAATATTGCATTGTGTATATTTGGCACGTTTTATCTATCTGTTCATCTGCATACAGACACTTAGGCAACTTCTGTATCTTCTCTAGTATAGATAATGGTACAGTGAACATGAGAGCGAAGATGCCTCTGCAAAACAGAGATACCTTTTTTTTTCATATACGTATCTATTACCTGGGTCTAATGATATCTTTCTGATTGTTTGCTCAGATTTATAACGCTTGTGATGGAGGGCTGGGGGATAGAAACTGTTCTCATATACATCATAAATTCCACACCAGACAAAACACAGGTATGCAGCCATGTTCAGCCTTTCTGTGGACACTTTGATTTTACTGACCACCTCATCAGTGCTGATGATGTTCTTAATAGCCTAGCCCTATTCTAAATGGCTTCCACATTTTCTCTCGTTTACTTCTCATGATGATTCTCTAGGGGAGCAGATTTTCATGTCATTAAATTATCAATACAAGAAACCGAGACACAAAATAAAAATAAATATTAATTGACTAAATAATGGCTGAAATTATTGAAATTTGTATACAGCTAATAAGGTTCATGTGCTGGTGGTGGCAGTGGTGGTGGTGGTGGTGGTGGCGGCTGTGGGGCTGCTGCTGCTGATGCTGGTGTGGTGATGCAACTGCCATGAACAGGTCCCTATGTTTTGTTCTTTAGCTTTCCTCCTTCTTTGGTACCCTGTGTCTCAGACAGAACAGAGAAGGAAGGGGGTCCTGAAGAGTGTGACTCAGAGCACTTGTTACATGCTCAGCGCATGCCACTTTAGGATGCCATCAACGGAACTTCCCTCTCAGCCCAGAGACTCCCATGTTCTCTTCCAGAGAGCAGATGCTTCACACGCAGCAGGTCTGAAGTGCTAGAGACAGGCTGACTCCTTGCAGATGTCAGTCCACAGAGAGAAGCATCACCGTGGATGAAGTGACAAAAAGGGCAGGCTCTCTCCTGCCCCATTCTGGACTGCCCATGTATCTACAATTGAAAGTGACCCTCCTTTGGGGAAAACTGGAGTGATTTTACTTTATGAGAAATGGAGAGTGAATAGAGGGATAGGAGATAGGGAAGGAGCAAGGACAGCAGGGACTGAAGCAAGATAAACTAGACCAAGGGAGAGGGAACCTGGGAGATCAACCACAGGCCAGTAAGAAAAGGATTGTCCTCTCCTGAACAGTGTGGGACTCTCACGCTGCCTTGTCCTTTGTTCAGCTTTCTATACATCCACGTACAGAGGGAGAATGGTCTAGACAGTGTTTCCTGAGAGGGACTCACTTGATCCTATCACCTCTTCCATTCCCCAGGGAAAAGAAAACAAAACAAAATTATACCACAAGCCTTTCTAACCCATAATCCAAAGTCTCTAGATCATGGCTAGGTCGAGACCAATGTTCCATTTCTCAATCAAATCCTTACCACCTCAGAAAAACCTTAGCTAGCCTATCTTGCCAATTTAGCCAACGTGCTCTGTGGCACAGAGAGCGCCACAGGAGGATAGGTGCTCCAGCTGTCATCAGTGTCATCTATGTTTCCTTCCCACTGAGAACAAATTTCTCAAGCGTAATATCTATGAGATAAGCTTTCTCCTTCTTCTGATAACATAAGATTAGAGAGTAAATTCGATGCTTTCACTAAATATATGTTTCTACCAAGATTCCTATGGTCCCCTTCTCATTATGAATTTTTTTACATAACTTTTGTGAGGTCAGAGAAGAACCAGTTATACTAGATGGGATCAAATTCATCATGCTTCCTGCAAATACATAGACAAATTTGTGTTTTATTTTGTTTGTTTTGAATTGTCCTATAAAGCATCCATAGAAGAACCTATCACACAGTATGAGAAGTGGGAACCTGAGGGTAAGGAAGATGGCCTGCAGACCCCAGAGGTTTTATAAGGTGGGTGTGTTAGCAATTCTTAACAAGTAGAATGCTAGGCATGAAGGGAGCAACAGCTGGATTCTCCACAGGCAGAAAAGAATCAGCCCCTTTCTGCAACTGACAGATGTTCTCTGGTGCTACAGGAAAATCTGTTCAACTTCTGGCCACTGAGAGTTGAACAATTTTGTCGCCTCCCTTTCTCCACGTACTAACCAGGCCTGGCCCCTAATTAGCTTCTGAGATCAAATACGTTCAGAGTGAAATGGCTGTAGACTTCTCTGCCCTTTCTAATGCTCTACAGCATTCATTTGTAATTCTCCGTGCCGGTTTAAAAGACAAGCTGTCCCAGTACACATAATAGCTCCTGGTTAGAAGTAGAAGAAAAGAGAACCAAAGTTGATGCTACTGTCTCTATAAGCCCCCAAACATCATTCAGAACACTTTATGCTAATCAGTTCTAAGTGGTTTGAACTGTCTCCTGGCTGTTTCTGCATGTGTTCCAGCTTTAAAGGGCCCTCCATAGGCAGCTCCACCAGGAGCCCGTGATCCCCATGCTGTGTGTGAGGCGGCAGCCTCTTGTGTGTATGCGTGCGTGCATGCAGGCGTGCTCACTTCTCTTTCTCTGTGTGATGAATAATGATCATCAAGCCTGGCAAAGGAGGTGTAATAACAGGGTAGAAGGCACAGATAATAGGGCCTTTCTGGCACAAGCAGCAAGTTCATTTGAATCTGCCGGAATTCGTTTGTGGGAAGAGCGATGGATAGGAATGCAGAAAGGTAGACACTAACCTTTAGTTTTCAGATACATTTGCTGCACGTGGTAATTAAAGCTATTTTTAAAACCCCCTAAGTGTCAGCACTCCCTTTCCCAAGCATTCTTCTGTCAAAACTCTGTAAAATGGCAATATATTTGTTGGGAACAATTGACTCACGTCTAAAAACATGGAGTCTGATTCCACAGAAATGGTAGGTTGTCTAATGGAAGTTTCAACTTGAGTAGCAGAAGATTTGGAGAGGGCCCCACAGCTTCTGGTAGCTGTAATTTACTGATGTATGGGCATCTGATTTCTACTTATGATGCTCCAAGATGTCTAGGGTGAGGAACACAGCCTTCAGATTCACAGGAGCAGCCTCTAAGTCCCAGTGCAATCCAGTACCCATAAGATCAATTGTGCCTTTTGCCATGGAACAGAGAGGCAGGATATAAAGAGTAAGAATTGTTAAAGAATCACTTTGTGTCCTCCAGGGTGTTGGAAAGGCTGTGGAAGATATCATCAGTAAGTGGGGTTAAGGGCAGTATGGTAATTGAAGTTAAGTTTTAAAAGGTGAATAAAGGAAGTTTAAAAGGCATAGAGAGAACTAGGGTTAGCATACCCAGGATACACTCATATACGCTGCAGCTCATATTCATCCAGGCAAGCATCATGCCTCTGCTGCTTGTGTCCCCTATCAAGATGTACAGACTTAGAGTCACACCCAGTCCTCACACTGGGTGTTTCCTTTACTTAGTATGAAGGCAAAGGGACCTACAAGACATTAAGTACTTGCTAAGGAAAGGCGCTGTCTTTTGAGAGTGACTGCCATTTGCCTCCTTGCTCACCTACTTCAGGAATGTAGACTCAACTGCCCAAGTACAGCAGGTGGCAATCAAGCATCCTATCAACAGATGAGGAAAGCAAAGATATGGAAGCAAAGAAAATAGTCTGCCCAGCCAGCATCACACATGTGGTGAGTACTGGAACCAAAGTCATATGCATGCCTCCAAAGACTGAGCTAGAACCTAGTTTCCAGCTCATACTTCTGTCCTGCTGCCTAAACCCACCACCTGTGTAGACTCCAGTGCTCATTCAATAGGCTCTGAGAACATTAAAGTTGCTTACAGAACAATAATGTCCTCACATATCTGTTACCATAAATGCTAAGTCTCCTAGGTTCCTTTGGAGTTGAGAGAGGAAATAGGCCCATTTAGATTAATGAATGGCACTGCATTTCAAGGTTCTTTTTTTTTTTTTTTTTCAGATTTTTCTCATAAGATATGTATTATTTTGTTTCTGTGGGCTTTTATGAGGTTCCTTTGCCTTTTCCATAAGCAATTTTTAAAACAATGTGGCAATACACACAACAACACAAAGAGAACATATAACATAAGAAATAAGCAAGAAAAGTTCTCTAGCAAGGCTCCCCTTAACAAGAACTGTATTACTTCTTCCAAGTTATTTTAAGAGTCGCATATTCCTGGAATTTGGTGAAATTCAGTATGCAGATGGGATTGAGGATTACAAGTAAGGAAAGGCAGTATGACACAGGGTATAAGTCTTAACTTTTCAATCATGCAGATCTAAGTTCAGCTCCTGGTCCTACCACTTTCTGAATATGGTGTTAAAAGATCTGTCATTTTTATACCTCTCTTTCCTTATTTGAATGATTATTTAGGTCCCTAGGGAGTCAGTCTTGAAGCCTTTCCTAACATTCACCACCTAGATGAGGTCACTGGACCTTCTTGCCAATAGCACCAGACACTAGTGATTTCTCTTTCTCCCCTGGGATAAGTGTCGAGGGCCCTGTTACTGCTCATCTACTCTACAATGCAGACTGCTCCTTCTTGGACTTCTTTTGAGTTTCTTCTTTTTGTTTGACACATGTCCTAGGTCTTAGTGGTCAATATTTGAACCTCTCCTTATTTTAACTAATATATTCCTCAGTGATCTCTTCCAACTACATGATGTCAAAATAATCTCTATGCAAATAGTTCCCAAATTCAAGCCACCAGAGTCACCCTTCCCTGAAGTTCAGGGTCACAACCTGTATTTCTGTCTAAGGACACCCTGAAGTGGGTATATTAAGAAGAATATATCCAAACCAGATCCAAATTCTGTTCTTCAAGCAGCAACACTGCATCCCCATTATCTCATTTTTTTTCTTTTGCCAGTGACTCAAGCTAAAGATAAAACAGAACTCCAAGTTAAAACAAACAACAAACAGAACTCCAAGTGAAAACAAACAACAAAAAACTGTATTTCTCCCTTTCCCACATAAACCATATCTAATAAAACTAACCTCCAACCTACCACCCTCTACCCTAAAAAAACACATAGTCTGTGAAAAGGCCTTCCTTCCTGATCACTACACACATCACCTGCACAGCCATTCTTAAGGTACCTGAAAAAAATGTGTTTAAAATAATATGTATTTTGCTCAAAGTTCTTCTTTCATTTTTACTTCACTCACATTAAAAACTACTTGTATTCCTTAGGTGTACAGATTGTAGTATGATTATCCTATTTTATAGGTCTAATATCCACTTTTAAGTGATTATATACTATGTGTGTCTTTCTGCTTCTGGGATACCTCACTCAGGATGATCTTTTCTAGATCCCACCATTTGCCTGCAGATTTCATGATTTACTTGTTTTTAATTGCTGAGTAGTATTCCATTGTGTAAATGTGCCACAATTTCTGGATTTCCCTGAGTAAGGTGCTCAATCTTCATTCAGTAAGGCAAATGAGACAGACATCTGAAGAGAGAGAAAACAGGGAACAGGACAGGAGCCTATCACAGAGGGCCTCTGAAAGACTCTACCCAGCAAGATATCAAAACATATGCTGAGACTCATAGCCAAATTTTGGGCAGAGTGCAGGGAATCTTACCATAGAAGGGGGAGATAGAAAGTCCTGGAAGAAACAGGAGCTCCACAAGGAGAGCAACAGAACCAAAAAAATCTGGGCACAGGGGTCTTTTCTGAGACTGATATTCCAAACAAGGACCATGCATGGAGACAACCTAGAACCCCTGCACAGAAGTATCCCATGGCAAATCAGTGTCCAAGAGGGTTCCCCAATAATGGGAACAGGGACTGTCTCTGACATGAACTCATGGGCTGGCTCTTTGATTACCTCCACCTGAGGGGGGAGCAGCCTTTCCAGTCCATAGAGAAAGACAATGCAGCCAGTCCTCATGATACCTGATAGAGTAGGCTCAGATGGAAGGGGAGGAGGACCTCACCTATATTTGGACTGGGGGAGGGGCATAGGAGAAGAAGAGAAAGAGAGGGCAAGATTGGGAAGAGATGGGGAAGAAGGTACAGCTGGGATACAAAGTGAATAAACTGTAATTAATAAAATTAAAATTAAAAAAATTTAAAAAGAAAAGAAAAAAATGTATTATTACAGTGACCACAATGACTTATATGATCTGGCGTTCATCAAGCTAATGTAGCCTCCATGCTGCTTCTAGACCTTGCTGCCAGGCTTCTGCTCAGAGATTCCTAGATGTTGTATTCTCCCAGGCCTCAGAAGCTCAACCTCTACTTATATGTACAACAACCTCACCCTTTTAATTTTTCTAGTCCCTGTTCAAACATTCCTCACCTAAGAAGCTTTTTCTTACTACCTAATAAAAACTAGAAACCATTCTTTCTCAGTTCATTGCTGTTAAAACATTTCATCACTATATATAAAATCTGTAAAATCCAGAATCATTTATATTTACTCAGTATCTTACCATTTGTCTTAACCTATTCAATATATATAATATATATATTATATATATATTATATATAATATATAATATACACAGACCCATGTGCTTGTACTTCCAACTATTCAGGAAAAATGAAATGATAGGTTTTCCTGAGCCCAGAACCATGAGGACAACATGGGCAACCTACCAAGACTCCATCTTAAAGAAAGGACAAAGGCTCAGTAAATAAAATAGGGATGATTCCTAACCAAGATGGAGAATAGGGACTGGATTCATCTCCCTGACGAAATAACCAAATAAAGTGCATAAAATATATCAGAAGGAAACAGTTCTTAAAATACTGAACAGCAGACAAGAAGTCTCACAGGGATCTTTCAGGATAAGAAGCAAAATAAGCAATGAAAATGCTGTCTTGAAGGAGTTGTCACACCACTGAAAAGCTGGGGAGAGAAGACAAACAAAAGCTAAGGGACTCTTCATTAAATGTCTGGATCAGAGGGACTCCATGGCAAAGGCAGCTAGCGCTGATAGGACAGAAGAATAGGGAGGATACAGGTGTGTGGCAAAAACAGTCATGGCTATATCCTAAGGCTTCCCAAACACTTGGCAGAGTCCTGACCCCAAAATGCTTGTTTGAAAGTCGCTGGACAAAGGAGAAACAACCAGTCAAAACGACTACAAAGAACACTGTCAGCTGAGTGTGGTGGGGCGCACTTGTAACCCCAGTACTCTGTGGAGCAGAGGTAGATGGATCTCTGTGAGTTCGAGGCCAGCCTTGTCTACAAAGTGAGTCCAGGACAGCCAAGGCCAAGAGAAACCTGTCTCAAAAAACAAAACAAGCAAACAAAGAACACTGGGGTTGACACAGGCCTGAAGAAAGTGTGCATGAAATGAACTATCTAGAGAGGATAGCCCCACAGGTGTAGAATAATTACCCATATACTAAATTCATCCAATAATTTACAAAGTCAATAGGACCAATGTCTTTTCTAAGAACCACATCTTAAAAAAAAAAAAAAACACTCACCAACTCACAAGGTATAATTTACAAAGTTTGGTCTTCAAGCAAAGATTACTATCACAGATAAAAGAAATACAAAATAAAATAAGCAAAAAGGAAAACAACTGATTAATAAACACTGTCCTAGAATGGAAACTGGAAATAGTCTAACAGATATTAACCCTTAAGCAAGTCTTAAAACTATATATTATATGTTCAAAAATATGACATATATATATGTTTAAAGAAGTCTCTGTTTAAACTTCTAGAGGTTAAAACAACTAGTTACAAGAAGAAAACACATTGGGTGGCAATATTGGTAGATTAGACATAGGAGAGGAAAAGGTGGGTAAAACTGTGTATATGTGATAAATACTATGCAAAGAAAAATAGAGAAATGAACAGAAGTAAAATGTGGGGCTGAGGAGATGAATCAGTGAGTAAGTGCTCAGTGCACATGCACGGAGCTTCGACCTCCAGAACTCACATATATTAAACACGGTAGTGCATGTCGTTAATCCCAGTGCCCAGTGGTGAGGAGAACTGCAGAAGCAGGAGGATCCCCAGAAGCCCATGATCCAGCTAGCCTGGTGCAGGCAGCAGTGAACAATAAAAGACACTGTCTCAAACAAGGTAAACAGCCAGGGCCAACACCAGAGATTGCACTCTGATTTCCACAAACACACCGTGGAAAACACATGGAGATAAAAACAGAAAGAGCACCTATGGTGTAGAGGACGACTTCAAAGGACCTATTTTGTATAACAGAAATCCTTAAATAAGAGTGTGGGAATGCAGAAAAAGTAATTGGAGAAATAATAAGTAATTTAAGTTTTATGTTTTGAAGAAACAATTATGAAAAGTTTTGATGACTTTGTACAGATGTTCAGACCTCTACTCTTGCCTGATGCGTCTAAAACAAAAAGGGGGAACTGTAGAGAGCTGCGGAATGCTATGCCTTAAAGATGGAGCTGGTTTCTGCCTTCCACCTTCCCGATGGTGAGTGCTCTCTGTCACGAACAACTCCACATTTGGCTAAGGCCGAGGATCTGGCTTGCTTCCATGTATGTGGACCTATCTGCATTGCCCCCGTGGCACGCCTGGGTTGGCTACCCAGAGGCTATTTAAGCTGTGGGCTGGCTTTCCCCGGGGTCCGAGGATTGTTCAATGTTCCTGAATAAACTGCATTGAAAAAAAAAAAAAAAAAAAAAAAGTTTTGATGAGAACTATGAACCTGCAAGTATAAGAGGCTCAACAATTACAAGCACAATTAAATAATAGAGACTGAAAAAAAAAACACCAAGGTATACATAATGAAATTCAAACGTGAAAAAAAAAGCCCTAAAGATTGCAGAGATAAAGAACAGTATAAAAACAAGGACTGGCATCAGATTTCTGATGTGCTGGTTAGTTATTTTCATCAACGTGACAGGAGCTCAGGTCATTTTGAAAGAGAGAAGCTCAGCTGAGGAGTTCCCTCCATCAGCCTCCTCTGCAGGTATGTCTCAGGGAGCCTGTTGGGTGGTACCATCCCTGTTCAGGTGATCTTTGGTTGTACAAGAAAGCAGGCTGAGCAAGCAGTGAGAAGCAAGCATTCTTTGACAGTCTCTGCTTCAGTTCTGTCTCCAAATTCCTGCCTTGAGTTTCTGCCCTGGCTTCCCTATACGGTGGACTGAAAGCTGTCCACTAGCATAAACCCTTCTCTTTCCAACGTGTTTTTTTTTTTTTTTTTTTTTTGGTCATGGTTTTATCACAGAAATAGAATGCAAACTGGGAAACTTGGAAATCTGTGCCCAGCAAAAATATCTTTTAAATCAAAGGTAAAACAAAATTATTTTCAAATATAAAAAAGCTAAAAGACACCAAAAGCTGAGAGCTTTCATCACAAGCACAGGTTCAAGGAAGTTCTACAGACAGTAGAAAAATAATACAGACCAGCACAGAAGTAAAGCACCTGAGGTGGTTGCTTACAGTAACATTTTTTATAAGCTTTCAAGCTATTTAAAAGATGATAATTATTATAGTAAATCCAACAGCATTATACTTTGATATACATATATGTATCATACACAAAGTTAGAACTTAAGACAACAATTACATAAAGGCTGGGGAAGAAATAAAGACATATGCAACCTTCATATGCTTATCCTATATGTGAGGTGGTATAGCCGACCTTAAAATTAGACCATGAAGAATTATAGATTCACTGCTTGTCATCAGGGTATGGGTTACACACCTTGGCGTCCATCAACCATAATTGAACATCTCTGTTAGCACATTACCCTGCCACTGAGACACAGTTAATCCTGTAATTCTTGCATTTCCACTAAAGATGAACAGATTCCTCTCTCTGTCTTATCCCCTAATACTTATGCTGCACTTCTTTATCGTGAAAACAGAGCTTGCTGCATTGTACATTGCTTTATTGAGCTTCACAGATAAGACAATATTTATGAATTAAAGGTTTAGGACAGTGCTAAATAGAGAAAGCCTTTGGGCACCATTTTTGCCCTAGGAACACATATTTCCTATTTGTCTTTGTATTACAATCAGTGAATGCCACAATCTTAAGCTTATTCATTTTTATTTCATCTGCATTAGTAGTCTATGGCCAGTGAGCTTTGATGCCACTTAAGAGATCATTTGGGGACAGTAAAATCTTCAGTCATATAAGATGTCAAGCTTAGTAAGTGACTGTATTACCAATGTCTGTGACCCTCTCCTCAGGTCACAGAAATATTGAAACCAGACCAGTTAACAACAGTAAAATGACTTTTAAGTATTGAAATAAAAGGAATAATTACATATCTCTCGGTTTAAATCAAAAGTCTAAGATGATTAACATCAGAATGGATGACATATAGAGAGCCAAGCTACAATGAAAGCTAGGCTTCTTTAGACAAAGAGCTAAGTTGTAAATACAAAGAACAAATTCTTGAAATTAAAAGAACCACTCAATATGAAGTGAATGAGATTTTTTGGTGATGTGGAGACAGTTTCACTGGTGTGGATTCAAGATCAGACATCCAACATCTTCGTACAACAAAGCCTAATGAGAACAGGATGGTTATCACCTCAGTTCTGTCAAGAATCATACTGAAAAGGAAGCTCTAAAAGAAAAGCCAGAAGCAGTTGAATCATGGGGTTGAAGGACAGAAACCATCTCTCTAACATCAACCAGAAAGATGGGGGAGCAAGCACCATTATAGAAGCTACAGCAAGTTAATTATAAAGCACACATAACGAATGAAGGTGCCTACACTAAACAACAGATTTTCGACTTAGATAAAGCACCTTAAAATTGGACAAAGATGTCATCCAAGCATTCCAGCTAGAGTGAGGGATTAGTGTCTGACTTCAAAACATCACAGGACAAGTTGTTTTACTATAAGGGGCTAATTCACTTGCTGACTTGGTTAAGGTCTATCCTCATGGATCATTAAAAAAAAAAAAATCCAAGCATCCATAAAGATTATACTACATGTACTCTGCCAGTACTCTGTAAATGGAACAACAAAAGCTTGAAAATTAGCACATTTGTTTACAGCATTTTGCTTCTGTTGTGTTGTAGCTGAGTTGTAGTTTTTGATTGTAAAATATGATAGGTAGACACATAAAACAGCACACATAATCAATAGCTCCTTTTCCTTATCGTTTCTTTCTGTGGAAGTCTTTAAACCCTCTTTTGTACGTTATCATAAAATGATAATAGGTGGTTGTGAGCATCCCCTCTGTCTACACGAAAGTAGAACTTCCTTCTGTCAAACATTATTTTGGTATCAATTGTGCAATTTCCCTTTTCTTCCCACACCTGACACTTCCCAGCTTTGGTAATTATCATTCTACTTCAGATAAATGTGGCACTATATGTCACTTAGCATAATATCTCCCAGGTGTGTCCATTATTTGCAAATGACAGGAATCTATTCTTCTTTGTTATTACCTGTATCCCTTTGTATGTGTGCTTTTGTGGCGAGGGGGCATGCACATGCTGAGGCACATTTGTGGCGAGGGGGCATGCACATGCTGAGGCACATTTGTGGCGAGGGGGCATGCACATGCTGAGGCACATTTGCGGTGGTTATAAGACAACTTAACGGACTCAGTTCTTTCCTTCTACCATGTGGATTCTGAAAATTAAGGTCAAACTGTCAGGCTTAGTCTCAAGCTATCACAGAGGCCCCAGAATTCCATTTTCTTTTTTCTTAAAGGCTAATAATATTCAATTATATGTACCTAGGTTAGGTATAGCTTTCCATTTTAGTAGAATAGCACAAAACATGGAGTTGTAGAGATCTTAGGGTATATTGATTCATTTATTTTGAACACATGTACGTATGTTCATACGTATGAATCAGATGGTAGGTGGACTATTGGTTTCTTTTGCTGAGTATTTAGATAATTCACAGCTACTTCAAGGGAAAAATATTTTCAAAACATCACTGTCATTGACAATGCACCTGCTCACCCATTAGCCCTATTGCAGATATGTAGTGAGATTAATGTTTTTTCCATGCTTGCTGACACAACATCCATTTGGAAGTCCACGGATCAAGGAATACTTTCACATTTCAAGTTTTATTGATTGGCTGTACTAACAACAGGCAAAATATAATTCAGAGTAGAGAAAATTACAATGGATAAAGGAAGTCATTTATTAATGATTTAGGGTCAATTAATCAAGAAAATCTAAATGTTTATGCCCTAGTAAGATTAAGTTTCAAAATATATTATGCAACAACTGATAAAACTACAAAATGAAATAAATCACAATTACTTCTGAATGTTTTAATAAACTTCCCAATAATTGATAGAACAAATACACAAAGATATCATCAAAGATCTTGAAGGCACAAATGAAACTATGAACCAAATTGACTTGATTCACATTTATAGACTGTTGAATACAACATATTATATAGTGTTTTCAAGTTCTCATGAAGTATAAAAAAGGACAATACACTGCACTATAAATTAGTATCACTAAATTTAAAAGAATCCAAATATTAAGATCTAAGTTCTATGGCTCTACCAGAATTAAATTAGAAATAGATAACGAAATAATCATCACTGAAAAATCCCCAAATATTTCAAACAAAATAACACATTCCTGAATAATCTATGGGTCAAAGAAGAAACAAAAAATTAATGAAGGTATTTTGAGCTAAAAAATAGAATATAATATATCAAAATGTATCTGATGACACTAAGTCACTGAAAGGGAAACATGATACTAAAGAGAAGCTTCAACTCTTCACATGTGGAGCTGAAAGAAGGAAAAGAATATGATGGCCAGAGTAAGCAGAAAAAGAAAACAAAGTAAATACAAAAGCAGAAAGAAGCAAAAAGAAGGGAGAGAGCCTAGAGGGATAGTGGGGAGGAAGGCAGGGGGGGGGGGGAACAATAAATCCTTTATGAATACACAGAAAAATATCAAAGGAAACAGAAAAAAAACTATTGAGACCATCAATAAAACAGAAAATCCGGTGCTTGAAATCAATTAACACTAATAACTACAAAGATCTAGAGAAAAACAAAAGAGTGTCAAGTAATAAACATTAAAAAAAATTACAGAGTTCTTACATCTACGGATTCAACCAATGCAAAAAGACAATCAGGAAACATTATCAACTTTATACTTCTAAGTTTGACAACTTGTATGAAATTTGGAGAATTTCTTGAATAACCCAAATTACCAAAACATACTCAAAAAGAAATAACTCTAAGCCTACCAAAGAGGTACACTGGGTAGTTAAACATTCCCACAAAGTAAACTCAAAGCCACCTGGCTTCCCAAGCAAATCCTAGCAGTCACAGAAAGAAAAAGTCTCCATAAAGTTATCTAGAATTGAACATTTCTCACCCCATATTCTGAAGACATCATTATACCAACACCAAAACCAGAGAAATATACTAGAAGAAGGAAAAACCAACCAAAATCCCTTATGAACACAGGAGAAATTTTCTAATCAAAATTTTCTCAAATTAAATGTGAAATATAATATAAAACTTAATAACTAGTAGGTTTCATCCCTGGGGCTATTTAAATTAGAAAAATCAATTCATCTGTTTCTGTATATTAACAAACCAAAAGAAAAAAAAAATCATGTAATCATCTCAGCACATGCAGAAGGAGCACTATGCAAAACATGAGTTCCTGAAAAAGAGCCACCAAGCTAGTAATCGGAAAGAACCTCCTTGGACTGATAAACAGCTTGAATCTGTCATGATGCTTAATGACTGACACAGCACTGCATTTCTTCTGGGTATCAAGACCCAGAAAACAACTCCTTATCCTATCCCTGCATTCATCTTTGTACTGGAGGCGATAATCAGCACAATCAGGAAAGACAAAGAAACACAAATTATCCGGAGAGGAAGGGTTAAAGAAAGTTGTTGCATTTTTCAAAGGATACTACAGCCAATGCAGAAAAATGTCACAGAATGTTTGTAAAGGTGATGTAATTATTAAATGTATCAAGGATAGTGTCTCAAGACGTAGGATCAGTACATAGCACTCAATTGTATTTCTATATATTACCAGCGAACAATTACATTTAAAGTATGATTTAAAATGGTGTTGATCAACAATATAAAATATTGACATAAAATCTGACAAAAAATATTAAAGGTCTGAACATAGAAAACAATAAAGTATTGTTGAGAAAAATTTAAAACAGCTTAAGTAGGTGGAGAGAAAGATATCTGAATGAGAAGACTTGAGTCTATTAAGATGGCAATTCTTTCCAATTTCTATTGTAGATTAAATGCAATCACAAATGAAATCCCAGGCATCATTTTTATATTAGTGACAAACTTAATAAGTAACAAGCTAATTCTAAACTTCATATAAAAAATTTAATGGCCTAATGTAGCTAACACAACTTTTAAAGAGAAGCTAAAAGTATAACAAAATGTGATTTCAAATTTTACTACAAAGCAATTATAAGCCAAAGAATGTGCAATTGGTATAAAGATAGGATATTTAAAAAACCCACAGAACTGAACAGAATGGGATGTTAAGAAATTTTCCAGTTACTACACTAAAAGCATATTCCACAAAAAAATAAATTGACAAGTTGTATTTGATCAACATGAAAAGGCCTGCCACTCATAAAGACATTATTATAATGATAAAACAAGCCATACACTAGAGGGAAATATTTGCAAAGTATTTATCCAGTAATGAATTTGGTATTAAAAATTTTAAATATTTTTCAAAACTCATATAAAAATAACAAAACAGGAAAAATATTTAAGCAAACAATTTACTGAGGCAAACCTATAGATATATGGTTGAAGAGATAGATCATCAGTAGAATATATGTCTAGTATGTGCAAGACCCTGGGTTCTACTGTCATCAAAAGAGGAAGAAGAAGAGATAGAGAAGCAAGACAGGAGAAAGTGAGGGAAAGTGGACATAATAAGGAAGACAGAAAGATACTTAATAACATTAGTCATTAAGGAAATGAAAATGAAAACTACTACAATGAAAAAAAATCAAATACCCATTATAATGACTAAAATTTAAGTATATGTTTAACTAAAAAATGAAAGCATTCATCCATGCAAAGACCTATTGTATATATCTCTGTGGTACTTTGAATAAGAATGGCCCCATAAGCCCATATATTTGAATGTTTAGTCAGCAGGGAGTGGCTCTATTTGAAAAAGATTAGGAAGTGTGGCCTTGTTAGAGGATTGTGCTACTGGGGGTAGGCTCTGAGGTTTCAAAAGCCCATGCCAGGACCAGATCAGAAGGCAACTCTCAGCTACTGCTCTAGCGCTTGCCTGCATACCATCATGTTTCCTGCCATTATGATAATGGACTAAACCTATGAAACTGTAAGCATGCCTCAAACTAAATGTTTTCTCTTATAATAGTTACCCGGAAAATGGCCATCCTACAAAAAGCAATCTACAGATTCAATACAATTCCTATCAAAATACCAACACAATTCTTTAATGAACTTGAAAGAACAACTCTCAAATTCATATGGAAAAACAAAAACCCAGAATTTCTAAAACAATTCTATGCAATAACAGATCTTCTGGAGATATCTCCATCCCTGATCTCAAGTGATACTATAGAGCAACAGTAATAAAAACTGCATGGTGCTGGCATAGAAACAGAATGGTGGATCAATGGAATCAAATAGAAAACCCAAAAATAAACCCACAGACCCATGGATACTTGATTTTTTACAAAGACACCAAAACCATACAACAGAAAAAAAAAAAGATAGCATCTTTAATAAATGGTGCTGGTCCAACTGGATGGCTACATGTAGAAAAAAGGACTAAACCTGTTAGAAGAAAAAGTGGGCAAGAGCCTTGAACTCATTGGCACAGGAGACAACTTCCTGAACGGAACACCAACATCACAGGCTCTAAGATCAACAATTAATAAAATAACCCTGAGATTTCACCTTACACCCATCAGAATGGAGAGCATGTCTGATTGCATGCGGGTTGATGCCCCAGGTCCCGCCTCTGAGAAAAAGGTATCGGACGGTCTGATGCTCTTTGGGTGGATGACACCTAAATGAACATCAGTACAAAGTCCCAATTTATTTCTAATATCAGAGATCAGACCTCTACTCTTGCCTGATGCATCTAAAACAAAAAGGGAGAACTGTAGAGAGCTGCGGAATGCTATGCCTTAAAGATGGAGCTGGTTTCCGCCTTCCACCTTCCTGATGGTGAGTGCTCTCTGTCACGAACAACTCCACATTTGGCTAAGGCTGAGGATCTGGCTTGCTTCCATGTATGTGGACCTATCTGCATTGCACACGTGGCACGCCTGGGTTGGCTACCCAGAGGCTATTTAAGCTGTGGGCTGGCTTAAATAGGGTCCGAGGATTGTTCAAGGTTCCTGAATAAACTGCATTGAAAAAAAAAAAAAAAAAAACTCAAGGGACAACATATGCTGGATAGGATATAGAGAAAGGGGAACCCTCCTCCAATGCTGGTGGGAGTGTAAACCTGTGCAACCACTTTGGAAATCAATCTGGCCCTTTCTCAGACAATTAGGAAGAGTGCTACCTCAAGATCTAGCTACACTACTTCTAGGCATATATCTCAAATATGCTCAGGTATATAACAAAGAACTTTTGCTCAACCATGTTCATAGCAGCTTTATTCGTAATAGCCAGAATCTGGAAATAAGCCAGATGTCCCTCAATAGAGGTATGGATACAGAAATTGTGGTACATTTACACAATGGAATGCTGCAATTAAAAAACAAGGAAATCAAGAAGTTTGCAGACAAATGGTGGGAACTAGAAAAGATCATCTTGAGTGAGGTAACTCAGAACCAGAAAGACACACATGGTATATACTCACTCATAAGTGGAAATTAGCCACATAATATAGAATAAACATATTAAAATCAATACTCCAAAAGAAGCTAAACAACAAGCAAGACCTAGGGAAGATGCTCAGTTCTCATTCAGAAGGACAAACATGATAGACATTGGAAGCAGGAGAAGACAGGGAATAGGAGCCTACCACAGACAGCCTCTGAAAGACTCTACTGATCAAGGTATCAAAGCAGATGATGAGACTCATAGCCAAACTTTAGGCAGAATGAAGGGAATCTTATTCAACCATGTTTGTAGCAGCTTTATTTGTAATAGCCAGAAGCTGGAAACAACCCAGATGCCCCTCAACTGAAGAATGGATGCAGAAATTGTGGTACATCTACACAATGGAATATTACTCAGCAATGAAAAATAAGGAAATCATGACATTTGCAGGTAAATGGTGGGATCTGGAAAGTATCATCCTGAGTGAGTTGTCACCCAGAAGCAAAAAGACACACATGGTATATACTCACTCATATAGACATACAACATAGGACAAACCCACTAAAACCTGTACATGTAAAGAAACTAAGCAAGAGAGAGGACCCTAACTAAAATGCCCAATCCCCATCCGGAAAGGCAAAGAGGATGGACATCAGAAGAAGAAGAAAACAGGAAACAACCTAGGAACCTACCACAGAGGGCCTCTGAAAGCCTCTGCCCTACAGACTATCAATGCAGATGCTGAGCCTGATGGGCAGCTGTTGGGCAGAGTGAAGGGAATTTTAGGTAAGAACTGGGAAATAGTAAGAGCTGGAGAGGACAGGGTCTCCACAAGGAGAGCAACAGAACCAGAAAATTTGAACACAGGGAACTTCCCAGAGACTCATACACCAACCAAGGACTATTCATAGAGATAACCCAGAACCTCTGCACAGATGTAGCCCAGGGCAGTTCAGAGTCCAATTGGGTTACATAGTAATGTGAAGAGGGACTGCCTCTGACATAATCTGATTGGCCTGCTCTTTGATCACCTCCCCCTAGGGGGGAGCAGCCTTACCAGGCCATAGTAGAGGACAATGCAGCCACTTTTGATGTGAACTGATAGACTAAGATCAGAAGGAAGGAGAGGAGGACCTCCCCTATCAGTGGACTTGGGGAGTGGCATGCATGCAGAGGGAGGAGGGAGGGTGGGATTGGGAGGGGAGGAGGGAGGGGCTTATGGGGGGATGCAGAATGAATAAAGTGTAATTGATGAAAAATTAAAAAAAAAAAGGTCGGGGGATAGAAAGATCTGGAGGGGACAGGAGCTCCAAAAGGAGACCAACAGAGCTATAAAAACTGAACCCTGGGGGCCTTGGAGAGAATAATACCCCAACCAAGGACAATGCATGGAGAGGATCTAAATCCCCAGCTCAGATGTAGCCCTTACACTTAGTCTCCAAGTGGGGTCCCTAGTAATAGGAGCTGTGACTCTCTCTGGCATAAACTCAGTGACAGGCTCTCTGATCACCTCCCCCTGGGGGGTGCAGCCTTGCCAGTACAAAGAGGAAGACATTGCAACCAGTCCTGATGAGACCTGATAGTCTAGGGTCAAATAGAAGTGGAGGAAGACCTCCCCTATCAGTGGACTAGGGGTGGAGCATAGGGGGAGAAGATGAAAGGAGGGTAGGATTGAGAGGAGGAAGGGGGCTGCAGCTAGGATACAAAGTGAATAAATTGTAATAAATGATAATAATAAAAAAATAATTACCCTGGTCATTGTGTCTTTTCACAGCAATAGAACAGTGACTAAGAACAGTTGGTACCAGGGATTAGGGTATCGCTCTGGCAGGCAAACTATGCTGTTGGAGAAGCATGGAAGACAGTGCTGCTGAGGCCAATGTGGTCTGTGAGAACACATCTCAAGAACTGTCAGAGGAGGAGAATATTAGTAAGTCACCTGTCTTTGATATATGGGCAAAGAATGTGACTGTTTATGGAGCATGTTCTAAATATATACCTGAAGCTAAGTTGATGGTCTTTTAGATTAATGACATTGGCAGAGGAAATTTCAAGACAACCTAATATTGACTATGCTGTGTGGTTATTACTGGTCACTCTAATGAAGATCTGTAATAAAAAGGAGCAAGCTTAGCAAGGAAAAATGCAAAACACACAGAGAAAAGGAGTACCATGAAAGTAATGGAGCTAAGCCCAGCACTCCAGGAGATAAGAAGTTTAAAGAAAAGCCTGATGATAAATGGAATAAAGGGAGTGGTGACATTAGGGAGAGCTAATAACAGGGAGTAGAACTAGCTCAAGAGAGGAAAGCATGTTCCGGTGAACAAAGCTGAAGGCAGTTAGAAATATAAAGAACATTTTGCCATCAAATATAGAGATGCTAAGTATGGAGTGTGCCCTGCTGGTGTTAGGCCTTGGTTTGTTCCAGTATTTTCTGACTATGCTCAATTTCCTTTGAAATGGTTAATAAATATATATTCTGTGCCATTAATGCTCCTTTTCATCCCTTTTTAACTGGCAATGTATATCCTATGCCATTATATATTAGAAGCATAGATCTGCTTTTTTATTTTGATTTTACAGGGCCTACAGTTAAGAGAATGCCATGAGTCTCAGGAGAGAGTTTGAACCTTGGACTTTTAAACAGTGTTGAGACTGTGACAGAGCATGGGAGCTTTGAAGTTGGACTCAATAAATTTCACAGTGAGATATGACCCCTGTGGGGTGAGGTAATGGGAATTAATTGTTTGAATAAGAATGTTCCATAGGTTCATAGACTTGAATGCTTAGTCACCAAGTTGTAGCACTGTTTGAAAGGATTATAAGGAGTAGAAGATATGACTTTCTGAAAAAATGTATCAGGAAGACACTGCTTCAATGTCTTCCTGATAGCCCCATGCTTTATCATCCTGCCATGATAAAAATGGACTAAACCTCTGAAGTTGAAAGCAAGCCCTCAACTATATGAATTTTTTAGCAGTAGTTCCCTTAAACCATTGTGTATCTTCACAGCAATAGAACCAAGACAGGCCATAATAGTACTATATGTACTGGCCAAAAGTCTAGAATTGAAATGTCCATCTATGGGTGCGGTTTACTTGTACGGTTGAACATTCTTCCTCAATAAAGAGAAAAACCATTTCTAAAATACCTACATTTAAATAAAGCCACACCAAAAGAAAATAAAGAATATATACTGAAGTGTTCTGTTTATGCAAATCTTTAAAGATAGAAATCAGCAACAGAGACTGTTGTTATCTAGTAACTTGTCGGTTGTTATGATAAACATCACAACCAAAAGCAACTTGGGAAAGAAGGAATTTATTTCATGTAACTTCCAGGCCATAGTCCATCATTGAGAGAAGTAGCATAGACATTCAAGGCAGGAACCTAAAGGTAGAAGCAAAGCATCGGGCAGAAACTCTATGGAAGAACACTGCTCATTGACACATATGGCTTGCTCACTGACTCATGGTCAGCTAGATTTTTTAGACAAGCAGGACACCTGCTGGACACCTGCCTAGAAATGCATTGTCCGTGTGGAATCAGCTCTCCCTTATTCATCATAAATCAAGAAGCATGAGAGGAAAAGAGAGAGGGAGGGTGGGATTGGAAGAGGATGAGGGAGGTGACTACAGCTGGGATACAAAGTGAATAAATTGTAATAAATTTTTAAAAATAAATAAATAAATAAAAATCAACAGAAAAAGAAAAAAAATAAATAAATCAAGACAATCTCTCACACATGGCCACAAGCCAATCTAACAGAGGCTATTTTTAATGGAGGTTCCCTCATTCCTCACAACTCTAGATTGTGTCAAGTTAACAACAAAATTAGTCTAGATAGTGCCAAAAAACAGGTCAGTAGTTGCCTAAAGATCAGAGAGAAGTAGGGCAAAATATGAAGAGGTGTAAGGACACTGTGGGTTATAGATATGCTTACTATTTTCATTGTAATTATGACTCATGAATATATACATGTCAGACTTAATGTGTACACTGAAATATGTCCATTTGTTCTAAGTCAAACCTCATTGACACTGTTAATTTTCAAGAAATAATGAGAGTGATAATCAAAAACAGTACTGGGTCAGTGATATGGCTTAGTGGGCAAAGGCCCTTGCCATTAACCCTGATGACTTAAATTTCATCTCCTGTCCCTATGTAGGAAGAACTGATTCCTACAAATTGTCTTATGACTTCTACATGCACTCTGTCACACACACACACACACACACACACACACAATTAATAAATATAATAAAACAGTTCTTAGTTCCAGCTGATGTCTGATAAATAGCAACACCTATTCTTCACTCCAGCATTCTGGGCCAGGACAACAGAGATGTAGTCTGTGTTCTCAAAGACTCCTCAGTGAAAACGCTATGGAGCAAAATAAGTTAATAGATTACAACAAACAAAGTGGTTTTGAGTTTTATGGAATTAAAATCACAGATGGCAAATAGTACAGGGACTTAATGTTCAAACAATTAAAATCTTCCAAATAAAAAAAAAAAAAACAAGTATAACTCCCTTCTCTGTGCATCCCAAACAGAGATTTCTTTTTTTTTTTTTCAATGCAGTTTATTCAGGAACTTTGAACAATCATCTGACCCTGGGGAAAGCCAGCCCACAGCTTAAATAGCCTCTGGGTAGCCAACCCCAGCGTGCCACGTGGGCAATGCAGATAGGTCCACATACATGGAAGCAAGCCAGATCCTCAGCCTTAGCCAAATGTGGAGTTGTTTGTGACAGAGAGCACTCACCATCGGGAAGGTGGAAGGCGGAAACCAGCTCCATCTTTAGGGCGCGGCATTACGCAGCTCTCTACAGTTCCCCCTTTTTGTTTTAGATGCATCAGGCAAGAGTAGAGGTCTGATCTCTGATATTAGAAATAAATTGGGACTTTGTACCGATGTTCATTTAGGTGTCATCCACCCAAAGAGCATCAGACCCGTCTGATACCTTTTTCTCAGAGGCGGGACCTGGGGCATCAACCCGCATGCAATCTTCTCTGGGTCGAAAGTGGCTGACCCTGAGTGCAGTGCTTAGCCTCGCATCCTGAGCGTAACATTTTACTTTTTATGGTAGTCAACCATGCTTGGGGAGACTGTCCTGCTTCAATGGCTGTAAAGGCCTGAATGATCATGGCTGCATTACACTGTTGTGAGACGCTAATCTTGCATATACACCACAGGCAAACCAAGGAGACCAAACAGAGATTTCTTAAAGGTGGGAGTCTGCTTTCCTGTGATTTTGTTGCTGCTATTGTTGTTGTTTTTGTTCACGTAGTCTCAGCATCTTTTCCTATAGTAACCAAGTATAACCTGATCTCATGAATGTGTTCACCCACTGGAAAGGGTCTAGGTAGGGAAGTCTTTATGAAAACTCTGATGATGCTTCTGGACTGTTGGCAGAGTTTTCCTTCATTGCTCCGTTGTTGGTCAGCCATCAGTGGAATAAATTAAATAAGGTGGAGCCTTAGGAAAAATATAAACAATATTCCAGGGAGAGAGCAGTGAAGAGGTCCACATGCTGATATGACATCTGCCTGAGTGTAGAACCTTTGTAAGGGGCCAGTTGAAGCAGCCCTATAGACAGAACTTCCTTTAGGGACTGCCACTGAACCATCTGCACAGACCTGCTCCAGTGAAGGCAAGCATGGGGAGATCAAAAGCACATCACATGCTTGGCAAGATAAGTGCATGGGGCAGACAGTGCTTGGCTGGCCTGGAACTCACTATGAAGACTAGGCTGGCCCTCAAATAGAGACCCAAGTGCCTGGTCTTACTATTTAACTTTTACCATCACTATCATGTGGAGTCCTTCAGAAGCCTGAGTGTCAGATTGCACATCCATAGAAGAATTTCCTGCAGAAAGTTCCCAGGAGAACAGACCACAAAGCACATGTGTCCCACCTGGGTGCAGCTTCATGGGAAGGCGCCATCCTCTTTGCACAGAGTGTGGTCAGCACAAAGAACACCTTATGTCATTGGACAAACCATAAAGACATCTCACTTAGGATGTGATAAAGGCAATGGAGAGATAGCTTTCACTCCAGTCTGATACAGAGGTTTCAGAGGACACCCAACACATCCAGTCAGCTGACTTGAACTGGTAACTCTGCCTCTGAAGCTCAGCTATTTAATTGTTGCTTTTTTTCTGATACAGACTGTGAAGTGCTCATCAGTGCAATTTGCTCTTCACTATATAGATCGACCTACCTTTCGACAATCTATACCTTCCAACCTTTCAACAATCTATATTCTACACAGGGCATTGAGGACTCATTGATGAGCCAGATCTGGCCGTGGCCTCAAGGAACTCACAGCCTACTAGCCACCACATAGAATAGCTCATTGTACTTTTCATGTGTTCTCGTAACTTAATCTATCAATTAAAATATACTTAATAACAAAACTATATCTGCTTGCCAGTGTCTCACAGAAGAATCCTGAGAGTCAGTGAATCTCCCGGAGAAGTACATATATTCAGAAGCCAATTATCGCTTCTCAAAAACAACAACAAACAACAGCAACAAAAACAGGATTGTAATGTGCAACTAGTGAAAAAATAGATATATTAAGAAAACCATCACCAGTCCTGATGAGACCTGATAGGCTGGGGTCAGATGGAAGGGGAGGAGGTCCTCCTATCAGTAGACTGGAGAGGGGCAAGGGAGGAGAGGAGGGTGGGAGGGTAGGATTCAAAGGGGACAAGGGAGGTGACTACAGCTCAGTTACAAAGTGAATAAATTGTAATAAATAAAACATAAATTAAAAAAAAACATCACAAAAAGAACAAAAACATGTGCCCCTGGATGCTTATCTTGAATCAAGGAAAATACATCAAATACAGAAAGATGGGTGGCATCTTTCTGTATTTCCCAGCTCTGGGGAAGAAGAAACAGATGGAATCATAGTGCTCATTGCCCAGACAGCCTAGCATGCTTGGTAAGTGCAAAACCCCGCCTCTAAAAAAATCAAGCTGGATGGCATCTGAGGACCAACATCTGATATTAGCCTCTGGCCTTCACATGTACATTCAAAAATGTGCATGTGTACTTGCACACTCATGGACCTGTACACACACACACACACACACACACACACACACACTAACCAAATTCTAGAGTTAAGGTTGGAAAGTGAATCTTTATCAAATGCCTGCCCCCTTGACTCTTTCATTTTTTCACTTATTTTAATACTTGTTACTACACAGAATACAAAGAATAGCAACTGAAAACTATTTGTCTGTGGCTCTCTGTTTGGTTATCTTTAATTCTGCAGTGCTTAAAATGCTACAATACTGCAAGAAGAATAGCCCCCCCCCCTGGAACCATGCTTAAACAGGAAATAACCCTCTCCATGTGGCTGGCCCTGTTGCTAAATTGACATATCATTTAGAAAACATCTCTGTCATTAACCATATGCTACATTAGGATTTGAGATCAAGACTTTAGCAGAGGCTCTACCTTTGGGTTGAAGATTTTAAGAATGTCCATATGCTAGAGCCAAAGGTCAGCCCAAGAGTGTCCCCACTGTCATGTATACCTGAGCCCTGCTGACTGGCTTTTCAGAAGATTCTGACTACAAGTTCTGGATCTTTGCCAAAGCCATTAGCCCCCTGATATCATTGATAGACAGGGCTTGAGAGCTAGCTGATATTCATAAAGAATTCTACAGGCAGGATGTGGAGACGGCCCAGTGATTAAAGCACCTGCCATGCAAGAAAGAGTTTAGATTCCCCAGAAAACCATCTAGATTCTGGGTGGTCATGGCAGCCTGCTTTGTAATTCCTGCCTCAGAAGGCAGAAGGAGGAACCCTAGAGCTGGCCAGACAGGCTATCTCAGAGATCTCTGGGTTTGACTGAGTAATCCTTCCTCAGTGGAAAAGATGAAAGGGCAATTGTGGTTTATGCCCAACACCAACTTCAGGCCTCCACATGCACATACACACTGACAAAAATGTGTATACACACAAAAATTGGGAATAAAAGAATCCCACAGGCCATACGTAATCTCTTTCTGACCATGAAGAATTGATTCCACTCCCACGAATTCGGTTTTCCTGTCTGTAAAACAGGGATGACAATAATGGCCTAGCAGGGCTACTGGTGGGCAGTAAAGGGGCTAACAAGTATAAAGGGATTGACAAGCACCTGGCATGCCCAAGTGACCAGGCAACGCTGGCTGCTGTCCTCTTAGGAAGAAGAAACTTCCTGGAAAAGGAAGCAAGATAAAAGGGAGCAGGGTGTCCTCAAATCCCCTCACTTCTGAAGTACGACTTGTCTGCCTCAGGACTCTCGGATCAATCCGTGCTTTCTGGCCAGCCTAGGTGAGTGGGCACCCTCTGTACCGAGGCAGAGGCTGCTCCTCTAGCTGAGGCGAGCTCCTGTGGCTGATCCATGTTGGCTCTACTGTGCCCCTTTCTAAACCTGTCTCCTGGTGACTCTAAGCTCTGGGTTCAAGCTGCCTCCAAAATACCTGATTGCCTAGGAGTAGGGAGTACCCCCAAATCACCTCATACTGTGGTGTCTGAAGTTAAGACCAGCTCTGGAGAGGGAGTCAGGATGGAGAGACAGGGCACCTTGGGGATAGGTGGGGATGCAGGAGAGGGAAGAAAAAAAATCTTTAAAATGTAAAATAGCCAGGTTTCTGAAGCCTGGCCACAAAGAAACACTGGCTATTCACTGTGGAGGAGTCATCCAAAAAGTGAAACCAGCACCAGACATTTGACTTCAGGGACACATGCAAGGCTTCCTTTCACTGGAACAAAGAAGACCGGGCTTTGAAGAGCCTGCAGAGAAGCAGCAAAGCTCAGAGAATCAAAACTTGCTGAGGATCAATGAAGCCTCAGGCAGGTTCTGAAGAGCAGGGTGGGATGGTCACATCCCCTTTCTAATGACTAGGACAGTCATGGAACCGCCCTGGGGGAAATTCGCAGCAACTGCCCGTGTCTTCAGCTGGCTCATGGAGATGTGGAGCTCGTGGAGCTCGTAAGATGGGAATTCATAGAGAAAACCATCAGCAGTGGGCCTGGCTAGCAGCTCATGTGATACTACCTGTGCCATTAGTAACAACAGTCGCCCAAAATGGTTCTCATCCATATTAGCACTGAGCTAATGAAATACACATCGTAAAAGAAGAAATTACCCACATAATAAGCCTTGGATCTTTCAGAATGAAGCCACTAGAAATTGATCAACTAATTTAATACCAGCTAAAGGCTGCATCTCCCCCGAAACCCTGAAGGCAAAACCAGGAAACACACATCTGCTCACACTGAACAGCCTGTGGAGGTCACACAGGCTGCCCTGGCTCTGCTTCCCGGAAGAGTATGCGGGCAGAGAGGGCTCTTCAGGAAAGCTGGGGCCACGAGATAATACCTCACCCTGTACAATAGCTTCAGCAGAAGCCTGCAGGGCGACATTTCTGAAGAGTGACATCTCATGCTCCCATTCACCCCTGAGGCCAAACCAGTGGGATGAGCAGACCTAGAGGCGCTTCCCACTAACCTTCTTTGGCTGTGCGCACCGTGTATACACTTGGACTACACCCAAACACGCACACATGCACACTCAAATACAGATATAAACTTACACGGATAGTCAAATGGCATATGCATATACATATGTTCTCACATACTGAGACACACATTGCATGCATCTGTACACACATGCGCATATATCATTCCCCCCCACTCTCCCAATGATACTAACGTGCACTCTAAATACATATATACTCATATACATATATTCACATACATATACATCTCATGTATTCCCACATAGACATGCAGCCCACACACATCCCTACTAAATTACGAGGAGAGCTGATGCATGATGCACATGCCGCTCACCCCAGAGGAAGGGGGGTGGATCTCCTCCTGGCGGACGAACACTCACGTGTGCATATGGCACTCTTTGTCCAAGGTCCGGGGACTTTCCCCTAGCCAGAGGGATAGGGAGCACATCCCCCATACATAGCCTATGAAACAGGCTTCCAGAGTAAGCGTGATACTAAATTACACTCACATGTAGAAGCGCCTCACACATGCATACTCATACATTCGTTCACACGTGCACATTCATGTATCCACAGTCACAAACCTATACAAACTCTCACAGTACACACTTACACATATAGATATTTGTCCATCCACACTCTCGTGAATATAGACATACATTAACACTTGTATGGACACAGTTCATACACATACTCAGTTATAAACCTGTATCACATACTCCCATACATAAAACTCCTCAGACATATGTATGTGCATACATTTAAACCATGACATTTTCAAATATTTACACACTTAGAAACATATACACTCTTGCATGCACTCAAACACACTCACATAATACTCTCACACACCTGAAATATCCTGCATGAGATAGGGCCTCCATTCTCTCCTAATTCCTTTGTCCTGCAGTCTGTATTTATTTAATAGCCTGACCTAATCTCCCAGGCGCTGGCTCCTAATTGACTGCCTGCCTCACTTCATCCCCTTTACCTAATACCTGAAACCACATCTCTTACTTTTGACATTTTCATAGATGCAGGTCTGGACCTTTCTGCTAGATCCCACCTGCTCCAGCTAAGCATCTTGGCAGGCCAAGTCCAGCTCTCTAACCTCTTGCCTTGGTAGAATGGAACTCCAGGATCCATCCCTGTCCCAAGTCAAGACTGGACTTGAAAGCACAGTTCTGAGCTTTCCCACGGGACAGGGGGTCAGGGCAGCCCACAGCCATCACCATTCTGGGGCTCTTACCTCATTCACAAAAACCCAGTGGCTGTCCTTGGAAGCCAGGTTGGTCTCTACAGCCTGCAAAGAGGAAAAAGAAATGTACATGAACAGAAGCAAGACAGAAGCTGGCAGACATATAGTATAATGGTTTAAATGGGGTTTTATAAATGCTGTTTTTGCAGAAATCCTTCCTCACAAAACATGCAACTCACTGGAGCTCACTCTGGCTGCCTTGGCCACAAAAGATACCATTTGAGCAGAGATGTCTGATGTCCTCCTGTTATTCCATGCTGTTCTGCACTGGCCCAGAGCAAGGTTAGAGACCCTAATCCATCACAGACCACAGGTACAGGCCCAGCCTCCCTTCCCCAAGAATGCATATAAATTCCTTTTCAAAGGCGCACTTAAGAATAGCATTCATCATTACACAAAACTGCAGAAAGAGGAAACTAACATTGGATTTATGGCAGTTCATCTAGCTGTGCTGAGCAATACCAGAAGAATAGGATACACTAGCTGAACTGTGATGCTGCTTTACATTCATATTTTGGGATCCACAGAGCTGGATTCTTTCCAGTTATTGAGGAGGGATCCATTCCCACCATTCTCTCAACACTGTTTTGTTACAGCACACGCCATTGTTGTGTGTGGATGGCTACTAGTTTAATTTATTCACTTTGTATCCCAGCTGTAGACCCCTCCTTCATCCCCTCCCAATCACACCCTCTCTCCCTCATCTCCTTCCATGACCCTTCCCAAGTCCACTGATAGGGAAGCTCCTCCTCCCCTTCCATCTGACCCTAGCCTATCAGGTCTCATCAGGACTCTCTGCATTATCTTTCTCTGTGGCCTGGTAAGGCTGAACCCACCTCAGTGGGAGGTGATCAAAGAGCAAGCCACTGAGTTCATGTCAGAGACAGTCCATGTTCCCCTTACTAGGGAACACACTTGGACACTGAGCTGCCATGAGCTACATCTGTGCAGGGGTTCTAGGTTATCTCCATGACTGGTCCTTGGTTGGCGTATTAATCTCAGAAAAGACCCTTGTGCCCAGATATTTTGGTTCTGTTGCTTTCCTTGTGGTGCCCCTGTCCCCTTCAGGTCTTTCTATCTCCCCCTTCTTTCATAAGGTTCCCTGCACTCTGCCCAAAGTTTGGCTATGAGTCTCAGCACCTGCTTTAATACCCTGCTGGGTTTATTACTTCTTATTGTCTATTTTCTCTGCCAGGTTGGGTGGAGAGTTCACAAGATAACTGTCTACATCTCTCAGGCAAAAGCTGTGTCCCAGAACTTTGGCACCAATATATAATAGGTATTCAGTTAACATAGCTAGACATGCAAATAGGCAACATCAGATAAAATCCAGTTCCTTGTTTTGTTTGCACTCTTTGAGCTTGTTTGTTTGTGTATTTGCTTTTGTTTTTATATAGAAGAAAGGGTCTTATAGAGCAAAGGCTAGTCTCAAGCCCACTGTGTACCCAAGATTAGCCTCTAACTCCTCATCCTCCTGCTTCCAACACCTAAGGGCTGAGATTATAAACATGCACAACCATACCTGGCTCCTTTGAGTGTACGTGTGTGTGCTTTCTCTCTTTATGAGTTAGAAAGCTACCTTGCTGAAAAAATTGGAAGGGATTGATGGTTTGCAAGCATGTCCTGTAAGAATGTGCGCGGTGAGTGTGTGCCAAGAGCTTGCTGAGCACCAGGCGCTATGCCAAGCCATCTATGAACCTGGGAAAGAGCTTTCAGATTTACTCCTTTTCTTCTTACCGTTTGCTAATGTAATTTTTATTACCCCTTTGATTTTAAAAAGTATAGACAAATTAAGATGCTTAATTAAAATCACTCCATAATACCTTCTCATTTTAAAAGAATGTGTTAATGTGTAAAAAATTCCCCATTTATTCCTACAGATTCAACCACTGGAAGTCATCTGAAGTGGCTCCCTCCAAAGCTTCTACAGCCATATCATGCAAATACATACCTACACATGCATATCAGACAGATGTTTTTAATTAAAATCACACTTGAAAATGCATACAGGGTAAAATTTCTCATTATTAACTTATCGATATATCAAATTCACATTTTCTTATCAATGTGTACAAAGGTGACTGTTCTTAACAAAGAAGGTATCAGTATGTCAGGCCTGCATGGCGCTGAGGCACCACGCTATCAGAGCACAGAGTTCTGTCACGGCTGTGCTGCACAGGAAGAGTTGAGTGTGGTTGGAGATCACAGATCATGAAAATAGAAAGCAGGAAATGTCCAGGGAGTTCTAGTCTGTCAGTCCTTCCCAGACAACATCACAGGCATGGAAATTTTCCTGGACCACTCAGGGCTGAAGAACACAGATTGATGTCTATGGCTTATGAATGAGAGACTTCCAGGCCATGAAAAGATGAACCTGAGCAAGAGTCTGAAGTAAAAGGAATAACCACACCTACTCTCATTTGTCTAGTAAAGTCATGTACAAAGTATAGGTAACAAGTGCCCCTCTCTCATCCACAAAATTATGTAACCCATGATGCCAGAAAGAAGGAAATCCAGAAATGAGGTCCATAAACACTGTGAGAATTTCACAGAAAGCAGAGATAGGAAGAAGGTCATTTTAGTCCTATAAAGGTCCACTCTCATTGCTCCATTTCCTCACATCTATCTTGTATCTTTTGGCCACAGGAATCTTACCCCACTGGGAACATTATATTCCCTGGGATATACAGACTCCTGTTCATCCCAGGAAGGAGGCTCTGGGAACTGGTTTATATCCTTGGAAGAAAGTGAACCTCAAAGAGGCCAAAAGCATCTATGCACCATAGTGCTATATCCTGAGACAGTTCCCACCCCATTCTGAAAGCCTAAAAAGCCAGGCTGCCTCCAGAGAATATTATAGGACACAAGAGCCAGTGTTTCTGAGGACCCTGAACTGGTAATGGCGAATGGTGAGAAGCACAGGATGGAGTCTTGACCACCCAGCCTAGAACCACTCTCTTCCTAACATGCCACAGATGCCTTTAGATATCCAAGGCCAGGTGATAAGGAAAAAGTACAGGAATCTGATCTAAACACTGAGAACACATTGCTGGACCCTTGGAGGACTCAATTCCCAACCTTTAAGCATTTCCTTAATGCTCATTGCTTATATCAGCAACTTGCATATCAAATTAGGATATGACACAGAGCTTGGAGGATCTCCTAAGTTCCCAAAGTCTGGAATGCTAAAATTAATCTCAACAGAGGCAGGTCAATGAGGCTGAACTCAAAACAAAAATAGCAAATGGGGAGATGAAACTTGAATGCAGTACAGAAAAGACTAAAGACTTATGAAGAGGCTTAGAGTGGGGGCTGGTATACTGATTCTACTCTTGGCCAGCCTAAGTGATGGAAGGAACCACACTCTAGATCCTAGTCACGAAGGGGGACAGTTTAAGCCAACAGCCACTTGGAGTAACAAGGAACTCTTATTGGACAGGATGATGTAGGTATCTAACCAAATGAAGAACTGGCTTGTGCAAGAGTCCAAGTTGCTCTTTGCAGCATCTAAGAGTGGATTTGCAGAGGATATCAGCACAACGTAAGAAATGTTTTCTACCTTTCCAGGCAGTGCAAGAAGAAATAGGCTGCCTCAGGTAGTAAGACCCAGCAGTAGCATTCCAACATTGTCAGTGTCAACAGTGGCTTGGAAAGCAGTGGCTTGGAGGATGACCATGGATAAGAGAAACAACTCTATGCTGAACACTCCTAAAAAGGTTTTTTTGGTGTTTTTTTTTTTTCTGTAGGCTCTGGCCTCAATACAGAAGGTTCTAATTCACTGAAAGCAGGCACCTGCATAACACCCTAGTCATTTTCAAGCTCTAATTTGCACCTTGACCCTGGGAATCCTTAGCTCTTTGAATCTGAAGGTACAGGTGCATTTTGCAGCTGAGGGGTGCCAGCATTGCCAATGACCAATTGCCAATTTCTGGGAGATCCTAGGGAGTATGTGGGAGCATGGCTCCCATAAGGGGTCTTCTTACCTGGTATCAGACTCAGGCATGGAAGATACTGGCAGCGAGAATTGATCAGAAACTCTGCAGGGTGACTGGCCAACTTCCCTGTCCTACTTTCCCTCACCAATTAAGCATCAGCTAATTTGTTAAGCCTCTTTTTCCCACACAGAGATAAATAGCACTTGGATACAGCCTTTTTTGCAGAGGGTGCAGCTCATGCAGAGACTGGCATAGTGGCAAGGAGCAGCAGCTACTGCAGACTGAGCAAAGCCACACTTGCCTTCTTGTGCAATTACCAGCGAGCTGCTAGCTCTGTGGGATGAGCTTTAACAGCTCACAGAACAAAAGGGGAGGGTCCCTCCTAGCACTACTGGTTCCCTTCCTAAGTGACAACCTCTTCCTTCTCCCATCTATGTCTGTGGCAGACACAAACATGTCCTTCTTTCATCATGAAGCAAGTGTGGTACAGGAGCCTTTGCTGTGTGCTCCCTGGTAATCTGTGCTACCTCTCCAAGTGCAGTTTTGTGACCCACAACATAGCGGCACCAATCACTCTGCCTAAACCCCCCCACACATCATAGTGAGCTATTTGATTACCAAGATTTCCTGTGTGTTCATTCTCAACCACCAACATCCACGACTCAGGCTGCCAGAACTTGTCTCAGCCCTCAGGATTACTTGGAGATCTAACTAAGAACTAAGGGTGCCACAGATGCAGATCCCAGCTGTTTGGCTCCTTGGTGGGGACGTCTCAAGGTCATTTGAGTGGTTTCCAGAATCCAGCTACAGAACAAGGTCACAATTATGTCACTTGGCATCTTTCTTTTCCTTTGTTCCACATCTTCAAGTACCTGCTGGCTTTCATGTTTGAATTCCTCTGGGAACACTTTTCCATAAATAATTGTCATCTGATCCCTGCTTTCAAAGCCTGCTTCTGGGATCCCAACCTGAGTGAACAGCTCCAGCCTGGGGTACTGGTAAGAATTAAGTGGCTTTATGTGTTACTTCACCAACCGAAGAAGGCGCTCAATAGATGATCAACCATTGCAAAGGTCCTTCTTGTTCCCTTCCCTTTTTTCTCCAGCCTTGTCATCATTCCGGGGTCTCTTCTAAGTGGATAATTCCCCCTGTCTTCCTCCACTCAATAAACGAGAACTGCCATTCATGCCTTGACATCTGTCTTTTAATGCTCTGAAACACCCAACTCTACTAGCCATGTCTCTGCTATCATAGGGACAAACAGCGATTAAAAAAAAAAGACAGTGTGTGCAGTCTTGCAAAGTGGTAGGTGCTGTCTCCTCCATATTCCCAGAGGCCTCATGGAACCCCTGTACCTCCCCTCTTGCCCAACATGAGATTCTCCAGCCACATGGCACCACAGGCATCTATAGAGACGAGCTAGCTCAATCATGTAAATCAATGTCAGCTCCTATAACCTGCAGGTATATGTTCGGGGTGAAGGTGAGATGACCTCATGCCTAGAGCAGATTCTCTCATTCACCTCCATCAAGTGGGAAGCTGCTTAGGTTTCTCGTTGGAGCTGACAACTATCACTGTTCGTACCACCCTTAAGATAAAGCAGGGCAGTGACCTGAGTAACTACAGGAGTTCATGGGCCTAGCCAGGTCCTAGGTCCCAGGGAACACAGAGAGATTGCTACACTGGCCCAAAACAGATATCCCTGGTATATTACCATGAATCCCGCAAGGTATTGCCAAATAACAAGAGTCCACATGCCTAACTGGTGTGTCTTATCAAGACCAGCAAACACAAAATATAGGGGAAAAAAAGGTGGAGATGGGACTTCAAAGGGATCAAGTTTATTTTCTTATAGCTCTTTTGATCAGAGAGGCAGAAGAAGATGGTGATAAAGGGCATCAATGAGGAGAGTGATACATACAGAGAATGAAAGGAGGCATATTGTGCAGACACATCTTCATACATGTGTAGATTGCACAGACATACATGTTGATAACCACATGTCATCCTCTGGAAGTGAAAGTATATGTCGTAGGTAGACCTTAGCTACAGTAAGCATAGAGTAACCATTCTTCCCACCCCTGGGAAAGCTAAGTGTGGATAGGAAGGTGCCTCCTTGCTGATGTGAACCTCCAGTATCTTTTTCCATGGCCAATGGCAATAGCAGCACTGCAGTGTCTAGGACACAGGGCCTCAACATACCATCCTGTGGGTGCACTCAGAAATGAGACATGTGAACTCCATTCTGGACACCCTGGTCCACTGTCTGAATAGAGAAAAAGATTCTGGGTAAGTTCCAGCTCTGGGCTCCCTAGTATGCCCTGGGCAGAAAGTAGTCCCTGAGCATAGCAAAAATGCAAGGGTCAGGCATTGTGCCTAGATTGAGGCTGGAGAGGGTTGACAGCCGTCCCTTGATCCCGTTGAAATGAGGTTCAAATCCATATGGAAGCAAGAGAGCACTGAAGAATATCTGCGACCTGGACACACCTTTGTCCTTAGAGTGATGTACAGAGCCAAGTGTGAGGCATTTACAAGCCCAGTGGGAGCCTGCTTGTAAGATGCCTCCGGGACACATCAACACAATAACTCCTCTATTCCATATCCCATGCTCCTCATTTTCCCCCCAACAATCTAAATAGGTTTCCATTTCACAGTGGGAAACTGAGAGCTCTATGCAGTCAGATTTCTGTAGAATAGTGTTTAGCAGAAAATTAATTTAACTGTTAGCCCAAGTCTGTATGTTTTAAACCTCAGTCACATGGCTCCCAGAAGGCCCAAACAATTGTCTAAGAAAGTGTATCATCCTGCAAACCTAGGCCAGGTCCCATGACAGTGGGAACAAAATATTTTTTTAATTTATTTTTGTGTTTGTTTGTTTGCTTGCTTACTTGCTTATTTCTCATAATGAATCAAGCCATTATATGCAGCAATGCCTTCATCTTCCAGGCTAATTTGTTCTCATAAGCTCAAGACCATGATTCCACCCGTGTTCTTAGGTGCAGGCCCGTTTCACTTCATCTTAGCCTATAGGACTAACAAATGGAGTGGAAAAAAACCTCCATGTGGAAGCTTTCCAGCTCCATTGCTAAGGATTTATTTTACAAAGCACACGTGCCACTGATAATTTATGTATGCGTTAATTGTTGGCCACTTATCTAAGTACCCCTCCCTCCAACAGTTGCAGCCTGGGATAATGAAAGCTTGACGGCAATTAGCATCTTTTAAAAACCTAACTCTACCACTTGAGAACAACCCCCCCCCCCATGGAGCCTAAGGCCTGGCACTCTCCCAAGGACAGACATTGAGCTAAGTTAAAGACTGACTGCTGCCATTGCCACAACAAGTTATTTAGAAGCAATTCTCCCTGTGCAATGTCACCCACCAAAAGCATCACCTGCAACACCCAGTGATGATGAAGGGTGATTTCATTGATGTAGGAGCCCATTACAAGAAAAGACACTAAGCAGCCACCGTGAGTTCTGAGTGTCAGAAGCTATGTCCAGATACAGGAAACCTGAAGGAGCAGCTATTATGTACTACATGGAGCCATGGTGTCCCAGACTCTTGCCATCTTTGGCAAAGCGTCAAAGATTCATTCTGTTTAACTTAGTCTTGTCTATAGAACTTCTTTGTATCTTGACTTCATAAAAAACGTCTCCCCTAGTTTTTTTTTTCTCCTGTTGTGGTAATAAAACACTCTGGCTAAAGCAACCTTGGGGGAAGGGGGTACATGGCTTGTTTAATTTATACTTCCATCACTGAGAGAGGTCAAGAAGAAACTCAATGAAGGAACTTGAAGCAGAAACCATAGTGGAATCTGCTCGGTGGCTCACACAAGTTCATGCTTACCTTTCTATCGCAGAGAACCACCTGCCCAGAGAACGGTGCTTCTCACGCTGTCTGGGACCCTCCCATATCAATTCATAATTAAGGGAGGACCCCTGAGAGCATTTCTGCAAGCCAACGTGATCCAGGCAAGACTGCAATGGAAGCTCTCCTCTCAGAGGACTCTACGCTGTCTCAAGTTGAAAATTAAAGCCATGATGGTCTCCTAAAAGTATTCTCATGGCTCCCACTACTGGCTCCACCAAGGTCTGAGATGCCACAGGGAAATCATGGGCACACAAAGGTCTTTTCATGGGTATTCCTCCAAGCTTTTTCCAGCAGCCAATTCCCTGATGTGTCTTCTGGGGCTTCATCAAAGCTTAGTGGCCCATTTATGGAGGAATCCAGGAAAACTGAGCTCCAGGAAAGGTTGTTCAGTATGGAGTGAGGTAGAACAGCAAGGGTCTCAGAATACTGATTATGCTGATTTAGAAAAAGAAATCATAACTGACTCAATACGTGTAAACTCAGATAGAGTGAAATCATTTCTAGTCTATCATTAGACTGACTCTATCCACTCTGTTGTCCAAGTATGAGATAAACAGCCAGTCCAAACTGGACAGAGGGTAGGAGTATCAGCTTGCAGCCTCCGGGGGAGGAAGATTCATTACAGATCATTTGTGGCTCCTTCAGATGAAATAGAGACAGGTTCCAGGGCTTTGCAGGGCGTACAATTTACTGTAATAAAGAGAGAGAATATGCTACATGTGGACAATTTATGAGGAAACGTTAATATCAGCAGAAAAATGAAATGGAGTTTGCTTGCAGGCACGATCTGTTTAATAAGATCAACTAGGAGAAGTGAAGCCAGGCACTGCCGATGAGTATTGGCTGATAGATACTTGGACTTTAATCAGTGATCTATAATTCCCTACCTCCTGCAGGGCATAGAAACCAAATAAGGCTGTCCATGCTCTCACTCCCATTGATACTCAGGCTGTATCCTGAAGGGAGGCTACAGGAGCCTGGCTTTTCTATCCAATCATTTCTCACAGATGAACAGGAAAGGCTTTCAGGCCCTTGGCCACATGGACGCCGGCATAAAATCCCTTTTGAGAACCCAAATCTGCAGTAAAACAAATCACTTGCAAGCTTATTTATGCCCTGATCTGGTTTAGCAAGGGCAGCCACCAGCCTCTTCCGTGTGGACTGTGAGCAATCAAACGACGTCGTCCTTCTCCACTCCAGGGCAGGGGACACAGACCTTGGGTGGCAGGTGGCTGCCTGGAACCATTCCTCATATATTTGCTGTTCAACTCCAGCTTCAAATGATTTTTCAGAAACAAGCAAAGCAAAGTCCAGATCGATGAGCAACGTTTCCATCTCTCTCTTGTGGGTATTTCCATGTTCAAACTGGAGCTTGCAAAGGTGCTACTTGTATCCAGGGACTTGCTCCAGGGACTCACAGCATGGTCAAGGATACAGGAGAATGTGTGAGGCAGGACAGTCCCTCCAGGTACTGCTGGGTCACATCAAACCCAGAGGCCTTCCCTCCCATGTACAGCTTTCAGCTCCAGAGACCCAGATCCAGGTGGAGATATCTACTGTGAAAAACAGCTCTACTGCCTCAAAATGCTTGATTAAAGTATCAGTCTTTATCACCATGACCCCTTCAAACTGTGTAAGAGGCGATTCTGCAGCAGCTTCTAAGCATGGATCTAATTCTTTCTCTCAATCCAAATTGTTTTTAAAAGATGGAAGCCTCAGAATACTTTTTAAAGCAATAAAGTTGAAAGTAGCAATTCTTTACTGAGCTGATAAGAGTTGCTGGGTGTAATTTGTATTCTTTTTTTTATGAGCCTGACTTTATAGAGAATGGCATAGAAAGAAAAAAATATATCCTCTTTTCAGTGCTAGAGACAAGAATGTTTTCTTCCTGTGTGTGGTGGGGAGGAGGTCGCTGGCTCAGGAGCAGTTGGGAAACACATTTCTTATTTAGGCTATCATAATGCCAAAGAGCACCTGTGGGTGAGTAAGAAGCTGGAGGAGATTGGGGACACTACAGCATAAACTGCAGTTCACCTACACAACCTTAGCACTCAATTTGAGCCTCTGTTCCTAAACTGACCAGGAGGCCACAGTGGATCTTAGAATTCTTAGTGAATATAGAAAATTAAATATTAATTAAAATTAATATTGTGTACTCTATTTTCCTTAGAGTACACAATATAAAATGCTGTGTTGTCTTACATACAGCCATTTGCCAAATATAAAGGGCCACAGAATTGGATTCTAGAGTTGGGCATGGCTTGAGGGTTTGCCAAAAGCCTTGTGGGCCCTCCAGAAAAGCCAAGCGACTCTGCATTCAGCCCCTAGAGCAAATAGTAACAGAACCACACATTAAATAAGCATAAGTTTAGCCCTAGTGGGTATTCCCACCAGCTCCAACATCCATCTCCACTGTCCCCACAAGGACCCAGGGATGCTATACTTGGGGAGAAAAATGAATGCATGTCTCCCAAGGAGACCACATGCTAGACCTGGAGGCAAAGAAAAGCACTGAGTGCTGTGGAACTGCCCCTGAGTCATACGTTCACACGTTGCGAACAAGGATTTGGTTCTAAAGTTATTAGGTGAAGTGACAACTTCTATGGCCCTCAGCTACAGCTTCATTTTCATTTCTGGATATATTGTCAAAATCATCACTTGCTTAGCCCTGTTCCATCTGGCCACTGTTCTTTCTAAATATTCCACAACATTGGAAATGCTTCCTGCCTCGCACAGAAGGACAGGAAGTATGTGCTTAGATCTGCATATTTTGGTTGTAGAGGAGCTTTGGGACTGTGCGGCATTCTTCTCACAGGATCGCTCTCCCTCACTGCTTCAGGCTTCACTACACCTGCTACCTGGCATTTCTCAGCCTCAGAACCAATTGTCTGTCAATTAAAAGCACACATGGTGCCTCTTCAAGGCTGATTAGACTCTAGTTCAAAGTCAGATTCAGGAGTATCCACAACATAAGCCAACAGTTGTCGCCTGGAATACAGTCAGACCCCATCTGCAGGGTCTGACACTGGGCTACAGAGCCTATAAAGTTGCAGTTCCTCGATTGTATTCCAGGGACTAGAAGATCTGGGGGGACATGAAATGTTTCTTGCAAAGGGCTGGAGAGGTATTTAGTGCTTGAAAGTGCTTGCTGTCCTCCCAGGGGACCGAAGTTTGGCTTCCAGCACTCAACGCTGGGTGACTTACAACTGCCTATAACTCTAGCTCTAGGAGATCTGATGACACCCTATCCTGGCCTCCACTAGCATACCCACATAGCACATGCATACAGATACACATAAATAAAAGTAAGAATTTAAAAATCTCCTTTAAAACTAAAAATCTATGGTTGGTTCATGTCTGTCCCACCTCGAGGATCACAAAGCACACCGACAGGGAAGTCCTCACGATACAGAAACTTGTCAAACTTAACATGTCATTCAGAAAACATCTCTCTCCAGGTGTTAGATTTCTTCACTCATTAAAATCATTAAAAATGTTCAGGGCACTAATGTTACAAGGACAGATGGGCCAAATGAAGCTCTGGAATTTGGGAACCCAGAGGAAGAAAATCAGGCTAAGAAGTCCCGGGTCAGATTTGGAGCCCAGAGACAAGGCTGGCTTTGAAGGCGGATGTCCTAGGCACAAGAGGACCACTTGGCAAATAAGTTGAGAACAGTTCCAGTGGTCTAAAACAGTGGTGAAGGGACCCACTCAGCATGGCTGGGGTTTGATACAGAAAAGGAAATCTAACATAACTTCTAGACTCATCCTATCAAAAGAGAAAATAGATTAAGCTCAATGGAGAACACAGTGGATTCAGATGTGACGTCCTAAAGGAAAAGGAAATTGAATGAGCCAATCTCAAAAGTTTGAGGATGGCTAGGTAATCATGGTGGTTAACAGCAAATGGTAAAAGTCCATGGGGCAAGTGAGAGAGTAACACCTTACCTGAAGAGTCCGCAAGCCTGCTCACCCATTCAGCTCCAGCTGTAAGATTATGTCCATGAAAGCTGAGAACCAGGTAAGGAACAGCAGGAGAGCAGGAGCCACACTACCCTCCACCACCTTTATAGATCACAGTTTCTTCACTATTGGTCATTCATTGTTGCCAAGCCACAAGATTCCTAGAGATGGGACACTTTACACCCAGCTACATCATTGTCAAACACTAGTGACAGCATGTGCACACGCACACACAATTTTCCCTATATGACCTGCACAGAAAGGTCTCAGGACTAACAAGATGTCTCCTTTATCTCATGACTGTCGTTTTATTGAAAGCAGCCCAGTGATTGATCTATCTGAACTCTCAGACCACTTCTGATCCTGCTCATTCCTTCACTCTGTAGAAACGCTATTGAGGCTAGCATAGTGCGTGATCAGAAACAGGTGTGAGGAGAGTCAGAGACCTATTTCATCCCTTTCTTGTTTTCAAATTCTCTTGGCTTCATTTTCTTCTCCTTAAAAGGCTGAGAGGAAGACAAGACAGGTTGCAATAGTTATAGTTATAGTCTCAGATTCTACAGGCAGAGTCCCAACAGCTTGGGAAACAAATACCACTGGTCTGAGAAGAAAGGGAAAACTAGCCCCATGAGACTATGTAAAAAACAGTACTAGGATTTGGGCTACCTAATATCATAATCCTTGATCTGTGTAGATTACAACACTCTTGTGTGAGAAATAATCTCCAGTACAGCTGTGTTAAGAAATGGACCCTTAAGAAGGAACTGGGGTCACTTAAGAAGGGACTGCGTTCATAAGTACTCTGCCCTCATGAATAAATTCATGTTGTTATTCCGGAAACAGGATCCTAATTAAAACAGGTTCTTTACCTATATTCTATTTTCTAACCCTTCAGCCTTCTGCCAAAGAATAACACAGCATGAAGTTCCACATTAAATACCAAAGCCTTGATGTTGGAATTCCCATCCCCAAGCTGTAAGCAATACATTTATTTTTCTTTAAATTACTCAGCGCATGGTATCATTCCTTGCAACACAAAGTAGACTAAGTCTTCTGTTAAGCAGACTACGTCTGGGGTGACATTTCCATATCCACTCCACCCAGCATCCCACAGTACTCTGGATCTTTTTCTCCATCATTCTGCCCACTTTGTTTATTGCCCAATATAATTTGAATAAATTCCTCATACTATTAACTCTAACTCTGTTTTAAGACTTTTTGTCAACAATAGAGAAAATAAAACTTATTTTTAAAAATCTGACTATCAAACAAATATCAGATTTTTAAAATCTGAATATAGGTACTACCAATGTGCTAAATAAGAATATAATCTAATGTTTAAAAGGAAAATAAACTGAGTAATGTCAAGGCACAATATGACAATTATAGACAATGGTTTATAAACTATTATTCTATACTAAATCATAATTTTAAAAGCTAATATTTTATAATTCCTCAATTTAAAAAAAGGCCAGCTACTCACAAATGATAATTCCTAGTATGTCTGCCACCTAGTCCTGCTCTATAGAGGCAAACATAATTCTTAACTATTCCTCTGTGGTTTATTTCCATAACTGTTAATCAGACATTATCATACTGATACTCCTATACATGGTTGATCCATTTTAGGTATTAGCATTATCGATTATCTTCCAGATATGATAATGAGGATTTAATATCTCCTACAAATCTTCCTTTTCATTCCCCTTCCCAACATTTCCAATGTAGTTGTGTCACAATTTCTAAACTAATTTGGCACTACTGTGTTTATTTACAGTAGTCAAGATGTGGAGTCAATGGTCGTGCCCATCAGGAAAGGAATGGGTACTGATGTGCATACACACTATGGCAGGCAATTCAACCCTTAAAGAACAGGATCTTGCAATTTCTGATAACACAGATAACCTAGGGATATGTTAGGTGATCTCACTCATGTGGAAGCTCAGAAAGCTGGCTTCACAGAAGTAGGAAGTGAGGGACTGAGCAGACGGCTCATGAGGCAAAGTGTAGGCCACACAAGGCAGAGAGGCTGACCTCAGATCTCTAGAACTCAGGTAAAAACCTGGGGGAGTCAGCATGTACCCATAATCCCAGTGCAGAGATACGGAGGCAAGAGATCAGGTGCTCACAGGCCAGCCAGGCTTAGCTGAGTCACTTCCAGAGCTCCAGGTTTATTGAGAGACCCTATCTTTAAAATAAGGTGGACAGTAATTGAAGAAGACGACTAACACTGACCATTGGCCTTCATGTGTGTGTGCGTACTGGCACACAAGAGAAAAAGAGAGAAAGAGATATGCATTATAAATGCAGAATAGCAAATGCGAAAAGGTAGGGAGAGTTAACTGTTTGTCTAGGGGTCCTAAGGAGTTCATATGAGGCAAAAGACAAGTGAACTGGAGAGGGAAATGGGAATGGCTACTAATGGCTACTAATGGAGCCTCTTTTTCATGCTCAAATTGATGATGGGGATGGATGTACAACTCTATGAACCTGCTAAGAACCACTGGGTGATACAGTCTCAGCTGATAATGTGGCTCGGTGAAGAACCATATGAAAATACTAAGAACAGCTAGGACAACTCTTTGACAGGTGAGCTCTATTTCAATAAGACTTTTACACATAACTAAAATTTTGCCTCATAATGCTGACACTATTCTCTACTAGAGTTGTGGGTTATGATCAGACTATTTTTCCTTATGCCTCTGGTTATTTTTTAATTCTTGATTTATATTTATTTTCACAGTAACTATGGTATATTTTTCAAAATGTTTACTGCATCATATAAACAGGTTTTTAATATCTAACAAACCGGGAAACATCCCATCACAGCATTCACTTCTGCCTTCCAAATGCACCACTGGCCTCGAACTCTGTACTTTATCCTGGGACTCCTCTGCTGGGATCTGCAATTGCTAACTTTGAATCCTCTTTCAGAACGTTATTTTTTTTTAATCTGCCATATAGAAGTTTATTTTAAAAGGTACATTCATACAATTTGTTTTAGATTTGCATGGATGGATTTTTGGTTATCCCATTGATTGATAGATTCCTTAGCACAAGACAGGTTAAAATTAAATCTTTCAAAGAAATAATTCTTCTCAGGTGTCTTCAAACATTAGCATGACTCTCAAAAAATAATGTCTAATTCCCACTCATTCTATGTTGCCTTCTGTCTTAGGGTTTCTATTGCTGCACCATAACTAAAAAGCAAGTTGTAGAGGAAAGGGGTTTTTCTTTGGTTTTTTTTTTTTTGTTGTTGTTGTTGTTGTTGTTGTTCTTTGTTGTTGTTTGTTTTGTTTTGTTTTGGGGCTTACACCTCCAGGTCACAATCCATCCTTGTAGGATGTCAGGACAGGAACTCAAGCAGGGCTGGAACCTGGAGGCAGGAGCCGAAGGAGAGGCCATGTAGGGTGCTGGTAACTGCTTACTTCCTCTGACTTACTCAGTCTGCTTTCTTACAGAACCCTGGACCACCAGCCCAGAGATGGCACCACCCACAGTGGAGTGGGTCCTGCCCCACTGATCACTAATTGAAAAAAATGCCTTACAGATGGATCTCATGGAGGCATTTCCTCAACTGAGGTTCCTTCTCCTCTGATGACACTAACTTTTGTCAAGTTGACACACAAAACCAGCCATTACACCCTCCTTCTTCTCACCCTCTCTCCACTCTCTTCCTCCTTGTTTTACTCCTCACTTCCTAAGCAACTTGCTAACCTGCATTCTTATCAGGGAATCATTTCATTTACTTTGGCAAAGAACAAAATGTTCACTAAGACTTTTTAATATGTAGATGTATGTCCTTTAATCTCTGTTATTTATTAATATGATCATCATTATTATTGTTGTTTTTATTGTACATATATTTCCTTTTCTCCACACTTTTCTGTTCTCACTATAGAATTACTCTTAGTACTGAACTCTAGAGCTGAGGTACAGATTTTTACTGACTATGTTCTGATGCTGTGAACTTCTCTCCTTTTTGTTTTACTTTCCCCAGTTTTATTTTCTAATATTTCACTTCTGGTTGGGTTTTTTTTCCTTTTTTGCATTTCACTCATTACTTTGTATTATCTTTGATTGCTATTTTGGACTTTCTTTTTATTATATTTTGTTCCTGTCAATAGTATAATTGGTTTTTATTTCTTTAAATTTGTCACTATTTTTTTTTTAATTTTCATGTTGATCATTTTATACAGGATCCTTTTTTTCTGGTTTAACTGCCTTTTTTCTTTCATATAAGAGTTATTTCTAAACTATATAATGGTTCATAGATGATCTTTCATTTTTAAAGTGATACATTAAAAAGTTCACTGAAAGTCATGAGATGCAGCTTGTGGCCGGTAAGTTCCATCTTAGTTTATTTTTCATAAGAAAATGCCTCAGGCTTTATAATGTATAAGTAAAAGAAGTTTGTTTAGGTTGTAGCTCTGAAGATGAATGCCGAAGTCATTTTGACAGTGGTCTGGGATGTGACCCAAAATGGCAGGCGGTATCATGGTGGAAGGGCATGTAAGAAAAGCTGACAGACAGCAAGGAAAGGAGTGCAAGACTCTGGGGCTGGGCTTTTGCTCTTTTTTTATATAATAGATAACTCTCACATTAATTGACCATGGTCTCGGATGAAATGGCATTAACATTTTCCTTGGTTAACGCTCCCCGCAACCCAATCACTTTCCACCAGGCCTGGGCTCTCACCATCACCACAGTAAGGTTTAGTCTTCCAGCACATGAACTTTGAAAGACACATTTCAACCATGTCACATTCCTGTCCTGTTACTTGCTTCCTCCTACATCCAATGTCCATCCCATTTGTCTTTCTAAGTGAGGTTTGATCATCTTACCCAGAGTCCTCTTTCTTGTTTATCTTCTTTAGGTGTACAGATTTTAGTATGTTTATCCTATCTTATAGGTCTAGTATCCACTTATATGTAAGTATATACCGTGTGTGTCTTTCTCCTCCTAGGATACCTCACTCAGAATGATCTTTTCTCCATAGTATCAGCACATGAATGTCTTTCCCCCATAGTAATTCTATTCTTTCCAGAAAGGTGTTATTCAATATCCTGAAGGGTGTTGTTAGTCAGCTTGTCATAGTGATGTCTATCACTATGACAGTATTAGAGTTTAGTCCATCATCAGTTAGCCCTACATTACTGTGGAGCTGTAGCTAGTTAGAGTATCATAACAGGAATTCCTGGTCCAGTAAAACCATTTATCTCAGGTCTGAGAAACGGAAGACAGAGGGAGCTGGATGTGGCTTCTTTCAATGGTAATCCCATCACTCAGGAGGCAGAGGCATAAAATACCTCGAGTTCAAGGCAAGCATGGGCTATATCGGGATTTCCAGGACAAGGAGGCTTGTATAACAAGATCTTGTCTCAAAAAAGAAAGAAAGAAAGAAAGAAAGGAAGGAAGGAAGGAAGGAAGGAAGGAAGGAAGGAAGGAAGGAAGGAAGGAAGGAAGGAAGGAAGGAAAGAAAAAGGAAAGAGAGGTGCACCAGTTGACTGCAGGAGCACATACCCAGTGACCTAAAGGCCTCCCACTATACCTGACGTGAAAGGCTGTCATTTCTCAGTGAAGTACTACAAGGTGGAGAACAAGGCCTTGCAGCACACGGGCCGCATGTGGACTTCTGGGCACTTACCCACACTATAACGAGTATACTCCGGCTACCAGCATTTGAGGAGGGCACAGGAAGAGAAGCTTGTATTCTACATTCTTCAACATGCAAACCTTTCCTTGCTTTCCTGATTTTTCTTGTCACTTGTCTTCCCCCACCTCCTGAGGTCTTGATGATAGGATCTCAGAGGCTTACAAGTAGAATCAGCTTACAACCACCACAAAAATCACTTAGTATCAAGCACTTACTTTATAATATAATCACATTACTAAATCGGTTTAATTTTCTCCATTCATACTCTTTTGTCCATTTTTTTTGTTTTGTTTGTTTGTTTGTTTTTTACTTTTTTAAAAATAGGGTCTTACTCTGTAGTCCAGAGTGATCTGAAATCATAGTAATGCCCTGTCCCAGCCTCCGGAATGTCAAGATTATTGGCATGTGTCACCATGTGACACTATGTGTCACTACAATGGCCTTCTACTTACTTTCTGCTTTCTGAAATACGGCCTCAAGTTCTCATTTATTACTATTACGTGCCTTTGACCTTGTTGGTCATGAGAATGTCACTACTTACTGTCCTTTCAAAATACTTTGGAAGGGAGAGGGGTAAACAAGGGCAGGCGATCAGGTTTACATAATTAATTAAAAAAATGATAAATGAGGACAAATCAAAAGTCAATAAACATCTTTTTTGCTCAAGATAAACAAAGCAGGGTTCTGACTCTGGCAGAATGCTCAGTAGCCCAGGTTGAGCATTCCTGTCCATCTGCAGGTTTCTGGGCTTTTTTTTTTTTTTTTTTTTTTTTTAGAATATTTTATGTGATGGCTAACTGATGATGGACTAAACTCTAATACTGTCATAGTGATAGACATCACTATGACACTATAGACATCACTATGACAAGCTGACTAACAACACCCTTCAGGATATTGAATAACACCTTTCTGGAAAGAATAGAACTACTATGGGGGAAAGACATTCATGTGCTGATACTGTATTTTAGAATACATAAAAAATTGGTATTTGAGAATTAGATATGTTCAATCTGTACATAAAAGTCATAAATGGGAAGGCTACAGAAGACCCATGGTCTGTGCCAGGCTGAGGGAGGACAGCAACTTAGAAGCAAAGTAAAAAAGGAATGAAGATGCTGTTTTCTACACCTTGCCCTGAAAACCAGCTAAGATGCAAACTCTGAAATGTTGTATAAGAATGTATTTTCCTGAGCTTTGAAAAGGTGAAACCACTGACCTGGACATTGGAATGAGGGAGGGATGAGTCTCTCCTTGCTTTCATCTGTAGCCAAGAGGCCCAGGGGGCCTTGTGTTCCTTGGGATCAAGCAGCGGAACAGACACAATTTCCTAGAGAATTCTTGATCAAGCCCAGAAGCCCATCCTGGGCTCAGACCTGTTTATCACTCCTAGAGGGGAAGGATGTCATATTCTTATCCCACAGCTTCATTGAACAACCCATTGAAATGAGCATATGTCAGGCAACCCACTGTAAGAGGAGGGGAGGATTCATCAGTAACCTTAGGGCTGACACCTTGTTAGATGGATGGCATAGGGGCTTGGGATTTATAACAGCCTGTTCAAAGAAATAGTTCAAACACACTGGCTCACTTTGATCAATACATCTCTCTAGAAGGATGAATGATTTAAAAAATCTACAGAACAGAGGACATGGGGATACTTCAACATATTCAGAAGGAGGGGACCCTAGGTACCATGTCTTCGAAAATGGTGAGTTTGAAGGCTACAGAGAAGTTGTCGATGGCCTCTTTCTTCAGTCACACTGGATTCTATTAAGGGCAGACAGAAGAGGGACAGAGTGTGCATGTGTTCAGTGACTGGGTATGTTGTGGGTGTGGACTGCAATGGGAGCACTAAGAGCAGACTATGCACAAGGAAAAGGCTTCAGAGAAGTGATAGGCTGGATGAAAAAAGACTGGAATGATTTTAAAGAATACAGATACTAAATAAGGTAAGAAATAGCAAAGTAATAATGAGCACATGGACAAAGTACTCTGCATCACAAACAGGATACTCATAAGCACAATAAACCCAAAACAAGAACTAGAAGAGCCTCCTGGTATAGAAACTAGGAGTACAAACGCAATCAACTCACTGAAGTGATGTGGTCACCGGGCAAACTGGTGAGCAAAGCTGGGTCCTGGAATATTCTTGGGTGCACCCCCCATTCACTAGCCCTGAAAGCAGTATCAACAAAAACCACTCTAAATATATGCCTGGCACAAGAATCATGAAAAGTGGCTATTTTTACTTGCTAACATTCTTTCTAGTACTGTGTGGCTTTCAGGGCAAAAGAGCAGTTAATGCACACAGGGCACTAAGAAGCCATCCTGTCTGGGATGGGCACAGGCATCAGGGAGGCTAGTCAGATCAGCCAGAGACCTCACTAACCCTCCACATTCCAAGTAGCCGGCACCCTGCCCTGTGCCAGAGGCCCAGGAGAGAGGCAGGCTGCAAGGGGTTCCTGTAACTCTAGGAGTTTACTGAGCACCAAGTCCTGTAACAAGGAAGTCAGGCCTGGGAAGCTTGGTGTAAATATAGTAAGTGTTCCCATTCAGTTTCACAAATGAATCTTTATTTGTCTTGCAATACTGAACATGGCGAAGCACTCTATAGCAACACTACATCAGCTGCCCTCAACAAAGACGAGTTCTTTTTTTTTTATTTTTATTTTTCTAAATTAATTACATTTTGTTTGCTTTGTATCCCAGCTGTAGCCCTCCTCCTCATTCCCTCCCAATCCCACTCTCCCTCCCTCATCTCCTCCCACGCTCCTCTCCAAGTCCACAGATAGGGGAGGTCCTCCTCTCCTTTCCATCAGACCGCTTATCAGGTCTCCTAAGGACTGGCTGCATTGTCCTCCTCTGTGGCCTGGCAAGGCTGCTCCTCCCTCGGGGGGGGGGGGGGGGAGGTAGGTCAAAGAGCCAGCCACTGAGATCATCTCAGAGTCAGTCCCTCTTTCCCTTACTAGGGAACCCATTTGGATACTGGGCTGCCAGGGGCTACATCTGAGCAGGGGTTCTGGGTTATATTCATGAATGTACCTTGGTTGGAGTATCAGTCTCAGAAAGATGAATTCTAAGCTGAGAAGTGGGCAGGTGTGGATTTCACAGGATGCTGCATGTGCATTATGTGCAGGTCCCGGCTAAGCAGCCTGTTGAGATGACCTTGCTGAATCATCATTGCAGCCACCACCCAACTAGAGCACCGTCACCCCAGTTATTAATAATGGCACTGCTGATACAAAGGTCAAACAGAAAAGAAGCTGCTGAGCCAGGAGAGAAATTCTAACACTTTGGTTGGCATTCCAAGGCTAACTGAGGCCACAATAAGAGGCCAGGAAAAAGTTGGCAAGCCTCAGAGTTCTGATCTGGAAACTACCTGTATCCTTCTACAAACCCATTCCAACACACATAGGCAGAGGCTCTGAGAACGTTCCTCAGTCTCTTAACAGAAGAGAACTAGAAAGTCAGTGCATACACAAAGACCAGCTGACCCTCTAGCCCCCACATGCTAAAAAAAAAAAAATCTGCACACATAATCCATTTTGAATAACCAGTAAGTGCCTGTGTGCCAGCTCCACCAGAAGCTGCAGCTTATCCTACGGCACACTATCTATTCCTAGCAAGACTGAAGTCACCAATCATGACCACTGACCACGCATGACATCAAGTTCTACAGATCAGGCACTGCACTGCGTTCCATGTACCAATCCCTTGATCCGCACCCCAGGGAGGTGGGTACTATTTCTAGCCAATCTTACAGATGAATAACTGGGGACCCAGTAAAGACTCTTTCACTGCCCAACATGACAGAATTAGGTAGTGGTTGAGGGTGTGTGTGTGTGTGTGTGTGTGTGTGTGTGTGTGTTTGTGTGTGTGTGTGTGTGTGTGTGTATGATATAATTACTAAAAGAAACAACCTGCAAGAGGATGGATTAATTCAGGTCTTGGTTTGAGGGAATATGGCCCACCACAGCAGAAGAAACACAGCAACAGGCAGTACCCTGGCAGCAGGAATATCACAGCTTAGCAGATCACAAATTAGCAGATCAGGAAGACCTGCAGGAAGAAATGAGGGCCAGAAGCAGACTTGGCTATCGGTCACCCCAAACTCAGTGACTCACTTCTTCCAGATAGTCCCCACATCCACAACTTCCCAAAGCAGTACCACAATCTGAGAACCAAGTCTTCAAACACATGAGCATGGATTTTGGGGGTGGCATTTTGTATCCAAACCATAAGGTGCCACCCTAGCCCCAAGGAGTCATAGACATCTCATAATGTTGAATAAATACATTACAACTTCATGGTCTCCCACTATCTTAGAGTAACAATACCATTCAAAAACCCAAAGTCTCTTCTGCGAATCAAAGAACTCCTTTAACTGAAAACCCCTGCAAGATTAAAAATAATGCTACATACTTCAAAAATGAGGAGCAGGAAGACAGGAAAGACTAGACAAAAAAGGAAAATACAGAACCCTACCAGTAGGACCAATACCAAAGGTTTCATCTCCACATACAGTATGGAGGCTTATTGGGTTCCGATGGGTTTAGAAGTTCCAGCTTCTGCAGCTCTGCTATCTGCAGCACACATGACCTCTCTCTTAGGCTGTCTCTACTGAGTTACTGCGGCTTTTCCCAGTAGACATCCCACAGGCCAGATATCTCACTGTACTAAGATGTACAGTACAATTTGGGCCTTACCTTCACAGCATCCTTCCTAAGATGCTGTGAAGTGGTATAGCTGGATCTTGAGGTAGCACTATTCCTAATTGTCTGAGAAAGCAACAGATTGATTTCCAAAGTGGTTGTACAAGTTTACATTCTCATCATTAATGGAGTAGTGTTCCTCTTTCTCCACGTCCTCTCCAGCATGTGTGCCCACTTGAGTTGATCTTAGCCATTCTGATGGGTATAAGGTGAAATCTCAGAGTAGTTTTGATTTGCATTTCCCTGATAACTAAGGATGTTAAGCATTTCTTTAAGTATTTCTCTGCCATTCAATGTTCCTCTATTGAGAATTGTTTACCTCTGTACCCCATTTTTTAATTGGATTACTTGATTCGTTGCCTTTTAACTTAAATTCCTTATATATTCTGGATATTAGCCCTCTGTCAGATATAGGGTTGGTGAAGATCCTTTCCCAATCTGTAGGCTGTCATTTTGTTCTGATGACAATGTCCTTTGCGTTATAGAAGCTTCTCAAGTTTCATGAGTTCCTATTTATTGATTGTTGCTCTTAGAGCTTGTGCTGTTGGTGTTCTGTTCAGGAAGTTGTCTCCTATGCCAATGAGTTCCAGGCTCTTCCCCACTTTTTCTTCTAATAGGTTTAGTGTGTCCATTTTTATATTGAGGTCTTTGATCCACTTGGATTTTAGTTTTGTGCAGGGTGATAAGTATGGATCAATTTGCATTTTTCTACATGTAGACATCCAGTTAGACAAGCACTATTTGTTGAAGATGCTATCTTTTCCCCATTGTATAGTTTTGGCATCTTTGTCAATGGAATACTACTCAGCAATTAAAAACAAGGAAATCATAAATTTTACAGGCAAATGGTGGGATCTAGAAATGATCATCCTGAGTGAGGTATCCCAGAAGTAGAAAGACACAAACAGTATATACTCACTTATAAGTGTATTTTAGACATATAATATAGGATAAACATACTAAAATCTGTACAACTAAGGAAGCTAATCAAGAAGGAGGACCCTGGGTAAGATGCTCAATCTTCATTCAGAAAGGCAAAAGAGACGGATGTCAGAAGAGGGAGAAAACAGGGAACAGAAAAGGAGCCTACCACAGAGGGCCTCTGAAAGACCTCTACCCTGCAGGGTATCCAAACATATGCTGAGACTCATAGCCAAACTTTGGGCAGAGAGAAGGGAGTCCTATGAAAGAAGGGGGAGATAGAAAGACCTAGAGAAAACAGGAGCTCCACTATGAGAGCAACAGAACCAAAAAATCTGGGCCTAGGGGTCTTTTCTGAGACTGATACTCCCATCAAGGACAATGCATGGAGATGACCTAGAACCCCTACACAGAAGTAGCTTATGGCAGCTCAGTGTCCAAAAGGGTTTCCTAATAATATGAACAGGGATCGTCTCTGACATGAACTCATGGGCTGGCTCTTTGATCACTTCCACCTGAAGGGGGAACAGCCATACCATTCCACAGAGGAAGACAATGAAGCCAGTCCTAATGAGATCTGATAGACTAGGGTCAGATGGAAAGGGAGGAGAACATCCCCTATCATTGGACTGGGAGAAGAAGAGGGAGGGAGAGTGTGATTGGGAGGGGATGGAGGAGGGGGCTACATCTGGGATACAAACTGAATAAACTGTAATTAATAAAAATTTAAAAAAAGAATTGAACACTCCTATGCATTGTGTGGCCTCAAAAAAAAAAATTCTGGAAATTCAAATCAAATTTACATGCCCTTGAAACTCCTGCATTTTGCATTTCTGTAAAACTAGCACCACACAGTTGATGACCCTAAGTTCTGCTGTCTGCTTGAGAGGTGACCTGGATCCTATTTACCAAAACTGTGGTAGCCACTGCTTACCTCAATAGCTTAATCTAGTAAAACAGTTCAGTCAATGGTCTTGTTGGAGAAGGACACCACTGCTGTGCCAGGCAAATTAGGTACTCTTTTGACATGCACTTTCCTTTTGAACTGAACTTTTTCTCAGATGAGTTTTCGTTGTTAAATGCTGGAGCCTTCAATGGGTGAGATCTTGTCCTCAAAGGACCTTCCCTATTGCCCCAGTACAACGTATCTGGTGTTTTCTTCATGGCCCTAGTCACTATAGACGTGATTAGAGCAGTACTACTTTCTGCATCAAGTTGCAGTTCACCTTTTTGTTAAGTTTCCGTTCCTGTTCTTACTATGTCTAATGTCAGTGAGCAGTAACCAAGCTGCATCCTAAATTCCACACTGTCACAAATTCCCTCCACCAAACAACTTATTCCACTATTTTTGACCCCAGCCTCACTGAGAACTTCAGAACACTGACAGAACATAGCTTGAGGGCTCCCAAAAGTCAATATGACAGCCTGTCGTCCACCTCCTGACTGAGTCCTTATTCCTCTTTGAGATTTCACAAGTACTGCCCTCCAATGCCCTCCTTCTACCAACATTTTGATCTTCCCTCTAGCCAAAATGGCCTGTTTTGCTCTGCTTACAACTTTCTAGGGATTCTTTAGCCAACAATGCCAAGCTCTCACACACTCATCCACAAACCAGTCCTCAAGACCTGTGAGCCACATGGCAGAGCTTCTCATACTAACAATAACAACAACCATCTCTGCTCGGAGTTTTTGTGTCAGTTAATCTTCTTTTCACTGGGATAAAATACCTGAACTAAGCTAGATGTCCATCAGCAGACAAACAACGAAAATGCTGTACAGAGACACAATCGAGTGTTATTCAGCTGTAAAGAAAAAGGGAACCATGAAGTCTTCAGGAATATAGACTGACCTAGAAAACATTATACGTAAGGGAGGTAATCCAGACTCAGAAGACGAAAATCACATGTTCTTTCTCACAGTGGAGCCTAGCAGTGACTGTTAATCTCAGTTGTAAATTTGATGAGCCCTAGAACCACTTAAGACAGGGGACTGTGGGAATGCCTATGGGAAATTATCTTGATTATTAATTGGGCGAGAAGACAAGCACACTGTGCGTGGCACCATTCCTTTTGCTGGGATCCTGTGCTATGTAAGAGGAGAAAGAGAGCTGTCCGTTCGCCATCTCTCCCTCCTGACTGTGGACACAGTGTGACTAGTCCCCACAAGCTTCTGCCACTGTGACTTCCTTGCCATGACAGACTGGGCCTGACACTGTGAGCCAAAATGAGAATCTCTCCCTTGAGTTGTTTTAGTCTGTGTATTTTACCACAGGAACAGAAAATTAAGAAATTAGCTCATAGCACGAGAGTGTGTATGTCAGTGGGATATCTGTAAAATCTACAAAACCAGAAAAGAAACCACAAGAGGAGGGGAGACATTGAGGCACAGGTGCAGCAGGACGCCTGTGGCATGAAGACAGGAAGTAGGCTATGGGGGAGGTAAAAGCAGACAGAGGATATTATGGGTGATGGGGGAGAACCAGGGACAGAGAATCAAATCAATATTAATTTGAAAAAAAATCCATTAATCCTGCCTAATATGTGGACACTAAATAATAATAAACAAATAAATTTTAAAATAAAAGTTAAGAGAGAAACATTATTTTGGCTCATGGTTTGAGTGATACAGTCTATCAGGATGAGAAAGTCATGGCAGTGAGCAACTCCATGACATCAAGAGCAGGTAGTATTTTCTTACCTCTTGGCAGACCAGAGAGAATAGTGCCAGAAGCAGATTTGCTATTAGCCTGGAGGTCTCCCCTACTCGGTGACCTACTTCCATCCAGGTCCCTCCCATTCCTTAAAAGTTCCATAACTTCCTGAAGCAGTGATGTTAGCCAAGAACCAAGTATTCATATGCTGAGTATGTGGGGAGCATTTTATATCCAATCAAAAGACTCAAATTTGAACCTGGCAGTCTGTTCCCAAAGCTAGAAATCAGACTTCTTTGCATCTGACCTTGTTTGAATGCCAAGTTAACACCCATGAAAGCCTACTATGTGCCAGCACCAGGAAGACAACAGCACTAATATCATACCTATCATTCCAAACTAAATCTCTTCAACATAGACACATAAACAGGTATAATGAAGAGGAGCACAATGGGGCTGGGGACACAGGGCATTGTATGAGCACACAGCAGAGCACATAACATAGCCTCAGGTAGTCAGGCACAGTTTCTTCAAACAAAGGATATTAGAATTACATCTTTTTAATATAATTTACTTATTACAATTTATTCATTTTGTATCCCAGCCGTAGTCCCTCCCTCATTCCCTCCAAATTCTGCCCTACTTCCCTCCCTCATCTCCTCCCATGCTCCTTCCCCAGTCCACTGATAGTGGAGGACCTCCTCCCCTTCCATCAGACCGTAGCCCATCAGGTCTCATCAGGACTGTCTTTCGTAGTCTTCCTCTGTAGCCTGGTAAGGCTGCTCCCCCTCAGGGGAGGTGATCAAAGAGCCAGCCACTGAATTCATGTCAGAGACAGCCCCTGCTCCCCTTACATCTTCAAAGTTAAGTGGATGCTTGCTAGAAAGGCCAAGAAACATCAAATTTTAATTTCTTTTAAACCCTACCCTGTGCCAAGCCAAATCCATAGGAAGCTCCAATGGATGATACCACTGCAGCATTCCACAGCAAAACTCACAATGAACTAAAATAACACATTGTTTATGACTTTGGCTTCCATCCAGGGCTGATAGAAGAAGCAGCCATACAAATCACATTTGCATTGTTTGTAAAACTGCAAGCAAAGACACTATCCATTATGTTGTTCCATGTCCCTTATCTACAAACTCATGTGATGAATGCCTCCAAAGCCTAATCTAAAAAGGAAAAAAAAAAAAGATAAAAAGTGGTAACCTCTCTCCCTATGGACTGGCATTCTTCTTTGTGATAAGCTTGGAGGGCTAGGAGCTCTGTCTGTTGCATCGCCTATTAGGAAGTGCAAAACCAATGTCAACTTGACAGGTTTCTCTTAGCATCTCTCTTTTGATACAAATTTCTTTTCCACTTCGGTTATCTATAGGTTCATTTTAAAGGATTTCTGACCTTACATCTTCTCATAATTACATTTCCAAGTATCAGTAAAATTGTGACTCAGTACAGAATGTGGAAACCTCTAAGGAGGCTGCTTCAGTTCTTAAAGCAGACCCTTCTGCCTAGATCACTGAGACCTACAACTCCCCCATCATTCCTTACACACCCCTTTACATTTTGAAGGGTGAGTGTGGCCCAAAAGCCAAATACACAAGATCAATTGGCTGTAATTTCCCCAGCCTGATGCTCAGGGAAGATTCATGTCAAGGTTTATCCTTCCAAACAATGTCTACCCAGTCTTGGGCTTCTCCAGAAGTGAGCTTGCCATTCCTGGAATCCTGTGAGCTGTAAAGACAGGCTGAAACACAGAGCATCTGCAGGACAAGCAGGTGAGAGATGTTTAAGGTCATTCTGATGGAAAATGTGGCTGTCGTTCTGTGTGGGGTGTGTGTGTGTGTCCAAAACCACAAATCTTTCAGGCTTTGACATCATTATATTAAAGACTTTTCTCTTCACTGGGTCAAAACATGTGACCAAAGCAATTTAAGAGAAGAAGGATTTATTTTGGCTCACAGTTTGAAGATCTCAGTGCATCAGGAAGAGAAGGCTGACACCTACAGAAACTGGAAGAGCTTGGTCTGAGATGGCAGGAGCTTTAAAGAGCTGTTTCTCATGTGGTACCAACTAGAAAGCAAAGGGAGCTCTCCAGGTGGAAATGAAGCCATACTATAACCCTCAATGGCCACCCCTACTAAAGCATTTCCTGCAGCTACCTCCTAAAAGTTCTGTAATCCCTCAAGATAGCCCCGTCAATATCTGGGGGGGCAAGCATTCACAAGCCTGTAGGAAGCAGGAAGCATTTTAAAATCAAACCATAACGAGTAATTCTTTTTTTTTTTTTTTTTTTTTTGGACACTCCTGGAACTCACCATGTAGCTCAGGCTCACCTGGAATTAATTCATATTGATCTTCTTGCTCCATTTTCTTAAGTGCTAAGATTACCAGGCCTGGCAGTTAGTACATTTTTAATTTTTATCCTCATCCTCACAATGAGATTGGCAATGAAGCTTACAAAGTTAATGCACATGAGACCCCTGTAAACAGTAGTAGCATAATAAATGCTTGCTCCTATTTGCTTGTCCCATGTTAACTTACAGCCATGAGGTGAAGACTCCATGTCTCTCTATGGAACATTGTCAACCCCGGGGCACAAGATAAATCTCAATCCTTACAAGGCAATCACAGTAAATATCACTTCAATGAAAACAAACATTTGAATAGATGACGTGGGATAGGGCTGAGTCAAGAAATTACAAATCCCTTCTGCTCTGTGTAAAAATAGCACAGCCTTCCTTTTTCCCAGAACCTTTTCACAATATCTATCACTTTGGGTACCAAGGAAGCAATCATTGCCTACATGGTACTGGTTACTTTGTGTTCCACTGATTTCTGGCAGGTGCCCAGTCTCCTAGATACCCCAACCCCAGAGACCTCTCAGAGGAGAAGCTGGAATGAGGTTTTGATCAGCTAGTAGGTATATGAAGGATACTCAGAACTGTCCTCTGGCCTCTCTGGTCTGGCCCTTTCCCACTTGGCTCTATTCTCACCAGCAGGATCAGTGGTTGGCTGCCTCACTGGCTCATGACTAGGTGACCCTGTCTAGCTGGCTTAGCTTCATGATACCCAGACTTTACTGGCATTTCAGCCATAGATAGTATACCCCCTGTCCTGTCCTCACTGTGGTCCTGTAAAATAAGACATTCCATAGTCCCCTGTAGTAGATTATGAGTTCATTTGGCTCTGTCTTTGCTCGGTGTGCCTGGAAATATTTATAATAATATTATTTATTCACCTTTCTTTTCACACCTCCGAACATGGGCTTGCTCAGAGGCATGAAGAGCCAGCAGGCATGAGTGTGTAGTTCTGGAGTCTTGGACACACACCCTTCAAGAAACTGTTCTGGGTATACAACAGGTACCATAAAGATCTGTTCAACTGAAGAAAAAAGTCCAAAACCAAAACAACCGAAATTGCTTAAGTTGAATGTCAACCACTCTGTGAGGAAAAACCAGAAAACCTTCATCTTGAAAGTTAGCTCCCAGAACCTCCTTCCAGACAACCAGAGTCTAACTCAGCAGAAGCAGCCTCAAACATTTTATTGAGTTATTGTGATGTGCAAATAAAACATACTTAGTTAAAAGTGACTTTTTAATGACATTAATAAAATCTCTGCTGGCACCCAGAGGCCAGCTAGTAAGTTGATTTTAATTTATATTGTTTTTACAAATCAATAAGGGCTTAATGTTATAAAATAAAGTGATGCTTTGATTTCTCCAAGTGGATATTTCTCAGCTGTCCTAATGTGAACCTTGCCCAGACACAAACAGCAACTTCCAGGAATTCCACCAGCCCAGACCCTCATCTGTGTCACTCAGACCTGCACAGTGGCTCTCCTCTCTTACTTTGGATCAGAGGTTTTCATCCCTGCATATCTGATTCACCCTAAAGCCTTCTGAAAACTTCTGAGACCAGACACCATCCCCAAAAATTCTGGCTTTAACCATATGGGGTAAAGCCTTGGCACCATTGGTTCACCTAAAGAAACCAAATGGAACCTAGAGATAGGAGTAGCTCACAAGCATTGGGATGAGGAAACTATTCAACCTAACAAGAAAACAAACAAGAAAGCCAAATGTACTGCTGTTTGCAGTCATCCGCTACAGAAGCAAAGTAGCATCCCAACCAGCCACTGGGGACAGCAAACTTCTATTGAAAATACTGACTTCTATTTGCAAAACAGGAGTGATTTTTGTAGCCAGGAAAGAAGCTTTAATAAAAGTCCTGCTACACACCAGCCACACACCCCAACCCTGGCCCAAATCAGCCTCCCCCCCACTTTTTTTTCCTTCACTGAGCCAGACAGGCACTTGCCATACCCACTTTTCCTTGGGCTTTCCTCTCCCAAGCTACCATATTTTTATGGGAACTAAATATAATAATTTTTTTCTTGTATCCCTATCTAGCCTGTTGAACTAGAGTTTAATCATCCTCTATAAGGAGCAACAATATCTGGAGATACTTTCCTATAATTATAATTAGGGGAGAACCCATGTGCCACCCTCTCCTGAATGCACCTGATCTTAGAATCCAAGACCTTTCTGTATATTTTCAGCATGGCTACTTACTATTCCTGAGGCCTAGCCTTACTTTGCTGTAATCAAGGCATATTATCAGTTTTACAGTCTCATATTTATTATTTCTATGATGGATATCCTAATCAAAACTGCCCCATGGGGTTCCTGGGTGAACCTACTAGCGTGTAGAAAGTAGATCAAGGATAATGCCAGGCATCCCATGGTGCAGAGATCAGCACCCATGACAAAGACTTCCCCAGCAAAGGCACAAATGGTCCATCATCATCTAGAGTCTCCATGCTAGATTTGTCAGCCTTCCATGAGTGACAAGCTTTTGAATTTATATTCTCTAAAGCCACCATCAAAGTCCTCTGGGACTTCTGAATATCCCCACCATAATTATGATTGCAAATATCTTGCCTAAGGAAGTGGGGAAGGGAAAGAGCTGGACTCTCCAAGACACATTTACCTTCCCATAAACTCAATATCAAGGGAGAAGTTCCATCACACCCGTACCCACTGAATCTGTAGCATCTAAGTGCTTGGTAAGGGCAGAGTGCTCCCTTCCTCTTATCAGAACTTTCAGTAGAGCCAGCCTCTTGTATTAAAGTTTCTAAAATTAGAAACAATGAGAGAAATCAGTATTTACATGTGAGCATTTAGCATGTGCTATGTGGTGTGCTCAAAGAACTGGAAGGCTTACCCCTTTAAATCACCCAGGAACCCCATGGGGCAGTTTTGATTAGGCTATCCATCATAGAAATGATAAATGTGAGACTGTAAAACTGATAATATGCCATGATTACAGCAGAGCCAGGATAGGCCTCAGGAACAGTAAATAGCCATGCTGAAAATATACAGAAGGGTCTTGGATCCTAAGATCAGTTGCATTCAGGATAGGGTGGCAGATGGGTTCTCCAGCCCAAGCTGGCCATATTTAACAGTCCTCTACATGATGTTACCCATATCAGAAACTGATTCTGGCCACCCCTAGCTGGGAAATAGCAGATAGTCGCTGAATCTTTGATCCCCTAAAAACTTTGAAAAATTAATACTTGATATCAGCAATAAAAACACACTCAACCAAAAGAAACCATATTAAAGGCAGATATCATTTGAAACTTAGACTCACTGAGGGATTGTTCAATGGTGGAGAACCAGTCAACATATATAAGGCTTTGGGTTCAGCACTGAAGAACATACATGTCTACACACATGCACACACACAGTTCATCAAAATAGTCAGTCAAGCAAATTTGAGCACAACAGCTCAAATATCTAAGAGGTTAGTTATTTTTCAAATAGATTCTGACAATGTTCGTTCACTAAGAAAGCAGGCATTGCAAAAGGGTTGTCCCAAGGCCTACCCTCCACTGATAGGTCAATGCTAAGAACAAGATCCCCCTGATTCGGAAGGCCAGATCCACATGGTCTATTGAGCCACCTTTCTGCCAGCATACCTGAGCTGCCAGAGTCAACCTAGAGTGACCTAGATCAAGATCACATCTGTGCTTTCCCTCCCTACAGAAGCAGCTCTTGGTGAGCCTCCTGAAGCTGAGCTTTTCTTTCTAGTCATGGAAAAGCTAACGACTGAATTTGTTCTTTATTGGTGGTGAAGAAATTGCCTCCTGCAGAGGCATAAAGGCATTGAGGACTGACTGTACAGGAGTCTAGCATAGGTCTTACAAGGCTAAAATCAGGGCGATGGCAGGACTGCATGTCCCTGAGAATGTGAGAAGTTAGACTGATTCATGATAGACAGGCAGATGGGGAAAGGAACCACAAAAATATAATGCAAACTTCCGACTTCTTACTCCTTACTACAGACAAGGGCCTAAAGGCCTGGCAGGTATTCTTTTTTCTCCCAAAAGTAGGACCCCACTGCTTGTGGACTGGTCTGACAAATTCAAGCCCCAATCAGGATGTGTTCACCCCAAAGTTGTGGGTCTATCAACAAATCCAATCAAGATCCCCTAGAGGGTAAACAAAACAAAACAAAACCCTCAAGGTTACAGCCTACTTCTATGCTCCTTCTGTCTTCTAAAAATGGCTCACATTATTGGCTTGTGTTCCCTTCCTCTGTTCAAGGCCAGCTATGCTATTTCTGTGTGTGTTTTTCCTAGTAGTCAGAGATTCCTGACACTTGTCTTCTTTTCTTCTTATTATTAAGAACCCTTTTGATTACATTTAGCCCAGTTAATAGTTCATGATAGTCTCCTTGTGGTAAAAGCCAGTTTATTAGCAACATGCATTTCATTTTCAGACATAATTATCTTGTCCCAGTAATATAAAATAGTCAGAGAGGCCAGAGGTCGGGACACGGACATTATTCTGCCTCTCTGTGTGTGACAGAGTAGAACATTTTCATAGGAATTTCCATTATAATTCACTAACTGAGTCTGAATGCATTCACTGGACACCCCATCTTCGACATGTATGCCTTTCTCCACAGTCTTGGTCCAGCTATCTACCCTCATTTAATTTATATATATATATATATATATATATATATATATATATATATTACATATATTTATCATTGCAGCCTTTCTCTTATTTGTGGTTTCTTTTTTTTTTTTTTTTCAATGCAGTTTATTCAGGAACATTGAACAATCCTCGGACCCCGGGGAAGGCCAGCCCACAGCTTAAATAGCCTCTGGGTAGCCAACCCAGGCGTGCCACGGGGGCTATGCCTTAAAGATGGAGCTGGTTTCCGCCTTCCACCTTCCCGATGGTGAGTGCTCTCTGTCACGAACAACTCCACATTTGGCTAAGGCCGAGGATCTGGCTTGCTTCCATGTAGGTGGACCCTCATTTAATTTTTGCCTCCAATGAGATTGAGATTGTTCTAACCCTGGAGGATGTCTTCAAAAGATGGGCAGTCTTGCCTAGCCTCCTTCAGCTCTTAGGAAGCCAGCCTGGAAGGAGTTTTCTCATCTACAGATCTCAAGAGCTCCTGGAATCCTGCCTTCCACAGTCTTTTCCACTGCTACAGTATGAATTCTTAGTGCTTACTCCAGAATCGCTTCCAGAAAAAAAAAATTGGGGAAAATGTTCATTTCCATTGATTCCTGGGTGAATTATAGCTCTAGATATATCCCTGGGATGATCTGCCTGAATTTTATAGACCTTCAGTTTCTCGCAGCTGAAACCCACTTACTATTTCCACAATAAAGTCATTGGATTGATCTCTTTAAATTGAAAGTGACATTGAGAGAACTTTGGCCACCTGGGCTGTTTAAATCTTTTCTTTTGGAGAAATGCCAATTGTGCTTCTGGGTAACCTAAACAAAAGCACTATGGACTAGAGAAGTGATAGGGTACCTAAGGGCACAGTGCCAGGATCTGGCTGGTAAGACATAAGCCAGAATGTTGGCAAGAAGAGACCAAAGGAGAGGCTCAGGATCATAGAGGAAGGAGCCTGGGGACAGAAACTCCACCAATAAGCTCTTGCAGAAGGGTTTTCAGGATCACAGACTGCCCCCAAGGGTGAATTGGTGAACATAGACTGACCCCAAAGGTGAGTTCCTGAAAACAGACTTCCCCCAAAGAAGAATATAGACTGCCTCCAGAGTGGTTTCCTGAACCTAAGGACTCCCCCCAAAGGTTGGGTTCCTAAAGCCACAGACTGCACCCCAAGGGTGGTTTCCAATAAAGGATAAGGAAGGTGTGGAGAGAAGAACTGGATTTATTAAGGACCCACACATGGCAAGTGCTTTACACCAACCTATTCTATTTTTACATTTTTTTCTTCCATTCGTGGCAAGGTTGGTTTCAATAATCAGAAGACACAGGTTCAAATCCCAGGTGCACAACTTTCCAGCCACATGCCCTTGAATAACTTGCTTAACCTTTCTAACCCTCATTTTCTCAGAGATATTTAGAAATTATAGTGTAAACTTCACTTGATGTAAAACTTTTAAAGCATATTCAAAGAATAATTGATAGAAAGGAAATTGCTCATTTAAGCTGCATTGAAAGAAAAAAATATACATGATTATGGTGATAAAATGAAACAATACAATTCTGATTTTATTAAAAAATGCATAAACTTTGAATACATGCATATCTATATGCATTAAGTAGATATGCATATATATGAGATAAAATAAATAAAGATATTAATGATGGTTATTTCCACATAGTGAAAATTCAAATGATTTAATTTTTAAATGTACTTTTCATATTTTGCAAATTGCCTACAATGAACATGGCATACTTTGAAATATTTTCCTAGATTTGCATTTTTATTGCAAAAGTGATCCATGTTCAATGTAGAAAATTAAACTTTGCTACCACTGGGAACAGCGTCTTAGGAATCCTTCCAGAGGTTTTTCTGCAGTAATCTAAATATACATGTAGAAGGCATGGATTTCGCACGCCATGGATCCAGATGCTGTGCAGAAGAGGGTTCCTTCAGCCTACTAAGACCTCTGGACTTCTCTCTTGAGTCTCCACTGCACCTACTCACAGACGCCTAATGGTAAGCAATGGAGAGTATGCCCTGAGAAATAAGGACCTTTCTCAAACGAGGGTTTTCCTGTGGATTTAACCTCGCTCAGTTGCTATGGTTTGGACATGCTTTATCTCACAAGGCCTCATGTGCAGAAAGCTGTTTTTAATGGAAACAGAATCACATCACTTCCCCTCTTCCTTTTTTACCTCTAAGTCCCTTCAGTTACCATTCCTTGAACCCCTCCTATACATTTGCATTCTCAATACGATAGTCCTCTTTTTATTATATTTGTTACATATGTATGTGCACACATATATCTATATAACCTTGCTGAGCCTATTTTGTTATTTCTGTGTATATGTTTTCAAAGCTGCCCACTCTGCATTGGCAACTAGTATGGGGACTTATCCCTGAGAGAAATTAAATCTTCTCCCAGCAGTCAATAGTTGCCTGTGGTTCCTTGCCTATGGGAGGGACTTGGAGAAATGTCCTCCTTCCACATTAATTATCCATTGATACTGCTATTTTTCCAGGCTTGTTTGTGCAGCTATTTCTTCCTGGTATTCTCACTCTTAGAATCTTTCTGCCCCTCTTCCTCTCTTCAACTATGAGCCACACATGCGAAAGTTATGTATGATGTATATGTATTCAAGAGATAGTTTAGACCTATGGTGATTTAAAAAAAAATGTACTGGCACACAGACAAAAAAAATAAAAACAAAACAAAACAAACCTTCAGACAAATGAAACAAAGGGAAAGCCCAATGAGTTTTTCTGACTATAGCCAGCTGATATTTGACAGAAAGGCAAAAACAAACAAGCAAACAAACAAATTGGGAGGGGGGAGTATCTTCAACAATTAGTTCTGGGGAAACTGATGTCCATGCAGAGGAGAATAAGAGTCATATCTATGACCCTGCACAAAAATTAGATCCAAGTGGGTCAAAGCACTCCATTTGAAACCTGAAATGCTAAATATGCCTAAAAGAAAATATAGGCATTACAGTACAGGATGGGGGTATAGGAAAGGATTTTCTGAACAGGATGCCATTTGCCAAAGATTTAAGGCCAACAGTCAAAAACTGGGACCTCCTAAAACTAAAAGGCTTTTGTACACCTAAAGGAACAATCAATCATGTGAAGAAAACCTGCAGAATGGGAGAGAATTTTTACCAACTATATATCAGACAGAGTATTAATATTCAGAATATAAAGTATTCAAAAAAGCAAAGAGTCAAAGAAACAAATGACCCAATTAAAAATGTGGTAGGGATTTAAACAGAGAGCTCTCAATAGAAAACAGAAGACTAATATATACCTCAAAGAATGTTAATCACCCTCAGCAATTGAAAACAACTTTGAGAGTTCAGTTCACCTCAGTGAGACTGTCCAAGATAAACAAAACATGTGACCACAAATTCTGGTGTGGTGAAGTTGTGGAGAAAAAGGAACTCTCATTCACCATCAGTGAGAAAGCAAATTGGAGCAGCCAACTCTGGAAACTAGAGTGCAGAGTCCTCAAAAATCTCATTTGATCCATCTATACCACTCCTGAAATGTATGCAAAGGACTAGACAATTTACACCACAGATATTTGCCTGACCATCTTCATAGCCACGCTATTCACAATAGTCATGAAGTGGAAGCAAACTAAATGAAGACAGAGTACAGATAAGCATGGAAACACTATTCCGGTGGGAAAATAAATAAATAAATAAAATCTGCAGGTAAATAGCTGAAGCTGGAAAAGAATATATTGAACGAAGCAACCCACACCCAAAGGCACTAATACTACATGTCCACTCTCATCTGCAACTCTTAGATCCAAATCATCAGACATGAGTCTATAATGTGGAGTCAGCACAGAAACCAGGAAAATACAAGGGAACATGAGAAGATGGGGCTTAAAAGTCAAATAACAGGATCAGAGAGATGAAGTCGAAAACAAGACAATGGGGAGTGAGCTCCAACTGAAAGGAGGGAGAGGTAAATACAGAAAGATAGAAGAGACAAATAAGACCAAGGCTGTTTGATAAAGCCTTAAGGAATCATGCTATTTTTATCCTTACCTAAAATTATACAATTATACATCATACATATCAGTATGTGCATATATATATATATATATGTGTGTGTGTGTGTGTGTGTTTATCTTAAAGGAGGCTAAGATTGTCACCACTTGGGCTGTCAATGTTCCACACAAAAACTGTGCAATAACAAAACTGCTCCCCACAAGAGCTATACAATAACAAAAGCCCCATCACCAGGCATAAGAAATCTTCCAAAGGGTTAGTCATGGTAGTCCAAGTAACTTCCCAAACAAGAGGTGACTTTGGTCACCTCTCAGGAGTTGAGGGCAGGCCCCTATTGCTGAAGAAGCCACACACATAAGACAAGAAGATTCGGCCAATTCAAGCTGATCTGATGGAAAAGCCTCTTCCTTTCTTGTGGTCTAGCTTTCATGTTTCCAAAAAGAAAAATACCATGCAAGCTGCCAAGGGATAAAAGTGCTTAAGTTGTCCTACCCAGCTTTAATACCTGTGAATCATGACAATGACCAGCATGCCAAGATATATAGAAAGGTTCAAATCGTGGCACTCAAACATCAGTGGCAACCAAAAGCTATCTAATTGGAGTTAAAACCCACTCAGTAAGGCAAAAATCAGGTCTGGTAATGGAAACCTAAGCAGCTTCTTGGGGCTAGTGAAGTCATGGCCTTAGGAAAGTATCTACTGCTGCCACTTTGCTAGACCAGTGTAAGTCCTTATAGTCTAAGACTTATACCCACAGATAAGTGTAACTACCACCCATCACCAAAGAATCCTCTATTTACTGCAATTGGAGACCAATACAAGAATCCATAACTGGACACATTGCAGAGATCAACGGATTGTGAGAAGGCCAGCCTCAATGATTAGATACATCTACAATACGTTAAGACTAATGCCCTCTGTTGCAGTACTTACAAGTGGTGAGACCTTTAAGAGGTTGGACCTAAAGGAAAGAAATTGCATCACTATAGACTCTCCCCTTGGAAGGAATTAGATTTGGTCTCTCAGAGTAAGTATTCACAGGTCATGAGCCTGAATATGGAATTCCACTCTGCTTCCTCTCTCACCAAATCTCTCCCGCTTAAATATACTCCTGCCTCTGAGTTGCCATCTGCTACTTTTCTCGATAGCTCTTATTTGATGTGGGCATCTGACTTTAGACTTACAGATTCCAAAACTGTAATCCAAAAGTCTTGTCTTGTAAAATACCTAATCTTTATTATTTGGTTATGATAACAGAGAATAGACCTACATAACTCCCACCTTTCTTCTCCCTGGAATTTTACTTCATCCTAAGAATGAAAATGTTCCCCATATGTCACTGAGATAAGCCAACGGCGGGTGAGCATTCAATGTATGTAAGGTCTTCTAATGCAACCTTGATCCAAGGTTACTGTTTTTCTATCCTTGGTCTTCAGTTCTATACTAACTGGCAAATTCCAAGATACCTAAGTTCCTAAGATCTACATGTCAATCCACACTAAGTGTTCAGAGGTACGCATCTGTGTGGCCTCTTCTGGCCCAACAGCTCCAATCCCTTTATTTCACAAAGATGAACATTTAAAATTCAGGGTGTTGCCTCACACTTCCCCAGAAGAGGTTACCACAGTCTCTCTCTGCCTAGACATACCCCCTACTCCTAGGCATGCCCTACTCCAGCCTACCAATTTCTCCTACTCTTCTGAAGCTGAGACTGCCTGGCTCAGGGAGACCAGTGAGGGACGCTACCTCCACAGAGGTCAGGTGGACTTCCACTCTCTCATCAGTCTCCAGTGCCCACCTCCAGGAGGACTTCAGTGAAACAGTTCTCAGATACCAGTCTCATACAGGTAGCAAGAGGATCCTTCTTCCCACATGCTGTGTGGTCTTTATCCCATCTGGGTGATCCAACAGACAGAAAGCCTGGGCGTGCAGGGCTTAGGACAAAGACCTGAGGCCAGGAGTACTAGACTCATCCTTGCTGACTGCCCAAGCATTCCTTTCCAACCAGCATGTCAGTCACAGATTTGTCTACTGCAAAAATCCAAAGCTGAACACTAACTTTTGACCTATAGTTTCACATGCTGCCTGAGGACTGGAGGTAAACCAATAATGGCCAGACAAAGATCAGAAAAGAAAATATGCTAATTCTTCATATTACTATATGCATATATTTAGGCACAGGAAATAAGAAACATAGTTTACTAGTGGAACAGTGTAATTTATCATATAGACTTTGTGCATTGTTGGTTCTTCACTAAATAGATTGTCTTTGGGTCACTGGTATAATCTATATTCATTGTATTAGCTGAAAGTCATTCTATGGTATTATTGGGTATCTAATCATTTGTTTAAAAAATGAAGGCATTGTTTCCAATATTCGGCTCTTTAGTGCTGCGGAGAACATCTCCTGCTTATGCAAGGCCGCCTGGTCCCAGTTATGTGTTTGTCTTCTTTAATTCTCATTATATAGACTATTTTCAGGGAGAAAACCTGCCAAGGTCAGTAGAGAGCTAACTCAGACAATGTTTACAAAGGTCTAAAAGATTAGAGATATAGCCCAATGGTTATGAGCACTTACAGGTCGGTCTTCCAGAGGACCTAAGTTTGGTTCCTAGCACTTATTTTGGGTTACTTACAACCTTTTGTAACTCCATCTCCAGAGGATCCAATGCCTCTGGGCTGCTTGTGTATATAGTCACATGTGCACACACACACACACAATTAAAAAAAAACAAAAAATTAATTCTGTGAGAAGCCAGACTGACCCAAGACTTTCTTAAAAGACTTTCTTGTTCGATAAAAGAACAAAAAGAACTTTAGTTCTGTGTCCTTCTCAAAGAATGAATTTGGCAAGGCCTGGATGACACCAGAGCCAGTGCCTCATAGAGTAAAAGTTCCAGTTTCTGGGGACCTAAGTCTTCCCTCTGAGCTGTGGTTATCAGATATACAATTACAACAATATGTAGTTGTATGAGATATCCTGTGCTCGCTTTGCCAACATTGTCTGAGTTAGCTCTCTACTGACCTTGGCAGGTTTTCTCCCTGAAAATAGTCTATATAACACTGGAATTCTTAATAAACTTGCTTGGCATAAGTCATCAGCTTATGTAAGACTTCCTGGTCCCAGCACTGCTTTCATTTTCTCTATTTCTCATAAACTTTATTTCTTATCCCTTTGTCCTCCCACTTGATTCTTTACCATTCAGGTCCCTTATTCCTATAGGCTTTGGTCATAGTTCTCATAATTAAAAGCTCTAAAGAAAAACTAGAAATAGCCATGCTATAAGAAACCAATGGTCCTACCCAGTTATTATGTCAAGGGAACAACAATGACCAGCATGGTACAATAATCCTAAGCATGCGGAGGCCTGCAGACCTTGATGGTAACCAACAGCTCTGGGATTAGAGCGAGGCCCCACTCTAAGAGGGAAACCATGCCTACTACTGGGGTAGTGAAGTCATGAATCATGCAGCAGCACCGACATCTACCACTCTACTAAAGCACCATAACCGCTAACTCTAGTCTAACTATTCATTCTTATACCTACAGAAGTATAGTCCTAGTCCATCATCAAGGACAATTCTCATTGAAACAGAGGAAAACCACAACCAATTAACTGAAATGCAGAGTTGTGGAGTCCAGTCCCAATGAATACATCTATAACCCAACACCTGCACTGAAGGCTCCAGGGTCATTGCTGGACAAGGGGCGAAAAGACTCTAAGAGGAAGAGGAAGAAGAAGTTTGCTGCAATACTGTGCCTCCTAGGAATCCCAGAAGCTACACCCATGGAATCTCACCAGCATAACAACCTAAACATGAGCTAAATCTGGAAAATCATAATAGGTGTTTTCCAATTTCTAAAAGCATATATCCTCTGTTATAAACAAATGTTCATCTAATGGAACAAGCTTTATTTTATTTAAAAGAGCATATAATCATTTATGATGTTGTATCTTAAAATACTGGTTTAAGTTTTTTATTATTTCAATACTTGATTCTAACTTTTACCATGGCAGAAAGAGGCAATTCTGCTCTATACTGAAGAGGTTCTTCCTTTGGTTGTATGACTTTCACAAACTTAAAAACCATAGCATTTGCCAAAAAGATGGTGTGTACATTTTCATCTTCCCAAATATCAGAAGCAAAGGCCCTGAGCATACTAAAAGGTCATGTGTTTATAGTCATGTTGAAGCACCCTGAAATTAATTATTTTAGAAATTTCTTGTACATGAGTTAGAAAATTTTCTTCTGCATGTTTGGAACTTTCAAAGTTCTGATAAGCACCTTCAAAACACAGCACACTCCTCAGTGTGGGCGTTTTTAATATATGGGTTAAAAATTCCATTTCCCAGGAAGATCTTTTACTATGCAAATATAAGGATTTAAGTAATTGGTACTCTTGAGCGACACATACTGTTTTCAGCAAAAACCAAATACCAACAAAATATTTCCAAATATCTATTTCTGAAATGATTTCTCAGAGCAAGAGTTTCTTTTTAAAAGCAATTATTTTCCCATACACTGTTATAAAATTGATGGGGCAGATTAATACATTGATTTTTTTTTAATCTGCCTGCTAGTTCTCCAATGACATATCTCATTGCTAAGAAAGTCAGCAAACTTGAAATGACTTCTTACAAAAGCAAAGTATCTTAGCTTCAAGGTATTTAAAGCTCTTTGTTACAAGATCTTCAGTGAAACAAGGGCAATCTGGCACACTCGTCTTCTGTGGTCACTGTGGCCACATGCACAAACCCACACACATTTTTAAAATGTAATTTAATCTTTTTTGAATGCCCCATTGGTAGCAGCGGTATCGTTGCTATTATCTAGGGTGTTACAGAACAACCCTACTTGACACTGTTTGTATTTTTCTATAGGAAGGCACATGAGCAGGGACACAGGCATGTGTGGACCTCGAAGGGTTTTCTTAAAATGCTTAGCTAATGCGATGATCACATCTGCTAAGGAGGGGGAAAATAGAAGTTTTGGCAAAAGGAGAAAGCCCTGCCATGAAATCAGCTTTTCTTCCCAAACAGGAAAAAAAAAAGAGTTTTGAGAATACAAGCATACCAAAAAGCCCCATTGTACCTAAAAATCAAAGAAAAGGACCTGGGGGATGTTACAAAAGAATTCAATGTTGATTAGCACTGAAGGTAGCAGTGTTCCTTACAAAAAGTCTACTAAACTGAAGAAAATTCAGGAAGTAATATTGTTTACTGAGTTAAAGGAAAGCCTGGAATAGGAAAAAGGGAAGTTTTCCTAATCCAATGCGGTGCATTTAAGACAATAAAAGTAAGAAGTGCAAGTAAAAGTAATGCAAAAAGATGCTTAAGCACACAGAGAAGACCCAAACTGGAGAGTCCTGAAATGGTGTAGACATGACAGTTGAATCTGGGCAGAGGAGCACAGGAAATATGTCCCTCCCAGGAAGGGAAAGGCTCCTTCTGCCATTAGGGAGCTGTTGCAGTTGCAGAGGTTGGGGGGGGAGGGGAGCAGACCAGTCTTCACATCAGGGTGTGGTGGTCAAGAGCCCTCTGTTGGACTACTATGAAAACAGTGGCTGTCATTAATATGTGTGAAACTTTTAATTAAGTTTTAATTGAAAACTTTCTATCTTCAACATCACTTCCTGAAAGCGTTTGCTATTGACTGCACGTTCTACCAGGTGGATTCTATAAATTGTATAAGGATCTAAATATAAATTCAACAGTCAGGTGTGGTGGCACATGCCTGTAATCTCAGCACTCAGGGATGCAGAGGCAGGTGGATCTCTGTGAGTTTGAGGCCAGCCTGGTCTACAAAGTGAGTCTAAGACAGCCAGGACTACACAAAGAAACCCTGTCTTGTAAAACCAATAATAATAATAATAATAATAATAATAATAATTTCAGCAGAAAAGAATCATATCATAATGATATTATATAATGTGCTTCTTTGATATCATGAAGCAGAAGATAATGGACACCTTTGTATATATAGATTGAATTCAGTCTTTTGGAAGCTACATTGTGTTCTGTTTTATAGATGAATGTTAAATTATTTATCCAGCTCTCCATACATTTTCATTTGCTCTGCTCCCATTGTGTTTCTTTCTACAGATGGGGCTGCCAAAGGGCCTGTGCTCTGGTGAGCACAGTCTTTACATCAAACCTCTGAGCTTGTATCCCACCACTTTTGGGTACCATTTATGTGGCTTTGTATAGGTTATTTACCCTTCCTAAAACTCGGTGCCTTCATTTTTAATAGAAAGTAATCTCAACTCTATAGAGTGTGCTGTTTGCCTTTTGTCAGCTTTACACAAACCTAGACTTATCTGGAAAGAGAGACTCTTAGCTGAGAAAATCTAAAGATTGGCCTATGGTCAGGTCCCTGAGGCATTATCTTGACTAATGATTGATATGGGAGGGCCCAGCCTATGAGCCTACCACACCCCTGGGCAAGCAGTCCTGAACTGTCTAAGAAAACTGGTTGAGCCAGCAAGCAGTTCCTCCATGGCCTCTGCTGTTCCTTCCTCCAGGTATCTTGCCTTGAGTTCCTGATGTCACTTCCCTCAGTGATGAACTGTCAACCAGGAAGGGTAAGATGAAATAAACCCTTTCCTCCCCCAGTTGCTTTTGGCCATGGTGTTATATCACAGCAACAGAAACCCTAACTATGACATAAGAATAGTTGTGAATTGAATAGGTTTATAATGATGAGTGAAATTAAATGAACAAGTCTCACCTCCACCTCTTCTCTCCCTCTCTTTCTACCTCTACCTCTCTCCTTCTCTCTCCATGTACAGATAAAGACAAAGCCTTGGAGGGTACACAGGCCCAAAAGAAGTTATTTTCTATTCACAGAGAATAGAAGAAATTTTATATATTAATTATCAATAAACAAGCACTTTCCTCCCAGACTCACAGAATCAGAAAGCAGACTAAAGCACAGAGGCAGCATGAGCCCCACAGGGTAAACTTCAGCTGGGTCATGCACAAGCCATAGTGAAGATGCTACTCTTCTGGACCTGAGGACATGTGACCTGTGAATAAAAGTGTGGATAGCACTGAGAGAAGGCAGCCCTGTTATTCTAATCGCAAGTGTTTGGAAGAGCAAAATTTCAACACCCGTACAAAGGAATCTCAGACTTGATGAGAGTAGGTAAGAAATACCCAGAAAAAAAAATCTTGAAAATTGCTGGCAAATGGATGGAGCTAGAAAGTATCATCCTGAGAGAGGTAACCCAAACCGAAAAAGACATGCATGGTATGTACTCAAGTATAAGTGGAAATTAGCCATAAAGTTCAGGATAACCACACTATAATCCATAGACCCAAAGATGCCAACAAGGAGGGTCTAAAGGAGGATGCTTGAATCTCACTCAGAAATGGAGACAAAATAGGCACTGGAGAGAGGGGACTGGATTGGAAAGGGATGAGAAGGGAAACGGGTGGGGATTAGAAGGAGGGAGAGCAGGAAAGAGAGGATCAGGTGAGCAAACAGAAATCAGAGGTAGTGGCCATCTCTGGGACTTGGCAGAGACCTGAGATAAGGGAGGCCTCAGGAAGTCTATGGGGGTCACCCTAACTGAGACTCCTAGCAGCCTGCAGTGGCCACCTCTTGTAGCCAGGTACCACTTCCAGTGGAGGGATAAGGACACTAACCCACCCACAAAACCTTCAGCCCCAAATTTGTCCTGCCTACAATATTGCAAGGACAAAGGTGAAGCCAAGATTAAGGGAACAGCCAACCCAAGGCTGGTCCTTCTTGAGACCACTTCACATGGGAGAGAACCAATCCCTAAAACTATTACTCCACTATGCTTATAGACAGGACCCTAGCATAAAGCCTGAGAGGCTTCACCCAGAAGCTGATGGAAACACAGTCAAACATTAGAAAGAGCTTGGGAAGTCCTACGGAAGAGTTAGGGGAATGACTGAGGGAGCAGGAGAGGTCAAGAACTCTACAAGAAGACCTATAGATCCAGCTAACCTGGACCCATGGGGTCTTACAGATGCTGAACCACCAACCAAAAAGCATGCATGGACTGGTCCTAGGCTCTCTGTACATATGTAGCAGATGTGCAGCTTGGTTTTCATGTGGATTCCCCAACAACTGGAGTGGAGGCCCTCTCTGACTCTCATGCTTCCCTTTGGATCCTGTCCCCCTAACTAGGCTGCCATGTATGGACTCAGTAGGAGAGGATGCACCTAATCCTACAGTGACTTAATGTACTAGGATAGGTTGGTTCCCATGGGGGACCTCCCTTTTCTCTAAGGAGAAGGAGATGGAATAATGGGGGAAGGGTATTCAAAGAAGGACTAGGAGGATAGGAGGGCACAATCAGAATGTAAAGTGAATAAATAATAAATACTACATCATATAGAGAGAGATATATCCACACCCAAGATTCTTACAAACAACAGGGATACAGATGGTGATGATTTGGGAACCCAAGCCAGGAACAAAGAAGGCAAAGATCTCAAAAGATCCAGGAGATAACAAAGTATTTAAAAGCAGGAACACAGGCTTGCAGCCCCTTCACATCATTCTTGAGGTCAATCAGTTTCCAAATCCAAAGCATGCTTCCACCAAGCTTTGTACAGAGAATCTACCTGATCCTTGCTGTTGATTATGCCAGGCCCGTCATCCTCTGCAGCTCACAAAATAGAGTTCAAGATTCTGCCCCAGTGTTGGGAGTCTTCTCAACTCCTGACCCAGCTTGAGTGGTGTTGCTGTGGGCTCCCTTTCCCGCCCCCGCAACATTTTCACCACATGATCATTAGAGTCGGCTACCATGTGGGAGACATCAATCTGCAGTTGAAAGCCTGCCTGGTACCACGGCCCCAAACGAAAAGATACTGATGTGACCTCATCCAGCTCTGGCTGGATACCACCTAAAGTTTCCACTCTGCATTCTATCCTTCTGTACAGTGATGGGGACAAAAGCTCAGAGCCCAGCCTTGGCATGACCAAACAACCAAACTGGACCCTTCTAAGAAAGGTGATAGATGAATGCAGGGACAGACTTAGCTCATCTCCTTGAGCTGGGGCTGCCACCACCATCCTGCCTGCCCTTCAGGAGAAGTACCAGTGTCTGAGTGCACAAGGACAGAGTGTGAAAGTTTGACAAACTCTGTATGCCTGATGTTCACTGAATGAATAAATTAGTATAACAAGATAGAATCAGATCAACAAACAAACAAAAGGACAAGCAACGAGGTGGGGAAACCTCATAAAACATGCAAGCTTGGGCCCTCTGCCTCAGGGTGCTTGCATGTTCCACCTTTGCCAACTTCAGTTAGAACCTTCCCCCTTCAGGCACATCAGCTCAGACCCCCACCCCACAGTTACTTCCAATTCTGCTTCTCCCATTTTGTCTTTCCAGATGCCACCAGCTAACCCCCTCCCATGCCCCAAAGCCTTTTCCAAAGGCCCCAAAGACTTTCCACAGCACACTGTCTCACCACTAACAAAGTGTCATATTCTCTGCCTTGATTTAAAGCTCCTCTTTACACAACTGGAGCAGATACGAAGCAGATCCCACAACCTCTTCCTCTACTGGTTTAAAGACTCATCCCGACAGCCTGCCCTCCTCTAAGTAAAGGAAACCCAGAGGGGTCTAGGAGTTGTCCTCAGCACTTCATCCCCATGGATAGACTGAGGAATGTTCACTGATCTTTCTCCTCAGGCAGCCACCCTTCTGTGTCATTCCTGCTCCTGATCTTTGCCAAGGCCTGGCGTGGGAGCTCACCTCTCCCCTCCCCAGCTTCCTCAGCCTTCTTTTATGAGCTTTCTGTTCATAAATCTATACCCCAGAGATGCTAACAGCCCTTCCCATCATGCCTCTTAAATGCCAGCTATGGATCTTTTTCTCCTGGGTCTCCTGTAGCACAGAGAAGCATCCTGTAAGGAAGAAAAGCAAAACAAAAACAAACTCAGGTGAGATGGGATGGACAAGTCAAGGGTGCTGGAGGGAGGGGACAGTTTCAGTAAGCCAAGAGTGGCCAGTGTGAGGATAGTGCCCTGGAAAACAAGCCTCAGGAAATATCTAGAATACATTAACACTTTTAAACATTGCAGAGAACAAAAGGACCTATTATTTTTAGCTGTATCCAGAGGAAAACTTAGACATGGATATTTACAGTTTTTAGAAATTCATCCTTTCCTTTATTGATCCTCTTCAGTGTTGGCTAAATTTCTCAAATGACTCCTCAGAGAGGAAATGAGAACTTAGGCATCCATTCACTAAGGTGAGGCCAGCAAGGTTAAGGACAGGGCCCACACAGAATCTATCTTGTAAGGATGTTTACTTTTTCCAAAACTTGGTTCCCTCTATACATAAAGCTTTCTACCAACAGATACACATAGATACACAGAGGTAGGGGTGGGGAGGGTAGAGAGAGAGAGACAGACAGAGACAGAGAGAGCTGGGAAAAGGACAAAGACAGAGGGAGAGACTGAGAAAGAAGAGGTAAGATAAAAACCTTGCAAATTGAATTACCTCCCCCTCTTCTCTCATACACCTCTCTGGGCTGTCATCTTGGAAGAACTGTTAGCTTAGGGGAGGAATCTTCTGTGAGAGGAATCTTCCGGATTATGTGTAATGAAGATGGGTGTCCTTCCTGTAGACACCGAAGCCAGCCTATCTCCTCATCACCTCTCTGCACATCCCCTCCCCTTGCTTCCATGCCTGAGGGCTGAGTTAGCCTGTTAGTAGTCCCTAGGTATACCTCCCTAGCGCTCATGAAGGCACAGACAAAACTCTTCCAGGATAAAGCATGTGCCCTGTCACACACACCCCCAGCAGAAACATCATACTGTCTGGTTTTAATATTCATCGGCTGCTTCTTCATCCAGAGCTCCTAATTCTCAGTGTGGGACAATGTTTTCCTATTAAGCATTTTCCCCTAAGCCTCATTACCTCTCTGTGGTAGAAAATCACTGCCGTGCTTTGGCTGCCTTAGCAGGAGAGGAAATTAATTTACAAAAGAGGGCAAAATAATCTCCAAATAACAAATCCTCCTAAACTTGGAATCTGGCACTTCATAATCAAGTCAGATGCAAAGGAAGATGGTGACCATTTTGACAGTTAGCAGGTGCCACTACAACTGACCTGAACATAGCAAGCGTACAACACAGAGGGAAGGAAAGCCAGTGGGAAGCACTGACCACAGAGAACTGTATCAGGAAAGGCCACAGGGTCAGATAAATACAGGAGGGCCCTCTCAGAACAGGAAGATGCTAACAGAAGACAATCTGAAATCCAACAGAAAGGACATACCACAGCCCCCACTGCAAGGCAGCAGCTGCCAGTTACTGCATGGAATAAATATGCCGAGTGATTCTAAACTCAAATCTCCTTATCTTGTGCTCTATTTAATGGCCTGAGAGTAACTTGCAGCACTGAGATATCTCTAGAAATTAGGACTATATGAAAGCTAGAATCATAAATATGGGAAATACAAATGGCTCTTTCATCAGCACGCTAAGTAGGAAAAAAAAAAACCTTTCTAGCCCCTTTATTATAATAGATTCAACTGAAGATACACACAATTGGCCCTTGGTGAATTTGAGAAATCTGAATACATAATCTAGAGCCATCAAGAAATAGCAAAACCAGGTGATACATGTCTCTCGGTATTCACAAGCTGCTGGTCTGTGTTAAACACCCAAAATTCTGATCACAGCAGTTAAGTGGTACTGATAAGAACTGAAAAGGTATAAACCCAAACACCAGCTATGTAACCCATAGAACCTAGTTCATCGCTCTGACAGCCAACAGCCCATATACTGTTGCAAAAGTTAAATGAAGCTATGGCTATAAAGCATCAAATCCATGTAGACCCTTAAAATCTGTCTCCTTTTCTAACACAAACTTTGAGAATGGTCTGCAGGATTGGCCTCTACAGATACAAGTACAGCAGCTCCCAGTTCCTCCTCACAGTGGGAGTAGATGTATCACTAGACCCCCATGTCCTCACTGACTCCTGCTGCCTAGGTTGAAGAGAAGACCCCATCTCCCTGTCCCTTGAGCACTACAGGGAGGACCTTCTTCACCCACAGGAGTAGAGACAAAAAGGCTCACCCACCCTTGCAAGAGCCCCAGCTCATGGTGATGAGTGGTTAGCACCAAAGTGCTTCTAACCATGAGCAAACAAGGTAAGAAGTCATGGAGAGTCCCTTCAGAGCCTGCACCCACATTTCCAAGTTCCAGCCATAACAAACAATGGATGAAGTGCTGAGAACCTGAATAAAAGACCTACTCTGGGTATCAGACTGCTGAGATCAGTGGTGAGGAGTCTGTCTGGCCCCTGTCATAGCCCCTGCCCTGTTTGGAAGGATGTGTGCCTTCCAAGCAAGAACAGCAGGGAACTTGCACTTGACCTCTACACGAAAATACTAAGAACAGTAAAGAGAGAAAAGTAATTCCAGGCTCCTGGATTTGCCTGGGATAAATAGGAAGAAAACTCTTGCCAACTACTGACAGGTCCCAGTGAGACACAAATGTCTACTTGGATAGCACAGTGACACTGCTGAGTTGCTTTGCCTCATGATTCACTCATTTGGCCAGACAATTGGTCAGTTGCTTCCTGGACACTGTCCATGACCAGTGCCTTGCCATTGTCTTCCAAAGGCAGAATGAAGAGTGTGGTCCTTTGGTGGGACTCCTCCTTTTGACTCTACACCAAGCTTGTCCCAGCTAAGCCTCCACAAGAGGAGTGAAAGCCACTGACATCCTCAGCCCTCCCTCATAATTAGGAAGAAAGTCAGCTGTGAAATGAATAGCAGATTCTTGTGAGCCAAACCAGCTGGGGTCTCCAGACACCCTGGCAGTAGAGAACTCTCACAGTAGAAAACCACAGTCCTGGTGTGGTTACTCTAGGTACCTGATGCTCAAGCCACTGTGCAGCCTCATTCACTAGCCTTTTTCTTTCAAGACCCTTTATACTCATGCTTTATTAGCCAAATGAGGAGCCTTATTTGAATTTTAATGTTGACAGTTTCCTGGATCAAAGCATAAGCCACTGCCCTTCAGTGACCTCCCTTTGTTGGGCCAGCCCCGGATTTAAAGACCCAGAGGAAACTCTTACCATAGAGCATCATGGAACTTGTTAGTGTTAGTTGGCTGAAAGGAATACCTTCCAAAACAACTCCTATTTCACCCAGTCCCTGCCAGTCAAAGCTCCCCAACAATCTTCCATGGAAACTTCTAAGTTGCTAGTGCTCAAAGTTCAGGAGGCTATTTCCATCTTCAAAGAGATGAGTTACATAAATGTCATCTCTTAAAAGGTATAAAATAGATGGTCAGGATTTCTGTTTTTAAATGAGGGCAGATAGGGATTAAGTGCAGTGCTGACCCCGAGGAGCATCTTAGCCTGCTTTGGGCTCACTCATGTGGTCTGATTATGCTAAGCTGCCGAAGGACTCAGTGGTAGCACAAGATCAACTGCTTGACAGCAAGGTATTCAACAAACGCTAAGCAAAATATATACACTGAGAGCTTAGCCGAAGACACCCTCTTCCCCACGAGGTGATCAGTGTGCAAGGAGGCGGGTGGGAAACACCAGCCTGAAATAGCTCCATCCTGAAGATTCCACCGCTGGGTTCTTCCACTCAAGCAAAAGAAAGCCCTTCTAACTACAAGCAGAAAATAATTAGGGGGAATCTGGGAATCCCTAGAATTGCTGTCAAAAGCAAAGAATGAAGCTGAAATGGGAAGTAGCTCTGGGGCTTTTAGAGAACAAACTACAAAATGACAGTGAGGCAGGAAGAGTGTGGTCACACTTCCTCCCTCGATTGTCCCTATGGATGGGTTCCAGCTGAGTCCTAGGCTCTCAAATTCACACAGTCTCATAGAGCTCAACCCAGTTTTGTTGAACCTTCTGGTTGCCTGGTTGCTACAGGCAATAGAATAATCCCATTTGTATTCTGTAAATGGGAAGGCTCACACACACACTCCCAACTATAGGAACAAAAGATAGTTCTCCCAAAGCAAATCAGGGAGCTTCAAGAAGGAGGAATGGTTGGATTTATTCCCTAGTGAATTCGGTAAAGTGGTCTGAGCACCCAGAATCCACTGGCAGAATCTTACTCTACTCAGAAGACTCTGATTCCTAGTGTAGTTGGTACCGAAACCCCCAACGCTTGTTGAATGGGCTCCTAACTCCTTAACCATCTTGAAAATTAGCCCACTTACCCAGCTGACCACTTTCAGTGAGAGGAAGAAGTAAAGCTGAGGAAAATGAAAATGAGTTGTCTGTTCTGTAATTAGTGTAACTGGTCACGTGAAGTCAGTTTTGCAAATCTATCACCTGTTCCAGAAAGACCCTGGAACAGGGACCTCCCCAAGCTAACTAAAACAAGAAGGCAACTTGTGAAATGACTGACAGAGGCTGGGAAACTTCTGGAGCTCAGGGACAGCAAAACCTGACAAGCAGACAGCAAGGGAGGAAAAACAAACAAAACAAACAAATAAACAAAATAAACCTCAAAGACCAGTACCACTGTATTTCAGACACCTGTTCTGAGCCTCTGCTGGGTCACGTTACCCAGACCTTCCAGGATCACTCATGGTGTCTTGGTGGACAGCACCGTACTTTTACCTCCATAGCTGACTTCTTACTCCTAATGATCACCTTTACCTGGCACTATCTCTCAGACAGAGACCCTGGGTTGTTACAAACTATCTCTCTTCCATTTCAGCTGCAAGCACCCTGATATAATGTCTATGAACATGTTACCATACCTAACTACTGTCTTGAGTCCTTTTGTTATCTCCGTGATTGTTCATGTCATGTGTCTACATAACTGGGCTATGGCCAGACATTTGATCAAACATTATTGTGTGTGTGTGTGTGTGGGTGGGTGGGTGGGTGGGTGGGTGGGTGGGTGGGTGTGTGGGTGTGTGGGTGTGAGGTATTTCTTGAGTAAACTGTCCATGGAGTGAACTGGACTCAGCTAATTAATTAAAGGCATGCACAGAGCAGAATAATTAGGGTTAGATATCTGGACATTTGAGCTATGAAGTTGGCCCTTTCAGCTTTTGGAGTCTAAGTCAAACCTTTGTTCTTTGGAACCAGAGCTGATGACATAGAAACCACTGGATCCCCAGGCTATCGACTACATATAAGGAACACGCCCACTTCTGCAGCTGCCTGACCCAATTCTTTACAATCAATCTTTCTGTGCTTATATGGATTCTCTTGTCTCTGCTTTTCTGGGAACTCTGACTAATACCACACTGCCCAGGGAGACCCATGCCCTGTTATGCTCATACTAGACTCATCCCTGAGAAATCCAAGGCTTCCCTTCTCACAGCCAGGGCTCTCTGGGATGTGGCCCAGGGCTCTGCCTGCATATGTGTGTGTGAGTCACTGAGATGACAAGCACACACAGCTGCACACTTGCCACTCCTAATCATGACAGCACACCCTGATGCTGTCTCTTGCATATCACCTGTGCCTTGCCTGGTCTATATCCAACCCTGACTCGAGGCAATCACTGATGGCCTTTCCATCTACGGATATAAGATTCCTATTTTTTATATATGATGGTTAATCTTGATTGTCCACTTGACTAAATTGAGAAGTACCTAGAATATGGGTTAAGCAAGCAAATCTCTGGTGTCTATGAGAACAGCATTTCCAGAGAGGCTTAATATGAGAAACCCTGGCTTGAATATGGGTAACACCATTCAACAGACTCGGGACATAGATAGAAAAATGGGAGAGAAAAGAAGAAAACCAGCATAGTCTTTCTTTCTCCTTCTTTTCCTTCTTTCTCCTCTTTCTTCCATCCCATGTCCTCTCTTGCTTCTCCTTTCTACCCCCTCCCCTTGCTTCCTGGCTACTCTAAATGAGCTGTTCTGTTCCAACATGCCTTCCCCACCACACTGGACTGAGGCCTCTAGAACTGTGAGCCAAATAAACCTTATCTACTTTGGATTTATTTGTTTGGATTGTTTTGCTAAGGTATTTGTCACAGTGAAATAAAACCAGGGAAACCCACCAGTATTTCAAGAACTCTAGTAGTATGCTATTTTAGGATCCATCCCTGTCATTGGGTGTAGCAACAGGTTGCTCTCTTTCATTATAGAGTGCCTCTGTATGCACAGGAAAATCCCACATTTGTTTATCTACTCACCTTCTGGACCAGCATCATTTCTAGTCTGCTATAAAGCTACACAAAATACTCATATCTGAATCTTGTGTGTGGATGTATGTTTTTACTTTTCCTGGATGATGAGGAGCAGAACAATAGGGATATCTCCGAGTATGAATCTTTCTAATAACAAAGAAGAGCTTTCTCTATTTGCTCTGCCCTGCATTTTTTTTTCAACACAAGCAGCTACAGGTGTGCAGGTGCAGCCCAGGGGCCTGGAAAGTAAAAGAAGACTGCAATAGGCCTGTATAACAGGCCTTCCTGGACAAGAATAGAGTCCTCTCCATGCCCCCTTCTCCAGATCTTTATTCCAAGCTCCCCCTCTGCATCTTCAGTATGAATGGTGACGTGTAGCCAAACATCACTGTCACACAAGGGAAAACTGAGAACATCATGTGTACCTAAAGCCCCACCCCAAGAACCTTGAACTGCATCTTACATTACCAATTTTTAGTCTCTGTGCAATGAATAACGGAGCTAATGAGTGAGACTGGTTTAGTCGCTTCCAACACCATGCCTACCTTGCCAAATTAGACTACTGCTTTCCACTTGGGTGCTCTATCTTGAGTGCTAATCTCTCCCAGATAACACTTCTTTCCCCTTTGAAGACTTCCGTGCTTCCTCTGGGGAAGGGAAAATTTTCCACAGAGCCTTTTCCTAGCCCAGCCTCTTCTGAACTGACTGGCTGACTGGGAATTTCCTAATGGATTCTTTCTGCACACCAGTTGGAAAATCTCTCTGGTGTTGCTGTCTTGGTCCAAGAACAAAGGGCTGGGAGCCAGGCCCCAGGAATCTCAGCCATCCCCCCCTACATTGATTGGGTTACAAGGCTACTATAAGCCCAGCTTTCCTTCTCCTTCTCCGAACAGAACAATCAGTGATAAGAATACAACCTTAGCATCTCTCTGAGGGAAGAATGAAATAATGCATATGAAAGCGCTTTGAAAACACTAAATTGCTCCCCAAAGGTAAGGTCCTATTATCATGCAGCATTCATTCTCCTCACTCACGCAGGCTACCCCCACCCCATTGTCAGTCAGCACCAGACTCATTAGCTGTACGGAACTGTCCTCATATTTCTGTGAGCCCGGAGGCTACGAAAGACTCTCAGACACCACCCACCAATGACCCATGAACCATGAGCACAGTGAAGCCCAGACGTGGGTGTTGACCACCCTGGCCCCGAGGCAAAGGAAACATGGCTGGAAGCCACAGTCCACAGAACCCATAGACTATACCACCTGTCATCCTTTTCCTCCTTCCTACCTTTCCTCTTTCTTTTCCTTTTTCCAGGGTTCTTTCAAAGCATCCCCAGGTCCATCTTTACCTGCAAAGCTGTTCAGCATCTAGTGGGTGAACATGGGTGGTCCTCCCCTACAGCCTTCTCTTCCTGTTTCCACTTTACTTCTCTACTTAAGAACATAGCCTAAAGCTGTCAATGTCTAAAATCAGAAAAAGTCCCAGCTCAGCAAAGCAGCACTGCTGAGCACCTGGAAAATGCCATGACTGTTCAAAAGCTCTGCTTTAAAATCATGCCCAGGGAAGTTATTGCCTGAAGTCATTTCAGCTTCCCAAATGGACAGGGAGGCAAATGCACCTTCACAGATGTTATGCCCAGCACAACCTGGCCTGTAAGGCACACTGCAAGCTGTGAAATGCAGGAAGGTGGCTCTGGAGAAAGGCTACCCATGCTACAAAAAAAACAGAGAATCTTAAGCATAACCTCATGCCTGGTCATCATAAAAGAGCTCCCTTCTAGAAAGAGATCACTGTTGCTAAGCAGTCTGGGAATCCTGGTTCAGTGGCCTCTTACTACTGCAACAGTAGGCCACAAGATTCTAACAGCCTGGGGAAAGAGCTATAGAGACTAGGAGTCAAAAGTTCACATGACAGCAGCAAGGAAACATGAGTATGGAAGTCATCACAGTGGCTACACGAAGGAGTAGCCAAGACATCCTGGCCATGCGGAGATGGTCTTACTCACTAACCATCTACAATGCTACCTACTCTTTTTTGGTTTTTTTTTTTTTATGTATTACAATTTATTCATTTTGTATCCCAGCTGTAGCTCCATCCCTCACCCGCTCCCAATCCTCCCTCTTCTCCTCCCATGCCCCTTCCCAAGTCCACAGATAGAGGAGGTCTTTCTTCCTCTCCTTCCTTCTGATCCTAGTTTATCAGGTTTCATCAGGACTCTCTGCATGCGCTGGAGAGATGGCACAGAAGAGCATTGGCTGCTCTTCCAGTGGTCCTGAGTTCAATTCCCAGCAACCACATGGTGGCTCATAACCACCATGTATAATGAGATCTCATGCCCTCTTCTGGCAGGCACATGTACATGCAGACAGAACATTGTACACATAATAAAGAAATAAATCTTAAAAAAAAAAAAAAAGGACTCTCTGCATTGTCTTCCTCTGTGGCCTGGTAAGGCTGCTCCCCACTCTGGGGCAGGTGATCAAAGAGCCAGCCACTAGGCTCATGTCAGAGATAGTCCCTGTTCCCATTACTAGGGAACCCACTTGGACACTGAGCTGCCATGGGCTATATCTGAGCAAGGGTTCTAGGTTATATCCATGCATGGTCCTTGGTTGGAGTATCAGTCTCAGAAAAGACCCCTAGGCCCAGATTTTTTGGTACTGTTGTTCTCTTTGTGGAACTCCAGTCCTCTCCAGGTCTCTCTATCTCCCTCTTCTTTCATAAGATTCCTTGCACTCTGCCCAAAGTTTGGCTATGAGTCTCAGCATCTGCTTTAACAGCCTGCTGGGTAATGTCTTTCAGAGGCCCTTTGTGGTAGGCTCCTGTATTGTTCCTTGTTTTCGCCCTCTTCTGATGTCTATCCCGTTTGCCTTTCTGAATGAAGATTGAGCATCTTACCTGAGGTCCTCCTTCTTGATTATCTTCTTTAGGTGCACAGATTTTAGTATATTCATCCTATATTATATGTCTAATATCCACTTATAAGTGAGTATATACTGCGAGTGTCTTTCTGCTTCTGGGATACCTCACTCAGGATGATCTTTTCTAGTTCCCACCATTTACCTGCAAATTTCATGATTTCCTTGTTTTTAATTGCTGAGTAGTATTCCATTGTGTAAAGGTACCACAATTTCAGTATCCATTCCTCAACTGAGGGACATCTGGGTTGTTTCCAGATTCTACTCTTACACACTGATTTCTAGGCAAGGCAGCACTGTCTGTGGACTGTCAGCATTCAGGGCAGAGACACTTAACAAATTGCTCAGGCTTAGGAAAGATGTAGTTTGGAGAGAGTTGGAAAGTAACAAAACCCCTCAGCACTAGATTGTCAGCTTTCTTGTCCCTCTAAATATCCCACACCCTCTTTTAGTTCAACAAATAGCTGTTAAGACCCTATCTTGGACAAGCTGGCAATGCCAAGAGAATAAAGAATTGGTTCCCAGGCTTGCGGAACTCATATTTACAGGGAAAGAGAAGCACATAAACAGATCACTTTTAACCAGGGGGGTCAGAAAGAATAATGTCTGAGCCAAGGATGCTGCTCTGCCCATTTACCCTCCTTCAAATGCATCATAGATTTTGACACATGTTCTTTAATGTCTAGAGCCCATGTCTTTTTTCATGAGAGAAACTTACATCTTTTAGATGCAAAATTGATTCTACCGACTTTTTCCTACATGCACAACTGGGCCCAGGGATTCCACTCCTGAATTTTCTCTACTCTTGTCTTCCTTCCCTTCATCATCCACCATCACCGTCTTATTCTTAGATGCTGACCATCCTCTCTCTGTTTGATCAAGATGGCAGCCCTGATGGTAGGACCCTCATCTCTGCTCCCACTCACTTCCCATGCACCTTCCACCCAGCTACGGGAGTGGCTTTCCCTAACTTCCATAAAACAAATGATACTTCTACTCAAATATCTGCCAAGGGTCCCATAACCTTTCAAAGACACTGAGCTGTGACATCAGGCTTTTATAAGACATTCTTAGTCATCATTCCAAAGCAACTCCCAGAGCTTTGCGATCAGCTCAGGCCTTTCTGGTTATGCCTGTTCCTCTACAGCATCTCTCCAGATCCTATTTTTTTTCTTCAAAGAAAGAAGGAACCACTGCATCCCTGAGCTACTTACTGCTTCACAAGACATCCCTGATGTGCACAAAAGGTAAAGCAACTCTAACCTGCATGTTTAGGAACAAACATGTTTCAGATTCTGTATTCATTTTCTTATGTAGGATGTTTTCATATATGTCATAGGATAGGACCAAATTCTAAACCTTAAACTAGCCCACATGTAAGCCACCTGAAGATAATCTCCTTGTTGTTTTGTTTCGGCCATGAGGGCTGAGCATAGGTCCTCATACAAGCTAGCCAAGTACTCTACCACTGAGTATATCCTCAGTTCCTTTTCTTATTTTGTTTTTGGGACACAGCCTCAGTAAGTCACCTAGGTAGACATTGAATTTGTTAACTTCCTGCCTCAGCCTTTCAAGTAGTTGGTATCACAGGCCTGGGTCATTAGGCCAAGCCTGAGTGTAATCTTATACAACAGATTTAGTGGTTATGAATTTTTGATTTGTCACAAGAGATCAGGTATAGTATTTTTACACAATACAGGTAATATTCTGTTCTTTCTTATAAAGCTGGAGATCTGTGAAATTACTGAATTTAGACTTTCAGATTAGGATAGCCTACCCTATATCCTACAAATCCTATACATAGCCTGCTTTTATCTCTTTTCACATCTCTTTCCCTCCTTACCTTTCTCCCTCTTTTTCTTTTCCTTCTCCTCATTTTTTCATTTTTACTATATTTCTCTCTCAATAAGCATCTAGCACAGCACATTCAGAAAACTACTGAGAAGATCACCAGAGTAAAAGAGGACTTTGGGAGTAGCAGGATGAGTGCCTTCATAAATTAATCTCTTCATAAAAGCAGTGAAAACACAGGCAACAATTAGCCAAAACCAGTTTCTTGGAGCTTTGGCAATCAACTAAAAGCTTCTAGCAACATGAAGAGCACTATTCATGGAAAACAACTGAACATCAATGTGACATCAGCTGGACCTTTAACTTGTTTGTTCCCATCACCAAGTCTTAATGGCCAGTTTCTCAGTGGCTCTGGAAACCACCATCCATGTAGTTGCAGAAGGGAAGACAGGAAAGCTGCTCAGAAAGTTCCATCCCCCAGGACTGTTTGTTAAGCAGTTCCCTACAAGGTCCTCACAGAGCACTGCCACCCAACAAGGAAGAATCTCACATTTGAGGGAAAGCTCTAGCCCCAGGGATTTGTCAAAAGAAATCAGCATGATTATTTAGCTTCACCAGTGTCTGGGAATGTAACAATGTTTGTGACTAGCAACATGCTGGCCAACCTGTAAAAGGAAAACATGGAGAAAATGATGTCTACAGAGAATGTGGAAATTTCTCACACATTCCCAGAAGGCTTCATGACCTGGCACAGCTGCAAACCTACCCAGGAAAGACCCGAGGCCACACTGTCTTTTCTCTCTGACCTTGGTACCTACATAAGCAATAAATGAAGTCTAATACAGAGTTGTATTACCCCTGACAGAGCATCAAAACCATGCCCCAATACACACAACTCTCCCCTCCCCCTGGAAAGGATGAAAAACCAGTAGTCAACAGTATTTAAATAAACAGCTGAGAAGTCATCAACTGGCTTATAAGTGATCTGAGCAGAAATCTCAGTGGATGATACACCATGATGGAATAGAGACACCAGAGAGAGCCTAGGGAGAGACTGCAATGTACAGCGACATGCAGACCACAAAACTCTTGTTTTTGTTTTAAAAATAAGAAAAAAGAAAAAAGGAAAAGCAGCCACAGCAATAAATCTGGAAAGGGATGGAGAATAGAGTCCCAAAGTGTCATAAATAAAATTTCCAGTTGTTAATAAGATTCATGAGACATTCATGAAAAGGTTGAAAAGCATTCAGCAGAAACTGTCCATCCCTGAGAGGGCCCGAATGTTGGAATTGGTGAACAAAGACTTCAATTCAGCCATTGAACTATTTTCAAAGAACTAAAGAAAATCATGCCTAAAGAATTAAAGAAAGTGCAATGACAGTATCTTTTTCACTAGAGAAGTTCAATAAAGAGATAGGAATTTAAAAATTAAAAGCTGCTAACTAAAATTATTGCATTTAATGGCTAAAATACCTAAAATAAAAAGCAACCTACAAGAGTTGAACAGCATATACAAACTTAAAAATTAATCAGTAATGACTTGAAGTTAGATTTCATAAGATTATCCAACTGGTGTGTGTGTGTGGGGGGGTGATATGAATGTAATAGCAGTCACATATAATCCCAATATTTGAAAGCTGAGGTAGGAGGATGGGTAATTTGAGGCTAGCACATAACAAAACTCTATCTTAAAAAATAAAATAAAATCAATCAATGATAGAAAGAAAAGGGAGAAATAACGTCACACACATACAGAGAGGGGAGTGGGGATAAAGTCTCAGATACCTGTAGGGTCACTAAGCCCACCAACATATACATAATATATACCATGAACCAGGAAGAAAAGGAGCAGGCTCTTTAGAATGACAAGAGAAAAATGACTCATCAGAGATAGGACTGCCATCTTTTCTTAAGAAATAATGGCAGACAGAGACGTATTGAAATGGAAAAACAAAACAAAACGAAACAAAAAACTTGTCCACCAAGAATTCTGTACTTAGCAAAAGTATTATTCAAAAGTTAAGATTGAATATTCACAAACGAAAGGAGATATCCTTTGCTAGCATCTCTTCCCTATAAACAATGCTAAAAGGCACTGTTTAAGCTGAAATTAAAACACAAAATAGTAACTGAAACTGGCATGAAAAATAAAGAACATTGATAATGGTGAAAACAGGCAAGCCTAAACCACAAACAGAAGGAGCAACAAGAAGGACTCCTAGAGCCACCAAAGATGAGCAGTAACCCTGCTTTCAGTGCCTGGGTCCCACATATCCCCAATACCACCACACACCAAGCTTAAAGGAAAGGCTGAAAGGGATGATAAATGAGATGAGCTGAGGGGAAGGGGGAACACCAGAAAAGACCTTCAAGGTTTTCTGCTAAGCCTGTTTCTCCAAAGCCCTTCCATAAATACTTCCTGAAAATGAAAGAAGAAAATACTTTACAATTAATTTTATGAAGCTACTTTTAGGACCCTGATACCAAGATCACAAGAAGATAAAATGCTAGCAAGCTAATTCCCACAGCATATAAAGAGAATTATACATGATTGTCAATTTTTTTTTTAAAAAAAAAAAAGGTAGTTTAGAATGCAGAATTTGCCTAACATCTAAAAATCAACCAATGTAATACAGCTTATTGGTAAAAGGAAGGATCAAAATCACATGATTACCTAAAAATATGCAGAAAATTTTTGAAAAAAATCCAACAGTCTTTTTCGGTTTACAAAACACAAACCAGAAACACTCAAAAAGTAAGAATAGAAGCAAACACTCAAGTGAATAAACTGTAATTAATATAAAAAATAAAAATTTGGAAAAAAAAGAAGCAAAAACCCTCAGTCTTACAGAAGTCAGGTATGAAACAGCCACAGATAACTCCATACTTGTTCAGTGGAAACTCAATATTTCTTTTTGAAAGACAAAATCAATTAACATGCCAACATAGAAGGGGACCTCTCACAAGGCTCCACCCCTAAATGAAGAGCTACAGGCAATCAGTGGATACTTAGAAAGAAATATGTGTCTGCTCCAGAGATGTGCTCTCTGACAGATGATCCAGTCTTAAGCCACATGTCTCTTATGAGAAACAATAAATGGATTCAGTAGGTGCTCTGTGTGTGTGAGTGTGTGTCAAAGAGAGACACAGAGACAGAGAGGCAGAGCTAGAGCCAGAGACAGGGAGAGGGAGAAGAATTAAAGGATAAGATGCCATAAAAAAAAATAACTATTAAGGCATCTGGGCATGTTGGGGCATGCATGCCTTTAATGCCAGCACCCAGGAAGGTAGAGACAGGTAGATCCCTGTGAGTTTGAGGCCAGCCTCTTCTACAAAGCAAGTCCAGGACAGCCAAGGCTATACAGAGAAACCCTGTCTCGAAAAAAAAAAAAAAAAGTAAAAAGTAAACAACAAAGGCATATCCACTCTTTGAACTTCTACTTAACATTATCCCAAAGATTCTAATCCATCACAATTACAAATGATAAATCAGAACAAGGAAGAGCAACAAAAGATAACCAGATGTACAAAGAAAGAATGGAGTAAACTCGTCACCACTCAAAGATAGTCTAAGATATTCACAAAACTAATTGTTAGAATAGTGAATGAATTTTGCAATGCCACAGGATATGAAGTCAGTACATAACAGCTATTGTGTTTTAAGCTAGCATGAAAATAAAATTGAAACTCATAAAACAATTCAATTTACAATAGGATGAAAAGGATGCAGACTTGGCATAAAGTTAGCAAATCTAAGGAAAATATAGGGCAGCGATCCCCCACTGGCTACTTTTCCCTGGAGTCACTGTTTAGATCTAAATGCAAAAGGTTAAAACAATAAATCTTCTAAAGGAAAACAGACTCATGACCTGAAGGTAAGCAAAGATGGGATTCAAAACACAACACCATAAAAATGCTGATCAATTGTACTTTATTAAAAATGAATGACTGGTTGGTCATCAAAAGATAGCTATACAAAATGAAAAACACAAAGCAGAACAAATACATATTTTAAGTGACTATTATCTCTTTTTTTGTTATAAGATTTGATGAGCTGAGATGGGTGGTGGGAGAGGGGATCCCATTTTCTGAGGAATAGGGGATGAGGGAGGGAAAGTAAGACCAGGAGGAGGGGGGTGTGGTCTGGGATCCAGATGTAAAGTAAATAAATAAACAAATGAGAAAAAAAAATTTGTGGAGTGTCAAACCAAACTATTAATGTTTTTGGTTTGTTACAAATTGTCATTTTCTCAGATTATTTATCTTAATTTTGTGGTCTACCTCGTTAGTAGAAATTCCCAGACGATAAAATTTCAGAGATGTTATGAATTCACTTGTATGGTATTCAGACTTTATACCTTAAAAAGTATCTCACAAACTAAAAGGGGGAAACATATCAAGATAACAGGGAAGATAGAATTAGGAAAAAATATGAACAAATGTTTTACAACAAAGGAGACCCAGATGGCCAGCAGGAATGTAAGGAGTTCCTCAGCATCTTCAGTCACCAAAGAAGTGAAAAATGAAACTGCAGCGAGAGGCTCAGAAAAACTAAATTAAAATGACTAATGGTGTCATACAATGTACCTAAAACCTCCAAACATGCTGGCTGGAGCAAAAGATGCTGCCACAGATACAAGTTTCGCTTAGAACACACTGATAATTATTTTGTAATACAGAATAGTCAGTTCTGTGGCTACTCCATAACTTACTTAGCCAGTGCTTCCCAGAACATGTAGGCTGTTTCTGATTCGTCAGTATGGACTGGGGCATCGCAGTAGCACTCTTATATAACCATGCATCTCTCAGTAAGCCATGCTACCAGAATGAAGGCCTAGAAGGGAGGTTACCGAATCAAATGCATGAACATATTAACAATTTTAAGTATGTTAAATTTTAATTTTGTTTAATTTTGTTTAATTTAATATTTAATTCCTCTGCATCTCACACATGTACCAAAGGAAAGGCATAATTGTGCCCACTAAACCGACAGAGCAAAAAGGTTAACAGCAAGACCCAAACATCCAACAATCAAGTAATGAGTAGATAAACTACCCTGTGTTCATTTAACAGAAGCTACCTGACAAGAAAGAACCAAAGGAGGGCTCACAGCTATTGCAACAAAGGGAAATGCCAAACACATCACGTTGCACGTCAGAGGTCAGACTCGGAAGAATATGCACTCTGTGAATCTATTTATGTCAGGAAGGATAAAAGACAGTGGTTATCACCAGGTGAGGAGCATGGAAACTGACTGTGGGACAAACATGATGGAACCTTCTGGAGTGTTGCTACGTTTGTGCTTTGATCTGGGTGGTAGTTACATAGATATGCACCTATGCAAAATTAAGTGTTTGCCACTATTTTTTGCCACATTACACAGTTTATGTAATTTACCAAACTGTGATTTTTAAAGGATTAAATTTTAAATAGATTATATAATTAAAAAAAAATGTTTGTTTTGTTTTTTTTTTTTTTTAAGGACCCAGCATTGGAGGCTGTTTCTACTGTGTCTCTGTTCCCTTCTGTCCTCTGCATCTCACACTACATCTCCAAAACAGCATGCAAGTGCTTCCTATGGCAATGTTTTACTGGCCCACAGTTTTTATAGTATAGTGCATGGGGATCAATTGCCATGCCAAGGTCCTGCTGTCCTCACTCAGCCCTTTCACATCTTCAAACAATAAATGTTACTACTAATATTATTACCTATTAGTACAAAAATTAGCAATCCCAGCAGCCATCTCTCATCACTGGGTGGAGGACAATGTCTCACCAATCACCAAGTTCCAGGGCCCTCACGCTACTAGCCACTTAATACTTAATTTCTATGTGCTTACATTCACCCTACAGATACAGTTTTATTATTTTATGTTTACTGTAGCAGTATAAATATTTTTCATCGTCTTCACAATAGCCATTTTCACTGCTACAGAATAGTCAGTTCTGTGGCTACTCCATAACTTACTTAGCCAGTGCTTCCCAGAACATGTAGGCTGTTTCTGATTCGTCAGTATGGACTGGGGCATCGCAGTAGCACTCTTATATAACCATTCATCTCTCAGTAAGCCATGCTACCAGAATGAAGGCCTAGAAGGGAGGTTACCGAATCAAATGCATGAACATATTAACAATTTTAAGTATGTTTTGCAACATGCTTTCTTTTTCTAACTGACAATCACCAGCATCATATATAGTTATCACTTTTATCAAAACCTTAACAGTATTATTATAATTTCCCATCAGCTGCAGAGGATTCAGAATGATTCAATGGATTGAGTTGCATTTTGCCATTCCTTAATTATTCCCCTGGATATTTGCTTGGTGGTGTTCGCTGTTAAGATGTTGGTATTTAACCCAGGCACACAGCAGAGATGAGACAGAAACTTAATGCTGCTGATGTCAGCATCCTTCACACCTTTATCTATTTTAAAATCAGAGTGCTGATGCATGTCTCACTCATTTGGATAAAACTTGGCAAATATTTTTAGCTTGTCATTGTGCAACAAATACCTTTCACTCCATCATGATATTAAGTTTCTCCTTCTTAAAGTTTTATAAAGCTGTAGCTATCTACCCCTTTAATATTTTTACCATTTAAAGATGTAGGAGTTATCTGAAAAGTTATTACCCATTTTTTCTACTATCTGTGATTTTAACATATTTAATTCCTTAATATAATTGCTAATGTTTATTTTGTAATATTTCCCAGATAATGAATACATTCTGCCAGTATCATTTATTCCACAATGCACACTTTTTCTGCAGTGTGGAATCCTCTTTACCCTTCCTTATGCGGTGCGCACAGCCCATCTTTCAGACTGTGTTTGATTGCTCTGCTCTCTGTCCTGAGCCATCATCTCCCTGATTTAATTACTATTGGGTTATGTGTTCCAAAATCTGTTAATAATGGGCCCTTTCATTATTTCCTATTTTCTGAGGATTTCTATTGGAAACAGATTTCCTTTCCCAGTTTTATTTTCTAATCATTTTGTAAAAATCCAATAAAAATCTAATTGAGAGCTAGAGAAGGACTGAGCTACAATTAGAAATAGAGAGTATACTTTTGAAAATTAGTTGAAAGGCTAAAGTAGGCGGGGCTAGTAAGATGCAGCAGTGGTTAAAGGCACATGCTGCCAAGCCAGAAACCTGAGTTAGATCCCTAGAGCCCACATGGTGGAAGGAAGGAATTGACTTCTTCTAAGTTGTCCTCTGACCTCCACAGGCTTGTGGAGTGACAGTACATGCTTGCATATACAAACACACATGCAGAAAGAATAAATAAATACATAAATAAATAGGCAAAAAAGGACTACAGCAGGTACTACATAGCTGTTATTTTTCTGTTGCTGTGATAAAACACAAACACAGCAACTTACAAAAGAAAAAACGTTAATTGTGCTTATGGTTTTAGAGGGCTAGAGTCCATGATGGCTGAGCAGGCGCATCAGGAACAGCTGAGAGTTCACATCTTGATCCGCAAGTTGGAGGAGGCTGAAAGATCTAAACTGAAATTGGGTGAGAACTTTGAAATCTCTCACACACTGTGACATACCTTCTCCAGCAAAGTCATAGCTCTTAATCCTTCCCAAACATTTTTAACAATGGGGACCAAATATTCAAACATATGAATTTATGGGGGGGCATTCTGTGATATATCTTTTCAATTGTTTATCCAATTTCTTCCAAAGAAATTCATTTAAGAGCCAATGAACACAGGCTCTAAAGTCAGATTAGCTGAGCTTGAGAATGCAAGCTCAATTACTAACTAACAATATGTGCCAGTGAGTGATGTTAACTGACAAGTGACCACAAGCTCTTGGTGGAACATAATGCTGAGGATGCATTTCTCACTTTTGAAGGCCACAGGAAAACACGGACATCCCTAAGCACCCAAGGCTTAATCTTCTCATCCGGGTCAGAGGTGGAAGAGTATGTAAAAACAGGTCTATCACTTAAGGTTGAGACTCAGAACTTTCACCTTGATATTTGCCCCCTGGCATTGGTCAGAGCAAGGGCATGGCCAGGTCTGCTATCAGTGACATATAGTAGTAAGCGCATCATTTGGTATTTGGAAGAAAAAAACTAACACTTGCTGTATAATAAACCACATAACCTAGAGACATTCACACAAAGGTCAAACGTCAGTTTCCTTTTTCTTGAAAAATAAAGACTCTCACCCTGCCTCTGCTATGGGACAGTATGAGGACTAGGTGGGATGACATCCAAGAAAAGCTTAGTACTGTGTCTGATACTCAGCTAGAGCACCGTAAATGACAAATACTATTACTGTTTTCAATTCTAGGGTAAACATCACAGTTAGCCCTTAGAATTCAAATGGAATAGTTTCAATTATCTCATGTGAGATTTTACCTTGTTACCTCTGATTCATGTTTCTGTTATTGGATGAAGCTAGTAGCCTCATCTATCATGCAAACAAGCAAGTTCTAAGAGCCTCATACTAAGTTAGTTTTGTGCATTACCTGGTGAGCTTGTACACCATCAAAGAAACAGTGACCCTCTTGAACTCCTTCAATTCCCTCTTCTACACATTCAGGCACCCACCGTCTTCTGCATATGATGGTTCCCATTTGCCCACATTTACTTACATGTTTCTGCTACTAAGAACCATCTTCTCTTACTTATTCCATCAGAAGTAATGGGTTTGGGGAGGGATCTTTAAAAGGAAGTCCACCTTACAGAGGTCTAAAGTTAGAAATGCCTCCCTAGTCTTCCCTCCCAGTTTCCTGGGCCCCATCCTATTCTACCTGACCAGGGTGTTACTCCACCTCACCCATTTTTAGTGTCAAAGAAAAGAATAAAAAATAAAAATAAATAAATAAGTCTCTGTCACTGGGATCAGTTAAGGAATGATTCTAGTGTCTGCAAACAGGGGAAGCTGATTATTCTTTCTGATGACAATAAGCTAGGTCCAGATTTTAATGTCTACTGTAGCCCCCAATTCCAAAACTGACTTTTGGTACAAGGTTATGTTGGTAAATAGATCCAACTAAACACCAAGGAGTCAGAGGACTGCCTAGCAAGTCCTCACAGCCCCTCAGAGGCCAGCCTGACCAAACTTTGTGCTGCCCAAAAGAGACCAGTGATGTTTTTCCTATTGTCAGGCAATGCTAGCATATTTATATGATTGCCTTTATATATCTTCCAAAAGCTATCCCTTAGAAGGAGCGTGCTGTGTATGAGAGGCCAAGAAGTCCTGAGAGGGCTCGCCTGCGACCCCAGTGTCCTCTTTGTTAATACCAGTTCCCCATTGGTGGCATGTGTGTGTAAGATAAATCTCTGCCTTATGTGCCTTGCTCTTCTTAGAAACATGTCCATACTATTCTTGTCTCTATTTTATTTCTTATTAACATAAATGTATTTATTGTCTTTAATTTGATTATCAGTTTTTGTTTTGTTTTTCAAGTAAAAACAAAGTGACCAGAGATCAAACTGTGATCATTTTCTACAGCAATTATCAGCAAACAGGGCTGGCTTCTCTTGGACACTTTGATCTCAATGAATCATGATTCTGAGTGATGCTTCATCAATACATCACAAACTCTAGTGTGGCCTAGGTCAGACAATGAAGAATCATTATCACCAGGAGCAGACATGGCCCTGTACTAGGAAAGAGAGACTATACTTGCTGTCATATAGGAAATATTTTTTAATTGTATAAGCTGCAGAGGGCCAAGTCAGTCCCATAGAGGCTTCCTGGTTGCTACAGGTGTCTTGGTCTTCTTGGTCTTGGGGCTGTCCCTTTTACTTGCTGTTGGGACCCTTTCCACATAATGGGCCACCTTGTCTAGCCTCAGTATGAGGGGAGGTGACTATCCTTACTTCGACTTGATATTCTATATTTGGTTGATATCCCTGGGTGGCCTACCTCTTCTACAGAGAATCAGAGGAGAACTGGATGGGTGGGCACAGATAAGGTGAGGGGATGAAGTGGGAGGAGTGGAAGAAGAGGAAACAGCAGGTGGAATGTCATAAATAATATACATTTTTTTAACTCTGTAAGATGCCTACCAAGCCCATGCTTGGATTTCTGAAAAGAACAATGATTCTTTCCCAGCTCCACTGGCTTGAAGGAACCTCCAGATTCTGCCTCGTCCACAGACTCACTTCCTTAGGAGAAAACCTGACAAGCCTGCCAACTTCCCCATTGCACCTCCATGTATATGCATCATTGTGGTCCAGGCTGACATCCCAGAGATGGCCTCAAGTCCCCATGTCTCAGCAACCACCTAAAAGCCCTCAACTGCTCCAGGGCGAAGCCTGAGAAGCTTACCTCCTCATCTCTGTGGCTCATGCCCTTCATAAAATTTTGCCTCAGGCCTCAAAAATTTCCTAATGCAAGAGATAAGACAGAATGAAGTGTTTCCAAAGCCCCCTCCCCAAACAAATAAACAAACAAACAAAAAACCTCAACATGGGATGGCAGGACTCTTCTAGTTGTAGTGGAAATTTATGCAAAACATTGTGATCCATGAAGTGTTCTCCCCCTGTACTTTATCATCAAAGAAATGCATCCTTGGGGTTCACGCTAAACAGCATTTGTGATCCAAGGACACTGCACTTACCTCTAACTATCTGAGGGCTACAGAATCCAAGAAAGCCAAACATGCCCTTCCCAAGGCCTGAAATCGCTGTGTTTACTCAGAAACATTCTCTCCAAAGGGACTGGGGTAGCGTACCACAAAGAACATATTTAATCAACTGGTACAACATAAATAAAGCATAATAAACTAGGGCCTGGCAAAGGGGAATACAACTATGCAAACACCAGAATTAATGGCTTTGCCCTTCCTGCAGTGAGAGCAAAAAGGAAAAGACATTGTTACATCCATCACACTGCTAGGGAGGAGAGGCAGACAACCCCTATATCTCACATGATGGTCTTCCAAATATTATGATGGCAGTAAGCTCAAAAAAAAACCAAACATTTGTGGAACTCGCCTGCAAGATGGACTCACCATGAGTCTCTTAAGATGGTCCTCCTTACTCAGCCCATGGATTCTTTTCTTTGAATTAAGAGAATACATCAGTGAAGAAAGCTTATGACACACACTGAGGAAGGCAAGCCCTTCTATCTGTGCACAGGTCAAAACCTGTGGTCAACGCTTACACTAGCTCTAAAGGACAGTGGCTCCAGTTCACAGACAAACAAGGTTGGCATGTATTAGTGTCTTACAAAGCCAATGAATGACAGAGATCCATTCTCTAGCTCCATATGCGAGTTTATTTAAAAGATCCTTGATAAGAGCTTCTATACCTTGTGAGGAGACTTTTTATTCTGAAAATAGGTCTTGCGTATCCCAGGGTACTTTTCAATTCACTTTGTACCCAAAGTCGGCCTTGACATCTGACCTTTCTCCCTGAGATTTCAGGTGTGCACGGTGACACCCAGCTGAGATGCGCTCTAAAGGGGTCTACAGACTTATGAAAGTCAAGTGTAGAGCTTTCTGATGAGCTGAGGGCCAAGATTGTGGATGGACAGAGAGAGAAACCTGTACTTTTGCTCTCCATGTCCTAACCCAAGTGCTCTTCAACCCCATCAGGAGAACATCTGCCACAACTGTGCAGCTGGATAATGGGACTTGGATGAAGGTTGGAAATCCATCCTCACAGTTCTTATGCAAGAGGTGGATGAGAACATGTTCTTCTACCAAGATTTCCAAAACAAAGTACTGTAGAGGCCAAAGCAACAGAAAGTTATAATTCCAGGGGGAGGGGAGAGGGGGGAGGAGTAAGAGATCTAATAGTCAGTGGAGCCAGGTTTTCTGAGGGCCATGAGGGAAAGAGAGTCTAGGCTTCTCTCTGTTTTCACATCCTCTTTAGCATATACCAGCCTCAGTTTCCAAATGCTCCTCCTCAGTAAGGTCATGCAATACTGAATTAGAATCCACCCGGACGACCTCTCTTTCACCCGCAAAGTTCCTTTTCCAAATAATGCCACATGCTGAGGAACTGGGGTTTGGACTCTGCATATCCCTCAGTGAGAAGCACAACTCAGTCTACAACAGAGGTCACTGCACCAATGTCCTTGGGGGAGGCAGCTGCTTTTCTACAGGGCTCAGGGAAGGACGTAGGGGGCAAGGCAGAGAATCCATCTATCAGTGCCCTATTCCAAGCCACCTTTATCTTCTGCCAAAACAACTCAGTGGCCTCCTTGCTGGTCCTCAATCTTCCCCAATTGTCACTCCCTTCGAGGTGCCACACAGCAGCTGGAATGAACTTTTCAATCAGAACACAAATCTGATAATGGCAGAACCTACTTAAAAGCCTTGATGACTGCCCATTATGCTTGAGGGAGGTGGAGAACAAAGCTGAAGTGACCTCATTTCCCTTTAAATGCTGCCTGGTTCCTAAAACACTAAGCCCTTTCTCCTTCCTGACACTGTGCTCACTTAAACCTGGTAAAAATTCAATTTTTCCCACCAGCTCACAGAGCTAAGTTCTTCCTGCCTGCCCTTTCCAAGCCATCATCCCTGCAGAGAGTCAAGTCCATCTGTCTCACCCCTGTGCACCCATCTCCTAGAACAGTGTCAGGCACATAGCAGGTGCTCAATATTTAAGTACAGAAAAACTTGACAATAGTTGCGTAAGTGTATTATCTTGAATGGCATTTTTTTTCTCTCTCTTTCTGTCTCTCTCTTTTACAAACCTCCTGTTCATAAGAGGTATGTATGTTAGGAGCTTTAGCTGACTTCTAGTTTCATAGAATAGATGTGAAAATGAGCTTCTAAGCCTAGAAATGAATAGTCCAAAGTCACATAGCCAATCTTATCTGATTTGAGATCTTGAATTCTCAGTAGCAAAACTCTTCTATATATCTATGCTGGGGATTACACAGGAGAGAACCAACTCTTCCCTTGCAAGGCAGCTTTGGGTAGTTTCGGAGCAGAAAACAAACCTCTCTGTTCCTTTATCCCGAGAAAATACATCAATAGCCCACCTGAAGTCCTAGGGTAAGGGGCTGGTGGAGAGGTGATGATCAGAACAAAGAGAACGAGCTGTCTCCTCTGGCCCTTGTAATGAATACTGGGTGAGGGGTGCCATGCCAGGGCCTCAGATCCTGCCTCTGATTCTTAACAGAAGCAGGAGCTCAATGAGAAAGTCACATGGTGAGGATGAATTCCAATCATCAACATGATGAATTCTAAAATCACCCAGCACAAGAGCCACTTGCCATGCCTATGTGGAAATGTCTTGTTTGGGTTACTTGAAGTGAAAAGAGCCGCCCACTATACTATCGACAGCACCATTCCCTAGGCTAAGATCTCAGACTGAATAAAAAGGAGAACATGAGCTGAGGATAAGCATTTACCACTCCCTACGTTTTGACCCTGACTGCAATGTAAGCAAATGTCGCAAGATCCCTGTGGTTTCTCTGTACTGACAGACTATAACCAACTTTGAGCCTACATAAACCCTTTCTTCCTAAGTGGCTTAAGGTATGATACCTTGACATAAAAAGAAAAGTAACAACAACAAAAAAACAAGGTCTCCGACTCTAATTTCTTCCTCTGGAGGATATTGAATCCACTTCAGAATGAGAACTCAGAAAATGATCATATAAATACCTATTTGGTTCTAGGCACTGTGGGTCCCATGAAAAGCAATGGTCTCTTTACTTCCTCCAGATGAGCTACAGCTTGAGAAGCCTCGACTAAAGCTATAGAACAAGATGGAAGGTGAGTCCTGGTAGCCCACTGCTGATGACAGCCCATGAGCAGAGAGGACTAAATAACTAGTCAACAGGCCCCATATTCTAGGCCAGTCTCTGTGAGCCATGAGCTACCATCACCAGCTGTGACCAGGGTTCCTGCCCCCACCTCAGCAGGGCTGACCAGCTTCCTCAAGCTCAGACTTTGAGCCGACATGTAGCTACAAAGACAAGGGCTGCTTCGCTTTGTTCTATTTTGTGCCCTGAAATATGCAAGAGAAGGACATGGACTACAATCACTCCAGGGAAAAGCCCTTGTGAATTAGCCTTTGAAGAAGAATCTGGAACCAGCTGGAGGCATGGATGCTAACTTCACAAGGGCTGCCTTGCCTCCCAGCTTTTGATGAAAGCCCAGAGGCTGCTAGGAAGCTTGGCCAAGAGCTTCATGCTGGCCTCCTTCAGATGGTGCCAAAGCTCTTCCAAGCTCTGCCTTCCTGCCCCAGGCTGTCTGGCAGCTTGGTGCCCCACTCCTGTATGCTTATACATGGAGGTTTTCTTTTTTTGTTTTTACTTTCCTACCATCGGATCCTTATATTTCTTCAAGTACGTCCTTTCCCAGATGGACTTTCTACTGTTTGCAGGTTCTACTGTCATATTGAGAGTAGAACAGGGGCAAACCACATATATAGTCTAGTGTTGAAGAAACAATTAACAAACTACCCAATTAACACATAAATTGGAACTAACTGAAGAAAACAAGGATATGGGCCAAAAGAGAAGAGTATTACTTTAAAAGGGATTTGTGGGAGTTGTTTGTTTGCTTGTTTGTTTAAAAACAAAACACAAGGATGTCCAGAGGTGTCAAAGAGTAAAAAGGCGAGCCATGTAGCCATCTGTAAAAAGTATAGTTTAGTTAGAGGGGCAACTGTGATAGAAGCCTGCTTGACAAACTTGAGGACAAAAGGATGGAGAATGGAGATGCTGTCTGGTATATAAAGCTTCTCTCAGGAGCCATAGGTTATAGCATGAAAATCCTAGTGCCAAGGTGGAATACAGCTCTACGCTATTGGTCAGGGAGGTTGAAAGTCCCCAGAAACACTACAGGCTATTGCCATTGCTTTGTTGTACATTAGAACTGAAAGGTAAGAGCTTATTACTGAAGAAAATACGTATCAGTTACAGAGCATAGAAAAACAGAGCTGGGAGCAGGCTGGAAGCTTCCTCCCTGCTGGATAGCCTTCACAGTGCTAGAAGGTGCTATTCAGACTAATATGGAAATAGTCTGATCCAGCTATGGATCCTGTATCCCATAATACTTACCTGCCAGGCAAGATCTGCCCACTGGTACAGAGAGGCACAACTGCTACTAGAACAACCAACCAATGACTGGATCTGTAGCCAGTTTCACTGGAGGAAGATCTTGATTGGCACTATAAGCATGGTCAAAGCCCATGTCTAGGGAGAACAAAGTTCTGAGGAAAAGCCACCAGTCCTGTTTTGCTAAACAGACATGTTGTCAAATTGCCTTCTAAATATCTACATTAATAACTCAACAGTGCTAATTTCACCCTTGGTTAAAGAGGCTTCTATTTGCAGTATGCAATGATGAATATAGTGACACATAAGGGGTCAAAGAGGTGAGGATAAGTGACTGCTGAGTTTGCAACCCTAAAGAGAACATTATCCTTCCATGGATCAGGGGCTGTTTGGAAGAAGTTATGTAAAGAATACAAAAGCTGGTAGATGGAGGATGGTGCTGTGAAATGCTGTCTTCTGAACATGAACTCACAGCAGCTGCAGTTTGCCTGCACAAACTTGCACAAGACTTTTCTGTCAATCATCCATCAAGGATAGAGAAGGGCTCATGACACCTGCCCCTCCCTAAGGAGCTATAAACAATTAATGGCTGCTGGCAGAAGGGGAGTCATATTCCTCAGGCGTTAAGTAAATACCTTTCCACTTGTGCTTATGCAGGTAACCCTAACAAGACAGACCGACTCACACACAACAAAAAGAAGGGCTTCGGCAGAGTGGAAGTGTATTAAGACAGGATAGTGAGGATAAATATGATCAAAGTTGTGTGTGTGTGTGTGTGTGTGTGTGTAACTATAAAAGATATTTTTAAGAAAGTGAAATAAAGATAAGGTCAGAAGCAAAGGCCTTTTCATGGGGGCAGGAGATGATAAAAAACACACTTGCTCACAAATTAAAAATGGACAACTATGTGAGATGAGGGATATGTTAACTTGCTTGACTAGAAAGCATCTTTAGCGTCACCACCTATATTAAGACACCATGTTATATACCTTAAATATATACAGTAGAATGTTCAAAAGGACCTCAGAGTTCAATGTGGGAAGAAAATCACTGGAAGCATTTTAGGCAAAGGTGGTCTGATTTATCTTTAGGACTACCCTAGGTGTTCCAGCAGGTCAAAGATAAATCCAAGCTTCTATGTACACTGTTGGGAAAATGTTGAGCATGGCTGGGCGGTGTTACACTGGAAAAGATGGCGAGCCTAGCCCAGCAACAGAGGAATCAGGGACAAGCTGAGCCATTTCTGAGCCTTGCTGTTTACTCGTGCACAGTCAGGGCAATCCCCAGTCTCATCACTTTCTGGAACACACAGAGAATGTGTAGCACTGACTTCACACTATGCCTGGCTTATAAAAGCCCCTCAGCAGGTGATGCTTTCCCTACTCTGCCAGTGTCTCTTAACATTTCTACATAGCAGTTGTTGTCACTAGAAAGCAGACTTACTAAAAGGAGGGCCAAGTATCTCAGCAAGAGTAACCTATGGGCAGAAACAGTGAAATTCAAGTATCTGCTAAATCAGGGCCTTAAGAACCATCATAAAAAAGACAACCTGGCACTTTTATGACTCCCTGGAAACACCCATAGCATTTCCTCCTGGGGCCCTCAATTGTCAGTCCAATTAGACAATCTGGAGCCTGGAAACAACATACATTTCCAGAGGCCAGGAGAAATTGCACTACTGGGAGTTACGGGGAGATCACAGAACGGGAACAGACTACCCAGGCAAGAACAGGCACTGGCCATGTCCTGCATACAGGTCTCCACTGGGGAAAGGTTTGCAGCTTGAGGGACAACCTCTGTTGTGGCTCTGCCACACATGCTCATGTGTGCTGTCATCCCTGAGCCAGGGATAGGACTGGCTCAAACAGGAAAGGGGGAGAAAGAAGAAGCACACACATGCTGTACAACTTGAGCTAGTGACACTGGACTGCATGTCCCCTGCACTGGCCTCCAAGCCCTAAGTGGCTGCTCTGCTCTGCTCTGCTCTGCTCTGCTCTGCTCTGCTCTGCTCTGCTCTGCAGTAAAGCGTACAGCATTACCTGTCTGCACATGCAGATCTGGTCATTTCTTATAACTGTCCTGTGAGACAGAGACAGTGAAAATGTTTGTGCTGTGTTACTGGGAATCAAAGCTCAGAGGTGGATATAAGGATGTGAACTTAGGGGACCATGCTCTGTTGGACGAGAGTGAGACATCTAGGACCACTGGACAGGAATGAACATTTGATCCTGTCGATGGTCAAAGGGCCAGGCCAAGAGGGTTCCCCAGACTTCCTAAGGCAGCTCTGGCTGCTCCTCAAAGCCATGTATCATAGTTCAAGGGACTCTCCTACAAGTCTTAGTGGAGGAAGGAGGATCAAGACACTCCGCTAGGTTGCAGGTTTAGAAACCACCAAAAAGGCTCCTTCCCGCTCTCCTTTGTTGAGCAGCATCATGTTGTTTTCTCCTCAACACACCATCCCAAGGGTCCCCACCTCAGAGCCTCTCCTCCTCTCCCGTCTCCCTGAAATGTGTGAATATCAACCTGTCTCCAGCACACACTGCTCAGCTCCAGGTGCTCCAGGCATAACGCCTGAAATCTATCCCTCTTCACCCCTACACAGCCTTTCAGCAGCCTTATCACCTCTCCCTAAGCCTAAAAGAGAAGCTCTGGCATTTCCTGACTTCATCACTTTCCTACTGAACCCCCTCTTTCCTTTAATTCCACAGACATTCTCACAAGGCTGCAATATATGTTCTTTGCCCCTGAATCCCCAGATCCTGGCTTCATAAAAGACAATCAGTGTGGAACAAGATTTTTCCCACTTCCTATGGAAATATCACACCAAGCCCTAAACTCACCAAGTTCCAGTACCCATTTAGCAGATGAGCTACTTAGAGTCAAAGCAAAAGCCCAGGTGACAGGGGTCCTGAAAAAGAGACACTTCTGCCTTCTGAGCCCTAGCCAGAAGCTACAGGGAGAAAGGATGGGCTGTGCCCAGGATTCACTTGTTAAAAGAATAAAAAGATGCTCCTACCACAGAATACCAATGTAAAGGACCTTCATTTTGACCAAGTCCTAGCACAGGCCAGCATGTGGGAAGAAATTTTAGTGCCAGAGAGATGGCTCATTAGTAAAGGCAATTGCTATTAACCCCGGTGTTCCAAGTTTGATCTCCAGGAACCAGTGGAAGGAGAGAGCCACCTCTCACAAGTTACCCTTTGAACTCTAGATACATTCCATGTTATACATCACAAGTGGATTAATCTACAATAGATAGACAGATGGTACATAGATGATACATAGATAGACAGATAGATACATACATACATACATGATACATAGATAGATGCAAAAATACATAATATACAGATAGATGATAGATTGATAGATAGATAGATAGATAGATAGATAGATAGATAGATAGATAGATAGATAGATAGATAGATAGATAGATGGATGGATGGATGGATGGATGGATGGATGGATGGATGGATAGATAGATAAATAGATAGATAGATAGATAGATAGATAGATAGATAGATAGATAGATAGATAGGCAGAGATGTAAATAAGTAAAATTTAAAGAAGAAATTTCAATACAAGACAGACCCTAGAAGTTCTATGAGGCCCCAATGTGATACAGCGAGAATGAGGGCCACAAAGAGCAAGGAAACATTTTTCAACACTGAGTCAGAATTCTCACAAATGCCTACAGGCACATTTCTTGTCCCATCCTGGCTGCCAGGACTGAGTTATGGAGTATGAAAATCATGTTTGGGAGGAGGGGCAGCAAGGCGCCTTCTAGCTCTAATACTAAGTCTATTGCAATTATTCTCAATTAACACCAGCTTGGGTGCTAAGTACTAGGTGGTACTTCGTCATTTACACCAAGGTTTCTCAATCCAGAACTACTGACATTTCAGAATGGATAACTGGGGGGCTGGCCTCCACTCTGTAGGCTAGTTAATAGCATCACTGGGCTCTGTCCACTAGAAGCCAGTAGTATCCCATCTACTCCATTTGTATGGGTGAAATACCTTTGGACACTGCCACATGCTGCCTTTGAGTGTAAACCCCTAAGATATACTCACTGTAGCAGCAGACACAACTACTTCAATTTGCAGGGCAGGAAACAGAATCAAGGGCAGTCTCGTGACTTTTTAAGGCCATTAAACAAGTAGCAGAGCTCATGTTTAAACTCAGGCTTTCTGATTAAAAGCCCAGGGCACTTTCTAACACATGACTCTATCTACAGACGCAAGCATCAATACTGAGTTGCTGCCTGCTCTTCCACCTGTGAGTTAGAGAAAGAGCTGAATCTGGACTATAAAACAGATGGATCCACTGTGCATCTAAATCAACAGTGGGCTTCAGGGGCAGGAGGCAGGATTTATCAAATGGCATATGAAGCTTGATGGTTGATGGAGGGACTTCCTTGTAGGGATCACTGCTAGCATGGAGTTAACATTTAGGGACCTAGAACTGCTGCTTGGTGACTATGGAGACCCTGGAATACCACGCCTTACATTCACATTAACCATCAAGCAAGGTGAAAGAGCCTTGGGTCTACGGCCTCCATCTCCTCCACAGTGATTCTACCCACCTCATTCCTCTCTTTCAAATCCTTATCTGTACCTAGAGGAGTCTTATAACCAGATGCAATGACACTCAAACTCCTACCTCTGGCTTTCTAGCTCCTAGGCAAAAGAAAAAGACCAACTAGTGTTGGCAGCCTTCAACTGCCTCCCAAGGTCACAGGGAGAGAGGAGAAAGGCCTGGTTTCCTAATACAAACCCTGACAAAATTTAATTATGTAGTTTCATCTCTCACAGCATTAATTTACTCTCCCCAAAAAGCAATGCAATAATACCCACCTCACAGGGATGCGATAGAAATAAAACAAGATGTTGGAGGCTAAGTGCTCGGCACAATGTCTGTTGCATTCAAAGTGCTCAATAAATCATCCATTTAATAAAATTCTGAAATACCAAGCAGGAGTAGGAGAAAAGTTTTGGATTCCTCCCAGGTGTTTTTAGCTTACAGACACAGTGAGTGGGTACATAAATGGGTGCTGAGGAGTCCATAGTAGTAACGCTAGATTTGAGGCAGCCCAAATTTAATGGAGGAAAGCCTGAAAGGTAATGGAATTGTCTTAGACCAACTGCCTTTGTCTTAAAGGCAGCTGCATGCAGAAAACAAGGCCAGAACATTTCCAAATGAGATGCCCTGGGAGAGCCATAGGTGGGCACCAAAGCAGTCAGTCAGAGAGAAAAATAATAATAACACAGGTAGTTGTCAGAGACGTTTGTCTGTGCATCCTGTTGGAGAACTACCATTAGCTGCAGAGAGAGCCCTGGCAGGGGGGCCAGATGGGAAGAGCATCACAGAACAACTGGATAAACACAGCAGCTTGGAGAAGCCTGGAGTCGCTGCCAAATCCTGACTGCAGCCTGTCCCTTCTGCCAGCCATGCTGGGAGAGAGGAAAGGTCTCAGAAAGCAAAGGCGAGCCAGCCAAGGCCACAGAGATGAGGAAGGCAAAAGAGCCAGTCATCTGAACATTGCCACACTCCCTGGCTCACTCAGTCTACACAGAATCTGTCTGAAACTACGTGCACAGTTCATTTATTAAACAAGCGTGTATAATACTGTGTAAGTCCAAAGAATTGTTCTAGGTACTGAAAATAGAACAAAGGACAAAACGGAAAAAAAAAAAAGCTTCCTTTTCTTGAGCAGGTTTCATTTGAGGAAGCAGAGGCATCTATAGTCCACATTTTAGTCACATCACTCAACAGAAACTGGACTCTACCTTTCCTCCTGGTTAGTACTTTAAAAAAAAAAATCCCCATTCCACGGCTGTATTGCCTGGCCAAGGGTGCTGAGGCCTAGCTAAGAACCTCTGCCCAAGCTACCTGCTGTGCCCTCATAAGCCTGCTGTATAAGACACCAATATGAAGGAAGAGGGCACTGTAGGAGGATCTCAGATGCTGGTGAGAGCAGCCCCTGGGCACTCAGGTTTCAGAGTTGCCCCAGCTTTTTAGCCTCTTAGACCAGCTGTCTTTCTAGGAGATCCAAACTTACTTTGACTGGGAGGGGCTCCACCTCCCTCCTTCAGCTCCACCTCCCTCCTTCAGCTCCACCTCCCTCCTTCAGCTCCACCTCCCTGCTTTCACCCTTATCCTGGCCTCATTCATTCCCTGTCTTCTTACCTTTCCCCTCATTCTTTGTTCTGCCTATTTTGGGATACCCTTCTCTGATCACTGATTCACCATTGTCACATTCCAGACCCAAGAATAAGCTTCATATCCTCAGAAGCCTACCCAGACTATATGTGTGCTCTGGATCAGGTCCTTGAGCATCAGTGTGCTTACACATCTTTATCCTTACAGGCACCTTGAACTTGTGATTCCTTAGTGTAACTGGGTGATGGTTCGTTGAATGTCTATTTCTTGCACTCACTGAAAACACCATAGAGAAAGGAAATACGTTGACATTGCATACCACAAAACCTTTGTGCTTATCACAGAGACTGGCACAAAGTAAGAGCTTAAGAAACAATAGCAGCTGGGTGTAGTGGCACACACCTAAATTCCAGCACTCAGGGAGGCAGAGGCAGGCAGACATCTGCCAGGCTAGCTTGATCTACAAACTGAGTCTAGGACAGTCAAGGCTACACAGAGAAACCCTGTGTCTACAAAGAATGAATGAATAAACAAACAAACAATAGCAGGTACTAGGGACAAAGAAATTAACATTGGGCATGTTCCCTCTACCCCCAGGGACTCTTCTACTTCTTGTTCATTCTTCACAACTCAATTTCAGTGGCGTCTCACTCTTGACCTCCACCCACCTCTAACAGATCTGGGAGCACCCACTCCTCCAGCCTCTCAGGACCCTGGATCCCTTTCGTTGTCAGCGTCATACTGAAATAGTTATTGAACGGTGTGCCCAGTGCTGGAGGGCAGAGCAAGCTACATTTGACTTCATATTCCCCACCATTTCTGCAAAGCCAGGGGCAATTTCAGTTAGTATTCCATCAATGAATGGTGAATGAGTGTGTGATACGATACACGATGAGAGAGGTGTTTCTTTCTGGTTTTCAGTCTGGAGGTTTGACAACTATTGGCAGAGGCTCCGTTATCAAATTAGTTGTTTACAAGGACAGGTGACATTTTCATATTCTTTAGAAGTTGTTTCCCTCAGTTGGGATTACCTAGATCCCTGTGCTCAGGTGGCCATGAAATGAGGCCAAGCAGAGAAAGTGCAATCTGTTAAAGGTCCCCATCTGCCCACAGGGGCAAGATGTCCCAAGTGTTAATGAGACTCTGGGCTATGGCTGTGGGCACAGAGCAGAGCCAAACTTGCCCCTAGTCCCCAGAATCCATGAGGGTGGGAGAAGGTGCCTATGGTTCATTCATGTATTACTTGGAAGGTTTTTAAACGTGGTCCAAGGATTTGATTGAGTCAGGCGGTGAAGCATCAGTGTGAGTCAGGGGCAGGAGCAGAAGGAAGAAACTTCTCACTGTGCTTCCTGCGGGAAGAAAGCTGGAGGGCAAATAAAGCCAGTGCAGAACTGGCCACTGTGATGGTTATTTTTGCCAACTTGATGACATCTGGAAGTAACTAAAACCTAAGTAGCTGGCCACACCTGTGAGAGATTTTATTTATTTATTTGTTTGTTTGTTTGTTTTATATCTTTTGAAATGGAAAGACTCATCTTTATTTCACCTTCTTTCTTATTCTCACCTTTAATTTTGAGATGAGAATATTCACCTTTAACCTGGGCCACACCTTCAGTTGACAGTCTATACAAAGGACAGGGAAGAAGGAAGCTTTAGCTCTTTGCCCACTCGCCCTTCAAGTTCATTCCTCCACTGGCATCAGAGCCTCCTTTTTCAGCATTCCAGTGCATACTGAAGATCAGCTGAGATATTCAGCCTCACGGACTGAACAGCTACTGGATTCTTGGACATTTCACTGATAGACAGCCACTGTTGGACTAGCTGGACCACAGCCTGTAAATCATTCTAATGAATCGTATATACTAATATGACTAGCACAGCTGCTGTGAATAATTCTAGTAGGCTCTTGAAGTCAGAGGTTGGAGTTGCCTGGTATCTAACCCTGAGGGAAATGGGGCACAGAAACAGTGGGTTGTCCGCTAATAATTCTATAAGACCAATGCTGGGATGTAGTAGGCTATAGGCTTCAGATTAGCTCCCATCTGCAATGTCTTCTCATAGCCCCTTCTGGATCAGCAGGGCTCCAAGACAGGTAAATGTAATACAGGGCTAGGGAGAAGGCTTACTCTGCAAAGTGCCATTCAGGCCACCAAGTTAGAGTCTGGTCCCTAACACCCATGTAAAAAGCCAGGTGTGTGAAGCAATTATAGCTCCAGCACTGGGAAAACACAGACAGGCCAATGCCTTAAGGCTCACTGCCCAGCCAGCCTAGCCTGACAACTGAGATCCCAATGTTAATATGAAACCCTGTTTCACAAAATAAGGTGCCAGAACCTAAGAAGGAAGGACAACTGACATTGACTTCTGGTGCCCATGTATACACGCACATACATGGACCTGCACACACACAAATATGTACACTTACCTACCCATCCATGCACACACATAAGGAATAATAAAAAAAATGTGATATAGGAGTGACCTGCAGGAAGAAGATAGAAAACACTATTTCTTGCTCACTAGTGGATTTGAACATTTGTGCATCCTTCCATTCACATGTGAAAATCCTCAAGGTGGTGAGACCTTTAAGAAGCCATATAGTCATGAGGGTGCAACTTCATGATTGAACTAGTACCCTAACAAAACAAGCCCAGGTCACTCTTTGTCTCTTCATCCACATAGGAACACAACAGAAAGATGCTCATCTGTGAACCATTGGCCTTCCCAGACATTAAAATTTCTCAAGTACTTTGATCAGAAATGCGAGAATAAATATTTGTTGTTTTTAAGCAACACAGTCCAGGGTATTTGGTTATAACATCTCAAACATATGAAGACACTTAATTTTGCAAATGTTTCAAAAGGATCTGAGCTTGTCAATCACACCATCTTAGAAGGAACCCACATAAATAAATGACCTTGAAACAAGCATCCTTGCTTCTCAGTCACTACTACTTCCTCTTCTACTTGGTACCTAAACCTCAACAAAAGAAATAATAGCCCTTTAATTTTTTTCTGTAAGTAAAATGAATTTTATTCTTACATGTAATAAATATCTGTTATGTTCTAACACATGCCAGTGCTTATGTTAGGCTCAGAAAGAATAGCAGTGAGCATCTTTTAGAGTTTGGACCCAGGTGTCACAGAAGCCTATTATTAAAACCTTAGCTCCCAGCCCCTGGTGCCTACAGAAGTAAAGAGCCTTTTAAGAGGGGGAGTCTAAAAGAAGGAAGCTTGGCTACTGGAGCATGACTATGAAAGAGCAGTTAGGACTGCAACCCTTCCTCTCTTTCTCCCCTTTCTTCCCCGCTGCCATGAGGTAAGCAGACTTCCTCCGCCACACATGTGTTATAATGCATGATGCTACAACACACCCAAAGCAGCAGGACCAAGTGACGATGGTCTCAAGACTCTCAAACCATAACCCAATATAAAGCTTTCCTCTTCTAAGGTGATGATCTCAGATTATCTGTCATAGTGACAGAGGGCTAAAGCATCTGCAATCGTTGTCATTAAAAGGAGACAGTAACTAGTAAAATAAGTAGTCTAAAAAGTGTAATCAGAAGACAGGTGATAAAAGAGAGACACAAAGACAAATCATGCTCTGGAACTGCTTTTTCTACTGAGAGAGTCTTTTAAAAATGAGAAAGAAAATCAAAACCATAGTATGAATCAGATCACTTGCAAAGGTCCCAGAGTTACAATGAGTCAAGTGCTACAGGAAGAAGACAAAGCCCTCAAAACAAAAAGAAGTGAACCCTATGCAAGTTCCAGTTTTATTTACAGCTTAATGAAACACAGTTGAAAAATCTCAAATAGGAAATAATGAACACTATGAACCCAGAAGAAAAACAGAAAGTCTTTGCCGTTAAGTTCTACACCCTGCTCCCAGAATGACACCCACAACTTTAAAGTCACTTTTAATTAAAAACTACAAGCTCTCTATGTCCCCCCAGTTAATGCCTGCCCACCTGGCCAGCAATGGCATGAGTAATCCTTGTTCTTGAGGTGAAAGCTTGACCACTTAACATGATTCATTCACACACTCTTGCCTCTTCAGAAACTCCATTTCCTCCTACGACCCACTGGGGTTAGGGGGAAAATATAGAAAGATTTCAGGAATCATTTGATTAATGCCAGTGAGGGAAGATGCTCCAATATCTCTGTCTGACTCAAGCTCTTTACTGTGCCAGTGTATCCACTGAACTGAATATGGAATATAAAGTAAAATGTCAAGATCAGGAATGATTTCTGTTTTGTGCTCAAGCAATGGGGAAACCCCTGAGATATTGTGTGAGGTTGGGAAAACTGGGGGAGAATGAGGTTAGAGAATTCTCTTCTGGATCTGTCGAGCCTGAGGTGACAGTCAAGCAAATTTAGTGCTGGGGTGAAGTGTGGAAGGGACACTCTCTTTTTGAGTAGTTTAGTAAATGCCTGAAACCTTCGGTCTCTATGAGACTCAGGGAGAAGAAGCAGACACAAAAGAAGGAACATGGACCCCCCCCTTGGGGAATGGGGACAGTAATTCCTGATTTGTCAAGATGTGAGGAGACTCCACCACACATCCCAGCAACCTTGAACTCTGCCATGATTTCCCCACCATGACAAATTTAAACTTAGACAAAATAAATGTTTCTTCCCTTGTTTGCTTCTCTCAAGTATTTTGTTGTTTGTTTGTTTGTGTTGTTTGCTTGTTTTATGAGTATGGATATGTTGCCTATTTATATGTCTATGAACTACGTATGCACCTGGTACCCAGAGAGACCAGAAGAGGGTATCTGATCTACCGGAACTAGAGATACAATTAATTATGAACTACCATGTGGGTGCTGGGAATCAAACCTGGGTCCTCTGGAAGATTCGCCAGTTCTCTTAACCTCTAAGCCATCTCTTCATCCTATTCTGTACAGAACTTTTCATAGCAGCAAGAAAAGTGAGGGTTTGAGGGCACATGCTGGGCAGTTAGCGGAAATCAAGTTTATAGCGAACCATGCAAAGTGAAACCAGTATTCTATTTTGTGATGTTCCTCAGCAATGCTCACATACGCTGTGCAAAGGAGGATGTCCAAGTGCATTTTTACATGATAAATATCACAAAGAAAATGGATCAAGAAAACTAAGTGGGTAAATCAGAGATTATTATGGGCCAATATTGTGAAGTTTAAGTAGGAAGATATGAAGAAGAAGGCTTTGTGATTCATATCTTACTCCAACAGAACAATGTTTATTAGAGGGACTATGAGGGGTGGAGGCTGTTCTATTAAGTTGTGCAATATCAGGACATGCTATGGTTGCTGAAAGTGGGTATAGAATACAATTCTTTCATGGGGTAGAAGGCTCTGTAGTGGGAAAATGTAATTTAATACAAATGAGAAGGTAAAGTGAATGAGAGGCCACACAATGAATGTCAGTAAGCACAAGCTACATTTGAAATGAAAGAAAGAAAAGAGGGAACCAAGGTGTTCAGTGAATGGTAACGGAAGGAAGAGGATGAACTGGCATTCTCGATAGGGAGATGCTAACAGAAACAAATGATAAGAAAGATCTGGAAACAAAACAGAAAGAGCTGAGATATTGTCAAAAGAGAAAGAAATGATTTGTAAACAACCATACGGATTAGAGAAAAGGCCTCCTGGGAAGGAGTTAAGACCTCCAGCTTGGCAGGCTATCCCTAGAACACAACCAAGTTTGACTCAAAATAAGAAAGGGAAGAAAAGAGAAGCAAGCTGGAGAGATCTGGGGAGGCATCTGGGCCCAGGACAGCAGCTATAGCGGGAGAAAGTAGGGGTAGGAGATGGGAATCAGGCAGAGATGTACGTTAGGAAGATTCGGAGCAGTTCTGATTGAACATGGGTAGATGGATCGGCAGATGCTTAGTGGGGAAGAGGACTCAGTTCAGCAAGTCAGGTCTGGAATTCTCTGGTTGATATATAGTGAGTCCCAGAACCCGGCCTCACTCGAGTAAACTTTCTTTGTATATTTCTTATTATTTGTTTGTTTGTTTGTTTATTTATTTATTGGCTTTACATCACAATTGTAGCCCTACCTCCTCCTGGTCTGCTCCCACCCTCCCTCCCTCTTCCCACTACCACCCCTCCCCTACTCCTCAGATAAGGGGAGCTCTACCACCAACCCACCCTAGCACATCAGGTTGCATCAGGACTGAGTGCATCTTTCCCCCTGTGTCCTGGGGAGGCAGCCCCACCAGAGGGAGGGGATCAAAAGGCAGGCAATAGAGTGCACATCAGAGACAGCACCCTCTCCCCTTTCTAGGAGATCCACATGAAGACTAAGCTTCCCATTGGCTACTAATGTGAAAGAGGCCTAAGAGGAGTCCATGGGTGGTCCTTGGCTGGTGTTTCAGCCTCCACAAGCACCCCTGACCCCAGGTTCGCTGGCTATGTTGGTCTTCTTGTGGTGATCCTGCGCCCTCTGGGTCCTTTTATTCTTTCCCCCTACTCTTCCACAAGACTCCAAGCACTCTGCCCTATGTTTGGCTGTCTCAGCATCTGCTTCAATCCGCTCTTTGGTGGAGCCTCTCAGAGTACAGCTATGCTAGGCTCCTGTCTGTAAGCATAGCAGATGATTATTCATAGTTTCTGATGAGAAGTCCGGTGTGATTCTGATAGGTCTACCTTCATATGTTACTTGGCCTTTTTCCCTTGCTGCTTTTAATATCTTTTCTTTGTTCTGTAGATTTAGTGTTTTGACTATGATGTGACGTGATGTGTTTCTTTTCTGGTCTAGTCTATTTGGAGTTCTGTAGGCCTCTTGTATATTTATGGACATCTCTTTCTTTAAGTTGGGAAAATTTTCTTCTATGATTTTCTTGAAAATATTTTCTGGACCTTGGAGTCTGGAGTCTTCTTTTTCGTGAATTCCTATTATTCTTAGATTTTGTCTTTTCATAGCATCCTTGATTTCTTGGATATTTTGTGATTGGAACTTTTCTGATTTTACTTTTTCTTTGAGAGAAGTATCCATTTCTGAAAGTGTGTCTTCAGCTCCAGAGATTCTCTCTTCCATCTCTTGTATTCTGTTGGTGATGCTTACTTTTGTGGTTCCTGATCTTTTCTCCAAGTTCTCCAGCTCAAGGGTTTTCTCATTTTGTGTTTTCTTTATTGATTCTAATTCTGTTTTCATGCCTTGCACCATTTCTTTCATGTGTTTGAATTTGGATTCCTGTCTCTCTATGATGGCCTCTATTTCTTTTTTCATTTCCTTCTTATATGCCACTAATTTTTCCTCTACTTGTGTATCTATTTGTTTGGCTATGTTTGCCTGTGTTTCTTTAAGGATATTGTCTATTTCTTCTTTCTTTGCCTCCAATTGACTGGCCATCTCTTTGAAAGACTTGTTCATTTCCTCCTTATGAGCCTCAAATAATTGGGCAAGCATGGCTTTAAAATCATTTTCCTGTGCTTCTGCTGAATTGGTGTATCCATCGATTTTGGGGTTTGCTGGTGAAGTCATGATGTCCTGATTTATGTTGGAAGTGTTCTTTCGCCTACCTCTGGCCATTGGCTTATCTGAAACCTTCCCTGTTTGTTTTTGGATTCTGCAGATCAGACTGGTGCTGTCTCTCTCTGGTGTCTGGAGAGTTCTTCAGGAAGCTGAGCACTCTCAGCGTGTGCTGAGAACTAGCTGTACCTGTGGGAGGAAAGTACGCAGGCGCAAACGGGCAAATGCAAGCGTATGTGCGCGCGCGTGTGTGTCTGTGTGTGTAAGTGTGCGTGGATGAGTTTCTCGAGGGACAGAGTGATGGCTAATGTTGAACCCTTGAGTGTGTGGGAGGGGCTCTGCACTGTATATGTCGCAGGCGCTAATGATGATCGCAGCGCAATTTCTGGCATTAACTGTCTTAACTCCTCAATCAGGCCCACAGGGCAGGAACTTCAATGTCCCTAGTGCCCCTCTGTTTCCCAAAGTGGGTATGTGGGTGGGAGGGGGGTTCGATGCCTGGCTTCTGATTTAGAAGGACCCAGGATCTGGGGAACTGCAGATTCTCAAGGGTGCACTCACTTACAGGCAGGTCTCTTGGCAGAGATCTTGGTATCGGGGCTCTCTGCTCTCTGGTTTGGCCCTGTTTCTTTGATGTGTTCCGCCAGTTCTGTGCTGCTGTCACTGCCAGGTTCTGAGGTCTTGCTGCAGCTGGAGATTCCAGGGTGGTCACTTCAGCAGGGATGGGGTAACCAGGCTCTCTGTTCTCTGGTTTGGCCCTGGTTAGTCTTAAACTGGAGGGCTGTGGTGCCCCGCCAGTTCAGTGCTGCTCCGCTGCCACGTCCCGCTGTAACTGGAGACTGGGTTGCTAGTTCCAATGCTTTCTGGGAAGTCCTGGGATCTCTTCGTTGTGCTCTCCAAGCTTAGGAGGCCCAGCGCCTGGTGTGTCCAGGTTGTATGACGTTTCTGCCTGGTTTTGGTGAGTATATAGCGTATTCTCTGTCATTGTGGGATTGGGCGGGCCGTACCATCAGTGATGGCAATCCTGTGGAGCTAGTATGGTGTCTAGCAGATTCGCGCCCTGGGAGGATGGTGCAGCCGCTGCGCGAATCTGGGACTCCGGGCACGTACTGCTGGCTTTTGTCTGCTGCTAAAGTGCTTGGGGCTCCGTCTTAGCGGCTGTATACCCCAGGCAGTTAGGTCTGCACTGAGAAAGATGAGTCCGCTGTGCCGCTGTGCCGAGGAGGAAGGAGGTCTGGGGGAAGGGAGTGCCGCAAGAACAAAGGATCGTTTCTCTCCTTCCCCAAGCAAGTCTCCGGGTGACCGGAGGCTAAAGTTTTCACCTCCTGCGATGTTCCCTGGTGTTCAGAAAGCCTCACTGTGGTTTTCCTGGGTTGGGGGTCCTTCCATTCTCCAACGCAGAAGATCAGGTATCCCACCACTCAGAAACTGTGTGTGCTAGCCGCCATCTTGGCTCCGCCCCCAGCAGATGATTATTAATAGTGTCAAAGGTTGGCTCTCTCCCTTGGGGTAGGTCTCATATTTGGCCAGGCATTGGTTGGACATTCCCTCAATCTCTGTTCTATCTTTATCCCTGAACACCTCATAAGTAGAGAAATTTGAGGTTGAAGTTTTTGTGGGTAGGTCAGGGCTCTCCTCCCTCCACAGGAATCCTGTCTAGTTAGAAGGTGGCCTCTTCGGTATCCATGACCACTGCTACTAGGATTCTCAGCTAGAGTCACCCCATATCCTCCCAGGAGCCTACCCTGTCGTGTGTATTCTGCTTGTCACAGAGATGCCCCCACCCACAGTTTCTCTTCTCTCTGCAAGCCCTCTGTCCTTCTGTCCTAGCTCTCTCAACATCTGATCTTCACCCTCATTTCTCTTCAAGCTTGCTCTCCTACCTTGTTCCCTCTCTTCAACTGCCTCTGCTTTCTATTCTATTTCCCCTTTTGAGTAAGATGTAAGCATCTTCCTTTGAGTCCATCTTGTTACCTATTTTGTTTAGGTCTGTGAATTGGAGTGTGTTTACTCTGTACTATGTGCCTACTATCTGCTTATAAGTGAGTACATACAATGTGTGTCTTTCTGGAACTGGGATACCTCAGTATTATATTAATCTAGTTCCATCCATTTGCCTGCAAATTTCATGATTTCCTTGTTTTTTAACAGCTGAGAAGTATTCCATTGTGTACATATTTTCTTTATCTATTCATCACTTGGGGGACAAAAGCAATCTACAGATTAAATGCAATTCCCATCAATATTTCAATACAATTCTTTACAGATCTTAACAGAGCAATTCTCAACTTCATATAGAAAAAATTTAAAAACCCAGGATAGCAAAAACAATCCTGTACAATAAAAGAACTTCTGGAAGTATCACCATCTCTGATTTCAAGTTGGACTACAAAACAATAGTAATAAAAACCACATGGCATTGACATAAAAACGGACAGACTGATTAATGGAATTGAATCAAAGACCCAGAAATAAACCCACACACCTATGGACACTTGATTTTTGACAAAGAAGACAAATCCATACAATGGAAAAAGAAAGCATTTCAACAAATGGTGCTGGTCTAACTGGATGTCTGCATGTAGAAGAATGCAAATTGATCCATATTTATCACCTTTGTGCATTATTTAATATCAAAATTTTCAAAGGCATGGATGTGTTACAGGGTCAAGGAGGATATTGCTAATTATTTACTTCTAGCAGTTAATAACCAGCAACTCCCATTGGCAGCCTACTGGATCCACGACTTTAGTTTGCCCATTTAAACTTCTGATAAATCTGCAAATGAGAGTATAAAGTTCATTTTCATTTATTGCATGAGGAAAAATTCCAAGAAATTGGGCTTTCTACCAGGAACTCATAATTAACAGCAGGAGAAAGAAACTATGAAGAAAGGCATCATTCAGATATACTTAGCATTTATTCCATCCAGCTAACCATTCCAACACTTCTCTTTAACCACCATGACAAAGCTACAAAGTGATATTATATTATGTATCATCACGTGAAGGAAGGAATTGTGGCTTGAAAAGTAATGAGAGTAGCCCAACGTAAAACCAGCAGACCCTTTTGTTTGCGAATGATGATTCACAGATGATGTCTGCTTACATGGTAGCATGCCACAGAAGCTGAGCGTGAAGCGCCATCATGCAGCTGTCCCACTGAGTGACCAGTTCAAACACATAGCAGGTGCCCCTGCCACAGAGATGAGCACTGCAACTTTTAACCTTGTTGGACTCTCACCCTGCTGAGCCATCTTCCCCCATGAGCCAGCTAATCAAACATGTCCCGGGCCAGGGACTGCAAGCTGCTTCAATTTTTCAAGCACACCAAAGAATAGCAAAGAAAAATGAGCAATCCAAACCCAGAAACAGATTTGGCCTGATGCCTCTAAATAGCTCTTCCTACTCCAGAAACAGACCCTCCATCTGGGATTGCAGATGCTGTTTAGTGACCCGCAGGCTGGTAGCCTGGCTGCAGGGGCTGCCTTGGGGAGCACAAAGTGCAGGCACCCATGTGCCAGCAGAGATGGGTCAGGATGGTTTCTGGGAGTGAAGGCTGATCTGGGCTCGGGCAGACTCAAGACTGAACTTGCTGAAAATGCAGCCAATTGCCGTGATACTCTGTGCATCCACTATCTTCCTCCTAAACTAAATACATGACTTCAGAAGATGAGGAGAGAACACAGTTCCAGCCACTGACTCAGTGACAGCGGAAGACGAGACAGCTGCAGAAGAGACAGCGTTCCCTCGGTATCTGCAAGGAACCGCTCCCGAGACCGCACAGTTTCTTCAAAAATCCACATATAGAAAATGATATAGGATTTGCATAAATCCCAAATATGTCGCCCTGTGTACCTTAGTTTATCTACAGATTACCCATAATAGCGCTAACAATGCAAATGCAATGTAAATAGTTATGCTGTATTGTTCGGGAGATAATGGCAACAGGAATACATCTGTATGTGTTCAGTAAACCCTGGGACACTGTAGACCTCAATTACTTTCTCATCTGCATTTAGTTCAGGGAAGGGGCATGGGAGGAGAAAAGGGAGGGAGGGCGGGATTGGGAACAAGGGAGGGGGCTACAGCTTAGATACAAAGTGAATAAATTGTAATAAATTAAAAACTTAATATAAAAAAATAAAAAGTAAAAAAAAAAAAGCAGCCTCCATGGAATCAAAGGTCTGTCTGTATGAGGAAGCTTGAGGAAACGGGTACATTCTTTTGGAGTAACAGACACACATGCGCAAAGGCAGGTGCACTCGTGCGCGCACACACACCGACACACACCCGTTATCGTGAAACACGGACTACTCAGCGCTCAAGTGCTCCTCAGTGACAATAATGCTGAGTCATCCCAGTGCACAGAGTGGCTCACAAACAAGTTGGAATCTGGGCTCCTGCTTCCCTGGTAGAAATAGATAAGGTGACTGTTAAAAAAAAAAAACTCAGGCTTTCCCAAACCAGAAAATCCTACTTTTAAATTCAGTTAAAGGTTATTAGAGCAATAAAAAGTGCCTAATGTGAGGTTTATTAAGAAGACAACAACACATTGAGTACAAATGTCACTGGGCTTGTATTTTTTTTAAACATTTCTTCCAGCCCAGACCTGCCTCAAACAACTGCAAATGTAAAATTGCCCTTTTAGACCCTGTTTGGCTTCATGAGATGCCTATAAAAATATTTTAAAGGCATATGCTTTTCTCTTCCATTCTTTTATTTTACATTCATGTTGGACTTGCAGATTTTGTTGCTAAAAGTAATTTTCCAGAAATGGAACCTCTACACCTATAGAAAATAATGCCACACTCACAGAAAATTGAAACTGCCTTTAGAGCAAAAGGGTCAGTGGGTCGTTCAGGAATAACGTGGTTTGGGGTAGGCACGGGATTCTGATGGCCTGGCCACCTGTCTGACTGGTTTGGGGGTATAACAAGAAGTGCCTAATGTGTGGAGGGGGCCCCGGCTGGAGAAAGCTGGGCCTTCTCCCCAACTGTTAATGATCCCTTAGTATCCGAGGATTTCCCTGGATGACTATCTTGTGACAGGATCTCCAGACTTAGAAGAGGGAAAGGGTTGTGAAACCTGCTTCCATTTTCACTGTTCAAGGGGACGATGTGCCACAGTTGACTTAGATGTGCATGTCTGGTTAGAAACCACTGACAGGGCATAATGAAGTCTTAACACCCCACCCAGACTTTCTGCCTGGATGTAGCCATAAATCCTAGAAGGAATGCATGGTGCAGCCAAACAAACAATGCACAAGTCACAGGCAGATGGGGGAGAGAGGGTGAGCACTCTACACTTTCTTTAAGCTTACCAAACCCTTTGGTCCCTGAAGGCAGGTGCAACCTCGAATGTGTAGAGCCAAACAGAATCTCAAATGCCATAGCTAGGGGTCTGGTGGACCACAGAGGAGAACCCAAATGGGTAAGTGGGGTACCGCAGAGAGGAAAGTCCTCAGAAAACAGCTCCAAAGCCTTATTCATGGCCTACTGACTCCTGTTCTGCTCACTCAGGAACTGGATCCTAATCGGCATTGAGAAATTGAGAACAGAATTTAAAGGCAGATGGCCATCAGGTTCCAGACTGACCACTGGGTGGCACACCTAAGGGAAAAATAAAAATACTGTGAAAACCCTGAAAACCTGAATGGCCTTGGGAATCAGCCCCCCAGGCAACATGCTGAGCCTGTGGTCTGAACCTAACCAGGAAAAACAAAAAGTAAATAAACATCTCAGTATGATTTAAGTGATACCAAGAATCTCCTGTCAGCTTGGTGGGATCCAGAATCATCAAGAAGGACATATCTCTGGGAGCGTGGGGCGGGGGGGAGGTCCTCCGTGTGAGTCTTACCTTCTTTTTTTTTTTTTTTTTTTTTTTTCAATGCAGTTTATTCAGGAACATTGAACAATCCTCGGACCCCGGGGAAAGCCAGCCCACAGCTTAAATAGCCTCTGGGTAGCCAACCCAGGCGTGCCACGGGGGCAATGCAGATAGGTCCACATACATGGAAGCAAGCCAGATCATCGGCCTTAGCAAAATGTGGAGTTGTTCGTGACAGAGAGCACTCACCATCGGGAAGGTGGAAGGCGGAAACCAGCTCCATCTTTAAGGCATAGCATTCCGCAGCTCTCTACAGTTCCCCCTTTTTGTTTTAGACGCATCAGTCAAGAGTAGAGGTCTGATCTCTGATATTAGAAATAAATTGGGACTTTGTACAGATGTTCATTTAGGTGTCATCCACCCAAAGAGCATCAGACAGTCCGATACCTTTTTCTCAGAGGCGGGACCTGGGGCATCAACCCGCATGCAATCAGACATGCTCTTCTCTGGGTCCAAAGCGGCTGACCCTGAGTGCAGTGCTTAGCCTCGCATCCTGAGCGTATCATTTTAGCTTTTTATGGTATCCAACCATGCTTGGGGAGAATGTCCTGCTTCAATGGCTGTAAAGGCCTGAATGATCATGGCTGCATCACACTGTTGTGAGACTCTAATCTTGCATATATACCACAGGCAAACCAAGGAGACCAACACCAGAAGGCCTGCTAACACTCCCATGCCCGCCCATTCCTTCAGATGATTCATGGCTGCAGCAATCCAAGTTGATAATCCTGTGGTTAGTCCTGCGTCCACTCCGGTAGAATTTACTGTGACAATGGCCACTCTAACTGAGGTCCAGATACAAAGTCTGCAGCGAGGGGGGAGGGAGGAGGGCAAGCAGCTTGCTTGGTTGCCTTCCCCTCTTTGTTCTGAGAGCACTTCTCACTCCAGGGCTAGCAGACCAGCTTCTGCAGGCCCCCCACAAGGGCTGAGTGCCTGCGACTGCCCAGAAATCTCCCACATTTCAGCACCTGTTTGAGACTTACTGCAGCATCCATCCCCAGAAACTGAGCAGATTCTCTGCCTCTCTGACGTTCAGGCATCCTCTCTAGGACTGCCCAGCCCCTTTTATGTAGTCAATGTAATAAACCCCATTTTAAAATTCATACCTGAATTTTACCAGTCTGTTACCAGTCTGTCCCCCTAAAGAAATCTACCACTGATTTTGTAAGGTTTTTTTTCCCTCCTTGCTATGAAAAACAAAAACAAAAAAAAAAACCATCTATTAACACACTACTAGATCTTACTGACTTGTATATGATACTTCACACACAACAGCAGAATACCATGTTCTACCAAGTAAAGCAGAATATTCGCAAGAATACCATGTATATGCCTGCATGATAGCCTGCATGATAACTGCATGATAGCCTGCATGATAAGGCAAAGCATATTATTTAATGAAATTGGGCTCAAAGTAGAATTGAGTAAGATAAATACAGCAAGAAAGTTCTTTTAAAACTTGAAAATATATTTACAAATAATCCATGGATCAAAAAGAAAGTCCACAGGAAACAATGCAAAAAGAAAACTCCAACATATAACAATTAAAATTTCACTAAAAATATATGCCAGAAATTATTTTAGTGATACTATTTCTATGCAACTGAAAATGATTCAAATTATCCCTTAACAGGTGAATATAGATATTAACTCTGATCAATTCAGTGAAATACTATTTTTAAAGGAATGGATTTTTGCTACACACATCAACTTGGATGAATTTGAAAGACATTATTATGAAGGAAGCCAACTTTTTAAATTTTCTTTTATTTTGAGATTATAATATAATCATATCTTTTCCTTCTTCCCTTTCCTCCCTCCAAACCCTCCCATATACCTCTCCTAGCTGTCTTTCAAGTCCATGGCCTCTTGCTTCTTTTCCTGTCTGCTTGTATGGTTTGCCTTTTAGATTCTGGTTTGGTTTTATAATGTGTGTTAATTATATTACTGTAGTGTATGTTTGCATAATTACATGTGAGTACATATGAAAACACATATGTGGAAAGACTGGAGGTCTATGTCAGGTGTCTTCCTTGATTACTCTCTACTTTATTGTGTTTTGAGACAGGATCTCTCACTGAGCCCAGCCTTCATCAATTGTCTAGACTGTAGGCGAGCAAGCTCTGGGTCCCCCACACACACGTCTCTGCTCTCCCACAGCACTAAGGTCACCAATAGCCACACATCTGGCTTTGACGTCATGCTAGAAAAGGATCTCAGGTCCTCACATATTGTGCAGAAGGTACTTTATTGACTGAGTCATCCATCCAGCCTGATCACTTACATTCACACAGCAGCCTACAATGATAAAACTGTCACGATGAACAGATTAGTGATTGGCAGGACTTAGAAGCAGAAAAATGGCAAGACCACGAGAGGATAGCATGAGTGAACTTTTCAGTTTAACTGTTGTATACATAAAATTCAAACCTGCAAACACCAATAAAGCAAGCAAACAAAAATAAACATGACATGGGCAGAGGCTTACTGCACAAGCCTGACTACCTGAGTTTGGTCCCGAGCTTCCATGATGGGAGGAGAGATCCAGCTCCCTTATGCCCTGACTGCCACACACGCCCCATGGTACTTGTGCACCCTCAGATACATACATACATTATGTGTACATGCATGCATACACACACACACACACACACACACACACACACCAAACAAAGTATTGTGTAATGTATCAGCCTTCAGAGTATTGCCAAATCATTAATGAGAGCATTTTAAGTTAAAACTTACTTATTAAACAAAAAGCTCATTGGATCAGAAAACATGGAATGTACATTGATGAGGCATGAAGGAGCAGAGGTGAATGCCTGTAGCTCTCACCTGACTTCATGCCCAAAGTGCTCCTCTTGAATCTAGAGCCCTATTCCGTTTCCCCTTGTCTTGGTGAGTCCTTCTCTAAGGACAGGCTTGTACGTCCAAGTTTATAAAACATTCCCTGAAAGAATTTGGTCTTGCAGAGGAAGGATAGCAGCTACCAAGGCAGAGTCTGCTTCGGTGTCACCTCTGGCTGCCACAGAGCATAGCAGTCATCAGTACAGAAACATCCCTTAACATCTGCAGGGTGCACCTCAGTTAGCCCATCCTGGAAATGTTCCAGAGCCTGTGGCGCTCTTTTTCTGGGTAACTGAGAGTTTCCTCCTGTTAGATGGGATCATAGGCCACTTGAATCTTGACTACAACTGCAGAAACCCTATTTCCATGCAAGGTTCCATTCACAGGTACTGGGGTAATGTTCTTATCCTGTCACTGAGGGGAGACAGGTCAATGACAAGATTTTACAGAAAGTAAGACATGAAAAGCAAAGCAACAGTGCCAACCTTGACTGGTTCCATGTACTAACAGCAACTGGTTCCAAAGAAGTCGACCAACCCTCAGTACCCGCTCCCCTTACCCTGCATTACCCTTCTGACTGCTCAGGAAAACAGAAGGGCCCATCCAACAATTACACATTTTTCTATAATTCAGGCTGCACCTCTTTTTTTTTTTTTTAAGTTTTAGAACAAGTGCTCTCAGATGTAAAATTTAATACATCTTTTGCACTTGTATTCTCCTGTGTTTCAATTTCCTGAGTCTCAGCGAAATCCTAGTTTAACCGCCTGGCCTTTTCATAAAATTATCCTGGTAGTTACTGGCCCAGGGAGGAGTATAAACAGATCTCTCTCTCCTTATGGCCCCCCAGACTCAAGCAAGAAGGAGCTACATTTATTGCTGTGATCTTTTATTTAAAGGGACCTTTGTTGAGCTATGCATACCTTAAAAAAAGGAGTAATTAAAAATTTTTAGTATACAGATATAAAATCTGCATTTGAAAACCACAGTGAGAACTATTCTTGTCCTTCTTTCATTGGTTTATTTATTTGCTTAGTAAATATTTACTGAGCACACATCACATTCAAGTCATTTGGGATGAGGACACAAAGGCAAATAGGAAAAAGCCAGGCAAACTGACCAAAATTGATCCTGAAGTGTCTTCAAAGAGTAAATAAGATACCATGGCCCTCGGTGCTACCCCTAACTCATTCTGGAAAGCAATGGATGGCTGACCTCCACCCACACACAGTCATTTCACCAAGTCAGTGACAAGCCCTCCTTCTATCCCTCTGCTCAAGCAGCATAGAACCAGTCCAGCCTTGAACCTCAAGGGCAACTGGAGACACTCATTTCCCAAGTGACAGCTTGCACTTACACCATGCCAGAAGGTGGAAATGGAGAGATGAGGACGCTCCAGGAGGCAGCTGCCCTGCCAGCCTTTGTCTGCAGAGACCTGTTGGTGACAGTGGGAGGGGCGCTGGGGGAGTTAGGGAAGCTGGAGAATGGGGAGCCTTTGGCACATCAGCTGGTTAGGGGAGCCCATCAGGCAGCTGGCAGCTGCTCCTCCAGATATAGCCCTACTGTCCTGGGAACATGGCAGATTCTTACTCAGAAACAAGAAGTATTTTTAATTCTCTGGCATTTGTGCCCCATTTAGAATATTACTTCAGTCACTAGTCAGGGAAGCTGAGCTGCTCCAGACTCCTTGGGTGCTCAAGAAACTTCCTGAAAATACCAATGGCACCACCAGCAGCAGAACATGGGCCAGCTGCTTGGTGGAGCCCCTAGTGAGCCTACTCATATCCCAGCTGGGCAGGTGCAAGCCCAGGTAGGAGGCTGCCGCTACAAGCATCAGCAGTAGGAGCGCTCTCTACCAACAAAGTTCCACTACTCACTGGCCAGCAAGCATCCAAAAAGATGCCCAAACACTTGAAGACAGGAAAACTTGCTATAGCAATGCCCCACTTAGACCCACCTGACAGGAGAGGATTTTAAACACCTAGTGATGTCAGCCAAGTGTTTGCCAGGGAGCCCCTCTGGCAATACCACTATGCAGGTCTTAGTGTTGTAATTGTGTCAGTCAAATTCATTTCAAACCTCTCTCCTCTCACCCTGCTCCTCCCACTCCTTGGTTAGTTTTCTAGAAAGCTCTGACTCATCCATTCTCCCTGCAGCCCTTTCTCACAGTGAAGTTGCTCATGGACAGAGAGCTAGTAGACTGACGACTGCTACTATCTCTTCTTTAAAGAAACGAAACCTCAAATAAGTCACCAATTACCATACCATCACATTACATGTGGCTGTTATTAATCTCATTTAATAAGAAGAAAAGCTGAGGTGAAGGTAGAAAGGATTTCAAAAACAAGTTAAAATTTTATATAAAATAGTGATTAATAAATTTGACTCTATCAAAATCAAGAGTTGAAACTTTCAAGTACAATAGACAAATGGAAAAATAATGCTTGGGAATGACTGTAAATTCATATCAACAACATATAAAGAACTTCTACTTTCTTACCTTTAACACAATAGGAAATGAGCAAAGGAGACACCCATGAGTAGGAACGCTACTAAGGATCTGGGTGTGCTGACGCATGCTTCTTCTCCTAATACGTGTACAGATGAAGAAGGGTCAGAGTTGAAGGCTAGCTTTGGCTACATAATGAATTCAAGACTAGCCTGAGCTACAGAGAAAGCCCTGTCTAAAACAAAAACAAAACAAAAATAAAAATCCAGAAAAAAAAAACCCACCATTTCACATACACTCTGCGAAGACAAACAAGAAGGCTCCATATGCTTTGGAATATGAGCATCAAGGGCACATCCCACACTTAGCAGGTAAGAGGACACACTGGTATAATTAATTTAGAAGACAGTTTGTTATTTCACATGCACACTCAGAATACCACTCTTAGAAATTCTCCCACATTAGGAAGATGCAAATATAGGAAGGCTCACAGCCACACAGTTCAGAATAGCAACATCCTGGCATTGTGCCCAATTCCCATCACCATTTTGCAACAGCATCCATCCCATTGTCGCACCATATAGTACTCAGAATGTTGTAAAATTAACTCTGGCCACATGCCACAACAAAGAGCATGCCACAAACCAGGAATCATCATTAATTCAATTCTGAGGTTCAAAATATAAATGAAAAAAAAAAATGGAGATTTTCTTTTAAAGACACCTGTCTTTCCCTGGGTAGATGCTGATCTGATCCTTACATGTGAATTAAATATTCATTGTAGAATAACTTTTATAAGATAGCAAGTCACTGCTGAGATTCCTCAGACCAATACATAAACTGAATTTCTACAACAGCGTCCAAGTGAGATGAATCAGGATTCAAATGGCAGAGGACGGGGGCTGTGCTGTAGCCATTTTTATTTATGCATGCATTCAGGCAAAGCTAAGAGAGAATTCTATAGCCCTGATGATAAAAGTTAACAGGAATATCAAGCTACAGAATTTGGGAAGGAAATGTCTTTTAATCAGTCTGTCTTCTAGAACCCATTGCCTGAGATAAAGCCAGCTCATGCTGCTGTGGATGGAAAATCGGGAGTTTATTGGACAAATGAAAAGGCAATGATAAAAAAGGCAGGATTACTATGAAAGGAAAGTAAATACAGCTGCAACAAAGCAAGAAGTAGTACTAGAGTTCAACATCCCAAATTTCTTTTGTGTTTTTCTGCTTGCAAACACTTCCCCACCCTCCTATAGGACCTTTAGAGAAGTGTGAACATGGATTCATCATGTCAGTATGATTTTACGCTCCAAGGACAAGTCTCAAAAATCACAGATACTAATGAGGCCTGACACCACACAAAGCAATGAGCACTGCATATACTGTTTGTTTCTATTCTTATATAGATTTGATAGTTTAATTTATAAACTACATAGTGAATAACTAACAATAAGGAAATACAGTCACAATGATCTACAAGGACAAAATCACCAGAATCATCACATTGGTACTTTGGGGCCATTATTAAGTAAAGCAAGTCTTTCATGAACACAAGCCCTGTGATATCATGACCTGTAATGATTGTCAAAGGGCTAGTGGACAGGTAGCATATACAACATGGATTCTCTGAAGAGAGGAATGATCCATATTCTATGCAAGATTAAGCAGGACCATGAGATTTTTATCATGCAACTCAGATTAGTGTATAATTTTTAATGTTATTTATTTCCAAAATTTTCCATTTAGTATTTTTGGACAGTGGTTGATCATGGGCACCTAAAACAATGGTATATAGAATTGTGGATAAGAAAATACTGCTATACTATATCTGGAATTCCATAACCTAACCTAACTGGAGTCTGTTAATAGCCAAAATTCTATGCATTAATTATCGCAGTGAAGAAAAGGGTGAGCCTGGGTTATTTTTCCCATTATTTAGCATTTATTGCACATCTATTATTCTTTACAGATACTATTTATGATCTTTTTGATTTATTTTTATTTATTACAATTTTTTCACTTTGTATCCCAGCTGTAGCCACCTCCTTCGTCCCCTCCCAATCCCACCTTCCCTCCCTCTTCTCCTCCCATGCCTCTCCCCCAGTCCACCGATACTGGAGGTCCTCCTACTCCTCTATCTTATGGGTAGGCCTGGGTTTTTTGTTTGTTTGTTTGTTTTTAAAATTCTTTATTAATTACACTTTATTCACTTTGTATCCCCCCTGTGGTTCATTCCCTCCTCCGGTCCCAATCCCTCCCTTCCTCCACCTTCTACATACATGCCCCTCCCCAAGTCCACTAATAGGAGAGGTCTTCTTTTCCTTCCTTCTAATCCTAGTCAATTAAGTCTCATCAGCAGTGGGAAACAGTAAGATCTGGAGAGGACAGGAACTCCACAAGGAGAGCAACAGAACCAAAACACCTGAGCACAGGGGTCTTTCCTGAGACTGATACTCCAACCAAGGACTATGCATGGAGCTAACCTAAGACCCCTGCACAGATGTAGCCCATGGCAGTTCAGTATCCAAGTGGGTTCCATTGTAAGAGTAACAGGAACTGTCTCTAACATGAACTGATTGGGTAGGCCTGTTTTTAAAAGTGGATAATAAATATTAGCAAAGAAGCAGGCAAGAAAGTCTGAAAAGTCAATGGTCTCCACAGAGAGACTAAAAAAAGCTACCTGCTACCTCCTTAATTCTAGACAGTAATTTAAAATCACAATTGCCTGACTTGTGTTTGAACATTATCCTAGTTAGGTTTGCTATTGCTATGATGAAGCACCATGACTGAAAGGAAGTTGGGAAAGGAAGACTTTATTTGGCTTACACTGCCACATCCTAGGGCATCACTGAGGTAGTCAGGACAGAAACTCAAGCTGGGCAGGGACCTGGAGGCGGGAGCTGATGCAGAGGCCACGGAGTGGTGCTGTTTCGAGGCTTGCTCTTCTTGGCTTGCTCATCCTGCGCTCTTACAGAAATCCAGGACCACCACCCACAATAGGCTGGGCCCTCCTCCATCAACTGCTAATTAAGAAAATTCCTTACAAGCCTTGCAAAATCCCAGACAATTAATTCTCAAACACCCACAGAACAACCAACTCAGTCACTTTCTAGGTTAATCTTTCTCTTCCAGGAAGCCATCTGTGACTGCCCCTAGAATCCTTAAGGGTCTCTTACTCAGTTAAACACAATATTAGGCTAGCAAGATGGTTCCATTAGTAGAGTACCTACCACACAAGCATGAAAACTCGAGTTCAGATACCCAACACCCATGTGAGAGGGAGTGAAAATCCAGGTATAACATTGTGCATTTAAAACAGCAGAGCTGGGAAGGTAGAGCCCATCTGTGAGCACCAGGATCAGAGTGAGATCCAATCTCTAAGCATAAGGTAAAGGCTCTATTGAGGAAGACATCTGATGCCATTCCCCAAGCCTCTACACACATATGTACACACACACATACAGGCACACACACAACAACAAACTAGAGTATGCTGAGCACTTGAATTTCAGCGTCAAGCAAGCACAATATGATGCCTATTTTCTTGGAGCCTGCTTGTTATCAAAGGTGAAAAAATCTTCTGATTATAAATCAAAGTCAAGGTGATGAAGGGCAAATGGGATGCTAAGGGGGGCTGGATTATGTTGACAGGAATGGGAGTTGAGATGAGGGAGTGAAGGTTATATTGATTTCTGAAAAGTAAAACAGAAAAAGTTGAAGGGGTATGCGTGTGTGTGTGTGTGTGTGTGTGTGTGTGTGTGTGTGTGTGTTGTAGGAGGAGCAAATAAAGCCAAGAAATATGTTGAACAGTGCATGGACTACAAAGGCTGAGTTCCAGATTTTGGTCTTCACTTTAAATTCAATCTTAAAGAAAAATTGGGTTGGGTAGAATTAGGTGTAGTGGGTATTTTTCATATTTTTTTTTATTTTGAAAATACCACTTTGAACTAACAGAACTCTGATCTATAGGTAGAGTCTTATCCCAGCATCTCTCAGAGCATCGTGATTCAACTTTAGCTCGGGAGGGCAAGGATCATTCACTCAAATCAGGTAGCATGACTTGGGTAATTTATTTTAGAAATGGATGTGTAGCCATAGACCCTGAGAGACTGCACCAAGAAGGGAAGAGAAAAGTCTAAGCCAGCTAGGAAGTATGTGCCAGAATGCTGAATACGGCATCCTAGCTCAAGCTACTAGGAGTGGTTCAAGTATTTACTGAGCCAGTGGCTCTAGACTCTAGACTCAACAGTGATCAATTCTAGATCAAGTTGGAATGTCAGAATCTCTTTGTTGTAATATAAAAGAAAGGGTTCAACCACTCACTGTGTCATATTCCTGAGGGCCCTCTCTTTACCAGAAATTGAAAAAACATACAGGTGAGAAGTATAACTGCATTTTAATAGCTAGTCTGTACAGGTTGAAGAGATAGTCGAGGGCAATTGAAAATGGCCACAGACTTCAACACAGGAGGATTTTTGAAGGCCAAATGAAAGCATCCTAATATCAAGTATAGTGAGCCCTGTGTCTAGAAAGAGCGGCAAAGCCAATGACATTGCCAGAAGGCTGTCACTCACAGAATGAGCTTGCCAGGGTTAACTGACCTTGAGAGCACAAAACAAAAAGTAGACAGATGGCCCAGAAAGCTCTCACTTAACTTATGTAACTAGAGGTGAGTAGAAAGACCTTATCAAAGTGGTAAAATGGGGGCAGAGCCCAGCGTAGTACCACTGGAAGGGGTGGAAACTTTGACTGGTGGCACCTTGAGCAAAATGAATAGACATGCTGTCAAAAAGGATTAGGGGGCTTGGAAGGGAGCTTGGTGTTACTGTTCTTGTAGAAGACCCAGGTTCAGTTCCTAACACTCATGAGTTAGCTCACAACTTACTGTAACTCCAGCTCCAGGGATCCAACACTGTCTCACCTTCACAGGCTCCGTGGTGCACATAAACTCATTCAGACACAAACACGAAAACATAAATGAAGAATAAATAGTTTTAAATGGGGGGGGGAGGAGCAGCAATAAGGAACGTGCTCCCTACCACCTCTCTTCTTTGCTTCATAATAATGAGGTGCGCAGTTTTGCTCTGCCATGCATGTCCACCGCCCACCATAATGTGCTGCCTCACCCTGGGCTCAAGGCAACAAAACTGCAAGTTATCTCAGATATTTTATAGTGTCTAGCACGGGAACTTCGGAAGGCAACTGTAGATGAGGACAGGGCCTTTGTGAATAGTACATTCAGTAATAAAATGCCTTTCCATAACATGGAAGTATGCTTTCACCAGGCATCAAGCCTGATGTCACAGTGATCCAGGAAATCCACCCTCTAGAAATATAGGAATATATCATTTGTAAACTGTGTAGAGTGTGGTATTATGTTAAAGCACTGCAAACAGTCTAATACACTTAAAAGGGTAAGTTTGTATTGTGGAAGGGGGTCATGCTAAAGAATGGATTTTAACTAAACTGGAATTTCTAAAATCCAACGTCTGCCCAAGGCCAGGTAGGGGCTAATGGAGGTTTCTGTACTTGCAACTTTTTGGTTGTTGTGACAGAAGCCCGACTAAGGCCACTTACACTAGAATGAGTTTATTTTGGCTTATGGTTCCTAAAGGATGAATTTATTGTATGAGGGAGGCATAGAAATAAGTGGTAGGCATGGCAGAGAAACAGGAAGCTGGGAGCTTACACCTTTGACCACAGGTAGGAAGCAGGGATCACGAACTAGAAGAGCTATGAGGCACTGAACTCTCAAAACCCAGCTCCTCCATGAGGCCATGCTTCCTCCAGCCAGGCTCCTAAACCTCCCCAAACAGCACCCTTGCTGGGAACCATGTATTCAAATACCTGAGCCTATAGGAGGCATTTATCATCCAAGGAATGACAGAGGTCAAGTGTAAAACAGCGTTTTGACCTTAGCCAGCCGCATAATGAGTGGAGTGAGCCCTCCCTCCTCCTCAATGGTTATTCACGTATTTCCTAAGTGTATTTTGGGAAGGATAGCTTCAGCAATAACGTGAGCTTCCCAAGTGACTCTTTAACGGGGGCCAAGAAAGCAGAACGCGCAAACAGAAGGCACTTCTCTTGTCCTACAAAAACACAACAAAGCACCGCTCTGTCCCTAAAGGAATCTAAGAAAACAACCTTGTCGTTAAATATTTGGTGAAAAGCAGGTGCCTGTAGTCCCAGACCTCTGTAACTTCCAGTTGGAAGATGTGTAAGATAATAATTCATAGAGGCTGGCAGTAGATGGTCCTAAACTTAGCAAGGTAGTGAGTCCCATTGTATCTTCGGCTCCTGATAATGGTCCTTTTAATTATATCAAATCAATACAGACCCCAGCAACTGGGGCAGAGTTATTGATCTGTCAGTATTTTTCATTCTCCCATTACAGCACTAACAAAAAGGTATAGAGCAAGCCTTCAGTGATATACCTGTGCAGAGTATCAAATTTCTGATTTGGAGCCACAGAGACCCTAAGAATGTGACTCTCTGACCATTCACTATGCCACCATAGTCTTTATTTATAGCACTGTGACAAAAGACAGAGCATAAATTAGCAGGTACAGAGTGCATGGTAAGGCAAAAGCACATATCTAAGGTATGTGAAATAAATAACAAATAACCACTGTGAAAATACAGAAAACTGCCGACGTTGGTTACATTTTCTGAAGTCTCGGGGTCCTGAAGTTTGTCAGAATATTCTCTGAAAAATAAATGGGAAAATGCTATTCTGTGTATTCTGTCACAAGCTAGATGAATCACGACTGTTGTAAGGGGCTATCCTCATGCCAAGCTGCTACCATTTTCATGAGATCAGCTGTGCCTACTCAATGGAGTAAATCATGATAAGGCCTGTGGCCTGTTGGGGTGACCTCCTAGAAGGAACAAGGGGATAGGGGAAGGGGATATCATTGGACCTTTGCCTGAGTAGCTAGCCACTCGCTGCAAATATCTGTCTGTAAATCTCTAATTTCATGTGGCTCTGGGACCTGGGCAATGGCTACAGCATACAGCCAGAAGACTAGGAGAAGGACCCTCCACCTATGAGGCTGCAGGGCAGATATCATTCCTGCTGTGTGAAGACTCCACAGTGCTGCTGTTTTCAGGTCACCCTCTGTCAGTACCCTCACCCATGCTCATTGATTCATCAGGTGAACTCTGGTGTAATCACACGTTGGTTTAATGTTAGGATCTCAGGAATGTGTGTGTCCCATGAATAAAACTCGGGACATTGGGCTTGACAAAAAAATAAAAATAAATAAATAAATAAATAAATAAATAAATAAATAAATCCAGGTGAGCCATCTTGTCTGATAACCGTGATTGGGGTCTAGACAATAATCTTCTAACTTGTCCATACCTCGGTAGATCAGCCTTGACACTCAGCTCCAATAACTCAGGAATCAAAATAACTGCACTCAGTCAGGATGTTTTATGGAGCCCACACAAGAAACAAGCCAGTTATTCCTATGGTTCGGGTTCAACTCATGTCCTCTTCAGCAAGGGATTGTGGTCATTTTGTAAGACATGTCCTGACACTTAGCCTACGGGGGAAAAAACGTCTACATGTGAAAACCATATTAGTGGGTAACCATAATATTAATATTCTAACCATATTAAAAGCCAGCTTGGCCTACATGGTGAGTTCCAGAACAGACAGAGCTACACAGTGGGACCCTGTCTCAATAAATAAATAAATAAATATGAAAGGCTTCAACCAAGGACCATGCATGGATACAACCTAGAACCCCTGCTTGGACATAGCCCACGGCAACTCAGTATATAAGTGGGTACCCTAGTAAGGGGAACAGGGACTGTCTCTGACATGAACTCAGTGGCTGGCTCTTTGACCTCCCCAACCCCCATAGGAGGAGCACACTAGCTAGGTCCCAGAGTAGGACATTGCAGGCAGTCCTGATGAGACCTGATAAACTAGGGTCAGATGGAAGGGGAGGAGGACCTCCCCTATCAGTGGACTTACAGAGGGGCACGAAAGAGATGAGGGAGGGAGGGTGGGATTGGGAGGAAATGAGGGAGGGGTCTAGAGCTGGGATACAAAGTAAATAAATTGTAATTAATATAAAAATAAAAACTAAAAAAAAATTTTAATTTTTTTTTTAAATGAAAAGCTTGAAAACACATTGATGCCATGGTAATGCAGCCAAGTCCAGCCATGATGGCTGTGTAAGGCAGATTAAAAGGAACAACCAAAGTGCAGCCAGCCATGGTCCTGTTATCTCACCAAACTATGTCTAACAGTGGAACCTAACCGTTCTTTGCAGCCCAGACTTACTTCTCTGGTTGTTTCCTGTGGCTTTATTCTTTTTTCTTTTTAACCAAAACAGCAATAGATTTTGTTAAGAAAAGGGTCTCCTGATTAGAAGGAGTTCTGAGGGAGACAGACCCCACTTCCCCATTATTTTCTCAGCTTCCCGTGAATTATAAGTGCTGCCGAGTACCCAAGCAACCCATCATTTTCTCTGGTGAAGCTGACTCCCCTCACTTATTATGAACATCCTAAAGATAAGCAACAAGAAAGAAGGCAGCATCATATATATGGAGAGAAAACAGAAGCTAGGAAACACAATTATTTTAGAGGATTCAAATGGCCATGATGAGGCCATGGATGAAGATTGAGGCAATGGGGGTGGATCTAGGAACAAGAATCTCTAGAGGTGAGGTGTCATAGCACTAAAGAACACTGCAGGAAGATTGAAGTCCTGTTCCCTCTCTTCAACCACTTCTGGTATCTATTCTATTTGCCCTTCTGAAAGAGAATTAAGGATCCTCCCTAGGGTCCTCCTTGTTATTTAGCTTCTTTAGGTCCATGGATTTTATTATGGTTATCCTGTATTATACGGTTAATATTCACTTATAATTGAGTATATACCATGTGTGTCTTTCTGTTTCTGGGTTACCTCACTCAGGATGATATTTTCTAGTTCCATCCATTTGCCTGAAATTTTTCATGATTTTCTTGCTTTTAATAGCTGAGTAGTATTCCATTGCGTAAATGTACCACAATTTCTGTATCCATTCTTCAGTTGAAAGACATCTAGGTTGTTTCCAGATTCTGGCTATTCTTAATGATGTTATGAACATAGTTGAGCAAATATCCTTGTATGGTGAAGCATCTTTCGAGTATATGCCCAGGAGTGGTATATCTGGGTCTTGGGGTAGCTCTAGTCTCAATTTTCTGAGAAAGCATCAGATTGATTTCAAAAGTGGTTGTACAAGTTTGTACTCCCACCAGCAATAAAGGAGTGTTTCTCTTTCTTCACATCCTCTCCAGCATGTGCCATCACTTGAGTTTTTTATCTTAGTCATTGTGATGGGTGTAAGATGGAATCTCAGAGCCATTTTGATTTGCATTTCCCTGATGACTAAAGACATTGAACATTTCTTTAGGTGTTTTTCTGACATTTGATACTCCTCTGCTGAGAATTCTCAGAGCCTACCACAGATGTCCTCTGAAAGACTACATCCATCAAGGAATCAAAGCAGATGCTGAGACTCACAGCCAAACTTTGGGCAGAGCACAGGTAGTCTTAGGGAACAGTTTAGGGATATAACGACCCAGAGGGCACCAGAGCTCCATAAAAAGACCAACAAAGGCAACAAATCTGAGCCCAGGGTGGCCTGCAGAAATTGATGCACCAACCAAGGACCATACATGGAGAGAACCTGAACCTCCTGCTCAGATGTGACCCATAGGCATCTCAGTCTTCATGTGGGTCCCTAGTAAAGGGAGCAAGGTTATCTCTGACATGGACTCTGTTACCTGCACTTAGATCACTTCCCCATGGCAGGATGACCTTGCCAGGCCATAGAGAAAGAGGATCTAGGCAGTCCTATTGAGACTTGATAGGCTAGGTCAGAGGGTAGGGGAAGAGGGCTATCTCTTTCTCTGGTCTAGAGGGAAGAGGGAGGGAGGGAGGGAGGATGGGACTAGGAGGAGACAAGGGAGGGGGCTACAATCACAATGTAAAGTGAATAAATTATTAAAAATAATAAATAACATAAAAATAAAAAAGAATAGCGAAGTCACCCAGCATTAAGTTTGGAGCATGCAGCCAAGGAAGATAGTTCTCCGGGGCCCAAAACTCAGCTGTGTGATCAGAAGTAAGCAGGAGGCTGACTTGAATGTTCAGATTGACCTTGCATATCAGTATATATTACAGGAGTATCAAAGATCTTTGCTTCCAAATCCTAGAGGTCTAGAATAGCAAATGTTTGTTGAGGAATCAAAGGAAGCAAGCCTCCTTCTTGTTTAACGATGTAGTAGAATGAGCTTGCTTTACAGCTCCTCTCCAAAATGCACATGGACTTGTTCTGTTTCCTTTCCCTATTTCCCTCAGGAGATGAGAACAGCAGCTGACACAAAGTAGGGTCTCAGATGGTTTGCATGGGATAGCAAGTGAATGATCCTGAGTCTCCCTTTGCTCCAATCCATGTCTTTTCAGCTTCTGTGACATCTCATTTTCAAGGACTCTGAAGAATGATTGGCTATATGCCTGTCTTGTTCTTTTACATGTACTATTCTGTTTCTTGACAAAATAATGAACTCCTTAATGTCTACATGGCCATTATGTGGCCAAGAAGCCATGGGATTTAATATCAAAGACATTATCTCACACTCAGTGTCCTTAGGACACTGTGTCCTGATGAAGAGCAATATTGTCATAAGTCTAGTAGTGGCTCATTCATTCACCCAACAAGCCTATCCTGAATGCTGCTTCATGCCAGTTCCTAAGATAGAAGGGATCTGAGACCTCAGAAAAAGTTGACATGACTGCAGAGATGATGGGTTCATTGGGAAAGGGGTTTGGTAGGCTTCCTACTAAGTATTCCTCAATTCAAAATCTACCCGAGCCATTTATTTGGTTAAAAGGAGACATTTGCTCTCTGAGTCCCAGATCCTCCGTTCATCTACAGGAGTAACAACCAAAATTAAAATTCCTGGCAAGTAAGTGTGTATCAAGAGTTATCGTGATACCTTTCCGAACTCTTTATTTCATTTCTAATAGAGCCTCACAAGTGGCTGTTCACATCGCTGGAACAGTTGGAGGAGGTAGGAGGACTATAGGTCCTATGGCAGACTGGTAAGCCTTGAAACCATTTCAGAATGGTGACTTTTGCTGCAAAGCTGCAACCATCGTCCTGCCAAGGCAGGGCTAGGTGCCTGATAACCCATTGCCCCTGTCTATAAAATTGGGATTTCTTCAGTCACCAGGCACTTCTGTGCCACTGTCCATTTGGCTGTGTAGACCCAGGACAAGAGGCATATATAGAGATACATATACCTCCAATTCAGACGCTGTCTTGCTAACAACTTCAATGTCTTCCACCCTTGAGCCATGTATATGAATCAAAATAACAAGCACTGGCAATCCAAGTGATCAATCTGCTCTAAACATATTACAGTAACAAATGAAGCTACACGGTTCCAAAAATGGAAGAGAGGAAGTAAAGATGCAAGCCCTACTTGGACTTTGCAGGACTGCAGAGAGAGAAGGGAGAGCAAGAGGTGGCATTATAATACAAACTCTAATCGACGTTTTCGTGGCGCTAGTTCCAGCAGGAGGGTGTTGACATGCACTCCAGTGCCTGAGTCTGTGCAGCATCTCACCTGTCCCTAGACACACCATCAGTACCCCAACTCCACGCCATGGAACAGCCCTTTTGCCTCCCACATGGTCCCTACAACTGCCATAACAGATTCTAAAGACGTTTCTACTGCTACTCCATCCTTAACCTACAGCTACCATCCACCCCTACTACTCAGCTACTGAAAGGTTGTGTGCTCATTCCACAGCCTCGATGTGAAGGAAACATCTGTAACAATAGCCATGCCAAAGCAGGACAGTCTCCCAGCTCCTATTTCCATTCACAGATCATTAACAAAGGGCCACACCTGCCTGCCAGGGACATAGACTTCTCAACAACTCCTGTATAGTGCAAGTCATAGCCAAGACTTGGCATTGAAAACCTATCCCTGAAACATAGCAGCTTGGTCAGAATTCTGTGAGCACCTGCAGCACACATAAATGAAGCTTCCCACTCACTGTCTAGCCTCTCATAGCCCTGTGGGGAGAGATAAGGAAGGCTGACATGAAGCATCAGCAAATGCTACAAGACAGACGGCCTCTTCTGCCAAAATGTCTGGAGCAATGCTATCTCCATACATATGCAGCATTCTCATGCAGCATGACAACTGTCTCTCACTCCAACAGCCCAGGTTCTATATTACTGCTCTGCAGCCAAGAACAAACATCTGGCTCTGGTGGACACATGTGACTGCAGGTGTCCATCCTTCTGCTGGGCAGAACCTTGGCCCGCCAAGCTTTGGAGGTTGCTATAGGGGCTTTTTCTCAGACCCCTTGTTAGCTTTTGGGAGCTAACCAGCCTCGGCAGACAGCCTGAGTTCTAGGATATCTCATCTCCAAAACTTGCTACACATGGCCTCTGGCTTCAATTAAGAGGGGAAGCCTCATCTCCCTGCAGGGCCAGAGGCTGAGTGGCACGAGGCTGGCATGTTTTTCATAGTTACCATCAGCACAGACCCAGTATCCTGACAGCATCCACATAATGATGTTTTCTCCTTTCTCATGATACAACCAAACATTTCCTCACACTTGTGTAAAACACATGCAAAAACACTCTATAAAAATCTCCTGGGAAAAGTACTCTGAGTACAGGGCAAGGACACCACATTCCCTGAATCAGGATAAAGAACAGGGACCCCCAAACAGGTGTCAGAAAGTAAAAATGATGCAGGATTCAGCACCTATTACCACACATAGCACACTTCTGATCAAAATGCAGACTTACCTCCCCTAGGGCAGCACGGAGCAAGAACCAATAGACCTTGAGGCTGCCTTGACACCCACTCAGGGCCACATATAGACCAGGTGTAGCTTCTATACCACAGAGGCACCTACAGATTCCTGCTCAGCATCTCTAGTTCTGAAAAATGTCCCCCCCCGCCCCCTTTGCCACTACATTCTAGGCAAAGTGATGCTTCCCGGGTAACAACGCTCAGCCACAGGTTCTCACAAGCATGGCCAGAGTTCCATGGGGGCATCCATGAGGGAGCAGCAACACTGGGCTCCCAAAAAAGATGAGGGGTGGGATATCACAACAAAAGTTACCTTTTCTCCTGTTCATCACCCCAGCCCCAGCCCAAGCATACCCCAGCCAGCTGAGTGAGCCTGAGCCGGTACAAACTGAACTCTCAGTTTACACAATGCATAAAAGCAGATCATATTCGTGGCCATGCAGCAGAAGTATTTCCAGATTGTCCCATAAGCTTAATCCTCCCATAAGCTCCCTATAGGCTAATTCTCTTTCACAGATAAAGCAGAAGCCCCACAGCCAATGTGCTGGATAGTAACAGACCGAGATCCACACAGAAGCCTGTCACATTCCAAGCTCTGTCTTCAGAAGAAAACCATATGACACCCTGAGCTGGCAGCCCCTGGGTCACACTGCCTGGAGCAGAGCACCCTGGTGATCAGGTCACTAGCATCCGTGGTGTAGTGCCAGCCCCATTTCAGTAACTATACAGAGCAAGCGGCAATCCCCCAAAACACTGGAGGGTTGGAAATGCTCACATTGGAAAAAAAAATTAGATCTCTTCTAGCTGTCCTACCATGGGGGGAAGCATGACAGATGTCATACATCACCTCCAGCCAAATTCAATTTGTACCCATCTATAACACAAGCATGTCTCAGATGTACCATCCACAGTGCTCATTTAGCATTCTGCGCACTCTCTTCAGGGCTGGCAGCACTCGGGGCTGGAGTGAGACGAGACGCCATCCACTTAGGAGTAAACCTAATCGCGGGTAGAAGGGAAATTGGTTGACTTTAGACGGTGGAGCAGGGAGCCCACCCACATTTGGGAAGAGCCAGACTGAGCAATCGGGCCTGGCACGGGAGAGAAATCAGAGTTGGCTACCCAGATGCCCGGTGGTAGGCTGGACCTCTGAAGCTGACAAGTGGGAATCAACCTCCACCAGCACCACTATGCCAGAGCAGCTGTCCCCTGCTAAGGCATGGTCTCTGCATGGTTTGTGGGGCTGATGGATTCGTGCTGAGCTGAGCTCCTACTTTGAGCACTAATTTGCTCAATGACCTTGTTAAAGGTCTTTAAGACTTGATTTCCTGCCTGTTAGAATGAAGGTGAAGATGACTGAATCAGAGAAGAAACAAGACAGGGAAAGGGACTAGAGAGTGCTTATTAAATACACCATTATCAGCACTGGCCTCACAATTTGCAAGATATCAAACCATCACGTCACACAGCATTTGGGTGCAAATAATATGGAAAGAGTAAGGAGAGCAAAAGGCGCTGAGTAGAGCAGAAAACCCCTCAGGAAAGCAGCATCCTCAAGAGTTTAACGTTGACAGCTAATTCTGGGACCTTTTCAAAAATGAACTGTGTCTGTGGATATGCAACACAAATCCAGAAAGGTGTGAATAGCAAGAGACAACGATTAAAAATTGAATACTTGTAAACCTGTCCCCTGCCTGCCCCCCTTCCCACAAACTCTTAGGAAACACTTTGCAAATTGTTCTTGTTTCTGATTGTCAATGAGGTTAACGTGGCCTGAACCAGACTTCCTGGGAGCAGGATAAAAGTGCCAGAAGCCACTCCACACAGGAAGGCTATGTCCCTGATCAAAGCCTGCGAAGAATCCACTCATACTTGTGACACTTTATTTGAAGCCTTGATCTGTAGACAGAGTCAGTCAAATTAGGAAAACACACCCTCCCCCTTTCTAAGCTTCTCTGGGTCTCCCAGGAAGAATTTGGTGGCTGAGGGTCAGGCAGAAGACTTCTTTGTGACCAGGTGGCCCCACCCTGGTGCTCAGGTTTTGGCTGAATCAAGGATGTTCTGCTCTCCTTTTAATAGCAGATCCATCAGCTGCTAGGGAAGGAATACCTAGCTTCCTGTGGAAGACAGTGATGGTAGTCAGAGATGTCTGTAGAGGTGGGGCTGTTTGCTCGCTTGCTTCATTGTCTATCTTACCTTCCTTCTAGGTAAAGTTTTTAGGGACTTCAAATAGACTTATTTCAGTTTAGTTTTTTGACTTTGGGTTTGTTTGTTTGTTTGTTTGTTTGTTTGTTTGAGAAGTTTAGACCAGCCGGAAACCAACTCTACAACACAGCTTGTCCTAAGCGAGTCTTGCCTCAGTCTCCCAAGTTCTATTGTTGTAGGTATGTATATGACCATATGTGACACTGGGCTTTAACTTTTTTATTGTCCTTTGTTAATTTTATATATGAATATAACTTATTTAGCTCATTCCCAGCCCTTATTTCCTCTCTTCAACTCCTACCAGAACACCCACATACATTCCCCTCCCAACTTGATCTCTTCTTGTTTTTTTCAATGATCCACTGATTTCAATTAATGCTGCCAGTACACAGATGAGTGTTGGGACCTACTAAAGCACAGGCAACACACAAGGTGCCAGACCACTGAAGAAAATTGACTCTTTCCCTTCCAGTGGCCTTCAACTGCCAATGGCTCCTCAGCTGGGAGTGGGATCTTATGAGCCTCTTCCATCTGCTTACTGGAGCACTGACTGATGTGTGTCAGTGTTCTGCCAGAAACACAGTTCATGAGTACAACAGCCCCATCATGTCCAGGAGACACTGGTTTAAAGCAACCTCTGGCCCCTATATTCTTCCCACCAGCTCTTCCTTGATGTTTCCTGAGTCTTGTCGGGGGAAGATATAGATTTCTCATCTAGGGTTAAACACACTCCAGTCACTTATTCTCTGCACAATTGATCAGTAGTCAGTCTCTGTGCCTTCCAGTTCATAAAGAAGCTTCTCCAATGAGGGGCAAGAATTGCACTAGTCTGTGGGAATAGGATAAGTATTCAGAAGACAGCTCAATACTATGTCACATTAGCAAAATCATATTAGTAGGTCCTCTCCTAGGCCTGTGACTGCCCCAGCCAGGGATTCTTGGCCAAGTTTATGGTACTAGACATGAGTTCTGTGCTGTGCAGTATATCTGACATCCAGTTAGAAAGCGGTTGATTACTCCAATAACAGTAATACCACTATTTTAACAATATGCATATCTTGCCAGACCAGCCATTATTGTCCTTTGCAGAGCTCAGAGCTGGACAAGACTGTTAGTATCTCTTTCTCACAGCAGCCACTGGCACAGCACCTTCTGGTACTATGAAAGCTAGCCAGCAGGGAGTCAATATCAGTTGATTTCTCCACATCCTGTGACCAAATGTGCTGTGTCTCTGGCAATAGAGTCTTACCATCAAGTTCTAGTCTATAACTAGAACTAGCATAAGCAAGAGCAATATGCTTCATTGTGTTGAGATTCTCTGGAACACCCCTCCCCCAACCAACAACTTGATCCAATACCTGGTACTGGAATTTGGGGGTTGGTTGATTGGTTGGTTGGTTTTGGAAAGAGCATCATGCATTTACAGCCTTTATAAGCAGTTCTGAATTCATAGCAAAACTGAGCAGAAAGTACAGTTCCCATATACCCTCTTCCCCAGAACATGTGTGGCCTCCCTGCCATCGCCCTTCTCACACCCTCACAACATGTGAGACACAGAAACATGTCATTCACACCCGGTTTGCACTAAAGTTGGTATCTGGTCAAAGCCTGGAAATTTTTCTCTCCCCTCTCCCCCTCCCCCCATGCTATCATTTCAAAGTAAAGCATAAAGCTACTGACCTCCCAAAGTTTTGGAGAACTGTACCCTCAGATGTGTGTGAAGGCTGACAAGTTAGTCTGCAAAGGGCAGAACAGCCCTGTCCAACAGAAATACAATGTATGTGGGCTAGGGAAATGGCTCAGTGCGTAAAGTGATTGCCATGCAAACACAAGGCCCAAAGTTCAAATCTCCAGCCTGGTGTGACAGTGCATGCCTATAATCCCAGTGCGCCTAAGAGAGAGAGAGGTGGAGACAGGGGGATGGATCCCTGGGAGCTCACAGACCGGCCAGCCTGGCACACGCTATGGAAAACCACAAAAAGACCCATTTCAAACAAGTTAGACTATGAGGACTGATTCACAAGTTTGTCTCTGGCCTCCACATGGCCTCCACACACACGCAGTGTCACAGCAACCTTCACACACACACAAATGCTCCTATACACCCACACACAAACACATACATGTAGGTGCATATGCACATATTCACCAAAAGAGGGGGAAACAACATGTAATTCAAACAAATATTTGATCTAAAATTGCCTAGTAGCCACCATTTTTCAAAAGATAAAAAAAATAGATAAAATTAACACTATATTTTATTTAATCATATATAGTTATTTTAATGTGTAATCAATATAAAATTACTAGTAAGATATTTTACATTCTTCTTGTAAACTAGAGTGTAATGTAATCTCATAAGACATAGGAATTGAAGTGCTAAATTTTCAGCAGAAATGCTTCATCTGATTTTAGAATTCGTAAAGTTATCTTTGGAAAAGTAGACTCACATAATCAAGTGTCTTCAAACATAATTTTTTTTCTAATCAAGTCCTTTTCATTTAAATTTATTTAGATTAAATATTATTAAAATTACAGGACCTCTATAGCAACAGCCACTTTCAAACCCTCACTAGCCACCTGGGGCTCGTGATCCCATGGTATAGGCAAAACGGGGCATGGACAAGGCCAAAGGAGGGCACAGGATAGCCAGCAAAGGCCTCTGTCCATAACAGATATTTTCACTGGTAGAATAAAAGCAGTGCCAAAGTTTTTTTTTTTCTTTATTGTTATTATTTATTACAATTTATCCACTTTGTATCCTGGCTGTAGCCCCCTCCCTCATCTCCACCCGGTCCCACCCTCCCTCTCTTTTAATCCTCATGACCCTCTCCTACTCCACTGCTAGGGAGGTTCTCCTCTCATACTATCAAACCCTAACCTATCAGGTCTCATCAGGACTGTCTGGATCCTCTTTCTCTATGGCCTAGTTAGGCCACCTCACCAGGGGAAGGTGATCAAAGAGCCGACCAATGAGTCCATGTCAGAGATAGCCCCTGTTCCTCTTACTATAGTGCCAAAGATTTTTATTTCCTACCATATCTAAGAGAGTTACTTCCAGGCCATCTGTATACTGGAGAATGGGTAGTAAAAAAAAAAAAAAAAAAAAAAAAAAACTAACTTTCTTTAAAAATCCAAGGCCACACACTGGGAAGGGCCACAGAGCTTAGTCACCAGCGCCCAGGACTAAGCCTCAGCACTCCGGACTGCCCTTCCACCTACAGCACTGAAAGCCTGTAATTCTCCTCCAATTTGGGTCTCAGGATCGTTCCTGTGCAGTCGAATGATGCAGCCAACAGAGCCCCTTCCCATTAACGCTGACTCAGGCAAAGGGAAAAGGTATTCCACAAGAAACACCGAGGAAACTAAACCAGGGTCGTCATGATAGTCTGTCATCATGATAGCCACTGTAACCCACACTAGTTACTAATGTGACCTGCAGGCTTGCTATGTCTTATGAACCACAGTAAACACCTCATGGAGCACCATGCCATGACTCACAAGTCGGAGGGTAAGTACAAATAGGATCCCATTTACTCTTCCAAAGTGCCCCACACTCCCTGCTCCTTCAGCTGGCCCATAAAAACTCCTAGCTTAACACTAACATTTCATACCAACTGTTTTTTAGAGTCTCTGCATATACATGTCATATAAGCACAGCCCACTGTGAATGCTCAAGGTTCTGTTCAGCATCTCCTCTAGAACATTCTCCTGACTTATGCTACGTTGTTCATACATGATTTTCACAGCCATGCAAGTAAGGATCCAGGCCTCATCCCAGATTCACTCCATATCATACTTGTCTTCTACCTCCCTGAACTGAACTACATCTGCCCTCTTAATGTGACTCAGATGAGTTACCCTTCCTATTCTGTGCTACATGCAAGGACTGTATTCCCTCTCACTAAAGCTACAGCCAAGAAAGAAAGGGAGGGAGGGAGAGAGAGAAAGGATATAAGGAAGGAAGGAATGAAGGAAGGAAGGAAGGAGGGAGGGAGGGAGGGAGGGAGGGAGGGAGGAAGGAGGGAAGGAAGGAAGGAAGGAAGGAAGGAAGGAAGGAAGGAAGGAAGGAAGGAAGGAAGGAAGAAGCTAGCACACATCAAACAGGTCCTTGTTGGTTGTCTGGATGAGTGTCATCCACTTCTCCTACAGTGCCTCTGAACCAAGGAAAATTCATTGCTATAACAAAATACCTGAAGCCAGTTACTTTAAAATAAAAATAAGCACATTCAGCTCACAGCTATGGACATTCAAAGGTCTGGCACTTACATCAGTTTCAATGTAGGTGGACTCTTGGTAGTGGGAGCAAGTGCAAGAGAATGAGATATCACTTGGCCTAGCAAAAGGAGAGGCCAGTTTTGTAAGTTTGTTCTAGCAAACTCACCACCTCTCAATCTCACTACACTGAGGTCCAAGTTCCCAACACAGGAACCATGGGAGACACCTGTAAACTAAAATAAACCATAGCAGAAGCCCAGTCCGTTGTGTCTACTAGTGATGAGGGTGGAAGAGGGTTGTTTACTAACCAAAAACTGCTCCATCGGAGGAAGGAGAAGAGGGACTCTACACTCTGACAGCCCTTGGACCACAGAAAGCGATGGTCCAAATGGACTGTATATGACGAGACCACTCTGAACGGGGCATGGAAGGGTTAGCATCTCAGAGTGACTTGCCAGCTTCCCTTGTGCCACTTCTCTCCCACTCTCCCCTCAGCCATTTGATGTGGCCGACCCATTTAAAGGCCTCAGAAGTGAGCGTGAGAAGCAGGATGATAAGGTAGCCAGCACCCAGGCCCCAGGCAGGGATCACGGCATGCAGATAGTCTGTGGGGTCTCCCTGCCACTGTCATCTGTCTCACATCAAGTGAGAAAGGATCTATTTTTTCCCCCAGGCAGCATGCCTACAACTTCAATCAGCCCAAAATATGTTTGGCTAAATGTGCTTGTGAGATGTTCTAAGTGGTACCCAGAGTTCTCTAAGAAGACACAGTGAAGTCTCACCATGATGTGATGAGGCCAAGGCTCCACCAGCAAGCCGCACAGACTCCTCACAGAAAAGGGAGGAACCCCACTTCTCAGCCTGGCTGCAGTCCAGACCCCTCCGTCTTCCCCATGGGGCACCCCTGTGGCCTCTCAGTTCTCTGGCTGATTTGCTGACTAGTGGACCTTCCTCCCTGCTCTATTTCCTATGCTATCATCCACTGCTGGTCTATGTATGTTGGGAGGCTTCTGCTCCCCACACATCTAGGAACCCCCACCTACTATCTTCCAAGGCAGAAATATGAAAAACACTCAAAAAATAAAAGGATGGAAGAGAAAAGTCCAAGCATCTTATGACAGAATTTGTGTCCAAGAGTGTTTGTTTATTCATTACAGAAAAACATATGTGAGGAGTCCATGATGTCCCAATGAGCAAAAACTTGAAGCACAGCCTGAAACCATCTTAAACCAAAGTAGCTGATAAGAGGGTCTCAGAATGTTCTTTCCTCTATTTGAGGAGAGACTTCCTGTTGGAGAAGTTGGCCCGATTCATATAGGCTTGAACTCAATTCCTGGCTCCCTCACCAGCTCTGGGCAGGGAGTATGGCTTCCACCAGATGAGTCTCAGCCCCCCTCTGCAAGGGTAGAGAGGAGTAATAATGGTGTCAGTGCTGCAATTGGGGATGAAGACTCAGTAATCAAATGCACAAGAAGCACGTGGTACCTGGTACAGAAGCAATCCCCCAAACTCAGCGGTGACAGGGGCTTACCTATGTCTGCTATTGAGGGACAGGCTCCATCCTGTACACCAGATGGTTCATCCCTGTGTTGCCCCGCTTTTGGCCTCACTTGCTTAATGCAGAAAACAAGCAGTTTCCCCACAAGAACTGGCTTTCCAGCTGGGCCCAGTAATACAAGCCCATAATCACAGTTGGGCAAATTTGTGACACCCCTTCTCAAAATAAAGAGCAAAAAGAGGAGTGGGGGAGTGACTCGGTAGCACACTGCTTGCTCAGTATGCATGAAGCTCTAGTTTCAATCCCAAATACCAATTTGTAAAAAGGACTCCCCACTATGTAAACTTTCCTACAGTCATCCCACAGCCAAGGGGCTCCGCCATAGGACAACACATACATACATGCCAATCACATCACCTTTGTCTTTAAAGCTCTGAGAGGGACCACTAAAGGAAGACAGTCTTGGGAAATTGCATGATTTCTTCTTGTATCACACAGCTAGTAAGAAACGGCTCTGAATTTTGAGCCCAAGTTAGAAGCTAATGCTTGTGTTCAGTACCATGTCTACAAGTAGAGATTACATAGCCAGCCCAGCAGCCAGCTGACTCCTTGCTGTGCTAACAATCCAGTCTAAGGATTTCCGTTAACCAGCAACTGTGCCTCTAGGCTCCTCCCCTCCCTGGAGCCTCAATAAACTGAATTGGGGGATGCATACCTGAAAGGCAGGCCTCTAGGCCCTAAACCTTTTATGCCATGGGACAGGTAGCTAATACTGTGGTACCACCAAGATCTCCCACTCTGCTGCAGTGAGACCATTGCCGATGCCAGTTTCCACGCTTGTAAGAGTAGCATTCACATGCCCAGGCCAAGCCCGGGAAAACCCAGAATTTTTGACAACAATTAGCTCAAACTAACATATGTGCAATATCTGTATTATTGCATAATTTATATACATTTCACACTGTTTGTGAGGGATATAAGCACCACATGAGAAAGCATTTGCATATAGATGGTGGCTTATAGACATATGCTTGCATTTGATGGGTAATATCTGAGATACGCAGGTCTGCAAACATTGAAACGCTTGCTTACTGCTGCAACTTGAAGCGCACTGATCCTTTGCCAGTTTGTTAATTTTTAAAATTTACTACACTGAAATGTCCATTTCTGAACATATAAATGATTTCCAACTGCCTGATGAGCTGTGGTTGCCAGGCAGCCCAGGGAAGCAGCTTTACTTAGAAAAGTCAGGAATCAGGCTCGCTGTGGTTAAAATCACACAGAACAATTGCTGTCAAAGAATAAGCCATTTTCTAAATCCAACTGGTCATCTACTCCAATGACACTGACTTAACAAACACACTCGGCTTCTGTCCTTTGCCAGCCACTGGGGACTCGGAAGTAAGCTCAATGAGGAGAAGGCAGCTCAGACCCAGCAAAGCACAGCTAAGAGCTTAATAGATGGCACTAGCTATGGTGGTGAGCAAGAGAGTGATGTTTGGGGAAATAGGGCCTGCCCCAATACAGAAACATAAGCACAATTGGTATTCCTGTGTCAGGAGAAAATGCAAAATACCTCCTCAGCCTGGCCTGTCAGTCATGGTTAGTGCCACCATTCCCATCAAGAAGCTATAAATACAAAGGACTAAGCACTTATAAATACTAAGTCCTAAAGTACGTAGGTCTGTCTGCTCCATAGAAGGTGAGAGGGGACAGGAAAAGAGATTCCCCCAGAGAACCCAACCCTGGTCCCCTGGTTATCTTGTAAATGTGGCAAAAAATATACACTAGCACATGAAATCAACGATAATAGTCATTTTAAGGTATGTCCTTTAGTGACATTTAATACATTCAAAATGTTATCTACATTGCTGTGCAGCTATCAGCTCCACCCAGTTCTAGAGCAGTTTTATCAAGTCCATGAGAACCCTCGTGTCCATCCTTATTGCCTGCAGCCCCCCCCCCATACACACACACAAACACATACCGATGTGCTTTAGTCTGGAACCGACCAGACCATTGTGTGAACTAATCACACAATGTTCTTTCACTCAGGACAATTATTTCCGATTCCATACCAGTATTACCACATACTAGCATTTTGTTTCTTTTTAGGACAGAATAATATTCCATTGTGTGTTTGTGTGTTTGTGCCACAATGGAATATTACTCGTTACATAGTTGATGGGCATCTGGACTGTTTCCATTTGTGGGTTATTGTGACTAGTGTCATTATGAACTCCTTAACTGGTTTTCGTAGATGGAACAAATATCACTCCAGATGTAAGGAGGTGTTGACAGTGACTTGGGTCATCATATCACTCACAGGGAATTTGGAGCTGTTCCTCCTGATGTCCTTGTGAGACCAAGATTTCTTCAGGAAATGATGTTAGCTTCTACCTGGCTGTTTATCTATACGTACTGTTTTGCATCAAATACTGCCTTGTGTTTCCTTCGCTCAGAGTAACTAATTGATTTATTGACATAAAACCAAGGTTCATATTACAATAGTCATTAAAGAAACTGTTAATCATTAACCTGTAACTACTGTCATCAAGACCTTCTTGTTGGCTGAATATAGATGACAGTAGAGAATAAAAGTGTTTTTTGAACACCATTCTCAATTCAAGCCATGCTCTACTCAGAGCCAGATCCTTCATGGACGTTGTCTGACTGGAGCCTCACAAGCAGCCATGCACGTAAGAATTAACATTCCCTGATACACAGAAAACCCAAGCTCAGAGATGTGCAGTGACTCACTTCCAATCACACTGATGAGAGGCCAAGTGCCACCAGGTGTGTTTGACTAGTACACAGCCTCCTGAGTCACAGCCAATGTTTCTTGATAGAATAATTAAGGGTGAGTCTGCATAGCCTGCTCCTGTCACATCTGTGACCTTCTGCCTCATCAACTGGGAGCATGGCAAGTCTGAAAATAAACAGAGCTCTTGTGTGGCTACCATGTGGGGGGGAGGCAATTCTATTTCCTTCACTCTGGGAAGGGTCTCCAGTGCACCCTGATTTACCACATGATTTCAGGACAGCCAGACCACTGAGCAGATCGTGGTCTTCCTGTGAAAATAAGAGGGGCTGGAGAAAATATGTTGATTTTCTAGAATGTTCTAAGCATAATTTCAATTGCCTTTAAATAAAATATCTCGTGTACATAGTCATAGGGCAGCATGGGACTTCAGGGTGAGTGTTTGTCATACAAAATACTTCCCAGATAGCCAGGGCTCCTCTTCAGTAGGCCTCTCAGCCAGAGCTCAAGAAGCTGGGCATCCAACTTGTTTCCGAGCATTCTTAAGGGAGAAGGTGCCCAGGGGCCATCCAAAAGCAGCACACCTGTAAGTACGTGTGATAGTTTTATGACTAAATGAAGGCTCCACCATCTGGAACAAATTACTCATACTTACACTTAAAAACAAACAAAAGTCTCAGATCTTCCAGTAGAGTTCCCAATCAGAAAATACAAAAGTCAAAACTGTCCTGTTCGCTCTGAGAGGTGAAAAAGCTGGCTGGTTTGGGCTTTCACCTTCAGGCACTACAGCAACCCTCCTGAGACCAGCGCCCAGCCCTCTTCTCCTCTCAGCACCTTCAGTTGTCTCCAGTCACAGCTTTCCAGTACTCGTGTCGTAGCAAATCACAAAGTTGTGTCTGCAGCCATGTTTCCTCATCTCCAGTATGACAAATCCACACACCTCCTCCACATGTGTAAGTGGGTATCTAAGAGCTATGTCTACCTTACAAGTCCAAAACCAAACTCCTGGCTTGCATGTCCCCCGATGCCTTCCCATAATCCCTTCACCCCATCAAATGGACACATATTATGCTCAGTCATAGTGATGGTATTGGCTTTGACTTTCTTTCTCTTGGTACCATATCCACACTCAGGTTCTTGTCACCTGTCTTTCAAATGCATCCAAAACCTGACCACTTTTCAGATCTTCTCCTTGTACCCCTTTGTCAAAGCTAGGAGACTCCTGAGTGTGCCAAATATTGCATCCTGACCCCACACTGGCTATTAACTCTTCCTGGTTGCTCTTCTCTCAAAGGGACCAATAGCTCATTCTCATGGCCATGCCAGACTTCTCCAATGTCTCCACACCAGCATGGCTCCCCTCACCCTCCTTTCTGTCCTTCCTCCTCATCTTTATTTTTTTCGTGACATGACCACAAGATGTGTCTATATGGTCATGTAGTCATTATCAGTCTCACTTCATCAGATGGCAAACTTCCTTAACGAAGGATGCTTGGTCTGGCTCAGAGATATAGCTCATTAGCTGACACAAGGCACATTACATTATTGCAGGAGAGAGGGAAAGAAATGTCACAAACACTTCAAGCCCAGAAAGTTAAGCTTTCCCAAATTCAAACAGCTAGAACAGAGAACTTCTCAAATGTCCATTAACTTGAGCTAACCAGCTCACATGCCTCTTCCCTTTCTTCAACAGTGAGTTGCAACTCTGGATTATAGATTTTGTTGAAATTGACATCACTGTCCTGAGACAAGCAAAAAAAAAAAAACAAGCAGAAGATACTATTTCCAAGAAAAAATGTAAAAAATAAATGTTACGGTAATAAATTATCCATGATCTAATTATCATTGTCAAACAATTATTAAGAGCTCATGAGCACATGGTGCCCTGCTCAGCATGCTCCTCAGAGGGAGAGAGAACTAGAAACACAGACAACAGGAGGCCCATTAATGTGACTGATGCTTCAGCCTTCTATGTCATCCAAGGGATGGGAAAGATAACAGAGTAAGAAAGGGCTAAAAGCTCAGCATAGACTTCACTTTCAGTAGCCAACACTAGCCTATGTAAAAAACACTTGCAGCCTTTATGTCTTCTCCCTGAAGGGCTGTGGGCTGCAGGGTAGCCCTGAAGGACTCAGGCAGGAAGGCACCACTAAGTCCTTGTCATGCCTATAAGTTAATGGATCAACCACAGCCAGGTCTGTGTAAGCTGAGTTTCCAAGCTACCCAGGTATCCAGACTTGGCAAGGATGTTAATCCTCTCCTATTATACCCACGGAGCTAGTAGGCCCTTAAAGATATGGCAAGATGTGGATGGCAACTATCACTAATTCAGCATGAGTAGCAATTCCCCTAACCAGCTCCTGGTGCTGAAGGTACTAAGAGCATTGCTGCTAAGTCAAACAGGGATTAGGCTGTGTGAAAGGACATCATTCTGGACCATCTCATCCCCATTTACCGGAGGCCTCCCCTGTGGAAAATGAAGATTCAGCATCTACACCTGAATTCATTGATAAATGTCTTTGAGAAATAGTGTTATTCAAATTTACAACTTCAGAACTATAAATGAGCTTATATTAAGTAAACTCACCCTTCAGAGCAATCAAATAGAAATCCTAAGGCTCTGAAATGCTGTTAATATTTAATTTTTAAATGAGACACTTATAGGTATGCTAACACAGCTAATAGCATCACAGAAACAGCTGTCTTTAGGATTTTCCCAGGAAAGCAGAGACCCTTAGTGCTCCTTTAAGAGTTCTGAATTCTGTATATGTGTATAAGTGTATGCACGTAGGATATATATAAATGTCTTTAAACAGGATCTGTACTTTAAAAAAATCAACCAAAGAGGAGTCTACCATGGCACAAATGAAAAGAAAGGCACCAAGCTGACACACACACACCCCAACCATGATGGTAGCCACGTACAAACTCTTCACTGAGATCATCTTAGTGGATACTCAGTGAACCAAGAAGTAGCTTCATCTGATTTACAGAGGGAAGGAAAGCGAAGGGCCATGAGGGCTGTGACCTGCCCACAGTGAAACTCTACACAGAAGAACCAGTATTCAAACCCCTTTCTCTCCACAGTGCTACTGCCTTCCCAGACCCACTTCCTAGCACAGGGCTTTTCCTGGACTCTGATGGTATCTGGGAAGTCCTCTATAATAACATTCATGGTAAGATCACAATTATAATAATCTGTTCTCTCATTGGTCTCCCTCACAAGACTGAGCTGCTGAGAACAGGAGCCTCAAATAGCTTTTCATCTTTGTATCCCAATGCTGTGCCTGTATGTAGGAATGATGGGCAAGTGAGTAGGTGGGTGATGGATGAATTGGAATGAACTAATAGAGAGAGAGAGAGAGAGGAATAGATAAGTGAGCAGATAGATGAGTAGTTAAATGAGGGATAGATGGTTGATTTGTAGACAGGTGAGTATGAGAGGTTGGATTGATTAATTAGTGAACGTTTCACTGCATGGATGTATATATAATTAGATTAATAGATGATTGAAAGATGATAGAAATAATAGACAGACAGACAGATAGATAGATAGATAGATGACAGATAGATAGATAGATAGATAGATAGATAGATAGATAGATAGAAAAATAGATAGACAGGTTAGTGAGTGATAAATCACTGCATAAATTACCACAAGTTGGGTCTAGGCCCTAGTTAGCTTTCATGAAACATGGTTATCTGGACATAAAGCACTGGCATGGATTAGATAAAGGTCGATCAGTCAAAAGGCAGTATCTACAATTGCCTCTCAGCAACAGCCTTTCTTTCCACTATTTAGCTCTACTAGGTCTGTTTTCTGTCCATCATGGAGGATGGGAGATGGTACCTAACAGCCCTGACATGGTTTTCTCACAAAAGGGAAACTCCATGCTACCATATGCTATTCTTATCCATACAGCTGTCCAATCCCCTCCTTAGCCAGACTGAATTACTTAATTCAATCCTTCAGGATAAAGTTTCAAAGGTTGGTTAATTATAAGTTACCAAAAAAAAATCCCGCACATCTATTTTACATCTGCAGCTGTCTGATTTCATCAAGTGCCTTCTGATGGAGGCTGGTGAGTATCTATGCCCTCCTGATGTCTGCATATCCTGGCAGAGAAGGCTCCATCATGAACTGTATCTGTGTCCCAAGCAGGCTGGTACACAGAGTGGGTTGGGGAGGTGGCCTAGAGTTTCTTTTTAATACTAAATTTCATGGATTAAAAGATATTTTACTAAATGCCTACTGGTTCCAAAACGTAGGCAAGGCATCAGGTATGCCCTAGAGAAACATACAATATAATGAGGCAGGAGAAAAAAGATAATGAATATAAAATTAAAAAAAACACATCCATACAGTTAATAAACACATCTGTAAGGTGAAAAATACACACTGACAGTCACAAGAGCTGGTGCTCTGAGAGAAGAGCATGGGGAGGCAGAATATAGAGAAAACATCAGAACACTGAAATCATTAGACACTAGGAGTGGGAGCCTCTGTCTAAAGCTTTGCAGAGCTCCCCTCAACCTGCCTCAAGTGGACCTGAGGATTTCCACAAAGGACAAGGCTACTGGGCACCTCAGCAAATGCACTGAACGATTCACTTAGAGGTTAGAACAAGCTCTAAGAGAGAACCACTTAAAGCTGGGAAGGGAGCCTAAAAAGGCAAGAGATGGTGGCACTCAGGTAACACTGATCAAAAGAAAAATGCCTAGGACCCTGGAGTCTAGAGAAGACAGCCCCTTGTCAGACAGGGGACAGGCCCATTCGGGAGGAGTGGTTGTATGTTCTCCAAAGCCAGATGATGCTATCTGGGGAATTTTAGCCTGGAAGAACACAGCAGTACCCTTGAACAGTTGCTTTGAGCTTATCCCTAGGACAGAAGTCTCTCTAAGTCTGTTGATAAAACCAAGCTTTGAGGAGATTCCACTCTGAGGCATGAAGGAGCTTCCAAAGCTTGAGATACAGTAGAAGCCAACTGTTGGTACTCTGACCATACTATGTTCACCGAGACTGTGACTTCCAGCTCTAACAAGAACTCAACACTCTGTTCTTCCAGAGAGTCAGAGCACTCTCATGTGGCCAGAGGAAGCCAGTAGGAAAGGCTGTCCCCTTGTGCCTGCTGGCTTAGGAACTAAAGGCCTCAGCTCAACCTGTGAGGTGCTTGCACTGGTGACAGATGGTGACTTATAGCTTTGCAGGGCACAGTGAGCATCACTAGGAATACATGGTCATGACGCAGGCAGCTCAGACACCAGCCCACAGCTTCTCCAGCTATAGGAAATGCTTCACTCCCCAGCACTCCATGGCTTCCCACTCAGTGGTTAAGACAATATAGGCTATATTACGAGTCAAAATAAGCAACAGTGCATTTTATAATTAGCCACAACTTGACAAATTAATTAGTACAACAGCACAGTGTGTTCCCTGAAGCATGGCTTACTATATTTTGCTTAGAGAATATATGTCACAAATTACGGATGTATTATTCACAGTACTTATGCAATCATAGTGGATTCTAAAGGTGCCCTTTTGATACCACATTCTGAGATAGAACAAGGCAGCTAGAAAAATCATCAAACCTACTTCAAGCTTCAAGCCACAGAGGTCTCTGCAAAGATTTGCTTCTTTTCCTAGAAGCAGAACAAAAGCTGTCAAGGATCAACATCTGGCCTCTGGAAAGAGTTAATGACAATTAGTTACCTGAAACATGTAAAGTGGCAGAGGATCTGAGCCCCCAGAGATTTGGAGCCTGATGATTAAAAGCATTCAGGCTACAGTCCCAATCATGTACTAGTTGTATGCTGTTAGTCAAGAGTCTCAGGAGGAAATAGATGAAGTAATAATGCTAGGACTGTCTACCATGCTTTGTTACTGGAAGGACTGAAGTGATGCTTAATGCAACGCAGACCAGAGCCTAGTCCATACAAAGAGCTAGTAAAAGTCACTAATGTCTGATCCAGGGAGATGGATCAGTGTGTAAAGCACTTCCTGTGCAAACTTGAGGACTTGAGTTCAAATCCTCAGAATAACAAAGCTGAAAACAGTAGCACATCTCAGTAATTCAAGTACTTCTATGGTGAAGTACAGGGTGAGAGAGCTTCCTTTGAAGGTCAAGGGCTAGTTAGTGGATAACACAAAAAGAAAGGCTCTCTCAAATAAGATGGAAGACAAGGACCATAAAAGAAGGCTGTCTTCAAACAAGTGTGTCTGAACTCACACACAAGTGCACATCTGCATATGTACATACATTACATCATGCACAAAAATAAGAAAGAAAGAGAAAAGTCACTGTTCTTATTCCAAGATGCATGTCCGTAGAAGGCTGAAGCAGACACTACTTCAGGAAGCCTTGCAGGCAGCTCCATGCATGCCTTCAAGACATTGATTCCTCTGAAGACAGCCACGAGCTTATTCCTTAACCCGACAAGCTCGGAAGAACAAACATGATTTCTGTAGAAGGCTAGTCAAGTTCATAGGAGTGCAAGTACACACCAGGCAGTGAGAGCTCTGGCCAGCAGTGCGCTGACAACTGTTTAACATCCAGCTCTCTGGAACAGAAAGTCCTGGGCTGTGTGTTCACTCCCTTCTGTTGTTTTAAAGTGTGACTTCCAAAATTCTTACGTTGAAGCTCTAACTCTCAGTACTTCAGAATGTGGCTGTGTTTGGAAAGAGAGCCTTTAAAAAGGAAGTTCAAATTTGGTTATTTAGGTAAGCCAAAATCCAAGATGACTGCTGAGGATATTAGGACATTCCTACACACACACACACACACACACACACACACACACACACACACACCTCAGTGGTGTGAAGACAGCTACCTCCAAGCCAAAACGGGGCCTCAGAAGGAACTTACCCTATTGACACCATGATTCAGAAGTCGCCCTGAAGAACTGTTTGAGTATGAATGTCAGTTGTCAAAGCTACCCAGCCTGGGGTATTCTGACACACGGGGCACCACACTAAAATTCCAGCATGACCTACTTCAAAGTCCCAGTGTGACATCCCTAAAGGAACAGATTGAGAACAGGTGCACGGGAGTTTCTCTCACGGGTGAGGACAAGGTGAGTCAAATAAAACAACATTCCTGAGACAGGCTCTGTCCTTTCCTTGGAGGGATAAAAGGGTCTTAGCCAAAGGTACTCTGCAGAGATGGTGTGCTTGCCAAGGAACCTATGATCTCATTAGCTTAAGGTGCTGTGCTCCCCACCGGAGAGGGAACTAGAACTCCTTGTATAGTTTGCATAGCGCATACTGACCTCTGTGACTCTCCTTCACCTTGGCTTCCTGGTACACCAACCTCCAACCTTTCAAATAGCCCATTTTGAGCTTTGTCCTTCAGGACTCTTGGGCATGTCTGTAGAGATTAACTTTGTGCTGGGAAATTGGGTCGCCTTAAAAAGCATTCCTGTTGCTCATATTTCCTAGTCCTGGGCGTGTCACCTTGCCACTAGACCCACCCCTCTCTTCAACATGATGACTTTTAGTCCCATATCAAAGCCAAAGTCTTCTTAGTAGTGTAAGCAAGCCAAGAAATCAGCAAAGCTCCACTGTTTTGCTTTCTAAACAGTTCTATAACCCAGCCTCATCCTATATCCCTACTGTTACAGTCATGGATTGGAGTCTAGAAAGCATCTGCTAGGATGTCCAAGTTCTTATGCTACAGAACAAAGAACTGGACCAAGGGCACATGGATACTGGTGGAAAGAGAAGACAATTCATTGGGAAGAGCCACTTGTTCTCTTCCGCTGTGTTTCTCAAAGATTTTAAAGAAAAAGACCATCATTTAGATGAACTAAAGAAAACTGTGGTACTGTGGCTATTCTCAGACTACTTGTTGGGGAAGCTAACTGTGTGGAGGCTAGACTCACAGCTGAATCTCTCTGGGTGTAACCTGAAGAAGGCACATCACAAGGAAACAGCAGCAAGTCCACATCTGGATTCAGCACCCAAACAAGCCTGTCATCTGCCAATAAGAAAACAGATGTTTCTAAATAAGTCCAGTGTTCTCAGAAGAACTGGGTATAAATAATTGCCCCCCCAGAAGTAGAGTGGGGGTGACAGGAAAACACATATGGGGCTCTGCTGCCTGTGCCCAGGTGGACCAAGAAATGCTAGGGGGCAGAGTTATCTCCACTGAATGGACTGCCCTCTACGAAGCACTGAGTGGGGGAACATTCAACAAAACACTGAATCTTCCCCATTTCAGGAGAGCAACCCACAGAGTTGGTGGGTTATGATGCTGTGGAAGGCTGGGCAGAGAGGCTGTCTGTGCCACAGGTTGTAGAATCTATATGCAGCTCCTGCATGTGCTCTCTCCCCGCAGCTCTACCTCCCTCTGCCTTCTCTTCTTCTATGGCTTCTTTGTACTTATCCTCTCCTGCTCATTCACTTGCACATGTCAACTGCGATTTGGACATCAACTATGTACCCACTGAAGCTGATGACTCTACTTCACCCACTCAGGCACAAATTTTCTGAGAACATCTTACGGCAGTGGATTTAGGGGCAATTCAATCTGCTTCCTACAAAGGGACCCAGAATGAGTCTTCGAACAAGTTATTGAGTCCTTGTGGACTCACCACCTGCCAGGCCTGCAGTCTTGCAGACACCATAGCCACCAAGAAGAGCATGTGTCTTGCACCATAACACTGGTCTCAAGTGAGCAACAAAGAGACTGTGGACTGCAAGTCTGTGAGTCCCAGGGAAGAGGCTGTAGAAACCTCCAGGAGAATGTTGTTGAAAGGTGATGGCCTGGAGCTGGCAGGAGAAGTAATGGTTACTTTCCCTGGTAAAGACAACTGAGAACAACCTGAGGCATCCTGGTTATCCTAAAGTGCACTACACCCTGTGCTCTAACCTCAGTTTGTCTTGGCAAGGTAAGTGTAGCTTAGAACAGCTCACTGACCATCAAGCCTCAGTTTCCAGGTCCATAAAATCTGTTTGCTGCCACAGCTTTGGTAAAGTAGAACAGAGAACCCTTAAAAACAAAAACCTATGACCCAGGATTTACTCTGCAAAGTCTAGGGAATCATCTCTGTCATCAGAGGGACATACAAAAACAGAACTGCCTGATGAAGCCAGGGTAAAGCCCAGGCTGTTCCATCCACTTTTTACCTGATGTTAACATGGCACCTTTGCCCCAGATAACCTGAAGCCTATTATGGAGAACCCTTTCACATGTGCAGGTGTGCAGGTGAGCTCTCCTTTCCAGGTGTCAGGACCTGCCAAGGGACCTGCCCAAGGGGACCAAGAAAGGCCCAGTGGCAGCACCCAATATGGTCTCCATGAAGTTTCTCTGTCCAAGCCCTAAGAAAAGGAAGGATGTACAAGTGCCCAGAAGTAGTTTATAAGCTTCATCCAAGTCCAATAAATGGTTGTATGAGCTTAGAGATTCTTATAACACATGTCCCTCAGTCTTTCCTGGTTAAATGACTGTCCCCATTTCCAGAGACAGAGAGGAGGTGTGCCTCTATGCTTGCAGCCTCTGTCCTCTTGGACTCTAGCTCATCATCTCAGCAATAGGCTGGGACCCTCCCTCTCTGCTATCTCCCTCCAACTCTCCCCAAGTGCCTTAGAAAAAAAAAAAGATTATGCTGTGGATAGAACTGGAAATCATCATGCCAAATGAAATAAGCCACAAGCAGAAAGAAAAGGCATTCATGTAGACCCTTTAGAAGGTATTTCTCCCAGAAGTTGGAGCTGGCATTGATGCTATCCCAGACTGAAATGAGCAGGGAAGGAGGTAGGCAAGGGAAAGGGCTGACTAGTGGGTTCTGAGTTTCAGGTATGAAAAGGCAAGAGATTCTGGCATTGTACTGCAAAGAAATCAGACTAGACCCATCTTCTACACATTTCAAAAGGGTGGGAAAACAGTTTGAAGTTTTCGTCATAAAGAAATGACAAATGCTTGAGTTCATGGGTATTTAGCCTGATGTAAGTATTACAAACACACACACCACAAAATTATTACAGTATATATACTGTAATATATACATTTTATATCTTAAGTGCCTGTTATAAGCTAATTTTAAAATTTTATAAAGCTACTAAGAAAAAGAAACACAGAACTCAGGGACCCTCACCTAGAAAAGATGTACCTCTCCATTCCGTATAATTACAGCATGAGGTGGAAACTTCTTGATGGTAAGGGGGTAGAGCCAAACCTTGAGGAGGGAGGCAGGAAGCCCAAGAACAGAGGAGGAAGGGAGCATCTTGTTCCCCTGGGAGCATATCCAGGTCTGAGTCAGCAGCTCTCCTGCAGGCCTCTTGCCTCAGGCCCCTGCATTCAGCCCTCATTACTGCAGGATGGGCTCCAGAGGCACAGAAGCAGGTAAGGGCCCAGGTAGGCAGGCTGCAGGCTATAGGTGACCTGTCTTGACTCTGCATCTGGCTAGAGCCTCAATTTGATCTCTCACAAACTCAGCTCAACTGATTTCAATAGAAAACCCCTCTGGAATTGCACACTGCATTGTAAATAATCTAACTCCCAGAGTTCTGACCACTCTTGGAAAAACAAATTCTTCTTACATCCTCCATTTCTGTTTCCCAGATGTTAACTCTTACTGTGAATCTCACCAGCCTACAGAAAGTGCCACTTTCTAGAACTTCAAATAGAGAGACCTTTGCTTACAAGATGACATAGTCCCACGTAAGGTTACTGATGTATGTCAATAGAAATGAAAACAAAATGATTTTATATGAATATTGAAAGAATTAGTAAACATTCTCTACAATGTACATTGAAATGTAAGAGAGTAAATTCCATGTTATATATCATACCAGTTTATAGCTAGCAACAGTCCATAGGACAGAAACGCTGCTCTCCACAGCAGGGTTCTTGAGGACAGAAAGGAGCAAAGGTATACTGGATTCTCTGCCCACTGTGTCTAACAGGCACTGGGAACACAGTAAGTGTCATATTCATGTGTGATGAATAAAAGAGCAAGGGAACCAATAGCATTCCACTGCAGTGCCTGCTGGCTTTAACTCCCAGGCAACGCTCCTCCAACCTGACTCTTTTCCCTATTTTCTGAGCAGAGCACATACATTACAAACCAGCATTGACCTAAGCAGTGTTGTCATGTCAGCAAGTGGAGTTGACACTGGTTATATCTGAATCACCAGTCCTTCTGCAGAGGCAGGAAGGCTAGAAACCCTGCTAATCCAAAGAAGAGACCTCATTTGTTTAGAAAAGTACAACTGGGTGTTAACAAAAGCAACTCTCTCGCTACTCTTATCTTTCTGTGCTGCATAGTGAATTACAAGGTCAGTCTTCCTAGAGGTCTTGAGACCTTACCTCCCAAGAAGAGCTTTATTCAAAAAGGAAGGAAAATCTAATCATAAAAACAGCTATTACAGGCAATAGACACCTACACAGAATTCCCAACTCTTCCTGATGTATAAGCAGCTAAGGCCAGGAGACTTGCAAGCTAGTGATTTCCAGACTTCCAGGGCCACACATTTCTCCACTAAAGAGAAAGTCAAAGCCCGTGTTCTTGGGTAGAACTTGGCAGCTTATCTTCATAAGTTAAGTCTTACATGTACTAAGAGTAAATGCTGTTTTGACTGCCAAGCTGAATGCTGCAGCAATAAGTCCTGGTCCAAAGCAAAAGAATCTTTAGGCCTCACGTCAGAGCCAGACAAAAACCGCGCAAATCTATCACACATTAGGGGCAAATGCCATGTGCCAGTCCCACCCATCAATACTAAGATGCAAGAGCATACAAATCCTTTTTCCCATGGAGCCTACAGCCCAGTGAAAATGGATTCTACACGGACAAAGCGAGTCACGCTTAGCATGCAGCAGATAACCGTTGTTGCAGCCTTGTGTATATTAGCCCTCTCGATCCACATGGCAGCCCAGTGCAGTAAGATGTTGTTATCATCCACAGGAGAAAAACGAAGCATGGAAGCAAAATAGCTTGCTGAAAAATGCAGCTGTGAATGGCGGAGCTGGAATGCAAACCTTAACTTTCTGCCTCGGGAAGCCTCACTTCCAACCCTTGCCGTCACCTGGTGGGTAAAGGTCCAGAAACCTTAGGCTCCAAATCCACATATTGTATAGCAGTGGCTGCAGAGCAAAATGAAGATATGATATGGCGATCAATAGAGTAATGGTGTGGGGAAAATTGCCTTGACATGTGAGACCAGGATTTTTGTTTCGAAAAGAATTGTCTGCTGAGTATATTTGACAATTGCTTATGGCAACAAATGGACCACATAGGACTGGGTGTTGATTGGCCCAAGATTTCAAGGAAGGAGAATATAACCTGTATTCTAAAGGAAAAGTGTGTCTGGGGCTCCTGAGACTACTTAGCAGAATAAGGACCAAGATCAGCAAGAGGAGGGTGGTGGGAGGAATATTAGGCCCTCAAGTGATTTGCAAAACACCCAACCAACCTTGAGGAAGGCCTAGCAGGCCCATGAAAGGTTTGTGATGGCCCGCTGATAGGAAAGATACTGTTATATGGGATATGAGCAGGGGTGCTCAGGCATTTTCACTAAATCTTGAGGCAGGCAAAGACCTATGACTGAGTTCTGGTTTGTAGCCAACGTGACTACATCATATAGACAATTAAGAATTCCATCTCTGATGGTTTTTTTTCAAAATCTATTACCCCAAATAATTGGCTTGATGAAGATCTCATATAATAAACCATAAATGCTCATTAATCCACCCAGATTAATCTCTCTGTGACATGAAAAGAATTAGTCTCTTGACAAGTGACACAGTCAAGGAAGAGGGTGTTGTGTGCTCATCTTATGACCATGTTCCTCATAAAATGTCCCAGTCCTTAATTACTATCACACAATTGCTTTAAATCAGCAAATGCTTTGAATGGTTAAATGCTCTTCATCAATGGGCCAACAGAGGTTGAGGGAGATCAAATAATTGCTGAGATGGCATGCTTAGCTAGTGACCCAGTGGGAATTCCACCCAGATCTGCCCAACAACAGGGGCCTCTCCCACTGCGGCAGAAACTGTGATTGTGCAACCTCAGCTTGGTACTTCTTTTCTGGGTGTCTAAAGGAATGACTACATTGAAGATAATTAGCTGCTCATACTCCAAATCAATTAATCTTAGTTAAGCTCATTGAAATCTCAGCCTCAGTTACTGAAAATACCAAACTTGAGTTGATCACCAAAGGCAGCACCCCTGCAGGAAGCCCATTCAAGCAAATGACTCAGCTCCCTGAGCTCCCTGGACCCTGATGGGAAAGGGGAGCCTGGCAAGAGACAAAAGAGTAATCCGCAAGGGTGGAGCTGAGCCAACTCCTGCTTTCAAGGCCCAAGCCAGTCACACTTTATTAAAACATAAGCTGAAAATCACTTATTCTGCATTCGGTGATTAATAGTGTTGCCCCTTCCTGGGACAGAGCGGCAGTCCTGAGAAATGACGCAATTACTCCCAGTGAATGGGAACATTAAGGGACTTGTTACTAACAGGGTGGTGTGTACAATTTCATGGTTAATTAGGACTTTGGGGGGAGTGCCGCTACATTACCCAGCCTAAACAGAATTCCTAAGCCGTTCCTCTCTCTGTGCTTTCAAATTGTTATGAAATAAACTTGAAGAATTAAGGAAATCAAAGATGCTCTGGGTTAATTAGGAGCCAGCAATGATTGCAGGAAATGATTTTGGGGGTAATCTTGGACCAGCCAGGTCTCGGAGGCGGCTCACCCTCCTGCACACCACTCCAATGCCCTCCACGACACAGCAAAAGCACTTGGAGACGTGGTTTCCAGGGAGAAAAATGACTTTTAATCAAGACTGGGAAATGGAATTACATGTGTAATTAGATAGAAATAGCCACAAAACCACAAGCTGGAAGCTTGCTGCAATAAGCCTCTGTTCTTGGAGGCTGCTGAGAACTTAGGCGTAAACTATGCTGATGAAGGCATTTGAGCTGTTGTTCTCTGGCCAACTGGAACTTCCCAGGAGTGAAATAAAAGTTGCTCTGTACTCACTGGAAACAGCCCATGTGGTGATGCAGCCGGCTGCACCGCTTTTGTGGACTTCTGCTCTCCTGTTTGTGACCTAAAGCTTTCCATCCTAGCACCAAAATGATCGCGTGTTTCTTTTTCTCACTCTGAGGAAACAGATTCTAGATGTCCACAGAAAAAGCCAGATTTTTTTTTCAAGGCTCTAAAACCAAAGATCGCAAATCCAGTGTTCGAATTTGTGTTCATTTCAAGTTCATAGGCATAAAAAGCAAAGCACCATACTTAGCAGAGAAGATTTCTGTGACCTCCCACACCAGAATCACTTCAATGTCCACTTATGTAAAAGTAGGACAAAGAGGCAGCCACTGTTTGGGATTATGAATCAACGAGTACATTTACTTCCCTGGGAACCTTGCAAAGGCATGCAAGGGCCTCATAAAAGGAAGGCACCCAAACTTTGGAGACTTACTATTCTAAGTCAAAGAGACCAGTCAAGTAATCTAGAGTGGCTCTTCCAGAGCCAATGGCAGGCAGTGTTGTTGCAAAAGGACCTGGGAACAACATAACTTCAAGGAAAGGGATATTTAGAACAACGGCCTGGGCTCAATCTCCCAAGCCAAAGGTCCCTGGCCATTTCTAGCTAATGGCAAAGGTCTCTTCCCTCATGATCTAGACTGGGGGTATTTGAAAATGTCATAGGAAGAGGGACAGGAATATTGTGGGTTCACATAGGCTGAAGCTACATTCACTTTTTGCTCATGAAACTGAAGAGTCACCTGTTCATCATGTATTAAATATTATAATATTTCAGAATCATAATAATATGGGAGATTAGGTATGGTGATTTGAATGAGAAAACCCTCATTATCTCATATGTTCCAATGCTTGGTCCCAGTTAGTGGACCTGTTTCAGAAAGGGTAGGAGGTGTGGCCTTGTCAGAGGAGTGTATCACTGGGGTTGTGGTTTGAAGTTTCAAAAGTTCTCATCAGGTCCAGTGTCTCGCTCTGCACTTGCTACCTGCTGACCAGGATGTAAAACTCTCAGCTATTACTCCAGTGGCACATCTATCTGCCTCCTGTCATGATGGTCATGGACAAACCCTCTAAAATTGTTAGCAAGATTCCAGTTAAATGCTTCCTTTTATAAGAATTGCCATGGTCCTGGTGTCTCCCTCCTCAGAGCAAGAATGACCCTAACTAAGACACCAGGACACCCTGGAAAGTTCCCAAGAGTGCTACAGCTCTGGATTGTTTTTAATTCTATTTTCTAAGACATAGTTTCCTTCTCTGTAAAATGAAGTAGTAGTTCACCTTCCCCACAAAACTAATACAAGACTGAAGACAAATAAAACAAAACAAACAAACCAAAAAGCCAAACAACCTCTGTATGAGAAGCCTTATATGGAGCACTTGACATATGTCATCTCATTCTTGGTCATGAGCCTGGTACCACTAACGCACTTTTATTTTACAGAGGGGAAGTTGAGGTTCAAGGAAGTTAAGCAACCTGATCCCAAAGTCACTAGCTGATAAAAGACAGACTGAGAAGTAAATTTGTGTTGACAACAGATCCTGAGCATTATGCTACCAGGGGGTGCAAAGCAAGTATGGGCCATTGGCCTGGCCCACAGGAGCATGGTAAGTTACCCTGATGCCTCCCTCTCCCTCTCCTACCGCAGGACTCAGATTAAACCCCTGAAATTCGCAGATATCTCTCACACAGTACACTGATTCATTTCAAATTTTGCTCTGTTAGATTTGACCCACCATTTGACCCCACACAACAGCTTTTAGATTGAATCCCAGGACCATCATGCTGCTCCCACCCCAATTCTTAGACTCATCATTTCCTGAATGAAAGGAACAGGTGGCCCAGGAAAAGCTTGGCTTGGTGTGATCCTGGGGGAATGAGCAGTGAGAAAATGAGGTACAAACATACTTTGTTTCCTCACAAGACAAAGACTGTGTCTCATTGCACTAAGAAGAATCCACCAATCTCCAGGTACCGGGGCCTGACCCAGAAAGAACTGGGGTAACTCCGGAGGTCACTCATTTCCCAAGGGTCTAGACCTGTTGATAGGAGTGGCTACAGGCTTTTTAACTACCTCTGGAACCCAATTCCATCCACAAGTCTAACTTGTTCAAATCTCTAAGAAACGCACAATTGCTTTCTGGAAATATCTTGTTCCCTCGTGCAGCTGAGCCCTTACCCTTTTGCCCTTCTGCTTCCCATTATTTAAGCCCCACAAGCTGTCATCAGCCTTTGCTTAAAAGCATGTCCATGTTGTCTGTTCCTTAGTTTTAAAAGGCGACACTCTCCCCCCATTATGAACAGGATTGTATTTGTGCATGTTAAGCACCTGCCAGAGAATTCACTCTCAAATCATCATCTGCAGATCCACCTCTGTTGAGCTCGGCTGGCAGTGGAGAAATGATAGAATCTGTATAAACACAGAACCCCAAATGTGTCCTACAAGCTTCAGCCTTGTGGGACTCCACAGCACCTCATATCCAGGGACTGCTGAGATACCAAGTCAAGAGACTTGTGGATACTGATGGGAAAACACTTGGCTGTTCCACTTTATAACAGATGTAACCCAGGGCAGCTCAGTGTCCAAGTGGGTTCCATAGTAATGGGAAGAGTGACTGCCTCTGACATGAACTGATTGGCCTGCTCTTTGATCACCTTCCCCTGAGCAGGGAGCAGCCTTACCAGGCCACAGAAGAAGGCAATGCAGCCACTCCTGATGAGACCTAACTGACTAGGATCAGAAGGCAAGAAAAGAAGACCTCCCCTATCAGTGGACTTGGGGAGGGGCATGTGTGCAGAGGGGGGAGGAAGGGAGGGATTGGGATGGGAGGAGGGAGGGAACCACAGGGGAGATACAAAGTGAATGAAGTCTAATTAATAAAGAATTAAAAAACCCATGGCAGTTCAGTATCCAAGTGGGTTCCATTGTAATAGGAACAGGGACTGTCTCTGACATGAACTGATTGGCCTGTTCTTTAATTACCTCCCCCTGAGGGGGAAGCAACATTACCAGGCCACTGAAGAAGACAATGCAGCCACTCCTGATGAGACCTAATTCACTAGGATCAGAAGGAAGGAAAAGAATACCTCCCCTATCAGTGGACTTGGGGAGGGGCATGCCTGCAGAGGGTGAAAAAGGGAGGGATTGGGATGGAAGGAGGGAGGGAACCACAGGGGAGATACAAAGTGAATAAAGTGTAATTAACAAAGAATAAATAAAAAATTTTAAAAAAGAACTTAAAAAAAGAAATGTCTGTGTTGTTTTTGTTTTTGTTTTTGTTTTCTGATTTTTTAGATACTTAGGCTTTTAGAATGAGACACGAAACTTCTCAATTGGAAAAACTTACTAGGAACTTAGCATGCTCTCAGAAGGATGATATATGTTATGTGAGCTGTATTTAATTAATTTCTTTTCTACATTTTGCTTATTTAATTGATGAGTTGGTATGTTCTAAGTGTGTGACTATGGCTCACTTTGTGTAAGAACACTCAGAAATAAATGAAGACATGTCAATTTGCTTCCTCTAAGAAAAAAATGGAAGTCTAGTTAAGAGTGAGGGACAAAATCAACATGAAGGGGCTGACAGCTCAGTCAGGAGAGTGTTTACTGCACTGGCATATGGACCAGAGTTCATATCCCCAGCCCCCAGGTTAAACCCCCAGACATAGCGGGGTGCACCATGATCTCAGCACCAGGAAGACACAGGCAGGAAAATTCCTGGAGCTTGCCACCAACAGAGCTAGCTGAATCAGTCAGCTGAAGGAGCTGCTTGCTGCTACAGGATAGAGAGGACCCGGGAGCCACTCTGTGTCAACCTCTGGCCTTGGGGACACAAGTACACAAACAGAGAAGGGGGAAGAGTCAGTGCTACATATACACAAAACGAGTAATTTAAAGGTTTAATAAGAAAGGGGGAAAGACAATTTAAAAAGATAGAAAGTTAAATACCTAGGGATAAACTGGCCTAGATGCATAAGCCTATATATAGAAAGCTCTTAACAGAGAGAGATGAGGAAAACACGGAAACACGTTCACTTACTTGTCCAATGTTCAACATCATAAGGACTTCTGGCTTTCCTAAACCGAATCATATTCCCAATAAAATATCAGTAGGCGGGTTTGGAGCGTTAGATGGAATAGTTTTAAAGCTCAAAGAGTAGGAAAAGCTAAAGAAGAAAATGAAAAGGAATAGGGGAGGTACAGGAAACCTAATCATATGAAGTCTCACAATACTCGTAAAGTTAACTAAAATAAATCAGAATATTTAGATAAAATCTGTCTAATAAACAAATTTTAGTATATTGTGGTATCAAAAATCAGTTGGGCTAGGATGAAGTATTCAAAAAGAATGAAATAATTATACATAAGGTTTATTATAAATCAGTTTTAGATTTTCCTTTTATGTGTACAGGTGTTTTGCTTGGATACAGGTATGTGTACCACATAAAAACAGAAGAAAATATGAGATCCACCGGTACTGGAGGTACAGCCAGTTGTGAGGAATTGTGTTAGTACTAGGATTTAAATTCTGGTCCTAAAATTAAATTTTAGATTTAAATGTTTTCAATGGTATCATAAAAGTACTTACAAGAAAAAAAATTAAATCTTTATAAACTGTGGACAGATTAATGTTTTCATATGACTAAAGCTCAGACACAATAAAAGACAAGATCAATAATTTTGCTCTATGCAAATAAAAAATATTTTCATGAAAAGGAAAATAAAACAAATTGGAATTCAATATTTTCAACTCCACTAAATATCAAGAGATAAAAATCCCTACTGCACAAATATCCATGACATCAACAGAATGTAGGAACATGTGGCTGGCAGAAAATGAAATGCAAGTAACTCCTAGGCATCTGCAAAGATGCCTCCTGTCACTCAGAAGAAAGATGCAAGTTAAAGTTATGCTTCCCTACTAGCTTTATGCATCAAATTGGCAAAATTCCTGAAGTTGAATGACAGATTCTGTTGACAAAGCCATGGAAAAACAGGCACTCTTACACACCATAGGTTGGAGTAAAGCTAGCACAGCCATTTTGGAAAGGAATGTTGTAGTATCTATCAAAGTTACCAATGCAAAAATCCTTTCACTCTGCAATTCCATTTTTAGAAATTCATCCTATGGACATACTTTCAAAACTGCAAGCTAACTGACCTAATTGCAAGGTTACTCTCTGCACCTCGCTTTTTTAAAACCAAAATACTGGATGGAATCTAAATGTTGTCATTAGAGAGCTGGTTTTAAAGATTGTGGCACAACTATGGAATCAAATAATCTGCAGCTGATTATTAAGAGATGGCCAAACCCTTCATAAACTAATCTAGAGAGATCTGTAAAATGTTTCAGAGTGAAAAAGCAAAATGAAGAATAAATAGATGTGCTGTTAATTTCATCAACTTCACATAAACCTACGCCTACCTCAGAGGAGTCTCGGCTGAGAAATTTCCTCCACCAGACTGCCCTGTGGACATGTCTGTGAGGTAATTTCTTAATTAATGATTAATGTGGGAGAGCCCAGCCCACCAGGGTGTTGACATCCCTGCGCAGGTGATCCTGGGTTGTATAAGAAAGCAGGCTAAGCAAGCCAGTAAGCAAAACCCCTGCATGGCTCCCACTTTTACCCCTGCTTGAGTTCCTGACCTGACTTCCCTCAATGACAAACTGCCAACCAAACCTTTTCCTCCCCACACTGTGTTTGGTCATAGGGTTTTATTACAGCAATAGCAGATTAAGAGAGAGGGACCCATACCATACCCTCATTAGCACAAAAAGGTCTAAGAACTTAATTTACTTATGAAAAATCTAAGAATCTCCAGAATGAATAATTTGGGAGATGCAAAACAGATTAGAGTTTAGAGACTGTCTATACATTTTGGCCTGCTAAATTTTTAACATATTAACTCATGACCATAAGTTAAATGAACATGCTAACGACATGCTAATGGAACAAATCATAGAGATTACAAAAACCAAAGGAAACTCTAGAACCACACAGAATGTAGAGAACATGGAATGAAGGCTGATTGTAGATAGGCAACCAAAACACTTTGGAGCGAACACAAGAGGAAGGGACACATGCAGATGACTGAGACTTCGAAGGAGTAGTTAGTCTGCAAGTGTGTCCCCTAATGTGTTTTAACTATTCATATAAACTACATAAAACTCCCATGTGCATATATACATCTATTCCATAATTCAAAGCATTTTAATAGGCAATGAATGCCCTTTATAGAAAGCTCTTGTAAGGAAATCATTACAAATATATCCAAAGACTGAGCTGCACGGATGAGCCCCAACACAAGTGTTCAAAAATAAATGAGTAATTAAATAAACGATGTCCTGCCACACAACACAATGCCAGAAGGGCACCTAATTAATGTTTTAAAATATTTAATGATATCAAAAAATGTTTACTCTCAGCTTCAAAGATACACACCAGCATACTCACTGCAGCTGTTTCTAGGAGGGGGGTCATAAACAACTTTTCTAGTTTTTGAATATGCACGTTTCCCCATTTTTACAGTGAATACATGTTGTCTGTGCAATAATAAAGAGGGCTGAAAATTTAAAAAACTGGAAAAGCGAAGACCCAGTTTAGTTGAATGGTGTCTAGGAGAGCTGCCCACCTGGACAGCTCTTTGTCTAAACTCTCCACTTTAATACTTTCCCAACCACAATGGTGAAATCCAAAGACCTTCATCAGAGGCTGGAGAGAGCAAGAGGCATGGGGAAGAGGGAAAGTCAGAAGCTCGGAAGTTCCGTTCCATTCCCTTCTACCCTTGTGCAAGCACAACCATATGTGTGCAAGCACACATACATACACACACACACACACACACACACACAGAGAGAGAGAGAGAGAGAGAGAGAGAGAGACAGAGACAGAGACAGAGACAGAGAAGTAAATAGAGAGAGGCAACAGAGATGACAGAGACAGCACAGTGACAGCCAGGGTATCTTCACTTTGCTGCATTGTACAAACAGACATCCTGACTAGCATTTACCTTTAGTAAAGGAATGTCTGGACCACAAAGAAACAAATCCACATGGCAACTATGCCATGAATCTGTGTCTTTATGCCTAGTTTGGATTGCAGAAACTCACATAGTGATTATTACCACTATAGCTGCTTTCTTAGAACACAGAAGAAAGATCATGAAAGACCATTATCTAAGGCAGATGTGAGAACATTACTGGATAACCAAAGGTATTACACAACAGAACTGATGAAGAGACAGGAAGCCATTTCTGTCCACTACAGTAGGTCTGAGGTTTGGGTTGCAGCACCTGGCAGGCAAGGACCCAAATGGGCACTAATGGGCCAGGGGCCCTCCTCTACAAGCCTAGTGTGGCCTGGTCTGTGAGACTATGCTGGCCCACAGCCCTCATTAGAGAACTGGGGATGAACACTTGGACTGGTCTTACAACTCTCAGCAGAAACCAAGAACAATGTCCCCTTTAAGTAGGGGCTCCCACTTGCTCACATTTTCTCTTATGAGCAAAGCAACAGGAACACTATGGTCTGCAAAGGCTCAGGTCAGCTGACAGCTGTGTTTCTCATCTTAGCCCCTGGCTCCTAAGTGACTTGATCTACTTATCTGGTTCTGAAAAGTCACTGACCTAATAATGGCATAATTGCAGCTATTGCTGACCATGATTTTACCACTTACCAAGCACTGTAATAACATAAACGGTCTTGCTTGAGCCTATCAATAGGCCGTGAAGTCGTGGAAAAGACTCACGACACAGATGGCCCAGCTGTTCCTCTACCACCAGCACTCATGCTCTCTGACATACAACTTTACAGCTCCTTCTATTAGGAAATGAAGCCTAAACTTTATTCCTTGAAGTTGGGCAGATTTTGAGACTCTCTTTGCTTGACAGAATAAAGCAAAAGTGATGAAATGTGTGCCAACTCCAAACCTAGATCTCAAGGTCCTTGGCATATGCCCAGCTATTGCATTGGAATTTTGTCACTTCCATGAGAACTAGCATGAGAGGGAAAGAGATCCACATGGAAACGACAATCAGAGAAGACAGCACTACCATGATCGCCTAATCCTTGCAACTACAGACATGAGTGGGGGCCCCAAGTCCAAACAAAGCTAGACTAGACAAGCAAAACCATGAGGTCAATTGGCAGATTAATGAAACTGTTGTGTGGTTATTGGTGTAAACTACGTTTGCAGATGTTTTGTTTCATTATTTTACCACAGTAATAAATATCTGGACACAAGTGTGTTACGTATAATTATCAAACTCAGGATGAAAAAAACAAAGAAGCTCTCTGTTGCTAGAGAGCTTTCATTACCCTCAATGTTCAATTTTTCAGAGACAGGCACTTTGGAAGGTAATCAGCATGAGTACCTTTACCCACCATAAAACTCCTTCTCTCCCTCTCTTTATCCCTCACTCTTTATCCCAACATCAAGATGGATCAAACATCAAGAAAGCAGCGATCCATGAAGTGGCTTTCACTAGAAACCCACCTTGTTGACACCCTGGGATCCAACTTCCAGCTTCCAAAACTGAGAAAATAAATTTCTGCTATTAAAGCTTCTTGTACTGCAGAGACTTTTATGGCAATTTATGTAAACTAAGCCAAGACCCTAGATTACTGCTAGCAAGTGACAGTGCAGATCGAAAGTCTCCCCTGTGTCCTACCCAGCCTCGGAGTGATGATGACCGGTGGTTCTTCTGCTTATATCCAGTGATGGTGCGAAAGACCAGATGATCCAAATAAATTCATCAATGTCGGCAGTCTAGTGGTTCTCAACCTTCCTAATGCTGTGCCTTTTTAATACAGTTTCTCGTGTTGTGGTGAGCCCAACCACAAAGTATTTTTGTTGCTACTTCATAACTGTGACCTGGCTGTTGTTATGAATCGTAATGTAAATACCTTTGGCGATAGAGGTTTGCCACAGGAGTCACACCCGCATGTTCAGAACTGCTGCTAGAGGAGGTATGTGTGGCTCCTCACTCTAGAACAAGCCTTACAGAAAGACAGACAAAAACTCCTATCCATGCAGAAAAGGGCTCATTTGGCTTCTTCGATGAGCTCATCTGACTTTTCAGGAGCAGTAAAAGCAAGATTTGTCTTTCAGGAAAGTTCCCCTTAGATCCAATCCCAATGACCTGAGTTCCAGTTTTGAGTTGCAGAAGCCAGAACCCCAAAAAGTCTGATTGTAAATTTCTATTCCTACATGCCCCCACCACAGCACCTTCTCTACAAGTGAGGCTGCTGTGAGATCAGGTAGCTAACATAATGTGGACAGATGACAGGACCTGGCTGCCATTGGACAGCCAAGGAAAGAAGGCTATTCCAGACCACCAGCATGGTGAAGGAAGCAGCAGCCTGTACCCAAGTAGAAATGGAGCCTTAGGTCACCTAAACTACTTATCCAAGGCCACATGACACCTCTTGCAGCAGACTGTACCTCACTGAGATGGGTGGTTGCCATGCATATGGAAGCCTGGCAGCTATTTCCAAGGGCTTTCAAACCATATGGCAATAAAGTACCTAGGGCTCAAGGCCCATACGCTCTGTGAAGACAGAGCTTCAAAGGGGATGTAACAAAACATCCCAATATGCTGTCTGCTTCCACTGGAGCACTTCTCTCTGTCTTTAAGCTGAGATGAAACCAGACAGAAGATGAAGCTCTCATCAACACCAGAAGGCTGCGGCTCTACAGCTGTGAGGACACTAGGTGAGTAAACAATCATCTTGGCTTCAAAAAGTCACCAATATAGGAGTGAGGGTCCTACAGAGATTTTTGTGGAGTTCAGAATGTCCACAGAGGGTAGCTAATTGTCTGCTGATAAAGAGAAAAAAAAGCAGTGTTTAAAAAAAATGCAGAGCTTAAGAGGTCTCCCCTACAGTCAATTATTTGGAGGCTCCTAGGAGTCATCCAAAAGTCAAGTCAAGAATATGGAAGAGGAATAATGGCCCTATGAGATAGTAACATAGGGAGAGAGTGGATGATCTCATCTAAGGATGAGGGGAGCCTTCCTAAGGAAGGAAACCGGAGACTTACCTAAGAGTTATGGAGGATGAAGGAGTAAGAGAGGCAGTATTAAGAAGAACAGCATGTATGTGGTGGGTAATGAAAAGGTAGATCTGTAAAGAATGAAAGGAGATGCCCAAGACAAGGAAAAAAAAAGGAAGCAAACAGGGCTGCTCCATACAGATCCTGAGTTTCACCGTGTAGAAAGATGCCAAAGGGTCTTTCTTCTCAGGGACCTGATGGGCAAAAGCACCCTGCTGGCCACTTCTTAAATGGAAAGATACATTGAGATTTAAGCAAATGAAAAAAACTAGACTACTATAAGCACCTCTTACATACCAGAAAGAGCACCTACTATGTGCTGGGCACAACACTGGATGCATGCACACAGCTAAACATTAGATTTGTCTATTTATCCAAGTCAACAATTGTGTATAGATCCATTGCTGCTCTCCCTGACCAAGCAGAGGCAAGGAACTACAAAATCACCTTCTAAGGAAAGAATAAGAGAGCTTATATTCAAACTCCTGGCAAACTTTTTCCTATCGATGTTCAGTTTTCTCGTTTACTTTATTTTAAAAAACAAGGTGCCATTTGGGTAGAAAGACATTAGCCGGAAACACCCTCAATCAATGCTACTTTTGGATGCTCACAAGATTGTCTGATAGAATCATTAAAAAAGGAGGCAAAGATATTTAACCTCTATCTAATAATTATTCCTGGATTTGACCTTAGAATCACAAGCTGAGGATGTTGCTCTAAATAAGCCTTTTATAAATCACTTGGAAATGTAATACCATAAGTAGTTATATTGTGGAGATCATGAATATACACACCTACAGGATAAATGAAAAACCCTCTCTTAATGTTATGTAAATGAGAATGGTGATTGGATAAACTCTCTAGGGACAGAATTTTACACAGACCCATAAAGTGCTGGCTCTCAAACCACCACAGTGGAAATAGAGATTCTGAGCCCTAAGAAAATTGGGTTAAATGTTACACACGGTAACTCAGGTAATGACAAAGGCAAGGCTTTGAATAAAATTGCTCCATAAACTGCAAGAAGGGGTAAGACGCAGTAGTTCTAAATTAACATACTGTTTTACATAACATATGAATTTCAGTACGTATGCACAACTAAATTAATAAATCAGATGCTACAAGCAGACATCAGACTCCTTTATTTACTTATCTCTGAGCTTATAAGTTCAACTCTAAGTTGACCTGCTACCCCTATGCGGAAACTTCCCGCTGGAAAAGTTTCAAAATGTGCTTTCTATTAAGAGCTGTTCTGTATTCCACAACTCAAGGGAATAGGCTGTATAGCGAAGTGGAAAACTTACCCACTTCGCTACCCATCAGGTCTACCCATCAGGAAGCTCTTGCCCCACCTTGCAGACAATCCGATAAAACTACCTAAGTTCAGGGACTAGCATATAACCACCCTGTTAATGAGGAATCTGTCCAGAGACCTGGAGTCTAAGCAGCTCAACAGGATGGGCATAAAGGGTACTGCCACAACAGAGCCCCACCTGCCTCACGTACAGGCTGTGACAGTAACCCACATAGGTATCCCCAGATGTGAGACCTACCCACAATCACAGCATAGCCTGGCCTCAGTGAAATGCCATCCCTTGAGCACATACACGATACCCCTGAACTTGTGAGGAGCAGAACTCCAGGCTATATCACACTCAATCTTGCAAAAGGCCCAGCACTGGCCCAGGTCTAAAGTCACCGCCCTAGGCTACAGGCCACACTGCCCACTGGCAGCTACATCTTTCTCATATGTTAAGGCTGTTTAAGCAGCTACCTCCAAACAGAGCCAGGGATTCACTAGGTCTCACCTGGATCCACCAAGAGGTCAGCAAACTCCAAGGTACTCCCTTCACAGAGGAACAGTGCAGGCTAACTGCCATTCTGCAAGGCTCTCACATCTCCCTGCTGTGGGCATCACCCTTCTGGTGGCCTTCACAATCTTCCCTGGCACACCCAGCACCAGCCCTTCCTGATAAATTTACTCCCTTCTTTCTTACCCCTCTACCTCCTAAATACAGGTTCCCATAACAGCACTGAGCAGCCCATATCTGCAGAACTGGCCTCTTTGGCTAGAGAGCTTAAGCCATTCAATCTAAGTAGACTCCCAAGAGCATTAAATGCCAACTCCTATCTTGCCTCTGCCAGGCCATGCAGTCACCCACAGACAGGAGGCTTTGCTCTCTCTCTCTCTCTCTCTCTCTCTCTCTCTCCTTCCTCTCCACACAGTTCTGTCCAAGATCTCCTCTCCTGTCTAGAAGGAGCTGCCTCATGTTTGACATCAGCCTCCAAAATGGCAGTCATCTGGTTCAACCCCGGCAATCTGTCCTGCTTCCAGCTGCCAATACCAAGGCCCTCCAAGCATCCCTACAGGTTTAGTGAGATGATGTCATGACTCCCTTTTGCCTAACAGGAAGAAACAAAGACACTACTGTTTGTGCACACTTACTGGTCACCTGGGACTCATCACAGGGACATACATGCTTCCTATGGTCCCACCTCAGAATTCTGTCATTGTCACACTCAGGCTCCAACCATGGTTCCTATCCCAAGAATTTGTCCTATCCCAAAAATTTGTCCCCATATACTGCTTGTGGCAGTATAGCGAGAACCCAACAGGCTGAGCCTTGCTTTGCCACATGCTATGGATGAGTTATTCTAACCTTCTGTGCCTCCATTACCTCCTCTGTAAAATGGGATAGTAACATTCCATTAAGGGGAAAATCAAGCTATCAAGCTTTCTTATGGTTTCTACTTCTATCACCCAGCACCTATTGAGGACTCTTGCTCAGAAAACATCTCTCTGATACCTGAGTCTGGTACCTGAAGCATCCAGACCTAGAAGAACCCAAGGAAGACCTACACACACACACACACACACACACTCCCCTAAGATGATGGCTGTGGGTCTGATGGTATATATTCCTTTGCCTTGAGGGAATTCCAGGGTCTAAGTGACCCTTGAGAAATCCCTAGGAGTCAGGGATTATTCTGGGACATCTCCTGAAGTCTGAACTTCAATATCTACTTCAGGACCGTCTACTCTCAGCTAAATGACCACCTTGCAGGGCTGTAATGAAGAGACCATCTTTATTTGCATGCAAAGCACCTGGCAGAAGGCCCACCACGAGGACAGGCCAAAGCCACCACACCACAGTTCTCAAGCTCAGCCCACATCATCAGCTATGTGCTCCACCTCCCCTTCGTGACTATGAGTCCCTTAAAACCGAAGGCCATGGCTTCCAAATCCACATAAGTCCTGTGTCCTGCCACTGCATTTGAAGCTGCAGATGCTGGTGTGGGGTCTGTGACTGTAAATAATCATATCAGAGACCTTGACTTAATGCCCACAGATTTCTTTCTCAATGCTCCCTAGGAACAAACAGAATTACATAATCACTATCTAATCCTTTGTATCCCTTGAACACCTTCAGGTGGAAAGAGGTTCTGCCTAGAACCTGTGACCTGGATGGTATAAGGTTTAGTGCAAGAGGATGCCCCTATCCTAGCCCAGGAAAAGGAGAAAGGCTGGAGTCCTCCACCTCCATCCACATGAAGCCCACCGCCTCCACTGTAAGAACAGTGCCATCTGCCTTTGTCACTGGTGGTGGGCAGGACCACTGAGGAAGCTGCCCTGGAACAGATTCCAAAAGCAAGGAGGAGGTGAATACCAAAATCAGCTTTCTTGTGCAGATAAGAGAAATCGTAACTCCTCATCAAGCTGGTTGCATTTGGTGCACTAACCAATTGTTGGATTCACTAACAGGTCTTTTTGTTTTTTCTCCCTTCGAGACAGGGTTTCTCTGTAGCCCTGGCTGTCCTTGAATTCATTTTGTAGACTGGGCTGGCCTTAAACTCATGTAAATCCTTCTGCCTCTGCCCTCTCTTGAGTTCTGGGACTAAATGTGTGTGTCACCATGCCCAACACACACCACTTACTGTAAAGTGTGAAGGGTTTGGCTGTGAACTACACAGTGGGAGGGGGCTGATGTAAAACTCAAAATAGGCATCTGAAAGACGCAGAGAATGGTGCAGGCCACTTGAACACCTACAGTGCTGAATCGACAGAGACTGTTTGAACTGGTCAGTATGAAAAGGTTTAATACACATCTTATCTTCGAGTCATATTTTAGTATGAATGAATTTGAAAAGCATCCAACAACACAAGACCGACTAAATAAAGGATGAGTGGTACCATAATGTACTTCACCAACTGGCTATTGTAAGAAATACTGTGCAGCCCTTAGAAATAAAAATAAAAATGAACATATGTTTATAGGAAAGACTTTGATGATGTGTCACAGTGTAAAAAATCAAATTATAGAAACATATAAATAGTTCCACATATATACATAAAATTTGCAAGAAGAGCAGAATGGAGGTCAGCAAACTAAAACTACAGGGCCTGTTTTATGAATGAAGTTTTATTAGTCTATAAACACACTTTGCCATTTAATAACTGCACATGGCTACTGTCCTGTTCAGCAATTGTGACAGAAATTATATGTGCTGCAAATCATATACAGAACTTGATCGTTTACAACAAAGACATCTGCTCAACCATGTTTGTAGCACCTTTATTTGTAATAGCCAGAAGCTGGAAACAGCCCAGATGACCCTCAACTGAAGAATGGATACAGAAATTGTGGTACATCTACACAAAGGAATATTACTCAGTGATTAAAAAAAGAAAAGAAAAGAAAAGAAAAAACAAGGAAATCGTGAAATTTGCAGGTAAATGGTGGGAACTGGAAAAGATCATCCTGAGTGAGTTATCCCAGAAGCAGAAAGACACACAGGGTGTATACTCAATCATAAGTGGATATTAGACATATAATATAAAATAAACCTACTAAAATCTGTACACCTAAGGAAGCTAATCAGGAAGGAAGACTGTGGCTAAGATGCTCAATCCTATTCAAAAAGGCAAAGAGGATGGACATCGAAGGAGGGAGAAAACAGGGAACAGGACAGAAGCCTATCACAGAGGGTCTCTGAAAGGCTCCACCCTGCAGGGTATCAAGGCAGATACTGAGACTCATAGCCAAACTTTGGACAGAGTGCAGGGAATCTTACAAGAGAAGTGGGAGATGGTAAGACCTGGAGAGCACAGGATCTCCACAAGGACATCAAAAGATCCAAAAAGTCTGTGCACAGGGGTCTTTTCTGAAACTGATACTCCAGCCAAGGACCACTCATGGAAATGGCCTAGAACCCCTGCACAGAGGTAGCCTATGGCAGTTTGGTGTCCAAGTGGCCTCCATAGTAATGAGGACAGGGACTGTCTCTGATAGGAACTGATTGACCTGCTCTTTGATCACCTCCCCCTGAGGGGGGAGCAGCCTTACCAGGCCACAGAAGAAGACAATGCAGCCACTCCTGATAAGACCTGATGGACTAGGATCAGAGGGAAGGTGAGGAGGACCTCCCTTATCAGTGGACTGGGAGAGGGACAGGGGTGGGGAAGAGGGAGAGTGGGGTTGGGAAGAGAGGAGAGAGGTACAGGGGAAATACAAAGTAAATAAACTGTAAATAATAAAAATAATCTAAAAAAATTAAGAAAGAGTTTGTCAATCCTTAATCTAAAATATGCCAAATGTTCATTATACTTACTTCAAAGTAGAAGAAATTAGGTCATTTTATTTAGGAGTGTTTTTTGTTTGTTTTGGTTTTGGTTTTGTGTTGGTTTTATTTTTCATTTTGAGGTATTTTTTGGTAGTGTTAGGGACTTAACCCTCAATCCCATGCATGCTGTAATCCAAACTCCATTTTTTTATGTTATGACTATGTATACTTGTATTTTCTCTTCCATGATTATATGCATCTTCCATGATAAAGCACATAGTTATGAAAACAATCTATTTGCATATTTATAATGAAAATAATTTCACATATATACCATGATAAAATCCATTAGTTTGTTTATGTAAAAATAAATTAAATAATAATCTCATTAATATTCATGAAAGCATAACCGAGAATAGAGTTTTGGAAAGTCTGCAACTTTCTCAGTGCTCATAATAATCCCCAGCCTGCTGAGTCTGACCCAAAGACTTTCTCAGAAGAGTTGTGACTCTGAGTTGGTGGTGGATAGATGGACTCCATCTCCCATCTTGAATATGCAGGATGAGGATCCTACCCTGATAAGCATCATCATAGCCCCACAGGACCTCTACAAGAAAGTTAGACTGGGTGGGATGCAACTGTCTAAAGATGAGAGGCATCAGAGGCTCCTCAGCCCAAGATGCCAAGCTCAGCCTGCTGGGCCAGCTGGGATGGGTGCTGAGCCACCTCTATTCTTCTCCACTAGTGGTAAAGGTGCTAAGGTCAACAGGCTAAGCTAGCCATGCTGGAGTCATAAACTAAATCTGAGCATTCCTCCAAACTCCTCCAGTTCCTTTACTGCCTCCTCCCACTGTCATTCCAGTTCCTGCTCTTTCCTCTTGGATCCCAGGTGCTCCTGCCCATTAAAAGGTTCCCATTTCCTCCCCAGTCAGACTATTTCATGGCTGCACACATTTACAATCACACTCTGCTTTGCACAAAAAGCCTGTTCTCACCCAGGCCCCCTGGCAGAAGATTCCTGTTTGTTTGTTTGTTTGTTTGTTTGTTTGTTTGTTGAGACAGGGATTCTCTGTGTAACCTTGCCCATCCTGGACTTGCTTTGTAGATCAGGCTGGCTTCAGACTCACAGCAATCTGCCTGCCTGACTCTGCCTCCCTGTGTGCTGGGATTAAAGCATGTATGCCACCATGCCTGGCTTTCTACTCATTCTTTAAAAGAAAGGTCACAGACTAAAAATTCAGCCACTGGGACCAAGAATAGGAGTACCTAATTTTAACCCATTTTGAGGTGCTTCTGCTGCACCAAGGAGTACACTCAAAGTCAGAAGCTTTAAGGCAAAGGTAGCGGTCACAGACAGATCTCTACCAGCCTGTGGGGGAGGCAAGGTGATGGTGTTTGTCCCCATGACCCACTGGGAAACACACATCAAGGAGAAGAGAACAGCTGCTCCTCAGACATAGCCCATGATTGCCACATGGGGACGTGGGATGGGTGTTACTAGATCTTCTGCTTGGTCTGGAAAGATTGGAAATCTAAAAGAAAACAATTTAATATAAAATGTCCTTATTTCCACCATGCCACATGAGGCTGGGAAATGCATCCGTGGAACACTCTGGACAGCCTGTGCCCTCAAGTGGTATTCTGCCCATGTACCCTCAACCTTAATTCCACCCAAGCTCAGGTCTACGAAGCTCATGAACACATGTTGTCCTTGTGCCGCATGCCCTGGGGACTGTCTTCCTGTCTGCGGAGATCCTTCTAGGCAGGGCTACTTCTGATTCAACCCTCCCCAATGCCTAACACAGAGCTAGTCCATCAGAGACCAAGGGCTTCTGCCAAGCTGAACTGACTTCCACTGTTAGAGAACAGTGGGCACAAGGCAGCCCCAGCACCCAATGGAAGCAATGAGGATGGCGAGTATCAAATGCTTACAGCTGTAGGAGTAGGAGCATTTCTGCAGAAGATGGCGTGATTCCTAATCACAGCATCTTCTAATCACTCAGGATCCTTCTAGATGTATGGGGCTATAGAATGAAAGGTGTTATTAATGAGACTGAACAGACTGGGAAGCAGTTCTGAACAGCAGCCCTCCTTCCTAACAATGCCTTTTCTCGCACGTTAATCCCTTGCCATTATTTTAAATTCTTCAAGTGCTGGAGAAGTCATGTAGGTTATTTTCCCGAACAGTCACTCAGATGACAAGCATTCTCTAAATGATAGAACATTCTGAAAAGACAGATTAGAGAGGGGGGAGGGTTGGATTAAGATGGTGCAGTTGCCCACACACAGGAGGCTAAATTGACTGAAATGTAGGATTCTGAAGAGAAGTTATTCATCATGGCCTTAGCCCTGCAGCCCCTTCCTGGCAAGAACTCAGAGAGGTTCCACTATATGTGGCTTCATCCAGAGGGACCCTCTCCTCCCACTATCTCAAGATCAAACTGAGAAATGAAAAACAGGACCAGTAATAAAGTGGTTACTAACAGTTTAGCTGCTAAAATATGTCTAAAACATCACAACAGACTGTGCTAAGGGAGTCACAGATATCCACTGGGAATTGTCTACTTTTTTCCCAGGTGAAAATACCAAAATGCACCTAGGTTCACACTCCCTAGAGCAAAGGTCAAGTCCAAGTTCGCCTAACTTGGGAAGCTCCGTGTGTGCTTTCCTATCATCCAGCTACTTCCTCCCCTTTAAGGAAATATGCCGTGAGGAGGCTGCAAAGTGGCTCAGAAGGAGGCGACCCGGAGCCACACAGCACGGCCCTCCAGTGAGGAGCCTCAGTACAAGTGTCACCTAGGGTATCCCATGGGCCACTGTCACACCTGCCCTGATGCCCTTGGAGCTGCAAGTCCTCCAGGTTGGATTCCACCATCAATCAATCCTCCCTCTTCAGTACCACAGGGAGCTGATGGACTCTCCCACTACGGCCCTCAAACCACACGCGCTTTGAACAGCTAATGAGGCATGCTGGATGGCTGCGCTGCCTAATGTTTTCAGATTTCCTGGGGTGAGATAATGCCACTGACGAGGAAGTGTACACTGAGCCATCCCAAGCACTGATAAGGTGTTAATAAACCTTAGCAAATGCTGATTAGAGCTGGTTCTGGCAGCACAGAGCTACACTGTTTCCACACAAGCAGGAGGCTGGCCAATTAAACTTGGGGAACTTCTCACTTTGGATGTGATCCCAGGATAGCAGTGGAATAAATGCCTCTCCAGCACCCTCAAAGTGTCCACAGGCCAGACCAGGCCAGACCAGGCCAGGATGTCAAGCTGCATCTTAGCACCAAAGGACAGGGTGAGCATGAAACACTTGTCAGACCTCACCGAAAAAGAGCCAAAGATTCCATGCCACCTACCCTCATCCCTAGATAATCTGTAGACATTGGATTTACTTTAAATATTATTATGCATATATTTATAGCTGATATAAAAAATGTTAGGATAAAATGTTTCACAACAGACAGGAGGCTATAGCAGATGCTGGGTGTCAAGCCAGTGTGTCCATCTCTCAGCTATCCTGGTAAGGTTCTCAGAGTTCTGCATTGAGGTTTTGTCTCTCCCAGAAGTGCAAGGAGCCTATGCCCTTCTTTGAACATGGCACCCAGTTTATAAATGCCTGTCCTGGAGCACAAAACTTAGCCTTTTGCCTAAAATAACTTACTGTCATTCCTAGTCCAGGTTTCCCACTAGGACCATGCCAAACCAGAGCTCAGATGAATGGCAGCTATGGGCCTCACGTCCTCAGTGATCTCGCTTGAGCTTCCCCCTGATACACAAGGCCCTGCTTCTGAAGGACGGAACTTATAAGCATAAAGGAGAGGGAATGATAGAAAACACTTCTGAATACCATTTTATTTTAGGCCCTATCTTTCAAATTCCCCATTACCTAATTGAGAAACTTTCCTATGCAAGTCCTTGTATGAGGGATAGAAAAATGTTACCCATTCACAGATAAGGAGACTGAGGCCTGGACAGAAAATGACTTGGCCATGGTCACACAGTTCCTCACTGGCAAGGATGAGATTCCATCCAGGTCTGGTTGACAGTGGAGTCAAAGCAAGCATATTCCCATAGCACACTGTGACGACACACGCCCCTGCCCCGTGCTTGTCAGGAACCATGTGAAGTCGAGGATGGAGTTTAATAGATACAATCCAAAAAGATATATGAGGCTGAATGCTAAGAAGCCAGCAGTAAGCATGGCAAGCTTCCTTTCACAGTCAAATAGCCATTCCGGGCATTTCTGTGTTCCTCAGGGGGAGCCTGTGCATTACTTAGCAAGGAGTGAACCACTGGATACCACTATGCTTCCCAGTTATAAAGCACAACCAATATTTTAATTTCAAATATGTATTCACTGTTCATCAGATTAAAGCAAATATTCCTGTATTAGGCCCCTGCCTAAAGGATATAGCAATTTCAATAAAGGTGAAGAATGTCCTGCCAGGGACAGTGGCTGCTGATGTTGTCACATGTCCCCTCACTTAATTAAAATGGGTTGTGGTGAACATCTCAGGGAGGCAGCTTGTTCCAGTGGTGTCACATGAGGACACTGCCATTCCCAAGAAGGTAGATGCCTAACCCCAGTCTAAATAAACCAACAAGAAGTGTGCCACCATCACTTGGATAAGCATTAATTATTGGCTGGTGCCCTACAGCTGAAAGGCAGGCACTGTGAGCAGGATTGGGAGAGGGAGGGAAGTCCCATCCTCACATGCTCACCAATCTACTGTACCTGCTGTTCCCCTCCCCAGGGTCCAGCAGTCCTGTCTCCCATGGCTGCAATCAGAAATGTCAATCTGCTTTTCCGGCCCTTTCCCAGCTTGATATGACTTGTCAATTTCCTGAAGATGCCACAAGGAGGAGCAGTGCATGTGGACAGCTGGAGAAGGCAGGGCTATGGAAGACAGGGACAGAAACATGAAGGATGGAGTGTGAGTGTTCGCATCCCTTAATGACAGCTGCAGTTGGGAACAAGGATCCATTCATCTGAGAAAGGTCCACAGAACACCTGCCTTCCCACCGAAGACTACTGCCCAGGTGAGTGCAATGCCCAGGGTAAGCAAGATTATAAGCAGACCTGAGCTTTGGGGGTGCTGGGAAGGGGGAGGACGTGAATGCTGTGGTCTAAGACTGTGCTGAGTCTTTTCCCATAGGGGAAAAAAATAGTTGAAGTTACTGGGCAAAAGCATCTAAGCAGCTCCTTCATTTCCCATGGGTCAGCATGTCCTTTTCTATGTCTACTGAGGCCGCATAAGAGAAAAGGTCATAGGACCAGAAAGCCCAGCTGAGTGGGTGAGTGGAGAGGCAGGTGAGAGGGATCCTGATCATGTTGAGACATGGAGGGCCTCAAGAAAACCCGTGGCACCTGTGGGTTCTGATATGGTGCCTAAGGAAAGCACTAAGCTTATAGATGAAAGACAGGAGAAAGTCCAGGGAAAGAACCACCGGGAAAGAGCTGGAATCAGCTGGAGAAATCACCTCCCAGAAGGCATGTGGACCAGAAAAGCAATTGTGTTGTTGGTTTATTCTTCCTGTATACCCAGCTCAGAAACATTTTTGGAGGTTCTGTGTTCTCCAAGATAGGCTAAACAAAGACTCAACAGGCATAGGGCTGGAAAGAAGGCACCAGCAGTTGACAGAGCAAGTAGCAGCAGCAGAAACCACAGCATACACTACACCAGGAGCAGAGAGAAGCTGTGTGGACACACCAGGTATCATCCCTCTTGAAGTGAAGAATCTCCTCCAAAGACCAAACCTTCCCTAGGGAGGCTACTTCCTGCAGGTGCAAGTGCTTACTCTAAGGTAATGATCTCAAATATTGGACAGGCTAAAGAGAGCACAGGTTCCAGGCCTTTTTCAAACATCTACCTTCCCTGATACCAGAATCCCTCCGTAGGGACCTCACCTTCATCACCCTCTGTACAAGAATGATAGGAACTGGTGCTCAAACTAACTTCTTTCCGTAGATATGGAGAGCACCCATCTCCCTTCCCAGAACCCTAAAGCCCCCAAAGCAAGCATTCCAATCATACAACATGACGGAGAGTGCCCCAGGCTCCTTGCTGATTCCTGCTAGCTTGCCTTTCTCATCCACTCATTTGTGTACAGGTCACTTTTCAGCAAACTGTGCCCAGCAAAGAACCCAACCCTGTGCACACAGATTCACAAAATTCCTTAAGTCTGGTCTTGACCCTGGCAGACCTCAGCAGCTAATGCAGGGGAACGAGTTAAAAGGCCAGTGTCTGCAAAGTCTCATGGGATGGTGGGGGTGAGGAGGGAGCTTCCCTAAAGCCCACTGCCATGTATCTAGACCTTGCTCTGTCCTCAAGCTGGCATAAGGCAAGGGAATTCAAAATCTTGCAGTGCCTTCTAGGTGTGCAACCCTGGCTTATCTGCTTCATTTAACTTGTGGGAACTATTAAAGCATTTCAAATGACTTAAAAATTACAAAGAAAATGGCCGAGGATTCATCTCAAACACAGAACACACACACTACTCAAGGCTGGCCAGCTACACCCAGCCTATGTCAAGAGGCTGTACAAGGCTAGCAGAGAATGGATCTTAACGTCCTAGGAAGAATGGGGAGACTTCGAGTGTAGCTCAGCATGTCCATGCTGCACAAATGCCCAGAGTTCAAGTGTAACAGCTGGTGACCCAGTTCTACAGCAAGCCATGCAGCAGAAGATCAAGAGCACCCTGGTCTTCTCTGAGCTTCAGTTCCCACTGAAGTCAGGATGCACGCTACCCTCTCAGGTATACTGCAGAAGCGTCAGAGCAGAAGACGCTCACAACTGCGCATTCAAATAAATAATCGCTAAAAGCAGCCCTTGTCTCTAAATCCGAGCAATTTCTTCATTCTATCCCAAGCCTTGTTGCACTAAACCCTTAAGCCTCCCTTTGACTAAAGAAAGATTGATACTTTCTTTTTACAGAGTAAAACTGACATTTTCAGAGCACCCTACTAGTGAATGCCAGGTGTACTAGCAGAGTGCCGAGAGGGGTGAGGGGAGTCAAGATGACTGCCCATGAGAAGTTCCTGGATACTGGGAAACACCAAAATTAAAATGAAAGCTGGCAGTGGACTCCCAACCAGGGAGCCCCCTCTTATGAAAGAGGTTGTGGAGAGTGAATTCCTAGAGGATGAGTCAGCACCTGAGAGAGTGCTGAGGGAGAGGAAGGAATGGAAAGGTGGAAAGGACCCAATGATGGAAACACCTACAGGAACAAAGAGCAAGGAATGGGATGAGGGTAGGACCCGGGATCATTTCCTGGGGTTAATAAATGGGAGAAGGCAAAAGGAACAGAGAGCAATAAAGAAAGTACAGCCTGCTTTTAAAGGGCTGGAGCAGAAGAGCATTACTCCAGGGCAGTTGGGAGCCATCAGAGGGTTTATGCAGAGAAATGACAATGTAAGTTTTCTATTTTAGACATTTAAGTTTATGATACTGTCTAGCCATGATCCATACCTCAACTACCTTTCCTCTAGAAAAATCTATGATAACATGGACAAAGATGAAAATGGTAAACTAAGATTTATCACTAACCAAGGAACAGATGTGTGGAGAAACTTGGAACATTTGTAACACCTATAGTGCTAAAGGAAGACACATGGGAAAGGCACTGCCTGCCCCATTTTTCAGGTCACTGGATTTTTTTTTTTTCATAGACAACAAGCTTTTCCTCATTTTAGCCAGAGGAGTCAGTAGCTACTCCATCAATTTGGTTTTATTCTGTTGAGTAAAGGAATATAGACATGTTTGGGGAAATATAAATGTTGTAAATAGTGGGGAGATTAAAGACAACACTACATACACAAAATAACACAAATCCATTCTAAATTAGCAGGGAAACAATGTAGAACCTAAAATGACATGAAACATAAAACGAAAAGAAACAGTAAAAAACAAAAATGTAAAAGAAAATGCCAGATATGTGTTAGGAAGATAGGCATAATTTAAATACGTCCTCAAGCAGAGACACAGACAAAAGCCAGCCACATACCAGCCTGCAGACCCACACCTGGAAGAACGTGGCTGACAGCTGATCAATACAGTGTCTCCCTTGTTCCGTGTGCTTGTGTTATTGCTGTTGTCATCAGTGCATTCCAGATTAGGCCATGGTCTCAGACATCAGTCTATCCCAAGGAGATATTGTAGCCCCTTTGCTAGTATATGAAAACAAGTAACTCACGTGTTCCAGTTTCACATACAACTACAGTCTTGGGGAAATGCATGCCAGCAGCTATGGAGCACAAAGGGGAAATTCAAAGCTTTTAAATTCTGCTATATCATCTACATAAACCAAAGCCACACTATTTGAAAACATCAAGAGGACTGTTACAATTTCCCTGTAACTTTTATCCAGGTGGTGGATAAAAGTAAGTCTTCAGAATAAGGAATAAATAGAGAATAACTTTCATTCACATTTCTAGTTTGTAGCTTCTTGGTAATTTAAAGAGAAATCATTCCTTGTTGAAAAAAGTTAGAAGGTGACATTAACACCCCCAGATATTTCAATAAGTGAAATAAAGTCTCGTTAAAATAATTAGCAAAATGCAGACCATAAGCAAATGAACAGACTGAGGCAGGTGCTCCCCCGCAGCACGCAGCTGACAATGGCACCGATTGATTCCGCACTCAAACTCATCTACCGCCATACAGCACAGAGACTCTCAGCCATCTGATTCTCAGACACACGTGGCTGAGAGTAAAGTGAGACACTGCGTCCTGTGTGTGGGAATGGTCATCACACAGGAGCTAATGCCTTCTTCACCAAACGTTCTGCCGTAGAGCTTTGTCTAACAGGTATCTTAGAGGTATGACAAGCAGAGGTGATCTCTTATTGCCTCTGCCGGAACAATCTAGGATAAGGTAGGCTGATACCTGCCCTGAGCTGTGCACAGTGAGGACACTCCACTGGGCTCTGGGTCACAATGTGATGCTACTCAAAGGCCATTTTAACCTGAGCCTAACACCAAGAAAGAGTATCACTCAGGGTCTGCACAAAGAAACATAGACTCTCTGCCAGGCTGACAGCATGAGATCCTTGAGATCCTTGCTCAAGGAGGTATGGACAATCAGGTCAGCAACACATAGGCTTTGGGGCCACATAAGTACACCAGCTCTAGCCTCTCATCCTGACAGCAAGGAGGACTGCAGAGGACATGCCTATTCTTCTTCTGTGCAGAAGTGGCCAAGAAGTCAAGTGCCCAACCAGCCCGCATATCCATTCCTTGCCAAACCATTATTTTCCTCTGGTCCCAGAAAATCACACCACTTCAGAGAAATGTACAAGTCATCACAGTTTCATTGTGAAAAAAGCCGAAAGCTTTTTGGCACTCTAAAGAGCACCAAGAGCAAAACGAGGTGAGGGGTATTAAAATCTGATCTCCTCTCCAAGAGAATAGAAGGAAGAGATTCTGCCTGCCTTTGAGTGGATGAAATAAAGGGCAGATGTGTGAATGTTGGGAGGAGGAGGGGGAAGTGAATATTAAAACGTGGTTGAATGAGTAAATGGGTGAATAAACGCATAAGTGCGTGAATGACCGAATCACTGCGCAAATCAGGAACTGAATGGGTGAACAACTAAGATTACAGAACACATGGAATGAATGTCAGAATGCATAAAATGAACACGTGAGCTTTGACCTCTGTGTGGAACCTGTACTGGGACACACAGGGCAGGGAACTGGCTCAGCTCACCTACCGTGCTCACCACAAAAGTCCTTTATCATGTTCCCAGCCAGCCAGCCAGTCAAACCCAGCAGCAGCAACTGCAACTTGTCATAAACTGTATTATGCTCCACACACTCCCAAGAACTCATATGCTGGAGCCCTAACCCCTGGTGTCTTCAATGATATATCCTTATTGAACATAAAGTGTTTTCCTTTTTTCATGCTTTCCCACTGCTAAAATTTTATTAGCATGTAGTTGTTGTTCAAAATGATGAGTTCCATTATAACATTTTTCTATAAATATGTCATACATTCTGACCATACTCCCCCATTACCCTTTTTCATCTCTCTTCTCAGCTTCCTATTAGTCTTTCTCTTCCCCCACAGTCTTTCTTCTTCCCTCATATGAGAAAGAACAAAAGATATTTTGTCTTTGTGTTGCTAAGTTCATATATGATGATCTTTAGTGTCTGCCATTTTTCCTCAAAAGTCATAATTTTGTTGCTCTTTTTCGCAAGTAACCATCCATTGCATATCCACACTACCTTTTCCTTATCCATTCATTTGTCGAATGGATATCAGACTGATTCTGTAACTGGAGCAATGCAAAAAGTACTGCAGTAAACACAGATGTGCAATATGGGTCTTTCTGTGGGATACTAACATAGATTCCCTTACCCTTACTCCCAGGAGTGGTATAATTAGATTATATGGTATCTCTGATTTTACGTTCTTGAAGAATGGATACAGGAACTTAATAAAAATGATCAAGTAAAAATGAGGCCATCTACAAGGATAAGATGGGCCACAGAATCAACTAAGCAGGGCTCCTAGGTACTCACAGAGACTGCATGGGTCTGTGCTAAGTCCTCAGCATATACATTGTGGGAGTCAGTTTGTCTCCGACTCTTTTGCCTGTTCTTAAGACCCTTTTTCTTCTACTGAATTGCGTCACCCAGCCTTTATATGAGAGTATATGCCTATTCTTATTGTAACTTGTTTTGCCATGTTTGGTTGATTTCCCTGGGAGGCCTGCTCTTTTCTGAAGGAAAAAGGAGGAGCAGTGGATCTGGGGGTAGTGGGAAGGTGGGGGTGCACACTAGTAGGAGGGGAGAAAGAGAAGGATGCAGTTAGGATGTATTGAATGAAAGAAAAGATGAAAATAAAGCCATCAAGGTGGAACTTAATTCTATTTGGTAGTATCATTAATAAAGCAGAAGGTTAGAAACACACAGAGAGAATAATGGGAAGAAGCAGAGGTCAGGATGATGTCTCAAAAGTTGAGGCTAAGTACTAGATGCCAGGAGAGACCTGGGACATTCCCTTCATAGCTCTTGTAAAAAAAAATAAAGAATCAATGCTGCAACACCCCAATTTTGGACTTCTAGCTCCATAACAGACATTAAAATTCTGCCTTATAAAACACCTCATTTGTGGTACTATCTAACAGCAGCCCTAGTAAAAGACCACAGGCTACTGTAAGGTTATCCAACACATGACCAGATACTAGTAATGGCCATCGTGTTCCCAAAACTGTAGACAACTTGTTTGGAAGCAGGTTCCCACTGTAGAGACAAATACCTAAAAGTTCCTCAGAAAGAGCACAGTGGACTTTTCTGTTAAAGACAAAGAAAGTACAGCCCTTGTGATGTGGCCTTGCATGGTAGCTACGAGAACAACTTAAAGGGTGACATGTTTCTCAGAGATGAAAAGGTGTCATCCATCGTGATGGAAAGGGATGAACAAGTCTATCATGGTGGAAAGGGTATGTGCAAGCAGTTCTACATCACAACAGCTAGCAAGCAGAGGAAAGGGCAACAGAGGAAGGGACCAGGGCAAGATGCAGCTCCCAACGACACATCCTAAATGACCTACTTCCTCCAAGTAGGCTCGACCCTTTTACTTTCACTATGTCCCAATAATGCCATCATGTTGTAAGTCCATCAACAAGAGATGAATCCATTGGTTACATTAGTCTTCATAATCCAAGTGACTCTTGGAACACCCTCACAGACATGTATGCTTTACTAATTACTATGTAGGTGTTTCTCAACCCAAACAAACTGGCAATCAAGATCCACCATCATTTATATGGGAGAATGTCAAAGGAACCAGAATGTGAAGAATACCATGGAGCATCTGGAAATGGATGTTCCAGCCTTTCCACATGTTATAACTTCAGGTTTCTTTCTCTCCCCCACAGAACCAAGACTCCTGCGAGCATTCCTAGGACCTGCCCTAGGCCTGATAACTAGTGTGTGTCTAATAAGACACTGAATGATGGAGAACAGAAAGGAGTGACTCATGAAAAAGTAAAATGTCTCCTAACTCCAGGCGAAGGCTCAGCTCCTGTTTTCATCATGTTATCATCCACTGCAAGCTAGATGAAGGGAGACGTTGGGTGGTGTGCAAATAGAAATTTCTGATTGTTATATATTTATTTTAATTAACTCTAATTAAGAAAATATTCATTGCCAGTGTTCCTAGGGCGGAGGCTATAATTAAAAGGGAAATTGTCCAAGCCTGGTGACACACCCTGAAGCCCCATTACTTACAAAGTGGAAGACAAGAGAACCAGGAGTTCAAGGCCCCGCGTCAGCTATGTGGTACATGTAAGCCTGGAATACATGAGGCTTCCGGCAGAGCAACGTAATGAAAACGCTGGGTGGCTATGATCCCTGACTCACTGGTACCGAGGGAAGGTGTCTCTCCCCATCCTAATGTGTCCCCACCCACATACTCCTCACAACTTTCTGAGGCTGTATACTGGAAAGCGCACAGGACGCAGACACCTCAGGTGTGAGGAAACAAAAACAAAGCCTTAGCCTCAGAAACACACACATGAACCAGATCGTGGACATTGGAGATCAAGCATCATTGAGTAAAGGACAATAGGTCATTTGGTCTGTCTTGCAAAACAAATATCAGAGGTTTTGACTCAGTGGTCACTAGAAAATCTGACTGGGCCTTCACAAGATGCTCATAGAAGCCATCTTGGAGTCTGGTCTCTTTTATTCAAAGGTTCTCTATTTGGGACCAAACAGGACTCCAGCAACATCTGACATGTGGAAGACAGTCTTCTACAGCTCACATCTCTCCCCAGCCAGGCTTGGCCCTGAGTACCCACAGACATCTCCAAAGAAATACCTAAGGGATGATTTCTAATTCCATGGTTGGAAAAGGGTTATGATCACATAGCACATCTTTCTTGAAGACCAAGAGGCAGTGACATCTCCAAGGATAAATGTAGAAGAGCTCTGGAACAACTTCAGTGGGCAACACAGTCCATCTGCTCTTGTCTGAGTCTTTCTGCCTCCTTCTGCTCTCCTGCTAAAATGCACTACTTTTCCAGTGAAAAGACCCAAAGAGTAAAATTTGTACATTGGAAATGTCCTCCTGTACAGAGTCAGAGGCTGACTACCTGGGCACAGGGATGGGCAGCATAAATATCTAATGCCTGCAGGAGATTCTGAATATACTGAACCCTTGTTCTGCATCACAGCTACCACACCATTCTCTCTGTCCTGTAAATCAAAGACTCATACTTTTTTCCCTTTAAAACCATCATGCTCTTCAAATGCTCGTGTCATGTTCTCTGTCTCCCCTGAATTAGGGTAAGACATAGGATTAGTGAAGAAACACTAAACACAATCTTCAGCACTGTCCCCTGCACAATTGACCAAGCAAAGACACAATTCAAAGGCTAGTTGGGATATATAAGAAAGCATAGAGCTCAAGAGAGATGGGGCTATTTTCAATCTCTGCCTTCCCCACAGAGTTGGCCTTTCAATTCAAACTATAGGCATTCTGTGTACCTTAAGTGGCAAAGAGGAAACCTGTAAAACAATTCTCCTTATGTAAGCATGGCCAGCCACATTCTTGGACCTATCCCTGTGCCCAAACATATCAAATTCAGTTCTGGTCCCAGGCTCAATGGATACAGAGAAGCCCTAGAATGTATCTATCCCAGACAACATAACCTCACCAAAAAATGGGCACCAGCCCAGCAGTGGTTTAATCTCATGGCAAGAGGAGATTCCTCCTTGTCACCCTCATCTCTGTTTTGATTTTGGAACAGTGACTGGGGATGCACTCTGAAACTTCTTGGCCACCCCATCTTCAACCTCAGCCATGTCAGGCAAAGAATAAGATGTTGCTGGAGACTCTTGCTGAAGGACTTGGTCCTTCGTTAGCAGGTAGCCTGCTGGGACTGATTATCCTTGAGCACAGTTCTAGAAAGAACTCAAGCTGGCTTTGTCATTTCCAACAGAGACTCAGCAACACTCCAGGTTGAAGTCAAAATCCACCTGCAAGTTGCAGGGGCTCAATACTGCCTTCTCTTTTCCTCCAGGGCACCAAGGCTCAGTCAGATTTAAGGATGCTGGCATAGAGGGAAGAAGGCTTCCATCAAACCAGAAATAAAGAAAAGAGGCCAGGACCTATGCTGTAGCTGGCTGTCTTAAGCAAAAGCTCCACAAAGTGGGGAGAATTGGACCACCCAGTGGACATGCCCTAGTGCCAACCACAAATGGCCTCGACCAGTTCAGCTGCTCTGAGCCTGTGTCTTTCTCTAAACTATATTAAAAAAAAAAAAAAAAAAAAAAAAAAAAAAAAAAACTTCACTTTTGGAACTGCTGAAGTTAAAAGATATAAAAGTACCTGGCATTTATCCGGCTCTTGACAAATGTGTCACCTCCCCCTTGACCTAATGGTAATGGAGAATTAACTCCCACTTTTCTTGAAGTGTGTGTCCCTTCATTTCTGCAGCTTGGCTGATCTCCCTGGCAGTGAGTACTATGAAGGAAAGTGAGAGGCATCCAGCAGAGGCAACTGAAAGGACTAGCAGGAGAGTATGTGGACACTCAGGGGGAGCCTTATCCCAAAGACCAAGTGAGAAGACACAAGCAAGCAGGAGCAAAGGCTGACGGGTGGCGGGAGAGGAAGCACGGAGAATGGCTCTGGCAGGACCGCTGGGACTGAAGGGCATCTGAGTTCAGGTCCCCAGAGGAAAACTCAAAGACTCAGGTACAGGGATAGTTTTGGGACACATATGCAGCAGGTAGGGAGTAGGCAGGTGATCCAGGGAAGGGAAGAGAAGGGTTCCATCAGGAGACATGCGGAGGTGACCACTGCTTCCTTCAGCAGGAAAATGAATGTTATGACACATGATCAGCTGGGGAACTGGGATGGTATATCCATTCCCCACCTCTAATCCATATTGGAGCAGAAGCCTCTCCCAGTCAAGCTAGTCTTCTGACACTCAGGAGGAACGAAGGTTTGGGAACATTAATGTAGGCAGCATTGATAGGAGCGAGTATGAGAACAAGGCACTGCTAATGTCCGCACCAGCAATGTTCAGTAAGACACTAGGAAGTGACAGCACCTTAGGGTTTTTTTTCTTTGTCTGTGTTTGTTTGTTTGTTTGTTTGTTTGTTTGTTTGTTTGTTTTACCTGTTGCTGTATTAAATATTCTGATGAGAGCTACCCAGGGAAGAGAGTTTATTCTGGCTCACAGCTTCAGGTCTATCACGGCAGTAAGTCATAGTGACCACACCTAGAGACAGATGGTCATATTATGTCTATAATCAGCAAGCAGAGAGCAAGCAATGTATGTCTTCAAGAGTTTGATTCAGTTTCTCCATTATCTTACTCTCTAGGATCAGCTGCCTGGGGAATGGTGCCACCACTGAGTACACAAGCCTTACCACATCAGTTGATTTAAACTGGATAATCCACACCATACAAACACGCCAAGAGGTCTATCTCAGGTGATCCCATCCTTTTGTCAGGTTAAGACTGCACACTAACCACAGATGACGTGAAAACATCCACATGCAGATAACTGTTTCAGAGAGTTGTGCTTAAAGGAAAGGTCAGAAATGGGATTCAAGAAGTGGGCTAAATAGTGAGTGAGTCAAGGTGTTAGAGTATGTCAACAGAGCCATACAAAGACACAAAGCATTAGAGCATGTTCCATACCCCTTTAAAAATTCCCTCTGCAGTCTAAGATAGGGACTGGTTCCCAGCATTCTTTGGAGGAAGCACAATGGTGTTCTTGCAGAAAACTCAGGCAGAAGAGAGATGAGTGTTACTAGTGATAGAAACCAATGAGTGTGACAATGGAGACATGAATCAGCTGTCCTCATTGTTCCCACTCCCTTGGTAAATTTAAAAAGCCAAGTATTTATGTTTACAACAGCTTCATTCACAAGCACCAAAACTTGGAAGCAGGCCAAATGTCCTTCAATAGGTGAACAAATAAATTGTGGCACACCCAGACAATGGAATATTATTCAGTACTAAAAAGAAATGAACTATCAAGCCATGAAATGACACAGAGGGATATGAAATGCTCCTGCTGAGCAAAAGAAACCAAGATGACAAGGCCATAAACCATATGATTACTGATATATGGCAATCTGGAAAATGCATAACTATGCAGCAGCCAATCTAAAGCCATGGTTGCTCAAAGTGTGGGGAGGTGGGAAGATGAACAGAAAAATGCAGAGCATTTTTAAGACAGTTAAATGACTCTGATGGTAACTGTAATGGTAGACCCATGTTGATATAGGTTATTCGTGCCCAGAGAATGGACACACAAGATTGAACCCTCATATGCTCCTCATATGCTCATAAGATTGAACCATATGCTCCGTGATTAACAATGCGTCAGTTTGGGCCATAAAATTTGCCTCAGTGATGTGAGATATTAACAAGAAAAGACAGAGAGCCACATGGATCTCAGTGTTTTCTGAAAAGCTGAAATTGTCCTGAAAGCAAAGTCTACTTACTTTTAAAGCAATTTAAAAAAGAAAAACAGAAAACATTAAATAGAGATACTTTATGGAAATCTGAGTAGAGGAAACCCATGGCAAGAAGTGCCTGGGAGAATATGGTAGGATTGTCAGATGTCACTAAGGGCCATTTATGATGATCAGGGAGAAAGTGGGGGACGGATCCAGATGCCAAGTGCAACCTAGCTACGCCCTGGCTGGGTCTCCTCCAGCCACTTTCAAGTAACAGGTATAGCTGCAAGCATGGAGGAGATGGGCAGGCGGGCCCAGCCAGGCTCATGGTTCCCTAGACAAGCATTCCTCTTCACATCCTCCTTTGCTTCCTCCACTCCCACTCACCTGTATCACCAGGACAGCTTCTAATCGGTTCCTAGACACTAACCCATTGCTAGTGTTTCTGCCAAAGAGAGCTGTGAAGGAAAATCAACCAATGGGGCCTCTGGCCCATTCACCATCTCTTTTGGTGTCACTGTCTATAGAATAAAATGTAACACCTACACATGATACGAAAGAACCTATTTGCCACCCAGGCTCAGCCTGGCTCCCCAGGCCTGTCTTCCCACCTTTACCCCACCCCTGACTTCCTGCCATACAGCACTTCTCTACCCAAGGCTCTCTGCCCTCATACATACTACTATCTCTGCTCACAGTTTCCTTCCTTCTCTGCTGAAACCCAGTACCAACACTCCCCCTCTGCAGGGGATGCAGACAACCCAGCTCTCACCGTTCTGAGTTCTGCTCTGTTATTGAATTAATGGTGAGACATTGGGAAGACTTGCCTGCCTCTCTGCTCCACGAGACCAGGAACGTAGAGAATAAGAGATCCCATACTGTTGTCTTGTCACCACGCCTAGCACCAAGCCAAATACATGTTAGGCACTCAGCAACGTCTGTGAAGTGACTGAGCAAAAGGGCAAATATAAGTGGATTCAAATGTCACCTAACCCAGCTGCTAGCTGAATTTGAAATTGGAAACAGCATTTCTCTCTTCCTTTGAACACTCCATCTTCATGCAGTCATTTCTAAAGTGTCCATTGTTGGGAGCAGCTCTCTCTGAGAACAGCACAGGGGGCTGTGATAGGGGATGAGACGTGGCAGGGGGAAGTGTCCTTGAGTGTGCTTGTGCTGCCTCATCAGTGCCACAGTACACACTTCTGTGAGTTCACGGTCAGGATGACCACACAGTGTTTTGCCGTGTTGGGAAATAGTAGACAGTTTGTTCGGTGATGAGGCACAGTAAGTATTTTGCATAGTGCTGAGCACAGTAGGTGGTTTGCACAGAGCTGAGACACAGTAGGAGCTAAACTTTTTTGCCTATTCACTCTCTTCCCCACAAGTGAGAGTCTTCCTATCATGAATGTGCTCCTTAAATCTTCCTCCCGAAGCAGGCACTGCCCCAGATGATAAGGACAGCTACAACTTATATTGCTTTTTCAAGTGATAGTAAAAGGCCATCCTCCCTCCATATCCAGTCTCTTGGCTATTCTGAGAAATGAAGGAGCTGTCACTAAATCACAGGGAATACAAGTTATGTCATTATCTTCGCCCCTGGGAAGAAGATGATAAATCTGCCACCATTAGCTGCAGAGACCCAGTCACCTTGGGCAGCATCACCAATGACCTTCCGTGAGCCAGCACCTGGTGTACGGCCGTCTACCCGAGTCCAATCCAGCACAGACCATATTCTGGCTTAGCCTCTACTGATGTGCTTCTGGATTTCCAACTCTACACCAGAACTGCAGAATTCGAAGGTATGCTCTCCAGCAGTGCCCTGGAGTGGCCAGGTTGCTCAGCCCTGAATCCACATCCCTGATGTTTAAATCTTTATTCTACCAAGATGCCCTCAGAAACTCCTGAAGTCAGGCCCTGGCATGGCTAAGAAGGCAAGCTGTAAATATTTAGAGTGTTCCACTGGACATTCAGACCATGAGGGAGACGTGTGCACAAATCATGTAATCATGTAATCAAGTCCACGAGGCTGAGAGCACAAAGGACAGGTGTTTGAGCATCCACAGGCACACACAGCATGGAGGTAGGCCTGAGATCTCCACTCATCACACGTTCTGGGGTATGAGGACAGGTACATGTTAATCCTGACACTTCCTGAGCCCTGGGCCCTGAGAACAGAACATAGAGTCTCCACTGCTTCCCTCAAGGCCTCAGTGCTGGGCATGTGCAGCATCCTGCCTTTTCCTCCCCACTTCTTCTGAGCTCTTCACACCCAAGCCCCACTGACCCTCCTTCTCATTCTCCAATTCACCAATGCCTTTGAAGTTCAGGGACTTTGCACATTGTATTCCCTTCACAAAGAGTGTATGTCCCTGATTTTCACAGAATTGGCTTGTGCTCAAGCTTCAAGCCTTAGCTCAGCCATCACCATCTCCAACACATTTTCCTGGATCCTCCTGTCATTCTCTACTACACGCTACGTTCGTTGCCTGCACAGAACTGTATCTCTCCACAGTTCCGTGGCTATTTCTTCTCACTTGTTTCGCATCTCTCTTTCTACAAGCATATAGCTCCACTAAGACCTAATCTTGTCGCCCATCTTCTGTCCAACTCTCAAATTCAATGCTAGCCACCAAAGTACGGAAAAGAGAATCCTTATTCACCACTGATGAATGTGTAGACTGATGCAGCCACAATGGATATCAGCATAGAAGTTCCTCAACAAGCTAAAGATAGAACCCCCCTATACCACGCCTGAGCATATGCCCTTAGCAGACTCTGTACTGTCCTAAAGATACATCCACATGTCCATGTTCATTTCTGCACTGCTCACGACAACCAAAAAATAGAATCAGCCTAGATGCCCATCAACTGATGAATGGATAAAGAAAATATGGTATTTATATATATTAGGATATTATTCAGATGGGAAGAAAAATAAAATTATGAAATTGAACAGGACGTTAGCAGAACTGGAAAATGCTATATAATCAGGTAGCCTGGGCCCAGAAACAAAGCTCTGTGTTCTCTCTCATACACAGATCTAAGCTCTAAATTATTACATGTGATGAACTTGGAACACATGTAAATGCCAGAAAGATAGAAAGACATCTTTAAAAGGAAGAAGGAAAAGGAAGAAAAACCTTAAGGAATGACAGTATAATATAAGTGATATTAACATAGAAATAAGAATAATGGGGGTATAAAAGTTTAAGTGAGAAATTATATGAGAGAGTGAGAAATAATATGGGGATGGGAAGTAACTATATGAAAAAGCCATTTGGAAACCTATTATTCTATAAGCTTGTTTTATAAGCTTTGAGTGGAGGTATCCTACATGCCGGGGCAATGTTTCTCCCAGAAACATAAGTATTAACTAAACATTCCAGTTCAATCTGGAATGGAAATGGATGTTTCTTGACATCTGGTTGGCTTTCATGGTGCGAGAAGGTGTTCTGAAGACTGTTAGGGGAGAAAGGTTGTCAACTTTCTTATCCAAATGTGAACCCGTGAGATACAAAACAACTGGTATAACAAGGTTTGCCCATTGGTCCAATGGTTAATGGTGGCTTGGGGAAGTGAGATCACTTTTCTCAGTGCTGTAGCCACTGCTAAATTGTCCAGGCTTCAGTAAATACCTTCTGACCACACTCACGTAAGCAATCCTCATTAAACCCAGTGAGTCACACATTAAAACAAAAAGACATGCAAGTAGGAAAAGTTGGGGGGAAAAATAAGAGTTTCAACAGAAAAAGGAGACGGTATGATAGAAGGTAATGGAGGGTAAAAACTAAAATTCGTTATATACATGCATGGGACTGTCAAAATTAATAAATACTGATTGAATGTATTTGTAGATAGGTAACCATTGAAGGTCATTTGCCAAGCTTTCCTGCACCCACGGGATCCTCGAATGGATTTGAACTTGGAAGTAGGATCTCTACCTTTATAGATAAAGAGAAACAGCAAGTCAAATAGAATGTCACATGGGGTCGGGACAGTCCCACTCCTAGCTGAGGAGCTGTTGGCATTTCACAGCTACTGGAAAGGGAAGAGTTGAAGGGCAGGCTCCACACCCAAGAATACGTGGGCAACACAGAGTGGACTTGATGTGGGGGAGTAGGAAGACAGACACAGAGCCAGAGAGAGACAGACAGAGGGAGGAGATGAAGTTGGGAAGGTGAGAAGGTAGGGATGTGAGTCTGGAAGGAGACAGGATACATACGACCAAAACACATTGCAGAAATTCTCAAAACATGATAAAAATATCATTTTTTTAAAAAAGAAAGTGAGATAGGGAAGCAGTACTAGAGTCCACAATGAAGCAGAGGCAATGGCAGGAGTTAACAACTTTGACTGTCTAAGGGTTCTGCAGAGTCCACAGGTAGTCACAAAAACAGGTTGTACTGGTGTGTGCGCATGTATGTGTATGGGTGGACATGTCCAAACATGTGTGCAGAAGTACAGTGTGTGTGTGTGTGTGTGTGTGTGTGTGTGTGTGTGTTTCTTGCCTCTATCCCCAAAGTATAAAATCCTGTGGGACACAGGCACAGCTGGTTCCTCCTGTCTTCTTTTACTGGACATTTCCTGGGTATCTCAAATAGACAAATAACTTTTACATTTATATCAGGAAAGCTCAAGGCACACCTTCGAGGATCCCTATCTGTAGGACTTCCAGAATCACAAAGCAAGCAGCCCAGCTGAGGCGGCACAGGGAGACAGTTCCCACTTGCCCTCCACGCGTTCCCCTGCCCTCACCTCCTGATCATCTGATCAACTGACACCATGTGAAACAGTAGCTCTGCTTGCCGCGTTCTAGGTCTGCTAAGAGGCAAAGCAGCCTGCAGGCCCCTGGGAGGCCTATAGAGACTAGCCTTCTCCACCCCCACCGACCATCAGTTCATGCAAGGCACGTACTGTGTGCAGCAGAAGGAACAACTGGCTGCCAAGGCCCTGACACTGGCTGCCTCTGTCCTCACCAACAACCATAGACTGCTCCAGCCCCACCAACACTTCCGTAGCTTTGTCTCCATTCAAAGGCACAATCTTGCTCCACCGATTAATAAAGCACCTTCTCTCCCACAATTTCTAAATTTCCCCAGAGCCAAATGTAAAGTGTATACAATTGCACAGCACACAGTTTGATAAAAAGAAAGCTTACATCTTTAATAATTCTCAATGGAGGAACTTCCTGTGAAGGAACTGCTTAATTAAAAGACAACAATGGGATAAAAAGCAAAAGAAAGGAAGAGACGGAGAAACAGAGATCACAAGTGTTAATGCAGAACTAAATAAATATCCTCCACTTGAGATTCCTTAAACACTTTCTTAGAAGCCAGATTTACTTGTTAAGCATTCAAATGAATTCTATCTTTAAACGTGCTTGAAAAATGAGCAACTGTTGACTAATTTTGTACTTCTGTGCTTAAAGAATGAAGTATGTGGCCAAGAGAGTGTGGGGATTGCTGTTCTAGATCAAGAGTTGCTGGAAGGATGTGGGAGGGCTTGGAGAAGCGCTGTCCCCCACAAAGCAGAGGACAGAGATCAGAATCTGTTTCAGGAGACACTGTATTTTTCTCTTATAGTACCACTAAGTACAGCCACAAGCCCTAACGCTCTGAGGCATAAAAGGTTGACAGTGTAGAAAAGAGAGCAGAACAGCCACTAGGAACCACAGGGCCTAAAAAAATGGTATAACAAAGACAACAGCACCATGAGTTTTCTTTCTGTATTAGATATTTCACACTTCAAGACTGTGCAACCCAGAAACATCAAAAGCTCAAAGAATAAGGGGGAAGCCCCAGGTAAAGCCTGTTCCCTCTAGCCCTTAGCCCAGGAAAGGCAACCAAAATAAGACTTGTAGACAATGATCACTTTTCTCTGGAGTCTGGCCAAATACTGTGACCCCACTCACGGTCACTAAGCCCAAGTGGAAAGCCTAGAATCCCCATTTTCCCAAGGCTGAAATAGGGTCCTCATTGCCCACACTTGGCGTTGTCTGAGAAGTCTTCATGTAGGAAGGACCACTGGGCTATACACGCACTCACACCAGAGCAGAGCCCTATGGGAAGTGGCAATGGCAGCATCAATGGAGAACCAGAATTCCCAAACATTCCCAGCAAAAACAAGGAGTCCCACCCACCCCCAACTCCGGGCTTCAACAGAAATCCGGGCAACAGCCCCATTGTCTACCCTGATTTTATAATTATGAAAAAGCAACCCGATTACCCAGACAATACTTGAAGAATTAGCTAAAACAGAAATTATGAATAAGTAAGATTCAGAACTTGAAATTTCCCTAAGATGTTCAGGTTTCAAATAATGATCACTATTTATACTAAGGACCAGGAGAAACTCGGGCTGAATGGGAAAAATAGCCTATAGATTTTAAACAATGGAATGATGGATATGTTCACAGTCTGACAATCATTTATAAGCAGGCATCACAAAAAAATGCTTCAACAAGCAATTGCCAATATGTTTCAAGAATCAAATGGAAATTTCTGTACTGAAAAATATAATTGAATATAAGACTTGGTGCATAGGGAGGGGAGTGAGGCCTGGAGCAGAGAGTCGGTGAACTAATAGCAGAGGTTACCCAATCTGAGGAACAGGGGGAAAAAAAGGTTGGTATTTTTAAATGAGCTATAGAGCTACTTTAAGAATCTAATGCTTAGACATTCGAGTCCTAGAACAAGAGGAGAGAAAGGGTGGCTCTGAAAAAATATTCAAAGAAATAATGACCCAAATAATTAGCTTGCCAAAAGATATAAAACTAGAGATTTGGAAAGCTTGAGTGAATAGAGAAAGTCCAAAGAAATCTATCTCAAGAAATATATGGCCAAATATTTGATAAAATAAAAACAGAGATAAAACTTGAGCATCAAAAGACGGTTTACAAGGAAAAAATAACAATTGGAATGGCAAAATGTTTCTCATCAGAACCACTGAGGTCATAAGTAGGTGATTTGATATTTCCCATGAGGAAGTGACATGACATTTTCCACAGGAACGACATAACATTTTTCAACCTTTTTTTAAAAAGAAAGGACCTGCCATCTAGAATCTTATATTCAATAAAAAATATCCTGTAAAAATGATGGGAAAATAAAGACATTCACACATGAATAAACTCAGAAAATTTTGGTGTCAGGAGGCTTAACCTAAAGAGAGGCTTCAGGAAGTATTCAAAACAGAAAGGAAATTGTCAAATAAGGTTCCTAAAAATAGCACAAAGGAGGAAAGGATGTGGTAAGGAAAAATAAAGGGTAAGTATAATATACTTTCATGCTCCTCTTAAGTTGCTAAATTTTGTTTGACAGTTGAAAGAAAATTATAACACTGTCTGGTACTGTTTTACACATAAGTGCAATAAATACGTAAGACAATTATATATAGGCAAAGAGAATAGACTAAAACAAAGAGATAAATTTTCTGATTGTCTCTTGAATTGGTAAAATGACAATGCTAACAGGCAGAAATGAGAATACGTGTGTGGGTATGTGCATGCTTGTCAGGGGTGTGTGGGGTGGTGTGTGCGTGCGTGTTCAAATTGGGGGAAGCGACTTCAAAGGCTAGACAAAGAAGTACACTAAGCACCATTCAGAAAGTTTCGGGCCAATGGGAGACCCTGTCTCAGAATTTAAAAGAGGAAGAGGAGGAGGCGGAGGAGGAGGGGTGATAAACATCACCTGAGGAGTAACACCCCAGATTACTTGGCCTCCAAAGGTAGGAGTGCATGCACACAGAAATGCGCACACCCCAAAACATGGCAGATATGACCGTGAATATTTCAACAAGGACAGATGAATGGAGATACACAAAAAGGCCAATTATATGCTGCTATGCTAGATTTAAAAAAAATCTCAGCTTGTTGTAGGAATCTTTTTCTAATGAACAATAAAACAATGAGGAAAAAACAGACTGGAATCATAGAAACCAAGACTTGTTTGTTAATACCAGATAAAGAACCCCTGGGAACAAAGGAAACTGCCAGAGTCAGAAAATAATACCTACCAGTACCATACACCAACAGCATCTAATGCACATTTGTGAACATTTCACTCAAAAATGGCAGAATGCACATTCTGCTCAAGTGTTAGATCTTTACACACTTTGTCCTGAGCTTTTACAGACTATGCTCTCTGATCACAGTGAAATCACACTGAAAATCAACAACATCCAAATAATAATAAAGGTCTGTGGGTGGCATGCCATAAAAGAGCCTCCAGGTCAAAGAGGAAGTCTCAAAACCAACCCAACAGGAAACAGGATAGAAGCCTACCACAGAGGGCCTCTAAAAGACTCCACCCAGCAGGGTAGCAAAGCAGATGCTGAGCCTCATAGACAAACTTTGGGCAGAGTGCAGGGAATCTTATGGAAGAAGTGGGAAATAGAAAGACCTGGAGGGTACAGGAGCTACACAAGGAGAGCAACAGAACCAAAAAATCTGGGCCCAGGGGTCTTTTCTGAGACTGATACTCCAACCAAGGACCATGGATGGAGATAACCTGCAAAGATGTAACCCATGGCAGCACAGTGTCCAAGTGTGTTCCCTAGTAAGGGGAACAAGGACTGTCTCTGATATGAACTCAGTGGCTGCCTCTTTGATCACCTCCCCTTGGGGGCTGCAGCCTTACCAGGCCACAGAGGAAGACAATGCAGCCAGTCCTGATGAGACCTGATAAGCTATGGTCAGATGGAAGGGGAGGAAGACCTCCCCTATCAGTGGTCTGTGGGAGGGTCATGGGAGGAGAAGAGGGAAGGAGGGCAGGATTTGGAGGGGATGAGGGAGAGGGCTACATCTGGGATACAAAGTGAATAAATTGTAATAAATTTTTTAAAAGCCAAAAAGTTAAAAAAAAAAAAAACCAGAAACCCTCCTGATGGAAACAAAATGAAAACACAATGTATGAAACTGTGTTATATAGTTAAAACAGCACCAATCAGAAGATTTATAGCACTAAATACATGCATTCTATGAAGTCACTATCAACAAATTAAGGTTCAACACTAAGAACCTAGGAGGAAAAAAGAGAGAAAGCAAAGTAAGGCCCAAAACCAGAAGAAAATAACAAAGATAAATCCAGAAACTGGGGGAACTAAACACAGCAAGGAAAGGTAAACACAAAACAGAGCGAGATACTTGAAAAGCCAACAAAATTTACAAAACTGATTAAACACCTAAAAATAAATATAAACTTCCAGTATCAGCAATAAATCAGCAATGTATCCCTGGAAACATCCAAAGGATAATGAGGGAGTGTCACAGGAACTCTTTTCATCTAAATTTCACATATTATCTGGAAAAAAAAAAAAAAAAACGTCTTCTCAAAAATGGTAAGCCATCACAACTTGCCCAACCTGACTAGTCCTATACTAATAAGGGAAACAGAATCTCTGTTTTAAAATTCTCCAAACATAAATAACTAGGTATTGATGGTTTTGCTGGAGAATTCTATTAGGTGATTTAGGAACAATTCTATACAGTATCTCCCAATACAGAAGAGGGTGAAATTAGAGAATGAATATTATTCTGATAATAAATTACACAAAGACAAAAGAAAGACAATAAAAATATAGATGCATAAATTCTTAACAAAATATTATCAATTAAAATCCAGTAATACACGAAAGGGCATAATACAACATGGTAATGTGACCTTTATGCCAGGGCTGCAAAGATGGTCCCATTTTGAAAGTCAGTTGATGAGTTCCACCATATTAAGATGCTAAAGCAGCAAACAAATCATATCCCAATATCCATTAATGAAGAAAAGGCATTTTTCAAACTTCAGTACCCATTTATGATTTCAAAAACCTCTCATTACAAAAAAGAAAAAGAAAGAAAGAAAAGGGGAGTTAGCCGACTTGTCAAATGGCACCTGTGACAAAGCTACTGCCCACATCACACTATGATAAGATGGAATGAGATGCCTCCTTCCTTCATTTGTTCTTCACTCACTAGAGAACAGTGTGAGAATATATATTCTGCTAACTCTTTTGCCGCCAGAATTTTGGGCAGCAGAATTAAGTTTAAAAATTCAAGTGAGGAGGACCTCGCCTATCAGTGGACTGGGGAAGGAGCATGGGAGGAGAAGAGGGAAGGAGAGCAGGATTGGGAGGGGATGACGAGGGAGCTACAGATGGGATACAAAGTAAATAAACTGTAGTAAATAAAAAACAAAAATAAGTGGACATTTGTTTTTAAAAAAATGTTCAAATGAAGCTGGCTGTGGTGGTACATATCCGCCTTTAACCCCAGCACTTGGGAGGTAGAAGCAAGCAGATCTCTGTGAGTTCAAGGCCAGCCTGGCCTACAAAACCTGTCTTGGAAAAACAATGACAAAAAAAAAATCAAATGAAAGTCATGCAGTTTGTCAGGGGGTAAAAAACAAAACTGTTCCTATTTGTGAATGCTACCACTGTGAAGAAAAACACAAGAAACTTTTAAAAACAAATGAGTTCACCAAGGTAATCTGGTATTAGATCTACAAACAAAAGTCACTCATATTTCATATGACTAGTGACCCTCCCTCCTTGTAGTTTTGCTTTGCATGGTTGTAATTGACTATTATCAGCCATAGTCCAAAACTACTATGTGAAACATACCATTAATTAACCATTTGTAAGTTTTAAATTATGCACCTAGGTGTAATCTCACACCAGCCTGTTCCATCCCACTTGGGGTATGAATCAACACTCTGCCCAGTGTACCCACAATGTATTGCTAACCACCATCAGCCCAATTAGTTACTAAGTGGACATGAGACCAGTGGTCACCGTATCTTCAGGACTGTGTTCAAGTCACTTTTGTTTCGCTTAAGAATGGTTCTGAAATACATGAGTAGTCATCACTCATTTGCATGATTTGAATCAGCCAAAGAGAAGCTTTAAATGATGCCCTTTAAGTGAAAAGGCAAAACTTCTCAATTTAATACAGAAAGGAAAAAACATACACACAGGCTGCTAATATCTCCAGTAAGAATGACTCTTCTACCAGCTAAATTAAGAAGAAAAAAAAAATAAATGTGTACTCTTTGTTTCCATACTTCAAACTATAAAACTTACAGCCCTGTAACTCTGCACCATCAGGAGGATAGTCTATAGTACCTATTTTTTGTTTTGAGTGTATTAAGTAAGCAAGGTACAGTGAAAAACTAGTGAAAGAGGAAAAGAAGAGGGAGAGAAGAGAGGGAGAGAGTTCATCATATCAGGTGCTCAAACATCCAGCAGAAATCTACCTGGGCAAGACCCTTTAAGGCAGCCCGCTGGAGTTTCTGTAGAGTCCCAAGCAGAGCAGAGCATTTCCTTGGGAGAGGCTTCCAAGTAAAAGCACAGATGCAGATACAGAGGACATCATCAAATTAGGCACATGTGGCATGCAGCAAGAACCCCCTGGGAAGATAAGGCTTCTCCTCCATAGCTGGGCTTCCCATGGCTGAACTTCTAGCCTGTCTTTGCTGCTACAGGCACTTTTGTGTCATAGGACAAACAGTAGTATTTCTGTTGGAAATGGCTTGCCACTGTTTTCAAGGATGATGTTTTTACTGTTGGGCTGTTTTGCTGTTCCCTCTTTGCTTTCACAGAGTCTGAGGAGCCAAACCACGCCCAGACAAGCACTGCAGGACTTGAGACAAACATGCCTATGTCTCAAATGGGAATGCGCAGCCTCACTTCCAGAGCCAGCTTCTTGGTAAACTTGAAAAGGACACCACCACACTTTACTTATATGATGCCCAGTACAGAATATGATATGTGCTTTGAGCAATGGAAAAGTCACTAAATGTGTAATTAAAAGGCAGAAACAGGAAACATCCTAACTTGAAAATTAACTTGACCATGGGTATTTATGTAGGTGGAAGAACAGAGTTATGTGTACCTGCAATTTCATGCATACCCTAGGGGGTCTTCAAATATACCCCCTTTGATGAATGAATCATCATCTGAAATTTAGAGATGGAGGAAGAGAAAGGAAAATGGAAGGAAGAAAGAAGGAAAGGAAGGACGGAGGGAGAGAGGAAGAGAGGAAGGGAAAGAGGGAGGGAGGGAAAGAAGGTTAGTAATGTACAAGACTTGTGTACTGGAGGGTACATAATATTGATAAAAGAAATTAAAGGAGGTTTAAACAAACAGAAAGGCACAGCATCGTGTTTGTAGATGTAAGATTCAATGTATTAAAATGTAAATTCTACTCAAATTAACATGAGGTTTAAGATAATGCCTACCAAAATCTTAACAAGATTATTATTTCCAGATACAGACAAGGTTAATCTAAATTGTACTCGGAAACATGAAAACATAAGAGCTTATTTATTTATTTAAAATATATATCCAATATATATTAAAATATATGTATTATACTTATATATAAAGTATTTTTAAATTATTGAATATATTTTTCATTTTTCTTTTTTTTATTAATTTTGTTTACATCTCGGTCAAAGGCCCCTTCCTGCTCTCCTCCCATTCCCTACCTCCTGCATCCCTTCTCCCCTATTTTTCAGAATAGGGGTGCGCCCCTACCCAGACACTCAATCTCATCTATTCACATAAGGACTGAGTTCATCTTCCTTCCCTGTCACCTGGCAAGTGATCACATCGGGGGAAGTGATCAAAAAGTAGGTAACATAGTCCATGTCAGAGACCTCCCCACTCCCCTGCATGAAGCCTAAGATGTCCTTTGGACTTTTTCTTTTGGAGATCTATGAATTGTGGTATGTACATCCTGTACTATATGACTAAAATCTGCTTATAAGTGAGTGTGTCTTTCTGCTTCTGGGTTACCTCACTCAGGATGAACTTTTCTAGTTCCTTCCATTTTCCTGCAAATTGCATGATTTTCTTGTTTTTAATGGCTGAGTGGTATTTTATTGTGTAAATGTACCACAGATTCTTTATCCATTCTATGGTTGAGGGACATCTACATTGTTTCCAGTTTCTGGCTAGTACAAATAAAGCTGCTATAAACATGGTTTAACAAATGTCCTTGTTGTATAGTGGAGCATCTTTTGGGTATATGCCCAGGAGTGGTATAGCTGGGTCTTGAGGTAGTGCTATTCCCAGTTTTATGAGAAAGCACCAGATGATTTCCAAAGTGGTTGTACAAGTTTGTACTCCCACCAGCAATGGAGGAGGGTTTCCCTTTTCCCACATCCTCTCCAGCATATGTTGTCACTTGAATTTTTGATCATGACAGGTGTAAGATGGAATCTCAGGGTCTTTTTAATTTACATTTCCCTGAACACTAAGGATGTTGAGCATTTCCTTAAGTGTTCCTCTACCATTCGAGATTCCTCTGTTGAGAATTGTTTATATACTTTTAAAATATATATCTATATATATTTTTTTTAAACAAAATATAATGAAAAACCTAGCTACCGGATTTCAAAACATGCCCATCAGTGGCATGTGGTGGCTGATACCATCACATGGGGGGCTAAGGCAGACAGACTGCCATGAGTTCCAACCAGACTGAACTACACAGTGAGTTCTAGGTAAGCTTTGGCTACAGAGTAAAATCCACTCTAAACAAAAGAACCTACAAAGCTACTGTAAGTAAGACTGTGCGGTATTAGCAAAGAAGCAGAAGCACATTGTTGGCAGAATGAGAAAGAGCAGACTTATACGAACATGGAACAATTCATGAAAGGGGACTTTGTAGAAAATGGTTCTGGAGTATTTGAAGATCCATAGGCCAAAAGAAGAGAAAAATAGAAAACAAAACTTTAAAAAGTTCTCACACCTGTGTACTGATTAACTCAAAGTAAATCATAGGCTTTCTTGCAAATTCTAAATTTAAGAAACTGTTAGAAAAGAAATAGTATATCTTTGGAATACATAAAAATACACAAAATTAAAAATTGATAAACTGGACACAAATTCAAAAACTCTCTTCAAGTCCCCATCAAAAGTGGGCATGATGACACACTCCTGTAATCCCAGCACTCTGGGAGGCAGAGGCAGGCAGATCTCTGTGAGTTCGAAGCCAGCCTGGTCTATAAAGTGAATCCAAGGTAGCCAATGCTACACAGAGAAACCCTGTCTCAAAACACACAAACAAACAAACAAAAAGGATGAAAAGACAACAACAGGCTGAGACATGCTTGCAGAGATGCATGCAACAAAGGCTGGTTCCTAGGACACTTGGAATACTCAACATGAACAAGGAAAAGAGCAAAGGAGCCAATTAGAGCATGGAAAAGGAGAGACGCAAACAGCCCATGCAAAGGTGTTCCACATCAGCAGCCAGCAGAGAACACAGTAAAACCAGAAGGAGCTGTCAGTGTGCACCTATTAGAATGGCTATGATAAAAAATCCTGGCACCCCCAAATGTTCTAGAGAAACTGGATTGATTGCTCATTTGCCATTGGTTCTTGAGGAGAACAACAGTAAAGCCACTTCAGGAAACTCTTTGACAGTTTATTTTTTTAAAAAGAGAAATGAAATGTGCAATTGCCATATGACCCAGCAATTACACTCCTGAACATCTGTTCCAGAGAAACAAGGACACGTTCACATGGAAACCTTTCCACAAATGCCTGCAACCAGCATTGTTTGTAATAGCCACAGTCCGGGGGTTGGGGGAAGGGACAGCTTTCAAGTGACTAGTTAAACAAACTGTATTACATCATACCATGAAATAGTACTCAGCGATAACAATGAATAGACTATGGATCCACCCTCCAACCTGAATGAGCCCCAGGGAATTATGCTGAGTAGAAGGAAAAAAAAAGTAAACCCCAGAAACTGCAATACTAGATATCAAAACCTGTGGGCTGTGACCCCTTTGGGAATCGAATGACCCTTTCACAGTGGTCACCTAAGACCACCAGATAACACAGACATTACAATCTATAACAGTAGTAAAATTACAGTTGTAAAGTAACAGTGAAAATAATTGTATGGTTGTGGCTGTCCACACAACATGAGAAACTGTACTAAAGTGTCGCAGCATTGCAAAGGTAGAGAAACACTGCTGTATACTATTCCTAGACCATTTTTAAAGTGACAGAATTGCAAAAAGTGGACAATGATTTAGTGGTTGACAGAGTTTAAGAGGGGGTACGGTTGGCAAGGAATTGGGTGTAGCCCCAATTGGGCAGCAGGATGGACCCTGTTCTGATGGCAATCTGCAGCTTGACAGCATGAGCAGCAATCTCAAAGTCAAGATATTGCACTGTAGCTCAGGACTGGTGGCAAAGTGAGCAAAGTACTTTGGCTTTCTCTAGATTATGTCTTACATAATTGAGAACTGAGTTATGTTTTAAGTTTACTTTCTAAAAGGTTGGGACCGGAAGAAATGCTAGCATCCCCGATACCAACCGTCAAACTTGAAGGCCAAGTGCACGAGCCCTCAAGAACAACAGAAGCAAGCATCCTGGTTCCAAGATTTACTAAGCTTCTCAGAGAACTAGAATGGACATAATCCTTTGATAAGCCCACTTCTCCAAGGTGTCCACATTGGACAAAAGAGGTGCTCCATGGAAGCCCGTGTGTCCATCTGAGGTGCTGCCCATCCCAGAGCCCTCTCCTGAGAATCACGAGGGGGAGACCAGAAATGGTGTGCTGAGGGCACAGCACTCCCTCATGAACACAAGAGCAGGGGGATGACTGTTATGCTGGGCCACCCCATAGGGTTCCTGCACCCCCAAGCTACACACTCCAAACACCAAAGCTGAAAAGGCAGCCAACAAGCCCCCAGGAAAGGATGTGTCCTGACAAAACCCGGTTTACATGATATTTGGGGAGGAAGATTTATCAGCCCCATTAGTTTAGGAAGCAGTTTCCATACCTTCTTGGCAATCCCTTGTGCACGTGGATGTGAAACACACTGCACTGGCCTACCGAGAAGAGCCTGACCAGCTGTTTACATTAAAGTTTTGTGATTTCATCAGCCCAAGAACCCTGTCGCCGTGTAACTCCCTTTTACTTCTATGTTAAATTAGCTCATAATATGTATGAGTCTATTCATGTGGGATAACCGATGATAATTTGGTGCGAAACACACACATTTTCATTTCCTCAAACATTTATCATCTCTATGTGACAGAAACCTTCAGATTCTTTTATTTACTTTGAGATCTGTCAAGAATTATAACCAACTGTTTGCCCTGCTGTGCTATAGGACATGAGAGTTAATTTTTCCTATGGATCTGTATGTGGGACCCTTTAACTCCTCTCCAGTCTCTACCAGACCTTCCTAGTTTCTAACGATCACTATCCTACTTTCTTAGTCTATGCAACTGACCTTTTCAGCATTCAGAAATAAGTAGGAACACGTTTTATTTGTGTCCCAGTGTATAATTTCAATTACTTAATATAGTGTGTTCCCATTATATGCTGCTACAAATGACAGATGTTTTATTCTTTTTATGGCTAAGTAATATTCACATACATCACATTTTATTTACTTATACATTGATGGACAGCTCAGTTGATATGCTGTTTTGGCACCATGCCTGGGCTACAGTGGACATGAGAGTGCAGGTTTGCTAAATTCCATAATTTCACATTTGAAGAACCAACATATAGCTTTCTGTAATTATATTCATTTACACCCCACCAGCAATGTAGAAGAGCTTCCATATTCCATATCATGGCCAGTCACACACACACAAACACACACATGCAGGCAAAACATTTATACATAAAGTAAAATAAATTAACTTTTTAAAGATTACTTTTAAAATAACAATTATATTTTTAACTTCTATAAGATTTAAGACAGCCAGAAAAATTCTTACCAGCCCATGTTTGGATCTGTGCAGTAATAAGGAGATTATCACCTTGCCAAACAGCCCTTTCTCCCAATGCACAATAGAGTTGGACATGAGTCAAAAGACCTAAGGTGCAAGAAGTCTATAATTTAGTCTATACCCTTTGGCTGGGCTAAAGGACCAGAGGAGAGTCTTAAAGCAAAATGTATAACTGCTCTATTTCTTCATATGTATTTGGAGCCTTCAGTGAATATCAGGATTCATTAATAACAATACTAATGATTGTTCCTACTTTTATTAATCATTCACTCTGGAAACAGTATTAAGGCATTCTGCTCAGAGATCTCTATAACACTAGGGACAACTAGTTAGCATTACTATGGTACAAGAGAGAGACTAGAGACTCAGGGACGGTAAGAAACTTGCCCAAGATTGTCTTAGAGCCAGGTAAGTAATGAGCTACAATTTGAACACAGATCCACCTGACTGGTACCTGTACTCTTAGGTAAGGCAATGTAAAATGCTTTTCACATTATGGCTGCTTGACAGACAGCCTTCCCCCATCCCATTCTAACTTCCATCTCTAACTGAAAGTACAGTGTCAGCTGGATGTGGTGGCACATGCCTATAATCCCAGCACTCTGGGAGGCAGAGACAGATCTTTGTGAGTTCAAGGCCAATCTAGTCTACAAAACAAGCCCAGGGCGCCCAAGACTACACAGAGAAACCCTGTCTCAAAAAGGAAAGAAACAAAGTACAGTGTCTGGATTTGAGTCACACTTGAACATGGCCTGTTCACACAGTGTCACTAGGGCATTCATCAACCCGTGATGCCTCACCCACACTGAACTCCCAGGCGGTTTTCATAACTGTACCCAGGAAGCCTAGGACATGAGAGTTATACTTCTCTTAATTTGTCAGAAATGAAAGGGCCAGCTTGGGCTACAGCACATACTGCCAAGTGAACACTGAGACAGAAAGCTCTTTATGAGGTGCTTATGAAGAAATAGGGTGAAAATTTTTTAATCGTAACAGATACTGTTAAGTTTCCAAAATGTCTATACCAACTTTCATTCTCACCAGTAATATAGGAAAGTAAACATCTGTCCAAAAATTTTATGTAACATAGACAAAAAACGGCCACCATATATTTCAAATGAAAAAAAGTAAAAGTATATTTATACTTTTACTCAGCCTTTGCTTTTTGTAAGAAGCATAAGCAATAATCAAATAACATCATAGATGCAGTGACATGTGAACAGATAGTAAATGAACTCTTAGTAGTCATTACCTCTGAAAAGCGTGAGATAATCAATCCTGGTTGTGGTTTTTATAAAACTTCCTCTTAAGTTTTTAAGCAGAAAAAAAAAAAAAAACTTTCACCTTACTTCTTAGGAAAAATAGATAGGGACAAATAACTAAATGTGAAACAAAACATCAACTTCACATGCAAAGAAAATGCAATGCAGCAGCTGTCTTCCAGTGTGGCTTATCAGCTCCACAAGAGCAATTCAGATAAAAGCACTGTTCAGTCAGAGCGGCCTGAGGACACACTTTCCTGGGTGTTCACCCACGCTCCCGAAGCATAGGTCAATGTGGCACGGCACTATCATCCCCAGTACAAAGAGAGCACACATTTTCTATTAAAATGACAGTGTTTCAGCCACTACTTTCCTTCTACAAACATACTAAGCTCGTTGGCTCTTTTGGTCTTAGTTCTTTACAGATTTAGTTCTATGGGAATGTCCCTGTAGAATTTCACCTGTTGCAACAAAATGATAAATGCAGAATTTGGTCTTCTTTTTTTCCCTTATACACTGGATATTCATCTGATGTCAAGGGTTCATGGAACATTTTCAGTATATGTCACCCATCCTTTTTTTAAATGTTTAAATTTTATATTAATTACAGTTTATTCACTTTGTATCTCAGCTGTAGCCCCCTCCCTCATTCTCTCACAATCCCACCCTCTCTCCCTCATCTTCTCCCATGTCCCTCTCCAAGTCCACTGATAGAGGAGGTTTTCCTCCCCTTCCATCTGACCTAAGCCTATCAGGTCTCACCCTTTTTTCTCCTTTATATTATTATTATTATTATTATTATTATTATTATTATTATTATTATTATCTTTGTATTCTGGCTGTAGCCCCTTCCCTTATCTCCTCCTGGTTCCACTCTCCCTCCCTGTGCCCCACCTATCCCTCCCCTAGTCCACTGATAGAGGAGGTCCTCCTCCCCTACTATCTGACCCTAGCCTATCAACACTGTCTGGATCCTCTTTCTCTGTGGCCTGGTAAGGCTACCTGTCCAGGGGGAGCTCATCAAAGAGCAGGCAACCAAGTTCATGCCAGAGACTGCCCCTGTTCCTCTTACTAGGAAACTCCCATGGAGACTGAGCTGCCCATGGGCTGTATCTGAGCAGGGGGTCTAGGTCCTCTCCATGCATGGTCCTTGTTTGATTCATCAGTCTCTTCAGGACCCTCTGGGCCCAGATTTTTTGGCTCTGTTGGTCTTCTTATGGAGAAAGACCAGGTCTTTATATTTCCCTATTTTTCCATAAGATTCCCTGCACGCTGCCCAATCATAGCCAAACTTAGCCACATTCTTTAGATGTGGCTCTTCAGATCTTTTTTTTTTAATTGAGCTGTTTTCAACAACTTTATACAGAAAATTTTCTGTGGTTTGAGTAATTTCTTAAGAGATATTTCTAGAAATAGAACTGTAGAGTCAAAGGGAAGGAACTTTTTTATGGCCCATACACTCCATATTAAATTTCCTCCTCCTGGATGTTTCTAAAGGGTGCAGAAGAACATGTAATGCTTCCCTCTGCCAACATCTCGCTGGAACTGGGTGTTCTATAACTGAGTGGTGAAAATGCCATCCTACTTTAATGTGCATTGCTTTGATTACAAGTAAGGTTTTAGTGGTTTTCCATATGTTTGTTAACAAGCTGGGTTTCTTCCTGTGGTTTGTTTTGTAATGTTCTTTACACACTTACATACTGGAAATGATCAGTCTATTTAACTCTAAACTTTGCTGTGGTACATGTCTATTGCAACTCCCCCTCCTTAAAGACTGATGTTGGGTCTCATGTAAAGCAATCCTGCCAACTTGGATCTACATAATACTAAATACACTCACACACTTCCATGCACACATAGGCACACCCACACATGCATGTGCACACACACATAGGATTTGTCACAACTATTGTATTTAGAGAACTGATAAAACTGTAGTTCCCACTTTACAGAACAGAAAGGAAATATGCAAAGCAGACAGAGCCAAATAACCCTAAGTAGTAAAGAGAGAACCAGAATGTACCCTTCAGTTTCAGAAGGATGGTAACTCGGTGGCTAGGAGTTCATGCCTATGGTGCATCTTTGCCTCCCCAGAAGGTAAGAACTCCATCTTCTCCAGGGAAGACAAAAGAGCCCAACAAACTAATGGAGATTAGAAGCTGTGTGCAATGTGTGACCCATGGTATCTGAATTATCAGTCCTTCACTCTACAAATAATTGTTGATACTGCTGGGGCAGAACACCCTGCTGGGCACTGGGGATGCAGAGAGGAGCCAGAATTCAGAGCTTGAAATAGACGACCCAACAGCAAATGCTCAGTTAGAGTGATGGAGCAAAGACATGTACAAGTCACTGAGAGGGCTCAACTCAGGCCCTTTGATTTACCAAGGCAGAATCTGCCACTCAAGGTCAAATTCATCTTTTTGAAGTTTCACATTTGTGCACAGTCCAGCTCTTCCAACCCAATGTCATCCATAAGGGGTCACAGACCAAATGCAATGACTCTCATAAATTTTCCCACATCCATCCATCATGCCCTCCCTCTGTGCCTCTCCTCTCAACAGTAGGAGCCATGCAGTTCCTCAGTGTGTATGTCTTCTCTGCCTGCAAGCCCAGCCATCCATCCCCCAAAGTCTGGTTGCTTCCAAGTAGGCAGAAAGCTTCCCCCTGAAGTCTCCACTCACAGAGCCTTCTGATCCTGGAAGCAGCAAGAAAGAGCTTTGGTATTTTAGAAGTCCAGCCTTGCACCTGGCCCCCAAGGGACCCTAGAAGCTCTTTGGAGGTAAAATTAGTCCCCTTTCTACCAAAAACCTGGGTCTGCAATGCCATCAGTTCTCCTGGCTTAGAAGGTCAGATAAAAAGTTTAGGTTGGTTTAGGATAAGAAGTCACTGTCTAATGCTTTGTATGAAGGAGCTGGAGAAAGCATGCATGTAGTGTGTCAGTGCAAACACAGAAGCCTCTGACTCCAGGCAAGCGACGGCCTCCCCCGAACCTTAAGGCCTTATCTCTGAGACCATACTAAAGATTTGGCTTCAAAGATTTATCATGCAAGTGTCACCATCACACACATAGCTGAATTCCCAGTTCTTCTGAGAACATTCACTCCACAGAGGAATACTAGCAGCCACCAATTACTGCGTACTTCCCGTGTACAGGATTGTACTTCAAACATGGCTCACAGATCACCTCAATAAATTCATAGCATGGCCCTATTCAATCACTTAGCCAAATATTTATTGAGTTTTTCCTAGGCACTGGAGATCCTGGAATGAGCAGAACAGATGGACTGTCCCTGCTTTGGTGAAACTTTGACTCCAGCAGAGAAAACAGAAAGTACCTAAGATTAATAAATGAAACGTACAATAAGTGATAAAGTCACACATGCTGAGGAAAAGAAGAAAGCAGAAAGGAAGAATGGGAAAAGGACAAGCTAGGAGATAGGTTTAGCAGTTTGATCAGGGAAGGGATTGCTGGGGGCTTTAAGGGACTATTTGTCTATTCACTATGCCACCCCAAGGGTGGAGTATGCTTCATGGCTTGGTCTGATCTGGCCAGTTGAATGCCGACTGACACGATATACGCCATGGCTTGACACATCATCGTGCAAGGACTTGTCATCGCGCGCTTTTGCCAAAACCAATAGGATAGCCCTTAGGTAACTGATGCTCCTTCAGTCTACACCCAGCCAAGATGCTAGAAGCCGAGCCCAGTGAGTCCATCCTAAATGGGGCACACAGAGACCTAAAGTGGCCTATGAGATATTCGTGCAAGTGAGACGTGAAGCCCACCTGGTCGCCAGCGACTAACAGAGACTTCGGAGCAAAGACTCTAAGGCAGTGAGGGGAATGGGAAGCTGCTCCAAGCAGAGCAGCACACATGTACGTTCACAGCAATGCTAACATACTCAGGAAACAGCAAGGAAACCTAGGTATCTGGGATGTGGGGAGAAAGGAAGATAAAGGCAGGAGAGTAGGTCACAGAGAGGATAAACTGCTGGATAGAAGCTGACTGAGCAATAACTCATCCTCCAAAACAGCACATTTTTTTTAAACTGGAGTAAAATTTGCACAAAGTAAAATGAATTTCTTTCCCATGTACGGTTCTTTGAATTTGACAACTTTAGACAGTGATGTAACCAAAACCATAATCAAGTTATAGAGCAGAACTCACAAAATTCCCTCCATGGCTCTGGGGACTTCATTCATGTAGGCTCAGCCTGGAAAACACTGGTCAGTTTGCTGTCCCTATAGATGACAGCTCCACGTTATCATAAAATAAAAGTATGACTCTCGGGCTCTTTTAATGAGTCTGGATCTTTTCACTCAGCTCATGTGTTGTGTGTACCCGTGTGCCCTGTGTACCCAATGTTTTCTCCCTTTCAATAGTGAATAATATTCCATTGTAAATATGAACTGTTTATTCTCCAAAAGAAAGATACTGGGGTATGTCTAGTTGAGTGCTATTTTGAACATACTTGCTATGCGCATTTACACATAGAAAACCAGAACACGGTTAGGGAGATAGCTTAGTCAGGAAAGTACTTGCCTTGCAAGCATGAGGACCCGAGTTTGAATTCCTATTTTAAAAGATGGATATGGTAACACACTTGTAACCCCAGTTTTGGGAGACAGAGACCGGCAGATCCCTGAGGCTTGCAGGCCACCCAGCCTTGCCTAGGCTATTCTATGAGCTTCAGGTTAGTGAGAGACCCTGTCTCAAGAAAACAAGGTAGATGCCACCTGAGGAACGGCTCCTTGGGTTGACCTCTAGCCTCCACAAACATACTCACACACACTCTTGCACCCTCTCACGCACACATGAACACTAAAATTCACATTTATTGAATAAATAAATATTTTAAAAATACAGAACCAGTACATTTTGGAAGTAAAAAATTATTCTGGGACAAGAGGTATAGGAGGGGAACATCCTGCCCAGCTGATGAAACATGTTCACCCAGCTTGGCCTGTAGTAGAGAATCCAGCTATTTTCCCCTGGTGCGGTGGGAAAATGATTCGTAGATGTGGTTGGCTGAGATTTTAAGAGGATCCCGCTGGCTGCCTCAGAACACCAAGCTATAGAGGTCAAGGACAGAGGCAGAGGGCCCTTGCGACAGATAAGGATGGTGGTGATTTAGACCAGAGAAGGTGCTGTTGGAGAGATCGGACTCAAAGTACCAGAAGCCAGGACTGACAGAACTGTTGAGAGGCATGAAAGACCCCAAGCCCTGAGGAACTAATGAAAGGGTAATGCTACTTCACAGAGAAGGCCTGGGGATGGTTCGGCATTTGCGTGGAGCTACCTACTGAGAAGGCATTCTAGAGTCCCTAGTCACCTTCCCCATATAGTCTTTAATTACAGGAAGGACACATGTTCTCCTGCTGAGAAATAGTTCATACATGATTCCAACAACATAGATGTGCCTGCTCCTAGAAGGGCTCCACCTGGTCTCTGTTGACGCAAGAAGCCCAAACAGAGAGAATTATGCCTTCCTGTAGGGCAAAGCAAAGCCAGTCATGAGGTCAAGGGAGGAAGAAAAAGTAATAGCACAAGGTGAAAAAGGTCAACAGGAAGGCCACAGTACCTAGTGGGCTGCACAGAAGAAAGTGGCAGAAAAGAGGGTGCAGCCAGAGCCAGATACTGCTCTGCCTCTGTTGCTAGAGACCAGAGGACTCAGGTAGGCAATTCAGAGGCCCTCAGTAGATCCATGTAAACTTAACTGACAGCCACCACTCACTCCATTTTGGAGGGAGGGGACCCTTGAGTCCCTGAGCCTCCCTCAGTTCAATAGCTGGGACTAGATTCTTCATGTACCACTGAAGGAGGGTCTCCTGAAGGACTCAATGTTCAGATTCCAAGAACAGGGGCTACAGTCTAGGTAGAGAAAGACTGACCCTGCAGACAAGCCCAGAAGATAATTTCCCATAGCTGGTTCATGCAATTTCTTCCTGGAGGATGGGGACAGTCCCACTCCGTTTAACATCATCTCCCACTCTGCACAGCCATTATATAAAATGTTTACAATAGCTAGGAGCCTTTACAAAAAGAACATACACTACTCCCCAAGGATAGGAAGGACACGGGCATCACCATCACCCCCAGGCATATTGATCACTTCCCTCTCCCTGATCATGTCATGGAGGAAGCAGAAAGTCATTACTAAGCAGGCTGGGCCAAATCTTGCACACTAGAAATAAATTAGCCATCCGGTGACAGCACTGGGCACACACTGCTGGGTGTTTCTGGCTCTCTGTAGATGCCCATTCATCACATCTCCCGGTCCCCAGAAGGATAGCTCCTGTCGATGAACCTCCCTCATACATGTGGTTCTCTAGTGTGACCCAGGAATCTATCCAAACTACTCACATGCACACACACACGTTCACATGCAGACACACATGCTCCAGTCTCACATGGAAGTCGATGTGAGCTCTTCTCTCACTTTTTTAACTTCACAGAGTTAGCAAGAACAGGCTTAGGGAAATACAGAACAGGGCTTGTATGAGTCGGGATTCTCTAAAGAAACAGAACTGACAGAGTGACTATATACATTGATCTAGAAAGAGGATTTATTATAATAGCTTACAGGCTGTGGTCCATCTAATTCAATAATGGCCATCAACCAATGGAAAGTCCAAGAATCCCATAGTTTTTCAGTCTATGAAGCTGGGTGTCTCAGCTGGTCTTTAGTGTATTCTGGAACCCTAAGGAGGTAGACTCTAATGCCAATGAAGGAATAGACTTGCCACTGAGAACAATTAGGCCAAAAAGAAATATTTCCTTCATCCATGTCCTTTATATCCACTGCCAACAGAAGGTGTGGCTCAGACTAATGGTGGATATTCCCACTTCAGACGATTCAGATTTAAGGCAGGGCTTCCCACTTCAAGTGAACTAATTACAAACCATCTGCCACAGGTGTATCCCGATCCTTGGGTTATAGTTAATTCCACATAGTGGTCAAGTTGACAGCCTAGGATAGCCATCACAGGGTTCAACTCTAAACCAGGCAGGAAGGAGGCGCTCACTCCTTTTGCAGAGTTGCCAGCCAGCCAAGGGACCACCTGGGCCCCCAATCCTATACACTTGCTCTGCAAGCTTACATGTGTCTCGGAACAAGGTCTCACTAGGTGTGTGGGTGCCAGGAACCTGAAAAAAAGGTTCAATGCTGTCTCCCACTCCTGTATCCCCTAACCCATCAGGAGCACAACTCAGACTCACTGTGTGGCTGAGTCCCACTTTCCCTCCCAGAGTACAGGTTCCTGCTTCACGGATGAGCCATGCAGGCATATGGCCACCATGCTTGGTAAATCTAAAGGCCATCTCCAGCTGGCATCAGACAGGAAATGTTTTGCAGAGGAAGCACGGGCTACGTGAGAGTCATTCATCAGAAGCAATGCTCAGCCAACTGAATGCTAAGAGCTATCTATGCCTTCTTCAGGATCCTGGCCAAACCCAACCCCCAGGTGTTGAGGACAATAAGCCTCTGTCCCTTCAGCTGTTGATAGATGCCCACACTACAGCATGCACCACACTCATGGGTCACTGAATCCAGACTGGTATCATACTGTTTAATCTCCTGGGACCAATCGCAGTGCACGGAATCTGTCTGTGTGGCCTACAACCAGATAACCTGCTGGAGTGCAGGTGCCCGGGATGTGAGAACAGGAATGGAAAAGATGTAGCACACAAAAGCTGGAAGCAAGCAAGGTCTACAGCAGGTGACAGGGCTGTGACAGGTCCCCTGCCTCCACATGCCTGCACTTGGCTGCTGAGATTAATCTACCTGACAAATCAATCCTACCCACTTCTTGCCTCATTATTTATTCACATAATTAGATCCACATTTGGAGGGTTTTTAAAGTAGTGATTTCCAGTTGCTATGAACATCTGGGTTAAATTTCCAGCACCTTTTTCCTCAGTAAGTTGAAGGAGTGTTTTCAGTAGAATGTGCTATGTTCTTGTAAGAAATATTATCCCAAATAGAGAAATAGACACATGGGGACTGGGATAAGTTTAACACGCCCAGGAAGGCAATGGGATGATGGAGGATAGCATCATCCCCAAGTCTAGAGAAGCATGGCACATGTCAACCACAGACAGGAGGGAGCTGAGACCCAGAGGGTGGATGCTCTCTGCCCATGGTTGCAGGCAACAGAGTACAGAGTCTCTCGGAAGCAGTTCCTCTGTTAGAGGCCCCGCTGGTTTCTGCATCTGTTCTCCCCAGAACATTGTGAATACGTTTGCCATTCTTGCCTCCTGTTCTCACAAAACTCCGAATTGAGTCCTGACCTTCTAAGATACAGATCTCAGTGATGGAAAGAGAATGTTCTTCAGAAAAAGCAGAGCTGAAAGGGGCAGCAGCCACCACTCGGCAGTGTTGTTCTGGGCATTAAGGCTGTACTTCCTGTCGTGAATACCTTTATAAAGCCCATTCTGCATGTTGAGTGCTGGGGAAGAAAGGCAGCTGCGCTCCCTCTCTAGCAAAGATTAGAATCTAGTGGGCGAGACTGACATTAGTCAAAAAAGCATATGACAGATAGATCACTGCAGTGTGAAACATGAGCCTGAAGGGAAATCTTGGGTAGCGTTTCATATCTAACAGGGCTATGGACAGCAAGTTGTCTAGGAAAGGCTGGCCTGAGCAACCATGGAGAGATGAAAAGGATGACGGGGTCAGCAGTGTAAAGAAGGGACAGGAGCAGTCCAGACTGAGTCAGGGTCAAAAATCCATGTGGGAAAAGATTCTTGAAAGGCCTGTGTTCCATACTGCAAAGTGGAAGGGACAGTCCCCAACACCCCCTTCATGGAGCCAAGAACAGGAAGGTGTCAGTCAGCAGGTGGTATTCATCAAATACAGTTCCCCCCACTCTGACCTTCTGACCAGCTCCAGGAAATGTGCTATCAGCAAATATTCAAAGAATATTTCGAGAATGGATTCAAAGAAAACAATAAAACACTACTCAGCAGGTTTTCACTACTGTCAAAAACAATTGGCTGAAGATTGGAACAGCCATGATTTCCAATAACAGGAAACATTAGGTAAGCTACGGAACATCAATTCTTCATCCAGATGCAATCATTAAAACAACTGTTACAAAGGCTTTGAGACCACACAGGAAATGTTTATGGCAGGATGCTAGGTTAGAAAAGCAGAGCACAAAATTTCATCTCGATTGTAAGTATTTATATATTAAATTGGCGCACATGTGGTCAGAGGAAAACAAGTGTCGGGCAATAGGCAGTTCTTCGGGAGAAGAAAAGGGAGGGAAGGGAGGATTGGGAAGAGACGAGGGAGGGGGCCACAGCCAGGATACAAAGTGAACAAACTGTAATATATAATAAAAAATATTTTAAAGAAAGAAAAAAATAGGTAGTTCTTCCTACCTGTGATGTGATGTGTTGAGAGTGGAGAGGCATCTGCGCTGAGGGGTGGGAATGGGATTTCAATGCTGAAATACACTTCATGTCTTCCCAAAGATGTGTGTATTGGTTGGATCATATCAGTTTCTCTCATTGGGTATATGGTCAGCTAGGTGGCATGTCTTCAAGCAGAGGCCTAACCAAGCCACCTGCCCCTCTAGTTGGTGCCCATTGGTCAGATGAAGGCAGAGGCTCTGATCAAGGTCAAATGGCAGATCTAAGTCATGGAAGTCAGGTGGAAGTACTGAGTGGTGGCTAACAGTGGAGAGGTTCTGGGATGAGGGGTTGAAGTCTAGGTAGATGTTGTTAGAACTAACGGGTATGACGAGATGGAGAACAGAGGTGAAAAGTGAAAGAGCCAAGAAATAATGAGGAAAACGATTTGACGGAGGTTAGTTGAGTCCTAGAACTTAGGGGTTTGGAGCTAAGACCTACAGGCCACCCATGGGCTGGGCCACACCTGCCTTTGGATGCCGAATAGTAAATACAGTACTATATTGCAAGCTGGGATAAGGAATATCCTAAAGGAATGCCTAGGTCTGAAGCCCAGATGCAAGGCATAGTGACAGTATTGCTGTCCTATGTGATATATAGTTTGTCAGTGGTCACTCATCTTGCGGGTAGCTCCTTCCTCCAGATAGCCAAGACACCAAACTTAAGAGACAGCTCCAACCACTTCCAAGTTTAGCTGCTTCTCTGATTGGCATTCCTGGAGGCAGAGAGGCGAACAGCTAGAGCTCTGCATGAACAGCTTCAAGAGATGCATCATGGAAACCAGGAATTCTCCTGGAATTACCTCACAACTTTGAGGCAAACCCAACAAATTATGTTGAGACATTAGATATATTTTGTTGAAGCTCAGCATTTAAAGGTGTCATTTTACTCAGAATGGCCATGGCTAGGGTAAAACAGCAAGCTAGTAAACTTGTTAGACACTGAGTAAACCTTGTTTAGGATCCACTAGACCAGTAGTTCTCAACCTTCCCAGTGCGGCTGCCCTTTAATACAGTTCCTCATTTTGTAGTGACCACCAATAAAAAGATCTTCATTGCTACTCCATAGCTGTGATTTTGCTACTGTGATGAATAGTAAAATAAATATTTGTTTTCCGATGGTCTTAGGCAACCTGTGAAAGGGTCATTCTATCCCTCAAGGGGTCATGACCCTCAGGTTGAGAACTGCCGCACTAGAGAAAGAAATAGCCACAATGCTGTTTCACAGTGTTTGATGGACAACTGTTCAGTGGGTGAGTTCAAATGTGCATGCATGCATGAGTGCATGCGTCTGCCTGTCCATCTGTCTGTCTGTCTGTCTGTCTGTGGTGTGTGTGTGGATGTGTGTGTGGGTGTGTGTGTGTGTGTTTTAAAGAGGCAGCTCTATGAACTACCCAAGAGGCCTTAGAGAGCTGGCAATGCTGAAATACACTTCATGTCTTCCCAAAGATGTGTGTATTGGTTGGATCATATCAGTTTCTCTCATTGGGTATATGGTCAGCTAGGTGGCTCTGATTTGCCTGCATGTTTCTCACTCTCCTTGGATCAATGGGTTTTTGAAGGTGTGTTCTTCTATTTTCTATTCACATAGAATCTCAAGAGGATGGACAGAAACACCATGGATTGTCTACGACCCAAGCTCAGAACGAGCATGTTGTCATCTCTGTGTCCACACCATTGGCAAGTCACACGGCCAATCCCAATGTGAAAGGGATAAGGAACTATATTCCACCTGCCTGGAGACTGGACCTGCCTGGAACCAGGGTCTGGATAAAGGATGACATAAAAAACTGGGGGTAACCACTCAGTGGGCCACAGCCCCCCTCTGCCCTTAAGGAATAGAGGAAGGAAAGGTTTGCAAAACATCTGCAGCTCATGAAGATTGCTCCCAATCTCTCAGCTCCGCTGGACTCAGGCCTCCTTATAAACATGTTCAATAAATCAGGTAGGAGTCTTGCTCATTTGACAGGAAGCAAAGAGGAGTCTTCGAGGAATAAAAGAATTGTCAAACATACATTTTACTTGTTTATCTGCTCTTAGTGAAACGGTTGACATGATCTGCACTTGTTGAAACTGTTCATAGGAAAAGGCAATAGATCTAGTGTTCATGGCTTCCCAGGCTAACAGATGCCAAAGTTTTCCTAGCCACCTGATCATGCCGTTTAAATTAGCAAAAAAAAAAAAAAAAAAATCAAACCAAGGCTAAGAGGGCAGCACAGTGGATGAAGGCATCTGCTGCCAAGACTGACAAACTGAGTTCTCTACCCAGGACTCACATGATGAAAAAAAAGAAAACCGACTCCCACAAGCCTTCTCCTGACCCTGTGCATATGGGTACACACACACTCACACATACACACACACATGAGGACAGAGGTGATCAGAGAACATAGTCATTTCTCAGAGCCCTACAACTGAGGAATGGCAGAAATGGGGCTGCAATCAAGACACTATTACAAGACCTTTTCTGCCACAAAGCGCCATGGATGACTCATCACTAGAACCACTCATGTCAGTCCAGTTAAGAACAGAACATTCAATTAGCTGCCTGCCAAGGACTGAGGGAAAAATCTCAGGGTCCAGCCAAGCCAGGTTAGGCAGCAACAGATGGGCTCCTGGACAGAGAATCCTCGTGCTGAGTCTACAGGCTGAGGGCTGGCCACGCTTCTTCCACAACTTCCTGGAACTGATCTCATTGGCCAGTCAGAGGGATATGAATTCTCTTCCCAGCTCCCCAAGTGCACATCTATTTTTCTCAAAGCTGTGAATGTCACGTCAAGATTTTCCAATTACCTTCACCTTGGTTTTATTTAGCATCAGTGTATCGGAGGCATAATTAGTCTGAGATGAAAACCTGTATTGTCCCTTCTCCTCAGCAATGAAATAGGTTTCCAAATGTGTTAACAGAGAGGATCCTTCTCCAAAAATGACAAACAGCAAGTGAGGGATGAAAGCAGGAGTGCAATACTGATTAGTGACAGCCACGGGCGAGAAGGCACGGGGAAGGGAATATGAGGACGGCATCTGCCACAGACCTCCTGGTTCAAAGCTCAACTCTTCCTTGCTCCTAATGAGGACAGGCCTTTGACACAGCATGAAGTAATGCTGGTGAAGATGAAAGACCAGTGAAGATTCCAAAGATGCGTTCTCTCATAATCCTGCACCAGCACCAAGATGCCTGGGGAGTGTGGTTCTTGGCAAGATGAAGTACTCTCCTCCCTCACCAGTTTGGCCACAGCACTTATCCAATACTAGGCCACTAGCTTCTGATCTGGCCAATATTTGTCAAGTCACATCTTCCCAATCTCCTCCATGGTAGTGTACACTACTTGTTCTGTTTCGACACTTGCACTCTAAACTGTTCTTTTGCACAAAGCAGCCAGAGGGTTCACTAAATAGAAAGATGAGTCACGTCATCACACTGTAAAACTCTATGGTGGCTTCTCATCACACCTGAAGCAAAGCTCCCCATCCTCACCTGGGCTGCAGAACCCTGGGTGGTAGTCCCTCTCCGACTTACTCTCCACTTTTAATGCCAGCACTCCTGCTTCCACAAAATTCCAGGCTATATCCCTGCCTCGGGGCCCTGACAATGACAAAGGACTCCTTTATAAAAGCAATGCCTCCACAGGCTCTATCAGCTATGAGTTAGGTAATGGGTCAATGCGGCTGCCACTCGACCGACAGCGGCTTCCGTCAGTCCATTACACATTTCTGTTCAGGGTTCCTCGTGGAACTCTTTACCATTTTGATAGTGCTTTCTTCCTTTGCCTCTGCCTCTGTCTCCTCTCTCATCTAAAAGGTAATTAAGACCTCACTTCTTTTGTTGCCCACCAGACCCCAGCACTTACTCAAGACCAGTGGGGAAAATGATGGAGCTCAGCACCAAGAAACCCTCAAAATACATGCATTTCATCATCAAATAAATGAGAGGATGGTATAGGGAAAAAGAAATAAAATTTTTGTGAGGCCCCATTCAGGGCTCAAAGGACACATTTGCCCAACCTAAGTAAGGGCCTTCTCCACATTGAACCATCCAACAAAGGAATGGCTCCTTAATCAGATGGTGAGTTCACTGTGTCCACAGGTCTGCCAGCAGAGGCCACACTAAACCCCCGTAGCAGAGAGATGAGCATCCTCTAAGTTCCTGAGTCCACAACATTCATAATAGTTTCTTCTCAGTCTTACAGCTCCCACATAAGACCTCTGAAGAATGACAGAGATTCATACTCTGGCCAGAGGCACCTCGCACAGGGCTGTGCTAGGGTGTTGGGTGAAATACACATGCCCAGTAAGCTTGAGATGAACATATGAACCTCCTAAGGTGTAACCTGGATGCTCCAAGTAGGACAGTCTCTATGAAGTCCCATGTAGAAACAGGTACTTTTCAAATGGGGGGAGGGGTGAGTTCATGGCCTGCACCTTCATTCAGAGATTCAAGTAGGGAAGGAGGTGAGAGGCATATCAGCAGCCTAACCTGCATGCAAGTGGGTGATCTCAGTTAATCCATCCCACACCCGTGCAAGGGGAGCCAATGACTTCCATCCCACAAAGAACCCAATGATCAGTGCTCAGGACGATAACATTGCTGGTCCAAGGCCTACTGATACTATATGATATGACATGACATGACGTGATACTGATATAAGACATTCTGAATTCTTGTCACCTTCTCCTGTAATGGTCAGGTGGTTGTCCTCTGATTACAAACCTGTCTATTTAGAATGTTCTCAATATTTCCTGCCTTTTTTCTTCCATGATTTCAGAAAACAGGGTCCCTTAACCCTCTCAGGTAAAAATCCAATGAGCGCTCCACTTGGTTTTTTACTGTATCATCTGATCTGTGACCCATTCAGGAAGAAGCTAGTAGCTGGGGTAGTTCTTCAGATTTCTTCCTCCTAACTTGCACAAAAATGGGACTACTGAGCCACAGTAAAGCTGCCTTCACTTCCCCTAGGACAAATGTTGATATGCAAGACACCAAAGGCAACAAGGTACCGAATGACCTGCAAGCAGGAGAAAAGCGGGTCTGAACACGGCATCCTCACCACAGCACCTCCACATCTTCCTGGGCTTTTATAAAAGGTGAAAAGCAGGAAGAGGAAGGAGGAGTAGAAGCCAAAACGTGTTGGCTGTGAAATGTGGCATATCTGGAGAGTTCAGGGAGAAAGCAGCTTGCAAGTCTCAAAGGAAAGTGAGACAAGACAAAAGTAGTCTCAGAAAGTGTCGCTTTGCTATGAAATGGATCCTCTCAACATTCTTCAGAGAATAATGGTACAGAATAACCCACCATTACCCTTTTCTCCTTTTCCTAATGTAACTCTACATAGACACAGGGACATGTGGCATCGCTATTTATATTTGAGTTACTAATGAATGAAAAAAATAGATAAGTGAATGAAAGAAAACTTTAAATTCAGAATTGGTGCTCCCAAAGTCCTAATACTCTTCTGCCTGTGCTGGAAATGATAAAAGCTAACACTACCCCACTGAAGGCTTTACACCACATTATGTCCTGAAATACCCAACACAGGTTAAAAGCATCCTGAGTGAGAAACACTTAGAACAACCAACCTCCTGCCTGTCCAGGCTCAGCAGCAATGCACTGTACAACTCTTTTCTGGAGGACATGGCCCTCTGGGAGCTAAGACTTGACAATGCCTCCAGCATGACAAGTGTGCCACAGTAACCCAAGAAGAGATTAATACACACAGGGCTAAGTGCAGTTGCTACCGAATGCATATTGCTCTCATTAAAGCAAGAAAGTCAAAATGAGTCAAATCGGTGTAAGTCAGGATTACCCAGATTGCTCACCTCTTTAATCTGCTCCACCGTGTGCCATACAGGGCCAAATGGCAATGCTGATGCTCTCTAGCCTGTCCCCCAGAGATACTCAGAGAGGAATCTGGCTACAAGGAGCTGGCCATCTCAAGTAGCCAGAAGGCACAGGCCAGAAATTTGGTCAGATTTAGAGAGATGCAAAGGAACTGGAGACCACGTATAAGAGGAAGATAATCCCCATCATGTGGTTTATTCCTCAAAAACTAAAAAATGTCTGACTTGTCTGTTCCCAGAGGTCAGCTACAGGTGGGCTACACATGCAAAATTCTTGTGGGTTTGACATAATTTGAATTAAGTTAAATCCAGGGTCCTCTTCTTATTTATGAGGAGAGGGGCAAACCCGAAACCTCAAGACAGGTCTTACTCCATGAAAGCTCAAGATGTTGCCAAAGTCTTTAATTCACCAGCAGCTGACTAGCCCTTGGATCTATGCGCCAAGGAGCAGGTACAGCTCAAAGAAGAATTCTCAAGAATTCAGAACTTTCTTCCTAGAACCTAAAGAGATAACTCAGCAGGTAGAAGTACCTACGACTCTTGCAAAGGAGCTGGGCTCAGTTCCTAGGACTCACATTGCGACTCAGAGGCATCTGTACCTCCAGTTCCAGAAGATCTGATGCCTTCTTCCAGCCTTCACAGGCTGCTGCATGCATATGGTGCTCTTAAACCCATGTGGGGAAACACATACACAGTAAATAAATAAATCTTTTTAAGTTTAAAAAAAAAAATAACCTTTTCCTGCCATCCTGCCCAACACTACCATCACCATCACTGTCACAACCGTCTTCAACCCCATCATGACCTTACCATTGTGACCACTAATTAACATTACTACAATTACCATAATAATGCCCCCATAATAACTACGACTGTCACCAAAACTGACGTAACCATCATCACCATTGCTGCCACCACCATGGCCACTATTACCATGACTCTAACACCCGTTATGTCACAGCTACTACTACAATTGCCGTCACTATCGCCATTATCACCATGACCACAATTGTCTCCATCACAATTACCACTGCTACCACCACCATGACAACCACTGCTATGACAAATGCCATTACCTCACCACCATGGCCATCCCCACTGTCACACTTTCCAACAGTGCCGCCATCAGCCTCACATACAAAAACCCATTAGTTCCTCAAAGCTAACTTTGAATCCCTAATTCTAAAGAGTTCCAAATAACTTGTATAGATACCACATGACTCAAGTGTAGGTTGAACACAGGGTCATCCTTCAAGGGTACAAGATGGGAAAGGTTTACTACAGTGACCTTAAAGCATCCTGGTCACATGTTCAGGGCCAACACCAGATGTGCCCATCCATGTTGACAGTATATACAGATCTTTTACATGATAAAATGAGAATGGCACTCACTAATCTACTTGGTCTGTCTTCCCAAAGCCCATAACCCAAATCCAATCATGTGAAAAACATAGAGATTCTACACTAGAACTAAAAGCATCCAAAGCTTTTAGGATGACTTTAGGTTTAAAACTAAGGCAATATAAATGAACTGTGAACATTAATTAATTATATGTAAATGTTGGTTCACTCATGATGACAACTATACTAATACAAAATGATAACCGTGAGGAAAACTAGGTGTGGAATAGGTGGAAACACTGCACCATCTTAGTACATTTTCTTGCTAAGACTAAATTATTTCTGAAATCAGAATTTTGTTTAACTTGCACAAAACATACTTCTAAATGTTCCCTGAAATAGTTCCTTCCCTGGTTACCTTGCTCTCAGCGCTATGTCAATGCTCATCCAAATCTTAGTACCACCCTTAATCCTTGTCTGGGTACTCCATCCTGCCTACCTCACTTCCTGAGGCTACACAGAGCTTTCAGAAACACTGAGAATCCCAGCCATGCTGTGATGGCCCCCACCACCTTGAGGTTTGATTCCAGGCTTACACAAGGCATAAAAAGATTTTTTTTCCAGGCTCACCCTCCTTCTCCTCCTTTTCCTCTTCCTCTTCCCCTCCCTCCTCCTCATTCTCATTTCCCTCCTCCACATGTCTCTCTTAATGTTGCCATATTAGAAAATCTCACACTTTCACTCACCATCCATACACAAAGCCTTGGTAGTCCATCCTGCTTCATGTCCTGCTTAATGTCTCACTGCTGTTCTTCCTTGCTGGCTCCTGCCCCCCTTTAACACTGCATTCTACAAGGATCTTCCTCCACACCAGGACAGATGTGTGAGCCTGGGAGGACACCCTTATGGTGGCATAGGTATACTACCTATCCAGTACTGTTTTACTTGCTTGCTTTCTGAGACGGGAGGCAAGTGCTCACAAGCACCACTCTTCAACAAATGTTTACTCAGCCATGAATAAATGACTGAGGAGAAAGGGTAGATTGAAAAACCATTGCCTGCAATGAAGGGCTTTTGTTCCTGGGGTTTGAATTTTGAATCCTATTCTTCAGGACTTCATAACCTCACTGGAATCCTATATAACTGCATCCCATTATACAGCAATGTAACGGATTACTAGCTTTAATTATAAAAGGATAATTAATGCCTGGGTATCACTAGTTTGGACATAAAAATTAAATATTACCTTTTGTGTAACTACTCTCTCTAACTTCATGATTACTCAACTTAGAAACAGCATTTTTTTGGGAAGTACCTTTGTCATGGAGTAAGTGATGGCAAGCAGAACATCTGGCCTGCAGCTTGCCACTGTCCTTCAGGCTGGCTCCACCACAACTATATCTTTCTAATGCCATAGTACAAACACCACACCTGGATCTCAGAATTTCCAAAGACATCTGACTGGGTCTTTTGGGAGATAGCAGAGGAATGCATCTTTTCTTACTTCAATTTTCTCCCATTACATCAAGTAAAGGCAACCCAGAAGGAGTGAGGGACCCTCAGACGCTTTGACAAAGTAAAGACAGCACAGTCACATCAGATAAAGGATGATTAACTCACTTCAGGCCAAGAAACCTCACCCTGAACCTCCATCCCTCTACGACATCTTCTCCTCCAGCTCTCCCACAGTTCTTGCTTTGGGCATTGTTCCAAAAGATTGCAGTTTCGTGTGAAGTATCATTTCACACGCCTGCAATCCAGAACTCAAGAGGTAGAGGTGGGAGAAGGAAGAGTTTGGTGCTATCTTTGGATATATAGTAAGACCCTGTCTGAAAGACAGAGACAGAGAGAGAGAATTAATTTCATTATTTGCCTTAACAGAAGCTTTGCTTCCTGCCAGTGACTTTCTTGTCACTCTCACATGGCAGCATCATGAACCCTCATGCCACAAAGCCCCAATGCATGACACAACACCCCCACTCTGACCCATCCTCCCACTCATCCCTTCCAAGCCCTGCAGTGGACAGGCCCAAGCTTCCCGTAAGCTTGACAGATCGCCTGATCATCTGAACTCTGCTTAGCCACATTGAAAAGTTATTACCGTCAGCCCACTGTGCTGCAAGGACACAAAAACTAGCATATCATAAAGATCACATGAAGATGGTTGCCAAGCTGCATTCAGCTTCTCCAGATTCCCATTCTTGCAGGCTCTAACTGTGGCCACATGGCCGACTCCAGGACAAAACTGTCCAGCTGATGCCTAATGCTTTGAGACCCAAGAAAAGAATTTAAGTTAATAAAAATGGTTATAGCTTTTCCAAACCACTAAGTTTTAGGATGGTTTATCACACGACATAGACAACAGATACAAATGTCCTCAGTTTCCTGCATGACACTGCCCCACTGTGAGGCAGAAAGGATGCTCTTCCCACCCCGACTCTGCAGGTGTTCCTGGCTCTAATTCCTCTCTTTCATCCAGACCTCCTGAGTTTAGATCTGGAGCGCCCCCCTCCCCCGTCTCTCCAAGGTAGGTATCATTACCTCAATTACTTTTGTTTACTGCCTGACCCCCTTCTCCACTAATGCAGAATATTCACCATCTGTCTGCTCCCTCCACGCCTTGGTATTCCTGCCTTGAGGCCCTAGGCAGGCAGATCTTTGGGCTTATTGTATGTGGCTGTCATTTCAAAGGGTGATTTCATTCATTCTCAAAATTCTTTAGCTTTGTTCACAGCCTTGCATTTGGAGAACTACACAGGGAAGTTCACATGCTTGCCTGCACTGGAAGGGCCCCTTGTCCACAGTGGTACAGAGAAGAGCAGCGAAGCACAGCGCCCCCATATGCTGATAGGTGTAAGGTCATTTTTAACAGGGTGCTCAGGGCTGGGAGTCAAGTCTCAGGCTCACTGATCCTTTTCAGTGTGGGTTTCTTCTCTCTACTTCAGGAGAAGAGACCACACCTGCCTCCTAAAAGGTCCAGAGATAAAGCACACCATGTCTTGGTAGTAGTCTGGCCATTGACAGGCTGCTGGAGTCCTTCACACCTGAAAAATAACTCTAGAGGCAGAAGCACCTGTGGCCATCTCTCTCTCTCCATGTGCCTATTAACCAGCAGTCCTGAGATGCCACTCAACAGTTCTCTCTAGTGGGATGGGTCAGTAACAGTTCAGTTGGGAAATGGCCAACTGAGAATTCAGGCCATTTGGGGACATAATCAGCAATAACCCAGGCAACATCTGGAGCCTCGGGAACACTGAGATCCCCTCCCCTTTAAATTCTCCAAAATTCATAGTGTTCTCTACTGAGAACACTCTGAAGTACTCTCTAATAATCCAGTCCTCAATTCCAATTGAAGTAGCCAAGGGCTGGAAATGATCTGTCCCTTTTTCGTGGACCATTCCCTCAATACCTGGAGCTGCAAGCACTTCTGGTCTTTGTCACTGGGTTTCAGGAGTCATGCTTCCTGACGGAGAGTGAGTGAAGAGGCAGGATATTCTCAGGTTCTCCTTCTCTGAGCCATTCATTGGCACTTTCACATTGACTCCAGCAGCCCCATGCTGGTTCTGCCATTTCAACCAACAGACAGACATGCCAAGACCTAATAACAAAGACTGGCCACTTCCTCTGTGCCTCAGCCTGAGCTCCTGAAAAGGTATTACATGGCCATTTAAGCATCAGATTGCCTTGGTGAATAAGACAATAGGTAATATGGATGAAAGGAAGGGAGATGCCTTTTAGTCTTCTGCCCTGTGTCATTATTCAATTTAAGGTATTGCACTTCCTGCATCTCACATTTGATAAGAAACCACTTCCTACCTATATACCCCAAGTGTCTCGGGGCTTCTTAGATGATAGACATGTGGGTGTTTCTCCTGATAAAATGTCTTTCCATGTTCCACTGTCATATTTTGTTTCTCTCCTATTTGCATTTGTCTTTTATAACCATCAACTCCTTTGCCCCGAGCTCCACAACTCCAGTCATGGACCACAATGCTGTTTGCTTGCCTTCTTCCTAACACCATGGAAGGTGGGAACAATGCTGAAGATATGGAGTATAGTGAACTGGGGACAGGGAGATGCCAAGCCAACCCATGCACAGCTGGAGAATGAGTAGTAGATGTACCTATTATAATAGCCCAACAACAACAACAAACCACTTCTCTCTGGGTCCACCATCTCAGTGGTAGGTCACAATCACAGACTTGACGTCACCCACTAGCACACAACCAAATATGCAATGCTGCCTTGGCTCCGAGTCATGCCAGTATGTTTCTCCATGCCCTTGGTGCACCATAGCTTTGAATGTTCTGAGACTCTCAGTCTCCATTCATACACTAGTCACTGCTACCTCCTAGGTGCCTAGAACCAGGCCAGACTCTGAAACAGAGAAAATGGGTATGCCTGCACCTAATGACCAACTGACAATTCTTAGAATAAAGTAACAGAGGCGGAAAAAATATCCCACATCTCACCCACCGTACAAATGGAAAGCTACAGCTAGGGGAGTCACAGAGGGAGATAGTGGAGGCAGGTCTGCCTGGAACCATGTCTCTCCCCTGCTCATAAACAAAAGGAAGATGTAAATGCTCTCAGGAGTCCCAGTGTCTCCCAAGAAAATAGTTCTTCAAGGTGTCAAAGGGAAGCAAGTGGGAGAAGTCCCTCCTCCTCAGATAAAGCTTTAGGTCAGTTGATCTGACCCAACTTTACTAACAGACTCATGAGTGCTACTTCTGGGTTCCTCTAAAGTGTCTGGTGTCCCTTTCCTGTATCACTTTCTCCTTCACAGTGATATTCATAAAGGGCTCTCTACAAAGATTTAGGAGAAAGATGCCTTCCTCTTCATCTGCCATGGGCAACGAGTCTCCTCCCACAAACACTTAGTGTTAAGATATGGGATTAAGACAAGCTGCTCTGAAATATAGCCCAATTCCATCATACTCCTAGCTCTGCCACAGCCTGCTCTTCTAGCATTGTTGAAACAATATGGTCAGCTGATGGGTTCATAAAAAGCCAACTTGATACAAAGAGGCCAGTGCCATTCTTCTTTGTTCTACACTCCCTTTTCCCATACATCCCTCTTTATTCTACATGGCCTTTTCACCACTCTCACTCTAAAGCTGAACAATGTTGAAACAAAAACAGGGTAACGGCCCCAGCTAACTCCCAACCTCTTCCTTCTAGCAGGTGGGAAGGTTTTTTTCTATACCCACACTGGGGTGATGATGGATTGACCCCAATTCTCCACCTCTGCATTTCTTTCCTTTTCCATGTAACTTCACACATGCAACTCAAGAGGCAGTCTCTTACACCTGCCCATTCAGCTGATCCTGTGGCTCAGTTTGTCTAAGAGAATGGAGCAGAAGCAACAGAGCAAGGTCTGAGGCTAGACTTCCAGCAGCCCTGAACATTTCCATTGGCTGTTCTGGAACTCTGCTGCTGCCATTAAATATGCATTAGTTCACATGCCTATTAATAAAAAGACAATGGGTCATCCCATCATTTCAGATCACAACTGGCCAGCCTCGTGCTCACCAGAGAGCCAGAGGCATTAGTTTGACCGGATCAGTCGACTTTACTCATATTACTGACCAACAACCAAACACTGTTATTTAAGCACACTGAGTTCTAGGATGTTTGTTACACTGCATCAGCTAACTGATACAAATACCATCTCCTCTCAAAGTTGACAAGCTGCTCTAATTCAGACAGTAAATAACAGATAACAAGCTCCTTCCAGCCCCAAGTATAAAGATTCCATCTGGGAGCTACATATGCTACAGATGTGGCTCAAACAGCATCTTTGAGGCGGGGTCATGCCAAGTCACACAGCTTCGCCTCACCTCTGCCTTGCGTAACACGCTCCCGTGGGTCCCCCCCCCCAAACTTCTTATCTCACTCCTTTGCCCACGCCATCTCAGAGGACATCTTCTGATCTGAAAACCCTTCGTGCCTGGGTGCACCAAAAGGATAACTGAGTCGTTGCAGCTGCTGAAGGCTGCCTACCTCTGGAAGTGTCCACTCTTCAAGCCCCATGTCTCCTGGATGAAAGGGAAAGCTGCACATAGGAAATAAGAAAGAACTAACACTTTGCTCAGATATTTAATGACTTGCAAAAGAAAAACCAAGATCCCATCAGGCCCATGCTCCAGGTTTTTACCCCTATCTCTCTCTCTCTCTCTCTCTCTCTCTCTCTCTCTCTCTCTCTCTCTCTGAAGCAGGCCATCTTCCTTGATCATCTCTGCATCTCTGAGCATGGAGAATGAAGTTAACTGAGACTAGAAACTAGAAACAGCATTCAACAGAGAGTAAACAGCAAAGAGACACTGGCTTTCATGCACTATCTCTCAATGATTGCTTGGATTCTCCTTTGAAATAACAAAAATCAAACATTAAGTTCTTTCAAAGTAGTGTTTTGCTCAGGTGCTTCTGTTTGGAAAGAACATTAAAAGTGTCTTAGTATGTGTCTTAGTTAGGGTTTTATTGCTGTGAAAAGATACCATGACCACAGCAACTCCTATAAAGAAAAACAAGTAATGGAGGCTTGCTTACAGTTTCCGAGGCTTAGTCCATTATTGTCATGGTGGGAAACATGGCAGCACACAGGTAGGCATGGTGCTAATGAAGGAGCTAAGATCCACATCTTGATCCACACAGGCAGTAGAAGGAGACTGTGTGTCACACTGGGCGTAGCTTGAGTATATCTAAGCCCTCCCCACAGTGACACACTTCCTCTAACAAGGCCATACCTCCTCGCAGTACCTATGTGCCAAGTGTTCAAACATGAGCCTATGGGGCCCATCCCTATTCAAACTACCACAGTATGCTTACTGGGCATTTGAGGCTCTCAACAATGTTTGACTTGAGTCAGAAGTCAGGGATGCTACCATCATCCATTTTCCAGGCCCTGAGCATAGGGTTAGCAGAGATGAACAGACTCAGGTCCTGCATATGACACATGGGGTCCCAGGAAGGTCCCACAGCACGTAGCTGAAGCATAGATGGGAGACTGATGGACCGGCTCTGTATGGAGGGAGATCCATACAGAGATAGCAGGTCCTGAAATCCACCTTCCTCTCACAGCCACTGAGCTCCAAACCAGTCAGAACAAACTGTAGAAAATGACTCTTTTCAGTGATCTTCTCTGTAAGACGTTCTAAGGGAAAACAATGAATCTCTCCAATTCACAGCATTTTTGTTAAAGTGCTAAGGCTTTAAAATCCATAAACAGTGGGATATAATTAAAGGCAAATGTGGGCCCTTGTTTAAAAATTAATCTTTTATAATTAATTAGTAATTTAAAATATCTTCGTAAATGACACTTAAATGACACGGAATTATGCTAGTTCTAAGTGATAAAGTCGTCTGCTAGAGATTTGCCTTTTTGGAGTGAGAGATATTTGCACATACCACGTGGGACAACAGAGCACTGTGATTCCTTAATTTACCTTAGCGACAACTGTAGTAAAAAGCTTTATATTCAGATTGTGGGGGCTTCACTCACTACAGCAGAACCAGAAAAGGAACTGCATGGAGTCAACCCTTTCGCATAAAGGATTAAATTGGCCTCCAGCCATGCTGGGGAGAGATGTTAATGAAGGTGACCCTTTCTACCTTTGTCGCCCTCACTATTCTACCCAGCCTGAGCACAATGTGCCACCCGTTCCCAGAGCAATGGGAATCTACCCCTGAAGCTGTTTCCCTCCATCTTCCTCCTGTCCTTCCACTATGGAAGTTTGTTGGTGCCTAACCACTTACGCCCACTGTCACTTTGTCACTGCCTTTCCCTTCCCAGCATTTCTTAGGCTTTCTTTCCCTTCCCAGCATTCCCCAGAGCACTCTACTGCCAGAAGGTCACCATTCTAGTTGATGCAGGTGACTGCAGTATGAGTTTTCTCTAGGGATATCTGGTGGAATATGCTAGCTTGAACGTCTGGTTTTACAAGTTACTGTTTGGTTAAATGCTTGAGTAGGCCTCTGTGTGTGTGTGTGTGTGTGAGAGAGAGAGAAAGAGAGAGAGAAGGAGGGAGGGAGGGAGGGAGGGAGTATTGTGTATATGTGTCTCTCTGTGTGTTTACATGCATGTGTATATATATATATATATATATACATATATACATGTATACATATATACATATATACATATATACACACACACATGTAATCCCCCACATCTGTTCATGCTGATGTTTACTCCCAATCCAGTCCTACATACTCATCTCTCAGGACTGTACTGACTCCCACCACATGCCACAGACAGGCCAGGACCACGTCATCTACGTCATCTATGGGAGCAGCCCAGACCATTTGCTGACTCAGGATAGTGAAGATAGCATCATATGCAAATTCACAGCCCTCGAAAGCCATTCACCAGCCAGTGCCAAAGCCTCACTGGGAAGAGAGTCAGCCCAACCTGCTCCCCAGTTAAGATGACTGGAAGGAGCCACCCTCCCTCCAAGGCCAAGACAAAACACGGCAAGTCTTGCTGGAGGAAGAAAGTGTTTATTTAGTAAGCCTCAGGATACCTATGTGGTGATCACCGGCCTGTAACCACAACACCAGAGCATTATCCTTCTGAGCTCTACACTCTGGGGAGGGGAGCTCCTCCTCTGAGCTCAGCTGCCCAAGGGGGGAGTTTTCTTTCATGCTCAACTGCTCCAGGGAGGCTTCTCCTCCAAGCTTAGTTGCTCAAGGATGGGGCATTCTCCTCATGTTTACTTTGTTGTTGTTTCTATTTTATTCTTGTGTTAGGGATGGAACCCAGATCTTTGCACACCCTAGCCAACTAGTCTACACTGAGCCATATACTTATCCCTCTCATTATCTTTTAAAGACAACATGTTAACATCATGTCTGGTGAGCCTGACTTAAAAGACCTCAGAGGAGGCACTGAAATCAAGAGTGGGTGGAAAACAATAGGTTCATGAGCCCACAGGATCTCAGGCAGGCGCCAAGGCCTCAGTCTCCTGCAGCCTACCCTCCCAGGAACCACCAAGACCAGAGTTTGAGACTCTGCTAGGCTCAGGAAATACTGCCCCTCATGATACAGAATCACAGATAATCCAGTGGTACCATGTAACACCAGGCCAAGGGCTGATGGCAGTGATTTGCCACTACTGAAAAGCAGCTCCCAGCATGGTTCACTGCCAGCCTGGCAGGTCACAAGAGTCAGGGCTTCTTACTAACAACAAGGAAAGTGTCAACCACAACAGCAGATTCATATTCAGTGACATGCAAGTCTCCAGCAGAGCTGCCTTTGCTCATCCACTCCCACTCAGTCATGCTTTCTGAAAGGAGGAAAGGAGATGTTGCAGCTGGGAAGGCCACACAACCTACACAGGCTACAGCTTTTGTATGGCCTCCCAATCAATACAGTAGTGGCCTATCATATGGCATAGGGCTGAGAGGCCATTTATTTCTCCACATAGGGCTTAGGATGTCATAAAATTCAGATAGTGGGGTCACCTTGTGAGAATCATTCATCATCCCAGCAAAGAGGAAGTTAGGTCAGTCTGCTGAAGGAGCAATGTCCCCAGGCAGTGACAAGGCCACTGGGCAGGACTGAGTGCCCCATGTTCTAGGGGACTTGCAGAACTAGACATCTGGACAGAAATGTCCTCCAGCCTCCAAGATTCCTTTGCCATCTATGCTTAATAGACACAGTAAGACTCTTAGAAATGAGGCATGGGAAAAATTCTAAAGAATGTCTTCCTCCCCACTGTTGGCACAGCCACATGTGTCACACACTGTGTCCTCTGCAGTCACCAACCATAAAGGAGAGAGATCTGAAACAGGCAGCACTTAGACTGGAATTCCATTCTGTCTCTTAGGAAGACTGACTATACAAATCACTTAACATCTGTTTTTGGTTTTCTCATCTGTGAAGTGTGCTGATGAAAAAAATGAATACAAAAGGCTAGGCCCACATGAAGACTAAGCTGCCCATTAGCTACATATGTGTAGGGGGCCTAGGTCCAGCCCATGCATGGTCCTTGGTTGGTGCTTCAGTCTCTGTAATCACCCCTGGCCGAAGCTTAGTTGACTCTGTTAGTCGTTTTGTGGAGTTCTTGTCCCCTCCAGGTCCTTCATTCCTCCCCTGACTCTTCCACAAAGCTCCCCATGCTCCACCTAATGTTTGGCTGTGAGTCTCAGAATCTGTTTCAGTCCACTCAGAAGACAGCTATACTAGGCTCCCAACTGCAAGCATAGCAGAGTATCATTAATAGTGTCAGGGGTTGGCTCTCTCCCATGGAGTGGGCCTCAGGTTGGGCCAGGCATTAGTTGGACATTCCCTCAGTTTCTGCTCTAGCTTCATCCAGCAAGCAGGGGCTGTCTCTGACAGCCTGTTGCCTGCTTTTTGGGTGAGCTGCCTTGCCCAGACTCAGTGGATTAGGATGTGTTCAGTACTGATGAGACTTGATATGCTGGGGTGGGTTGGGAGTGGGGGGATCCTCCTCTTTTCTGAGGCATAGGGGAAGGGAGAAAAGAAGGTGGGAGGGTGGGACTGGGAGGAGAAGGAGGGGCTACAATCAGAATGTACAGTGAATTTTAAAGGGGTGGGGGCTGGTCCATCATGTTTATCAGGAAATTGTCTTCCTCTCTTCTCGATGGCATGGCAAGGATCCAGACACTAGGTCTTTTATTACAGTAGTATGTCCTCTACTCAGAATTCAGCAGTTGCCCTCAAACTTAGTCTCCTGACAAGGGAAGGAGCCACTCCAGTGGAATCCACACCCCTAACCACCCAGAGACACAAAGATTTTGTGAACACAATCTGAAGGATTAGAAAAGGCAACCAGCTAAAGCCAAGCAGAGTACACCCCGCACCACAGGAGTCTGCATAATTAATCACTTGGAAATAACATATTTAGGCCAGTTGTAGTTGAGTGTAAATCCTTCCGGGGCCTAGAAACCAGAAAGGCCTAGATTCATGTAGAAGGAAAATACGCATCTAAATACACATCTAAAAGCGATGGGTACTAAGAAGCTTGATGCCAAATGTTTATCATCGATGCCTCCTCTTTCACCACCTAAATAGGTGCAGAAACTGAGGCTACAAGGGTCAAGCAAATTGATTAATATCACACAGATAGGAATTAGATCAGAGACTGGACCCGAATCTGAGTAACTGCAAAGCCAATATTCTTTCCTCTCCCAAGCTTCCCGGCAGACCAGTGGCAGAGAGGGAAGGAAAGGAACAGGAAGGCCACGGAATTAGCACAAAGTGAGTAGCTGGGAGGGTGGTGAGAGAACCCATGGCCACTTCCCAGGCAGAGGAGTCTGAGTCAATAAACAAGAGAGAACAAAGTCACCGGAGAGCAGCCTGCTGCAAATACACCACTGGGAACATTCCGAGAAAGGCTGGACATGTCAGTACTGCTAATCTGAGGCTGAATCATTGCATACAGGGAAAAGTGTTCTGGTGGAGATGCCGAGAACCCACAGGACAGCACAGCCTGGCTGACCACCAGCACGAGCGGGGCCTGATTAGCTGAGAGCACCAGGGCTGCTGGCCAACTACACCAAATTAAGCGTTCCCAATGTTAAGCTCTCCAGCAGTGGGCTTTGTGCTGGTTCCTGATGCATGAGGTAGCATTCAAAATGATAATTAATTAGAGGGGAAAGCAGAATAAGGAAACAAAGTACATCAGATGAAATTAGTATAATTCTGCCTTTCTCTTTCATTTTACCTTCAATCAGAGTGGGCCAGTAAGGTGGATTGGGCTGTGTGGGAAACCCCAGGGAACATCCCAATGCTTCCTGATTGGCCCCTCACTTGTTCCCAGACACACCACACCCCCAATAACCACTTCTCCCCAAACAAGCTCAACCCCAGAAAGTGAGTTATTGCCTCTCCGTCTGCATGACACCACTGGAGCCATTAGTTGGCTCACTCTAGTCCAGAACTTGCTAGTCTGATCTTAGACTAATGGATTCTTTGATACATTGGCGGGCCTTCCTTGCCTTCATTAGAAAGTCCCGATCCCTAATAGAGCTACCTTTAACAGAAGCACACACTAATCAGAACAAGCTCCAAAGAAAGATGCGCACTCCTGGTATCACGTGACAGGAAACAGACAACTCCATCAAATGTCAACAAACCCCACAGCAAACCTGCCCATTTTACCAGGAGCTAGAAATTCACTTTATCCCTATAGTGCACACCTGTTAACAAAGAAAATTAAAAGAAAAAGAAATTGGTTTTCAACTCGGAAAATTCAGACAGTAACTTATAGGCAGACTTCTCACCAGCCTCTTCACACACAGCCTCCTCACAGTCAGAGAACGGGGAGGAGGTCACCTTCTGCTGGGGACACCTCAGTACGCAAGTCATATTCAGGCCTCTCCCCGAATGGCCAGGTGTTATGGACCGAGCACTCCCGCCCCTGTGGTTTGTGTTATACACCTGAGCCATTCAGTGGCCCCTGAACGTCAGGCATGCGTAGCCCCGGCTCCTCCGACCTACCTCATTGATGAAGGAGTGGGCCCCCTGTGGGCTAAGCAGTAGGATGGCACGGCGCAGTGTGTCCCGGTAACGGTTCAGCTCCTCGGTCTTCATGGTGGTGAAGAGACTGGTGAACACATGACTGATGTTCTTGTCCACTTTTTGTAAAGAGACATCGAGGCCCAGCCGTGAGGCCTGGTCCAGAAAGCTTTGGAGCCCACGGATATCTGAGCATGGGAGAAGAGGAGGGGAGAATCATCTGTAAGCAGAAGAGGTCTATCTGGGAGGAGAGCTAACCCCAACACTCCCAACCCAGGGAGCAACCAGCAGAAACAAGGGTTTCCATCTACTTCATTTATTCCGAGAAGGCTGTTCGATCTGGTGTCCCTCATCAGCATCCATCCCCAGGACATAGGGCTGTTGTCTTCTCTAGCATTGGGAAGCCTTTCTGCCATCCAAAATGTACCATGCCGGGATCCATCCTTTGTAACAGGCTCTTCTACTCTCCCCTGTGGTCTCAGTTCTGCCAGCTCTGTCCTCCAGGCTTGGTGGGCTGGCAACTCTGCCCCAGGTTTCCCCCATCTCCCTCTGAACCTCATATCTGAAGCTTCTTGACCCTCTACAGTCAAGTCTATTGACTACTCTGAAGAGAGCTGACCCTGCATTTGAATAGTTCATTCTACCCCTGGGTCAAGTTCTAATCCTCTGAATATCAACATCTCATGTGATGACCCCTAGCCAATGCTACAGGCCTTATCTTGCTTGGGGATCTGTTTTTTTTTCCCCCTTTCCTGGAATTTTCTTCCTCCTGCTTTATCCCAAGAAGTGACTCATCCCAAGTCCAATCAGAAGCTCATACTCCAGCTGATTCAGAGATGAATAGATGGCCAAGGTGCCCCCTCGCTGAGACTTTCCTTAGCACTCAGATGGAATCCCTACAAGGTAAGCTACAAAACCAATTGCCTGAGAATGACAGTCCAGAGTGGATCCTGAAGCCCGAAAAGAGGGCACACTCACACTGATCTACCCTCATGAGGGGCCAGGTGCCACTTTGTTTGTTAGTTATGACTCCAGTAAACTTACAACAACAGCTCTGTTTCCCCAAAGGGACACCTACCCAAGAATGGAACCAACACAGAAGCAAGCAGGTATAAGAGAGTGACACAGCTATTCTGATGCTATTCCAGCCTTGAGGTCCATCTGTGTCTGACTCTCATCTCCTATGCTTCCCACTGCCATGGACCAAGACTTCCCTTTGCTGCCAAAGCCACCTAGTGTTTCATTTCTGTCACTTATAGCCTAAACCCTCAACACATAGGAAAGCCATTTGTGTCCAGCCTAGAATGTTTCCATTACCTTTTTTATCCTTGCTTTCCTGCTCCCAGGGTCAGGCCCTCCACAGAATGCTGAGTATCTTCCCCAGTCCCACAAGGCCACTGTCCCCATGTGCTGGGGTGCCTATCCAGTCACTAAGACTCCAAGTCAAAATAAACAGTGCTACCTAAACAGGTTTTCTTTACAAGTGCTTCCCTAAAACTACCTCCTCATGTTGCCACACACACATAGTTCTATGTGAGCAGGTGTCAAGGACACAGACATCAAGTCCCTGAGCTTCCTAGCTTGGTGGGAAGTCAGACCTAGCAAGGTGGTAAGTCTAGTCTCAGCTTCACTGTATCAGGAGCAGTTCCAGGACTACCACAAGGGGATACCCAAGAGTAGGCCCTGAACTCCTGCTGGGAACTCTAGGAGAAACTTAAACTCTCAGGCAAAGCATTCTTCCCCTCTCTCTGCCTCTGGGTGGTATAAAGAAGGCTGAGCAAGCCAAGAGGAGAAAGCCAGTAAGCAGTGTCCCTCTGTAGTCTTTCTCTGCTTCAATTCCTGCCTGACTTCCTGCCCTGACTTCCTGCCCTGACTTCCTTTAATGATAGACAGTGACAAGGAAGTGTAAACTAAATAAACCCTTTCCCAACCAAGGTGCCTTTGATCAGAATGTATCACAGCAATTGAAACAAAATAAAACAAAAATTATTCTTATTTTATTTTTATTTTGTTTTAATAAACACAATAATTGGACATATGGAGAATACAGTGAGATGTTTGAATACATATATACATTCTACAACAAGCAAGTCAGGAAAATTAGCTTATCTATTACTTCATACATATTTCTCTATGACCACAGCATCCAAAATAATTTCATCCAACTATTTTGCAGCATGTAACAATTTTCTGTTCAGCACAGTCCCTCCACTGAGACAACACAGCAGAATCCCTCAGAGCACCCATACACTGATAACCAGCTTCATCTCCCTTTCCATGCCCCTCCCCGCATCGAGTCAACATTCCTCTACACTGGGCTCTTGCAAGATCAGCTTTCTTAAATTTATTTTTTACTGCAAATGTTTTTTTTTCATATAATACATTCTAATTATGGCTGTCCCCTCCTTCAACTCTTCGCAGATCCTCCACTTCTCCACCCACCCACGTGCAAATCCTTCCTTGTTCTCTCTCATCAGACAACAAAGAGGCATGAATAATAATAATAATAATACAAAAATAAACAAACCTGTATAGGACAATACAAACAAACAGAAAAACAAAGAGCCAAAGAAAAATCATAAGAAACACATATAGATACAGACAGATAGATAGATAGATAGATAGATAGATAGATAGATAGATAGATAGATACATTGGCATACACAGTAATCCCATAAGACACAAAATTGGAAATCATAATATACAAACAAAAAACAAAACCAAAAAGTAAAAAACAAAAATACAAAATACCCATACAAAGTATTACAAGACAACAACAACAAAAAAAATCCTCCTCCAAAATGACTATTAAATTCATTTTGCATTGGTCACTTACTGCTGGGCATGGGGCCTGGCCCTAAGAGTGGTGTTACAATTCAAGCAACAGCTCATGCTGATGAGAATGTGGAGCAAAGGGAACTTTCCTCCATTGTTGGTGGTTGTACAAACTTGTACAGCCATTTTGGAAATAACTTTGGTGGTTTCTCAGAAAGTTGGGAGTTGACCTACCCTATACCACTCTTGGGCATATGACCAAAGGACACCCCACCATACAAGGATACTTAATCATAGCAGCTTCACTTGTAATAGCCAGAAACTGGAAACAACCTAGCTATCCCTCAACAGAGGAATGGATACAGAACTTGTGTTACATGTACACAATGGAGTATTCTACCCTAATAAAAACAATGACATCATGAAATATGCAGGAAAATAGATAAAACTAGAAAAGATCATCTTGAGTGCAGTAACCCAGATCCAGAAAGACAAACATGGTATGTACTCGCTTATAAGTGGATATTAGCTCTAAAGTACAGCATAACCATGCTGTAATCCACAGACCCAGAGAAGCTAAGGAACAAGGAGGGCTCAAGAGGCGTACATATGAATCTCACTCAGAAGGAGAAGGAGACTAGACATGGTGAGTGGAGGAGGTCTGGGGCTTGTACAGAGGTAGGGATGGGATAATCAGGTGGGGGAGGATGAAGGGAGAGCATACTGGGAAAGACAACTAGAACTGGGGAGGATGTAGTACAATGGAAACTTCCAGGAATCCATGAGGGTGACCCTAACTAAGACTCCTAGCAATGGAGGCTATGGAGCCTGAACTGGCTACCTCCTGTAACCAGGTAAGACTTCCAACAGAGCAACTGGTACACCAATCCAGCCACAAAACTTTCCATCCACAGTTTGTCCTAACTACAAGATGTACTAGAAATTGAGGGAGGGCCAACTAATGACTGGTCCATCCTGAGACCCATGCCAGGAAAGGTAGCCCACTCCTCACACACTGCTAATGATATTCTTTTGAACTTGCAGACAGAAGCCTAGTAGAACTGTTATCAGAGAGGCTTCAGCCAGCAACTGATGGAAACAGACACAAAGACCCACAGCCAAACATTAAGTGGACCTCAGGCAATCCTGAGGAAGATGGGGAGGATGGATTGTAGGACACAGAGGGGTCAATGACACCCTAAGAATACCCACAGAGTCAACTAACCTGAGCCTATAAGGCCTCAAAAAGTCTGAACCAACAATCAGGGAGCCTGTATGGGGCTGACCTAGGCCCTCTGGACACATGTTATAGTTATGCAGCTTGGTGTTCATGTAGCACTCCTACCAACAGGAGCAGGAGCTGTATCTGACTCTATTGCCTGCCTGTGAGACCCTCTCCTCCTACTGGGCTGCCTCATCTAGCTTCAGTAGAAGAAGATGTGCCTAGTACTACAACTTGTTATGCCAGGGATGGTTGGTATCCACGGGGAGCCTCCCCTTCTCCGAAGAGAAATAGAGAAAATTAATTAATTAACTGAGTGAGTGAGTGGCTTTGTATATACAATGAGATTCCATTGAAGAAACATAATTTTCCACTTGCAAGTGGGCATCAACTGGAGATAGCTTGTGGGTTAGGAATGGGGTCTGTGTCCACTTCTCTCAGCACAGGGACCCTATCTGGCACCTTATCTGGCTCTGGATCTATATATTTATTCCCATTTATTTCAGGAGGAAGCATCTCAGATGATGACTGAACAAGACACTGATCTATGACTACAGCAGAATGACATTAGGAGTCATCCATTGCTACCTGGATTTCTTTTGCTGAACAGTACCATTTAGGTTTTCCCTAGGTCCTTAGTGCAATGTTGTTATGCAGGCAATTCAACTGGCCTGCCCTCGGGGGCCTTTAGGGTCCTGACAGCACCTATGTCACCACCTATGTCCTACATGATCACCTGGGCCAGGTGCTCAAGATATAACCTGTCTGCCACTCCCACCTATTCTCTCTGCTTTGGTTTCTCTCCCCTTCCCTGTATCAGGGTGCCCCCCTCTCCCCTCTTCTTTGTCTCTTTCTGTCTTTCTGCCCTCATGGCTCACTCAGACCCTAACTCCCGTCCCCATCCCTTCCCTCAAATAAATCTTTTTATGCCATACATACTGAATGGTGGCTTATATTATATATTATAATACTTAGCCTGTCAAGTCTCAGGCCTCCTAAGCAGTGTTGGGGATCACATGGAGCAGGCCTTAAATCCAGTTAGATATTAGTTGGTTAATCCCAAAAGTGGCTTTGTGCCACTACTTCACTAGCACACCTTGCAAGCAGGTCGCCATTGAAAATCAAAGGGTTTGGAGGTGGGTTTGTGTCTCTACTTTGGTAGCATGCAGAGTGCCTTCCAGTACCATGACTACTAGTTAGTAGTAGTGAAGAGTCTAAATAAGCACTGGCTCAACCTCTACATGTTTGGTAAGTTGTGTAGGCATTATCTCCAGCAAGGAGGCCTTAGTATCAGTTTGTGGAGATCAAGCTATTGCTAAGGTTTTAGCAATAGCCTCTTGAAGCATTTGGTTTTGCAGCACTATTCACAATACCCAAATTGTGAAATCAACCTAAGCATCCTTGGATGGATGGATGGATGGATAGATGGATGGAGAAAATGTGGGGTATACATACAATGAAATACTATTCAGCCACAAAAGCAATGAAATCCTGTCACTTGTGGAATGCTAGCTAAACTGAGATAGATTTGTGTCAAGTGAAATAACTTAGGCACAGAATGCATACTTCTGCATCTTAACCCTAACAGAGAGAGTAGTAAGGCACTTCGTGGAAATTGTGCAAAAGGTACAGAAATACAGGAGTCTGGAGAGGCTATCAGCTGTCAGAAACATTCATTATAGGTGTCAACCCTCTCCTGAATACAGTACTGCCCATCATTACCCAGAGAATGCCTGGGTACCCAGGAGCCAGTGTGGTATACACAGTGTCCCAAAGTAGATGGCTATCTTTAGGCCCACTAAAACAGTCTTTCTAGTCCTGTGCCTTTTCCTCATCACTTTAAATATCCCTCTGTCTTTGTTTCTGGCCTTGGTCATATAGATAGCTTTGACCTATATGACAGCAGTAAACTTTACATAAACAGTGTTATGGGCAGATGTATGTTTCAATTTCTGCCCGGGGACTGGGCTACTACTGTGTAAACGCCCTCAGGGGAGCCTGCTGATGAGATGCTGAGGCATACAGGGAAGAATACGGCTAGCCCCCCAGCAATCACTGCAGTCACATGCCAGCAGAGCCCAGACACGAGTGAAGCTGGGGAAGAGCAGCCAGGCTCAACTGTAGACCCATCAGAAATAATAAACGACTCTTGTCCTAAGCCTCTCACTCTGGGAACAGCTTGATTACCAGCAGTGACTAAGTGAAAGGCCAAGGTTATTAGCTGGATTATACCTGGTATGCCTCATGAAGATATTTAAGGGGGTGGGGGAGAGGTAAAGCCTGCACCTTAAAAAAAGATCATCGGTGGCACTGTTTACAGGGGAAGGAAGCCGGACCCAAGCAAGACCATGTGTCCTCAGCAGCCTTTCCAGGACTCCAAGAGTCCTCGGTGCCCCATGGCCTTACCCCTGACCCAGATATAATCACAATTGACAAGACAAGCATCAAAGTCCCTGAGACCCTGCTACCATCTTCTGCACCTCTCAGCAGCTTTTACGAGAACAGTGAATTGGTAAAATGGCAGAGAGTGACCATATCCACATAATGTTTCTGCATGTTTACATGGCATGCATATCATTAAAGCCCACATGGCTTTGTAGATCTGGTAAGGCCACCATGTGGTATGAATGATCTCAGGAATCATGCCAGCACAACCTGCAATCTCAGCCTGTGATAGAAGTCTCCTATAGTCCCTTTTCCATGGCCCCTTTCCAAACCCTGTCACTCTAAAGCACAATTGCATGTCTGTAGGGAGGGGAAGATACATGAATGGATGGCACATGTCAGGACGCACAGACACAGCAAGAACATGTACATGTGTAGAACAAAAGCCCCCCAGAACTCTTGCATGCCTTTGATACTGCATTTCTGGCTTCTTTTCAGGCATTCCCAGTGAGACTGAGCCATCAGGAAGAGTTTAAGTTCCCGTTAGCAACAGCAAGCTCTTCACTCCTGGTATTAGTGATGCTGCTGAAGGCAGTGTTCCCAAGAGACATCATCCCTAGCTACAGCCACAGCTCCCACTTGGCTGAAAAGGTCAATCTCAGCCTCTTTTTCAGCTGCACTAGGGGAGGGCTGGAGCAGATCTGACTTCATCACCTTCTACCTGTTTCCCAAGAACAGGGCCAAGGAAGCCTCTTGTCTAAGCTGAAGTCATTTTCCCCTTGCAAAAAAGTCTGCAATGCCTTGTTATTCCACTCTGCTGCTTCTCAGGAAAGTAGAATTCTCTTAAAAGGGAAGACCAAGTAAGGGGGCTGGAGAGTGCTGCCATGCAGTCTGGACCTTGATCCGGGCCCATTCACAACATAGTCTCTCCCAAGCAGACCCACTGCAGACCCTAGGAATGGAACTGTCTGGGGTCATATCAGGCCGACCTGGGATCTACTCAGAAAGGGCCTCTGGTTTTCTGAAGGATAATAAGAAAGAAGAAGAAGAAACAGGTTCAAGAAGAAGAATATTCAGGAAGAATATTCAAGAAGAAGAATAAAGAGGTGAAAGGAGTGACAGCACTCCACACAGATAGTACCTGAGTCCCATCCTCAGAGGAAGCAGGCTGAAATCATGGACAAGTGCATCCAATGGACAATATGACATGACAAGCCTAGGACAGACCTCCACTGATGTCTCCTCCAGATTTCCTGCCCTCTCTTGGGCTCTCAGGGGCACTTATCATCAGAAGTCTTTCCAGTCCCCAGTCTGGCAGAGTGAATTCTCCTGCTGATGCTCACCCATGCCTCCCTTCCTCAGATAGCCACTGAAAGCTTTCTTTGTGTGGTGTTTCCCCTGGGATCTGGGAAATAAAACTGAATGAGCCCACAGTGTTCCTGCTGTGGTGACTTACATTGGGGAGGTGAAAACAGGCCTAGAACAAGTAAACAATGGATTAGATAATGTTTCAGTACTGAAAAGCTCTGAAGAAAATCTATGTTGGGTGGAAGCAAATTGCAGGAGTGGGAAGAAGAAAATCCCCAGTGAGAAAGCATCAGTGAGAATGAGGCAGCTCCAGAAACTCCTCAGAGAAACCATGCAAGACAGAAGAAACAATGTCTGGAAAGTTTCAAAATGAGGTTATCTTTGACAGCAAATGAAGGAGAGCATTGCCCAGCTGGTAACTGGGGCCTAGAAGTCAGTGATGTTACCAGAGAAAGAAAAGAGAGGCCAGGGATCAACAGAGGCTAAGGGATAGATGCAAGTCCCATGTCTGTCCCTTCTCTCTAGTAATCAAAGTCTGGCTTTATCTTTGCCACTGTGTTCTGAAGTTCATGCCAAAGTCATCAACACATGGCGAGTCTCTTCCTCTTCAGCTTCCCTAGCTTCTTCACAGTGCAAGTCTCCATAAGAGACTTATCCAGAAGCCCTGTCATTTCTGGGATTCCAGACACTATACAGCCGTCTTTACCCACTCGCTTCCCAATCTCCTCCTCTTGCATACTCTGGGTAATGTGTCTGGACTTCCCTCTGGTATCTCACACCACACCTTCCTCTTTCGGCAGAGCCTCCATCTTCCACTGGCTGTGACGCTCCTCTTCTGCTAACCATCTTGGGTTCATCTTCACAATGTCTTCTCAGGTTCCCCACCAACTCTTCTCAGAAACCTCTGCAATAGCTTCCTATAAGGTCTCCTTGTGTCTACAAATCAATGCATTGACTAATGCACTGTGCTAGAATGTTCTCTCTTGGGGCCATATGTGTGCATGAGGTAGCCTGCCTCTAACCTTCAGTGAATAACACAAGTTTATTTAAAAGTTGCCAAGAAATTAATAACCTCAAAGGTATCGATCAATCAAATTACAAGCAAACAAAAAGCCTTCTTGAGATTTTAGCAGTGTACACAAAATGAGCTCATGCGTCTTAACATGAACTAAGAGGCAGTCTGGAGCAAATAGCTTTTCCTGGTTTTCATTTTTGTGTTTCCATCAGCTACCTCCACCACCAAACCAGGAAGCCAGAGATGAGAAAAAGAAGCTCTTTGCCCTTCTCTGGAGATTACACACACACACACACACACACACACGAGTGTACAAGTGCATACAACCCTCCACCTACATCATGTTTCTTCAAAACTGTCAGGGCCCCACATCTCCATCAGGACCCAGTGCAGACAGGTTTTTCCTCTGAGACCCCCTCAGTTCCCCAAGTTGGGATTTATGTCTCCTTCAAAGTGAGTTATATTAAACAATAAGAAAAATTAGGTAAGGGTGCAAGAAGAAGGAACTGAGTCTTCTTGGCCTCTCTGTTTACCCCAGGCTCAGCATCTAACACAAAGACAGGACCATAGAAGTCTATGGAATTGTTGAACTAGCCTGAAGCCTAGTGTGACTTCAGCAGGTGTGCAAACACCACACACAATTGAAGCAAAGCTGTGTTAGGCTTAGGGGCTGAAGTTGTGGGAAGGTTTCTTTCTTTTTTCTTTCTTTTTTTTCCAAAAATTTAAGGTTGCAGCTGTGATGGTTCCCCTCCTTAAAGATCAGACAGTCACCTGGTATTTTAAATACTCTCTTTCTCGAAAGCAATTGAAACGAAAGAACACATTTTAAATTGCTTCCCCTACTATTTCAATTTCTGAGAAAGACCCAGGCACAGAGAGTACGTACAAAGAATATTTTACCATCTGTAATGCACATAGATACGTATGAAGGCTGCCACCTCACACCCAGAAGGAATTCACAGCTAGAAGAGTTCGGAGATTACTGGCAATTTTTCCAAAGGCTGAGATACAACTTTGAGTCTCCAGATATTTTCTGCACGTCTTTTCCTATCTGGGATCCCAAAGATAGACTTTGACTTTCTTCCCAGATACAGTTCACCCTTCATTCAAGTTCTTTACTAAGACCCCTATCCATTGCCTTGCCTCCTTTATCAAACTCTCTTCCTTCCCCAGTACCAGTCTAAAGTCTTCATCATTGTTACAGGCTTAGAGCGGCTACCATAGCTGACTGTGGTAAGCCTGGCTCTTCAGGGGAGTAAGGAACCACCATATTCCAGAACAACCAGAACAAGCACCACAGAAGCTTGCTGTGATGCCAGTCATAAAGGACATCTCTGTCTAGCTCAGGATCCTTTTGTGTCCTATTCTGCCCCCCACCTCCTCTAAGCTCTCAAGCTCTATGGGGGTTTTTTTCTTGCATTCCCTCTTTCCTCCCCCTCCTCTTCCTTCCATCTTTTCTTTCTTCCTGCCTGAGCACTGGGGTGGATGACAATGTATTTGAGTTCAAGAGCTTCACAGCTCTACCCTCAAGAAGCTCCCATCTCATGGAGACAGACCTGGAAGCAGAGACTGGTCCCTCTGCTGTTTGGGGAGCATGCCTCACGTGTAGAACCTTTCATTTTCCTAGATATATCTTATGGATAAATTAACCCATATTCTCAATCGACACAGACTAAGGAAGTCACCAAGAAGGAGAATTCAATACCAAGAGGACCAGAGACACCTAGGTGTGGCATATCTAGTCCTTCAAAATAATAAAACAGGAAACAACTACTCCTTGTCATGGCCTGGCAAAATGCTCCACAACCCAGGCATGGGTTGTCTTCAGGTGAAGAGGATGCTCCTGATGCAAACATCCTCAACAGCACAGTGGTACTGTTCTAGGCTTCACTGTCCTAGTCACAGCCAACCACAGTCAAGGAAGGTGCAGACCACAGTCAAGGGCACCACTGGAATGAGTCCCATCTACCAAAAGCTATCCCTTTGTGAAGCCATGTCTTGTAGTTCCTGTGTTCTGGTACATTAATATCAGGGGCCCTGCTGCTACTTAGGGTTGGCCAGTTCCTGTTGAGAGTCCCAGCGGCCCCACAATACCCCTTTCTAAGCAAATCAACCCATCCAGAGCCTGCAATCCAACCCCCTTCTCTTTAAGTTTTCATACCCCAAGACACAATCCACTTGCTCTAATTATCCAAGGGCCAGGGACAGCCTAATATCCAAATCCCAGAGCAATCATTCACACCAACCTGCCCTCACCCTGATTCCCAACGCTCTTCTGCTCACCACAATGAAGGCCCTTGCTAACACACATCTGCATCTCATAACTTCCCAGTATTACCTCTCCTCCCTTGATACAACAAATTTTCTTTTCAGTGGCTGTCTTCTCATAGCCTTCTGCCATTGCCATAGCTAGACAATAATGTCTGTATTAAAACTGCTATGCTTGCTATTGCAGCACAAAAGTCAAGATATGGAATCAGCCCATGTGTCTGTCAGCAAATCCATGAATAAAGAAATGTAGTACTTACTCACAGTGGAATGCTATTTGTCACAAAAATAATAATAATAATAAAATCATGTCATTTGCAAAAGCAGGAAAAGTCCAGGATGTTGAGTGAAATAAGCTAAGCACAGAAAGATGAGTACAATGTGATCTCTTTCATATTGGGAGTGTGAAAAAGTTGAGCTCATAGACATATGCCTTGTTATAGCTGGCATTTGTGCAAATTTCCAGCTTTAAAAAAGTAATAAATTCAGGAGACACTTTGGACAAATGCAGAGTACATTTATGTACCAGCATATATTATATTTGAAAATTGCCAAGAGATAGGTGTGTAAGCTAATGATGGCCTTGTATAGCTTAATTTAGATATTGCATAACATACACATATACCAACTCATACCTCCTAAGCATGGACAACTTTGACCTAACCCCAAACAAAACAAAACAACTTCTTCCCTGATTGCCTGGGATGCAGAGCTCTAGAAGGGCACAGAGAAGCCAAGTTTGATCAACCACACCACACCCACACCTCACCCAACCCATAACCAGAGGTGTATAGAATAATCACTCAAACCCATCCCCCAAAGGCTGGATGACCTCCAGCAACTCTAAGCCCATGTTTTACTCTGCAAACAAGTACCCCCACCTTGCTCAGGAGAGCTGGGCATGCTTCAGTGAGAAGCACACATTCCAGCTGGCAGAGTGCAAAATAGATGTTCCTGCTGTCATCTCCCTTCCAACCTCCTCATCAGCATAAGGAATGCCCCAGAAGGGTTCTCAAATGAGCAAATCATCTCCCTTGTTCTAGAGACTCACAAAGAAAGGAGGTGCCATCCTGACAATCGGATGACACAATAGGAGACTAAAAAGGTCGACTCTACCCTCGGTGATAATGGGAATTTCAGGATTGCAAAGTAGCTGAAAGAAAAGAGCTGTCATTGAAAACTCTGAGAAAGGGGGACACCTTTCTGCCTCTAATGGGGGCCAATAACATCCAGGAGGCTTCTGCTTGGACAGGTCTCAGAAGAAGTCACGAAGCCGGGGAGGGTAGATTCTGGGCCTGAGAAGGTCTGTGAGTGTGTCTCTGGCAGTGCACCCATGCACATGTTCAAACATGGGGGTCCCTTCATGCCCTGCCTGGGGCCTTGCCAGCCAAGAGGCTATCAGCTGATCAGAACATACTCCATTTCCCACCAAGCTCTATTCCCTTCCATTTAAAAAACAAACACAAGAGGGAAACATTTTAAATAATCAGGATGGAAGATCGAGATTAAAAACAATTTAAAATAAACGTCTACTCTGGCACTTTGGAAAAAACATACCACGCTGCATTAAGTGCTTTGAATTAAGTAAATTACACCAAGTAACTAATTTACATAATGATCAAGATTTGCATTTTACACATGTTATAATGAAAATGGGTTTATAAAATAATTCTTCACCAACTTCTGTTCAGAGTTGGGAAGTATTTGCAGAAAATTCCATGATATTTATCTGCTACTGTCTTTCATGTTTCAGATCTCTGGCTCCTTCGATAGAGTTTTTTTTAATCTGCAAGGCCCCTTATTCCCACTGCAATAAATAGTGCCTTTGATTTGCAATTCCCTCTCGTCAACTGAGTGAGATCATATTTTTTATAGAATCTATAATATGCTAATGATTTTTAGAATTTTCACAAATAAAGTTTGATGTCCCTGTCACCTTTCACTTACAAGGTATTTGGGATTGATTTTTAGCAGTGCTTCCTGCAAGACCTGGAGGGACTGTGGTAAAGTCCTCTTGCTTAGGATACTGGCGGGCTTTGCCGGATAAAAGATGGCATGGCATTTCAAGGTAGCCTTCTGTCCTGTATCAATATTCCCCTTGAAACTGAGGCAAGATTCCCAGCTGACACCTAGCCAAAAGTTTAAGAGTCCAGCCTTCAACCTTAATGGCTACTTCCTGCCTCCAGGTCCCTGGATGTGGGGGCCCTGAAGCTTCGGGATGTTCAGCCATTATCTGTCTCCCTTTCTGAAGCCTATGAAGGATGACCGATGAAGCCCAGTTTCCCAGATAAGGAAACGGAAGGACAGAGAGGCTGAGTCTCTCCAATACCACCAGATAAGAACAGGATGGAGCCACCTCTGAGCTGTGAGGGAGTTCTGTTGTTTTTCCTGGTTTCTAGGTAACTTCAGTAAGATCCCAAACAGGGTTAACTTTCCAGCGATTACCCCACACAGCTGTGTCTGAATTTCTTGGGGGTGGTGAGCTAATCTAAACATCTTTGCTCTTTGTTAATACTGTGTCCATGGCATGGCAGAATGAACAATGGCATAATATTACCAGCATGTGACAGTCTGAATGCCTATGTCCCTCCAAATCCTCATGTTCAAATCCTAGTCCTGGTGACTGGACCGTAAGAGGAGAAAGATTGGTAGGAGGTCATTGGTGATAATGGCGTTCTCTTGATGTATAGTGCACAGACAAAAAACAAAGAGGCCAGAACCATGACCTAGCTTCTCCCTGTTCCTTGTGTGGACCCAATGAGAAAATGAACTTCTGCAAACCAGAAAGAGAACCCTCAACAGACACTGGATCTGTCATCTTGTTCTTGAACTCCTAAACCCCAGAGCTGTGACAAAAAAATGCCATTTAAGCCACAGAACATATCATTCTTTTCTTCAAACCAAGATGATTAGTACGCAGCAGAGGCTTTTTAAGGTCTGACTTTGTGCCACTATGCTAAGTCACTTGCATATACTACCTCATCCATCTCCATGACAGCCTCATGTTTTCTGAGGTTATCCAACCAAGAAGAGACTGAATAGAAGTTCAAACTCAGAATTCTCCAACAAGCCAGAGACACCTGAGGGGTGACAGGACAGAGGCAGGTCCACATACTCTGAGAAGATGCTTATCTGTGAGCTGCACACAGACCAGACTTCACCTTGGCCTAAGCATCCCTAGGAGCTTCTCAGTGGTGCCCACTTTTCAGTCACTGGCTCCAACAGAAATGGGGTGCAACTCCAGCTGTCTTCCAGGAGAGGCCTTGCTCCCTGTAAGACACCTGGGCCTGGCAACCCCAAGCCTGGTTCTCCCGAGGGCTCATCCAAAGTACAACAGAGTTCCCAAGAGACCAAATGCTGAAGTCTAGCTTTTTATAATGGCAAGAAGATGCAAACGTGACAACTCCATTACCAGCTGCTAATTTGTGATCAGTATTAATAACTGGCATTACCAAGTGAAACACGGCATCTTCATTAGTCCTGTAAATTACCACTGAGGAAAAGTCCAAGCTACTAAAAACAGCTGACCCAGCTGAGATGAATTAGAAGCAACCCTGAGTTGGGTGCTACCTCCTCAGACCTGCAAGGGGCTGCTGTCTGCCTGATTCCTGGAACTGTGGACAACCCAAAAGTGGTAGGGTGTCCCATTCACTGCTCAGAGATTGCCCAGCAATACTTTGAGACTGGCCAAGTTCAACCCCTCGCCCAGGCTTTTCCCAACACTCTGTCTGCTGCCCAACTAAGTCATGTTTTCTGGTAGCTGTCACAGAAAGGAACAAGACTTCAACTGAACTGAAGACAGGAAAGTAAGTAACATTCGAGCGTCACTTACACATGAAAGGGTCTGCTTACCATTGAGGAAACTCTCAAAACAGCCTTTGGAAAGCAGAGTGTGAGTCTTGTAGGATGAGCATGAATTCTGCACACACAATAAAGTGGGAAAAACTCCAGACCAAGAGGACCTTAGGGCCCCTGGGAACCCAGCTTCATGAAGTCAATGATCCAGCTGGGTGGCCCAGGAACCTTTCAGCATGAGTGTAAGGATTGCTGTGCTGTGCCAGTGTGTTGCCTGAGAGCAAAGCCTGGTGACATTTCTGGATAGGAAGGACATTAGCTGGCCTGCTGGGCAGCTCAGACCAGGTATACCAAGCCAGCCAAGGGCAGGTCAAGTCTCCGAGGGAGAGGATGAAAGGCTGTGAAAAAGCCAGTAGGGTCATCTAGGCCACTTGGCACCTAAGTGCCCTCCAGGGCCAGAGATGGGCAGCCCAGGCAGCTTTTATGAAGGCTATTTTAAGATAGGACAGTGTATCCACTCCCTGGTGGCTCTGTCCTCATAGCAACCTTCCGACCTTGTGATAACCTGCATATGTGATATACATAATTGCTCTGATACCAACCTGGGTTTAATATGCTTCCTCTGGAACCCACCTTGGAGGAGGTAGCAGCAACCAGAGCTGGGAGGAAGGATGAGGAGAGGCCGACAGATGCCACTCCACTTTCCTGGGGCTTCCCAAATGCCACGACTGCAGAAGGACCGATTCTACACACACCAAAGAGTACCAGAGAGCCTCTGAACTCCCTGGCTACAAAAGCCATACCATTGTCCTTGAAGACTGCATCGAAGGCAACTGCCAGCCTAAGGGCAGATCTCTCTGCCAGAGGCCAAATGTGAGCAGTGTCAGGCACAGTAGACAGAATCACTTGCTAGCTTCATGAGGAAAGAGATATCAGGCCACATCTAATGGATAGGCATACCCCTGAAGACAAAAGGTATAATAACAGCATCACCAGGACATTCTCATTACAGCAGAGGAGGACAAGTGTTGGGCAGGTAAGCTGAGAGACCATCATGAAAGGTGTTTCTGTGAAAAGGCATACATAGAGAGGTCATGGAGAGCTAGGGCCATGGTTCAGGCAGGACTCAGGAGAGCCTCAGCCCAAGTGGGTAGGAGCCCTCAGACAGAGAGCGGGCCGCTTTGCTGCAGATCAGCTAAGTGCAGAGGAGCAAGGGGAGGAAGATGGATGTTGGTGTATGGCTCATAAGGCCTGTGGACAGGGAGACTCAGCCAGGAAAGACAGCAGCTCAGTCCTGGTCCTGATGTTGCGTGCGGAGTCCGCTCACATTTTAGTCCTCCAGGCGCATCCATGTACTCCCATCCATGTGTTCACACTCTCATGTGCACATTCACATCTCCTCACACAGCCACAGCACACATACATACACACACTGCTCACACTCACTGGTACACACACTCGCTCATACACTGTGTGCTGAAGCCAGCTAAACCAACCCACCAGAGCCCATCGTCAAATTTTCAAGAATTTGGGGAGTATCTAAATATGGCCACTTTAATTAAATTATACAAACCTATAATTAAATAAATTACTTCACAAACAAAACTGGCAAATCCACAAAACTCAACACCTCCCAGACCTTTTGCTGAATCTTCCTCTGTGCCCTGAGGCTAGGCCTGTCTCTCATACTCGAAGGAGGAAACAGTGATGTGTCTTCTCTCCCCAACCTCACAGGCAATTGCATCAACTGGCTCACAAGCAGCCCCAGCACAAGGATGTAAACCACGAAGATCAGCCGACACCACACACTGAGGCATCTTGTTTTACTTGGAGACTAGTCTCCAAACATTTACTGGCACGGCATGGCTCACAAGGCACACACCCATATCCTCCACAAGCCTTCCACACACACACAGCTACCTCTCAGTGTTTACAGAAATGGTCCCAGAATCCCCTCATCTCCAAATCCTGAGACTCTCACATCCCTTCTGTGAAATGGCATAGCACTTTTGTTTAGCCTGTGTATACCCTGTGATATGCTTTCAATCAGCTGCAGATTGCTTATAATACTTAATACACTGTAAACGCTATGTAAATCATTGCTGCACGGTATTGTTTAGGGAATCCTGACAAGAAAAAATAGTCTGCACTTGTTTTTTATAGCTTGAGTGTTTTCAACTGACAGGTAAATGCAGAGTATGTAGATACACAGAGATGGCTGTATGAATATGCATACACACACACTCACACATGCTCACACTCAAAATCACACACACACCACCTCTTAAATACAAGCCAGTGAATTCTCTTCTCTAGCATGTCCAGATGAGCAGCACCCACACTCAGGAAAGAGAGTAGAGGGTGCTCTAAGACTGAAGCAGTTGTGCACCTGGCTTCTCTTCCTTCCTCGACCCTCCACTGGTCCTTGGCACTGTCTCCTGTGTCTCCTTGGAAGCAGAACCTTCATGCCTCACTGTCCCTTGGAAAGCAAGATGATGGATGACAGAGATTTGTCATAATCATACTAGTGGTCAGCTGAGGCTGGGTGCTCTATAAAGATGGGGAGATATGATTGGATGCCCCAGTCCAGGTGTGCAGGCCATTCCAGAAGCAAACATAGGTGGCTAAGGATCCCTATGGTCCCATGTAGCCCTGCCTTAAAAACACTCCTAAATCCAAAATTAAACCCCTATCTATATTAATTAAGATCCAGGATGTGCAGGGCTAATGCGACTGCCAGCCCATTTATCACGAGCTAGTTACCTCCCGCCAGAACCTCTTGGGTCAGATTACAAATGGGATGTGGAATAGGGGCCGGGTGGCAGGATATTATCCTGAAATATAATTTGAACTTTCCTTCCAAAATACCATCGTCAAGCTGATCCATCACTTGTTTGCCCCTACCCAGGCCTGCCACAAGTGAGGGCTGAAACATGAGGCCATCCATCACTGGCCACCAGAAGGGCCTGGAAATGCCAGAGCTGCTCTCAGGCACAAAGGAGGATGCAGATAACTGCACTAAGAGTAGGATCAGTGTCAGGGGGATGGGTCCAAGAGATGGGTGTGTGGATGCTGAAATGATCATCACTCCTATGCGCCCCCCCAAAGGCATACACTCTTTGTGCCAGGAGCTCAGGTCTTGGGAAATGAGCAAGGTACCCTTACACAGCAGCTTCTCTCCACCGTCTTCCAACACTCATCCATTTACTCCTTCCAACGCAAAATCTGTATGCCTGCTCCACAGCTGAGAACTAGGGCCCAGAGGCCCCACTAAGATGCAAAGGGTCTGATGTTGCCAAGCTCTGCCGCCTCTAGAAGCATGAAAACAGCAGAAATCGAGCCCAGGGACCACGATCTATCCCCCCAGTCTTCAGGAGGACCCCTGAAATCTGGGCCATCATGCAAAGGGGTGAGGGGTCCATCCTGGCAGGCATCTCTATATAGTGATCCAGGATCTTAAGCATGTTATTCCACACTGCATATTCTCAGCTCCAAGCACACAGTAGCGGCTCAATAAAGTTATATTGGGAAAGGGCTTAACTAATTAAATCAATTCTCTATGAAAAGGCAGAAGCTTAGGTCTGACAAGAGCTTGCTAGGTTGGTGCACAAGCTCACAAACACGGCTGGGCTGTGCAGGCTGAAGAGAAAGGACTAGGAGAGCTGTCATCACGGCACCTGCCTCTATCCTCTACAAACAGAAGTGATGACCACAGGGAACACTCTGGCAGTGCTGGATGTGGTGTCAAGCCCTGCATGCTCCCCGTCTGACTTCCTGAGCCAAGTACTGTCATTGACCCTATTTTACAAATAGAGGTGAGGTAAGAGACTGGGTGAGGTAAGTGTCCACACCAGAGTTTGAGTTCAAGTTAGTAGATTCCAAGCCATCCGCTCTCAGCCCCTCTGATCTACAGGGATGAGTGTGTCGTGAAAGGCCCTCATTATTGTCACTCTCCTTCACCTGCCAGGAAAATAAACAATAAAAGAATAAATCCCCACTCAACAAGGCCCTTGGTTCCTAAGCCAGCATCACCAGCTGCGCCACTTACAAAATACTGAGGAATGTTCATGGTGGCCCCAGGACAGTGCTCCCCAGCCTGCAAACAATGACTCAGTGTCAGGCTCAGCCCAGAGAACTGGTCAACCTTCCTGCAACTTCTGATCAGGGCCTCAAATGAGCTCTTTCATAACCTGCAGCTGCCTTCACCAACTTCTCTAAAGCAACTGGAGGTGCAGATTCGGATTCTGAGCAGGAATTTTCATGGCGATTATAGTAATTCCTAGGCTAGAGGGAAATGAGTATCCCAGAAAGTATATGGAATCAATCCCACTATTCTGGAAGAGCAATAAAGCCCTGTTAGGGATGAAATATGAGCAGTTCATCATAATCACTGTCAGAGGGAAAAGAGAGAGATCCAACTGACGGCTGTTTGTCACAGATACCCAGGGCACCTCTGACTAGAGGTGGAAGTCTCCCCTTCCCATCTCTATGCTCTCCAACTGTACAAAGCAGCGTTAGGCCAGGGGACAAGTTACCAGTCCTCAGAACACTCCAGTGCATATAGGGAATGGGGAAGATGGAAAGGGGGAAAGGCAAGGGGCTGTGATGCTCCTGGACCCCTGACAGATGTCTGAAAAGATGTAACCGACCTCTAGTCACTCTGGTGGTCAGAACAAAGACCCCAGACACCCAGGACATACTTCAGTTCCTGCTCTGACCTCAGAATGCTGGAAGTCAGGAAGTCCTTAGCCATGAAGGAAATTCAGCTTAAAGCTGCTTTCAGATGTTCTGTTCCCCACAAAGATGGAGAACAGAAACAGGGATGATTGCTCAGTGGTTATGTGCTGACTTCCCAAGTGCAAGAACCAGAGTACAGGTCTCCAGAAGCCATGGAAATGCCAGGTAGGTGGGGCAGCCACCTGCAAGTTTAACCTAAGGAGGCAGACACAAGATATTTTCCCCAGAATAAGCTAGCTTGCAAGACTAGCCATATTGCCAAGATCTTGGTATAACTGAGAGACCCTGTCTCAATGAATAAGGTGCAAGTACAATTGAGAATGAATTCCAAAATCAACCTTGGGCTTCTACAGGTACACACACACACACACACACACACACACACATCCTTGTGCACACACATATACACACATATGCCACACACACACACACGAACACACCATATATATATATATATATACCACAGACACACACACACATGAACAAACACACACACATAAACATGCATGTATCCCTTCATCATACAAACATCATACAAACATAAATGAGCACCACATATGTATACACACAAACACACCACATACATATACCATATATACACATATCACACACACACTTACACCACCCATGCACAAATGCACACATATAAGCATTCATGCATGCCTTCATTAATATATATAAATACACGTGGGCATCACATACATACACACAAAGTGAAAAAAATTTAAATGGCTACCACAAGATAATGAAAAGCAATTAATATGGCGATGGTGTGAGGAGAAAGACTTCCTACTGATGGAAGTGTAAACTGGCACAGCTCTCATGGAAATCATTATGGAGGTGCCTCCGAAAACCTGAAAACAGAACTACAGTATCACAGAGCTATGCCACTCTGGGGTACGTCCCTGAAGCTCTCTAAGTCAACACACCGCAGATATCCTCACACTTCCCCTCCATGTTAGTTACCGCGCTACTCGCAAGACCCAGGAAACAGCATCAGCCTGGATGCCTTTCAGAAGATGAAGGAATAAAGAAAATGCGGAACGTATACACAATAGAATTTTATTAAGCCATAAAGAAATGTGAAATTGTTAAGTCTGCCGCAAATTGTTATGTTAAGTGAGTAGGTCAGATTCCAGAAGACAATGTATGTTTTCTCCATATTTTCAACAGTGTGTGTGTGTGTGTGTGTGTGTGTGTGTGTGTGTGTGTGTGCTGGTCATGAAAGTGAAAAAGAGAACACTGAGAGTCTGCAGAGATGATTCCATATGTAAACTGCTTGCTGTACATGCATGAGGACCTGTGAGTTCAGATCTCCAATAGCCATGTGAAATCCAGGTAACCCGTGCTGCGAGTGGGCTGGAAGGGCTCACTGGCCAGCCAGGCTACACAATCAGTTAGAGACCTGGTCTCAAAAAAGTAAGATGGAGAGCAACAGAGAAGGACAACTGATGTCAGTCTCTGGCCTCTACACGCCCCCATACATGGGTGAGCATGCATGCATGTACCTGTGCACATGGACATGTACACATGTGTACATGAACTCCCCCCGTGTGAAATGTGACATGAAGTCACGTGGGTGAAAAGTCATCCACCACATTTCATGTCACTGAAGGAGTTCTTTCCATATACTTCTCTTTGTACTTTCACTCTACCAGAATAAGTAAAATAAAGATCTCTTCTCATAAACCACCCAGCACCAGGTATGCTGCTCTGGGAACTAAGGCAAAGTACAATAAACATGAAAATATCTATATGAAAGTGTGGGAAAGCACGTATGAGCGGGAAAGGGGGAAGCACTGTTGCAGATCTATGTCTGCACCACAACAATAGACAATCAAGATCACTGACCCCCTCTCCCACCAAGAACATAGAGATGAAGACGGGAGAGGTCTGCCTTGCTAAGTGGCAGCAGAGGTCAAGCTTACAGTCTGCACCATAATAGGACCAAAGTAAAAAGTACATGAGTTCTTGCTAAACACTGCAAGAGAGTCCCACCACCATAAGAGATGTGAGCGGGGCAAGAAGAAACAGGCAATGGATGCACGTATAGCTAGATGACTGCGGCCCTGCATAGCTCTCTTCTGAGCACACTCTGGCTGAAGGAATGCTTCCTCTACATCCTATTCTATTGCAGCTTTTCAGTTCTGGCGGGAACTGAAAAACTGCAATCTACAGGAGTAGATTCCCCATGCACTGGAGACAGCTCACTGAACCAAGAGAGGTCACATGATTTAGACTAAGCCAATCAGGGCCTTTCCTTGCTTTTGTTCTTGTTGCTGCTGTTGTCGTTATTGTGTTGTTTTCCTTTTTGTCAAGCTTTTTGTCAAAGAGGAGTCCAGCAGTGGCCAAGCTTACAAGGTATGGCTCAGAGGCTTAATGCTGCCATATTCTTGCCCATTGGAGGAAGTTTAGCTGAGGAACTAAGCTAATCTGCCAGGAGAGAAACATAGAGAAGAAGCTCTGGCCACAGTGTGGAGTTCCAGACTCAACAGACCCAGAACCCAGGCATTCCTTGACCCTGGGTGAGAGAGCCCCAGCTGAGCTTCTGCATTCATTACCAAAACTGCAAGAGCAAAAGCAGATCAAGAAAGTACAGGACCTATGCTATCTGGCGGCTCGTGGCTCCCATGGGGAAGGAGGAGGGTGGGAGACACGTAAACACTAGTGAGACAAGTCCAAGAGACCCGAAGCAACAAATATCTAAGATGACAGTTCTGTGGAAGGTTTCCCAGGGAGAAGAGCCCCTGGAGTTTAGGAGGTCTGAGAACCAAGAATAGCATCCAGGAAGGAGTTCCCCACCCTAAGAGTCAAAAAGCATCTAGGAGATCAAGATGGCACCTCAAAGACATTTAAGAGGGTGTCAGTGGGAAATGGACAGTCTAGGAGCCAAGCTTCCCAGAGAAACAAAACCAGGAAAGATTTACTTCTCATGAGCTGTACCTCACAGATCATGTCTGCTGAGCAGGCTGGAAGAATAGGCGTTTCTGGGCAGAAACTGATGGTGCAATACAGAGGGAGATTTTCCTCTCATGGCCTTCTGGATTGGATAAGCCTCACCAATGTTATGAAAGATAATCTCTTTCACATATGGTCATCTGATTGGAGCTGCTAACCAATCTGCAAAGTACCCTCGTGGCAACATCCAGATTACCATCTGACTGAGTAATTGGATACTGTAGCCTCGCCTTGCATACTGATACAAGGCACCATCCCATGAGTTAAGAGCATCCCAAGGGCAGGAGTGGCAATAAATACAGAAGACACTTTCAAGGCCTCAGACTCTTGGGACAAGAAGAGAGCTTTGAAGAGAAGGGAGAGAATAGGGGAAAGAACTCATTTCTTCCTGTTGTGAACTGAGATAAATGGGAAGAAAGGGAAGCAGGGAGACGGATAAAATTACAGGAAACAGGAACTAATCTTAAAGGCAAGGGGAGTATAGGGCAGGGGGACTGGAGCAGTTGGGCAGAATTCATGAACTATCCATTGCATAGAGGAAGTGGTTTGAATATACAATGTCTGCCAAAGGCTCATGGGTTAAAAGCTTGGTTACCAATACAATGTTCATGAGGTGAGACTTTGAGAAGTAACTGGATCAAGAGGATTCTGACCTGATCAATGATAGATTCAAGTTTGATGAACTATTAAGAGGTGATAAAAACTGAAAGATAGGGCCTGATTGGAGAAAGTGGGCTGCTGGGGACTGAAAAGATGTATCTTTTCCTTGGCCTCTTCCTCCCTTAGTCTCTCTGACTCCATGGAATGAGCACTGCACTATCCTTGATACTGTGCCTTCCTCAATGCTTAAAGGCTTCAATCTAGCCAACCATGGATGGACTGAACCCTCAGAAACCATGAGCCAATAACCTTTCCTTCCTGAAGTTGATTTGCTTGAGCTTTCTGTCACAAGCAGTAAAAATAATTACTATAGGGATTCAAAATCTGCACAAGTGACCGCACAGGGAGAGCAGTCATCCAGAGAAATGCTCGTTATTAATCAGGGCCACAGTAGACCTGTTTGAATCCTAGTCACAGAATTTTAAAGAGATATTCCACCCAATTTTGTGGATAAGGACATTAAGAGCCCTGGTGTTTTGGATAGGGAAAGACACTCTCCTCCCCCTCCTTCCCCCTCACTGTCTATGGCAGGTGGGAGAGCTGGTCCCCAGGGTCATGAGAGTGGAAGAACTGGCCACATCCCTCACCAGCTGCAACGCTCAGAAGAGCAGGCCCTGCACCTCAGATGAGCATCAGGGTAGAGCTGGTTGTGGGAGTTGCTGGTGAACTAGCCCTGAGGACATGAGAACAGGACAGCCAATGGGCTGACCAGCTCATATAAGCCCATATCCAGGACTTTGACTTGGCCAACCCCAAAATCTACCCCATCAATGAACTTCTGGAGTTCATGAAGGGATCATTCTTACAGATCCAAAACTACAGGATCTCCACAACACAGAGCAACACAGGATATCTGAGAGGAGTCCCAGTGAGGTTCCAGTATTGGCAGAGTAGCAAAAGCCAGAAGCCTTGTACCAGATCAATGAATCATAGGAACGAACATTTGCAAAGAAAGAAGTGTGGACAAAAGTATATACTGTGGGACACACTGTGACTACAGCTTTGACTACAGGATTTTTTATTTTTTTCTCTGTTTTGGAGGGGGGGAGTTGCAAAGGTAGACAGGGTAGGTACAAGGGGAGGGAGAGATGCGTGGGATTTAGATGTATGATTTGAAATTCACAAAGAACCAATAAAAAAGAGAGAGAAAGAAAGATTAAGAGCCCTGCTAAGAATCAGGGCTATGCACATTAACACAGGAAGGAAGGGAAAGGAGAAAGATGGATTCTAGGCACTGTAGTGTAGTTCTTGCGGGAGAACCCAGGCACCATCTGCCTCTCTCCTAGATGCCACTAACTCCTGCTGAGCTGGAATAAGGGTCAATCAGTTATGCGTGCAAAGGTTCCTGAGCCTCCTAAATCTCTGGCAAAGAATTCTTCAGCATTGCTTCCTGCAGGGTCTAGCACCTGTAAATTCTTTCTGTCTGACAGCTCATATACACAGTAGGTCCTCAAGGAGCCCAGTGGGCAGCAGGAGCTAGCTAGGTCCTGCTGTTTAAGCTTCAGTCTGCTGAATGCTGATTGATGGTGTCCACTTCAGAACCCTTTCACACATGAAGCTCAAAGCTGGGGCATTTCTGTGACTTTACGTTTTTGGACCACTTCCATGGATCACATCCCATGAAAAAAAGTAGATGGGAAGTCCCAGGAGCAAGGTGGGACTTGTCCTGAGATAATCTGGAGCCAACCCTGCTTAGAAACATAAGATGCCAATGAAAGGATGTGGTACTCTCCTCCCCATAACGTCAAACATTAGGAGCATCCTTGGGACCACTCACTTCTACCAAGAGCTGCTACATCCTGACCTCAAAGGTAGCTATTAAGATTTGGATCTAGCTGCTCAGAAGGCTCTATTAGGTCTCCAGAAAGATGCTGGAGCCCTGAAATGCTGAACCAGCACAACTTAAATAAATAGCAGCAGTCCTCCCAAGATACCCATAAGGGACAGCCAAGATTCTCAGGATTTGTTAACATGTTATGTCATGCCAGAATATGACATATGTCATGCCCATTCGTCTCATATCTGTGTCAACGTTTTCTGCAGCACTATCATCCAAGCAGAACATCCACCATAACCATGAGTTCAGCTGTGTCTTCTTGCAGAGGACCATCACAGCTGGGCTTGTTGACTGTGACCATTCTCCCACAGAAGGAGGGAGCTTGAGGGCAAGGGACCCTCACCTGAGTAAACAGCCACACCTTCCAGTCAGTTGTGTACAATTCTGCCCTAATCAGATGTGGTGTCAGGGTCTCAGGGAGGGCATGGAGACATAAGCTGGGGGAAGATGGGGAGAAGCAGGCTCTCTTTGCATAGCCATGCAGGAGCTATCATCCATGCTGAGTACAGATCTTCCAGTAAAAGTACTTTAGGGTGACCCATGCCCTATATAAACACATCAAATTCCCAAAGTAAAAGTCTGATGGAATCAAACTTAGATTTGTCATCAGGGAATGGGTAGACATTTCTTAGTCTACCCCAGAGAGAAATTTCTAAGTACACACAGGACTTAATGAACAATGTCACATGTATGTGTAGCAAGCCAGTGGATATTAGCTGCAGACACCATCACTGGGAATTGGCCATCTAAAACTCACATACCTCCTGGCCCTTTCCCACAGGAAGCAGTCAATTTGTCCCCACCCTATGCTGCCTCTGGCAAATACCCTAATTGCTGGCCTTTCCAAATTCCCTCTATCCCATGGGGCTCATCTCCAGCACCACCCCCTTAGAGCTGCTGGACCCAGAGGGGCCTGTGCATGGTCACAGAAGGACAGAAGACACAGGAAATATCGCAGGAACAAACTGAGACTCATACCAGGAGATGCTGGAGATGCAGCTGAGGACTGTGCACATAACGACTAGGAAGCAGCTAGGTGTCCCCAGTCTGTGCATGCTGAGAACAAAGAGGACAATTGGTCTCCACACTGACCTGAGGCAATGTGGCAGCCCGAGGCATCAAGCTTCTAAAATAGAGCTAATCCACTCGAGATAGGCTATATGTACAAAATACATGTTGAACTTCAAAGGCTTATGATAAAACAAAGAAGACCAAATATTTCATTTTTAACTTTAATTTCATGTTGAAATGGCAATGAGCTAAATTAAATATATTAAATTAATTCCACCTGCTTCTTTTTACTTTAAGTTTTAAATTACATGTGTGATTCATGTTATAGTTCTGTTAGACAGAGTCATCCTAGAGATTTGCCTACCACAGAAGATAGTCTTGTTCGGCCTGGCTAATCGCCATACTTGGGAGAGAGGTAGGATTGCACAGTGGTCAAGTCAGCCAGGGTTTATTACTGAGCCACATGCTTACTGAGAACTTGACAATTTGCTGGATGTCTCTGCCCCTTTAATTTCTCCCGAGGGGAGATTCAGCCAATTGTCCAAAGTAAGACAGAGATAATACAGTACAAAATTCATGGAATTCTTATGAGAATTTGATAAATCAGGCTATGAAAAACAAGGTTGATGATTACCTAGCATATGACACCAGCTACCACTACCACCAACAGCACAACTCTCATCAATATTACCATATTCACTACCTTATACTCAGCATCTCCACAGACAAGCAGCTCGCTCATTCCATATGTCTGGATCCCAAATCCCTGCACTGGGAGGTTAGGCCAGGATGGGTCTGACTTCTATAGCAGGACCACATGCTAATACTGTCTTGCCAAACCTGTGCCAAATCCTAAGATGCCTTACAGTGCCCGCTTTGTGCCCCTCCTCCCTCTGTGCTGAGCTCTCCAGACCATATATTCCACCATCCAGGCCACCTATTTTGTCCTTCCACATTCGTATCCAGTTCCCAACACCCCTACCCAGACTAATTAATACTCTTGAATGACTTCAGGTCCAATGACATCAAGACTTAACCTAATCATACAAAGAGGAAGAAAGTTCAATGTATGCCTTCTAGCACTTAAATTGGGGGAGGGGTAGATGTCTGGTCAACAAAGCATTGAGAGGCTGAGAGGTCAGGAGCTATGTACCTGCTGGTGGTGACCATTTTCAGGCCCAGGGACCTGCTCAGAGGTGCTAAGCTGTGACAATGTCATTTTTAGCAAACCCTAGTACTAAAGCAAATACCAGGGCCCTGCTATGTGCCAGAGACAATGTACTACCTCATTTAGAACTCACAGTAATTCTTTCAGATGGGTATGAGCATCCCAGCCTTCATAAATCTTTAGCCTGAAAGCTCAGAGGAGTGACGTGGCCTGCCCAAAGCTCTCCAGTTATAAGTGGTACCGTGAGTTGTGGAATCTAGGAGATTCAAGTTCAAATACAGCTCCCTTAGAATGGTATAGCCCATTGTCAGCACAGAGTTAGCACAGTAGAAACAAAGCCTCTTCCTAGAGAATGACAGCTCGCATCCATCATACAACATCCATTCAGACATGCCTGTCTGTCAGTGCCCAAGAATGAGGTCGTGCTAGTTAAGAGGTGTTTGCCTAGCTGACTATCAGGAAAATCTAGGTCCAGGGTCTCCCACCTGTGAGCTGACACTATTGGCAATCACAAACTGGATAATCTACAGAGTAAAATCCACAAGAAGAAGCCACATAAAAGTCCCTTCATCTTGGCAACCAAACCCTAGGGATGCAAGGAACGAAGGTCTGAGCCACACTTTTAGGAGTAGGTGCTAGCACGAGAAAATGAGCTGAGAAGGGGACTGTCCACAGGGAGAGTTTGTATGTAGCCTCCTCACCCGTTCAGGTAGCTCGGAACTTCTAAGGGATCATGAGGTAGTGGCATGAGAGTAGATTGAATCAAGACTCTTGGAGAAGTGACTTGGTTGAAGAAGCTGGATCTAGACAAGCAAGTACAAGAACTGATATTGATAAAACTCACTCAGTGACAGGTGCTGGGACCATGAGTGGCTATGCCATTAAAAACAAACAAACAAAAAACGAAGTACCGTATATATATCTGGAATGCTGCGGCCTAGGAAGAGCCCTGGGTGAAAGAGCTTCCAGGGTTCAGCTAGAAACCTGACAAGGCCTTCTCTGGAGCATGGGTTCCAGAGGAGTCCTGTGGGAGGCCTGCTTCAATCAGAGTCTATCTTTCCCAAGATGCTGCAGACCTCAGAGCCACGCTGCCCTCATCCTTGTTTTTGGCAGGAATTTTAAGCATAGGAGAGGCAATAATCTGCTAGCTGATTTGCCAACACCATGTGGCTGGCTAGCCAGGAGTGGGGGAGATCACAAAGGAACTGATCACCTGGAGGGCTGGGGATGGAAGAAATTGATGACAACATCTCTATCCACTAGCAAGCCTGGAGGAAAATCAAACAAAAATTACATCCAGCCTCTTCTTGCTAAACCTGAATCAATAGAGAGGACAGAAAAACAAGTGTGTTTTATTTTGCACAAACTTCAATTGTCACACTTTGTTCGGAGAAGGAAAATGCCAGTAGTCCCCCAGGAAGGGCTTAGGGCAGCTAGGTGCAACTGGGTCTATTCTGAATGATGAACGCTATACATCCAGCAGCAGGTCTGGGACAGGGCATAGTAGTGGGGTGTAATTCTGCTTCTGCTAAAACTAATTGTTAAACAATGGGTGTGTACTGGTGACAGCAACATACTACAGGGGTCTCCAGACTCTTGAATCCTTGAGTAGGTGCTACCCTCACCGAAAGCCCCAGGACGGTTAAAGAAAGAATGTGCTTAAAGACAGGAACACCCCAGGAACAGGGCAAAATGACAGATCCCTTATTAGCACCAAGAATTCCATCCTCCAGGACCTGGAAAAGGAGCCTGACACCTCTCCCTACCCACCGTGAAAATCCCAGACAGCCACACACTTTGTAAGATACATCCCCTGAAAACAAAGGCAGGCAGGCTGCTGGGCAAAGAGCTCCATCACAGGAACTCACGCCCACCAATGGTTTATTTTATTTCAGGAGCTTTCTTTGGGTAAGATGAAGAACCGCTCAAATCCAATTTGCCTTCCCAGTTCTGCAAGCGTAATCTTCAGAAACAAGAATCCTGTGCCTGAGAAGAGTCAGGACATTCTGCCATACACATACAAAGATCTTTTCTTCCAGGATCTGGACTGGCAAGGTGTGTGTTGGTGGGCGTGTGAAGATAGCTTGTGCAGCCATTTGACAGACAGTCAGCTGCAAAGAAGGGAAGTCCCTGACTTGCCACTGTTCCCCATCCCCCACCACCTGTGCTAAAAGGATAAGGATGGGTCTGGATAGTAGAAAGGAATCTTTACTAAGACCTCTTGTTATTATTAATTATCTATTATCGGTTATCCCAAAGTTATGGGGATGTTACCCAAAAAGTCATGATGGGAGAAGAAAGCAGCAATGGAACTGTGTCCACCTGGATGGCTTTTGCCAGCATCAGGGACAGGCAAGAGACAGGTAATGGTTGTACAGAGCACAGCTGCCTGCATAGACATTCATTCAATTCCTACCACTCCACATTGTGGTGACTGAGGCCCTGGCTTCAGTTTGCTAAGGGCCCTTTCTGTGGACTATTAAAAGGCAGCATGGAGCAAATAACAGCTAACTACCCCCAGTACTGTGTCCCCTTGAGGCTAACTTTCCTGGACAGAGAAGGGGATGTGGGGAAATGAAGTCAACTGCCAAAAGGGAAAGCAGCTCTAGCCCCAAAATCAGACTTAGCAGGGGTGCAATGAGACATGTGGATAAGCTGAAGCTAGGCTAAAGCCAGAGCAGAGCTCCAGACGCAGGTCACAGGCTGGTGGCCTGACCAAGGAACACATACCATAAGTATGAAATCAATGACTGCAAGGCCTCCCTTCTTACTGGTGAGATATGTCCATTCTACCTTCCAAATTCATCCAGACAACTGGGGAGCCCATAGATGGGTGTCTTAGACCTATGTGGGAAAAGTCAAGTCCCTCTAGCACTTGTCCTTGAGCCCCTCACAGAGAAACCAGCCCCAACTGGCCCAAGGCTTTTTGAGTGACCCTACGCTTTATAGAGCAGACAGAATCTCTGGTGCACTGGCTCTCCAGGGAAGAAATAGTGAGAGGGGCAGCAGAGTGATACATAAAGGGAAGTAGTTTGTCCAGGAAGCATAGACCTTTCTGGTACAGCACCAGAGAGGAACACGGGGCAGCTGAAGCAGAGATGCTGGCCTGGACCCACTGCTGGGAGAACATTCGTCCTTATTTTGCCTAGGAATAGTCTTCAGGTAATACCTACCTATAGCTGAGATGGGCTCCCACAATTCGGTTCTATGGGGTGTGGATCTTCTCCCAGTTAGGTGCCCTGACAGGCCCAGAGGTGTAACTGACCCACACTGTGGGTATAAGCCTTCCGTGGGTCCCAGACTCATGCCTCAAGGGCTATTATGTTGGAGAAGTGAGCTGTAAGTAGCACATCAGAGCATAGGGGTCCAAAGACAGAAGGCCTGAGACTCATGACTAATGGCCTTTATTCATCCCCTTTCTGGATCAGGGCAGGCAGGTGCCACTCCAGATAACAGGAATTCTTAGAACTAGCCTTCAAGCCCCATGTCTGTGTTGAGCCTGGGTGTCCCCACTCATCTTTGCCTAGAAAGGCTCTCAGTGACCTCTGCTACCCTGGGACCTACAACAGAAACATCAGGAGAACGTTGAAGGAGAGCTGTCCCCCTGAGCATTAGCCAGGGCAGTACCTTCACAGCACATTTCTTGAAGAGGCCTGACAATGGGGCTTAGCCTGTCAGCTATTAAGCCTGGCTGAAGACAGAAGCGTGGCATTCTCCAACGGCACGGCAGCAACCTGCGAAAGCTGCAGAGCAGGAATCAGGGACGAAGACCTTGAGCCCTGCAACTGGAGGCCCAGAATTGCAAATAGCTGATGCACTTGGGAAGCTCATGGCAAGCGCTGACAAACTCTGTTTTGTGGCAGGGACTGTGGGGACATCTGTTGGTAGTCTCTTGATTAATCTTCTTCCTAGAAGAACTGAACAGCTGAGGAAGGGGTGCTGTCCTCATCGGCTTCCTCCGTTTCCTCTACTCTCACCTGTTCACACTACCTCCCCAGACGCCTCCAGGGAGATGAAGAAGAATCTTCCTCCTCGGGACCCTCCCCTACCTGGACCTGCTCCCTCTGACCAGCCAGTCCCTGGAGCCCAGGTGGCCACCACTGGCAACACGAACCTGCCTAGCGTCCACATGAGCTACTGGGTCGGGCAAGGCAACAGGGCCAGAAGGGCTCGGTGAGTAGATTACCCGCTTCAATTATTTTATCTAACGATGACATTTGTACTGTAAAAGTCAGCACAAAAATCAATGAGTTTTAAAGGACAAAATCTGGGGGAGGCTCCAGCCCAACGACCTGAAACACAGCCCAGGAGCTGCAAAGAAGGAGGCTCAGACTGGGGGTGGGTGAGACTTGAGCATCCCACGTGGATACACTCAGGCAAGCAGCACTGCAGGACATGTCAGCAAACTCCTGCTTCAGCCACACACGGTTCCAATCACATCCAGACACTGCTCCAAGCAGCTCTCTGAGTATACACAGGCAGAGTGAGACAGACCTGCTCTCACCCAGCAGTGTGAGCACAGAAGTGCCATGAGCCAATAACTGTCCAAGCAAAGGGTAATTTACAGTTAAACAAGGGCAGAGTACAGCAGGTCAGAATGGCAGGAAGAGCTTCCAAAGCCCTGACTTCACACGGAGGCTTGCAGAGGGATTCACAGCAAGGGCATAAGGAACAGCATCCACACACACAAAAGGGCAAGAAGAGAGGCTGGAAGCTTGGGTTGCTGGAGGACCTGAGTGAACCCATACACCCCTCTCCCTTCTACTCCATCCCTGCATTTATTCAGCCCTTCCCTTAGAGGCTCCAGAAGCTGAGAATGAAGATCAGGTATAGCCCATCTCCCTTCACATCAGAGGCATGAGCTGTGAGAAAGCAGTCTACAGACACTCATAGAAACAAGATGGGTGCCCAAAAGCCAGGGAGTTAGGACAAAGAACAGTGGGCAGAAACCAGCATAAGGGGCTGAGAAGAAATTGGGGAAGTCAAGCAAATGGATCTCACCTTGCACACCGTGTTCTTCCAAGGTGGAATGTGCACCTGACAGATGAAAGACCACAGAATAGCCAACCAGGGATCCCTCCAGCCTCAGCTATGTCCAATTGGAAGGGAAAGATTCTGTGACCCTAGAGGTTTGCCCTCAATGTAAATTCCGTCCTCTCCTTTGTTACACCCTGGGTGGCTGCGGTAGGCACAAGTCGGGAAAGGAGCTGGCAAAGGTCTAGATTCAAGAGGAATCGTCACTAAAAACAGCTGCAGGTTGTCAAATTGCCCAGGCTCAAGCCTTCTGGGGGAAGATGCCTACCTTAAATAGACCTTTTTTATAAGAAGGACAAAGTTGGGGCCAGCCCAAGGAAGACTAGAGGGAGACTGGGAGTTCACAGGTTCTGCAGGACCCACAGGTAGGGGAGTGCTATTTGCTTGTTTCATAGAGACAGCCAGCCGAGGGGCGAACATTAGGACCCAGTGTGGGAACAGTGGTAAAGATCAGTCACCATGAGAACCCAAGTGTGAAGGAGGATGACGTGTATGTAAAAATGGAGGTCCAATATTGAACAGCAGTCATTTCTGAATCTGGATTAGGTTTAAGTAAAACTATAGCTAGGGATGTGGATTGAAATTAGCTTTGAGGCAGGGGGTTAGATAAATTCTAGAGACATAAATGAGATCAAGGTGAGTGGCCATCCTAGAAATCCTGTGTAGCACACAGTTCCCTCCTCAGAGGAGGCTAGAGATATGCTGATTGGACATTAGGGCAGCGGGAGGAGGGAGAAGCCAGAAGGCTGTAGACATAGGGAGATGTTTCACGGTTCATTATGCCTGAGCTAACTATGGAAAAATGTGACCCATGCTAAGCCTCCTTAATATGAGCTCTGTCATTCTCAGCCCTCCTCTTTGTCACTGTCATCTTACTACCATTAACTGAACCTCGGGGTCCAGCCTAATGATGCTTTACATAAAGCCTCTCACTCGGTCCTCATGGGAATGCTATAAGGTCGGTATTGCTCTCCCATTTTGCCAGTGAGATTGCTAAGGCTTGGAAAAAAATGAATATGTTTACTCAGTGCTATGTCTAGAGTCCACACAATACTTGCAGCAAGGACAACGCAACTCCTGGCCCCACAAGAGACGCTGGTCTAGTGATATCTAAGTTTAGAAGGAACCAAAGTCAAGTCCCATGCTTAACTTTCCAAACGGAGGATTTCGCAGGACCAAGCTACAGTTCGCATGAGTCCCCACGGCCATGTCTACACTCCCGGTGACATGTCTATGTCTACACTATCTAGAGCAGAGTAGACTTCTGCTCGTCATCCAGTACCCCCTCCCCACCCGGGACCAGCCTCTAGTATCCCATATCTCCGATGCAGAGCCTTCCACTAGCCTTTACCCTAGGAACTCTATGGACATTTCCACAGACTCTCCCTTCTACTACCCCGATGGATCTGGGACCCTGTTGGGAGCTAAAGAAGGAGTAGCAGCAGTCTCCAACCCAAATTAAAAAACAGCCTCCTCCAGGTCAAGCAGAAAAGGCACTTGACAATTTCCTTGGTGTAAACGCTTCCAGCAAAGTGACTTCAACTAAGCCAGGAGATACAAAGGTAGCTCGTGCAAGCAACTTTCAGCAGATGGCTGCCAGAAGCACGCATACAGGACCAGCTCCATCACAAACGTGTGGAGAAGATGCTGATAAGGAGAAAACGGTGTGGGAGGCAAAGCTACATCCCTCCACTGGAAATATGGACACGAGAACTGGCAGGGTCCGGTGAGTAAAGCGAGTCAGAGGAGCACACAATCCCTTCAGACAATGCACAGTAACTGTCTAGACAGGATATTCTGCATCAGTCACAAGTTCTAAGCAGAAAGCACCCCCACCAGCACAGCTCAGTCATGCTCAGAAACCAGCCCCAGGTCTACAGGCCATCCTCCCAAAACATGAGCCAAATAGCAGCCCAAACTACCTGACGCCCAGGGAAATGACACATACCAGCACCTACCTCCACAGGCCCCACCAAAGTCCCTGCTGTGCCGAACAGACCTGCTCTTATCTCTGAGCTGCCTTTCTCCCAGACAGCAAACCTCTCTGCTCCCCCTAGAGTCACAGAACAGCCATGTGCAAAGGACTACCATGCACAACCTTCACACACACACGCCACACCACACACAGCACACACACACAGCACACAACACAATACACACAACACACACAGCACAGAACACAGAACACATACCACATACACACCCCATACACATGCATACACCGCACACACACATACAACACAGCACAACAGACATATACCACACACACACACAACACAACAGATATTACACCACAACACATACATTAAAACACACTACACACATACTCCACACCACCCACACCTACACCAGACCACACACATTCACCACACACACACACACACACACACACACAACAGAGGACAATTGCTGACATGCTCACTTGACAAAAAGGAAGTACCCTTCTTGGGAATGTGTCAGAGCAAAACCAAAGCTATTTCAGTCAGCATTCTAAAGCTGAATGGAATTTTGCTTGCCGTCTATTTTCAGTGGGATGCCAAAGCGTTTAAAATAGCATGTTTACTCATAGTTTTTTTTCCTACACACAAGTCAAGAAAAATGTTTACCCTCTGTACTTCCTCCCCCACTAATTAAGCGCCCTCAGCCCACCTCCTCCCATTCAGAGCATCATATCATCATATCAGAGTCACCTAGGGGCTCTTGATTACCTGTGCCCGCTGGACTGCTGATGCTGAACAGCTGAACACAGGACTGGGATGCCATCATGGTTTTATGGTTTGAGTTGTTTTTAACTCCTTGAGGGATGGTGCTGTGAGAAGGAAGCTTTGTTCCCACAAGTATGGAGACTAAGTTAAAGGGGAAAAGCCTCATTCCTCTCATTCACAATAAAATGAGCAGGAGGGGGCTTTTCCTCTAGTCCAGCAAGTCGGTTTGCAAGCCGAGAACTGAGAGGAGAGGGAATCCCCAATATCCGGGGCAGTTCTGTCACTCCCCTAGGTCAGCTCCCTCTGCCTAGCTCACAACATTTTATGCAATTAAGGAATTATTGAAGGAAGAGAGATAAATTAGGTGATGAGGAATCAATTAGATTAGCTACTAATTAGCTTGATATCTGTTAATGGAGGTGAGAACCTAACCAACAAAGTTGTTACCAGGACTGGGACATCAGCATGATTCCGGTGGGAAGTCGGGGTACCTAGGGGGAGGGAACAATCATGGGGGTCTTTGCATCAAATGCCACCTCAGCGACTGTTCAAAGGATTTTTGAGTTTTGAGAGGGATTTATTTTTAAAGACTGAAAATGTAGAGCAATGTGTATAATCTACTTTAGGGAGGTTTAGAAGGGTTTTAATTCCAGATCAGTGTGTGGTCATTAAACACTGGAGACAGCGATTTCACCTAAACCACTCACCTCAGTCTCCATAGCAAGATGCACAGCAAGCATTTCCGAAAGGAAACATGGGAGAAGCATGGTCTTCCCAGCAGCTTCTGGGAGCACCTTCAAATCAGCAGGCCCAGGCAACAGGCCAGCGCTCCTAGGCGCATGCCTCATGGTATCCCCTGTAATCCTGAGCTCTGTAATGTGGGAGCAGCCTTTCTCAGTTCTCCTGAGCCATGGTTGACCTGCCACAAAACTCACCCTGAATTTTAAGTATACAAGTCCATGGAGTTTAACGCAGCAACGGCCACAATCCAGCTTTAGACTACTGCTAACATCCACGAAAGAAATATCCTGTCCATTAGCATCTGCCCCTACACCCACCCCACCCAGAGTTTCTGGCAGCCACGTTGTGTCTCTGAGAACTTGGGGATCCTGGACAACGCATTAAATGAAATCTTGTGACCTTTTGTATCTGGCACTTTTCACTTAGCGGGATGTTTGAAAATTCATCCACGCTATAGCTCATATCAGTACTTTGTTCCTTTTAGTGGCTGAATACTACTCCTTTCCTTGAGTACCCAATGGATGTCATCTTCACCCTCTGGATGACTGTGTGAGAGATACCCTCATTTTGTTCAAGGTCAGAATATCACTAAGTGCAGAGCCAGACAGTCTGCCTCCAGAGCCCAATGGAAGCCTCTATAAACCCATCATTAAGTACTGTCCCATTTAATCTCCTGCTATGAATCATTTTCTAGAAAAAAAATGAATGCATTACTTGCATGTAATTTTGCAGAAGTATCCAGGGATAAAAGCAAGCTGTCCAGGAAGCCCAACTGATAGTTTTCTCTCTCGTTAATATTTGTTCATTACTTATCCATCCATTCTGCCATCTGCTCTCCTCACTAGCCAGTAAGTGACAACAGTACCTAACATCCCACAAAAAAAATTAAGGCAGAAAACCTAAAATTAAAAAAATAAACAATACTCCCACCATAACTAGAGAAAAATACATTACACACTTTGATTTTAGTTAGATTAAGTAAAATGTAACCTTTGGGGAGAAAGCCATAGACCTGTGCCTGCCATGGCCAACAGCAGCTCTTCCTACCTGGAATTCACCACACCCAGGAGCTCTCATGAAGAAACCTCTCTCTGCATGTCTGTCACATGTAGTGGAATCCTACGGGTCACGCGTTTAAAAGCAACTCCCTTAACACTTTCCACTGTCTGATCAATACTTGGATTCCCAAGATTATAAGGATTACGGTCTCATAAATGGGGTTGGTTGGGTTTTTTTTTTTTTCAAAATGATGATTTTTAGTATGTTTTTTGCAAAATGGTGATCCTGATAAAGTCCATCTATATAGGCAACTGTTTGTTTCTTAAGATATTTTTCATCTGTATTTTTTTGGTCTCTTCTTTTGAACTCCAAGGCAGCAGAGCTTCATGGAACATTAGAGAATCAAGGGGTTATATGAAGAAATGTGTGATGGACAGAGAGATGGATGTACCTACAGAAACAGAATAAGAGTAAGAGTGGGGAGAGGGACTGGAGGGAAGACGCAGTGGTTAGGAGTGCTTGCTGCTCTTCAAAGGACCAGAGTTCCATTCTCAGCCCACTCATCCAGTGGCTCATGATTACCCGTAATGCCAGCTCGAGGGAATCTGATACCCCCTTATGGCCTCCACAGTGTGTGCGTGCATGCGCACATATAGACAGACAGACAGATACACACACTAAAATACAGATTTGTAAAAGAATAAGCATGAGTGTAAGCTCAGGTGCAGCTCGGGGTATAAGAACAGGCCAGAAACAAGGATATAGGAATAGGTACACATAGAGATCAAACGAGGGCATAACAAGAGCTACAGGTGCAAGAGTGGCAGCGGGCGCACTGTAGATGAGAGCATGGCATAAGAAACAAAGGCAAACGGATGTACAGTGCAGGTCAGACCCAGCGACATCCCTAGGCACAGGCATAGATGTAAACAGATACAAATGGAACATCTCTAGGCACAGTCTGCTTATCCTCTCTCTATTTTCTCACTTACTTATTCCCCACAGGTCATTTCCTCTACTTTCCTTGCAAGAGAAGTGGGGGGAGAACAGCCTGTTTCAAAGAATAATCAGGGCGAGTTGTTGTTGTCTCACTAAACCCCAGACAAGCTCAGCTGGGAAAAGAAGAGGAGGGGTGGAGGGCAACGTAAAGAGCAAGCTGGGAGGAAAAAAGTATGGTCAGGGGGAACTTCCCACAAGAAAAGACGGGAGCAGAGGAGGAAGACCCAAAGGGGCTACAAAGGAAGAACTACCTCCCCCTCCCACTGACTCTACCCCACTGACCTTCTGCCTGGCTGCACACTCCAGAACCACCCTACCCCACCCCCACCCCCTGCTGTGTGTGGATGGAGGCAAGGGATACACAAGAAAAAAAGAGAATGAACTGCGCCCAGGGGAAGTTCTGTTAACACAGGCAGTGGTAGCCCCGCTACCAATAATATGTGAGTATGAATCAGTGTAGAGAAGGAGCTGGACAGCGTCTTCACGGGCATTTAATTAAGCCCCTTTTCTGCTAAGCACTGGAGGTACAGACATAAGTAATTGACAGATACAGATGGACAAATCAATACACGGGAAACACACGGATGAGGAGAATCATGGGCATCTTTCTCACTGCTGGCTGCTGGCTGCACACATGCAGGTCTGCACACATGCAGGTCTGCACACATGCTCATGCACACACAGTTACATACTGAGCACATAGCTACAGGCAAATGATGAGCATGCTGAGCCAGAGGAGGAGGGTAAGCAGCTCCTGTAGAGAGTTTCCACCCCCACGGCACCCCTGACTCTGCCTTCTGCCCTCGGGCACCAGGACACCTGCCCCCTTCACCCAGCTTCTACCTGCTTACACCATTTGGAGCTGTAAGGGGTGGTTTCCACTTTGTTCACAATAATGGCATCTGCGGCTTTAGATGTGTCAATCCAGGAGACCCTAAGACAGGCCAACAGCTTAGTGAAAGTTCTAGGACCTTGCTGGACTTTGATACCGGGCAGCCCTGACTCCTCTACACTTTCAATTCAAATCAGCCATGTGGTTTGGATCAAGCCGCTCAACATTTCTGTCCTTTGGTTTCTTACCTTGTAAAACTGGATAATTTCTATCTCAGGGATTGCTATGAAGATGAAGTAAAAATTTTTAAAAAATCTTAGGCTTTCTCCTGGTGTGGTAATTTATAGGTCAATATTGTATCTAACACCAGGGATGAGAACGCCATGCACACAGTCTCATGGTGGACAGAAGACCATGGCCAGTGCCTGAGCTTGTTGCCACTGTGGGACCTTAGCATTGCCTTTTCGCTCCTCTGAGCCCTCGTTCCCCATCTGTAAGATAGAAACAATGATGGCTGCCCCCGTCAATAACAGAACGGGTGTGAAAAAATGCTTGCTGAATGAATATGGTCTATGAATAAAGGACCTCTCCCAAGCACGTGAAACCAGTGGCTGTGAGTTCTCCTCCCCATGCTGGGATAGATACTAAGTGGCAATGCTTCTAAGCAATTTCTAGATGTTCCATGGTAAGGCTGCCCCTTACCAAGGAGTCCAGCCTGGCTTCTCCCTCACTCCCACCACAATCCACACAGCACCCAGCCTGGGACAACCTGGAATGTAAATTGTTCCCATCACCTAGGCAATGGTCTATCTGTGACCCTGGCCTTAGATCATATGGTGTTCCCCCCCCCCAGCCTGTGTATCTGTGGACTCCATCCCAACAGTCAGTACTATTCAGAAGCCCTGTGTCTCTGCTTCTCCTAAAGCAAACAACTATCAAATCTTCCCCTGCCCACCTCAATCTACTCCATCCTGCCCTAACTGTCTAGCTCAAAGGCCAACACCCACAACATCTAAGGAGCTAGGACAATTCTACCCTACACCTGTCCATGCCAAGAAAGTACACCCCTGCCATCTCCTCAGAGCTGAGGCTCCTCCACAGCCAGCTGGTTAATGGTCCTAGGAGAAGTAAGATAAGGCTCATCTCACTTCAATAACAAATGACACGTGAGTCTGGAGCAACAGCTCTGTCCCCTCTCACCAACTCAAGAACCTAGATCTTCCAGTTGCACTTTCTGCCACTTGCTGTGTGCCCATTAGAGCTCACACTGCCTCACCCGCATCTTTACAAGGTGCCCCTCATGATGTCACAACCCCTCATTTTGCCCACTTGACAAAAAGACTCCTCTAAAGGGTTTATAACAGTTGGTTCCTCTTCCTCCTCCCACCCTCCCTATAGCTCATTCCCATCAGCTGGCCTCCAGGAGCAGATCTTATAAGGCACAGAATAGACCTCTCTGCCACAAATGTAAAAGCCAACATTCCCCCTGGGCATGTCCCAGTGTCTAGAGTATGACAGGCATGCAGTGGGAGTTTGGTAATATTTGCAGAGTGAGTGTATCTGGGAGAACTGGACCATGATGACTGAGAAGCAGTCTCATGGTGGACAGAAGACCATGGCACTGTGTCCAGCCTAGGGCCAGATACTGGAAACACAGGGGTGAAGCAAGCACAGTTCTTGCTGGGGTAGAAGGAGGAGGGCAAAATATGGGAACAAATGAATAATAGCTAACTGTGAGGAGCACAATAGTAGTCATCAAGACATGAAGAGCAGAAATAGCACAGGGGGCGGACATCTAATGCACTTAAAAGAGCAGAGAAGGTGCTCTCTGATTCAGGTCTGCACAGGCTATTAAATCTATGAAGCACAAGTTGACGGCTGGTGTTACAAGGTACTGCTGCTCCAAGAGATGGCGCCACTAGCTGGGAGTGGTTCGTGCCTGTTCTGGGGACTAAAAGAATCCAAAATCGAATTGTTGGAGAATAAAGAATATGGGAGGAAAACAATGCAGCCACTCCTGATGAGACCTGATAGACTAGGATCAGAAGGAAGGAGAGGAGGACCTTCCCTAGCAGTGGACTTAGGGAGGGGCATGGGTGGAGAAGGGGAAAGGAGGGTGGAATTGGGAAGGGAGGAGGAGGGAGCTACAGGGGAAATACAAACTGGATAGACTGTAATTAATAAAAATAAAAAAGAAAGAGAGAAAAAAATTTAAAAATGTAATAAATAAAAATTAAAAATAAAAAAATATGGGAAGACAATCAGAAGATGGTATTACAAAGGAAGGGGCCAGGTTAGGACATTTCAGATGCTATGAGTCAACATTTGAACTTGGCCTTTGAAGCAAAAAAGATTCTCTCCCCAAAGATTATTAGTTAGATTCAAATAATGACACTCACATTCCCACACATCTCCTGAGGAAGAGGAAGGTAAGTTAGAAACAGAAACTGCTCATGTGGTTGAGTCAGAAACCCCAGCAAGATGTCTACTGCAGGAATCAAGGTAAGAAATGGTGAGGTTCTGCAATGGTAGGGTAGAGAAAGAGTATGTTCAATAGTAATCAGAAAAAAAACGGGTACTCTATCAACCTTGGGGCAGGAGGAATGGAGATAGATAGGGAGGGAGAGAGAGAAGGAGGAAAAGGGAGGGAGGGAGGGAGGGAGGAAGGGAGGAAGGGAGGGAGGGAGGGAGGGAGGGAGGGAGGGAGGGAGGAAGGAAGGAAGGAAGGAAGAAGGAGAGGGAGAGAGGAAGGGATCCATTCCTTTGTGATAGTAATGTCACTAGCCAGGAGAGAAGGGGATGGATTTGAAGATGGAATGGCACATCAGAGCCAGTGTGAGCAATAGCCCTCAAGGCAAACATGGGCCCCATCTTGCAGTCTAGTGCCTCATCTGGACTGGCATAACAGCAGCAACACTCATCCTTCACCACCCCAGGAAGCCCTCAGGAACAATAGTCCCTTGTGCCATGAAAATACCACAGGCTGAAAATCCATCCCTGCGCCTTGGAGCTTCCTGGACTCTACCACTTCCTGGAGAGAAGGCTATTTAGACAGTTGCTTGTGCTGTACTGCACCTCGCGCCCTCTTGTTTGTAGGGAAGCCCTCTTAGTTAGGGCTACTGTGGCTGTGACGAAACACCATAACAAAAATCTTGAGGATGAAAGGGTTTATTTGGCTTATGTTTCCACATCACTGTTCATCCTCAAAGGGAGTTTTCAGGACAGGAACTCAAACAGGGAAGGCAGTAGCTGACACAGAAGCCATGGAGGAGTACTGCTTACTGGCTTGGTCCTCATAGCTTGCTTAACCTGTTTGTTTATTGAACCCAGGACCACCAGCCCAGGTATGGCACCGCCCACAACAGGTTTGGCCAATCCCCATCAATCATTAAGAAAATGCCCTACAGCAATCTTACATAGACATTTTCTCAGTTGGGGTTCCCTCCTTCCAGGCGACTCAGGCAAGCTGACACAAAACTAACCAGAACGTCCACCTGACACACTTGTTTTCTTCTCTGGAAGGTCTAGGCATGTGGATATGAGAGGCTAAATATGTGTGTGTGTGTGAATGAGACACAAAGACAATGGTGTGTGTGTGTGTGTGTGTGTGTGTGTGTGTGTGTGTGTGTGTGTGTGTGTAAACACAAGTCCACGTCAAAAACAAAAGGATTCAGAGATAGGCAGAGATGCACAGAGAAAAAAAGAAAGCGACGAGAGAGAATCTGAGGAAGAGGCCCAGTCCACCACAGTGAGGAGAGTGTAACACCCCTACCAAGGAGGCATCTGAGTCACAGCCTTGTTGGGCACAGTGGGTGATGTGTGAATTTTGAAGTGAGGAGGCAGTCGGCTTCCTGGCATCCTCTACAGTGAGTCTTCACTTCAGCGATGAAGTTAATTTGTCTGACATGGTTAATCCTAGGACTTGGAAGAATTATGCAGGAGAATTAATTTAATGCTAATTATACGGGCAAGATCATGTCTCAGTATTTTATTTGCATTTATTTATCAATGTATACATATGTGTGTGTGTAGGTGTTTGTGGTAGTTTGGATGACAATGGTCCCCATAGGCTCAGATTTTTAAATGCTGTTTGTGGAAGGATCAGGAGGTATCACTTTGTTGGAGGAGGTGTGTCACTGAGGGTGGGCCTTGAGGTTTCAAAAGTCCACACCAGACCCCGGTCTCACTTTCCCTGCTTCGTGCTGGTGGATCAATGTGAGCGCTCAGCAACTGATCTAGCACCATGCCTGCCTTCAACTGTCACCCTCCCCACCAGAGCCATGAGCCACCAATACCAGGAAGGTATCCACAGATGATGGGCTAGGTCTGTGGTCGTGCTGGGCAGGAGCCTGGGAGTTTTTCTCAGTATTAGCCATGTGGCCTGAACATGGACCCTCCTGTTCACCCATGGGTTCCCCTCTCACCTGAGAAACAGAGATGTCAGGGTTTGGGGGGCCACAGTATGGCCTACTGGTTATACTGCTCTCACTGCTGAGCTGCTGTTCAGATACCCTGCATGGTCTGCACCACCATCTTGGATCCTTTAGCAAAGAAGCGTAACAGGATCCAGAAAGAACCACAGTGGGGACCTACATCACATTTATGGGCCTCAGGCATCACTAAAATCTGCTGCTCCTGCAACCTGCACAATGGCAAAATAAAAAACCTGTGGGCTGCAGGACTGGCTGGACAAAGGGAAGGGCATTCTTGGTTTCAGATACCACAAAGGAAGGACAACAGAGAGAACCAGCAGAGTTGGCAAGGAGTCTTCAACTCTTCCTCTTCTGCATCCCAACTAACTATGAATATAGTACAGGAACTAAAGTGACCAAACAGCTGTCCAAGGTACCTGCTTGGGAAGATGTGACAATATCACTCTGCATGAGGAAAGAGATTCTAGAACCTCATATTGACTATGTCTCAGGTATAATTAGAACCTATTGACTACAGATGTCAGGGCTACCATCCCAGACAATCAAGGCTGGGTCAGAAGCCCAGGCACTTGAAAGCTTCATGAGAGAAGCCAAGTACATCTCGACTGCCCTTCTCACACTGGACCTAAAGCCCAATGTCTGTGGGCTTCAGAAAGACACCGGTGCCACCAGAGACTACTCTCCCTGCTGTGCACAGGCTCTGACTCTGGGCCTTGGATGTCCTCTCTGGAGAGGAAAAGGTCACAATTTATTCAGGAGAAGGTAAGGAATGGACACTTGTGTCCATGAACACATGAAGGATTTGGTGAACTAGAATTACCCATCCTTCCTTCCTTGAACATGGACACACTAGACATCTGGTAGAGAGTCCATTTCCTCAGAGGCAAAGACAGAAAAAAGAGCCTAGTGGTGAGTCCCAATGGCACAGCAGTTGCCTGGTAAGTGTGAGGCTCTTGCTTTATTCCTAGCACCAAAATGAATAAAGAAACAGAAACATGTAAACACACACACACTCCCAGACCGTTTTAATGTACTATTATGGAGTCTAGAAACGAGACAAAAGAACTTTTAAATGAGAGGGGGTCATGTGTGCTGGGGGCATTAAGTAATGACAAGAGGGAATTACTTATGATACTTGCCTAGTTGGCTTCCTCGTATTTCTGCTCTGTCTCCATAACTAGCTTAAAAGCCCCAGGGACCTGCCTCATTGAGCTCCCACAGCCCAGAACCCAGCCTGGCAATCAGATGGCACACACTGAATACTTACAGGGTGTATATAGATTGGAGTCTTGTGCTTCTGAGTTTAAAAGCTGCTAGCACAAGTCAAGAGCAGGTGAAGGGTACCTGTAAAGGTCTTTATACAGTCATTCCCATCTCCCTACCCTGGCTCCTGACTTCGGTTCTCCACACAGTCAGGTGCCCAGCCTTCCTAATGGCTGTAGGGGAAGACTCTAGGGGCTTCAGAATTCCCGAGTCTATAGGCATTTGCCCTGGGAATGCCACACACTGGCTCTGGAAAATTGGCATGCAACCCTCAGTGCCCAACACAGAGGGAGACTCTGGGAGGAGTCTCCATGCTGCTCCTCACTGATTGTCACAAATGAATCTCTTTGCAGGAAAAAACAAACTGCACCACAGTGAGACCAGCCAAGGACAGCCCAGCGCAGCAGCCTGGTGTCTGGGGCCTGCTAATTACTGTGCCGTCTGATGACTTCTCCCTACCACTGCTCCATAACCAACAGACTAATCTCTCCCCACCTGATGGCTTCCAAGCAGGCCAGAGATTTACTAATCAACTCTAAAGCAGATGGGTGATAAAGGAAGAAAACTGTAATGTGAAGATTGAAAGCCGAGATGTCAGCGTCACTGAGATTGCAATTCACTTAGCTTCCTTGGTAGCCCAGGTCAAGGACTATTAGCTGAATTGCTTATTGCGTTTGGGCCCCCTGCTTACAACATAATCCGGAGTGCTCCACCCTCTCTCTCCTCTCTCCAGTGTGTGACATGAATTTTGCATGCTGGCATAGCTCCCGTATGTGACGGATGTTACAAACACTGATCCTCTAACGAGCCTCTGGAAGCTGTAAGGGATATGTAATTGTCTGAGTGAACCCAAGCATGATGGTGTTTCTGTGGTACAGAAACAGAGCCCCTGTGGCAGGCAGTGTGATACTGAGAAATGGCAGTGAGATTGCTTAGCGGCTTTATGGAGGGGTAATGGACATAGTGAATTGCATTTTTAACATATGAATGGCTACAATCAGGATAGTAAATATACCCATCACAAAGTTTTCTTGTGTCCGTGTTTTTCCCTTCTGCCCCATCTTGTTTCTAAACAAGCACTGATCTTCAATCTATCACTCTGGATTTCTGACATAACTGGGCTCTGCTACGGTTTTCTATGAATACAGTGTTTACCCTTTGCCTATTTGATTTCAGTCCACCTACTTATTCTGAAAGCTACCCATGTTGCTCCTTGTACGAGTAACTGGTTCCATCTTATCGCTGAGTGGTGTTCCGTCCTAGAGGGGTGCTCAATTCATTTACCCATTCACTTGTTTCCGGGCATTTCAGCTTCAGCTTCAGAAACATTGCAGGTAAGCAACTGCGTGCATCTTCATAGGGGTCGTGCCGGCGCTCCTCCTGACTAAATACCTGGGAGTTGAATGACTCACACGGCAAGTGTGCGCTTAACTTTTCAAGAAACTGCCAGACTCTTCTCCAAAGCAGTGGTGTCATTTTACAAATCGACAGCAAAATGTAAGATTGTTCCGCAGTTGCTCCACAGTTGCTCTGTGCGTCACAGACTTGGCAAGGCCATTATTTTTATGATTATGATTTCAGAAATTTGAGGCTCTATATAGTAGCATTTCATTGTAGTGTTAATTTTATTCCAACAATAATGATAACATACATCTTTTCATGAGCTCCTTTGTCATCCATATGACCTTTTCAGCACAGTATTTATTCACCTGTTCTGCTCATCGTATTTTTTCACTGTGTTGCTATTACTGAATCTTCAGAGTTATTAATATGTTCCACATCCTCTACCATATATGTGAAACGTAAATATCTTCCCTCAGTCTGAGGCTTTTTATACTCTTAATACTATTTCGTTCAATGAGCTAAAGCTCCTACCTGTAATGAAATCTAGTTTCTCAACTTTATTTTTCTTTCATGTACTGTGCTTTTGGTGTTTGGTCTAACAAGTCTTTGCCTACCACGGATCACAACCACTGTCTTCCTTTCTCCCTGGAGTCCTTTCCTCGTCTTGCGTTTACACCGGTTGGTGCAAGGGTGTCCAGGTATGCTTCCTTGCAGACAGATATTCAATTGTTTTGGCACCGTTTGTAGCAAGACTTCTTTCTTCACAAGATTGTCTTTGCAACTTTGTTGAAAATCAATTTTCTCTGCAAGTGGGAGTCGATTTTTGCAGTGTCTATTCTGCTGTAGCCATTCTTATCTATGCTTATACCTTAACAGTTTGATTGTTGCAGGATTTTAATGTTACAAAGCCATGTAATGTTAACCCCCTTCACTCTTTTTCAAAATAGTCTTGACTATTAAGTGTTTTACATTTTTGTATGAATTTTAAAGTCACCCCTCACAACATATGGTGGGATTTCACTGGGATTGCATTGAATCTAGAAATTAATTTGGGGTACAGCTGGCATTTAAATAGTAGTGAGTCTTTGGATCTATGAACATAGTGTGACTCTCTATTTAAGCATCTTCAGCCTCAGCTATGTTTTATACTTGTGTGTGTGTACAGAGGTCTTACTGATTTTCGCCTAACCTATCACTAACCCATCACTTAACTAACCTATCATAGCTTGGATTTTTACGCTACTGTAGATAGCACACTTTATTTGATTTCTTTTTATATACTCCCACACTTGATTTATAAATATTAATTTCTACACTGCAGTGTTATTTAAATTCACTTGGGAATTCCAATAGTTTTTAATAGGTCCCATTGAACTTCAACATATATGACCACATGTTCTGTAGATTAAACATTTTTGGTTTTTCTTTCTAATTTCTCTGCATTTTCTTTTCCTTACTTGATTACACTGCCTAAACCTTACATAAAATGTTCACAGATTCAGTCAGAGTAGACATACCCTCAAGTTCCTGATCCTGAAGAAGACATGCAGTCTATCCCCACTATGTATAGTATTAAATGTGGGTTGTTCACAAATACTCTTTTCCTAATTGAAGAGTCTCCCTGCATATCTACCCTCCTGAGGTGCTAGAGCTTTGCAAATGCTTTTTGCTATAGCATAAACCTGCATGATTTTGAATTTTTTTCTTTTTTTTAATTACTTTATTTTTTTTATTAATCACATGTTATTTACTTTGTATCCCAGCCATATCCCCCTTCCTCCTTCCCTCCCAATTCCACCCTCCCTTTCTCATCTTCTCCCTGCCCCTTTCCAAGTCCACTAATAGGGGAGGACCTCCTCCCTTTCCATCTGACCCTTGCTTATCAAGTCTCTTCAGGCCTGGCTGCAATGTCTTCTTCTGTGGCCTAGCAAGGTTGCTCCTCCTTTGGTGGGGGAGGGGGTGTGTGGAAGAGCTCGTCATTGAGTTCATGTCAGGAATAGTCACTGTTCCCCTTATTAGAGAACCCATTTGGACACTGAGCTACCATGGGCTATATCTGAGCAGGGGTTCTAGGTTATATCCATATATGGTCCTTAGTTGGAGAAACAGTCTCATGAAAGACCCCTGTGCCCTGATATATTTGGTCCTTGTGGCACTCCTGTACTCTCCAGGTCTTACTAACTCCCCCTTCTTTCATATGATTCCATGATTTTGAAATTTGTTGCCATGATGAATCACAGGATTGGTTGGTTGGTTGGTTTTGTTTTTGTTTGTTTTTTGTTGTTGTTGTTGTTTTGTTTTGTTTTGTTTTGTTTTCTGAGACAGGATTTTTCTATGTAGCTTTGGCTGTCCTAGAACTCACTCTGTATGTAGGCTGGGCTGGCATGGAACTCACAGAGTTCCACCTACCTCCTGAATGCTGGAATTAAAGGCATGTGCCACCACCACCTTGCAACATGATTTGATTTTTTAATATCAAACAGTCCTTGCATCTGGTTAGATACTAGCACTAATCTTTTGTCAAGGATTTTATGTGTACATACTTATGAAGGAGACCAGATTAGATTTTTTTTAATATTTTAGTCCTTTTCAGTATCGGGATAACACTGGTCTCACAAGAATAATCTGGGGATGTATTCTCCTCTGTTCAATTTTCTGAAGGATGTGTGTGATGTCAGTAATACTAGTTCTTTAAACTTCATATGGCAGAGGCCAACGATGAACTCATCTAATTCGGAGGTTTTCTTTCTCGGGTATTGCAAGCTCAGTGTCCAGTTTCTATAATAGCAATATGACTACTCAAGATTTCTATTTCTTATCTAGTATGTTGTTCCAACTTATGACCTTCAAGAAATTTGCCAGTTTCAGATCAGTTGTCAGATCAATTAACATAGTTTTCACAACATCCCTTTCTTGGGTTTCTAATGTCTATGATGTCTACAGAAAGTATCAATGCTCTCCTTCCTTAATGTACAGGTTTATGTCTTCTCTTGAGGTTATTCTTGCTGATTGGTGGGTGGCTGGATAGTTTTATTTCTCTTAAATCACTGGTATAGCAATGTATCAATTTTACCCTCATGGATAAGTGCTTTAAGTTTCATTTTTGTTTGTTTGTTTGTATTGCTTTTCTGTTTCTTATTTCATTGTTTTCCACTCTGATCTTTCTTATTTTGGATTTCATGTTATCTGTTTTTCTAGCTCCTTGGGTGGATGATGTTGGAGCTGGTTTGAGAACTCTCTGCTTTTCTAACTGGTTATGGAACTTAAAGCCACATAACCATCGCCTTTTGCCTTCCTTGCAAGGTACTCTTCATCTAGTTCGATGACTTACCTGAACTCAGCTTTCCCATCTGGAAATTGGAGACAAAAGAACTACTTTAAGGACTGTTAGACAATTTAATAAGATCCACTTATGAAACTAAGCTCAAGGCTCCTATACATCAATTGCTCAATAAGTGCCTCCTGCTATCCCTATGGCCAGCAAGTTCCCTACCTCTGAGTGACATCCCAGGGAAGGAAATGAGCATCCCACAAACACAGAACACAGAGGTTCATGAAGCAATAAGATATCAGCAGATTTTATTGGCTTATTCAGAGGGAAGTAAACTGAGGGGTGGAGACAAGCCTCTGAATAGACTCACCTGTTTGGGGTGGGGGGTTCATTTTAGAGGCACAAGCAGGGGACCAGCCAAGGTTTGATGGACATCCCAAAGCATCCTGTGACCTCTGGAAAGTTACTAGACCTTGGGGAGGCCTACCTTCACTTTTGGCACAATGGAATGAGTAGTGAGAGCAAAGAGTTGATGCATCCCTCTGTGTTCTGGGCTGTGTTCTCTCTGCCTGTTAAAGTGCTCTCCTACAGTGCCAAAATGTCTAAATCTCAGAGAAGGCTGTGATGCAGATGCCCACAGGCAACTCAAAACAGAGTGATTCAGCACATCCCTCAACTTCACAGTCACTAGAAAGACTGAAGAGATTTGAATTCAGATAGTCTGCTCCAGAAACCCGGGCATTCAACTTCCATTCATTGTTACCAAGTATGTCTTTCCAGGATCTGGTGGTAACCAACAAATACACTCAAGGAACCAAGCGCTGAACTAGAACAGGAAACGTGAGAGTCCCCAGGAACAGCCAGAATGGTGGAGTCCACAGAAGAAGAAAGAATATTCCTGGCAGCTGTGCAGAGCTGGGGCCATGCTTAGGGCTGCCCTAGTTCCAAGAGAGGTATTTATAGTGCAGAAGGCATCAAGCCCGTTCAGCTAAGCTGAGCCTGAAGCTGATTTGCACACAGAATTGGCCATTATCGGTTCATTTCCATACGGCAGCTACAGGGGAGGAATAATTCAAGGAGAAGCCCCCACTACCCGTCTCCTAAGGAACTTCTAGTCACAGCTGCTACATAAGACATGTGGCTAGAGACGTCAGAGACTAGAAGATAATCCCTTATCTGAACTGGATGGGAAATCAGTCCCACCCAGAGAAACAGCCATGCCCAAGGCCCGGTGGTTGGCTCATAGAACAAGAGAGATAGTCTAGGTAGACTCCAGGACTCCAGGCCCTGCCTATCCTGTGCAGACCCTAGAAGAGAAAGCTACCTATGAACACTCCACTGAATAACATGTACATTCACAGGGACAATACAACGAAGTGAATGAAGGAATGAGTGTGTGTGAGAGAGAGAGAGAACCCTACCGCAAATCATGAATTCATTCCTCATTGCACAAATAAAAGGATAACTCAATGGCACCTACACAGGAAACAGAAAAGGCTGCCTGAATCCAAACTCCACTCCAGCCCCTGCACCAAGCTGAGCTTCCACATGGAAGCCAAGGACCTCACATGGATAGAATGTCTGCTCTATTGAGCCAAAGACCATCCTTAGGCTCACAAGGACTCAGTCACCACCCCTAGAGAGAAAAGGCAACCGCTGCAGCCCACTAAGAGAGCCCTGCTAAGCCTGGCCTGCCTCACCTCCCTCCCTGCCAAGCTTCCCATGTTACTAACCCTGCTACCTAAGTTCTATTTCCCATGCATGATCCCTGAAAGAGATGAAAGATGAGATGGCCAGAGGGTTGGGAGCAATAGTGACAAGCATTTAAAGTACTTCTTTGGCTCTTGGGGCATCAGTAGGCTGGCAGAACTACCCTGTGGCTTTGGGACACCTATTCACCATGCCCACTGTCAGGCACCCGCAACTGCCAACTCTGTGTATGTGTGTATATATATATATACTAATAAGAACACTCAACCCAGTGCTAGACACAGCACTGATCCCATTTAACTCACCACCCTTGCTGTGGGGCTGAGCCCTGTGCAAGAGTCTAGGGGAAGCTGAGGCAGGGCTCTGTGGTGCCGCCTAGCTTTGTGGCATCCCTGAGCAAAAAGAGCTGAGATTCAAGGAAGCCCTAAGCAGACCACAGGTCCCGGCTCGGTCCTACCCATCTGCAGGGCACATGATGGTCCTTGCCCCACGCGAGCTTAACTAAAGCAGGAGCGTGCATGTGAAGAATTTCACCTTGAGCTGCCCTGGGCCCTCCAGTTATCTACGTCAGCTTAGAAGGAAGGAGGCAATTTTATTAATCTTTCTTGGTGACTGTTGGCAAGATTCATAGCTGCCCACAGCCTGCATTCATCTGTGTCTCTGAATTTAATTACCACGGGCACCTGAAATGTGTGGATGCACACAGGTGTATATGTATGTGTGTGCGAGTATGAAGGTGGGCGTGAACATTATTACATATGTGCTCCTACACATGTAAACGCATACGTGTGTGTCTGTGTACGTGTGTACGTGTGTGTGTGTTCCGCAGACATCTAGACATCTTGCTTCTCCTATCTCCAGTACATCTCTTACCTCCCACAGTGGCTGCTACTGAGGGCTGTATGTGCAAATCCCTGCATTCAGTGCCAGGGTTTCAGAGTCAAGAGCATAAGATTTATGCCCTACAAGAGATTTCTGCCCAGAGAGTGGTGTGTGTGTTTCTATGTGTCTGTATGTGTCTGTGTGTGTGCACGTGCGTGTGAGCTTGGGGACATGACTGCATGTATGTATGTAGTATGGATGGATGGATGGAGCATGTATACACATATTTGGTGATTAGAGCCCAGTGGCCTGGTGTTAGAGACACAGAGGGCTGTGGAGTCCAGAAGGAAGACAGCCTGTCTGGCAGAGTACAGGAAGTACAGAAGGCTTCCAAACAAAGAGTCTTACTAACAGAATAGCTATCAGACAATAAGACATTTGGTGAGGGCAAAGCAGGGGCTGGCAGGCAAGTCCTTGGTAGTAGAAGTCTCAGCTAGTATGTCCAACATCTGTCCTCTGGCCTCCTTTGTGAAATGCTGATTCCTGCTCCAAGAAAGAGAAGGAAAGAAAGAAAGAAAGAAAGAAAGAAAGAGAGAGAGAGAGAGAGAGAGAGAGAGAGAGAGAAAGAAAGAAAGAAAGAAAGAAAGAAAGAAAGAAAGAAAGAAAGAAAGAAAGAAGGAAAGAAAACTTCCCACCCAAGACTCAAGCAACCTTCCAGTTACAACCATCAGTGAGAAGCAAGAGTTAGTATGTGAAGACAGAAGAAGCCAAGCATTTCACTATTGCTCTGTGGCTGGGACGTTTTCATGCTGCCAGTCCCCTTGAGGTGGCTCCTCTATGGGGCTCCAGTTCCTGCCATGTGATCCTGGCTCTAGGACCATTTTTTTCCATCCATCCCTCCAACCCTAAGGTGTGGACCCCTGCCCGCCTCATCTGGGATGATATCTGTCAGGATTCCCCATACTAAATCTTCTCCTCTGGGTGACAGGATAGAAGCTGTCCCCATAACTGAACCCCCTGGAACATGGGGTGATGAGAAAGGAGTCTGGGAGGGCAAGGAACAGAACTAAGGCCCACATGGGAGATATAAAGGGACCAGGATTTTCGGAGGGAGAACCATCGAACAACGAGTTTAAGGAAAGTGATTTGGAAGGTGAGTGGATGCTCTCTAAGAAGCACAGCATGTAAATGCACACTGCTCACACATGGACACCAGCATAGGGCACCTCCACACAGCCACCCAAAGGCTCTAGAGACACATTTTCAGTGGGCTAACAAAGCACAGTAGGCAGATGGCTGGAGCACCCTAAGTGTTTATGGATGGATGGACGGACGGACGGACGGACAGACAGATGGGGTCTGGCCCATCATACAATGGAATGTACTCAGTCTTTAAAAGGAGTAAGAGCCTGACACATGCTGCAACATAGATGAAGCTAAGAGAAAGAAGACAACTAGACCCAAATATTGTATGATTCCTCATCCTTCCAAGCCTCTTTTCATCCCCTCCCATGAGAGCCCCATAGATGAGAAAAATATATGCATCATCTAGGGAGTAAAATATATGCATCATCTAGGCAAGTAGAGACACCCATTTCAGTCACTCATTTTAGTCACACATTTCAGTCAGAAGAGAAAATTTAACTCAGAGACAGGTGTCAGCATAGGTACTTAGGACATTTAAATGCAGAGAGAATGGTAGTTGCCAGGACCTGAACAGAGCTACTGACTATAAGTTGGGGATATTGAGAAAGTTCTAGAGATGGATGATAGTGATGCTATCTGACAGTCCGAATGCATTCACTGCCATGATCCATGTACCCAAAGACAGTTGTCATGCACATTTATGTGACGTGCTCATTTTTCTCAACTAAAATGGTGGGGCTTCCCTCAGAGCACCACAGAATCTGCTCTAGGGAATAACAGTCTACAGTAACACTGGAAACACCAGAGAACCATGTGACTAACAAAACCCCTCAAGTTTCCACAGTAAGGACGAACCTCCAAAAACCTAAGTCCCCAGCATGTTGCCTCTGTCTTGTGACAGAGTGTTCATGTCACGGAACTCTGCAGGTTGCAAAAATGTGTGGTGACAAGAAGCAGAGAGAATATAAGGAGAGGGCATGACAGTGAGAAAATACCTCCCTTCAAACACCAGCATCTCCTTCTCAGATACCCTCAGATGCTTCCCTGCCCATCCTCTGCCTCCCTCTGCATGCCAAGGCACAGTGCCCAGAACACACCCACCTGTAGCTCATGTTAGGGGGGTGCCATTCAGGAGACTTAAGAGTAAGTGTTTGTGATTTAAATCCTCACTGGCAGCTGGAGCCTAGAGGCGCTGCTGGCAAAGGCCCACCTTGCTGAGTGGCTGTGAGACAGAGATGAGGATCGGGCTGGGCCTGGCACAAAGCAATCACACAGTGAGTGTTTTGGCCTTCCTCTGCAGGACACATCATCTGTTCAGGAGCCATCATTGATGAAGAAACAAGAGCCTTTGGTAAGCCTCCTGCTACAAGGAGGCAAAGCTCATGCCTTCAGTCAGGACTTCACATTCACATCACTCACCCAAACACATTTCCCTGTGCATGGCCCGCACCTTTCCTACTGCAGACAATAGAGGCAACCTGGTTCAGCTCAGATCAGCTCTGGCTATCCTTGCAAGTGTTTTGATTCTATTTCCCACATTAGCTTCCCTATATGTCCAGGTCCTGAGCCTGGGCTAATCAGCTCAGTGTAGATATGTGTGCTCACATCAGCCCTTCCTCAGCCTTGAGACACAATGTTTGAGACCTCAGTACCTCTCCTCCGGAACATCATGTCAGTTTGGCTCCACCATACTAAAGAGATGTGGTCCCTCTGGGTAGGACACACAAGAACTACCTCTCCATACTCTCCTCACCACCTGCTTCCTGCTTCCCACACACAATGCTCCTACAAGTGATTCTGTCCTAAAACTGTTTCTCTCCTAGCTACTGTAGACCATAGAAGGCCTTGGAGTCATCTCATCTGGTTTTCTGACTCTGCATAATGGGTTTGACTTTCTCCCTGATGACACTTCTCATCATCAATCTGGCACCCCAAAAGTCATTACTTGCTGCGTCCCTGAGAAAAACAAGAACCAGAACAGGACCCACCCTCCTCCTGCTGCCTTATTTTGGTAACTGGCATCTCACCACCTTCTTCTAGTCTTCTAATTTGAAAAGCATTCCTGTGATCCAGCAACTCATCCTAGAGACATATGCTCACAGGGATGTCTATTCAGGGGTGTACCATGGTATTGTGTGACAGCAGGAAGTGTAGATATGCTGCGGAACTGACAAAGCAGACAAAGAGCGATCACAACTGTCCACCTGGTGAAACGCTGAACAGCAAGTATGGAGCAGGGAATAGACACAAGCCAGGGACGTGGAGCCAGAACCCAGAAGTCCAGGTAAGACTTGTCTCAAAACAGTACATGTGGGAATGGAGACATCCCGGCATGTGCTGCTCTTCCAGAGGACGGGAGTCCAGTTCCCAGCACACCAGGAAAACTAACACCCGACTCTGACCTCCTCTGGAGCCTGCACACCCGCACACATGCATACAAACACACACACACGCACACACACGTGCACACACACACAGCTTTTTTTAATACAGGCAACATTGCCCTGCCTGTTTATGCACTGTGCCATGCCTAGAAGTAGGGATTCCTGTGTGTCCGTGTTGCATGCCCAAGAAGTGCCATTATTCTATTGGAGAGGAAGATGGGGAGGTACAGTTATTAGTTTCCCAAGAGTTTTTTTTTTTTTACAGCAAGAATAACATGTATACCTATCTGCATTGCCCATGTGGCATGCTGAGGTTGGCTACCCAGAGGCTATTTAAAGTGGGCTGGCTTTACCCAGGGTCAGATGATTGTTCAAGGTTCCTGAATAAATTGCATTGAAAAAAAAAAAAAAGAATAACATGTATTACTTACAAACTAATAAATCATTTCAAAGCCAAAAGTAAAAACAAAGTAAGCTCCCTTCACTTTCTCATCCTCTTAGAAACACAATGTACCCCTGACACCCCCACATTCTCCTTACTCCTGACCAGCCCTCTTCACTTCAGCATGCCTCCCTAATGCTCACAGGGCTGTGCTGAGCACTAAAGCAGCTTCGAGATGCATTCCACAGCCTCTGTCATAGATGGTGTCTAGTTAGTGCTGCCCTGCCAAGGGGACACATTCAGATATGGAAACTCTGGACATCCACGTGTGCATGGCCGATAGAACTGGGCTGTACGGACGTGATGCTGCACTCAGTGAGCAACTATGGCTATCCGACATGCAGGCCTGACCAGACGCAAATCCCAAAACCTTCGGACCAGGCCAAAAAACGAAAACCTCCCACAGAGACAGGACCTGGTGCTCTACCACCCCACCTAGAATGAAGAGGAGTTCCAGCCTGTCGTAGCAAGGCAGTGAGAGGTTTGCCTGAGAAAAAGCCAAATCCAACTCTCTACTTCACTGGCTTCAGAGGTAAGCCAGAGCTGCCATCCACTCTATCCCCCTACTGACATCTTTACCCTTTTTGACCTGCCTTCCTGAACATATGACCACAGGAGTGCCTGTCACCCTCCGGCCAGCACAGCCTTTTCAGATGCAGCCCCGATCTTGTCTCCTGGAGTTGGCTGCTTCTTAACCTCACCATCTCTCACACTGCCAGAAGCACCTACAGATCCCCTCTGGGTGTGTGCAGAGTGGATAAGCAAGGAGAAACTGTATCCAAAACAGTTACAGGCAAAGTCAAAAGACTTGTGTCCAGGTTCCTGTGGCAGGGCCAGCCCTTAGACAGTGAGGCTAGCTTCTGATTCCCATCCCTCCTACACACGTCACCAGCCACCAAGCCAGATTCGTTATACGGTAACTCCCAGGCAGGAAGAGGGTTCACAGAGCCTAGCAGGGGAGACACCATGCTGCCCATGTAGAAATGGCATCATCAAGGAGGCCCCTGCCTTCTGATGTTCAGTGGCCACATCGCTGCTACCAACACACTTGGGTTAGAAGCTGCCATCAAAATCAAGAACATCTGGCTGCATATTGCTAGACTAGCTGACCAGCAAGAACCATGGACCTACACGTATTCCTCCCTACCAAGAGCTGGAGTTATAGTTGTGATATGTACCAATGTGTTGGTTTTACACGGGTGCTAGGAATAGAACTCATGTCCTCATGTTAAAGCAGCAAAAACTTTGCCCCTCACCCTGGTATTTTATACACAGTTTTCCATACCTGAGCAGTCCTTGCTCCCCACTGTAGTTCAGAATGCACTGCCTCCAGGGCAGTGGGGAGGAGGGCACCAGACTCTAGGCCCCCCAGAACCCTCTGCTCAGTGCTTGTGCCCACCTAGACCACAGGCTGAGTGCTCAGAGCAGCCTGGCCATGAGGAGGAACAAGAAAATGAGAAATGGTCTGTGACCACAGGGATCTGTGTCATTCTCAAATCTATCATCTCATTTCAGCCTCATGAGAACCCTCTGAGGTAGGCGTTTTTTATTATCCTCACTATCAAAATGAGAAAATGAAAGATCAGACAGAGTCATCAACCTGCCCAGGAAAAGCCACGTCAGGATGGAACCAAGTCCTTTGAGAGTAGCCAAACTGATCATCCAGATCACATTAGCTCCGCTGCCATCACACAGTGATAGCTACAGTTTCTCTACTCTTTGCTCCCAGGAAACTGGAGTGGATCTTTCTCAGGAGTGGAGGGCAGCTGGAGGTTTTTCTCTTCAGGAGATGGGAAGGTCAGAGTACTTCCCTCAGACATCCCCAGGTATGGTTTAAAAAGTAGGTACTATAGTTTAATTTTCTCAAGTAAAGAAAACATTGCTTGGGTGGAGCCAAGGTCGGTGGTAGGTGACTTATCTAACATACGCAAAGCTCTGTGTTTGATCTTCAACAATACAAAAGAATATGCTTCCTGGGAAAATAAATGGACAATATGCCAGGTCAAAATACCAATTAATTCATTCCCTCACCAAATATTTAATGAACACCTACTAAGTTTCAACTGCTGAACTAAATGGCACAACAGCACAGTCATTCGACATTGAAAAATTAAAATCCTACCTAATGGTGGAGTTGGATAGCAAGAATAACTTCCTTCATTGTAAGAGGACAACTAAAGTCGACAACACTTCATTGTAAGTTTAAAAAAAAGCTAACAGAGAGTTTTGAGGTTCCCACCACAAATAAGTGATAAATGCTATCATTTCGTTGGTAACAGTCACACCAGGTAACAGATATTCCAGTTACATCAAAACATCATATACATGTGTGTAAATGCCACATGTTCCCCCACAAATAAGTACATGTCAACTTAAAATAACAAATTATTTTGAAATAAAATATTTATCTGAAAGTTGCATTTTAGTTGGATAAAGATAGACATTAGAAACAAGGTATATACCCACAAATTCAAAGGAAAAAAAATAAGGGGAGGAGAGTCAAGTGGAAATACAGCCCAGAAGCAAAAGAAAAGCCTATGGATGTAGGAAGGGAGTCCCTACCTACACAGGGCACGGGTAGACTTCATCCCTGAGACAAGGCTGCACCTGCATATCTGAGCGATATCAAGGGGCTTCAAGGGAGAGGGTGAGTGGGTAATAACAGGACAGGAAGTGGGTCCTATGCAAAGACAGTGGCCATTTTACCCACCGGATAATGAAGCATTTCCAAGGGTTACAGAAGACCATTAGCCAAAAAGGACCCACCTTAGGGTGCCCTCAGCCTCTCTGCCTCCATGGGAACTGATGCTCCTACAGACAATCAAGAGACATTGTCTAGTTCCAGCCCAAGCAAGATCCAATGTGCCTCCACAGTCCTTACTCAGCCACATCAATGCTCAGTAGTGAGCAAGAGAAATCTGGGCATCCCACGTTTATTACGGTCATATGCTATCAGCTGACATCCTTTTGCAAGAAGTGAAAAAGAATCTCAAATCATAGGCTCTTGTCCTACTACTGGACTGGTATCCTAGAACATGGCTTCATTTTTGTTGTTTGCTGTGGTAGTTTGCTTTGCTTTGCTTCACTTTGCTTTTCTTTATTTTGCTTTGGGTTTTTGAGACAGGGTTTTTTCTTTGTATAACTTTGGCTGTCCTACAACTAGAGTTGTAGACCAGGCTGGCCTTGAACTCACAGAGAGCCATCTGCCTCTGCCTCCTGAGTGCTAGGATTAAAGGTGTGTGCTGACACTGTCTGGCTTATTTCCTATTTTTTTTTTCTTTGAAACATAAGCACATATAGTCCAGGCTGTTCTGAAGTAAGCAATGTAGCTGAAGCTGTCTTTGAATTCCTCCTCCTTCTCCTCATCCTCCTTTTCCTCCTCCTCCTTCTCCTCCTCCACCTTCTCCTTCTCCTCCTTCAGTTCTTGGGCTACAGTTGTAATCAACATACTCAAAAGCATAGCTTCTTGCCCTATGGGTTGTTATCTTAAATAGGGTCACAAGAGAACATGACAACAGGTTTCTGAAGGCATAACAACGGAAAAAAAAATTAAAAAGCCAACATGTAAAGCATCCAAGGTGTTCCTGTAGCTCTCCCATGGTAAATCACAAAACATCAGTGACGCCTTGATTCTGAACACACAACACACACACTTTGCACTGTGCATGCTGTCACCTTCTGTAAGAATGTCACTCAAACACCTCATCCCAGACTCAAGACTTATTGTAGCTCATAAATTGCAGTAATCTGCCTGTACAGATGAAGTTTTCTGCTCCTGTAGAACCATAACAGTTATTTATGAAAAACCCAGACTTTTAACATCCTTCTACTATCATGTGCCAGCATTCAAGTACAAAACTAGTAAATCTTTGGATTCTATGCTGTTGTAGTGTTTGGTTTTTAAATTGCTGGAGTAGTTTCTGATTTGAGTTTCATTTTTTAAAATGTTGAATGAATCTTGGCTTGTAATTGGGATAAAGTTTTCCCATTTTCTGAAGTGTTCATAGACATACTTCTGCCATTTTGTACTGCATGCATGCAAAATGGCTATGAAGGCATTGGCCGGTATAAAATGTGAATACTTGTGAATTCTGGAAAACATTGGAAATATCCTAGGTCTTGTGGTATCTAACATATAGTCAATATTTCTTCATGTTATTATAAACAAGCACATCCATCTAGGTATATAGATCTGCCCTCATCTTTAATAAATGGCAAAAATTCTACAGATGGGAAAGGACAGTTTTAAAATAAATATCTTTATGGTTTGTGGTTTTTTTCAGTAAATGTTTGATTGGTATGACAGTTTTATATAGCTATGTAAGTTTCTCAGACAAAAAGAGGTCATGAGTGGAAAATGTTCCCAAAGCCCTGGCCGAGCAGTTCTCTGGTACCTATACGCAGGTCATGAGAAGCAAGGCATGGCTGGCCTTGGATGCAACACACAGCACAACGTGAACTTGAACATGACAGAGCACCATATACCATCAGTGCCCTTCTGGCCCTTATCAACACCCTTGCCCACGCTTCTTCTCATGTGCAGGCTGAGACCTGGAAAACGCTGTCATCTAGAACCGCACATGTCCTCTGAGGGGCACTACTGTGATTCATGAGGCAATCAAAAGGCCTGGCCAAAGTCATGCTCCTGATTCTCTTTCAGAACTAGGTACATAATGAGCACGTGCAAGAGCCAGCACTGCCTCATGGCCTCCTGCAGACCCATGCTTTCAGCAGGCATCTCCTCACACTCAGGAACCTAATGTGTGGGTAAGAAAACTCCAGAGCTAATGAACTTTCATCTTCTGGCAAACCCTACAATTAACATACCCCCAAAGTACAGCTGCTTTGTAATTAGATTGAAGAACAAAACACAAAACACTCATCCTGGTAAAGTTACTGTCAAACTTCTTCTGCAGGTTTCCTAGCAATTAAACTCACTTGCTCATTTCTTCTGGAAAAAAAAAGTATTTATTTCTTCAATTTGAACTAATGCTGTAATGATCAGGGGTGTTATTCATGAGATCTCTTGCCATTGCGCTTGAAGTCACCAGTCTGGGCTGCCAGGGCTGGCACAGAGACACTACTGGCAACAAGCACCCATCAGAACAGCATGGGTTCTCAGCATCCTCTTTCTTCCAGGGAAGTTTACTGTGGGAGGGCATTAGTAGTGAGTTGCAACAACTGGCTGTCCAGCTGAGGACTGGTGCCCAGCAGAACCCCTGGTGCACTGTAGTGACCCTTTTGAGAACATGCAAGTTGACCCCAGCTTAGGGCAGAAACTGCGCACTATAGGTGAGACTGCTGACTCCAAGCTCTGTCATCCCAGAACAAGCCAAGCCAGGAGCAAAACCACTCCCTTGTGGAAACCAGGGTGATTGGGACCACAATTCAGCTACAGATGAACCTGTTTCCTGAGTAGGGGGGTCTCACCAAATCCTCAGCATGCAGAAACACAAGGCTAAGCCCTTTGCATGAGTAATTTTTAAGCCACATGCCGATTGTATCCAGTGTGGTGATAATTTTATCTGTTTTGTACAAAGGAAGAGAGGTTGAGCGATTTGGCCAGTGTCACACGGCTGTAAATACCTGGGATCCGAGCCAATAAGACTGCTCAAGGGCCTAGACCCCGACCTGCTAACCCGAAGGCCTGTCTGCAGCCAGAGAAACAAAGAGCCAAGGCCTTTGCACCAAGGCTGTGCTGAGAGCCCCGAGTTTACCCCACTAGTGTGAGGGAAGAATGCTGCCCACTGCCATTCCTGCTTCATACTCACGGCTCCTTGCCATCACACATGCCAGGTACTGTGCTGCTTTATCTTTTGGCATAGAAACTACAGTCACCTTCCACAGGAGCAGCAGCGAAGACTCAAGAAGTGGACATGCAGGGAGTAGAAGAAGCAGAGGGGTGGCCATCTGCTTTCATTTCCTCACTTGTTGTTGTTGTTGTTGTTGTTGTTGTTGTTGTTGTTTTGGGTAGTTTTTTTTCACTATATATGAAATTCAAGATACATGAAACTGTTCAGTGAAAATACCAGTCCCAGTGAGTCTATGCTTGCAGAGAGACCCTCTCTCTGCCCACGGTTCATGGTTAAGTGACTGCCATCTTGAAACTGTTATGTTCCACTGAATGTACACATCGTAGAATATTTAACCAAATAGCTAAAGATGGACATTAGCACTGCTTCCCTTTTCTGCCGTGACTGACAGCACCACAGCAAGTCCTCATGCACTAACAAAGACTCCCCCTGCGGTGTATGGGCCCCAGTTTTGGAAATCAGACCTGGCCACTCACTAGCCACAACCTGGAGCAAGTCCACACACTTGTCTCAACTTGGCTTTCCTGGCGTGGAGCAGCACACACCCACTATAGAGAACCAGGGCCGTGACAAAGCTCCTTGTATTTCAGAATGAAGCTAAGAAATGGAAGCTGGGGCCGCTGGAAGTTGAGTGTACTGTGGGCCTGGGGTTTGTCCTCAGCTGTGTTACAGCTCCTGTCCATCTTAGTTTCTCCCTTTTGCTTGCAACCAGTGAATCTAAACCAGAAGCAGTAGAGGGCCAGAGAATTCTGGGTTAAAGGCTGTCCCATCCCTTTTGTCCACACTCACGTGTCTGTACTACATATGAAAACTAAAATCCAAAAGCACCAGCAGAGACAGCAAGGTCTGGCTCTGGGGATTTCCTGGGATTTGTAGCTAGCCTGTGAGGCCTCTCCACCTGCCTTTCTGGCTTCATCCCTGACCACAGCTTGCGATCCAGACAGACAATCTGTAACCCAGACACTCCATCTTATCTGTTGTGCACCCTCACCTACACCCCCAGCCTTCTCACTTGCTTGCTTCTATACCTGAAACATTCTCCCAACTCATCCCAGGATCCACTGCCTTTCGCTTGCCTGACTTCTGCCTGTCCTTCATGCACCAGCTTAAACATTCCTTTCTCCAGAGAGAGCTCACTAACCTCCCTGCTACAGGCTGTGCCGAATGAGCATGTACCTCTCGCAGTCACCACCAGGCAGTAGACAGGCCCTAGGTCACAGCAATGCCTGGGAAGAAATGCTGGACACAGCTACAGGGAGAAGTGAGCACACACCAGCACTGCACAGGGCTCAGGCTAGGGCCCTCCTGTGGGCAACATGCTCAGGAGAAAATATCTTCTCTCCAAGAAGAGAATGTGGTTTCGGGAAGAACTATCATTATGACATGAAGGTAGGGAAGAGCTTCTTAAATAAGACAGGCAGGAGAGCTGAGCATAAAAAAGATGACTACATTTGACAACAGTACAATACCCACCTTCTGTTTATAAAGACAAGCAACTGACGGAAGGTATTTGCCACACTTAACTTACTGAAGAAAAGGCTCAGTGTAAAAATTAACAGTTACAAGCAAGCATGTCATAGAAGAGAAAACAAAAATAGCCTGTGAAGATGGGAAGAGACGGTACATAGAAATTGTAGATTAGCATCAGAGTAATAGAACACTTTGCACTAGAATCCTCCAAGTACATGCAACAGAGATGTTGGTAAGCTTAGGGACCTAGAGAAGCCACATACTTGGTAAGAGGTAGTGTACGCAGAAAGGAACACTTAGGGACAGATTCACACATACATGTGTGCACATGCCTCTGCACACACACACACACACACACAAGCACACAAACACATACATACAGGCAAGTAACTTTAAATCAAGTGCAGTAGTCACACAGGCAGATACCTGAGGCTTTGCTTCTGCAGAATGCCAGTTTCCTGCAAGCGGGACCAGAGGTCACAAAAAAATCTACCTGCCCCGGAGATGCTAGAAAGGAGACACTGGGCCCTGGCTTCCAATCCCAATTATAGGCAATGTGAGCCAAGGCGCTCCATCCACTACCTCTTCATTTAAAATGAGCACCAGGTACAATGTATGTCACATGGCAGCGAATCCATGAATATTTACCAGGTGAATCAGACAACGATAGCTAAAGATCCCAACACAACCACAAACACTCATCCAAAGTTATCCTCTGAAGAAAACTGTTGCTATAGCTAACACACCAATCCCCAAACACACAAATATACATACATGAGCAGGCACATGCATGCACACACACACACACACACACACACACACACACACACACACACACACACTAGCAAGAGAGAAAGCTCTCTGCTCTAATCCATCCAAAATTTTGGTATTTTAATGTTATGGATTTTCTATTCCAAATGTCAGTTTCTCTTCTATTTTTCCTTTTGCTGTCATAACAAGCATACAAGTGTTTTCCATGGAATTGTACCAAATGGCACCTCTCATATTTTGTAAACCAAATACATACAAACTCCTCTCTTACCCAGTATTAGTCAGATTTCTGTCACCACAGTGAAACACCTGAGGCAATTGTCACGTAAAAAGAAAGGTTTGCTCTGGCTTATGGTGCTGGACATTTCAGTTCAAGATGCAGAAGCCCCGGTGCCTTGAGTGTCTGAAAGTACAGCATTTGTTGTGGGAGTACATGACAGGGAGCACTACTCATATCACAAGACAGGAAACAGACAGCTGCAGTGGTGGGAGTCTCAAAATCTCTCTCAGGGACATACCCCGGTGCCCTAAAGACGGCCCTCTAGCACCTACCTCTCTCAAGTCCACAGGGCCTCTCAACATCACACCTCTGGAGACCAAGCCTTTAACAAATGGACCTTCAGGGAATGTTCAGCATCCTGAGGCATGCATTTCTGTCAACTCCTCTTAGGGGTTTCCTGCTCCTTTCTCACACCTGCTTCTACCAGGGAAAGGTGTCCGTGAGATTAAAGGGGAAATGACAAGGAAAATGGGGGCGAATCGATCCTCACCTCTAGAAGGGAGTGTCTGAATGCGGTGTTCACTTAAGGGTGAGGCATGCTGGGTCCATTCTGAGCCACACTCCTGCCTCAGCAATGACTCTGACTAGCTGGGCACAAGAGAAGGAAGCTGAAGCCTACCAAGAAATAGAATGGTGCCTTGGCTAAGCGCACGGGCCTTAAAGCAAGAGGCATCTCACTGGGCCTTATTTACTTCAGTGGTAAAACGCCACGTAAGTGAAATAACATATGCAGAGACTTAGAGATCAGCACTGAATTTCCTATATCGCAAATCACTTCCATTTGACTTTGGGAGAAGGAAGAGTAGTTACACTCAATTTGAGTTTTAATTGGGCTCATCTGAAACTACATCATCACGGGCATGTTGGCTATGTGAATCCACCCATGGCACATGGACATTCCACTGCCAGTGGTGCTGTGGGAGCCAGCACATGCCCACTGTAATGGCTGAATGTGTTGTGAATTTCCTCAGCCTTAGCTAACCTAATGGGACTTATGTGGGAAAACAGGATGGGATATACAGAAGGGCAATAGTCAGGCCAAGCAGAAAGAGTACAGAAACTGTTACAGGCACAAACTAGCCCCCAAAGGTTGTCAAATTAAGAGGCTGAGGGCTAGGGTGGGCAAAAGTTGAAGGGTCCTGCGGAGCCTACAATGAAATAGCTATGACCTCCAGAGCAACTGAAGCCAAAGGGGCCAGCACCCTGGACAGCACCCTCTGCAGGAGGCTCTGCTCTGACTTTCAGCAGCTCTTAGGTTCCCCACCCATTTCCCTGCCAAATCACAATCAGTAAATAGGATGCGTGTCTTCTCTCCCCGCCTCGGAAGCCTCCTAGCACGCTAAACATGGTTTTCCGCTGCTGAGCCTACATACAGCCTCAGCACCCTTCACAACACGGCACCATCTACCCACAGTGATTCATCTGATGGAAGCTGCGATTCACTCAGCATCTTTGTGGGATTAATGATAAAGGACAGGCTAGCCAAGAACTAAATCCAACTCCAGTAAAGGCAGAAGAGCATCATGTGAGAACAGAGAGGCATACTGTGGGGGCTGTTCCAGGTTCAGGATTGTCTTCATGAATCTGTAATCCACATAGTACCAGACACAGTGCCGAACTGCAGTGACACAAAGAAAGGCATATGGCCTGCTCTCCTGGGAATGACCACCTTCGCAGGATCCTGGTCTACACTAGGGACTAGTCCCCATGAGTGGCAGTCTAAGGCAAGTGGGCTGAGGATAGGTGAGCAGCTGAATAAGATGCCGGCTCTGCTGAACAGGGGTGGGGACGTCCACCTGTCCTGGAACATCTGCTGACTGAGTGACACGGAAATGGGAAGTATAATGGAAAGAAAAGACATAGTCTGGGCAAGTGCCTCCAGGCATCACTCAGTCTTCAGGAATCACGGAAGGCCAGACAGTGAGCAGGCTACAGGGCTGCCACCTGCCCTCCTTGCAGCTGTTGCTCTCTCCGAGGAAAATGGTATGAGCAGGCCAGAGACAAGAGGAGCACCTGAGAGGAGCAGAATGGGAAGGAGCTCTGTACACAGATTTACACACACCCGGACCCATGCCTCCCACCGGGCTTGGCCTCAACACCAACAGGAGGACCTTAAGGTTTGGTTCTTGGTGTAAGGCCTGACTTCTCAGAGACGCCTTGTGGCACATCAGTGTGGAACCTGAGGCTATTTTTAGAGGACAGGGCCAGTTCCTGGGCCTGCCAGCAAAACCCCCAGAGCCTTGAGCCACCCTTGTCCCAGCCCCCAGCTGCCACTGCGTTTTTATTTCAACATAGTAACTGTTTGCTCTTTCAGTTCTTCCTGGAAGGCTCTAAACAGTTTATTTGTTCAAGAATTGAGGACAGCATCCCAGACTTCGGGAGGCAGAGTATTTAGGCAAATGCAAACATATGCTGATTTCTTTTCTTAGTTACATTCTTGGCAAGAAGATTATTTCACCAGGAGACAAAAGTGGACTTGAAAAGAGTTGCACGGTTCCATCCCAAACTCAGCCACCGGCGTTTCCAAGCCTCCTAAGTGCCCATCAGCTTTGAACAGGTGATGGGGTGGTTGTGGTAATAAAGGTAAAGCATAGGGATTCTTAAGAGAATCACTTTGAATCCTGGCTAGTGATCACGCAAACATGAACGTAAGTAAGACAAATGCTGCAGACACGAATCCACACGCACAGCAGCCTAGACTGGACACATACACAGAAACTGGTAAACTATGAAGAGCCTGCAGACTGCACAAGGGCCAAATCCTGGTAATGACATTGTGCTAGGACTAATCAAAGTGCTACCCTCAGGAAACCTGAGGGAGGAGCACATGAGATTCCCTCTGCATTATTTCTCATAACATCATGGGATTGTCAACGGTCTCCAAATAAAACCTTTCTGAAGAACAAATCGTGGAAACCATTTTATCTCAGAACTCACTCAAACTGGTCTGTTTACAGAGAAGCTTTAAGCAAACATGAAACTGATTCTCCAAAGGCCGCTTTTGTGGTTTCCTAGTAAGTAAATTATGCTTATTTCCACAGAATAGGTCTTCAAAGAAGCCACTCATAGCCATACAGTGTCCCCAGGCCCAACAGCTAAGGCATCCTTTCCTCTGATCTTTGCCCTAGCCTAAGACCTGAAACAGGGCAGATCGAGGTAGATATAAGCAAAAATCCAAGGCTGGACCACCATCCAGCATGAGGAGTAACCTTCAGAGGAGAAGATGCCAGGAAGACCCAGGCAGGCAGCCTGCATGCAGCTCTTCAGATCCCTGCCAGCAGTTTATTAATATTTTATTGAAAATTCTAAGATGATTCAAACTTCAGCTGTCATGATAAGGTGATGTTGCTAGGCAACTTTAGTGCCTATCTACAGATCTGTTTTTGTAGCTCTTGCCCGACTCAAGAAGCTCAAGGTTGGGTCCTACCACCCCGAGGAAAACTCAGCCCAGACCACCAACGTGGATCTATACCCTGGCAGCACCCCAGTACTGGGTCCCGTGGTTGAAGCCTCTGATATTGGGCTCTCAGCACCCAGCTGTCCCTGCGCCCAAGCCTCAGACCCCCACCCCCACCCCAGACTCACCATACTCGCTGTCATAGAACATGACGAACTTCTGCCAGCGCAGTTCTGTCACCAGCCTGAGCATGACATCATTGAGCCGGACAGGTGGTCTCGAAGCCAGGGTGTAGGCCTCGCCGTCGGGGCTAGGGTTCAGGTGGCAGGCAGTACGTGGTGAACCCCCGGGGTTGCGCTGGACAAAGAGGTGTGGGATGTGCATGGCGTCTGTGAGGGACTGCAGGGCGTTGGCAGACGCACAGCCTGTGGATGTGACCAAGGCCAAAATTCCCTGTGTCATGAGGTCACAGGCTGGAAAGAGAGGAAAAAGGAAGAAATCAGCATGGCCACGGCTGCACAGGCTTCATTCACACAGCTCCACCCAGCAGCTCATGCCTGTGGCCCTGAGATGCCTCCCCACACAGCCCAAGAGCCAGTCCCATCCAGGCCAGCAGCTCTCATGAGCTAGATGCTGATAACCTTAAGTCACCGTGAACACTGAGAACCTTGGTCAAACATTCAGTCACACATCTCAGACCCATTTAACAGATGAGGAAAGAAAGGTCAGAAGTGGCTGGATCGTTTGTCCCAGGCTAGTCAGAGAAGAGTGGTACAGCAGGATTCACTCCAAATCTTCCTGATTCACCAAACAGAACTCTTAGTTAGACACTGTTTCCCACCTTGAGCCAGCAGCCAAAATACTGGGGAGGAGCCGAAAACTCATGCTGAGGAATCTGTTTGTCCCTTGTCATGGGCAAAGAATACAATGTGTGCTATGTAATTGTCTGAATTGAACTGCTTGGATCTGTAAGATGCCAGGAGACATATACTTACCCCAGAGGACCCAGAATAGGGAAAGGCAGTGGGCAGGATTCTCAGTCCCATGGCCAAGTCCACTTGAGTTCTATCATGAGAACACTGGGCCAAAGCCCAGATGAAGTGTTTGGCTCCAGAAGCCCAGGATTGCTCAAAAGCCACTTGACAATCACAAAGGAAGATGTACCCGTAGTTCAGGCAGTTACCAAAGGCACAGAGGATAAATGAGGCTGAGATGACAGCAGCCCCTTCTGGGACTGACACACTCAGGAGCCTGAACTTTAGAAGTCACCCGGTACCCACAAGGGTCAACAATGTTAGCCACAAGCTCATACCTTTTACAGACAGCAGAGCAGACAGAAAGATCCTGCTCCCCCACAACCCACCTCCCTGCCCCAGTTTTGAAGCAAGTATGTCTCTGAATGCTTTGTGTGATGGCGGGAATGTGGGAAAGCAGATGCGGTCTCAAAACACAGCCTGTGAATGGCAGTGAGCCATCTGCTGCACGCAGCAGACTTGGAACAACTTTGACAATGCAGTTCCTTCGTAGGAGCCCCAGAGTTTATGTAATGCTTCAGACAGGACTGCGAAAGAAGTGAAAAACAGGAGAGCTCACCCCAAGTGGAAGGAAGTGAGGAGCTGGAAAAGATGTGAGGAGGGGTTGTCTCCTATACTGGCTGGCACCAATGGCAGCTTCTCCCAAACCAGGGCTTTGCTATACACAACGGAGACTGTCACAGATAATAACTCAGGTCCCAGTTCCCAATGATTCCTCCACTTCCCATGCCAGGACCTGGATTTGGGTAAACAGTGGACATGAGATCTCTCTCAAGGATCTCATAGCCACCCAAGTGCTCTGTCCCTCCATCCTGGCTTCACAGATATCCAATCACATCGTGCCAGTTTAAAGACATCCGGTAGCCAGGCATGGTGGTGTATGCCTTTAATCCCAGCACTCAGGGAGGCAGAGGCGGGTGAACTAATATGAATTTGAGGCCAGCCTGATCTACAAGTCCAGGAAAGCAAGTCCAGGACATCCAAGGTTACAGGTTACACAGAGAAACACCAAATAAATAAATAGAAAGGAAGGAAGGGAGGAAGGAAGGAAGGAAGGAAGGAAGGAAGGAAGGAAGGAAGGAAGGAAGGACATCCATTGAGAACTAAGGAAATGGCTCAGTATGTAAAATCCACACAATCATGAGGATCTCAGTTCTGATACCCAGCACCCATGAGATGGGTAGTTAGGTAGGTAGGTAGATAGATGGATGGATGGATGGATAGATAGATAGATAGATAGATAGATAGATAGATAGATAGATAGATAGATAGATAGATAGATAGATTCCTCAGTTGCCTGCAGTTCTTTGGTGTAGTCCTTATTGCCTGTCCAGCTCATGTTCAGGCAGTCATGTCGGTGAGACTGCATGAGCATAGTTTCAGGGATTCTTAGGAGCTACAATCTGAAAGCAAACTCCCTGTTCCTCCGGCTCTTAGACTTGTTCCGTCCCTGCTTCCACAATGATGCTTGAGCCTTAAGTGCAGGAGTTCTGTTAAAGACCTATCAGTTGAAACCGGGCTCCACAACTCTGTATTCTGATTAGTTGTAGGTTTCTGTAATGGGCTCCGTCTGTTGCAAAAAAGAACTGCAGGCAACTAAGGGATTCTGAGAAACAGTATTCCCCAAAAAAGAGCACTCCAATTGGTTACTCAATGTCAAATGGTCAGCCCTGAAATCCTATACATACAAGAAACATTATACAGACTGAGCAGGTTCCATTTGTGTATTCAGGAACACACATAATAGTAATTAATGAGAAAAGAAACCATGAATTTGAAAAAGAGCAAAGAGAAGTCTATGAGAGGGTTTGGAGGAGGAAAAGAAAGGTAGAAATTATGTAATTATATTACAGTCTCAAAAAACTTAACAACTAATTTTTAAAAACTGACACAGTGGTGCACACACACAATCCCAGCACTAGGCAGACAGAGGCAGGGGGAACCTTGTGACTTTCTGACGAGCTGCGCCATGTAAGTCGGTAAGACCCAGGTTCAGTGAGAGACACTATCTCAGTGATAAACACCAGCTTCGGATGTTGACCTTTTTGCCTCTACATGAACTCACCCATGTGCACGTTACACACACATACATGCCTACCTGGAGGAATTGTTGAAGGCGCAGCATGCCTACACCTTAGGCACTTCCTTCTGCCTCTACATACTGGATCGCACCCCTCGCCTCCTAAACTCAACTTCATGCTCATTCTTGCTTCAGGCTGGCAACAGCCTTCTCTCCAAGATCCCCAGACTTTCCCTGCCATGACACTGCACCTTGCCTCTATAACCACCTGGATCTCCTAGTGACCCTCAAGTTCAAAGAGGATAAGAGTGGTCTCTGCCTGCTCCTCACTTGTGTGTGCATGCATCATGTGGGTGCACAAACACAGAGACAGACACACCAAGCACACACACACACACACACACACATGCACACACACCAAGGACACACAGTGGGCAAAGCATGGTAGCTCATGAAGATGTGTGCAAGGATACTGTAGGTCCTGACATTGTCAGTGCCCTGTGTTTCTCATCGTCTCTGGAGACTCTCCAGACCACGGGAACGGCACTAGATTCAAAAGCGTAAGAGGACACTCAGTGGTACTCAGAGAACACTGCAAACTCTCTGAAAGATGCAAATAGGCGTGTGGTTGTGGAAGCACTATACGCTAAAGGCACGTGCAGCCTTGACAGCAGTGCACCAAACACCACAATAATGAGGAAAGTATTTGTCATAAAAAGGCACATGAATTTCATGCAAAAAAAATGTATGTATTTTACAATATCAATTAAGTAAAATTCAATATGCATGAAAGACCAGAAGGAAAAAAAATGCAAAATGTTCAAAGTGAAAGCATTTTGTAAGTGCTTTTCTTTTTTTTATTTTCCTATATTTTGCAAAAATTTTCATGACATGAATAGGTAATTGCTTTAGAAAGTAAAAAGAATCCTCCAATAATAGATAAGCGGGGAAGCACGGAGGAAGAGGGGCCACTGTGTGAGAATTTCCTCTGAGCCAGACTCCTTTGAGTGTCTGATATTTGTGAATCCATGCTGTTCTCATTATACCCACTTAGGAGATGTATTTTTGCTCCTAGATAATGAGCTGTGAAGTGACACAAGCATCCAGTGACAGGACTAGACTAAGGTGAACTACCAGTTCATCCTGCATTACCACAGACATGGTGGAAATGCTTCTGAAATATGACCAAAAAAAAAAGACACAAAACTATTTTCAACATTATAGAAAGATGCCTTCAAATAAGGCAAGAAACACAAATGGCTAAGGCACCGTGGTGGCGAAAGGATTGTTCTTTGACTCACTGTGTCTTCGGTACTTCAATACTAAGACATTGTGTCTTCGAAACATTGCGATAGAATCTTAAATAATATTTTCAAATAAATTGAATAGTGCAGGACCTAATGGTCCAGGAACTCCATCTCCTGCATCCTTCCTACAAGCCATCAGTCACTCCTGGTTCATCACCCATCCACCCAGCAACCTCTTAAGTCATCACCTGACTTTATAGTAAGCCAGCTCCATAGTTCATATAAACTAAGCTCTAAAGTCACAGCCTCAGTTTTTCTCTCTGTACACAGGTGCCACAGAACACCAAGGTCTGCCCAGCTATGTATTTCATGCATAGGTTCAACACACCAATAACACATAAGCCTCTCCCTATGCATTTTGGATCCTCCTAGGACACATACTCTTTGGTAAGAGAAAAGGAAAGGAGGCTTTCCGGATGCAGGAGATGTAGATATGTGGTTGGCATCAGAATCTCAAATGAAGGATTTAAACCAATAGAAATGGGGAAGCTACGTGAATAGGGACCAGCATGATTAAGGGTTTGGGAAAATTTGATCGCCAACAGCTACCTTACCAGAGTTGGGAAGAACATAGGAATCTCATAAACACAAGTCCCATTTAATCCATCTGGTCAGCATCCGTGCCCTTCCTGAGACTCAGTGTCCTAATCATGCACACACGCCCAAAGGTGCCAAACAGATGCCAGTTTTCTCCCTCTTTCCAGGGACCCTCCTTCCCTTCCCCGACCAATACCTGCACCCAAGTCATGCCCAGAGCCTTAAGAAGGGTGTGGAAGCTCACACACACAATCCTGTCACTTTGGAGGGTGAGTTATTAGAACTGACATGAGTTCAAGGCCAACCTGGGCTACCTAATGAGTTCTAGACCAGCAAAAGCTACACAGCAAACCTCCCCTTTAAAAAGTCACCTATGCTTTGGGGAAGAGTGCAAAAGAGAACAAGTAACATGAAAACATTATGGGAGCTATTGTGAAAGAGGGAAGGACCTGCAAGAGAAAGCAAGAGATGGAAGAAGGATAGGAGGGAGGAGAACCAAGAAAAATGCCTTAATGAAATGTAAGCTAATATTAAAAAAAGCATTTTTATTTTAAAAAAAAAAAAAGTATCATCCATCAGACTTACGAGCCATCCTAGCACATCCTACCTGTGCTGACAGCTTTCTTGTACAAGGGTCATGGTGGCCCTCCTATGACCACCTGCAGTACCACAGGCACCCAGCCTCTGGCACAGGCAGGATTATTAAGGCTGGAAGTCTCTCACAGGCGCTAATGGAGAGGCCCAATGTGAGTCAATTTTCAATCCACTGTGAATGGCCGGCTAATTGGGGCACTGTTGAAATGATGATTATTTGGAGGCTTCTAACATAAAAATAATAAGATCAAAATACATCAGATCAAAGCCAAATCAGCTATTAGCTTAATCAAGGTTGTGTGAGATGGGATGTTACACAATTCATGCAGTGCTTCTGCTGAGAAGCTGAACAGACTTTGAGCCTGGGTCTGCTGTGCGGGGGACCCAGCGTGGGGCCTGGAGGAAAAACTGGCCTTTCTTGGGGAGCTCTCTCTCTCTACCTCACCCCAAAGATGACAGCATCCATTTCACAGAATGGTTCTAAGCTCAAGCACCAGGAGAGCAAGACTGGTTCCTGCTGTGCTCTGTCTCCCTGCCCCATCTCACTCCCACCCCTGAACCCCTGCAGTGACCAGGACTCAGCAGATGGTAAAGTCTAGCGCAAGGTCACTGTGGGCCCAGACATTCCCCCACTCTTTTGTCTTTATGTGCAGGGTCCCACACACTGGTTGGCATGGAGCAGGAACTCCACAATCCAGATTTTCCAGCTTGGAGCTCAGCAGCACTTCCACAGCTCTCAGGGGGATAACTGGGTTTGATATCATTTTTTTCTCCCAATATCATGTGGCCATAAAGCTGATTTCTCTCTTGATCACCATGCAGGTCTGATAGATTGATAAGTGCTCCCTGAGCACAACTCACCTCACCAGCAGGGGAGGAAAGCAGTAGAGATGAATTGTAATGAGCAGCAGTTCCTGCTCCCTGCCTGGGAGTGCACTGCATCTCCAAAGAGGCCTTTAAGCCAGTCAGTAGCGCCACATTCCAAGAAATTAGGGGGAGGGAAGCTGCTTGGGGTTCAGAGTCCCACACTAACATAACTAGCCCTCAATCCACAATCATAGTCCCACCAAGCTCCCCTGAGGAGATGCCTACAGCTGAGCATCTGGGTAGGCCACATCAGGTGTGGTGGAGGCCACTTCACAGAACAGGCTTTCATGAATGTTCACTAAGTCCTGTGGCCAGGACCATACAACTGAAGAAATCATAACCAGGCCGCTAGATCTTTCCATAGTTCGTGAGGGGAAGAGAAAAGGAAACAAGGTCCAAGACTCAGAGCTGACTCTGTCCAACCCTTGATTAAGTAGAAATGTAGCAAGCTTGACACTCCCTAGGGAAGGGCAGGCAAGCAGGAATGAGACCATCCCCACTGAGAGAACTTTATAGCTCAATGAGTAGTGGGTACCTGCCTTCAGGTGAATGGTGGAAGAGAACACCTCTTGGGCAAGGACACTCTTATCCAACCGTCTGGGTTTGGTTAGGAGTCTCCAAGGTGGGTGAAATACTGCTCCAGAGGCTTCTGCTGGAGGAGATTCACCAGTTTGATCTGTTTCTCCCAACAGCGATGCTTGCCGTTATCATCCTTGTTTCTCCTCTACCGGGTACTCTGAATGTCTGAAGGCCAGGCATAGCCATTCATGCTCCCCATGATCAACCAGGCTGATCTGTCAACATGCCAAACCTGTCCTTGGAGGCTCTGCTCCTCTGGGATCTCAAGTCTCCTGCCCAGAAGTCCTGTATTAACTGGCCTCAGGGTTCCATGCTAATGAATAGCAGGAGGACCAGAAGGACCAGACAAGAAAGGACCTGCACCTAGAGCAGGGGCAGCCTCACAGAGGTCCTTCAGTTCAGCTCTTCTTTGCCAGGCTCAGCTGGTCTCTGCAGGTGGCAGAAGGGAGAAGCAGGCTGAGAGCAGACCCAGGTCAGCTCTGCCCACCCAGGAGCGATGGTCTCCACAGGGACTCCAGCACCTCTGCCTTCCCCACCATTCCCATAAGCAGTGGTATAACTCTTGGGGCAGCTCTTGCTCTCACTCCCCAGCCACCTCTGCCACCTGTACCCTGCCCTTCCTCCTTTCAACTGGCACTGGCTTTATGAATATTTGAATTCTAATGGCTAATGCTTTAAATTAAGGTAGCATTTATAAATACTTGATAGCCTATGAATAATTGACCAAATTTAGTATTGTCATAACTCATGGTAAATTATTGATCTATGGAGAATAAATATTTTTCATCATTTATTAAGGCATGTAAAGGATAAACAAAACCACAGGCTGGGAAGACTCTGGAGACACGGCTGTAGAAGGCCTGCACCTGGCCTGTTGCCCCAGAGCACACAGGGCCTCCCCATGGACTCCAAGAGGGACATGAAGTCCCCTACCTTGTCACTCACTGTCTTCTTCATCACTCCCCTCCCTCCCTGTTCTTTGGGAACCTCCCAAGCACCAACTAATAACCTTGTTTCACTCTTCAGAGGTGAACTAGAGGTGGTCAGCACAAGGTGATCAGCCCCATGCCTTTAGGTTTTCACACCCACCAGCCTTTGTTCTGAGGAGGGAAGCTCCCAAGGCCAGTCCTGCAGAAGCCTGCCTCTCTGCCTTCTCCCACAACCAGAGCCTGCCTTTAAAGACCGCAGAATCTAGGCATCCTTGCACATTTACTTCTGAGCATCAGACCTAGCCCTATGGAAGCTTTCACAGTTATTGTTCCGGTTCAGAACCTTCCCCTGTCCTCCAAGCCAATCCTGACCTGATAAAACCAGTGGCAACTCACCTGACAGCACGGACCTCCTCCCATGGGTGTGAGAATGCGTCTCCACTTTCAGCAGAGAGATATCCCCAGCCACATTTTTTTGACATTTCTCTCTCCACAACCCATTGCACCAAAACCTTCAATGGGTCCTACATGCTTCATACCCAAACACATTCTGAGCCTGCTGGATTTCCTCCATTCCACTGCCATATCCTTGGCCCATGACATTACCTCTCTCCAGCAGTCCTGCACACATCTGACCTTCCTAATAGACATGGCCTTCCCACACCACAGTGACTGGGCCCTCAGGAAACATCAGCCACCATGTACTAGCCCCATCTAAAACCACATTAGCTTCCCAAAGCCTTCAAAGCAATTGAAAACCCATGACATTATACAAACTGTACCAGGTCAGGTGCCCTACACCCCAGACAGCCTGCACAGAAACCCAGGTATCTGGCTCCTGAAGCTCCATATCTCCCTGAGGGTTCGCAACAAATATGTAGTGTCCCTACCCTCACTACCTAACTTCCTTCCGTCTGCTCCATGGATAACCAGTCCTCCCAGAGAACTTGTCACAAAGCCCAACCTTCCTCTACTACAACTCCCTTCAGACCACTGACCAAGATTTACCACAATGGAGTGTGTGGCCACTACTCCCAGTCTCCTGCCTTTGCTACTGGCCTCAGGGTAGAAGCTCCCCTCCTCTGCTCATTCTTTCAATCCCTGGCCAGTGCCCATGCTGCAGAGCAGGCAGCAACCTATTTAATTCAAAGGAGCAGTAGGAGAGGCTAGATTTCAGAGGCGAAACCCAGAGCTTTCCAGCTCATCAAGCTCCTACTGCTCATGGGCATTCAAAGAAAAAGGCACAGCCTACCCATCCAGAGACTGGGAACTCTCAACACCATTCTGCAGGCTACTCCAAAGAGGGTGTGCAAGTGAGGGATTAGAGGGGACAAGGGTACAGTAGCAAAGATAATCGAACTGAAGCTCAGCTCAGCTGAGTGGAGCCAAGAGCAGCAGCCCCAGAAGTTCCCGCAGGAAGATGGACTGGAGCCAGGGCAGGTGAGCCGCAAGCACAGGGGGCTGCCTGGAGCCAAGTAGGAGGGTGGGGAGGTGTCAGCAGTGCTGTGGGCTCTCTGGAGCACCATCCCTCTGCCAATTAATGAATCAAAACCTATTCCCTGCTCTCGCGGGCTGGAAAGGCAGGGAACACTGGGTGGGAGCGTACTGGCTTATTTATAACTCTCCAGCTCCTCGTTAATGACTTTTACTGCTCCGCCAATGGAACACCGAGCTCCCAGCCGGGATTCACACAGAAGCCTGCTCTGGGGAAAGTTATATCAGGATAGGATGAGTCCCTGGCATGCATGCACAGCACATTCTTGTTCCAGAGAACCTCGAAAGCGCTAGGACTCTTGCAGCCCTGTTAGCACCCAAGTCCAAGGGTCCCCCAGGACTCCTCTGCAAACCCTCAGAGAGATCACTCCCTCTAGCTGTTCCAAACTTCTGCTTCCCTCAAACCAGCGAATAAGGGATGCCAATGCACCTTCCAGATCTCTATTCTACAGACCCAAGTTCAGTACCCAACATGGCTCTGAAACACCTACCATGGCCCCATTACCTACGAGTCAAAGTATCCACCATCACTCTCAATCCACACACCAGGGGACACAGGTCTATTTTCCAAACTTCACATGCCCTGCGTTCTCACCCTGTGGCATTCAATACTTGCACTAACCTGTATGTGTGTGCATGCTGGCTGCTTTCCCTGCACTGTTCTTCCTCCTCTTCTCTGCCTTAGAATCCCCCATGTACCCCTTAAACCCTTTCCAAGTCCCTCTTTGCCTATGAACTTGTCTGACTTCCCTCTTGCTATGTAAAATCAACCATTCCTTTTCCTGCTCCATGACTACTGTCCTTGCACACACTACTGAGTATAGATTATTATACTATCTCATGCCTGACCTTTAAGGTCCCAAGAAGAAACTGAGACAGATGGCTTTCTAGACCTTCACACTGAGGGCCTGATGCAAAGATGTTCACGGGACAGTGGATGGCAGAATATTACTCAGGAATATAGGTGTGTGCATACTAACCAATTGACATATCCAGTTTCCCAAGTCAAGCAAAACAGAGAACAGAAATCAACTGAAAAATCAAGTCCAAGAGCAGGGCTGGCCTTGAGCAGCACAGTGAGGCAAAGAATCCTAGGCTTCAGGTCCTCCTGCATCTAGACCAGGATCTGTTTCTGGGTGGGTGAGACATGTGGCCCTCCACAACTTATTTTGTCTAATTCTGCTCATCTAGGGAGTTTAAGGTTGAGAACCTCAGGAAGAACAAGGCTGTTCCAGAGCTGTCAAAGGAATGGGATGGACAAACAGCGCAACCTGTGTAACCACATACAAGCAGGCTAGCCAAGGAGCCCAGGGCAATAAGTAAGGGAAAGTGTTACAGCTGGGATTTTGGTGGTAGAGGAGAAAGGCAACCCCTGGCATAAGAGCCAGCAGGTGCAGGCCCACCCTATCATCAAGCTCATGCCTTCCTGGGGAGTAGGTGCTCTGCCCCATTCAGCATGGGGGAATCGAAAGTAGGCGGCCAAGCTGAGGGCATTACCAAAACCCGCAGAGCCAGAGTTGAATTTCTAAGCTGCCTGATTTCTGTTTCTGGAGACAGGGAAACAAGGTAACTGATAGAGTCTAAAGCCATGTTTAGTATGTGGAAAGTATGCCCCAAAGGACTGCCTTCTGCTGATCATGTGTGTCCTTCTCGGAGTTTGTCTAGAGACACAGAAAAGATGGGAGGGGGCATTGAGGACTTGGGGCCAACTTCATTCGGTATGGATAGGAGGCTTGTTTCACATTACTACAGGGACATTCCTTGGTTATTGGTATGGACTACTCTCCTGTTCCAAATGCTTGGTCCTCTGCTGGGAGGCTGTAGATTAAGAGGTGGGTTAGATTAAGTTGCTGGAGGTGGTGTCCTGTCTCTGCTTCCTGGCATCCATGGGGTGAGGAATCTCCTCTACCACTGTGATCTTCTGCTCGAGTACATGGGATCAGCCAGCCATGGGCGAAGCCTGTGAATCTATGAGAAAAATAAAATTTTCCCCTTAAGGTGTTTGCCAGTCATTTGGACACAGGAGTAGCACCAAGTGACTAACACAGCAATTAACTTTATGGGGGGGGAAAAAAGGTGTCACTGAGCTCTCAATTCCAGAGGTTCTAGAAAATTGCTTTGGGCCTCTGGCAAGGGCCAGACTGCAAAGTAGGAATCAGGGAACAGAGGAGACCAGAAAGACTGGCATCCTGGCAATGTGAGAGCATGCCCCAGTGGCCTGAGACACCTCCATAGGTCACATATCTTCCAGGTTCCCAATGCCTCCCAATAGCACCACCCTCAGGTCTAAGCACTGATAGAAAAGGCCTTGGGGGGACTGTCCGCATTCCAGGGTCTCCTGGGGAAGAGGTGAATGGGGCTACAAACACTTCTAGAACCACAGCTCTCCTGAGCAGAAAAAGCCTGAGTCCCTCTTGACCAGACAGACACTCACAGTCTAGCCCTAGCTCAAAAGAAGAGTGGTGTCTCCGTGACTGTGGCTGTGGAGCTCCCAGAAACAACACCTTTCCTGCAATTACTAACCGCGCACTCCTCAGAGAGCTCAGGCAAAACCTGCCCTACAAGCTCTTCCCCTGGCAACGCTGGCAACAGCCTGGTCTCCTAGCAACAGACTGTTCAGAGGTCCCTGGACACTAGGCTTGAGGAACCAGAGCCAAGCTTAAATATCCATAGCCAGCCAGATAACAGAGCCTGTCTTCAGCCTGCTCCCTCCCTCTGAATCTCCGAGACTGCTTCCAGTGGCCATCTTTCCTCTCTGGTCTCCTGAAAGCCAAGATCACCCAGGCACCCAGACACCTGGCCTCAGTCCTAGCCCAAGCATTTTTTTTAGACCTCAGTTACTCTCCCAGATGTGAAACTGATACTTACTGAAGTTGGTGTTACCCTTTCCCACCTCCGCCTATCTTTGATATCCGGATCTCTTAAGCTGTCTCCCCCATTCTCCAGGTCACCAATATACGATTTTCTGCTTTCACTCACTGTGTATGACACATGGGTAGTGGGAGCCTTGAAATCTTGCTTTACCACTGATACTCACACCCTCTCTCCCAGGTCGGGCTAACTGCTACAGAGAGCCCCAGATCCGAGGTTTGCCCTGGCTCCTGCCTCCATCCACAGAGCAAAAGCTGCCACACCTAACCACCTGGCCCACAGGGCTCCTTCTAAGAAAGGCTGCGAAGTTCTGATCCTGCCAGCTTTTCTGGCCCCAGCCCCAGCTCTACGGCTTGATACTGATCCCTCTTCTTGTCCATCAGACTTCTAGGGCAACTTCCTGGTTCCCAGGTGTCATGTACGAACTTGGAGTTCCTGCTGTGGCAGCTACCTTCTGCTTCCTGACAGAAGCTTACATCAGTGTGCCCTTCTAAGCTCTGGTCCACTGCTTTGCCCTCTTATCCCCCAAATCCTGTGAAGTACCACCTTTTTCCCAAGGCCTCCAACCTTCCTCTGATCCCTGCCTTATAGATAATACAGCCCAGAGTCACTGTTTGCTCATGGATCTGTGTCACTTTCTCGGCACCTACTGTAGCAAGATGAGGCTAGGCCCTGATACAGTGGCCATCAGGGGACCAACCAGAGATGACTACACTTAGCAAGTAAACATTGGTGATGGAGGTCACTACCCTGCGGGCCTGACCACAGGATGAGGATCTAGAACAATTGCCTCACACTTCGCTCCCTCCTAGACATGCTTACTGTGAGTGGCTGCACCCTCTGTCCCTGGCCTATCACCATGTCAGGACCATGACTGGAACACTGACCAGAAACCTTCCCAGTGAGCAGAGAGCTTACCTTCTTCTCAAACAAGTGGTGTTGTACCTACATTCCCATTACCAGACTCTACCCAACTAGGGTGGTCCCTGGCCCACTCTCTACTACCTTAGGGAGCCTTGCTCAGGCCCCTAAGTGTTAGCCTTAAGCTCAATGCTGCTAACTTCATGGTACTCCTTAAGTAAGACATGGGAACAGCAGTTCCCCTCTAGGGACCACTACAGGCCTAGCCCCTGCCCTTTGCCAGCCTGCTGCTCCTCTTCTCTTGGCTGCCATCAAGTCCCCACATCCCATGCACCTTGCAGCCAAGGCCAGGAAGATGACCCACATGGCCCGGGTAAGTGAAGACAGGAGGGAAGGGAGCTGAGAGTGAAGCAGGGGTACTATCCACACCATTCCAAGCCATCTTACCTAGACAAGTCCACGGAAGCTGTGTTTGCATTTGCTGGCCAAAGCCCTACTCTGGGGCCTGTGAACAGATGGTGGGTGGGTTGCTGGGGCGTCTCTTACACACTAGCTCCACCTACCAGCCAACAGGGGCTCATCCAGGGACAGCTTTGGCAGGACAAAAATAGAAATTTGACCATCATAGCTCTGCACTAAGTAATCCACAGCCCAGGTTATCCCTTCCACTGGTCTGAACCTTATGCCCTAGGTGATAACCAGGGAATGTGGTAATCATAGCACAAGCACCAGACAGACGTCCTGAGATGACAGCCGAGAGCACAAAATATGTCTTGTGTAAATTCTAAAATGCTTGTCCCGTGGGAAGGGTCCATTATTCATTTAGTCTTTCACTTGTCAGCACTGATGCAAAGGGCATCTGGTAACACAAACGTGAAGGTGGCAGGCTTCTGTGTAACCTCTGAGGACTGATACATGAAGAATGACACTTCCCTCCCCACCTGTAAACAGCTGGGGCAGCCTAGTGGCAAGGCTCCAGTTCTGCTGTCCCTGGGCTCAGAGATTTTTGTCCCATGCTGTGCATGATTCTTGCTTAGCCAGCTCTCTACTCATGACCTCAGCACACACTGTGTTAGTGTAAAGAACCACATGAGGTAAACCCAGGAATCTCTCAGCACTGTCAGTGTGGCCAAATCCCTGAAGCACACACTGGGGGCCGCAGTCACCAAGGAAAACACTGCAGCTATGTGTAAAAGCAAGGGAGACCAATTAGAGCCAGGCCTGAGCCAGTGGTCAGCAGGACAGAACGTCCTCGGCCTTCCTGTGCTCATCATGGTTGTTTCTAGGCAGGGCACCCAGGTGCCACGACGAAGGTGAAGGGTGAGAGGCTGACGCCTGGCCTAGCGCGCTAGCCTTGCTTTCCTACAGTTCAGTATTCCACCTGCCATCATGCCAACATGGTCGTGGAAAACAGTCCTCGTAGAGAGGGTGCACTTGCTACTATAACAGCCTGGCAGTCTGAGAAGAACATCTTCAGAAGCAAGGGTCTCTTGAGATGGAAAAGAGGGGATGAGGCGCTGGCCAAATCCCATAGCCAGCTTCCCTGGCCTGACTACCCACACTTCAGAGAAGCAGCAGGGAAGCCTTCGTGACTTGGGCACAGCCAAAGCACCCCTGACCAGGCAGGCTGCCCACTGAGCCCCAGCTTTTGGATCTTCTGAGAAAGTGCCCAGCTGGCCAGGGACATTACCCATCTCAGCCTCCAGGTGCTTTGGAGCAGATGGGAAGAGAACTCAGAACTCTCCTACAGCCAGCAGGGATGAGAGGGGATCTTTGCCAGTGATAATGAAAATTTTCACAGTAGCAGATGCTCAGGGAAAATTGAAAAACAATACAGTGAAACTCACAAACCTGAGAAGGGAACTTAAGAGAAACCTGGCCACCAGCGAGGCTTCAGTTTCCCGTCAACACCTTGCTTACCCTAAGAAGACAGAGTGGGAACCATTTCCTTCCAAGCGAGCGAGTGAGTGATCAAACTGCCCCCCTGGAACCCAGCAGGAATCTCTCCAGTCGCTTCCTGTGTTCCCAGTCTAGGGCTCATGCTGGAAATCAGAACCAATACAGATCCCAGCCCACGCCCCCACAAACTGTCTAGAGGACACTGGAGAGAGCCTGGGCCCAGATTCAACAGCAGAAAGGGGTGGGAGTCACACAGTTGGAGGTGGCATGGGGTTCTCAGAGGGCAGCAGTTGAGTCAAACGAGGACAAGCCAGGCTAGCAGCTGGTAAAAGCAGAGGCAAGGCACAGAGGCCACTGCAGATCTGCGAGGAATGGACACTCACATAAGTGTGAATGCTGAGTCCATGCTCTTTTGATAAAGGAGAGATGGGCTCTACAGGAGAGGGGTTTTGCATGCTTACCTGAGGCCTTCTTTTTTGATCCCAGAAACCAGAGGGATCTTCAAAGGGCTCCTCGGCAAAAGGACATGCTCAGAGCTTTCTTTGGAGATATGGATTCATGAAGAAGCAACAGAGGAGCTGACTCCTCCTGCCTCCTCCCCTGACAAGGAGGAGGGCAGGGGGATAGGGTTATGCAGCAGTGAGGTCTGAGCCAGGCAGAAGCACAGAGGAAGGAGGACATTCCTAGGACCCAGGTCCAGAAATCTAGGTATCACCATGAACCCAAAAGGACTGGATCAGAAGTACCTGTCCAGTTATGTTTAATTTCTGGCACCCTCCAAAGCTCCTCCATTTGTAGGGGACAGTTGAAACTCAGAAATGTGAGGACTCTTGCCAGGTATGAACCTTCCCATGGCAGGAACTTAGGCTCACACTGACCCCCAAGCAAAGACTTTCTTCCATGCACCAAGCAGTGAGCCCAGGGATCAGGGTAAGACAGAAGCCAGGGAGGGCAGCCCAACCCTGGAAGGAGCAAGTCAGTTATTCAGTCTGAAGATAGCACCTGAGCTGTGTGCAGAGGCTTAAGGGAAAGGGAAATCTGAGTGTCCAGGAACCAGGCAGTGGTGAGAAAGTGAGTCAGGGTGCAAAGGAGAAGCAGAGCCTTCATCCTTCTCTTCACCCACAGAAGTACCACAGAGCACCTGCACTCTTGGGGCAAGCTGAACCTAGGGGTCAGACTTCCCAGCATACCTGGCAGCCAGTGAAAGGCTAAGAACTGTGAAAACAGCTAACTATAGGAGAAGTGGCCCTGCAACACAGAGCAGCAGATTTCTAGAAGACAGAATTCAGGGTCCTATCACTGGAATTGGTCACATGCAAGACCTCTCAAAGGGACAGAGAGTATAAGATATAAGCACAGACAGAGCTTTGTCACCAAACTTTCCAGGCTGATGGACACAAGTGACACAGCCTGGACCCTTCCCTGGAGCTCAGCTAGGGAGTGGCAAACAACCTTTTGTCACTACCAAAACAATGGGTCCACATCCAGAGAGCAGAGAGGAATTCCTGGTGCACAAACAACATAGCACCATCACCTGGCGGAAGTGTGCACAGGTCACTTCTAGTCCCATAGAGCAAGCCCAGGCTGAGGTAACAGGGTAATCACTGAGAGCTGTGAGCTCCTGTACAGAAGGACTGGGATACACATGCAGAGCTGCTTATAGAAGTCAGACTATGCCAAATCCGGGTAGAGAGGACATGAGACACCCAGACCCCACTACACCTTGCTCATTGTGATGAGCTACTTTCCCTCTGGGAATAGATACCCCACACACAAAATGGCTAAGGCTGGAAGGCACAGTAGGCAGAACTGGTGCCCAGCTACAGCTGCAGCTTCAGCCTGGCCATGAAACCGCAACGCCCTCCCTCTCTAGCCCAGTGCCTTCCCTGGAAGGGTACAATGGCAGAAAAACAGCTGCCAGAGCCCACAGTAGAAGCAAAATGGGAAATGCAGGGCGATACGGTTCTCCAAAGGCTCTACAAGTACACAACCACCCACACCTTGCATGGAGCTTCCATGGGACACAGAAGCAACACTAGTCAACCCAGTCAGCAGGACTTGATGGGCTATGGAAAATGGTTCTGGAGATGCAGCTAGAACCATAGCCTACCTCTACCCTGTCTCCCATGCCCACAAGAAGTTCTACCACCGCAATGAGCAGCTTAGCCCCACCCCTCAGGCAGGTGTTCCCCACACCACATCCCAAACAAGTGGACAGTTCTTGGCCAGACTTGAGTCTGTTTTCCAGTTGGTCACACATGTGCAGGAACAGTGATCTGGTGAGCAAAACAGGCCCAGAGAGGGACCTAACTGATTGGAAAAACTTCCCTGCACCATGCAATCTCCTTCTTTCCTCTTTGATCCATTTGCCAAGTCTGAAATAAAGATACTTCATGATTCCACATTCAGATGAAGACACTAAGTGAAAGAAGGTTGCTTGCTCAGTGTCACACAAGAACACAGTGAAAACTGAGATCAACCCAAGTAAATACAACTCCATAAACCCTTGACTTCCTACCCTCCCAAGTAGCATAGGTGAAGACCAAGGACCAGCAGCCAATAGGTGAAGATGGAAGATGAGTAGGTGAAGACAGCAAACAGGAAGCTAAGACCAGGGAACAATCGAGTGGCCAGCAACAAGCAAGTGGAGATCACAGACAGGCAGGTAAAGATCAAGAAACCAGAAAGCAAAGACCATGAACCAGCAGGGACCTACAGGTAGACCAAAAAATAACAGGTAAAAACCAGAACCAGCAAGTGAAGACTGCATGACAGCAGGTGAAGATCAGGGACCAGCAGGTGAAGACCAGAAACCAACAGGTAGAAACTACATATCAACAGGCAAATACCAGGGACCAGCAGGTGACTACTAAGAAGGAGCTCAGCAAAGGTCAAGAATCGCCAAGTGAAGACCAAGAGCCAACAAATAATAACTAGATTTTCCATGAGACCTGAAGCAAGTAAGTCTGCCTGATCTTGTTCCAGGCACATGCTTCCTCAGAATGGACTCTAGTTTTAGCCCCTCCCCATCACTTTATGACTCACAGAATGCCTGCCCTCTCAGATCCCACTCTCACACTCCCAACATACACAGAATCACATCTATTCTGCATTTATCCATGGTGCAATTGCATTCATTGATGCCACTGTGTGTCTGAATGCATCAGAGTGTTGGGATATACCCAGCAAAAATTTAATCAAGAAGGAGATTCCTGACCTCTTCCCTAGATGCCTCCTGGAACTGGACCCAGGCCAGTACACTCAAAGATAACACACTCTCTACATCTACATCTGAATTCTTCCCCAGGATCCTAACCCCCACCTGGGGAGACAACAACTAATCCCCTATTGAACAATTCCTTCCACCCATCCATCTAGACAACAAACCATCAAGATGAGATTGGCCATTGGCATATCAACACCCAAGCCATGGCTTTCTGTTTCTCTCTTCTTCTTCTTCTCCTTCTTCTTCTTCTTCTTCTTCTTCTTCTTCTTCTTCTTCTTCTTCTTCTTCTTCTTCTTCTTCTTCTTCTTCTTCTTCCTCCTAAATTCAGTTCAAGTGTCCTCTCCTCCAGGAAGGTCCCTGGAACCTCCCCACTCCACACCAAAAACAAAGCTTTCCCTCATCCTGTAAACTTAACTGTTAATGCTCAGTCTATACCGCTAGACTAAGAGGTGTTGAAAGTGAAGGGACAGTATGAAGTCACTTCAAAATTCCAAGAGTCTAGGTTTCCAGGGAATGTTTATTGAAGGAAATGATGAAATTGATGCCTCAGATCCAACCCAGGTGGGCAGGCCCAGTCTAGCTCAAGACTTCAGTGTGAAGATAAAGGAGTGATCACAGGAAAATGAGAGCCAATTCCAACGGTGTCGACCAGACAAGAACTAGATGACGGGGTGACTTAATAGCTGGCAAAGGCAAGTGAGATCCAAAGTCTCCATTCCCTACCTGCATTTCTCCAGCTGTGACACCAGCCAGGGCAGCAGCCCAGAGCATGCTCAGCACTTTTTTTTTCCCTTAAATGGTTGACTTCTTGAGTGATTTTTAAAAGTAGGATATAGCACTAGGAAAGCAGTACTCACGGCTGAGAATTATGAATATTTATAGTGTTTAAGCATAATTGTATTCACCGAGGACTCCGCATCACACCCTGAAATTTGCACTCTCCTAGGAGCACGTATTTCTGCATGGAAGGCTAGCTGAAAGCTGCCGGAGGTATAGTGTCCAGGACACGCAAAGAGGTGATGGTATCTAGGCTCCCTGCCCTAAAGGAGAAGCAAGAAGGCTGGGGCATCTAGTTATGGAGAAAAGCAGAAAGATCCACTAAAAGTCCATCTCCTTCCTCACTGAGTGACAGACCCTCACGAAGTTCCAAAATGGCTCTTACATGAAAGCTGTTATTCAGTATTTGCTGACAAAACATTCCTCATGACCCAGAGCTGTAAATTAATGTGGTTATTCTGTGAACTGTATGTGTGTGTTTATGCAGAAACGCACCTGAGAGAGAAACTGAGACTTCTGCCCAGCCACCTCAACCCCATTGAGGCTGGAGTGTATTACAGTCCTGAACCCTGGCCCCCTTCTAGAGTTGGCAGCTGCTCCCCATATACCACTACTGAAGTTGTAGATTCCAGATACAATTTGTATCCTAATTATCTGGTACTTGTGTCTAGACCCTGCAGAGCCCAGGTGGGTTAGGAGAACATGATACCAAAATCTGAAGGGCAAGGAGAAGGTAAGTGTGAAAGGGAAAGAGCACTTCAATATGCTCTCTGAGGCAGACACCAAGCAAGAAGACCTCTCTGCCCCCCTCCATGTGAGCCTACTGGGGTTCCTTTCCACACACCCCAAACTACTACACATACTGTGCACACCACACATAACCCAAACACCACATATACCAGCCTCAACATGCACTTGCAGGACTCGCTTCTATGCAAAGCTCCCTTTCAAGGCTGATACATGAGATCAAGGGGCCGAGCCCACCTAGCACACAGCCACACCCTCTTCCAGCAGTGGCTCAGGAACAGGCTCAGCAGAACCAGGTTGGACACCCCTCCTTTAGCGCTTCAGCAGAGGCAGCTCCCTGCCCCCAAGCTTGACCACTTTGTGCACCAATGAGGAAGCACTGCCAAAAGTCAGAGGTGACAGCAGAGATGTCAGATTCCTAGCCTTGGCACAGAGTGCAAGCTTTCCACCTTGTAGCTTTCTCTTCTCTGCATTATCCACACATGGAGGAGGAACCACCTCAGCAATATCTGTGGAGCCCTGAGTACCATGTAAAAATCACTCTAAAAAGGATGGACACCAGAAGAAGAAAACAGGAAACAAGTTAGGAACCTGCAACAGAGGGCCTCTGAAAGACTCTGCCCTGCAGACTATCAAAGCAGACACTGAGACTTATGGCCAACTGTTGGGCAGAGTTCATGGAATCTTATGCAAGAAGTGGAAAATAGTAAGATCTAGAGAGGACAGGAACCCCACAAGGAAAGCAACAGAACCAGAAAATTTGAACACAGGGGTCTTCCCAGAGACTCATACTCCAACCAAGTACCATGCATGGAGATAACCTAGAACCCCTGCACAGATATAGCCCATGGCAGTTCAGTATCCAAGTGGGTTCCATAGTAATGGGAAGAGGGACTGCCTCTGACATAATCTATTGGCTGCTCTTTGATCACCTTCCCCTGAGGAGGGAGCAGCCTTACCAGGCCACAGAAGATGACAATGCAGCCATTCCTGATGAGATCTGATAGACTAAGATCAGAAGGAAGGAGAGGAGGACCTCCCCTATCAGTGGACTTGGGGAGGGGCATGTGTGAAGAAGGGGGAGGGAAGGTGGGGTTGGGAGGAGAGGAGGGTGGGGCTTATGGGGGGATACAAAGTGAATAAAGTGTAATAATTAATAAAAGTTTAAAAAAAAAAAGGAATGTCCCTATGGCATACTTTCTCCACCTGCTCCCAAGACTGGATGAAGCTCCAGCCAGGTAGGGGTGCTAGAGAAAGGACTGGGCATAGGGCTAGAAAGCAGTAGCAGCTAGAGTTAGCCCCACATGCATTCAAAGGGGCCTCCTTGAATAGAGCGAGGACATAGGGACCACAATGGACCCTAGGCACAGCATTAAGGGGTGACAACTCACAGTACTCTGCTGTTCAATAGCAACAGAAGCTATGAATCCACAATGAGGCAAACGGGGTCCTGAAACAGGGTCTTCTACTCTTTGCTTCTTCCTGCCTCCAGTCTCATTCCTTGCATTCCCTGCCCCATAAGACCAGAGCTCAGGCTAAGAACTCCCTGAGCACAGTATTGCCTGACTCTCCAGGCCCTTCTTAACCCTTGTTCCTACTGATTCCCTTCTTGTCTCATAACCTTCCCTCACACTGAGGGTTCCCTCTGAACCCTGACCCCTGATAGCATTCTTCCTGAAAGACACCAAGCCAAACTCCCACCTCTGAATTCTCTTCCTGATCCATAAGACCCAACTGGAGTGTGGCTCCAAGGTAGGTTAAGTACTTCCTCAATGACCATCCACCTTTCCATCCCAAGATCTCTGTGCATTGACCTCACTACTACACTGAGCCCCTGGAAGACCTGGGCCATGCCTTTTCTTGGCCTGGATCTTGATAACAGCATGAAGACTAGCACCTAGGAGATATGTAATAAAAACATAAGGGTGAATAATAGACACAGAAGGATAGATGGGGCAACTCATGGATGCATGGATGGTGGGTGAAGGAACAGATGGATGGTGTGGTGGTTTGAATAAGTATGGGCTCCACAGACCCATGATTTGAGTGCTTGGTCATAGACAGTGGCACTATAAGGAGGTGTGGCCTAGTTGGAGTAGGTGTGGCCCTGTTAGAGAAAAATGTGTCACTGTAGAAGCAGGCTTTGAGGTCACCTATGGTGGAGCTATGTCCAGTGACACAGTCTCCTTTTGATGCCTGTGGATGAAGATGTAGAACTCTCAGCTCTTCCAGAACCATATAGCTCTGCTTGCTGCCATGCTTCCCACCATGACAATAATGGACTAAACCCCTGAACTATAAGCAAGCCAGTAAGTGGCACCTCTCCACAGCCTCTGCATCAGCTCCTGCCTCCAAGTTCCAACCCTGCTTGAGTTTCTGTCCTGACTACCTCCAATGACAGAAATGTAAGCCAAATAAACACTTCCCACTCCAACTTGCTTTTTGGTCATAGTGTTTCAGAGCAATAATAGAGTAATATAACTAAGACAGATGGGTAGAGAGGTGGATGGGTGGTAAGTGGATGGATGGGTTAAAAATGAATGAATGGATAGATAGGTGGCAGATGATGGATCATGGATAGAGTAGTGGACAGATGAATGATGAATGGATGAATAGTGAATGGGTGGGTGGATGGAGGGATGGGTTGGTGGATAGGTGGTGAGTGGGCAAACAGGTGGAAACTGAATGAATGATAGATGATTATAGATGATAGATGGTAGGGGTGGATGGCTGTATGAATGGTGAATGAATAACGGATGGGCAGATGGATAGTTGAGTAGATGGTTAGGTAGGGAATAAATGAATGGTAAATGAAAAAGTAGTGGGTGGATTAGTGGATGGAGAGATGATAGATTGATGGGTGGGTGGATGGATGGATGGATGGATGATTAGTATATAAGTAGGAAGTAAATAAATGCTAGGTGAATAGTGAATGAATGGACAAATGATGGATGGATGGTGACTTGATGGATAAAAGGGTGGACTGGTGATAAGTGGATGCATAGGCGGGAGTAAGATGGAAGTAAGATGGTGGGTGTATGATGAACGGTGGATGGTTGATGGATGGATGGTGGATAGAAACATGAATCGATGTGTAGATGAATAGATGGATTGTACGGACAAGAGGTGGATAAATGGGAGGTAGATGGATGAACAGGTGGATGGATGAGTGTGGGTTATAGATGAATTGGTAAGTGGGTGGCTATATGAATTAATGGTAAGGTTTGTATGTGTGTGTCTCCTGTGGTGTGCAGAGTGTGGAATATGTGTATAGTGTTAGAGGAGGAAGGGAGAGTAGGCAGGTATGAGGAATAGATAGATGGGTAGATGGATGGGTAAATTAACAGGTGGACAGGTGGGCAGGTAGGCAGGTAGGCAGGTGACCCGGGGGAACTTGGTGGCTAAACGAAGGACTTGGAAACTTAAAGAATCAGAGGAATTCTGACCTTGCTCTGGCCTTGGTCCCCACCATCCCTCCAGGCATCAGAGCACAAAGGCACTTAGAGGGATTAAGCCTCTTGGATACAATTGGAGCAGCTGGAAATAGCTTGGTGTAGCCTGAAGCCACTGCCTCCCAGCAATCAGCCTCAATCAACACCCACCTGGCCCTGCTGCCACTTAATTCCACCTGACATCCTGACTAGGAATCCTAGAGCAGCCAGGTGTCGGCACCAGATGAGCGATGGGAGGAGATGGGCCTACTCAGCCAACACCAGCAGCAAAGTCACCTCCAGGGTCCCCAATTCCATTAGTGACAGCAGTAGCCCCAGAAGCTGCTGCCAAGGCAGAGCTTGAAGGCACCAGAAGAACGTACATGCCTGGGGAGTAGACATGCCGGGGCTCTTCTGGCCTCAGCACTCTGCCCAGACTCTCCTGACAACTATTTCATTGTCCTTAGGAGCTGGCACCTAGAAGGGAGAGCTTTAAGAGCTTCTTGTATCTGAATGAAGGAGGTGGTCTCTTCAATGACAAACAAAAAAAAAAAAAAGACATTTCAACCACCCTGTTGGAAAGAAGCCCTGGATAGGCCCTGAACAAAGGTGACAGTATAGGAATAATTGGTGTGCCCAGGGGTGGAGGTGTAACTGGCCTGCCCAGAAGCAGTGGGGTAACTGGCATGCCCAGTGGTATAGAGTAACTGATGCTGTCTTTGCCCACAGCAGGGTTCAGTGCCCAACAGAACCCTTTAAAATTTGAAGCAGCACCCCCATGAGATCTCTAATGCTCCCCACTCCTGGATCCCTCCATCTCTCCAGTAACCCCCAAGCTCACCTAAATCCTTCCACCTAAGCAATGCTGTCCCACCCTTTAGAAAAAGTCTGGGGTCACTGTGGCTAGTCCCTGCCCTTCCAAACCATCAAGCACCATGCCAGCAGAGTGTGGGGTACAGAGTTAAGACCCAGGGGCCAGGCTGTCCAAGTCAATGTCACTAGCTGCTATTTTACTAACTATGTGACCTCTCAGTGTCTAATATCTTCACCAGCAAAATGAGCTTGGAATGGCCCCACGGATGCACAGAGATCCCTGTGTAAATACTACAGGACACTTAGAGGGCCTCACTCAGAGCATCTCCCTTGTGCTTCAGCTACTGTTAAGACCCAGAGTGGTGCTGGCGGCATGTCCAGAAGGGAGCGGCCAGGCAGCTTAATTCCTAAGCAGGTTTATAACTGCCTAGAGCTACAGCACAGGATTATCAACATGAATACCAGACTCCTGGCATGTGGCTGCCAGCCACAGGATTCTCTTGTGTTCTCTTCACCATAGTGATCCTGGGAGGTTCTGAGCTACTCTCTACCCATGCACTGTTTTTTGAGAAAACACTTTTCTCTCTTCCAAACCCCATACCTTCCATTAGCTGTGTGGTGGGGCAGCACAAGAGGGCCTGGTCTCCTGGGCATGGCCAGGCTAGGCCTGCCCTCCTACACAAGCCCTGGCACCTGCTACCGCCTTCCCCACAGCCCCTCTCATTAAGTCCTTTACACCCTTCTGTGGGTCCCCAGCACTGGCCCCAGACCAGGCTGTGTCCACTTTGATACCTCCTGTACTCCGAGAACCCTCTCGATAATATGGCCACACCTTCCTGGCTCCCCTTAGGATGCCAGAACCTGTCAGGGAAGGGAACTCACACAGGAAGGCTTCCTTCGACGTTTGCTGAGAGAACGAAAGGCTAACCTTTCAAAAGGAGTCGGTAACACCACCCTGGTGTTCCACACTCCTGGGACCAGCCCCGTGCCCAGCCTCCCCCTCTGTTACAGTGAGTTACAACCACAGAGCATGCTGTCCAACCCAGCTTATCCCTACTTGCCTCCTGACTGCTGTCCACCTCTGAGCCTGCCCTTCAAGCCCTGCCCCATCCTAGAACCCCTGTGTACCCCACTTCATCTGAGCTACAGAGTAAGAAGGTACTGCACTCACCTCTTGTCACTGGCCATGCAGCCACATGGTAGAGTTCCTATCAGTACCTCCATTTCACAGGTAAGGATGTGAGTCCCCAAAGAGAAACACACTTGCCTCCTTCAGAGCTGGGAACCGCATCACTGGTAGCCCCAAAACCACTGCATCACCACCCAGTACAGTGAAAGGTGTCATCAACACAGGGCCATCTCCACAATGTGCTCCTGACTGCCTCCACCTCCATACCCCCCAAACAACCACTGCTCCCATTCTAAGCAAGTTGCACTTCCCATTTCTCTATCTGCAGCACTCTCCCCTGTCTACTAATAAATGCCTACTCATAACTCAGGAGTTTGCTCAACTATCACTTCACCTCCTCCAGGAGCCTTCCCCTGATTTCTCCTAGGTCTCTTCTGTGTTCCCAGCACTGCTTCCTGCTCTGGCCAGTGAGCTACTTCAGGAGAACTAGGTCTGATCTCTGTGTTCATTCCCCACATCCTGCTGTTGCAGCTCCATCACAGCCTCTCTGAGACTTTTCTGGGAGCCTCTTCCTCAGCACTGGGCTCTTTCAAAGTCTTTAAATACAAATGTGACTCCCACAAGCCCTGACATCCAGGGTGATGGCCAGGAATGAAGTGTTACCTCTCCAGCCAGGCTTCCAAAGGAGCCTGTGATGCAGTTGCAACTGGCATGAGATACATATGTCAGACATTGTTTCTAAAATCCAATTGAAAGTGGGTGGTTCTCTGGAGTCCCAGATAATTTGCCTATAAATTGGAAGAGATGTCTCCTAGGAAGTTAGGAACTCTCTCTCTCTCTCTCTCTCTCTCTCTCCCTCCCTCCCTCCCTCCCTCCCTCCCTCCTTCTCTCTCCTTCCCCCTCTTCTTCTTTCCTCCCTCTCCCTTCCTTTCCTTCTCCCTCTGTCTCTCCTCCTCCCCTGCCTATCAGGTCACAGAGCTTATGCCTAAGAAGCAGGGGATAGTTGTTCTGCACCTTAGACAGTCACTCTGGCTTTAACAGCCCCTGCAATAGCAGGAACTAGGGACCACTACTCTAACAGACTCTTTTGTTCTGAGCCAGGGTGATGAGCCTAGACAGGCATGGGGAGCTTCCTGTCAATCATTCTCTCACCCTCAAGTGCCCACCAAAACACCAAGTCCCAGGCAAATGTTCAAACATGCCACATACAAAGCTTTGCATGATGCCCACAACCAGGGTCATGGTATCTTTCTATGTGACAAGAATAACCTACCCAAAGTAGCTCCAAAGAATGTCTGCCATCATAGGAGGCCGAAGGGGTGCAGAGCTGTTTTGAACCCCCTATAGCAGTGGTTCTCAACCCCCTTGAGCGTCAACTTCACTTCAACTTCACTGGAGTTACCTAAGACCATTGAAAATCATATTTACATTAAGTCTCATAACAGTAACAAAATTAACTATGAAGTAGCAAAGAAAATAATTTTACAGTTGAGGGGTCACCAAAACATGATGAACCATATTAAAGGGTCGCAGCATCAGGACGGTTGAGAACCACCATCCCACAGGTCATTAGACACTCTGATCTTTGCCTCCTCACTGTATTTGCAGACCCAGTGTCTCCAATAACTCCTCCACAGAAATCTGCATTTGCCAGGCAGTCAGGGACTCATGGCTCCCCAAGAAAGAAAGGAGCTGGGGACCTGAGTGTCGCCATTATTTCCTGTGGTCATACTTACATGTTCCACGCTGGGGAGGAAAAAAGGTTAAGCAGACCAGGCTCCCGGCTGCAACATCTCCCAGGCTCCTACACTATTATTTTTTTTCCTCCCTCCTTATAACTGGAGTGGTCAGTTCTTGAGGTGTTTGATGATCAAAGAGAGGGAAAAATCTAGATAGAGAAGGAGGGTATGGAAGCCTGGACCCCAGCACCCATTCACTAAAGAAAAAAATAAAAAGACAGTCCTGGGAAACCAGCAAAGGCCCAGGGATCTGATAGCACAACCATCACTGGATGTTCTTCCTTCGCTCTGACATCAGGGTCCCCAGCTAGCAATTCCCAGTGTATTTCTGAGCCTCTGCTTTCCAGACTCCATAATGGAGCCAAGTCGAAGCAAAGACTCCCATGAAGTCCCCTGCCCTCCCAGAAACAATTCCATCACAGAGGGCAAACCAGCCCAGACTGCAAAGAAGAAAGACTGAGAAGCAGCTGGAATGGAGAGAGAGTTCAGCAAGGGGAAGTGGGAGCTATGAGGGTACAAATACCCACTTAAATTTTCTCAAAGAATAGGGAATGCTTTAGCAGGGCTCAGAACAAGGCTTCCTTTTCAGAGTATTAACAATTTGTATTTTTCACTATCCATCTTCCTCACAGTCTTTTGCAGGGAGGGGAAGTCTATAAATATTTTTTTAAGAAAGACTGAATTTTGATGAGCTCAGCTAAGCGAGTGTTTTGCATATGAATGGGATCTGATTAGCTGGCGCTTTCCTACACAGAATGCACCACAACTTCACGCTTTCCAGAGAGTTAAAAAGTTGAAGCGGCCGCACTGATACGGCTCCTCTAATAAAAAAATCATGCAGCATTTATTATTGATGTTCGGCCCTGATAAATACCCTCATCTAAAATTCTTCACTCCCAAGAACCCTTCGGGATAATTTCTCAAGATAACCAAAAGGAGCACTTCAGCCAGCCCATCATCAGGATCCAGGTAGTTCTGGTCTGAGCAGAGGAGTAAGAAACCAGAGGAACTGCAGTGGCAGGCTAAAGTATTCGGGTGACTACTCAACAGTGCTGGCCACCTCCGGGGAACTCCTGTGCTCTGAGTGGCAGCCTCATCCAAGACCAGTGAGGCTCTCACTGTGTTAACTCCTGAGGAGATGGACAGCAAGGAAGGAGTCAGGTTCTATACCCTGGAGGCACCTGCTTCATGACAGCAGGCAGTGGCACCAGCCATGCTGAAGTGTGTATGCCATTCCCTGACAGGGTAGCAGGATTTGTTAGTGTCCCTCCTGGACTGCCTTGACAAATGGGCTTTTCCATGCATCCACCTGCTCCTGCCTCATCCAGGGGTGCTGCACTCTTCTTGAGGTGCTCCGTGCTCAAATAAATGAACTTTGGGGACATCTTTATGTTGCAAGTCCCCAGACCAAGACAGGCTTGACTTACAAGATATTGCTTCCCTGCCTGGCTTATTCTCCTCTCAATTTCTTTTTCTCATAATACACACACACACACACACACACACACACACACACACACACACCACAAAGCTCAGTTCTTGTGTGCTGGATCCTCTACCTCCACTCCTAATGCATAGGGAGGCTGGCAGCTATGGAGGGCATCACCATCATCTCCTTGTCCTCCAATCCTGCGGCCAATTGAAACTTCAGGCAGAAAGGGGGTGGTGGGGAAAAGCCCTTGGGTGGCTTCTCTGCCCAGATTCCTGGCTAGGATGGCAAGACTGACTATTGTACTATCTGCTGCCTTTGCCTCTTCAGGACCAGGGATGGGGACAGCTCCCCAGTTGAAGCCCCAAGAGCTCTCTGCCATTCCTAGTTGGTTTTCTTGCTCTTACCCTTTGTGTATTTTTTAAGACCCAGGTCAGTCTGCTTCTTGCCAGACCTTGACTGCCTCAGGAACAATATTCTTCCCACTCACCACCCACAGCACCCTCCTCAGTACAAAATGGTGGTTGCATGGACACTAGCTGACAGCTTGACAGCACTCCTGCTCCTGATCCGTACTAATATCCACAGAACACAGCTTCATCCACTCCATACAGAGCCTCCTTCCCCACTGGAGCCACAAGAACAAGATCCAAAGAAAGGCATTAGTGTTCCCCAAATCTCCAAATGCGCATCCAGGTGCATGAAAGTGCCAGCAGACCCTCACTCTGGGCTCCTTAGTAACTAACACATTAGGAAGACACAGTGTGGAGCAACAGATTAAAATTTCATGCATTTGGCTTCAGAAATCTACAAAAACTAAGTTTTCTAGACCAAGAAAGGCTGTCCCTTTCTTCAAATGATAAGCCGAGGTCCAAGTCTTTCCTGGGTTGGTGCTAGTGTAAATCTTTAATTTCATTCACTGTCCTTGTTCTCTGACCCCAGCAACATTCCATAAATATTTAGGCGGCCAACACCAGGCTTGTTTTCCACTTTGGAATGCTAACGATGGAAATGGGAAGATGAGAAAGCAGCCTCCGTCCATGGTGGAACCAGCCCATTGCCAATCAGCAAAACACAACAAGCATTCTGGAGACCCAGGGAGCCTCAGGCTTCCTTGATGAGCCCAGATGCAGTTCACCGAAATGCAACCTGCAGGGGCCTTGATGGTGGAAGTGCCAGATGAATCAATAGCAGTACAGGAGCCTTGAAGGGGGGAGGCACAGTGGAAAGGACAGAGTTCCAGGGATGCATGCAGGTGGATTTTTTTCCCCAGAAGCTCTAGAACTCAGGTGCTGGAGGGCAGAACCAGCCTCTGGGCCTTCCTGCTCCCCTTCTCACTCTCCCCAGCTCCCTCTTGGCTACTGCCTCACCTGTATTTCACATGTAGACAAACATCCTCTCTCTCAAAAGGCCCAGCACTAATTTCAATGCCCTCTGCCCTCGAAGCCTTGCAAGCTCACTCCTGCGACTGACCCCTTGCCATAAGGCCTCTCTAAACTCCTACCCAATGGTGACTGCAGTGTTTCTACCTTGCAGCCTGGACCAGAGGGGCAGTGCTATCAAGAAAGCTGCCCTTGGTTGGAATTCTGCCATAGCTCTTTACCAGCTGCAGCTTTCAGCAAGGTTTTTGTGAGAAGACAGATTTATTAAAGTATTGATGATATACTGAGACACGTTCACTCACACAGCACATGTACACAGGTATGTAAACATCACCACCATGCAGCTTCAGAATTATTCCATTCCCCCACAAAGTTCCCTCCTGCCTGTTTGCATCAGTCCCCGCTTCTACCTCCAGCTCCAGGCAACCTCTAATCTGCTTTCTGTCTCTATGGTTTTGCCTTTTCTGGAAATTCTCACATAAATGGAATAATATGATATGTAATCCTTTGTGTCTGGCTTCTTCCGTGTGAATGTTCTGAGGATCACCCGATGTTAAGGCCACGTGTTTCCTTCTGCCTTGTTTCTGAGTAGTATTCCACTGAATACGACACGTAATGTTCACCTCACACAGACATTGGATGTAGCCAGGTCGTGCAGCCGTACGATGCCTTGAGCATCTGCAGGCAAGTCTGTACAGATACGTCTCCACCTCTCTCACACAAACTCCTGTCAGTGGACCTGCAGGGTGATGGGGTCAAAGTGTCTGCTTATTTAAGGAACAATGAAGCGCTTTCCCACGCCACCTGTACCATTTCACATCCTCACAGCAGTGAATGGCTTCCCATTGCCCCACACCCTCTGAACATGAGTTACTGTCTTTTTTATGGTGTCTATGCTAGTAAGTATGCAGGGGTGTGAGCTGACTTGCCCATCCCTAATGAACAATAGTGCTGAGCTTTCCATGTGTTTGCTTGAGATATATATATATATATATATATATATATATATATATATATATACAGAGACAGAGACAGAGAGGATCTATTCAAATATTCTACCCACTTTGCATTGTGTAGTTTGCTTTATTATTGAGTTGTACAGTTTAGATATGGTGAAGATAGGATTCCATTATCAGATATAACATTTGTAAATATTTTCCCTTAGGCCAGAGGTTCTTAACCTTCCTAATTCTGTGACCCTTTAAGATAGTTCCTCATGTTGTAGTGACCCTCAACCTCAAAATTGTTTTCATTGCTACTTCATAACTGTAACTTTGTTACTGTTATGAATTGCAATGTAAATATCTTTGTTTTCTGATAGTCTTAGGCGACCCCTGTGAAACAGTCACTCAACCCACAGGTTGGGAACCACTGTTTCAGGCAGTATTTCAAGCTCTTGACTTCTTCACTCACAAACAGAGCTCACTGTAACACCTCATGGTGTTACAGGGATGAGGACTATGAAATCATTGGCATGAGACTGGTGACATAAGCCTCTGATAATGTGATCACTGGCTCTGTGTTGCCATCCCTACCTTCACTCTATAAGTCAGGGCTTGTGAGTTTTGCATTTAACTTGAGGACTGCTGCAGGCTGGGTACTGAGGAGGACGCGTGCCAGGGGGCCCCTCGGCCATCTCAGTGCACCCAATTGTTAGCAGTACCAACCCTAGGCCTTACCCAGAAGAGTGAATACCCACAAACGACAAGGAGGCAGCATGAAGACAACAGATGCCCTGGCAGAGATGGCAAGAGTAAAACCAACAAGGGGCACGTTGTGGAAGCCCAGGAAAAGGTATCTAACCCAGGGTCACAGAACGGGTAGCAGGTTGGTGCTCTGGAGGCCTGGAGAGGCCAACACTGCTGGAACAACTCACTGAGGCGACAAACCAACAAAACGTTCATGAAAAATGTTTAATGCCACATAATGCCAAGATGGCACTTCTCTCCATTTGTTCTTTCCTTGGAGCCCACCAGCTATGGATACTTCTGGGCCAGAGACTGTGTCAGGGACACAGTGCCATTTTCTCCAGTGATGAAGCAAAATTATTTGATGTTAAGGGATGAACTGTGCTCTCCCTAGAAAATGCCTATTTTAGCTCTAACCTTCTATGTCAGAATGTGACAGCAGGGCTTTATAGGGTTAATCAGGTTAAAATGAGGCCATGAGGGAGGCCTAATCCAAGATGAGTGAAATCATTACTTGGGCACAGACACACAGAGGGCTGACCCAGTGACAACAAAGTGAGAAGACAGCATACCACAGCCAAAGAAGAACAGAAGCCAAAGGAAACCCAGCCTTGCCCGTACCTGGCTCTTGGGCTTCCAGCCCCAAGGATGAAGAGGATGAAATGTCTGCTGCTCACCACCCAGGGTGTGGTTACCGAATCCCTGGGAAATAAATTTATCCTATTCACACATAAGGACATTGAGGCTTAGACAGAGACACTGTGATTGAAATCCACTATTGGATTCCTATGGCCTCCATCCCGTGTACCTCGCCTCATCCAGCATACTACATCACTGGGACAGAAACCTCCCAAAAGCTGGTACTATGATAGACGCGCCAAGGCTCCAAGATGAGCTGAAGTTTAAAAATGAAGTACCAATACCCTGCTGATGTTCCTCCCCCAAGAGGAAGGCAAAAAAAAAAAAAAAAAAAAAAAAAGACATGGAGACAGAAGTGGGGTAATGATGTTAAAAGCAGACTTCCAGCAAGACCTTGAGCCTGGCGCATAAGCAAGAAGGAAAGACATCCCTGGGACCTGCCTCCCTCAACAGGAAGAGCAGTCCTTTTCAGGACTCAAAAGCAGGTTTGTGCACCAGAGGAGGACAAGCCACTATCCATCTGTGCAATGTGCTACCCAGGTGATGGGTCCCCACAGCAGCCACAATGTCTGAAGAAATGCTCTCAAGTCCACTATAGGCCATGTGGGGTGGGATTCCCCATCCATCAGCATACAGCAAAGCAACTGCAGATACACTGAGGGAAATAAAGGAAAGGCACTATTCAGAGGGAGAACCAAGGTTGTTGCCAACTGATGTCTCACCTGAGACCTACCAAGTCCCTGTCCTCTGAAGGCAACAGGATGGAAATCTAGACCAGCATCCAGGACCCCCAACAGTGACAGGAGAAGTTTGTGCAAGGATGCACACTGCAAGACACGTTCTTTCCACGAGTACGTTCAAACATCATTTACCAGACTGAGTCAGGACCCCTCAGAGGGCCCCAGCTGTCTCTTCACCAAGGCACACAAGGAGACGGCCTGACACTGAGCCCATGCTCAGGACCAAGACTCTGCTGTCCAGAGGATGAGCCATCAACCACTACTGCACCATGCCTGATTCTGAACTCCCACTTTATCCTCTAGCCCAGTAGTTCTCAACTTTCCTAATGATGTGACCCTTTAGTACAGTTCCTTATGTTGGTGACCTCCAAACATAAAATTATTTTCATTGCTACTTCATAACTCTAAGTTTGCAACTCTTGTGAATTGTCATAACTGTACTTTTGCTATTGTTATGAATCGTGATGCAAATATTTTTGGACATAGAGGTTTGCCAAAGGGATTGTGACCCACAGGTTAAGAACCACCACCCAGCCTCTAAGCACACTGCATCTTTCCCAGCTTTCCCAGACAATCGATCTTCCTCTTCCTGGGTTAGTGATTCCTGCCACGGTGATCTGTCCCTCTTGCTAATCCTAGCCTCTATCCAGCCCTTCTGGGATAAAGCTCCGTTCTGTGTCTGACTCTGACCAACAGGACCCCTTCTGTCCCAGCAGCCCAAGAGTATGGTGTCCTTGAACACCCCCCCCCCCCGCAGTCTACCCACCAGTCTACACCTCCCAACAGACAGCTAGAACATCCAGGCCTTGGCCAGGGTGGTTCCCTATAACAGGATTCTCCTCCCTGCCATACGACCATGAAGGGAGTTATTATCACTGACTTCATCCCAGACAGAGTGTGCATAGTTATTTCCACATTTTCGTCCAATTAATTATGACAATATCAATAGATCTTTAATTTTCTCATCAGCAAATAATGGGAGTGAGTCTCAATGCCACAATGCAATTCATTAGTCTTAAGTGCTCAAGTACAAGTTCCTGCGCAAAGTCCCACTGGGGCAAACTCCCAGCTGCTGCATCTAGACCTTTGCCAGCAGGAGCCTGAGGGAAAGTGGCTAGCCCCCAAGGTATTTTGCTGGATTTAGCAGATACTGAAGAAGAACGCCCTGCTTGCCAATGCCCATTCTGAATGCCTAGACAGTCCCCACCCTCATGAGATGACATACATTTTCACTGAGCAGCCACTATGTCACTCCTGTAACAGGTCCTGGTAGAGTCTGATGGAAATAGTAAGTCTTCCCGGTGGGGCCTGGGGTCTGTTAAATCATGAATGAAGCCCTTTGAAAGCTGGGCTGGGTTCACCAAGTCCAGAACTGGGTCAAAAGCTCTAGGCAAAGAGAATAGCTCATACAAAGATCTGGAGACAAAAGCGCAAAGCAGTCCAAAGGAACTGCGCTTTGGATCATGGGATGCTTGGCATGAAAGACCCAGTTCGATAACTACAGTTGGCAACAATTGGGTGGATGTTTCAATATAGCTAGTAAAGGGGGAAAAAAAAAGCTGAATGTTCCCTACCCAAAGAGATGATGACTCCTTGAAGGGATGTGTGTGCCAATTACTCCATGTGATCATTACACACTGTCTACCTGCACTGAGATGTTACTGTGTACCTCATTATTATGATTTTTACTGAAATGTTCCCCACAGACCTACGCTTGGTTGCCAGCTGACGGGCTTTTGGGAAGTGGCTGGACCTCAAGGTTCTGACTTCATGAATGGATGGGTCCATTCATGGAGTCATAATTTGAAGTCATAATTGAGAGGTAACAGCAAAGTGAGAAGGTGAGGCCTAGTTTGAGACAGAGGCCACTAGGTATGCAGTTGACGGATACGTCTTGTCCTACATCCCTTCCTGTCTGTCCGCTTTTCTGTGCATTCTGAGGTGAGCTCTGGTGGCAAGCAGCCTCTGCTGTATGTTCCCATCACCATGATGCTCCACCTCGCTACAGACATGAAAACAAAGTATCCCTTAACAATAAACTATTATTATAAAGCGAAATAAACAATTCCTCCCTTGAAGTTTTCCTCTCAGGTATTTTTCATAGTGATATAAAACAGACTACACACCCATAAGGATATACAATTCATATGTGTCAATTAAAAATAAAATTGCATTAATAAATAAGCCTAGTCCTCCCACGATGCTGAGAAAGGCACGGGAGCTGCGGGTGGGGGCGGGGGCGGAACCATGGTTGCTAGGGGCCTGGGGCTGGGGGCAGAAGATCCAGGATGGAAGATGGTTCTGTGGTGATAGCTACCTACTGGTGGAGGGGTGCTCCAAGGGAAGCCTGCCCTGCTCAGGCTCTCCTACAGGGTTTCTGCAAGTTGACAATTATACTGCAGCTGACGAAGCAAAAACCTAGCTCGGGAGGCCATGTGCAAGCAGAGGACCTGAACAGTCCCCGGACATCAGTACCTGCCAGCTCTCCCCATCCTTCCTGTGCTGGCTAGTTTTATGCCAATCTGACACGAACCAGAGTCACTGGAGAGGAGGGTGCCTCAACCGAGAAAATGCCTCCATACGATCAGGCTATCGGTCAGCCTTTAGGACACTTTTTAGTTAATGATTGGTGTGGAAGGGCCTAGAACGACGTAGGTGTGGCCACCCCTTGGCTGGTGGCTCCTGGGTTCTATAAAGAAACAGACCAAGCAAGCCACGGGGAGGAATCCAGTGAACAGGACCCCATGGCTTCGGCATCAGCTCCTGCCTCCAGGCTCCTGCCCTCGCTGCTCTTGATGATGAGGTGTGATGTGGCACTACATGTGAAATAACTCTTTCCTTCCCAAGTTGCTTTTGGCATGATATTTCATCACAGCAATAGTAACCCTCACTAGAACACTTCCCAATAATCATAGGCACCAGTCTGGGCATTTCCTCCTGAATTCACCCTAACCCTTACCGAGCAACAGCCAGGGTGAGGACACTCGGGCACACAAAGGTAACTTGCCCTTGGTCACAGTACTAAGTGTCAGGGGATGAATCTGTTGCTAAGCCCTCTGGATATGGCTCTCCACCAGGCCCCTCCCCCAAGGGCCCTCTCACACTCCTGCCTGCGTCTGGCTGGGAGGTCCCTGTACTCAGTCTCTTCACGTGTAATAGCACTCACTTCCCCGGGCTGGGGTGAAGATGCGGGGACAGTGGCCAGCACAGTGCAAACAACATCAGCTCATCATGCAGCCTACTCTTCCTGTGCTGCTGCTGCTGAGTGTATCAAAGAACCTGCACCAGGCAAGGAAGCCTCCTCCATGTTCCCCACCCCCACTGCCAAGCCCCTCTCAGCAGAATACATGCATCTATTCTTACATGTAAACAGAAACACACTTCATTTATTAATGTCTTTTTATTTGTAATTGACACATAAGTGTCAGTGACTCTGGTAGGCAATGTCACCAGGCCTGGTAGGTCTCTACTGGGAAGGCCTGGATGGGGCCAGCGGTCTGAGAATCCTAACACTGCCAGGCTTGCCCACCTCCCAAATTCACCTACCTAGCCCCCAGTTGTGTGCCAACTACCAACAGGCATTCAGCCCTGGCTACCACTCACTCTGTAGGCTCAGCAGTGTTAACCCCAGGCAACATATGGAAAAGTTGAGGCTCAGAGAAGTAGCATGACAAAGATAGCAATGAAGAACTACCTGCTCTCCACCAGACACAAGATGCAGTAATTCCATCTCTCCTATCTTTCAAAAAGAGTCTCCGAACTACTCCTGCCAGTTCAGGTGAGGAAACCAAAAATGCCCAACTATTTATTAGCAGAGGCAGGAAGGCAGGATTCGCACCTGCCAGTCAGATTTGGACCTTCTGTCCAGTGCAGCCCCCAGTACAAAAATTTAAAAAAAAAAAAAAAGGACAGAACTGGGGCTAAGAAAGGCCACACTGATTCTTTATGGCTATTTGATCCAGCTTTCCACTCAGCTCACAGCCATCCTTACATACATACAGGTATGTACAAACATGCCTACTTATTACGCCTGTACAGGTACATGCTCGTGCATGCATACACATACATGCAAATGTGCACAGGAGTACACACGCCTATCCTCATCTCTCAATGAGAGAGATGAGTGAGTGAGGGTTGAGAGCAGGGCCTGGATTTACACACACACAATGATCACTGAAGTCAAGTTGGTGGGAGTGGTGTGTAGGAGGACAGTTGGGTGTCCTGCGCTGAGCTAATGCTTGCCAGGGGCAAGGTCTCCCACTCATCCACCTCAGAGGCCTGGAACAGGAACTCTTGTACGGTAGGAGACACGTAGATCTGACATTTCAGCCACAATTTCTCTGTCTGGTACAGATTAAATCAAGGATAATGTCCCCAGTTGAGGAATCAGATAGGATAGAGCTTAAACCGGCTCAGCAACGCACCAGCAAGGAGGCTGTTTCCTCCCTCCTTAATCATGCCCAGCAGCAGGAGCACAGCCAATCCAGCCACCACCAGCTCTGGCAGAAAACAGGACAGGCTGAGAGGCCCTAATCCCCTTTGCCCTGAACAGACAGATGGACAGACACGTGGCAGCCACAGTCACCTCTCCTGTCCTGTAGGCCCCGAGAAGCCATCACATGAGATGCTGCCTTTAAAGACATCGTTTTTTGAGAGCCTGAGCTGAGATAGTACTCAAGTTTCCTCAGAGATGTAAATTCTGTGGGTTGAACTAATGAGCTATATATGTATCTTTCATCCCCTAATTAACTGTGGTTTAATGAATTTCTCAGCACATTGCTGCCAGATAGTCTTAGAACCCAAAAGATTTTCTTCCCTTCCACTGCAGGTAAATATTTAAAGACCCCAAATTAAAAGGAGCACCGGGGCCCAAAATTGGAGCCTTGATGCTACCCAGAGTAATTAGAACCCTGTCTCATTGATTCAATGTTTTCATTTTTTTTCCCTTTCTCCACCCACCCGAGGAGATGGCAGGGACCTCAGACATTAGAAACCAGATCTGGCACAGAGCCTGAGCTTCCTTTCCTGTCAGGCTTGTGTCCATCTCCACTAGCTAACAGCTCATCTCCTGTGTGTAACCCAGAAAGAGAGAACAGGAAACATTGCCTACTTGCTGGTCCCAAGTTGATAACAAAAGCTCTTAGGGGAAGGGGGTCCAGAGACAGCCTAGTATTCAGGGCTTTGGGAAAGTCAGAATGCTGCTTATTCATGTCTCAGCATCTGCCCTACCCAAGCAGGTAGCTGATAAGCATCCGTTTCTCAGAAAGCCAGCTCTTCTCAGAAAGCCAGCTCTTACCAAGGCTTGTCATTGTTATCACAGTCTTCACTCTCATTAGCTTCATTATATCTAATTAACCTGTACACAGTTCGTAGGGTCCCTTCCCTTAAGTGGCCTCTGCAAAACAGAAAAGCCTCAGCCTAAATGACCCATCCCCCAATAGTGCTATCTCAAGTGATGCGTGGGTAGTGTTCTTGGTCCTTGAAGCACCACAGGTAAACATAGACAGCTACTACACACATGTCCTTCCCTCTTTCTCACAAGACACTGGAAATGGTCCCTGGACATAGAGCCACAATTAGGTAGTAGTCAGAAGTGAAGGCAATATTGGGCAAGGCACCCTGTGGAAGGCAGGAGGAGGCCAATGAACTAGTCATGGCCCTCATTCTAATCTCATCATTGCCGATTATTGAAACAAGAGTTGAAGCATCCATTAATTGTCCTCACGGACCAACCAAGGCTTTGCTACACCATGGACAGGAAGGTAGACCAGAAGTACAGAATTGGCCAGAAGAGGGGCCAGTGTTCCCCGGGCTGAGACAAGTGACTATCAGGGAGAAACAAAGGAATGCAAAGAGACTTCTCAGCTCTGCCCTCCTCGAGGAACAATCTAGAATCTAGATAATGCCTCTAGATTCTAATAATCAGAGTCTGCACCATCCCAGGGCCTCTCTAGCTGGGGCTTAGGAGCAGCCCTGAGGGTTAAGTATGGTCTGTCCCACTACTCCCCATAACCAAAGGGAGTGACCTGAAAAGTCACTGCTCTCCTAACCTCCCAGGGGGCCTGGTGTGAAGACCTCTCCTATCTCAGTGGGTGCTCTTTAGTGGTACAGTGATGAGTGATCTCTAGCAGACAAGTCCAGCCCAAGAAAAACAAGAGGCTCTCCTGACAATGACTTCATCTGGTTTTTAGCTACACAAACCTGACAGACCAGCTCACCATACAGAGGGATATGACCCCAAAAGAAGCCAAATAATTCTCTTAGCTACATGGGATCATTGATCCATCTCCTCCACCAGCACCTACCTCTACAATCAGTCTGGTACCTCTTCAAATTAGCTCATGATTCCTCTAGGCCCCTGCCCACTGCTCAGGACCCAGATCTCCCTCTGAGTAGACCATATAAGACTGCCACCTTGTCCAATGACATATTATCCCAGGTCTAGTGGCCTTTCTGCAGCAACCTCACAAAACCATACCCCACTCAAGGCCTCCATCCACCAGCCCTCAGCTCCCACTTGCCCCTCCATGCCAGATCATATCACCTTCATTTACAATCACTGGGATAAGTCCTCCTCCTACCTCCTCTGCAGTCACCTCTGCAACTACAGAAAATAGATCTCATCTATTTTCAGATCTCCGGTATCTGGCACTATTCCCAGAATACTATAGTAATCAACAAATACTTGATGAACCAATGACTACATAGAATAATGATCAGATGGATGGACAGATAGGTGGAAGAATAGGTAGGTAGGCGGGTGGGTGTTCATAGGTGGGTAGACAGAAGGATATGTAGATGGGTAGAAAGATAGATGGACAGACAGGTAAGTGGACAGATGATGGTGAATTGGTGGGAGGATGGTTGAGTGTATTGGTAGAGGGATAAGTAGGATGATGTGTGAGTGAATAGATAGATTGATGATGGAGATACAAATGGTAGGTAAGTAGATGGATCAATTTTCCATCTATTCACCAAAGAGAACAAAACAATACCATAAAGTGGTAAGGTTTTTTTCCCAACTATCTCCAAAGATAGCAGAGCAAGAAAAGTGTCTTCTAAGGCTTCTAGTAAAAAGCCATAAATGGCAAACCCGGCCCTAAGAGTCTCTCTAGAATGTGGCCTCCCTCTAAACAACTCTTTTAAGTGCTGAGTCTGAGGTTGAGAGAGGAAATCAATTAGAGAGTGTGGGAGCAAGCAACAGTAGGAAGAAAAAAAGAGTAGCATGAGTGAGGTCTCCAAAGGTCACATGGAGACTGTGGAGCTAGAGAGAGGTAGTCAAAGTTGCTCCCTCAAGAGAAACATCACACAAAAGCCCATCCCAAGCAAAGTGAAAGGACAACATGAGCCCAATATTGTCAGGCCTTCTGTTTGGTAAATATTAGTTGGCTGTGGCATTCATTGGTCTCCAGGTATTCCAGGCCAGTCTGGAATGTGGTACTGATAACCAAACCCTCAACATACCCTCCAAAGATGACAAATCAGCATGTGTCTTCCTGGAAGCTCCAACAGGACTGAGCACTTGAAAATATTATCCAAGAGCATACACCAGGTGAGCCTGAGCTTGGCAGAGGAAAGAAGGGAAGCTCCTAGCCATGCTGGTTCCCCTCCTTTGAGTAGTGGGCTTTAGAGCCCCAAAGATCTGCATTCAATCTAGACCCCATTTCTGGACCCAGAAGGATAAATCCTTAGGCCAGGGGGGTCCCAGTAAAGAGGGGCTACCTACCACTAGAATATATAGAGTGCCTGTCCTTGTTTATTAAATGTGCCTAATAACTCACAAGCCAGGTCTACACAGCCAACAGCTGTCACAGACAGTGGCTGCAAATGTCTATGGCACCATCTGATAAGGAGTTCTTGCCAGCATCCAGTAACCTTTGCCCAAGAAGTAGCTGAGGGCTGCCTGGGCACAGAGTTCTCTTTCACAGGAACACCCAGTTTCTAGGACATATATGGAACTTCCCACACAGCCCTTGGCTCAAGCCATCTCAGAGAAGCCCCAGCAGCACCCAACTCAGAGCCGCTCTGAGCCAGACAGAACCTGTTTTAGCTGTGAACATCCTGCTGCCCAGGTGTGAGGACATCTGTGCTCCCTGGAACAGGAGCTGCTCCTCCAGAGGCCTGGCACTTTAGAATTTGTCTCTCAACTATTGGCAGGTGTCACAGCACTGGCCACAGCACAACAGGCCCTCCAGAGCCTGGCTGCTTCTGTGGTCTCTCTAGGAAACCACCAGGACCAGGGAAACTTGCCCTGAGCAAGACACCTGCATTGTGATGCATTGTTTTCTTCATGTTTATTACCCCTCAAAGGAGTGCGGCAGGCTGGCTGCCCATCATCTTATACATGAGGAAACTGAGGCTCTGAACACACCTGAAATCTAGTACTAAGTAGCAATGCCAGATCTGGATGCAGCTCCAGCTGAGCCCAGGGCCTGCTGGAACTCTTCCTGCCCCTGGGCCTTCTGAAGCAAGCAGGCAACCATAGAACTCTCTCCTACTTGAGACTTAGATTTGGTCCCAAAAGAACCTTAAGTTCACACCCATTCTGCCCCTCTTCCTTCAACCCTAAGATGCTCCAGCCACTCATACCCTCTTAGACCAGTGGTTCTCTACCTTCCTAACGCTGCGGCCCTTTATACAGTCCTTCATGTTATAGTAACTCCCAACTGCAAGGTCATTTTTGCTGCCACTTCATAATTGTACTTTTGCTACTATTATAAATCATAATGTAAATATCTGTGTTTTCTAATGGTCTTAGGCATCCCCTGTGGAAGTGTTGTTCAACCCCCAAAGGGATCATGACACACAAGTTGAGAACCACTGTCTCAGATGCTGACGAAACTTACATTCCAAGGGACTTTCTGAGAGTCCCCTGGGCAGTTCATGCCCCACACTGCTTCCCCTATGCCAGCAGGGTGGATCCATACCTCTATGAGCACACCCATCATGGTGCACCATGACGGTTAGTTACAGATCTGTAGGCATGGATCCTCAAAGCACAAGAACAAATGGGTGAATGAATAAATATCTGACCTGACACAAATTCTACTTTGGTGTGCAAATTCCGTATGTCTCCAGGAACAGAGGAAACATGTCTTCCCCTAACAAGCTGTAGTCAATACTACCATTTTTCTACACCAAAGACTCTCAGCATTCTTCACCTTTGTCAGCAGGCAAATGGCATCTCCTAATACCTGCTGTGTTGTTGTAGTGGAGGAATGTATTTACGTAGCTTGTGTTCCCTGAGAGCGTTGCTATCTCTGGGGGTCCATGGTGCATGCGTGATATTGGCGCATGGTAGAAATTCCTTCAGTGGTGATTTCATGCTGGATTTGCTGAGTCTCCAAGCAAAGTCAGAGATGCAAGGGAGGAGCATGTCTTTGGGGCTTCACCACATCTTTCATCCAGAAAATAAGTGATGATAATATTTGTAATATGTTTACTGACAGAACCAGGGGCTCTGTACAGATAACTCTTTTATGACACAAAGTACTTAACTAAGATGGAAAATGGCATTACTCATGTTAAATTCAAAATGAGCATTTTTGTCCCCGATTGCTAAAACCCAGTAAATGTCATTAGCTATCTGAGGTTACAACGGAACCCGCAAAGGGTTACTCTTCGGTAATTACATTTACTGTAGCTATAGAAACAAGGGACATCAGACCAGCCCAGCTGACAGCTCTGTCTTTTTCCCTAAGAAAGGCTGCTCATCTGCATGTGGCCAGTTCCAGAGACAGGCTGCAGATCCACAGCATCTCATAGCTCTGCTCAGTTCAGCTCAGCAGCACACTCTCAGGAGAACTGTTTTCCCCACAGGCAGCAGGCTGGAGCCCCAGGACATGGGCTGCTGTGATTCTTGATTGGAAACTGATGATAAAAGACAGAGATGAGGACGTTCTTCCTGTGGCTTCTGCATTGAAATGTGCTCCGGAGTGTGTGCAGGGAAGTCGGGCTTCCTGGGGCATAGTTCTGTGGCAGATGCATTATTTATGGCCTGTGTTCCATTGTGCAAAGCACTCCCCCACACAGCGCTCTGGGCTGCCTTTCCAAGTATGCCCCTAACTCTCCTTCCTCTTAGACCAAGAAACACACACACACACACACACACACACACATTCACCCCTGAACTAGGCCTGGAGATCCCTCTGCCTTCTCAGACACCATCCACACTACAGCACAGACAGACAACAGGCCAGGCCTAGAGACAACATCAAAGGGGAAGAAGGCAGGGAGCCTTGCAAGGGAACGGAAGCCATCATGCTTTCCAAGTTGGCTGAGCTCCCTTGAAGCCATGGGCACAATCTCACCAGGCCCTGCACACCCTGGCTTGGCTCAGGACCCCTTCCTTCTCCTGCCATCATGAATTCTCATACCATGCTTCCCACTTTGAGCCTCAGGGAGCACCTGCACTGAGACTCTCCTGCAGAGCTCAGGGTGTACCAAGCACTGTTCCTGTAGGAATCCATCTGGAGGGTGCTGGGCCAAAGTCGCAGATGACACAGCCAGAGAGAGGCCTCGCCTGCCCTTGCCCAGAACCACACACACTCACTCCGTCTCAACTCCTTGAGAGTCACAGCATCCTGCCAGCACAGTGCTGCAGGTCAGCCACCACACAGCCTCCCTATAGTCACTGGGCAGCTTGCAATCAGGGCTACTGGAGAAGACACAGATCGACGCTCCCTTCTTTCTTTTATTTTGTAATTTTTTTTATTCACAGTTTATTTATTATATATCCTGATTGAAGGCCCCTCCCTCAACTCCCCCAGTCCCACCCTCTCTCCCTCTTCCCGTCATTCCCTTCCCCTAGTCCACTGAAAGGGGAAGTTCTAAGAAGCTAAACACTAAGGAGGACCCTAGGGAGGATGCTTAAATCTCATTCAGAATGGAAAACAGGATAGACACCAGAAGCAGTGGAAGAGAGGAAACAGGCTGGCAGTCTACTATAGAGGGTCTTCTGAAAGCACCCAACAGGGATCAAAGCAGATGCTGAGACTCACGGCCACACTTTGGGCAGAGCGCAGGAAGTCTTACGGAAGAAGAGAGGGGTAGGCTTAGAGGGACATGGAGGGGACAGGAGCCCCACAAGGAGACAAACAAAACTATAAGATCTGAGCCCAGGGGGCCCTGCAGAGACTGATGCACCAATGGAGGACCATGCATGGAGAGGACCTAGACCCCCTGCTCAGACGTGGCGGGATTGGCAGCTCAGTCTCCGTGTGGATCTCCGAGTGAGGGGAGCAGAGGCTGCCTCTATCATGAACGCAGTTGACTGCCCTCTGATCACTCGCCCCTGATGACGCAGCCTTCTTTCAGACACTGTGGATCTCTTCAGCTGCTGGCATCTATCCCCACAGCTGTGTCAGTGTGAGTTTTGTCTGTGTGTCTTCTCATGACAGAGCTAAGCAGACAAGACAACTCTGTAAAGACACCCACTCCTAGGACTCAGGCAGCTTTTCCCAGCTCTTGTCAGCCCAAGACTGTGTCTCTGGCCAGGGCATGGGCTCTGCTCCTTCTGGAATAAACTAGCTAGTTTGCAGGGGCATTTAAATTTCAAAGGTAACATAAATGCTATCATACCACCATTATATAGCTAAGCTAACCCTGTTAACAAGAGCATGCACGAGTGAAAACAGCGGCTCTCCTTCCATTCCAGGAGAGCAGCAGTCTAAGGGATATTTAACGCACAAGGTTATTTAGAATGTTAATAAGCAAGAGTCCCATGCCCAGAGACTAGGGGGCACTTTTACAGATCCCCTGCCATCAAAGGCTAACCTACTAAGCTATCTAGTCTGCATGCTCCTATGTCTATAATGACAGCTCTCATCAGTTCAGCCCCTCTGTACCTGCAACATCCTCTCCTCTCAGTTCAGCCCTGCCTGGCCCCCAGACTTGTTATTCATGCCTAGAAATGGTTTTTGCTCTCTGCAGCTTCCCATCTCTGATTGCTTCCTATTTGGTTTTCCTCCAACTGTACTACTCAGTGACCTTGGGAAGAGATGATCTGCTTCTTGACAAACATGAATTAATTCACCTCCAGAACGGGCATTGTCAGGCACTGATGTGGACTGGACAACAGTTCACATCTGATGTGAACTAGCTGTGAGGACAATTAGTAGTTTCAGAAATACAATAATCAGTTCCAAACTAGCATGGCTCCTAACAACTGGCAAAGCCTCAAAGTCTCAGGGTTCTAGTCTCAGAAATGTCTATTAATGAATGACTTGACAGAGTACATGTATTGTTAATGGTCCCATTACACAGATGATTGTCATGGGTTTGGGTATCCAAAGAGATGTCTATAGTAGGCCTTACTGAGCAACACAGCATTCAACAGAGACATGTGAGAAGTCAGACAGAAGAGGAGAGAAGATTCAAGGAGAAGCTGTAGAAACAGGCTTGCATTCAATCACTTTAAACTAAAGAGTAAAGGCTACCCTGGGGTGCCTTAACAGTGAGACAGCCAGGCCAAAGAAAGAAAGAAACTCGCTTGTTGCATGGGATGTCAGCTGAACACTAAGCTCTACCTTGGGGTCAGCATTCAGGAGGGGCAGTGGTACTGTGAGGCAGGAATGGAAGGACAAAGGCATCCAGGTATACAAGGCACAGATAGCAATCACAAGACATGGCTGCAGGACCCAGAGAGAATCAGGAAAGGAGCTATGTGTGAAGGTGACATGAGTGCCAGTTCCAGACATCTAAAAGGATTATCCCCAGGAAGATAAAGAGCAGGGGAGAGATGCCAAGGACTTTCTCCTCCTAATCCAATTAGGACAGTCTGCAGTACTGAAACAAAGAGCCCCCACAGCAGCATCGGAAGCAGTGAGTAGGAACGTGCCCCGTGCCAGTCACAAGCAGCCTTCCAACAGGGGCCTGGTTGGTGCATTCCCTTCCGTCAGCTTTCCACCCCAGGTAGGCTACTAAACCCCTAGAAACACAGGAGCGGGTAGCAGAAAAACAAAGGTAAGGAAACAGATAAACACAGCTGCCTACAGTCTCTGTTTTTAAAGAGCTGTTCAACTTCAAAGGGCCATCGAATCTTAAAACAGCCTCCCAGGCAAAGCATGAGAAGTAGGCTTGTGATATGGCTGAGAGGGTAAGGAGTCTTGCCACCAAACCTAACAACCTGACTTTGATCCCTGGGACTCACAGAGCGCAAGAAGAGAACAGACTTCCACAAGTTATCCTCTGACTTCCGCATATACAGCATCACACATACACCAAATATATAAAGTCAAAATATAGAGCACAGATTTTGAAAAAGTTAAATGCCACCAGTCATTTTTAAAGGGAAAAAAATACATTACATCGATTGAATAATAGAGTTTAAAATAAATTATTCTCTGTGGTTCTAATAAAACCACTGATGGAAGATATTAAAATACAGTATATCTGTGTATATACATATGAAAACAAAACCACATTTTAAAATGTATTAGTCAGTTTAAGCTAAGATATGCTATCATAACCAATGACCCCCAAACTTCAGTAACTTAAATCAACAAAACCTCATTTCCCTCTCCCATGGTGTGTTTACTGCAGGGCGGCTAAAGCTCTGTCCCATACCATCTTCTTTCCAAGACCAACATGAAGGGAGCAGGGCCCCTTCTCTGATGGTGAAGTAAAAAATAAGCATGGCAGAGTCACAGAGCACCTCGTGGGAGCTTCAGCCCAAAGAAGACACACACTGCTTTCATGACATCATCCAGGCAGCCTCGAAATTCTCACACAGAGAAAAACAGTGGATATTTTGAACAAAAAAGCAATCTGCTACATATATGCAGATAACAGGGCAATGAGTGGGGAAGTTTTTTTTTTTTTTTTAATAGGAACAATGACATGGAGAAGAAAAAGTATAGGAAGAATTTAAAGGCAGGATCTGGGATTCCCAAAGAAGACTCCAGAAACAGACCCAGCTGGCCATGGTCATCTCAGAGGAGTACAGGGGACTGTACGAAAAACTGACGTCATAAATCAAGAGGGCACAGCCATCCTAGTACACAGAAACTATTGCTGAGGTTTGCACTGGTTGGTGCTCATTTGAAGGAAACGATTTGTCTGAGGAGGACTGAGCAGCCAGGACCTCACAGGTGGAGCTGAAGGATGGGCCTCAAAGCCCAGACAACCTATGAGGACATGAACTTGTATCTTCAGATGACCACAGTGTCCTACCCTGGGGGCACACATTCCAGTATGCTTTCTTTTGGAGCTGTCAACTCTAGTAATTTACTACCCCAAAAGTGTAAAAACAAAAGCAACCCAGACCTCTGCAGTGCTTCTCAGCAGTCCCCCCCTTCCTCCTTCCCTCCTCATCCCTTCCTTCTCGTCTTCTTCCTTCCCTCTCCTCCTCTTCCCCCTTGTCCTCCTATTCCTCTTCCATTCCTCCTCTTCTCCTTCTTCCCCACTCTCTCCGTCTCTCTCTATTTCTCCCCCATACTGTCTGTCACTCACAAATCGGTCATACCTTTGATACATTATAGCAACTGTCCCCCTTCTTACGTACATATTTTTATGCAGAAAACTAAATCTCTGCCTGGGCATGGCAGTACACACCTACAATCACAGTATTCTAGAAGCTGAGGTGGGACAGTTCTGAGTTTGAGGCCACCCTGTGCTACAAAGTGATACCCTAGCTCAAAAACTCTGAGTTTTTGGAGAATGTTGTTAAATCATGCAAGTAATATATACTTACATATAATCCTATTAATTAGAAAGTATAAATTATCAAGAAATAACAGGAAAACTTGGGGATGGCCAACATTGCAGGAAAATGTTCTGTGTTTTCAGGTAAAAAAAAAAAGTGGGGGTGTGGGAGGAGTGTTAAAGATGGGTGCCCCTGATGCCACCTTAATTACCTAGCTTAAAAATCATTATTTCTATAACTGGTATATCACTCAATGGTACAGTGCTTGCCTAACACAGGTGAAACCCTGGGTTCAATCCTCACTACTGTATACAAAAAAGATCCAATCCAAAGAAGTATAGAGTATAGCTTCAGGCTGTACCCCTAATAACGCGTGGGGTATCAGCAAGCACAGGTGGCAGGCATGGAGAGGGGAATAGGGAAGAGAGAGAATGAAGCAAGATTTCATGGAGAACAGAGTCCAGTAAGCAAAATGGGGTGAGCAGAGGGATGACAGGCTTCACTTGACTTCTTTCCAGAGGGGACTCTAAGAGTGGTCAAGAAGCCTCCTCCTGAGACCCAGCCACAAGGTCCCTGTGAGGCCCCTCCCTCTGGCGCCTCTAGTGAGAAGAACTGTCAGTATCACCTGATGGGCTTGCACTCTGGACACTGGAGGGACATGAGAGCACACACTGTTTTTTTTGTTTATAAGATGACATGTTATCAACCTAAATCAGTCTCTTGTGAGCTTTGTTAGTGTGAATCAGTGTCTGGTCATGGAAGAATCACCAAGCAGAGGTCAGATCAATAAGCACCTTTTTTGTCCTACAAGTTGCTATCTGTTACCTTAAACCAGGATGCATAGGCCTGTCCACACGACTTCATGCCACTTTGGGGTCAGCACTGCCATGCCTGTACTACTAAACCATACACTATTAAACTACAGTATTAAAGTACACATGAGTCTTTATTCAAATCCTTACATCCAGCAGGTGCCCTGGACTCCAGCAAAGCTTTCAGGAGCTCCTGGTCTCTGTGGGAAAACCACAATAGATGGCAACAGTAGATGTCATTCCAGAGGCTCAAGGTGGGGCCAGAGAGGCCTGTTAGGAACTGTGCTATAACAGAGCAGGTAGGTGAAGATGGGGACTACTCCTCCTCCAAATGTTGAAAATGTAGCAACAGCACTTCCCCAGCATCTGGCTGCAAATGTGACAACCATGATGACAGGTAGGACAGTGATCGAAAATGCCTCAGGGCAGCCCCACAGACCAGCTCGCCCATCACCAGCCTTAGGGTCCTGCTGACCCACTCCAGAGCTGACAAGACAGACAGTTCCCTGGCTTTCAACGGAAGAAAAGTTCTGTGTTTTCTGCTTTTCCTTTAATTCTGAGCTAAACAAAGATCTGGCAGGTGGGAGACGGAGCTGCTACCTGGGGAGTCTGTGCTACCCAGCCCAGACAGGTGCTCCTCAGATCTAAGAAATGGCCTGTATGGGAGCTGCAAAGAGAGGGGTCTTATGAGCCCATCCTACAAGGACCCAAACACCTAGCATATAGGAAGTATCCTTCGGCCTGCCAGGCTCTGTGCCTAGGAGCTTTGTACACAGCCCTGAGATGTGGGGTGGTTGTTATATATGGAAACTGAGGCTCCAGCAACTTACGTGACTTCCAAAGTAATCTGATGGAATCAGGCTTGAAACCATAGCGTGTATGCTACGGATTCTGTGCCAGTGGGGCTTGCTGGATCCCTGTAGGGCAAACAGGGCACACCAGACCTGCCAGCATGGGACAAAGTGGACACAGTCTGCCCATTGGAGCTGAGGATGAGATACGATAGGCGCAGAGACACAAGCCTGGCAGCAGAGATATGCTACAGGCTGCCCTTCTCCAGAAGACTGCAAACTCTTCAAGAGCAAGAACCTCATGGGTTCTGTTCACTTGAGTCCCCAGTGTCTGGAGCATGCCTTATACACTACTTGTCCAGTGCTCCATCGTCAACTAAGTTCTGTACCCATGCTCCTGCCCCAGGTCTCAGATGACCAAGCTCAGGTCCAGGATGTTCCCTCAGACTTTCTTTTCCTAACCTCTAAGCTGGATCAGCAAGAAACTCCTTGGAGTGGGTGGAGTAGGGGAAAAGGCCAAAGGAAGGAAAAAGAAAAGGTCAACAAAACCCACTCTCCACATGCCCAGATGCTACTAGGCATGGAAAGTCACAGGATGCCATCCCAGCGATGCCTAGGTAGGTGTTCATGAGTGCTAACATGCATGCATCCAGCAGCCACCAGCACACAGGTCCCAGTTCCCACTGAAAACCCTGCAAGTCAGGCTGGAGAGATGGCTCTGAGGTTAAGAGCTCTGGTTATTCTTTCAGAGGTCCTGAGTTCCAATCCCTGCAACCCCTTGGTGGCTCACAACCATCTATAATGAGATCTGGTGCCCTATTCTGACCTACAGGCATACATGCAGGCTGAACACTGTATACATAATAAATAAATAAATATTTTTAAGAAAGAAAGAGGAACAAGGAAGGAAGGAAGGAAGGAAGGAAGGAAGGAAGGAAGGAAGGAAGGAAGGAAGGAGGAACCCTGCAAGTCATGCACAGCTGGCTTGCCCTTGCCATATCTCAGGGCTAGACTCCTTAAGCATCTGTTACAGACCGTTACTAGTTAAGGAGTCCACTGTGTGCCAGGCACATCACTATAACCAGAGCTATCTTTCTGGAGTCTAAGCTTGGCAAAAGTAAAGCTCAAAGCAGTTTGCTCAAGGTAGCTCCACTAGACAGTGACCTGACTCTGGTACTCTTTCACTGCCCCAGCTGCCTGCAAGAAGAGGATGGAGAGAGAGAACGGGGACTCCTCTGGAGCAGAAAGCAGTTTGGTTTGGCAAGGGCCACCTCAGAGATCTTTTCCTGGCGAGCCCTGGGGATAAGATGAAACGGAGTTCTCCTCCTAGATTGGATTCCACCCAAGTTCCACGAGAATCCAAGATGGCTTGTCCTGTTACCCGAGGCAGCTTGATTCTGAATCCAACACTGTGGCCCTCTCCATTCAGCAAAATAATGGCCTCCCCATCCCCAAAAGCACCACCCCCACGTTTGGTAGCTGTTGGCACTGCTGGAGCTCCTGTGGTATGTCTGTCACTCATCCTCCGCATCATCTCTGCTACCCGCCAAGGTCCCACTTCATTGTGGACGGACTGCACTCGGAGGTAGCTCAGCGCTGCCCATAACGCCACACTGCCTTTCCACGTGCCCTAATTCCACCCTCAGTCCACACACACGGTGTGTAGTCCCGCTACAGATATACGCTCCTTGGTCCTCAGAGGCCAAGGCAACAGAGCTAGGAGCGCGCCCGCGGCCACCGCAGCAGCCGGCAGGAAGCCCTCGTTCCCAGGCCCGCAGCCCCCTCCCTCCTGGCCGCCAGCGCAGCATAGGCAGCATTTGTGGGAACGCCGGGCCTCCGCGCCGAGAGAGAGCCGATTTATGCTGGAGAAAACATCTTTGTTCTGAGGGTGAAGGGGAGCCATTTCCAACAATTTCATGCTCTGTTCGCAGGCCCGGTGCTGGGGTGGCAGCGAGAGGCTTGTTCTTCGAGGCAGAGCCGCACATAATGAGGCTTCTCACTGGCATGCTCCGCCACCGTGCCAAAACCCAGGACGGTTATTTATCCATTAATCTGACATTACACCCCTTGCATTTTATCTGCTTAAATAAATTTGGTGTTTAGGATACATGCCTGGAAGAAAAACTCCTGCATTCAATTCCTACGCATCCGTGCAGGCCATGCAACCCCCTCTTAAACTCGCCTTAGACTTCCCTGGGCCTCAGTGGTCCCAGCTGGGAAGGCTGCAAGGGGGAGAAGTTTGCTTCTCCTGGAGTGGGAGGGCCTTCTCCAGAGAATGACTGTCTAGGGTCTCTGAGTCCTAAGTTCCTGTCCAGTGGTCTTTCACTCCGCAAAACAAGCCGCTTTCTTCAGGTCTTTCTGCAACCTCCAGCGCCACCGGGCATCAGATCGCCGGGCATCAGATCGCGGAGAGCAAATGAGATCCTAGGTCCCCACGGTCTGGGCTGGAGCCCTGGCCGTGTGACCCCACATTGTCACCTCGCCTCTCTGTGCTTGGTTTTCCCAGCTTCTCTCTCAGAGCCGCTTTTGAAATTAGGGGAGTTAATATTTGCCAAGGGCTTAGGGCAGTGCCAGGCACACAGCAAGTCGGGCTAGACCACTGAGTCTCCCTTGCCCCACCCACTGCAGTCTACTGAGAAGGTAACACAGAGCACGCCCACTCACTGAAAATGCCTGGCTCTCATTCTTGGAGAGGATCCAGACAAAAACGAGAGGGGAAGGGACTTATCCAAGAACCCAGCAAGTTCACAGCAGAGCTGGGAGCAGAATCCAGGTCTCCTCCTTCTCGCAGGTTCAAAGCGTCGGTGGTGGTGTTTCACTGTGACCTTGGACACTCGCGTAATTTTCATATAGGATCTTGACTAAGCTCTCCACTTAATGCTCAGGCTGGGCCGTGGAAGAATGTTGGCCGCCTGCCTCTCCTGTCCCAGCAGCTGCCTCGATGTGGAGCTAGGAGGCCAACCCCGCTAGCAGGTAAAAGCCTTGCCCCTTGGACTTCATTGCACAGGCTGACGATCCCTGATCACTTGTCCTTCGTTGTCATCCCCTTCATCTTCAGGTTCTCTGCAACCTCTCTGTAATCTGGAAACTTGACAGAACTCCCAGCCTGCCCTCTCTGTGTCACGTGTGCCCTCGGTGCCTTTTCCCATTTCCTCCCAGGGCTGGAGTCTGCAGCCTGCCCCATAAGGTGCAGAGCAGCTCTGAGCAGGGAGGCGCTTAGTCCCTGCCATCTCCTACCCCACCACGCAGACCTGGGTGAACCCCCTTCCAATGCAGCTTTGCTCCTTGTAGACCTGACATCGGCTGGCCATACATTTTCAGAGCCTATCTCCCACCACGCCCATTCCCTAGCCACTCAGCCTTTGGGGCTAGACTTCCAGGATCTTCCCCGACTCAGAAAAGTGACACCCCGTGCTGACTGTGAAGATCAGGCGGACAGTGGACCAATGGTCATAAAGTGGTGAGTCTGTAACCAGAGGGAGAAGCCAGCTGTGTGTCTCTCACAGGAGTCACTCTGCCCAGGCAGCTGCAGGCCCAGCCCCTGCCTCCTTCAGAGTAATAGAGAGGTAGGCACTCGGGCAGACGGACGCCCAACACAGAGACCTCCTAACCGCCTGGCTGCAGGGCCACAGCCCTGTCTTCCTCAGCCCCACAGGAAGCCTCTGCAGGAAGCCTCACTGTTGAGCAGAGGCTCCCAACAGAAAGAGCTGCTTTATTGGCCACCCTCAGAAATCCCCTAAGCAACACCATCCTTCCCAGAGGCATGGGACCTGCGCTTGCCTGACCTTTTGCTTTTACTGGCTCGTTAAGTAACTAAAGTAGCATGAACAGGAAGAGATTGCCCTGGTACACACTAAGGGCAGGACAGGCTGTCACCAATCCTGCCCAGCCAGCCTGGCCCAGGCCTTCAGTCTGAACGATCTGCACCTTGTCCAGCTTCCTTCAGGCACCTACTCCCTAAACATGGTTCCGTCTTCTAAAATGTTCTCACTCCTCAACTCTCCACTTCCATGACATCATCTAGCCCTCCTCCCTTCCCTCCCTCCCTCCTGCGCTCCTTCCCTCTCTCCTTACCTTTCCCTCCTTCTCTCCCGTGTCAGGCCTCAGCCCCCTGGGATAGTAACCCACATCCTAGATCACATGAGGTTCCAGTCAGTTCGGCTGCACCTGTGCCAGGCTCTATTGGTCACATTATTGAAAATTTAAGAACAGCTTCCATTCTGAAGATGAGGGTGCTGAAGCTTACCTGCATCAACTCACAGCTTCTAAGTGGTGGATTTGAACTGAGATATGTCAGAATCCAGAGGCCCAAGTTTTACTACTAGCCCTGCCGACTCACCCACAGACATATTCTTTCCCTCTCAGGACCATTCAGGGGTTAGATGTGGAGTCCAGCTCTTCCGGGTCCATGGAGGAGAAAGCAGGAGCAATGGGCTGCCACATGTGAAGCTGATTCTGAGCAGTGCTTTTTGTCCTTCAGTACCACTGAGTCTCACCTGTCTTTAGCAGGGAGGAAGTCAGCATTTCCGAGCCATGAAAGGCTGCTTCTTGGACAGCACACAAATCAAATTTGTCCAACAGTTAATTTTCATTTTGCAGCTTTGCTGCTGAAAACGACAAGTAATGCCTCTGAAGTAATATCACTCATCTCCAGTCCAGCCCCACCCCCAACTCCTCATCTTGCTTAGCCTCTTGAGCTCTATGTCCTGCCATTTTCCCCCTACACCCAGCCTTCAGAGATTCCTCTTGCCCAGGGACCCACTTGTAGAATTGGCCCAAGCTGCCAAGTGGGACAATAAGAAAAGAAATAGGTTCCCATGGAGTTAAAGCCTGGAGCTGCCCCGCTGCGACCATCCATCCTATACTCTCATTCATGATCTTCTGCAAACACCACCATAGCTGACTCCCAAACACACCTGTGACCCTGGCTATGACTCCAGGGATTCCCACAAAGTCCCAATGTAAAGCAACAAAGACTTCATCACGACCCCAAGAATGGCCCTCTAACTGCACCCAACCCTATAAAAACCACTCATACATATGACATCCCTGACCCACACACACATACCCACTCATACATTCCCAGATATCAATAACCCCAAACTACTCTAAATTTGCTTCACAGATTCCTAGCACTTCCTCACACTCAAAGACCCCCAGGCTCTACAACTGTCCCTTACTCCACCCAAATCTGACCCAAAGTTTCCCAGGCAAGTGTGAATGGGAACCAGGCTTCTCAGATGGAGACAGATGAGAGAAACACTGTCATGTCCCAGTCCCCGATTCCAGCTCTCCAATGTGGTGTCGGTCCAGCCCAGTGCCTCTCCAGGCCCAATCTGCAGCATCTGCTCTAGATCCTGCTAACACCAGGGGAAGGGCCACTTGTCCTCTTGATTGTGGTTCTCTAGAAGTTCCACAGCCACCCCAGCGGCTTTCACTGACTCAGTAAAACTTTAGGGCTTCTGCACTCTCAGAGTCATAGCAGAATAGAAGAACTCAGGTAGACAGGTTGCCCCATGCTCACCCCTCCCACCTGCTAGCATATGTCCCTCAGGTCCTGCAGTGCCCCAATCTTCAAGAGCAAAGGGAAACAAGTCAGTGTCTCTGTGTGGTGACATAATGACACTTGGGCCTCAGCTGAGTACTGTGCCACACCCGTGTCAACTTTACATCAGAGTGTGGATTCCAGCCACCTTGACAGCGCTCAGCAGACAGCCACAAATATGTAGTGTGTAATAAACGCATGAGGGGGCTGCCCACCTGGTGCCTTGTGAGATAGCTTGGCCTCTCAAGCTGGGTGTCATTATCCCAACTTCAGGCTCAACGCAGAAAGCTCCAAGAAGCCTTTCAGGGACCTGAAGTCATGCCGCCATCAACAGGCAGGGCTATAGTCAAAATAAACCATGCCGGGGCCTGAGCCGTTACTGCTTGGGATCCACCTGGCCTCATCAGGTCAGTACTGACAGGTCAACCAAGTCTACTGTCCTACGGGCAGGACCATTACCCCTGACTCAGTGCTGCTAAGTGCCATCTCCTCCTGACACCAAACTGCAGCTCCGGGAAGTACAGGGCTGCTGCCTGCATCTCCCTGGCAACCCAAGAGCTTTTGTTCACCAAGAATGGAGCTGATTCATCCCCCTAGGGTGAACAGCAGGAGCTGCCGGAAGGGGAGCTGGGTTTAGCCTTGACTACAGCCAGGAAGACCTGGGGATGAGGTTTTTTTTACCAGGCAGGTAGTTCCTGGCACCAGCCACACCCACTAGCCAAAACTCTAAGGCCAGCAGTTAGCTGTAGGGCAGCAAGAGACAAAGGGATGTGACATCCTGCCCATGGGAAAGAAAGCCTTACTCCAAGTGCTAGCCCCTCCTAGCATCCTCCTTCCTGACACAGGCCCATAGGTCCCCAGGGCTGAAGACACACAAGCCATTTGTAAACCCCCAGCAGCTGCTCTGGGTCTCTGTGCCTAAGCACATCTGTTCCCCAGACAGCAGCATCCCCTCCCTCCTTTCTTGCTCCTCGCTGGGAATTTCTTCTCTTTGAGCCCGAGCTGCAGGCCCTGCCCTCTCTGCAAGTCTCCCTAGGAAGAATGAGTCACTGCTCTGGTGTACCCCCACGGCACTGCGTGCTGTGTCACACACAGTCCAGCTGAGGTTTCCTCTCCTGTGTTATGATGGTCCCTACACCAGACAGTGAGCTCCGGGGCGGGGAGCAGGGACTACCCCCGGGGCCACACATAAAGCCCTGAAAGCCATCACCGATAGGAAAGTGCAGTGCCTATTGATACTGTACTGGCTTCCAAGTGCAAAGGACTCCCCCTACCACCACTGAGTTGGGCCTGGCAAGCAACCTGTCTGGCCAGAATTACGAAAGCAGCTATGGAACATTTGTTGCCAGCAGGAGTGTCAGGGCTAGATTTTGCTCTGCAGTTCTGTCCCTTCCAAGCAGCAGCAGCAGCAGCAGCGGTATTCCAACAGTGGCTGTCCATCAGCTGCTTTTGCTACAGTGAGAAGATTCCTTCAGTGTACAGAGCATCGGGCCAACAGCCCCTGGTAAACATGCTCCCAAGCAAGAAGCCTGCATCCCAAGCATTGCAGGCTGGTTGTTACTGCAACGTGGGCCAACCTATTCCAACCTAGACCAGCACCAAGAGAACAGAGCTCATAGCAGCCAGGCCTCTACAGGGGTCAGGGACTACCTGGAGGCTGCCAGCACCCCAGCTGACTTCCACATGGGGCTGGTGACAAACTCTAGAAAGATAACAAAATAATAATGGTGCACGTTTGAAATACCAGGGTTTGCAGAACAAATGGGCTCAAATTCAAGCTAAGTCACATCCAACTTGGACGGGTCCCTGAACTTCTGGGAATCTCGGCTTCCACCGTGGAAAACAAGTGCTTCCCAGGACACTACTAAAACAACAGCAGCACGGCACATGTGCCTGGACACTGACACTGCTGGCAGTTGTTTGAACCTTTCACTGTCTCCAGGATGTCTGGAGGGAGCAGGCAGAGCCCTTTCGAGCAGACTCAGTTGAAACCATCCATCACCCACATGAGACACAGGGAAAGCCAGGCTCACTGAGGTGACAAACCAAAAAAATCTACACACACACACACACACACACACACACACACACACACACGGAGGGGGTCATTCTTGGTTCCTCTGGGGTCCTGACATCTTGACTGCACTAATCCTTGTTCACCATAAATCTTCACATGCCTGCTGAGAGAGAAGAACCCACCATCCAGACACTGCTAGATTTTCCCTTTCCCTTTTGTTGAGATCAGGCTGTGCCCTATACACACACACACACACACACACACACACACACACACACAAAAGTAGAACTGTCTGGAAAGACAAATAGAACAGTAGGAGAACAGGGTGAGTATGAGCAAAGTACAATGACATATGAATGAAAATACAATGACCCCATTATTTGATTTTGTATGCTAACTAAAACATGCTAATTAGCCAGTTAATCAATTAAAAGAGAGTTTTCATGAGTCACAGAGCAAGACCCAATGGGCAGGTCGGGAAGAGTCCACGTGATGCCCTGGGTTAAAGATTGACTTAGGGAACCCAAGGGGGTCAGAGTTCACAGAGCAGATGGAGGAACGGATGCACCCAGAGACAGCTGGTCAGTTTTAGAAGGCCCCACTCAAGTCTGCTGCGGAGTTAGAAGAAAGCCAAATCCGTAAAAAGAATTATCTAAACGAGTTGAGGGTGAGAAGGTAATATGGCTCTCAGGTCCTTGCTATCTAACCATGAAACATGAATACACTCTCTGGAACCCAGGCGGCAAAGAGAGAGAATTCCTTCCTGGAGCTTGTCCTCTGCCCCCCAAACATACACATGCACGCACGAATGCATCACCCAAAGAAATAAATATAAACTGCTTTTTTTTTCATATTTGGGGGACTAGTGTCTGGCACTCACACAGGGCACAGAACAGTGTCAGTTTCCAGCCAGACTGAGAAATCTCTCAGGTCCCAGACTATTAGCTAGATAGAGTGCACAGAGAGGCACTGCCTCTGCGGCAACCCTTCACTCCCTGACGAACAATAAAAGCAAGTCACAGAGGCCTGACTGCTTCCAGGTAAGTGTGTCCCAGAACACAGCTCCTTCAAGGAACACGGAGGTGTCTGTCTCCTTGTCTAGAATCCAGTCAAAGCCACTTGATAAGGTTAAAAGCTGGAAGAGTATTATCCTTAAGAAGGGGGAAAAAATCTACCAAAATTGAACTGACACCTACACAGATGTGGGAACTGGCAGCTAGGGGTATTCAAACAGTCTTCGCACCATGTCCCATGTTTAAGAGCTAAGCAACCGCATGAGGCTTTAAAAGAAAATAAAGATGAAATCCCAGCTACAACTTGTGAAAATGAGTATGTACAAGACAAATGAGTGTCAGTGTAGATAGGTGAGAAAGGAAAAATTAACAAACTTGAACACATGGGAAGAGAAAGCGCCAAAAGTGAAACAGTTCTTCAAAAGAAAATACAACAGTAGTAAACCTGGAAATAATTCTAGTACATCAACTTGCATATAGATGAAGACAATAGTGAAAAGAGAGGAAAACACAAATAATTTATTAGAAGTTACAAATTAGATCAACACTGTAAACACTCTAAAATCTCAAGAAACTTCACGCAGAAGAAACTACAGAAGAGCACATCACAAGCAAGATCCACAAAAGCAGAATAAAGGAAAGCATCTCAGAAGCATCCAGAGAGTGAAGGCACACTGTGTTCAAAAGGAAAAGGATAAGAAGCACAGCAAATTCCTCCCCAGAAATTAAAAAAAAAAAAAATACAAAAGAAAAAGAATGAAGCAACATCTTCCAGGGTACCAAAAGAGAATAAAATATCAACCTAGACTTTTAGACCTGGTTACAATATCTTTTAAAAACAAAGGTGGAACAAAATGACAGATCAGCCAGCTTCAAGATCTAATCTCCAAAACATTTTTAAAAGAAAGCAGAAACTACCAAAGGCAAGCTTTGCACGAATTCTAAAATACTACCTAAAGTCTCAGCTACCACAAAAGCTCTGGTTACGGTCTGGAACTTGAGTGCATCCCCCACACACACACACACAAAGACCGTGTGTGATGGTTTGGTCACTAGTCAGAGTTTCTACTGGGAGGTGGTAAAGCCTTGAGGAGGTCAATGCAAATTTCCATTCCATGACTCCATCATTATAGGGGTCACTAAAGGGGATGTGGGGATTCTGGCTCCTGCTTCTTTGCAGCTTCCTCTCTGTAGCTTCTTCAACAATGCAGTCTTTATATCAACAACAACAAAAAGTTTGGAGGCCAGTGAGATTTTTCAGCTGGTAAAGGCACCTACTCTACAATCCTGGCGATCTGAGTTTGACTGTCAGAAACCACATAAAGATGGAAGAAGAAAACCAACTCCACATGGTTGTCCTTTGAGCTCCACATGTACACCATGACAGGCATGAGAAAGTGCGCATGCGCATGTGCGCGCGCATGCGCGCGCGCGCACACACACACAAACATGCATGTGCATTAACACATACACAGAGACAAAGAATCTTCTTTTGAACTTTTTATTAATTCTTTGCAAGTTTGACATCATGCCTCCCAGTCCTACCCGTACCCTCATCCCCTCATATCTGCCCTTCACCCTTGCAGCCTCCCTCCAAACCAAAACACACCCAAACAAACAACAACAACAAAGCATAGAAAACATCTCATCGTGGAAGCTGTGGTATAGTGTGTCCCACAGTATATCTCCACAGTATATCCACACGTCTTCACTTGCAAATATTCGTTGCAATGAATCATTGGTCTGGTTCAAATTTTCTGGCTTCTGTGACACCATCAATATTTGATCCTCATGGGGACTCCTCCTGGCTATCCTGTTGTTGCTCTGTGTCATGGAGATCCTGCAGCTTTGGAATGGCAAGACTGTCCCTTTCATGCATCCCAACTGTTTGCAGATGAAACAGATTTTGGAGTGGGCCAATTCAGAGTCCTGGATCTGGGCCTGGGTGATAGCTGAGCTTGTCAACATGTCAGCTTTTCCTTATCTGCACCACCAGGGCAAGTTCTCCAGGACTGCTCCAGGTAGGCCACCCAATGCTACCACTGGCAGGAGGCAGGATCAGCTCTCCAGAGCCAGCTCACTGTGATGCCTAGTCAAAGTGCAAGGCCCACTCTCCCAAAGGCTGCAGCCTGTGAGGGGCTGGGCCAGCTCTCCCGCTCTCATGCCCTCAGGGCTGGCTCATCTGTACCTATGACATCAGGGCCAGCTCCACTGTACTTCTCAGGCGAGGTGCTGGGCCCACCCTCTCAAGTGCTACAGCCAGTGAAGGGGCTTTCATGACTTTCCTGCTTTCATGACTCCAAGGCAAGGGCTCTAATGTCATGGCTACTGCAGGAGGCGGAGTATCCAGGCGAAGGGTGTCACCCCTGCACCCATCCCATCTTATGCCAGAACCTTAAAGGTACTAAGCTGGTTTAGTGGGGTGTTTCAACAAAGTGCCATCAACTAGGTAGTTTGAGTAACAAAAATATATTGTTTCAGAGATGTAGAGAATAGAAGTTAACTGGAAATGTTAGTAGGGCTGGTTTCATCTGGGAACCACGAAGAAGGTTCTTATAGGACTCTGTGGTTCATAAGTGGTCATCTTTCCCTGACTTTACACTCTGCTTTCTCAGAAATAGAGGACAAGGCAGAGAGAACTTGGGCCCTTAGCTCCATTCAGGTTGTGGAACCAAAACCAGAACCTGCCAGGCAGTGGTACCCTACCCAATACTGCCCGTGAACATCAGAGACTTAACTGCTTCTAAGCCTCTAGCCCCTCTGAAATGTGACATAAGACCATCTGCCCTGAGCGGAACCTATGACATGTTAAAGGGTCCAAAGCATATCCCATTGCCTGGCTGAGGAAGGCGTTCAGCAGAGCTGAGCAGAGTTCAATGAGACAGGCTTACTTAGAGAAGGAAGGTGGCTCTGAAGATGCTAAGGATTTGCAGTTTGCCTATGTGGCACACAGACATGCACACACAGAGAGAGACATATGCGTGCATACACACACCTAGCCTTCAAACACCTGCCTTCCTTCATGCTCACCTGTCTTTGCCTCTGTCTGTCCTTTCACATACACTGGCACATACAAATGTCCTCGCATTTGTTCACACAAGATACACAGACATACCCTCATACACATGCCTATATACAGACACCTGTCCTTACAGAAAAACTCACGTCCAGGTGTGCACGCAAACATCATTGCATACAATGGCATACAATGGTCTGTACAGGGAGCCTAACCCTCTCTGATCACGGCCACATCTCCCACTCTACATAGAAGATCTACTGGTAACTTAGCCATCTCCCATGAGCCTCTGCTTCACTGAAGCTAACAGGAACATGGGAGGCTCTGTTTCCAAGGTAAGGAGACTGGAGGTGCCCCTCTGCACAAACCAGAGCATCTGCTCACAAAACAGTACCCACTGTCACCACTAAGTTAAAGCAGTCTTGGCAATACTGAACCATCCTACAGACAGAGGTTCAGAAAAGGTCACCAAGTGCCATCACACAGCCAGGCCGTTAAGAGGAAGCACAGCTATAAGTGACAAGCACAAGCCCTTCGGCTCATGGGCTCTCAGCATAACAGTCAGGGCAGAAAGAAAGGCCAAGTGAGTGTCCCATTAAAGGCAGATGCTGAGGGGAAATTGGTATGGCAGCTGCTGCCAGGTACCCACACCCTGTACCAGCATCTAAACGAAAGGCAGAGACAATCAGAGGGAGGTGGTACATATGAGATGACAAAGAAGGTGCAGGCAAACAAGTGCCAATGAGAAAAAAGGACCTGTGGTCATTCGGCCTTCACTCCACCCAAACATACAGTATAGACGGCCCAGCCCCATCACATGTTGTGACACTGTGACAGCGCAGTGCAATGATTGCCTGCAAATGCTTCAAGGCCCCAGGTTGCTCAGATGACTTTAGAGCCTACACGTCAGCAATCTTCCTTCTGAGGAGACTTGGAGTCAGGGGGAAGAAAGAAACAGTGTTCTCCTGGTAGTCAAGGACCTTTGCCTCTCCCTAGGCCAAGAGAAGTGCCCAGGATGTCCCTAGTCCACCCCATCTATCCACCCATGCCAGCAACATGACACTCTGCAACCTAACAAGGTCCTGTTTCACTTCAGCAAGGTGCCACCAACATCAGCGGACACATTAGCTTTGAAGATCACAACACGTGGACCAGAAGACACCACCTGTGTCTGCCTGGAAGCTGTGTCTGCCTCCAGCTTCCACCAGGGCAGTTCTCGGACGGCATACACAGGATCACCCTGCGTGTGATGTTCACAGTGAAACCCTGTAGTGACATGCTTCCTCAAACTCAATGTGACATCCTTAGTGACCCACAAAATGATGCAACCAGGAGACTTGAGCCACTGAGTGTCACAAAAACAAAAGGGTCAGCTTCCAATCAGCCTGTCACCTAAGTAACCAGATCCAAGCCCCTCAGACATGACAGATGAAATGTGAAACCTGTGCCATGTCATCTGTAGGTCAGTCTGAGGATAACCCAGAGAGAAATCCGCACAGATGGGCAGCGTGGCATGGCTTCAGCTGGCTTAACAGAGACCGGTGCTGCCCACACCCTTGGCCTGCAGTGAGAGTGATCTTGTATCAGCTACACCTGCTCAGTGGTTCCCACGGACCAGGCTCCATTCTGAGCTAGGCAGGTAGAGCAGCAGGTGTAGGTGTTGCTGCATGGTACATTAGATATAGCCACCGGTACAGATGATGTGTAGGTATAGGAATAGGTATGAGGGAGATATAGAAATAGATGTAAGTATAGCTGTTAGAATGGGTGTAGGTACAGAGGAGCTACAGATATAAACATGAGTACAAATATAGATGTAAGGCATGGCTCAGGGATGGATCTAGCTAAATAAATAATAGGAAAACAGGTGTCTAGATAAGTAAGGCAGAGGGATGGGTGTGCAGAGGCATATTACAGGCACCCAGCATGGAAACAGATATTTTGTTTAAGTATAGACACAGGCTCCTCTTGGATCTTACCACAAGCCTGCAGGGTAGAGATAATTATTCTCCTCCATATAGGAAAAAGGTTTGGAGAGGACATGGACCAGTAGCCTATAGCAGCATAGAAATCCAGTCCTGGTACAAGATTTGGAAATGAGGCCATGGGGAGTAACCAGTGTCACCCAATTCAGATGGCTGAGGAAATAAATAACGTGGCTGCCATGGTTCCAGCAGCAGCAGGAAGATCCCAGGCTCAGGCATGGTTTTTTCTCACTGAATTTGGGGAAACCATCATAGGCTTCGGACACTCCCTACACACTTCCTCCCATGAAAAGCCAAAGGGATGTAAGTGAGAATTTGAGGAAACCCTCCAGGAAGGCCTTCTCCTGGGAAGATGGGCTCTCCTCTCACCCCTGGCTCCCAGTTCCTGGAACTGGGTGAGACAAAGGCAGAGAGGAACCAAAACCACAACCTGCCAGGCAGTGGTACCCTACCCAATACTGCCCTTGAGCATCAGAGACTTAACTGCTTCTAAACCTCTAGCCCCTCTGAAATGTGACCTAACAACAACACCTGCCCTGAGGGGAACCTAACACTCCAAGAGCTCTGTCAACATGGACACTTACCACTGGGCTTGAAAAGAAAGTGGGGAACACATACTAAACTAGGGCCTTCAGTCATCAACAGGGATTCAGCCTCCATTGCTCAGGCCATGGCCAGGTCCCAGGACACACAGGGCCACATGGTGCTTGTTCCTACAGGCCATGCTATTGGGACTCTTGTGGGGGACCTAACATGAGAGGCTCCATGGGTGTGTCACAGAGGTAAGCACAGGAAGGAGCAGATCCAGGGAGGACTTGCCTCTTCACATGAAAAACATGAACGGCAATAGTCAACACATTCCTCACCTTTTGTCTGAGAGACTGGGCACTCCTCTGGGTCAGGTCACTGATGAATTCATGCACACTGAGAGCTGGGGGCTACCCCCAAACAAAGGACAATCAGGTGAAAGTCTTGAGCCCTGTGCCTAGCCCCAGGAATTTACCACTCAAGTTCCGGGAGCTGCTACTGTCACTTTACCAAGTACCTTTATGGCAGAGAAGAAAAATGAAAGTGACCCACGGCTGCTTGCACCACTCCACAGTGCTTACGTCAGCACCCTAGTCAGTCCAAAATGGCCATAAGTTCTAGCACCAAGAACTGTGTATGAGGCTGTCCTAAAGACAAGTACATTGGGTTCTTTGCTTCCTAGGACAACTATGGCCAGCTGGACTATCAGACAAGCCACAGGAGACAGCTCGCTGACCCCTCCTCAGAGCTCTGGCTGTACCTGGTGTCTGCCATGATTTTAACAGCTTTCCTGAACTGGATGACACATCAGTAGTCAACTTAACTCTGAGACATACGCTTTCAGCTCTGAGCTTGTACTGTCCTCAAATTTTCTGAGGTCTCCCAACCATGCACACTAAAGGAGGCTCTAATCAACAGCCAAAGATGATGTGCCCAGAAAACACAGAAAAATCCTCCTTCACCAATGATGGTCTCCCCCTCCTCTTTCATCCCACATGGCAGCTCAGCTCTGCAACTTTCTGCCTCCACCAAAAGTGCCCATTTCTGAGTCATGCTATCACCTCCTCTAGAAAAAGACACCTGTGGCTAGGCTCACAGCATCCCAAAGATGCTCTGCCAAAGGCCAAGCCATATGGCTGAATCTAAGTATGTGCACAAAAAGCAAGGGCAGGTGTTCTTACCACTCTCCACCATGGCACCTGCTTGCCAATCCACAGCCAAGTTCTGTGGCAAATGCCAAGAGACTCCCACGCCTCCTGCACAGTCACTCCCTCAACAAGAATGGCTGCTGGGAACGAGCTCAGGAAGCCGAAGAGAAGTCAGTATTTCTAGGTAGGACATTACAAGAATTGCAATGGCTCTGTCATGTGTATTGCTGCAATATAGAGAGGTAGTTCCCTCTTGCAAGGTATGCTTGAAGACATTAATTCTGTGCCCATGGGCAAGACTATGATGGAGCATTCTTGCTGTTATTCTAGAATGTGCTCAACATTTATACCAAAAACTTGGTCCTCAATCAACTCAAACAAAATGGAACTTTATGGGAGCCAGAAAGTCTTATTGATATCTCTCTCTTTCTCTCTCTTTCTCTCTCTCTCTCTCTCTCTCTCTCTCTCTCTCTCTCTCTCTCTCACACACACACACACACACACACATACCAGGTGCTTTCAGAAGAAGAGTAACTTAACATGGTACCTCAGTCATCAGACACCTACTCACACTTACCCCCCAAGTCCCAAAGAAGCAAGGTTCAAACTTCCAAAAGAAAAAAAAAAAAAAAAAGCTCCATCTAACATCGGGCAGCCATAGTTTCTCCTCAAGTACATGTTCAT